>NC_135145.1:11250000-12500000 GCF_051014445.1 Colletes latitarsis
AGGTTTAGCACACTGTTTCAGTGTGGTACCCCATTACTACGCGATCCAAACCAGAAAAAGCCTAGGATCAAGCGAACAAGTATTGCGAGAAATGCGATAGTATGATCCAGATGATGGCAAATACCGGACCAAACACTGGCCAAACCTGTGTCATCCTCTAAAATATCGATCGAATCCAGGTTTAACTCGCAGTTTCAGTGTGGTACCACATTACTACGTGATCCAAGCCAGACAATGCCCAGGATCTGGCCTACAAGTATTGCGAGAAATGCGATAGTATGATCCAGAAGATGGCAAATACCGGACCTAACCCTGGCCAAACCGGGGTAATCCTTTAACATATAGATCGGATCCAGGTTTAATTCACTGTTTCATTGTGGTACCTCATCTCAACGTGATCCAAACCAGAAAATACCAACACCTGGCCAACATGTATGCAGAAAATGCGAAGGTATGAGCCAGATGATGGCAATTACGAAACCTAACCCAGACCTAAACGGTGTTATCCTCTAAAATATTAATCGAACCCAGGATTAACTCACTGTTTTAGTGTGGTACCTCATTACTACGTGATCCAAACCAGAAAAAGCCCAGGATCTGGCCAACAAGTATGCGTAAAATGCGAAGGTATGAGCCAGATGATTGCAAATACCAGACCTAACACAAACCTAAACGGTGTTATCCTCTAAAGTATAGGTCGAATCCAGGTATCATTCACTGTTTCAGTGTGGTACTACATTACTACGTGATCCAAACCGGAAAAACCGAGAATCTGGCCAACAAGCTTGCGAAAAATGCGAAGGTTCTGAGCTATATGATGGCAAATGCCAGCCCTAACACAGACCTAACCGGCGTTATCCTCTAAAATATTAATCGGAACCAGGTCTAATTGCCTGTTTCTGTGTAGTTCCACATTACTACGTGATCCACACCAGGAAAAGTCCAGGATCTGGCCGACAAGTACGCGAAAAAAAAATGCGCAATTATGAGCCAGATAATGGCAAGTAGCAGACCAAACCCTGACCTACCCGGTGTTATCCTCTAAAATATTAATCGAACCCAGGTTTCACTGACTGTTTCAATGTGGTACTTCATTACTACGTGATCCAAACCAGGAAAAGCCCAGGATCTTGCCAACAAGTATGCGAGAAATGCGACAGTATGAACCAGATGGTGGCAAATTCCAGACCTAAGCCCGACCTAACCGGTGTTATCCTCTAAAATATTAATCGAAACCAGGTTTAATTGACTCTTTCAGTGTGGTACCTCATTACTACGTGATGCACACTAGAAATAGCCCAGCATCTGTCCAACAAGTAACCGAAAAATGCGAAAGTATGAGCTAGATGATGGTAAACGCCAGACCTAATCATGACCTAACCGGTGTTATCCTCTAAAATAATAATCGAACCCAGGTTTAACTCACTGTTCCAGTGTGGTACCACATTACAATGTGATCCAAACCAGAAAATGCCCACGATCCGGCCAACATGCATGCGAAAAATGCGGAAGTATGAGCCAGATAATGGCAAATACCGGACCTAACCCTGGCCAAACCGGTGTAATCCTTTAACATATAGATCGAATCCAGGTTTCACTCACTGTTTCAGTGTGGTACAACATTACTACGTGATCCAAACCGGAAAAAACCCAGAATCTTGCCAACAAGTATGCGAGAAATGCGGAAGTACGAGCCCGATGACTGCAAATACCAGACCTAACACAAACCTAGCCGGTGTTATCCTCTTAAATATTCATTGGACCCAGGTTTAGCTCAATGTTTCAGTGTGGTACCACAATACTACGTGATCCCAACCAGAAAAAGACCAGGATCAAGCCGACAAGTATTGCGAGAATTGCGATAGTATGAGCCAAATGATGGCAAATACCAGAACTAACCCTGAACTATCCGGTGTTATCCCCTAATATATTAATCGAACCTAGGTTTAGCTAACTGATTCGGTGTGGTACCTCGTTACAACGTATTCCAAACCAGAAAAAGCGCAGGATCTGGCCAACAAGTATGCGAAGAATGCGAAAGTAAGAGCCAGATAATGGCAAATGCCAGACCTAACCCAGACCTAACCGTTGTTATCCTCTAAAATATTCATCGAAACCAGGTTTAATTGTCAATTTCAGTGTGGTACCACATTACCATGCGATGCGAACCAGAAAAAGCCCTGGATCTGGCAAACAAGTATGCGAAGAATGCGAAAGTATGAGCCAGATGACAGCAAATACCAGACCTAACACAAACCTAACCGGTGTTATCCTCTTAAATACTCATTGGACCCAGGTTTAGCACACTGTTTCAGTGTGGTACCCCATTACTACGTGATCCAAACCAGAAAAAGCCTAGGATCAAGCGAACAAGTATTGCGAGAAATGCGATAGTATGAGCCAGATTATGGCAAATATCAGACCTAACCCTGACCTAACCGGTGTTATCCTCTAAAATATTGATCGAATCCAGGTTTAACTCACTGTTTCTGAGTGGCTCCACATTACTACGTGATCAAAACCAGAAAAGGCCCAGGATCCGGCCAGCAAGTATGCGAAAAATGCGAAGGTATGAGCTAAATGATGGCAAATGCCAGTCCTAACACAGACCCAACCGGTGTTGTGCTCTAAAATATGGATCGAATCCAGGTTTAATTCACTGTTTCAGTGTGTTACCACATTACATCCTGATCCAAACCAGAAAAAGCCCAGGATCTTGCCAACAAGTATGCGAGAAATGCGGAAGTACGAGCCCGATGAATGCAAATACCAGACCTAACACAAACCTAGCCGGTGTTATCCTCTTAAATATTCATTGGACCCAGGTTTAGCTCAATGTTTCAGTGTGGTACCACAATACTACGTGATCCCATCCAGAAAAAGACCAGGATCAAGCCGACAAGTATTGCGAGAATTGCGATAGTATGAGCCAGATGATGGCAAATACCAGAACTAACCCTGAACTATCCGGTGTTATCCCCTAATATATTAATCGAACCTAGGTTCAGCTCACTGATTCGATGTGGCACCTCGTTACAACGTTATCCAAACCAGAAAAAGCGCAGGATCTGGCCAACAAGTATGCGAAGAATGCGAAAGTAAGAGCCAGATAATGGCAAATGCCAGACCTAACCCAGACCTAACCGTTGTTATCCTCTAAAATATTCATCGAAACCAGGTTTAATTGTCTCTTTCAGTGTGGTACCACATTACCATGCGATGCGAACCAGAAAAAGCTCTGGATCTGGCAAACAAGTATGCGAAGAATGCGAAAGTATGAGCCAGATGACAGCAAATACCAGACCTAACACAAACCTAGCCGGTGTTATCCTCTTAAATACACATTGGACCCAGGTTTAGCACACTGTTTCAGTGTGGTACCCCATTACTACGTGATCCAAACCAGAAAAAGCCTAGGATCAAGCGAACAAGTATTGCGAGAAATGCGATAGCGTGATCCAGATGATGGCAAATACCGGACCTAACACTGGCCAAACCTGTGTCATCCTCTAAGATATCGATCGAATCCAGGTTTAACTCGCAGTTTCAGTGTGGTACCACATTACTACGTGATCCAAGCCAGACAATGCCCAGGATCTGGCCTACAAGTATTGCGAGAAATGCGATAGTATGATCCAGAAGATGGCAACTACCGGACCTAACCCTGGCCACACCGGGGTAATCCTTTAACATATAGATCGGATCCAGGTTTAATTCACTGTTTCAGTGTGGTACCTCATCTCAACGTGATCCAAACCAGAAAATACCAACATCTGGCCAACATGTATGCAGAAAATGCGAAGGTATGAGCCAGATGATGGCAATTACGAAACCTAACCCAGACCTAAACGGTGTTATCCTCTAAAATATTAATCGAACCCAGGATTAACTCACTGTTTTAGTGTGGTACTTCATTACTACATGATCCAAACCAGAAAAAGCCCGGGATCTGGCCAACAAGTATGCGTAAAATGCGAAGGTATGAGCCAGATGATTGCAAATACCAGACCTAACACAAACCTAAACGGTGTTATCCTCTAATGTATAGCTCGAATCCAGGTTTCACTCACTGTTTCAGTGTGGTACAACATTACTACGTGATCCAAACCAGAAAAAGCCCAGGATCTGGCCAACAAGTATGCGTAAAATGCGAAGGTATGAGCCAGATGATGGCATATACCAGACCTAACCCTGACCGAACCGGTGTTATCCCCTAAAATATTAGTCGAACTCAGATTTAAATCACTGTTTCAGTGTGGTACCTGATTACTACGTGGTCCAAACCAGAAATAGCCCAGGATCTGTCCAACATGTATTGCGAGAAATGCGTCAGTATGCGCCAGATGATGGCAAATACCAGACCTAACCCTGACCTAACCGGTGTTATCCTCTAAAATATTAATCGAACCCAGGTTTAGCTCACTGTTTCAGTTGTGGAACCATAATACAACGTGATCCAAACCAGAAAAATACCTGGATCTGGCCATCAAGTATGCGAAGAATGTGAAACTATGAGCCAGATGACGGCAAATACCAGACCTAACCTTGACCTAAACGGTGTTATCCTCTAAAATATTGATCGAAGCCAGGTTTAATTGCCTGTTTGGGTGTGGTACCACATTACAACATGCTCAAAAGCAGAAGTTGCCCAGGATCTGGACTACAAGTATGCGAAGAATGCGAATGTATGAACTAGATGATGGCAAATAGCAGACCTAACCCTGTCCTAAGCGGTGTTATTCTCTAAAATATTGATCGGACCCAGGTTTAACTCACTGTTTCATTGTGGTACCACATTACAACCTGATCCAAAACAGAAAACGCCCAGGAGCTGGCCAACAAGTATTACGAGAAATGCGTCAGTATGAGCCAGATGATGGCAAATACCAGACCTAACCCTGACCTAACTGGTGTCATCCTCTAAAATATTGATCGGACCCAGGTTAGCTCATTGTTTCAGTGTGGTACAACAATACAACTTGATCCAAACCAGAAAAATCCCACGATCTGGCCAACAAGTAAGCGAAAATGAGAAGGTATGAGCCAGATGATGGCAAATACCAGTCCTAACCCTGACCTAACCGGTGTTATCCCCTCAAATATTGATCGGTCCCCGGTTTAACTGACTGTTTCAGTGTGGTACTACATTAGTACGTGACCCATACCAGAGAAAGCCCAGGATCTGGCCAACAAGTATGCGAAAAATGCGACAGTATGTGCATGATGACTGCAAATACCAAACCTAACACAAACCTAACCGGTGTTATCCTCTAAAATATTAATCGAACTCAGGTTTAGCTCACTGATTCAGTGTGGTACCTCTCTACTACGTGAACCAAACCAGAAAAAGCGCAGGATCTGGCCAACGAGTACGCGAAAAATGCGAAAGTATGACCCAGATGATGGCAAATACCAGACCTATCAAAAACCTAAGCGGTGTTATCCTCTAAAATATTGATCGAACCTAGGTTTAACTCACTGTTTCAGTGTGGTACCTCATTAGTACGTGATCCAAACCAGAAAAAGTCGAGAATCTGGCCAACAAGTATGCGAAAAATGCGAATGTATGAGCCAGATGATGGCAAATACCAGACCTAACCCTGACCTAACTGGTGTTATCCTCTAAAATATTGATCGGACCCAGGTTTAGCTCACTGTTTCAGTGTGGTACCACATTACTACGTGATCCGAACCAGAAAAAGCCCAGGATCTGGCCAACAAGTATGCGAAAAATGCGAATGTATGAGCCAGATGATGGCAAATACCAGACCTAACCCTGACCTAACTGGTGTTATCCTCTAAAATATTGATCGGACCCAGGATTAGCTCATTGTTTAAGTGTGGTACCACATTACAAAGTGAACCAAACCATACAAAGCCCAGGATCTGGCTAACAAGTATGCGAAGAATGCGAAAGTATGAGCCAGATGACTGCAAATACCAGACCTAACCCTGACCTAACCGGTGTTGTCCTCTAAAATATTGATCGAAACCAAGCTTAATTGCCTGTTTGGGTGTTGTACCAAATTACTACGTGATCCAAAACAGAAAGAGCCCAGGATCTGGCCAACAAGTATGCGAAAAATGCGAAAGTATGAGCCAGATGAGGGCAAATCCCAGAGCTAGCCCTGACCTAACCGGTGTTATCCCCTAAAATATTAATCGAACCCAGGTTTAGCTCACTGTTTCAGTGTGGTACCACTTTACAACGTGCTCCAATCCGGAAAAAGCACAGCATCTGGCCAGCAAGTATGCGAAAAATGCGAAAGTATGTGCCAGATGATGGCAAAGACCAGACCTAACCCTGACCTAACCGGTGTTATCCTCTTAAATATTGATCGGACGCAGGTTTAACTCACTGTTTCAATGTGGTACCACATTAATACCTGATCCAAACCAGAAAAAGCCCAGGATCTGGCCAACAAGCATGCGAAGAATGCGAAAGTATGAGCCAGATGATGGCAAATACCAGACCTAACCCTGACCTAACCGGTGTCACCCTCTAAAATATTCATCAGACCCCGGGCAATCTCACTGTTTCAGTGTGGTACCACTTTACAACGTGCTCCAATGCAGAAAAAGCACAGCATCTGGCCAACAAGTATGCGAAAAATGCGAAAGTATGAGCCAGATGAGGGCAAATCCCAGAGCTAGCCCTGACCTAACCGGTGTTATCCTCTAAAATATTAATCGAACCCTGGTCTAACTCAATGTTTCTATGTGGTACCACATTACTACGTCTTACAAACCAGAAAAAGCCCAGGATCTGGCCAAAAAGTATGCGCAAAATGCGAAAGTATGCGCCAGATGAGGGCAATTCCCTGACCTATCCCAGACCTAAACGGTGTCGTCCACTAAAATATTGATCGAAACCAGGTTTAATTGCCTGTTTGGGTGTGGTACCACATTACTACGTCATACAAACCAGAAAAACCCCAGGATCTGGCCAAAAAGTATGCGAAAAATGCGAAAGTATGAGCCAGATCATGGCAAATACCAGACCTAACCCAGACCTAACCGGCGATATACCCTAAAATATTAATCGGAACCAGGTTAAATAGACTGTTTCTGTGTCGTACCACATTACTTTGTGATCCAAGCTAGAAAAAGCCCTGGATCTAGCCAAAAAGTATGCGCAAAATGCGAAAGTATGCGCCAGATGAGGGCAATTCCCTGACCTATCCCAGACCTAACCGGTGTCGTCCACTAAAATATTGATCGAAACCAGGTTTAATTGCCTGTTTGGGTGTGGTACCACATTACTACGTCATACAAACGAGAAAAAGCCCAGGATCTGGCCAAAAAGTATGCGAAAAATGCGAAAGTATGAGCCAGATCATGGCAAATACCAGACCTAACCCAGACCTAACCGGCGATATACCCTAAAATATTAATCGGAACCAGGTTAAATAGACTGTTTCTGTGTCGTACCACATTACTTTGTGATCCAAGCTAGAAAAAGCCCTGGATCTAGCCAAAAAGTATGCGCAAAATGCGAAAGTATGTGCCAGATCATGGCAAATACCAGACCTAACCATGACCTAACCGGCGTTATCCCCTATAATATTAATCGGAACCAAGTTAAATTGACTGTTTCTGTGTGGTACCACATTACTTCGTGATCCAAGCCAGAAAAAGCACAGCATGTGGCCAACAAGTATGCGAAGAATGCGAAAGTATGTGCCAGATCATGGCAAATACCAGACCTAACCATGACCTAACCGGCGTTATCCCCTATAATATTAATCGGAACCAAGTTAAATTGACTGTTTCTGTGTGGTACCACATTACTTCGTGATCCAAGCCAGAAAAAGCACAGCATGTGGCCAACAAGTATGCGAAAAATGCGAAAGTATGAGCCAGATCATGGCAAATACTAGTCCTAACCATGACCTAACCGGCATTATCCCCTAAAATATTAATCGGAACCAGGTTTAATTGACCGTTTCTGTGTGGTACCACATTACTTCGTGATCGAAGCCGGAAAAAGCCCAGGATCTGGCCAACAAGTACGCGAAGAATGCGAATGTATGAGCCAGATGATGGCAAATACCAGACCTAACCCTGACCTAACCGGTGTCACCCTCTAAAATATTCATCAGACCCCGGGCAATCTCACTGTTTCAGTGTGGTACCGCTTTACAACGTGCTGCAATGCAGAAAAAGCACAGCATCTGGCTAGCAAGTATGCGAAAATCGCGAACGTATGTGCCAGATGATGGCAAAGACCAGACATAACCCTGACCTAACCGGTGTTATCCTCTAAAATATTGATCGAACCCAGGTCTAACTCACTGTTTCAGTGTGGTACCACATTACTACGTCATACAAACCAGAAAAAGCACTGGATTCTGCCAACAAGTATACGAAGAATGCGAAAGTATGAGCCAGATGACTGCAAATACCAGACCTAACAAAAACCTAACCGGCGTTATCCCCTAAAATATTAATCGGAACCAGGTTTACTTGGCTGTTTCTGTGTGGTGCCACATTACTTCGTGATCGAAGCCAGAAAAAGGCCAGGATCTGGCCAAAAAGTATGCGCAAAATGCGAAAGTATGAGCCAGATGAGGGCAATTCCCTGAGCTATCCCAGACCTAAACGGTGTCGTCGTCTAAAATATTGATCGACACCAGGTTTAGTTGCCTGTTTGGGTGTGGTACCACAATACTACGTGATCCAAACCAGAAAAAGCCCAGGATCTGGCCAACAAGTATGCGAAAAATGTGAAAGTATGAGCCAGATGAGGGCAAATCCCAGAGCTAGCCCTGACCTAACCGGTGTTATCCTCTAAAATATTAATCGAACCCAGCTCTAACACAATGTTTCAGTGTGGTACCACATTAATATCTCATCCAAACCAGAAAAAGCCCAGGATCTGGCCAACAAGCATGCGAAGAATGCGAAAGTATGACCCTGATCGGCGCCGGGTCGGACCGGTTGGGGGTAGGAGTGCCTCCCCCTACCGGTCCGACGCAAGGGGAGGCACCCTCGGCGGTCTGGTGCGGCCATGAACGCCCGGCCGCCGAGGGGTGGAAACGGGGTCGCGGGCGATTGCGAGTTGGGGCTCGCAGCCGCCACTAAACGCGGCCCCGGGACGGATAGCGGCGGGATGGAGTGGCCCCGTCCCGCCACTATGAGGCAGTGTGTCTACTGGGGGGACCGATTGTCCCCCCGGGGGATGGGCGCGAAAGCGCGGGCACGGGGAGGATACCGGAGGAATGCTTCGAGCGATTCCCGATATCCTCCCAAAGCGTGCCGAAGGGTCACCGTGGGGTTTTTAGTGGGTAGGTCCCGCGCCTGTCGTTGCACGGGCGCGGGGAATCCCACACACCCCTCCCACCTCTCCCCAAGGAGGTGGGAGGGAGTCTTTCGAAGATTTTCCCCACGACAAGAAAAAAAAAAAAAAAAAAAAAAAAAAAGTATGACCCTGATGACTGCAAATACCAGACCTATCCGGCGTTATCCTCTAAAATATTGATCGAATCCAGGTTTAATTGCCTGTTTGGGTGTGGTACCACATTACTACGTGATCCAAACAAGAAAAAGCCCAGGATCTGGCCAACAAGTATGCGAAGAATGCGAATGTATGAGCCAGATGATGGCAAATACCAGACCTAACCCTGACCTAACCGGTGTTATCCTCTTAAATATTGATCGGACCCAGGTCTAACTCACTGTTACAATGTGGTACCACATTACTACGTCATACAAACCAGAAAAAGCCCAGGATCTGGCCAAAAAGTATGCGAAAAATGCGAAAGTATGAGCCAGATCATGGCAAATACCAGACCTAACCCAGACCTAACCGACGATATACCCTAAAACATTAATCGGAACCAGGTTAAATAGACTGTTTCTGTGTCGTACCACATTACTTCGTGATCCAAGCCAGAAAAAGCCCTGGATCTGGCCAAAAAGTATGCGCAAAATGCTAAAGTATGCGCCAGATGAGGGCAATTCCCTGACCTATCCCAGACCTAACCGGTGTCGTCCACTAAAATATTGATCGAAACCAGGTTTAATTGCCTGTTTGGGTGTGGTACCACATTACTACGTCATACAAACCAGAAAAAGCCCAGGATCTGGCCAACAAGTATACGAAGAATGCGAAAGTATGTGCCAGATCATGGCAAATACCAGACCTAACCATGACCTAACCGGCGTTATCCCCTAAAATATTAATCGGAACCAAGTTAAATTGACTGTTTCTGTGTGGTACCACATTACTTCGTGATCCAAGCCAGAAAAAGCACAGCATCTGGCTAGCAAGTATGCGAAAATTGCGAACGTATGTGCCAGATGATGGCAAAGACCAGACATAACCCTGACCTAACCGGTGTTATCCTCTAAAATATTGATCGAACCTAGGTCTAACTCACTGTTTCAGTGTGGTACCACATTACTACGTCATACAAGCCAGAAAAAGCCCTGGATTCTGCCAACAAGTATACGAAGAATGCGAAAGTATGAGCCAGATGACTGCAAATACCAGACTTAACAAAAACCTAACCGGCGTTATCCCCTAAAATATTAATCGGAACCAGGTTTACTTGGCTGTTTCTGTGTGGTACCACATTACTTCGTGATCGAAGCCAGAAAAAGCCCAGGATCTGGCCAAAAAGTATGCGCAAAATGCGAAAGTATGAGCCAGATGAGGGCAATTCCCAGAGCTATCCCAGACCTAAACGGTGTCGTCCTCTAAAATATTGATCGACACCAGGTTTAATTGCCTGTTTGGGTGTGGTACCACATTACTACGTGATCCAAACCAGAAAAAGCCCAGGATCTGGCCAACAAGTATGCGAAAAATGCGAAAGTATGAGCCAGATGAGGGCAAATCCCAGAGCTAGCCCTGACCTAAGCGGTGTTATCCTCTAAAATATTAATCGAACCCAGGTCTAACACAATGTTTCAGTGTGGTACCACATTAATATCTCATCCAAACCAGAAAAAGCCCAGGATCTGGCCAACAAGTATGCGAAAAATGCGAAAGTATGAGCCAGATGAGGGCAATTCCCTGACCTATCCCAGACTTAAACTGTGTCGTCCTCTAAAATATTGATCGACACCAGGTTTAATTGCCTGTTTGGGTGTGGTACCACATTACTACGTGATCCAAACCAGAAAAAGCCCTGGATTCTGCCAACAAGTATGCGAAAAATGCGAAAGTATGAGCCCGATCATGGCAAATACCAGACCTAACCTAACCGGTGTTATCCTCTAAAATATTAATCGAACCCAGGTTTAGTTCACTGTTTCAGTGTGGTACCACTTTACAACGTGCTCGAATGCAGAAAAAGCACAGCATCTGGCCAGAAAGTATGCGAAAAATGCGAAAGAATGTGCCAGATGATGGCAAAGACCAGACCTAACCCTTACCTAACCGATGTTATCCTCTTAAATATTGAGCGGACGCTGGTTTAACTCACTGGTTCAATGTGGTACCACATTACTACCTCATCCAAACCAGAAAAAGCCCAGGATCTGGCCAACAAGCATGCGAAGAATGCGAAAGTATGAGCCTTATGACTGCAAATACCAGACCTAACACAGACCTATCCGGCGTTATCCTCTAAAATATTGATCGAATCCAGGTTTAACTCACTGTTTCTGTGCGATAGCACATTACTACGTGATCCAAATCAGAAAAAGCCCAGGTTCGGGACAACAAGTATGCGAAGAATGCGAATGTATGAGCCAGATGAAGGCAAATACCAGACCTAACACAGACCTATCCGGCGTTATCCTCTAAAATATTGATCGAATCCAGGTTTAACTCACTGTTTCTGAGTGATACCACATTACTACGTGATCCAAACCAGAAAAAGCCCAGGATCTGGCCAACAAGTATGCGAAGAATGCGAAAGTATGTGCCAGATGACGGCAAATACCACACCTAACCCTGACCTGACCGGTGTCATCCTCTAAAATATTGATCGGACCCAGGGTTATCTCACTGTTTCAGTGTGGTACCACTTTACAACGTGCTCCAATGCAGAAAAAGCACAGCATCTGGCCAACGAGTATGCGAAAATTGCGAAAGTATATGCCAGATCATGGCAAATACCAGACCTAACCATGACCTAACCGGCGATATACCCTAAAATATTAATCGACCCCAGGTTTAGCTCACTGTTTCAGTGTGGTACATCGTTACTACGTGATCCATACCAGATGAAGCACAGGATCTGGCCATCAAGTACGCGAGGAATGCGAAACAATGAGCCAGATCATGGCAAATACCAGACCTAACCCAGACCTAACCGACGATATACCCTAAAACATTAATCGGAACCAGGTTAAATAGACTGTTTCTGTGTCGTACCACATTACTTCGTGATCCAAGCCAGAAAAAGCCCTGGATCTGGCCAAAAAGTATGCGCAAAATGCTAAAGTATGCGCCAGATGAGGGCAATTCCCTGACCTATCCCAGACCTAACCGGTGTCGTCCACTAAAATATTGATCGAAACCAGGTTTAATTGCCTGTTTGGGTGTGGTACCACATTACTACGTCATACAAACCAGAAAAAGCCCAGGATCTGGCCAACAAGTATACGAAGAATGCGAAAGTATGTGCCAGATCATGGCAAATACCAGACCTAACCATGACCTAACCGGCGTTATCCCCTAAAATATTAATCGGAACCAAGTTAAATTGACTGTTTCTGTGTGGTACCACATTACTTCGTGATCCAAGCCAGAAAAAGCACAGCATCTGGCTAGCAAGTATGCGAAAATTGCGAACGTATGTGCCAGATGATGGCAAAGACCAGACATAACCCTGACCTAACCGGTGTTATCCTCTAAAATATTGATCGAACCTAGGTCTAACTCACTGTTTCAGTGTGGTACCACATTACTACGTCATACAAGCCAGAAAAAGCCCTGGATTCTGCCAACAAGTATACGAAGAATGCGAAAGTATGAGCCAGATGACTGCAAATACCAGACTTAACAAAAACCTAACCGGCGTTATCCCCTAAAATATTAATCGGAACCAGGTTTACTTGGCTGTTTCTGTGTGGTACCACATTACTTCGTGATCGAAGCCAGAAAAAGCCCAGGATCTGGCCAAAAAGTATGCGCAAAATGCGAAAGTATGAGCCAGATGAGGGCAATTCCCAGAGCTATCCCAGACCTAAACGGTGTCGTCCTCTAAAATATTGATCGACACCAGGTTTAATTGCCTGTTTGGGTGTGGTACCACATTACTACGTGATCCAAACCAGAAAAAGCCCAGGATCTGGCCAACAAGTATGCGAAAAATGCGAAAGTATGAGCCAGATGAGGGCAAATCCCAGAGCTAGCCCTGACCTAAGCGGTGTTATCCTCTAAAATATTAATCGAACCCAGGTCTAACACAATGTTTCAGTGTGGTACCACATTAATATCTCATCCAAACCAGAAAAAGCCCAGGATCTGGCCAACAAGTATGCGAAAAATGCGAAAGTATGAGCCAGATGAGGGCAATTCCCTGACCTATCCCAGACTTAAACTGTGTCGTCCTCTAAAATATTGATCGACACCAGGTTTAATTGCCTGTTTGGGTGTGGTACCACATTACTACGTGATCCAAACCAGAAAAAGCCCTGGATTCTGCCAACAAGTATGCGAAAAATGCGAAAGTATGAGCCCGATCATGGCAAATACCAGACCTAACCTAACCGGTGTTATCCTCTAAAATATTAATCGAACCCAGGTTTAGTTCACTGTTTCAGTGTGGTACCACTTTACAACGTGCTCGAATGCAGAAAAAGCACAGCATCTGGCCAGAAAGTATGCGAAAAATGCGAAAGAATGTGCCAGATGATGGCAAAGACCAGACCTAACCCTTACCTAACCGATGTTATCCTCTTAAATATTGAGCGGACGCTGGTTTAACTCACTGGTTCAATGTGGTACCACATTACTACCTCATCCAAACCAGAAAAAGCCCAGGATCTGGCCAACAAGCATGCGAAGAATGCGAAAGTATGTGCCAGATCATGGCAAATACCAGACCTAACCATGACCTAACCGGCGTTATCCCCTAAAATATTAATCGGAACCAAGTTAAATTGACTGTTTCTGTGTGGTACCACATTACTTCGTGATCCAAGCCAGAAAAAGCACAGCATCTGGCTAGCAAGTATGCGAAAATTGCGAACGTATGTGCCAGATGATGGCAAAGACCAGACATAACCCTGACCTAACCGGTGTTATCCTCTAAAATATTGATCGAACCTAGGTCTAACTCACTGTTTCAGTGTGGTACCACATTACTACGTCATACAAGCCAGAAAAAGCCCTGGATTCTGCCAACAAGTATACGAAGAATGCGAAAGTATGAGCCAGATGACTGCAAATACCAGACTTAACAAAAACCTAACCGGCGTTATCCCCTAAAATATTAATCGGAACCAGGTTTACTTGGCTGTTTCTGTGTGGTACCACATTACTTCGTGATCGAAGCCAGAAAAAGCCCAGGATCTGGCCAAAAAGTATGCGCAAAATGCGAAAGTATGAGCCAGATGAGGGCAATTCCCAGAGCTATCCCAGACCTAAACGGTGTCGTCCTCTAAAATATTGATCGACACCAGGTTTAATTGCCTGTTTGGGTGTGGTACCACATTACTACGTGATCCAAACCAGAAAAAGCCCAGGATCTGGCCAACAAGTATGCGAAAAATGCGAAAGTATGAGCCAGATGAGGGCAAATCCCAGAGCTAGCCCTGACCTAAGCGGTGTTATCCTCTAAAATATTAATCGAACCCAGGTCTAACACAATGTTTCAGTGTGGTACCACATTAATATCTCATCCAAACCAGAAAAAGCCCAGGATCTGGCCAACAAGTATGCGAAAAATGCGAAAGTATGAGCCAGATGAGGGCAATTCCCTGACCTATCCCAGACTTAAACTGTGTCGTCCTCTAAAATATTGATCGACACCAGGTTTAATTGCCTGTTTGGGTGTGCTACCACATTACTACGTGATCCAAACCAGAAAAAGCCCTGGATTCTGCCAACAAGTATGCGAAAAATGCGAAAGTATGAGCCCGATCATGGCAAATACCAGACCTAACCTAACCGGTGTTATCCTCTAAAATATTAATCGAACCCAGGTTTAGTTCACTGTTTCAGTGTGGTACCACTTTACAACGTGCTCGAATGCAGAAAAAGCACAGCATCTGGCCAGAAAGTATGCGAAAAATGCGAAAGAATGTGCCAGATGATGGCAAAGACCAGACCTAACCCTTACCTAACCGATGTTATCCTCTTAAATATTGAGCGGACGCTGGTTTAACTCACTGGTTCAATGTGGTACCACATTACTACCTCATCCAAACCAGAAAAAGCCCAGGATCTGGCCAACAAGCATGCGAAGAATGCGAAAGTATGAGCCTTATGACTGCAAATACCAGACCTAACACAGACCTATCCGGCGTTATCCTCTAAAATATTGATCGAATCCAGGTTTAACTCACTGTTTCTGTGCGATAGCACATTACTACGTGATCCAAATCAGAAAAAGCCCAGGTTCGGGACAACAAGTATGCGAAGAATGCGAATGTATGAGCCAGATGAAGGCAAATACCAGACCTAACACAGACCTATCCGGCGTTATCCTCTAAAATATTGATCGAATCCAGGTTTAACTCACTGTTTCTGAGTGATACCACATTACTACGTGATCCAAACCAGAAAAAGCCCAGGATCTGGCCAACAAGTATGCGAAGAATGCGAAAGTATGTGCCAGATGACGGCAAATACCACACCTAACCCTGACCTGACCGGTGTCATCCTCTAAAATATTGATCGGACCCAGGGTTATCTCACTGTTTCAGTGTGGTACCACTTTACAACGTGCTCCAATGCAGAAAAAGCACAGCATCTGGCCAACAAGTATGCGAAAATTGCGAAAGTATATGCCAGATCATGGCAAATACCAGACCTAACCATGACCTAACCGGCGATATACCCTAAAATATTAATCGACCCCAGGTTTAGCTCACTGTTTCAGTGTGGTACATCGTTACTACGTGATCCATACCAGATGAAGCACAGGATCTGGCCATCAAGTACGCGAGGAATGCGAAACAATGAGCCAGATAATGGCAATTACCAGACCTAACCCTTACCTAACCGATGTTATCCTCTTAAATATTGAGCGGACGCTGGTTTAACTCACTGGTTCAATGTGGTACCACATTACTACCTCATCCAAACCAGAAAAAGCCCAGGATCTGGCCAACAAGCATGCGAAGAATGCGAAAGTATGAGCCTTATGACTGCAAATACCAGACCTAACACAGACCTATCCGGCGTTATCCTCTAAAATATTGATCGAATCCAGGTTTAACTCACTGTTTCTGTGCGATAGCACATTACTACGTGATCCAAATCAGAAAAAGCCCAGGTTCGGGACAACAAGTATGCGAAGAATGCGAATGTATGAGCCAGATGAAGGCAAATACCAGACCTAACACAGACCTATCCGGCGTTATCCTCTAAAATATTGATCGAATCCAGGTTTAACTCACTGTTTCTGAGTGATACCACATTACTACGTGATCCAAACCAGAAAAAGCCCAGGATCTGGCCAACAAGTATGCGAAGAATGCGAAAGTATGTGCCAGATGACGGCAAATACCACACCTAACCCTGACCTGACCGGTGTCATCCTCTAAAATATTGATCGGACCCAGGGTTATCTCACTGTTTCAGTGTGGTACCACTTTACAACGTGCTCCAATGCAGAAAAAGCACAGCATCTGGCCAACAAGTATGCGAAAATTGCGAAAGTATATGCCAGATCATGGCAAATACCAGACCTAACCATGACCTAACCGGCGATATACCCTAAAATATTAATCGACCCCAGGTTTAGCTCACTGTTTCAGTGTGGTACATCGTTACTACGTGATCCATACCAGATGAAGCACAGGATCTGGCCATCAAGTACGCGAGGAATGCGAAACAATGAGCCAGATAATGGCAATTACCAGACCTAACCCTTACCTAACCGATGTTATCCTCTTAAATATTGAGCGGACGCTGGTTTAACTCACTGGTTCAATGTGGTACCACATTACTACCTCATCCAAACCAGAAAAAGCCCAGGATCTGGCCAACAAGCATGCGAAGAATGCGAAAGTATGAGCCTTATGACTGCAAATACCAGACCTAACACAGACCTATCCGGCGTTATCCTCTAAAATATTGATCGAATCCAGGTTTAACTCACTGTTTCTGTGCGATAGCACATTACTACGTGATCCAAATCAGAAAAAGCCCAGGTTCGGGACAACAAGTATGCGAAGAATGCGAATGTATGAGCCAGATGAAGGCAAATACCAGACCTAACACAGACCTATCCGGCGTTATCCTCTAAAATATTGATCGAATCCAGGTTTAACTCACTGTTTCTGAGTGATACCACATTACTACGTGATCCAAACCAGAAAAAGCCCAGGATCTGGCCAACAAGTATGCGAAGAATGCGAAAGTATGTGCCAGATGACGGCAAATACCACACATAACCCTGACCTGACCGGTGTCATCCTCTAAAATATTGATCGGACCCAGGGTTATCTCACTGTTTCAGTGTGGTACCACTTTACAACGTGCTCCAATGCAGAAAAAGCACAGCATCTGGCCAACAAGTATGCGAAAATTGCGAAAGTATATGCCAGATCATGGCAAATACCAGACCTAACCATGACCTAACCGGCGATATACCCTAAAATATTAATCGACCCCAGGTTTAGCTCACTGTTTCAGTGTGGTACATCGTTACTACGTGATCCATACCAGATGAAGCACAGGATCTGGCCATCAAGTACGCGAGGAATGCGAAACAATGAGCCAGATAATGGCAATTACCAGACCTAACCCTTACCTAACCGACGATATACCCTAAAACATTAATCGGAACCAGGTTAAATAGACTGTTTCTGTGTCGTACCACATTACTTCGTGATCCAAGCCAGAAAAAGCCCTGGATCTGGCCAAAAAGTATGCGCAAAATGCTAAAGTATGCGCCAGATGAGGGCAATTCCCTGACCTATCCCAGACCTAACCGGTGTCGTCCACTAAAATATTGATCGAAACCAGGTTTAATTGCCTGTTTGGGTGTGGTACCACATTACTACGTCATACAAACCAGAAAAAGCCCAGGATCTGGCCAACAAGTATACGAAGAATGCGAAAGTATGTGCCAGATCATGGCAAATACCAGACCTAACCATGACCTAACCGGCGTTATCCCCTAAAATATTAATCGGAACCAAGTTAAATTGACTGTTTCTGTGTGGTACCACATTACTTCGTGATCCAAGCCAGAAAAAGCACAGCATCTGGCTAGCAAGTATGCGAAAATTGCGAACGTATGTGCCAGATGATGGCAAAGACCAGACATAACCCTGACCTAACCGGTGTTATCCTCTAAAATATTGATCGAACCTAGGTCTAACTCACTGTTTCAGTGTGGTACCACATTACTACGTCATACAAGCCAGAAAAAGCCCTGGATTCTGCCAACAAGTATACGAAGAATGCGAAAGTATGAGCCAGATGACTGCAAATACCAGACTTAACAAAAACCTAACCGGCGTTATCCCCTAAAATATTAATCGGAACCAGGTTTACTTGGCTGTTTCTGTGTGGTACCACATTACTTCGTGATCGAAGCCAGAAAAAGCCCAGGATCTGGCCAAAAAGTATGCGCAAAATGCGAAAGTATGAGCCAGATGAGGGCAATTCCCTGAGCTATCCCAGACCTAAACGGTGTCGTCCTCTAAAATATTGATCGACACCAGGTTTAATTGCCTGTTTGGGTGTGGTACCACATTACTACGTGATCCAAACCAGAAAAAGCCCAGGATCTGGCCAACAAGTATGCGAAAAATGCGAAAGTATGAGCCCGATCATGGCAAATACCAGACCTAACCTAACCGGTGTTATCCTCTAAAATATTAATCGAACCCAGGTTTAGTTCACTGTTTCAGTGTGGTACCACTTTACAACGTGCTCGAATGCAGAAAAAGCACAGCATCTGGCCAGAAAGTATGCGAAAAATGCGAAAGAATGTGCCAGATGATGGCAAAGACCAGACCTAACCCTTACCTAACCGATGTTATCCTCTTAAATATTGAGCGGACGCTGGTTTAACTCACTGGTTCAATGTGGTACCACATTACTACCTCATCCAAACCTGAAAAAGCCCAGGATCTGGCCAACAAGCATGCGAAGAATGCGAAAGTATGAGCCTTATGACTGCAAATACCAGACCTAACACAGACCTATCCGGCGTTATCCTCTAAAATATTGATCGAATCCAGGTTTAACTCACTGTTTCTGTGCGATAGCACATTACTACGTGATCCAAATCAGAAAAAGCCCAGGTTCGGGACAACAAGTATGCGAAGAATGCGAATGTATGAGCCAGATGAAGGCAAATACCAGACCTAACACAGACCTATCCGGCGTTATCCTCTAAAATATTGATCGAATCCAGGTTTAACTCACTGTTTCTGAGTGATACCACATTACTACGTGATCCAAGCCAGAAAAAGCCCAGGATCTGGCCAACAAGTATGCGAAGAATGCGAAAGTATGTGCCAGATGACGGCAAATACCACACCTAACCCTGACCTGACCGGTGTCATCCTCTAAAATATTGATCGGACCCAGGGTTATCTCACTGTTTCAGTGTGGTACCACTTTACAACGTGCTCCAATGCAGAAAAAGCACAGCATCTGGCCAACAAGTATGCGAAAATTGCGAAAGTATATGCCAGATCATGGCAAATACCAGACCTAACCATGACCTAACCGGCGATATACCCTAAAATATTAATCGACCCCAGGTTTAGCTCACTGTTTCAGTGTGGTACATCGTTACTACGTGATCCATACCAGATGAAGCACAGGATCTGGCCATCAAGTACGCGAGGAATGCGAAACAATGAGCCAGATCATGGCAAATACCAGACCTAACCCAGACCTAACCGACGATATACCCTAAAACATTAATCGGAACCAGGTTAAATAGACTGTTTCTGTGTCGTACCACATTACTTCGTGATCCAAGCCAGAAAAAGCCCTGGATCTGGCCAAAAAGTATGCGCAAAATGCTAAAGTATGCGCCAGATGAGGGCAATTCCCTGACCTATCCCAGACCTAACCGGTGTCGTCCACTAAAATATTGATCGAAACCAGGTTTAATTGCCTGTTTGGGTGTGGTACCACATTACTACGTCATACAAACCAGAAAAAGCCCAGGATCTGGCCAACAAGTATACGAAGAATGCGAAAGTATGTGCCAGATCATGGCAAATACCAGACCTAACCATGACCTAACCGGCGTTATCCCCTAAAATATTAATCGGAACCAAGTTAAATTGACTGTTTCTGTGTGGTACCACATTACTTCGTGAGCCAAGCCAGAAAAAGCACAGCATCTGGCTAGCAAGTATGCGAAAATTGCGAACGTATGTGCCAGATGATGGCAAAGACCAGACATAACCCTGACCTAACCGGTGTTATCCTCTAAAATATTGATCGAACCTAGGTCTAACTCACTGTTTCAGTGTGGTACCACATTACTACGTCATACAAGCCAGAAAAAGCCCTGGATTCTGCCAACAAGTATACGAAGAATGCGAAAGTATGAGCCAGATGACTGCAAATACCAGACTTAACAAAAACCTAACCGGCGTTATCCCCTAAAATATTAATCGGAACCAGGTTTACTTGGCTGTTTCTGTGTGGTACCACATTACTTCGTGATCGAAGCCAGAAAAAGCCCAGGATCTGGCCAAAAAGTATGCGCAAAATGCGAAAGTATGAGCCAGATGAGGGCAATTCCCTGAGCTATCCCAGACCTAAACGGTGTCGTCCTCTAAAATATTGATCGACACCAGGTTTAATTGCCTGTTTGGGTGTGGTACCACATTACTACGTGATCCAAACCAGAAAAAGCCCAGGATCTGGCCAACAAGTATGCGAAAAATGCGAAAGTATGAGCCAGATGAGGGCAAATCCCAGAGCTAGCCCTGACCTAAGCGGTGTTATCCTCTAAAATATTAATCGAACCCAGGTCTAACACAATGTTTCAGTGTGGTACCACATTAATATCTCATCCAAACCAGAAAAAGCCCAGGATCTGGCCAACAAGTATGCGAAAAATGCGAAAGTATGAGCCAGATGAGGGCAATTCCCTGACCTATCCCAGACTTAAACTGTGTCGTCCTCTAAAATATTGATCGACACCAGGTTTAATTGCCTGTTTGGGTGTGGTACCACATTACTACGTGATCCAAACCAGAAAAAGCCCTGGATTCTGCCAACAAGTATGCGAAAAATGCGAAAGTATGAGCCCGATCATGGCAAATACCAGACCTAACCTAACCGGTGTTATCCTCTAAAATATTAATCGAACCCAGGTTTAGTTCACTGTTTCAGTGTGGTACCACTTTACAACGTGCTCGAATGCAGAAAAAGCACAGCATCTGGCCAGAAAGTATGCGAAAAATGCGAAAGAATGTGCCAGATGATGGCAAAGACCAGACCTAACCCTTACCTAACCGATGTTATCCTCTTAAATATTGAGCGGACGCTGGTTTAACTCACTGGTTCAATGTGGTACCACATTACTACCTCATCCAAACCAGAAAAAGCCCAGGATCTGGCCAACAAGCATGCGAAGAATGCGAAAGTATGAGCCTTATGACTGCAAATACCAGACCTAACACAGACCTATCCGGCGTTATCCTCTAAAATATTGATCGAATCCAGGTTTAACTCACTGTTTCTGTGCGATAGCACATTACTACGTGATCCAAATCAGAAAAAGCCCAGGTTCGGGACAACAAGTATGCGAAGAATGCGAATGTATGAGCCAGATGAAGGCAAATACCAGACCTAACACAGACCTATCCGGCGTTATCCTCTAAAATATTGATCGAATCCAGGTTTAACTCACTGTTTCTGAGTGATACCACATTACTACGTGATCCAAACCAGAAAAAGCCCAGGATCTGGCCAACAAGTATGCGAAGAATGCGAAAGTATGTGCCAGATGACGGCAAATACCACACCTAACCCTGACCTGACCGGTGTCATCCTCTAAAATATTGATCGGACCCAGGGTTATCTCACTGTTTCAGTGTGGTACCACTTTACAACGTGCTCCAATGCAGAAAAAGCACAGCATCTGGCCAACAAGTATGCGAAAATTGCGAAAGTATATGCCAGATCATGGCAAATACCAGACCTAACCATGACCTAACCGGCGATATACCCTAAAATATTAATCGACCCCAGGTTTAGCTCACTGTTTCAGTGTGGTACCACTTTACAACGTGCTCGAATGCAGAAAAAGCACAGCATCTGGCCAGAAAGTATGCGAAAAATGCGAAAGAATGTGCCAGATGATGGCAAAGACCAGACCTAACCCTTACCTAACCGATGTTATCCTCTTAAATATTGAGCGGACGCTGGTTTAACTCACTGGTTCAATGTGGTACCACATTACTACCTCATCCAAACCAGAAAAAGCCCAGGATCTGGCCAACAAGCATGCGAAGAATGCGAAAGTATGAGCCTTATGACTGCAAATACCAGACCTAACACAGACCTATCCGGCGTTATCCTCTAAAATATTGATCGAATCCAGGTTTAACTCACTGTTTCTGTGCGATAGCACATTACTACGTGATCCAAATCAGAAAAAGCCCAGGTTCGGGACAACAAGTATGCGAAGAATGCGAATGTATGAGCCAGATGAAGGCAAATACCAGACCTAACACAGACCTATCCGGCGTTATCCTCTAAAATATTGATCGAATCCAGGTTTAACTCACTGTTTCTGAGTGATACCACATTACTACGTGATCCAAACCAGAAAAAGCCCAGGATCTGGCCAACAAGTATGCGAAGAATGCGAAAGTATGTGCCAGATGACGGCAAATACCACACCTAACCCTGACCTGACCGGTGTCATCCTCTAAAATATTGATCGGACCCAGGGTTATCTCACTGTTTCAGTGTGGTACCACTTTACAACGTGCTCCAATGCAGAAAAAGCACAGCATCTGGCCAACAAGTATGCGAAAATTGCGAAAGTATATGCCAGATCATGGCAAATACCAGACCTAACCATGACCTAACCGGCGATATACCCTAAAATATTAATCGACCCCAGGTTTAGCTCACTGTTTCAGTGTGGTACATCGTTACTACTTGATCCATACCAGATGAAGCACAGGATCTGGCCATCAAGTACGCGAGGAATGCGAAACAATGAGCCAGATAATGGCAATTACCAGACCTAACACTGACCTAACCGGTGTTATCCTCTAAAATATTGATCGAATCCAGGTTTAACTCACTGTTTCTGTGTGGTGCCACATTACTGCGTGATCTAAACCAGAAAAAGCCCAGGATCTGGCCAACAAGTACGCGAAGAATGCGAATGTATGAGCCAGGTGAAGGCAAATACCAGACCTAACCCAGACCTAACCGGTGTCGTCCTCTAAAATATTGATCGAAGCCAGGCTTAATTGCCTGTTTGGGTGTGGTACCACATTACTACGTGATCCAAACCAGAAAAAGCCCAGGATTCTGCCAACAAGTATGCGAGAAATGCGAAAGTATGAGCCTGATGAGGGCAAATACCAGACCTGACCATGATCTAACCGGTGTCACCCTCTAAAATATTGATCGGACCCAGGGCTATTCACTGTTTCAGTGTGGTACCACATAACAACGTGATCCAATCCAGAAAAATCCCTGGATCTGGCCAACACGTATGCGAAAAATGCGAAAGTATGAGCCAGATCATGCCAAATATCTGACCTAACCATGACCTAACCGGCGTTATCCTCTTAAATATTGATCGGACGCAGGTTTAACTCACTGTTTCAATATGGTACCACATTACTACCTCAACCATACCAGAAAAAGCCCAGGATCTGGCCAACAAGCATGCGAAGAATGCGAATGTATGTGCACGATCATGGCAAATACCAGACCTAACCGGCGATATACCCTAAAATATTAATCGGAACCAGGTTTAATAACCTGTTTCTGTGTGGTACCACATTACTTTGTGATCCAAGCCAGAAAAAGCCCAGGATCTGGCCAAAAAGTATGCGCAAAATGCGAAAGTATGAGCCAGATGTGGGCAATTTCCTGACCAATCCCAGACCTAACCGGTGTCGTCCTCCAAAATATTGATCGAAACCAGGGTTATCTCACTGTTACAGTGTGCTACCACCTCCAATGCAGAAAAAGCACAGCATCTAGCCAGCAAGTATGCGAAAAATGCGAATGTATGTGCCAGATGATGGCAAATACCAGACCTAACCCTGACCTAACCGGTGTCATCCTCTAAAATATTGATCGGTCACAGGTTAACTCATTGTTTCAGTGTGGTACCACATTACAACGTGATCCAAACCAGAAAAATCCCAGGATCTGGCCAACACGTATGCGAAAAATGCGAATATATGAGCCAGATGATGGCAAATACCAGACCTAACCCTGACCTAACCGGCGTTATCCCCTAAAATATTAATCGGAACAAGGTTTAATTGACCGTTTCTGTGTGGTACCACATTACTTCGTGATCGAAGCCAGAAAAAGCACAGGATCTGGCCAACAAGTACGCGAAGAATGCGAATATATGAGCCAGATGATGGCAAATACCAGACCTAACCCTGACCTAACCGGTGTCACCCTCTAAAATATTGATCGGACCCAGGGGTATTCACTGCTTCAGTGTGGTACCACATTACTACGTCATCCAAACCAGAAAAAGTCCAGGATCTGGCCAACAAGTAGGCGAAGAATGCGAAAGTATGAGCCAAATGACTGCAAATACCAGACCTAACCCTGACCTAACCGGCGTTATCCCCTAAAATATTAATCGGAACAAGGTTTAATTGACCGTTTCTGTGTGGTACCACATTACTTCGTGATCGAAGCCAGAAAAAGCACAGGATCTGGCCAACAAGTACGCGAAGAATGCGAATATATGAGCCAGATGATGGCAAATACCAGACCTAACCCTGACCTAACCGGTGTCACCCTCTAAAATATTGATCGGACCCAGGGGTATTCACTGTTTCAGTGTGGTACCACATTACTACGTCATCCAAACCAGAAAAAGTCCAGGATCTGGCCAACAAGTACGCGAAGAATGCGAATATATGAGCCAGATCATGGCAAATATCTGACCTAACCATGACCTAACCGGCGTTATCCTCTTAAATATTGATCGGACGCAGGTTTAACTCACTGTTTCAATATGGTACCACATTACTACCTCATCCATACCAGAAAAAGCCCAGGATCTGGCCAAGAAGCATGCGAAGAATGCGAATGTATGAACATGATCATGGCGAATACCAGACCTAACCCAGACCTAACCGGCGATATACCCTAAAATATTAATCGGAACCAGGTTTAATAGACTGTTTCTTTGTGGTACCACATTACTTCGTAATCCAAGCCAGAAGAAGCCCAGGATCTGGCCGAGAAGTATACGCAAAATGCGAAATTATGAGCCAGATGAGGGCTAATCCCAGAGATAGCCCTGACCTAACCGGTGTTATCCTCTAAAATCTTAATCGAACCCGGGTTTAACTCACTGTTTCTGTGTGGTACCACATTACTACGTGATCCAAACCAGAAAAAGCCCAGGATCTGGAAAACAAGTATGCGAAGAATGCGAATGTAAGAGCCAGATGATGGCAAATACCAGACCTAACACTGATTAACCGGTGTTATCCTCTAAAATATTGATCGAAACCAGGGTTGTCTGACTGTTACAGTGTGCTGCCACTTCACAACGTGCTCCAATGCAGAAAAAGCACAGCATCTGGCCAGCAAGTATGCGAAGAATGCGAAAGTATGAGCCTCATGACTGCAAATACCAGACCTAACACGGACCTATCCGGCGTTATCCTCTAAAATATTGATCGAATCCAGGTTTAACTCACTGTTTCTGTGTGGTACCACATTACTACGTGATCCAAACCAGAAAAAGCCCAGGATCTGGCCAACAAGCATGGGAAGAATGCGAAAGTATGAGCCTTATGACTGCAAACACCAGACCTAACACGGACCTATCCGGCGTTATCCTCTAAAATATTGATCGAATCCAGGTTTAACTCACTGTTTCTGTGTGGTACCACATTACTACGTGATCCAAACCAGAAAAAGCCCAGGATCTATCCAACATGTATTGCGAGAAATGCGTCAGTATGAGCCAGATGATGGCAAATACCAGACCTAACCCAGACCTAACCGGTGTTATCCTCTCAAATATTGACCGAATCCAGGTTTAACTCACTGTTTCAGTGTGGTCCCTCATTACTACGTGATCCACACCAGAAGAAGCCCCGGGTCTGGTCTACAAGTATGCGAAAAATGCGAAAGTATGAGCCAGATGATGGCAAATACCAGACCTAACCCTAACCTAACCGGTGTTATCCTCTAAAATATTGATCGGACCCAGGTTTAACTCACTGCTTCAGTGTGGTACCACATTACTACGTGATCCATACCAGACAAAGCCCAGCATCTATCCAACATGTATTGCGAGAAATGCGTCAGTATGAGCCAGATGATGGCAAATACCAGACCTAACCCTGACCTAACCAGTGTTATCCTCTAAAATATTAATCGGACCCAGGTTTAACTCATTGTTTCAGTGTGGTACCACATTACTGCCTGATCCAAACTAGAAGACGCCCAGCAGCTGGCCAACAAGTATTCGAGGAATGCGAAAGTGTGAGCCTGACGACTGCAAATACCAGACCTAAAACAAACCTAATCGGTGTTATCCTCTGAAATATTAAGCAGACCCAGGTTTAACTCACTGTTTCAGTGTGGTACCACATTACTACCTGATCCAAACCAGAAAACGCCCACGATCTCGCCAACAAGTATGCAAAAAATGAGAAATCATGAGACTGATCATGGGAAATACCCTAACTAACCCTGACCTAACCGGTGTTATCCTCTCAAATATAGACCGAATCCAGATTTAACTCACTGTATCAGTGTGGTACCTCATCACAACGTGATCCAAACCAGAAAAAGCCCCGGATCTGGCCGACAAGTATGCGAAAAATGCGAAAGTATGAACCAGATGATGGTAAATACCAGACCTAACGCTGACCTAACCGGTGTTATCCTCTAAAATATTGATCGGACCCAGGTTTAACTCACTGCATCAGTGTGGTACCACATTTCTACGTGATCCAAACCAGAAAAAGCCCACTATCCCGCCAACAAGTATGCGAAAAATGAGAAATCATGTGCCAGATGATGGCAATCACCAGACCTAAACCAGACCTAACCCGTGTTATCCTTCAAAATATTAATCGGACCCAGGTTTAACTCACTGTTTCAGTGCGGTCCCACGTTACTACGTGATCCATACCAGACAAAGCCCAGGATCTATCCAACACGTATTGCGAGAAATGCGTCAGTATGAGCCAGATGATGGCAAATACCAGACCTAACCCTGACCTAACCGGTGTTATCCTCTAAAATATTAATCGAACCGAGGTATAGCTCACCGATTCAGTGTGGTCCCATACTACTATGTGATCCAAACTAGAAAAAGCCCATGATCTGGCCCACGAGTACGCGAAAAATGCGAAATTATGAGCCAGATGATGGCAATACCGGACCTAACAAAAACCTAACCGGTGTTATCCCCTAAAGTAATGATCGGACACAGGTTAGCTCATTGTTTCAATGTGGTACCACATTACAACGTGATCCAAACCAGAAAAATCCCTGGATCAGGCCAACAAGTATGCGAGGAATGCGAAAGTATGAGCCTGACGACTGCAAATACCAGACCTAAAACAAACCTAACCGGTGTTATCCTCTAAAATATTAATCGATCCCAGGTTTAACTGATTGTTTCAGTGTGGTACCTCACTACTACGTGATCCAAACTAGAAAAACCCCACGATCTGGCCAACAAGTATGCGAAGAATGCGAAGGTATGAGCCAGATGATTGCAAATACCAGACCTAACACAAACTTAAACGGTGTTATCTTCGAAAATTTTGTTCGAAACCAGGTTTAATGCATTGTTTCAGTGTGGCACCACATTAAAACGTGATCCACACCAGAAGAAGCCCAGGAGCTGGCCAACAAGTGTCCAAAAAATGCGAAAGTATCAGACAGATGATTGCAAATACCAGACCTAACACAAACCTAAATAGTGTTATCTTCTAAAGTATAGATCGAATTCAGGTTTAATTCACTGTTTCAGTGTGGTAACACATTACAACGTGATCCAAACCAGAAAGTGCCCAGAAATAAGCCAACAAGTATTGCGAGAAATGCGTTACTATGAGCCAGATGATGGAAAAATCCATACCAAACCCAGACCTAACCGGTGTTATCTTCTCAAATATTGACCGATTCCAGGTTTAACTCACTGTTTCAGTGTGGTACCTCATTACTACGTGATCCACACCAGAAAAAGCCCAGGATCAATCCAACAAGTATTGCGAGAAATGCGTTAGTATGGGCCAGATGATGGCAAATATCAGAACTAACACTGACATAACCGGTGTTATCCTCTATAATATTAATCGAAGCCTGGTTTAGCTCACTGATACAGTGTGGAACGTCATTACTACGTGACCCAAACCAGAAAAATCCCAGCATCTGGCCAAGAAGTATGCGGGGGATGCGAAAGTATGAGACAGATGACTGCAAATACCAGACCTATCACAAACCGAACCGGAGTTATCCTCTAACATATAGATCGAATCCAGGTTTAATGCGCTGTTTCAGTGTGGTACCACATTACTACGTGGTCCACACCAGCAAAAGCCCAGTATCAAGCCAACAAGTATTGCGAGAATTGCGATAGTATGAGCCAGATGATGGCAAATACCAGACCTAACCCAGACCTAACCTGTGTTATCCTCTAATATATAGATCGGACCCAGGATTAACTCACTGTTTCAGTGTGGTACCACATTACTACCTGATCCAAACCAGAAAACGCCCAGGAGCTGGCCTAACAGTATGCGAAAAATGCGAAAGTATGAGCTAGATGATGGCAAATACCAGACCTAACCCTCACCTAACCTGTGTTACCTTCTTAAATATTGAACGGACATCGGTTTAATTCACTGTTTCAGTGTGGTACCACATCACAACGTGATCCAAACCAGAAAGAGCCCAGAATTAAGCCAACAAGTATTGCGAGAAATGCGTTAGCATGAGCCAGATGATGGAAAATACCATACCTAACCCAGACCTAACCGGTGTTATCCTCTCAAATATTGAGCGAATCCAGGTATAACTCACTGACTCAGTGTGGGACGTCATTACTACGTGATCCAAACCAGAAAAAACACACGTTCTGGCCAAGATGTATTGCGAGAAATGCGTCAGTATGAGCCAGATGATGGCAAATACCAGTCCTAACCATGACCTAACCCGTATTATCCTCTAAAATATTAATCGAACCCAGGTTTGGCTCACTGTTTCAGTGTCGTACCTCATTACTACGAGATCCAAACCAGAAAAAGCCCAGGATCAGGCCAAAAAGTATGCGAAAATGCGAAAATATGAGCTACATGATGGCAAATACCAGACCTAACTCTCACCTTACCTGTGTTATCCTCTTAAATATTGATCGCATCCCAGTTTAATTCACTGTTTCAGTGTGGTACCTCATTACAACGTGATCCAAACCAGAAAAAGCCCCGGATCTGGCCAACAAGTATGCGAAAAATGCGAAAGTATGAGCCAGATAATGGCAAATACCATACCGTACCCAGACCTAGCCGGTGTTATCCTCTCAAATATTGATCGAATCCAGGTTTAACTCACTGTTTGAGTGTGGTACCACATTACTACCTGATCCAAACCAGAAAACGCCCAGGAGCTGGCCAACAAGTATGCGAAAAATGCGAAAGTATGAGCCAGATGACGGCAAATACCAGACCTAACCCTGACCTAACCGGTGTTATCCTCTAAAATATTGATCGGACCCAGGCTTAACTCACTGTTTCAGTGTGGTCCCACGTTACTACGTGATCCATACCAGACAAAGCCCAGGATCTATCCAACATGTATTGGGAGAAATGCGAAAGCATGAGCCAGATGATGGCAAATACCAGACCTAACTCTGACCTAACCGGTGTTATCCCCTTAAATATTGATCGGAACCCGGTTTAACTCACTGTTTCAGTGTGGTACCACATTACTACATGATCCATACCAGACAAAGCCCAGGATCTGTCCAACATGTATTGCGAAAAATGCGAAAGTATGAGCTAGATGATGGCAAATACCGGTCCTAACCCTCACCTAACCTATGTCGTCTTCTAAAATATTGATCGGACACCGGTTTAATTCACTGTTTCAGTGTGGTACCTCATCACAACGTGTTCCAAACCAGAAAAAGCCCGGGATCAAGCCAACAAGTATTGCGAGAATTGCGAAAGTTTGATCCAGATGATGGCAAATACCAAACCTAACCCTATCATAACCGGTGTTATCCTCTAAAATATTGATCGGAACCAGGTTTAACTCACTGCTTCAGTGTGGTACCACATTACTACGTAATCAAAAACAGAAAAAGCCCAGGATCTATCCAACATGTATTGCGAGAAATGCGTCAGTATGAGCCAGATGATGGCAAATACCAGACCTAACCCTGACCTAACCGGTGTTATCCTCTAAAATATTGATCGGACCCAGGTTTAACTCATTGTTTCAGCGTGGTACCACATTACTACCTGATCCAAACCAGAAAACGCCCAGGAGCTGGTCAACAAGTATGCGAAGAATGCGATAGTATGAGCCTGACGACTGCAAATACCAGACCTAAAACAAACCTAACTGGTGTTATCCTCTAACACATTGATCGGACCCAGGTTAACTTATTGTTTCAGTGTGGTACCACATTACTACGTGATCCATACAAGACAAAGCCCAGGATCTATCCAACATGTATTGCGAGAAGTGCGTCAGTATGAGCTACATGATGGCAAATACCAGACTTAACCCTCACCTAACCTGTGTTATCCTCTTAAATATTGATCGCATCCCAGTTTAATTCACTGTTTCAGTGTGGTCCCACGTTACTACGTGATCCATAGCAGACAAAGCCCAGGATCTATCCAACATGTATTGCGAGAAATGCGTCAGTATGAGCCCGATGATGCAAATACCAGACCTAACCCTGACCTAACCGGTTTTATCCTCTAAAATATAGATCAGAACCAGGTTTAACTCACTGTTTCAGTGTGGTACCACGTTACTACCTGATCCAAACCAGAAAACGCCCAGGGTCAAGCCAACATGCATTGCGAAAAATGCGTGAGTATGAGCCAGATGATGGCAAATACCATACCTAACACTGACCTAACCAGTGTTATCCTCTATAATATTAATCGAATCCATGTTTACCTCACTGTTTCAGTGTTGTACCACATTACAACGTGATCCAAACCAGAAAAAGCGCAGGATCTGGCCAACAAGTATGCGAAAAATGAGAAAGTATGAGCAAGATGATGGCAATTACCAGACCTAACCCAGTCCTCACCGGTGTTATCCTGTAAAATATAGATCGAAACCAGGTTTAATTCACTGTTTGAGTGTGGTACCACATTACTACGTGATCCATACCAGACAAAGCCCAGGATCTATCCAACATGTATTGCGAGAAATGCGTCAGTATGAGCCAGATGATGGCAAATACCATACCTAACCCTGACCTAACCGGTGTTATCCTCAAAAATATTAATCGAACCCAGGTTTATCTCACAGATCCAGTGTGGTACCTCTCTACTATGTGATCCAAACCAGCAAAAGTCCAGGATCTGTCCAACGAGTACGCGAAAAATGCGAACGTATGAGGCAGATGATGGCAAATACCATACCTAACCCTGACCTAACCTGTGCTATCCTGTTAAATATTGACCTGACCCCGGTTTAAGTCACTGTTTCAGTGTGGTACCTCATCACAACTTGATCCAAACCAGTAAAAGCCCACGATCTGGCCAACAAGTATGCGAAAAATGCGAAAGTATGAGCTACATGATGGCAAATACCAGACCTAACCCTGACCTATCCGGTGTTATCCTCTAAAATATTAATCGAACCCAGGTTTAGCTCACTGATTCGGTGTGGTACCAAACTACTATGTGATCTTAACCAGAAAAAGCCCAGGATCTGTCCAACGAGTACGCGAAAAATGCGAAAGTATGAGCTAGATGACGGCAAATACCAGACCTAACCCTCACCTAACCTGTGTTATCTTCTTGAATAGTGATCGGACACCGGTATAATTCACTGTTTCAGTGTGGTACCTCATCACAACGTGATCCAAACCAGAAAAAGCCCAGGATCTGGCCAACAAGTATACAAAGAATGCGAAAGTATGAGCCAGATGACTGCAAATACTAGACCCAGCAAAATCCTAACCGGTGTTATCCCCTAAAATAATGATCGGACCTAGGTTAACTCATTGTTTCAGTGTGGTACCACATTACAACGTGATCCAAACCAGAAAAATCCCTGGATCTGGCCAACAAGTTTGCGAAAAAAGCGAAAGTATGAGCCAGATGATGGCAAATTCCAGACCTAACCCTGACCTAACCGGTGTCATCCTCTAAAATCTAGATCGAATCCAGGTTTAATTCACTGTTTCAGTGTGGTACCACATTACAAAGTGCTCCAAAGCAGGAAAAACCCAGGATCTGGCCAACAAGTATGCGAAAAATGCGAAAGTATGAGCCAGATGATGGCAAATACCAGACCTAACCCTGACCTAACCGGAGTTATCCTTTAAAATATTGATCGTATCTAGGTTTAACTAACTGTTTCAGTGTGGTACCACATTACTACGTGATCCAAACCAGAAAATGCCCAGGATCTTGAAATCAAGTATGCGAAAAATGCGAAATTATGAGCCATATGATGGCAAATACCAGACCTAACCCTGCCCTAACCGGTGTTATCCTCTATAATATAGATCGAATCCAGGTTTAATTTACTGTTTCGGTGTGGTACCACATTACAAAGTGATCCAAAGCAGAAAAAACCCAGGATCTGGCCAACATGTATGTGAAAATTGCGAAAGTATGAGCCAGATGATGGCAAATACCAGAGCTAACCCTGACCTAACCGGTGTTATCCTATAAAATATAGATCGAATGCAGGTTTAACTCACTGTTTCAGTGTGGCACCACATTACTACATGATCTAAACCAGAAATAGCCCAGGATCAAGAGTAGGTGAGTAAGGGGAGTTGTGGACAGGGGGCTCCGAGGGGGGGGGATGAGGGTGAGGGGTGGGAGGGGGCCTGTGCGCCGGAGTGGGGGGCCCGCGGTGGGTCCGTCGGGGGGGGGGGGGGGGTAGTCGGTGTGGGAGGTCGGTAACTATTACCGACAGTCGAGAATTGGTATCTACGGTCGGTAATTAGTATCTATGGTTGGTAATTAGTATTTATGGTCGGTAATTAGTATCAACGATCGATAATTGACATTAACGGCTGGTAATTAGCAGAGGTTAGAAAATGAAAGAGGGTAATTGCCTGGTATCGATAAAAAGGGAAGGGGGGATAAAAGAGGTGCATCTGGTAAAAAGAAGTGGTAATTATCAAAGGTAATTATCAGAGGTCGATAAAGAGGAGGTGGGGACAGAAATTAGACGTCTTTTGACTATTTCGAAATTTTATTCCACAAAAATTAGATACAGTTTTTTATTTTTAATTATTAATAGCATCATATAAAAAGTTATCCAGCGCATATGCCAACAGCTCGCAATCTACAGGCGAATTTTTATCGTAATATTCATGAAGGATTTTGTCTGCATCACGTTTACGCATAATACTATTGCGTTTCAAAATATTTGTAAATTCTTGGTATTTCTCACCAACATAGTGCGCATTTTGGCATAGCCACGAATATGCATGCTCGATGCACTGTTCCAGTTCGAATAAAAACAATAGAGTTGTCGGTTTCATATACATGCAAGCATCATGCAATTTCACTTGTACAATGTTCATATCATGCATTGCAACAACCGTAAGCACCAAATCACAAATTGATAACGATGTTGGGGAAGGAGCTGATAGCACATGTTGTTTGATGTCCTCGCGTTTCTGAATAAACACCATCCATGTTGAGTAAGACAGCAACAATTTATTTCCTCGAGTATCGCCAAGTATAATTTCCACGACGGATACAGGTCCTACACCGATTGCAATATCCAAATACTTGTATGCTGTGGATGTGAGGGCAAACCTCCTTCCCAGTATATGAGGCGTTGGATGCTGTTTCTTGCTACTGTTACATGTAGAAAAGTAAATAAAGAATAAAAGGTAAGTAATGACAATAAGTAATAACAATAAGAAAAAATGGATAAGAAAAAAATTGTGGTAATAATACTTACTCATTACTTGTGCATGCTGTATCGTAAGGAATGCAATAATTCATTTTTTCAGAAAAAATTTGAACGTAGAATTCAATAGATAATGTTTCACGACGATACTATCAAACGAGTGTGAATATTGTGCAGCACTTAAATGCAATGTTGCATCATATGTATCAGGGAAGCGGGTGGCGCGTAGTGGGGGGACGAATTTCAGGGAAGCGGGTGGCGCGTAGTGGGGGAAGGAATTTTTTATATCACATTTTCTTCTTCTGCGAAAAGTGCAACTTTTGCAAAAATGTCTTTTAGATTACCTTGAACACGTCTAAACATGCAACTTCTGCAAAGCGTATAACATTACATTCGCAGGATGATGCAAACAAATAATATTCTTCGCGACATAGATCATTTGTGGGGAAGGAGGAATTTTTTATATCACGTGTTCTTCTTCTGTGAAAAGTGCAACTTTTTGCAAAAATTGTTTTTTAGATTACCTTGAACATGTCTAAACATGCAACTTCTGCAAAGCGTATAAGCGTGCGAGCTATTGGGGTCCTAATCATTTTACGTACACGCTATTCATATTCTTATTTTATGTCGCATGTTCTTCTTTTGCGAAGAGCGCAACGTTTTTTTTTTGCAAGACGTTTTAGATTACACTGAACACGTGCAAAAACGCAACTTCTGCAAACGTATACATTGCATTCACAGGCAAAGAATTCTGTAACATATATATATGGAGACCCTTACCATGGGAAAGAAATTAGATACCATGTTTTGATGATTTAAAAATATGATATATTTATTAAAGCAATGAATAATTATGTTACAAAACATTACTTTTGTGGATCCACGAATTGTGCGAGTTATTGAGCCCCAACCATTTTACGTACACGTTGTTCCCCTTCTTACGCAATACTTTTTCAACTAGATACACGTCGGAATTTGCAACGCGTTGCAACTCGTGTTCGTAGAATCCTCCAGCAATTGGTTTTTCATAAATATCTTTCAGCAGATACGTTGCAGGATTAGTTTTCTGTACCTCGGCGATTGTAAATATTTCAGTGCTCCAATTCGGTGTGTAACTTTTTTCAAAAATTGTCTTGAATTTGCTCACGCGTACTGCATCTCCCACTTTGAATCGTGCAGGAGCGGCAATTTTTATATGATTATACGCCATTGTTAAGAGCTTAGCAGCGTTTGTTGGTGTAACATCAATTGGTCGCATAGCGATAGTTCGATGCTTTCGCGCGTTGTAATTTGATATGAGATGCTGCAGCGAATCAATCCATTTATAATTTCCATTAAGTGTAAACAGTTTCCACATATCGTTTTTGAGTGTACGATTGAACCGCTCGACGACTGACGCCTTCATCACCGAATACGTTGAATAATGATTTATTGTGTATTTTGACAAAAGTTTTTGCATATTTGCGTTGTAAAATTCCTTTCCTTTGTCGGTCTGCAAATTTTTCGGGTACCTCCCACTGTCTCGGATTATCTTCCCGATCGCTGTAGAAACTTCATTTCCATTCTTGGTTTTGAGGGGTATAGCCCACGCATGCTTACTCAGCACATCGATAACAGTGAGTATGTAATGGAAGCCTCTGTTATATCGCGTGTAAGGTCGCATCTCGACCACGTCCGCTTGCCATAGGTCGTCGTATCCATGTACTATGACGCGTCTTCGAGGAAAATGTCTTCTCGCTGGAGCATGCAATTCTTCCACAAGACATCGTTTCTCGATACTGGAGGTTTTCTTCTCGGCCATGTATGACTCGCCACTAACGCGAAGACCTAACGCACACGTCTTATCAATCAATGTTCAACGTCTCAACACCCCAACGTCCCCAACACCCCAACGTCCCAACGTTCCAACGTCCCAACGTTCCAACGTCCCAACGTTCCAACGTCCCAACGTTCCAACGTCCCAACGTTCCAACGTCCCAACGTTCCAACGTCCCAACATTCCAACGTCCCAACGTTCCAACGTCCCAACATTCCAACGTCCCAACGTTCCAACGTCCCAAAGTTCCAACGTCCCAACGTTCCAACGTACAGCTATTGATGCATTTGATTTCGGAATTCGATAATATCCCTCTCCAAGTGATTCAGTTGATCTTTCAAATTCTGAACGTAATCTCGAAGCATGATCATCTTCTTGTCGAATTCATCTTGTCGATTTTTTATAAATGTCATGTTTTCTTGCAAGTATAGTTTGTTGATAGCGTCACCATTCTCTACAGGTGGTGCTACTCGACGAATCTTGCGCGCCTTTGCATCATAATCGGCACCGACAATACATAGAGCGTTGTTGCGCACATAATTTCTCACTACTCCATTCCAGCGATAGTATGATTCCATTGTTCCAAACGATGACCCAAACTTGTTGATTGGCATTTTGATAATGATTGATTCTATCGTCAAAGTGCAGCTTAATTTATAATGAGCTCTGCCTCGCGAAGTTCCTCGATAATCGATAACATCTCATTATCGTGAGCATTGTGACCAGCTTGACGCGAAGCCTCGAGCAATCGAAGCCGATCTACGAGTTCGTTAGGATCATTCCAATGAACGTATTCAATCTTGTTGCTGGTTAATCTCATCGAGCTTGGTACACCCTTTCCAACTTTTCTATCTTTCAATAAAGGCTTGATTACATAGTTATACTTGTATCCTTTGTTGCCTAATGTTTTACCATACGAATCATGCTTGTACTTATGTGCACTCGTTGTCAGTAGTATGTCCCTATACTTGCATTCATCAGCCTCAGTATAAATGTCGTTATCTGGAATTTTCTTAAATATCAATTCATAAAGACCGGGTGTACCAGAATATCGTATGCCATCGATAATTATGTTATCAGCATTGTCCACATCAACATGTTTATTACCGAGCATCGGTCCATCATTACCGAGATAAACACCATACACATGATCCATACCAACCTCTATGTCTCCACGTAATACAGGCGCGATGTATTTTTGACTCAGCGGACCTAGGTGATTCCGCAACGTTTTTTCACCTTCCGACGTTTGCAACCGACTTCGAACAGATGTTGAGAAACTGCTTTTTGGGCTTTCAAAAACATCTTCGTTTGCTAAGCTTTTTGGACTGTCAAAAGTATCTTCGTTTCCTAAGCTTTTTGTTGCTGGTGTTGTTTTAATCGGTATAGAGGTCATCGTATTCATACCAGGTAAACTGCTTAATCTTGCTGAGGTTTTTATTGTTGGTACTATCTTAATCGGTGTAGAGGCCATCAGATTCGTATCGGGTAAACTTGGTGAGCTTTTTATTGTCGGCATCGTCTTAATCGATGTAGAGGCCGGTGTAGAAATCATGGGATTCATATCGAGTAAACTGCTTAATCTTGGTTTTTTTATTTTTAGTGGTTTCGAAAGATTTAGCCAGTAATTTGATTGTGTTTTATCCAATTCTTTGATATTCGGAGTGGCTAATGGTTCGCTTCCGATATCTGTATTATTGTATAGATCATAATTTTTTGTCGCGTTATCAACAATTGCTTTCAACGGTTCAGTAACAGGCTTAAAGTGTTTTTCCAGCGCAATCTCTTCCTCAATTTTACCAGTTTTCAATTCACGATATTTTTTGCGAATCAAATCACTCGTTCTCGCAATCTGTTTCGTTATCCTCTCACAATCTTCAATATTGTTGCTCATGTTGGAACACTGCTTTGTCAACGTATCGGAAATAACTGAACATGTTATGATATTGCAAAGTCATTAAATCCCTTTCTATAGCGACCATTCCATAATGCGCTGTCTTTATCTGTTGAAAAGCTGATGCTTTTAACGACGAAGTCCGGATAGAGGGATCGGGTTTTTATTGTGGGAAGTGAGTTGGGAATGTAAGATTTTCTTTTTCAAAAAACTGTTTATTATAAAAATAAATAAAATAAACAATAAGAACTGAAGAAAATCCTTAGCTAGTTTTCCACTTCTGGTCGGAACCGACACGTTGAGGTAGGCCAAGATTCTGTGAACAGAAAAACACGGCAATGTGTTAGACACGTAAACACGTTACACGTATATTCGCCGCATGTGTGTCCTCACGCTCCTGGCTTCGATATTCGAATGTATAGGAGCGGAGAATTTCGCTCGCTCGTAATATACGAGCTCGCAAGTGGACTGTATTTAATATCTGGCGTGAAAAGAATTAAATTTCCTTTCGACGCCGAACTGAGTCGATTGTCTAGTGGGCGGGGATGCAAGTGGAGGTTGTAAGGCTCCAAATGCACTGATCCCGTGAGTATGCCCACGGAGTCTGTGCGTCGAGTCGCACTGCAGTACAACGGCACGACCGTCGATCTGCGGCTTCTCTTTAACGTTCCAACAGATGACTTGTTGGTCGAGAATTGCACTGCGAAGCCCGACAGCACGTGGTTCACTGCACGAATGCACCACTCGATGTGATTCGTGACAGTATTTGAACTACGTGGGGGCCTGACCCGCGACTCCTTGACCTCTCCGCACAGGTGCTCCTCTAAGCGTTACACCGGCGGGGTCTGTAGAGGGAAGGAATCGAAGACCGAAAGTCAAGCGTCCGAAGTGGACGCTGACCTGACTCCAGTGAGCCCACCTGGAGGTTCACCACGTAGGTGCCTCCCTTCGGTGTCTCCTAAGCCGAACGACAATCACAGAGAAGTTTGAACGGTATTCGCCCACTTCTCTGTGTTTCAAACGTTTATACGCTTGAAACGACAAAATAATACTGCACGAGGGGGGTCGAGCACCTTATTGGTGTATTCTCGAGCCCTCCAAATTAGACAGAAAATAGAAATTGAGCTTGTTTGGGACTTTCCCGAACGAAACTCCTGAATGCTTTTATTCGAATCGAGAGTCGACTCGTTTGATAAGCAAAGACTAAAATTAATGAGTGCTAGTTTGAGTTTTAATGAATTCTCAGCTGTGCGAGGTCAATCAGAGGACCCGCACCAGACTGAACATCGACTCGTTGCACCCTTTATTCAGTAATTGTCTGCTAGCTATATCTCGAGAATTTCACTCTCGAGATTCGCTCGAAATCTGTTCGGACACGATCGGGAGCCGATGTGCCTTCTTCAGAAGTCGTTGTGAGACTGTGCGGATTGACAGCCGAAGACGTCGCCGTGGTACTCTAATTAGCCGTTCCGCGGCGCTGTCCAAATTTCGGCAGTCGATCTTTGTCTAATTATTTGCGCGCTACTCTCTCACGATACTGACGTCATCAACACCGTTGGCACACTCGAATCGAAGGTAATGAGCCGTTACCGATGGCAGAAAAACTAGTAATACACGCGTTTTTCTATCACTGCTTCCTATACAAATCCTATTAGAGATAATCTCCTTCGAATTGTACGTTAACAGGATTAACGGTAATTGCGGCCGAGAATAATCGCTCGGCATTATACAATCTTTAAACATTATCAATCACTACAAATCCATATTTTTCTTGCCAACAAGCGGTACACAATTTGCAGAAATTCTCAAATGACATGTCAGTGTTAACATGATCGTTGTATACATGTTTTAGATTTGTACCATCTTGTTTGAACATGATCAGCAGGATCGCGTTGTCGCGTATCAGATGCTTCGGTATCTTTGCATATGTCTGACAAAGATAGAAACAGTCAACGTCCGAGTGCCTACCCATTGCAAAGTATTCTCTTACCACGTTTTGCTTATCACATGCCACATCATCAAAGATAAAAATGGAATTCGGAAGTGCATCGCTCGGCGGAACGACATCGCTGTTATTCGAAAATGTAAAATAACCAATTTCGTCTATCGATGAGAATATATTTTCTAGATATCGATATTTCGGTTGGTGCAACGATTTCGAGTACACGTATACGTTTTCGAAACGAACACCGTGCGGACTTTCTAACAATCTAATCAACACGTTCGTTTTGCCGCAATTCGATGAACCGCAGATGATACCACGTATAGAGGCCGGCAGCATATTTCCATGTTTGCGTAACTCTTTCTCAGACTGTATCTTTCTGTCTAGATTAGTCACTTTGATCATAGGTGATTGGCGTATGAACTGCATATTTTATCAGCATTATACAAATGAAGATACTTTCGAAAGAGTGCTGGTCTATTTATAGCGATGCATAGAGCTGAAACGATCAGTATTCAAATATAACCTATCGAGTCAGCAGAACACACATTGACTGTCTACCACCACCATCGATAAACAACTGTGACGAATGTCAGCAAAAATTGGGAAACGCCTATTAAATCGCGTTATAAACACACTTCCGATTGAATTACATATTCCAGGTTATCAGTTTTGTGGCCCCGGAACACATTTAGAGAAACGTTTGGCGCGAGGCGATCAAGGTATCAATCCGCTGGATGCTGCATGTCGCGAGCATGATATAGCGTATTCACAAAATAACGATCTCGTAAAACGACACGCAGCTGACAACATCCTAGCAGCAAAAGTACGAGAACGCATTACTGCGAGAGATTCCAGTTTCGGGGAAAAGGCTGCTGCTACAACCGTTTGGGCGGCTATGAAGGCCAAAACAAAATTCGGCATGGGTTTGAAAAAGAAAAAAAAGAGTGCTGTGAAGAAGCGAATACTTCCAACGCCGAAACGTGGCGGTATCCTACCGATTTTACCATTATTGGGGGTTCTTGGCTCATTGGTTGGAGGGGCGGCAGGAGTCGCGAAGGCTGTGAACGATAAGAAGGCAATGCATCGCCAGCTAGAAGAAATGAAACATCATAATCTCGCCATGGAAGGTCGCGGACTTTATCTCGCGCCATACAAACGCGGGCGAGGAGTCTCAAAGAGGAAAAAAAAAGTCAAAATTAAAATGCCTGAAGGCGTAACCACAAACATACAACTGCAGCAACTGGCAAAACGTATGCGTATTCCATATTTCAGAGGTATTTTTATGCGCAATACTTTACCAACAGATGGGGTACGCAGGAATGAGAGCGGGATCGTAAATTTGGATACTGTTGAGGGACCAGGTACTCATTGGGTGGCATACGCAAAACGGGGAACATGCGCCATATATTTTGATAGTTTTGGCAATCTTCAACCACCGAGGGAACTGATACAATATTTGAAGAATAGTGTAATTGAGTATAATCACATGCCTTATCAGCGCTATAATCAAAGCAATTGTGGACAGCTGTGTTTGCAGTTTCTGCTGACAGTTGACAATCAATTTAAGGATAATCATTGTACGCTTTAACTCCAGTATCCGTTGGAACATGTCGCTGACGCTAACGCTCACCGGGCAAAGTAGTATTCTCGCAGTAAGCTATTTTCCAGCCATCGATTTGAGCAATGGTGATTACGAACTCGGTCTTATGGACTTTGAAACATATTACACAATACCGAATGTAAATTTGTCAAATAATAAATTTTACTATGATAATGATGATAAGGAAATCATTATTCCCGAGGGATCTTATGAGCTGGACGACATTCACATGTATTTGCAACGATCGCTTTCATGGGATAATGAAGGGAACCCGCCCTTGATGCTTAGAGCTAACAACAATACGATGAAGAGCGAAATTAGGTATAATTATAGCATAAATTTTACCAAACCCAATACTATTGGCTCGTTATTGGGGTTTTCAACGAATCGGGTGCTACAACCACGAAAATGGCACGAATCGGATACATCAATCAATATAATGAATGTAAATATCATTCGCATTGAATGCAACGTGACAGCTGGCGCTTACAGCAATAACAAGTGTGCGCACACGATACATGAGTTTTCGCCTACCGTTCCACCAGGATATAAGATATCGGAAAGACCAACACAGATCATTTACCTTCCGATTACTGCACGAAGCATTTCGGATTTGACGATTCGTGTTGTGAATCAAGACGATCAATTGCTCGATTTTCGAGGGGAACAGATCACCGTTCGATTGCATGTGCGGAGACAGCGACTGTAGTAGGAGATGCTTGTGCTGAACGAAGGGGAGCAAGTGAAACAGACGACGCATGAAAATAAAGAGAAGACAATTCAATCGCTTGCACACCACACTGTATCGAATATTGACTGTCTAAAACCATCAGGCGAGAGGACAATTCGATCACCCACAAAACTTACTGCATCGAATGTTGAATTTTTGAAATCGTTGGGTTTTGTTGTACGAAATGACTAATATCTTAAACATTGGAAGCGAACCGATCTTTGATGATCGCATTGTCAAGATTGAGACTCACACATACAACCCATACGCCAACACAACGTTTGGACACAACGATGAGATACGAATACCTATACAACAGCAGGATTTATACCATGTGAGAGCTTTCTATACGTTGAAGGAAGATTCATAGTAAAGAAGCCAAACAATGAGTTGGATGCATTCCTCGGAAATAATTGTGTTGCGTTTATGTTTGATAAAATTCGATATAAACTCAATGGTGTGGAGATCGATCGTAACAGAAACGTTGGGATAACAAGTACCATCAAAACATTTGTGTCCTCAACATATAACAAATCGTTAATTTTACGGAATGCTGGATGGGCCGCACAATCAAACATGCCGACAGGTTACTTTAACTTTTGTTTACCGCTTAATATGCTGTTGGGGTTTTGCGAAGATTACAAGCGTATAGTAGTCAACGCTCGACGTGAACTCATCCTTATACGCGCTCGCAATGATAACAACTGCATCATTGCAAATTCCGCGCTGGAGCCGGAGATTGAATTACTAAAGATACAGTGCCGAATGCCTCGCATTATACTGAATGATACGAATAAACTATCGATGTTGCGGATTTTGGAAAGCGGACAATACCTAAGCATGAGTTTTCGTTCGTGGGACCTGTATGAGTACCCATTATTGCAAAGTACAACAAAACATTCGTGGGCTGTTAAAACTGCAACTCAGCTGGAGAAGCCACGATACGTCATTTTTGCGCTGCAGACTGGTCGGAAGAACAACATGTCTAAAGATGCAAGCAATTTCGATGAATGTAACTTGACCAATGTGAAACTGTATCTAAACTCTGACTTTTATCCATATGATGACTAGAATCTTGATTTTGATAAAAACAGATATGCTATTCTTTTTGATATGTATGCACGTTTTCGTAAAGCTTATTATGGATACGACTGTTACGAAACGCTTTGCAACAGGGAGAACTTTTCGTTGTATGGACCGTTTGTAGTCATCGATTGTTCGAGACAGAACGAATCAATCAAGAGCGCTACCATAGATGTGCGAATAGAATTTGATTGTAAAGAAAACGTGCCAGCAAATACTACCGCCTATTGTTTTATTTTACATGATCGTGTTGTCGAATACTGTCCCCTGTCCAACGTTGTGCGCAAGATTACATAAACTGTAACATCAGCAATGTTTGTAATATATATAACAGGCGGACACGCCGCATTGCAGCATAGTTTCAAAGATATTTTCATGATGGTACCAACATTTGTCGACATGCAGGGGTTCGTTAGCGACACAGAGTTTGTTGTAAAGGAAGTGGCGGTGTTGAAAAAAGGAAGCACTCTAGCGCATTATATCTTCCAAAGTCCATATCCATGGTGTTTATTATCAGCGCCCGATAAATCACGAGCTACTTGGGTGACGAAGAATCACCACGGACTGTCGTGGGACGACGGTTTTATACCATACAACATGAGCAAAATGCTTATTACATCGGCAATAATTGATGAGTCAAACCCAATCGTCTATGTTAAAGGACTTCAAAAACGTGATTGGTTAACAAACATGGTGGCTGAACATATTAATGCAGAGAACATCGATGCTGATTATGGTGATATTGAATGTTTAAAAAATCTTGATTGTGCAAACACATGGCGATGTGGTAACCATAAAAAGACATGCGCTATGCAAAATGTATTTAAATTATACAATTGGTGGTTAAAATATCAAAAATAATTGTACCTTTTTTGATTTGTAAAATGTATTTAAATTATGCAATTGGTGGTTAAAATATTGGAAATAAATGTATCTTTTTGAATCAATTTATGTCATTTAAAAAATACATCTAATTTCCTCATCCTCCTCCTTCCTAGCAATTTTTATAAAATTATGAACTTTCAGAATATGTCTAAAAATCTTTTAATGTTTTTGCAAGCTTCTGAAAAACATTTCAATATTAAAACGGGGATGGGACGTGGTAAGTCAGAGGGGGAGGACGAAGGCGGTGTTGGGACTCGAGTGACGGCGCTCGCGCCGCCTCCAGCGCCTGGCCCGGCTTCGTGGAAGGTGGAGGAGGACGACGAGACTGCGTCAGTCTCGTCCTTCTCCTCCACCAGGAGCCTCATAGGCTCTAAGAGGAAGAGGACGGGGCAGGCCGTCGTCGAGGTGGGCGGGGCGATGAGCCCGTCGGTGAGGCTGAGTTGCCTCAGGGACGAGGTGACCGAGGAGATATCGGAGAGGATCTCCTCGTCCCTGAGGCGGGTGGAGAAAGTCGCCGCTGCCTGCGCCTTTAAGGGGCAGAAAAGCGGTGGCGCGGAGGCCCTGAAGGCCGCGGCGGAGGAAATGAGGGAGGCGGCGCGGGAGCTCAGAGGGCGGAACGCCCGTCTGCAGCTCCTGTTGGTGGAGGAGCGACAGGGGAGGAGGAGGGCAGAGGCGCTGTGGAACAGCGCGGCCCTCCCTCCCATCCTCCCTCCTCCTCCACCGCCGCGTCCCTCGGCGGAGGTAAATAAGCGGAGTGCGGCGGCAGTGGTGCGGGGCACCGCGGGCCCCTCCACCCGCACTCCGCCCGTGAAGAAGTCCCCGTCCTCCTCAGAAGACGATCTTCTGAGGAGGATTGGGGACATGATTGATGGCAAGCTGGCCGCCTTCCGGGAGGAGCTCCTCGCCGGAAGAGCGGTCAGCAGGAAGGCGGTGCCTCCCCGACCTGTTCCGGTACAGTCGGGGAAGGCAAAGAAGGGCGGAGTGAAGGCTCCGCCCAGCGTTGCGGCACCAGGGCCCCGGGTCGCGATCCCCAAGGGGGGTGGTGTACCCGTGGTCGCGGTGGTGGCGTCCTCCACGGCACCCTCCCAAGGGGGGGGTGGCGTGGAGTAAGGTGGTGGGGCGGAAGGCGAAGCGGGCGGCGAGGAAGGCCTCGCAACCGCGGCCTCCGCCTCCGCCGGCGGCGGCCAAGGTAAAGGCCGCGAAGGTCGGGAAGGCACGACCAGGTCGTACCCCAAAAACGGCAGCGGTGACGCTGACCGTTGCGCAGGGGGGCGACCTGACCCTCGCGGAGGCGATGCGGCTCGCCAGGGAGAATATCTCCCTGGAAGAGCTGGGCATCGCCTCCGTGAGGGCGAAGAGGGCCGTGACCGGGGGTCTCTTGCTGGAGATCCCCGGTGCAGAAGGCGGCGCGAAGGCGGATCGTCTCGCCCAGAGGCTCCGGGAGCAGCTGGGCGAGCGAGGTGTCCGGGTCGCCCGGCCCACGAAGCGCACGGAGATGCGCGTTTGTGGGCTGGACGACTCGGTCAGCGCACAGGATGTGTCCCGTGCCCTTGCGAGGGCGGGGGACTGTCCTGTGGAGGACCTGCGGATCGGAGAGATCCGCAAGGTCGCCCTCCGGCCTCGGGTCGGTGTGGGCCCGGTGCCCCCTCTCCGCCGCCCGTAAGGTGGCGGCATCCGGGAGGGTGTTGGTGGGGTGGGTTTCGGCGCGAGTGGAAATCCTCGCGCCGCGCCCGCTCCAGTGTCACCGCTGCCTCGAAGTGGGGCACGTGAGGCAGTGGTGCACCTCGCCGGTGGACCGCAGCGGTCAGTGTTACCGCTGCGGTGCCAAAGAGCACCGTGCGAGCCAGTGCTCGGCGGCCCCCCACTGCCCGCTGTGTGCGGACATGGGGAGGCCAGCCGATCACAGGGTGGGGAGCAAGAAGTGCTCCCCCCCCCTCCCGGAAGGAGAGGAAGAGGCGGGCTGCACCGGCTCCGGTGCCGAGGGCGGTGGCATCGTCCTCCATGGAGGTGGACGGTGCTACGGGGACGGACGGCCGGGAGGAGGCTGGCGCGGCCATTAATTAATGCCGCCCCGCCTCCTCCTCCAGGCCAACCTCGACCACTGCCGCGCGGCACAGGACTTGATGTCCCAAGTCCTCGCGGAGTGGGGGGTTGGCCTGGCGGTCGCCGCCGAGCCGTACCGCGTCCCTGATCACCCTCATAGGGTGGGCGACGCGGACGGCTTGGTGGCGACGGTATGGGGAGGGGGCGACGGGTCCCCACCGTTCTCCTTGTTGGAGCGCGGTCGGGGATTCGTCGCCGTGGACTGGGGGGGAGTCGCTGTGGTAGGGTGCTACATTTCGCCCCGTAGCGGTCACGCTGCGTTCGAGCTGTACTTGGCCGAGGTCGCGGCATGCGTGCAGCGCTACGCGGCCCGGCCGGTGCTGGTCCTGGGGGATTTTAATGCCAAGTCGGTGGCTTAGGGATCCCCCAGGACCTCCGTTCGCGGCGGGATCCTGGGCGATTGGGCGGCGGGGCTCGACCTCCGGGTATTGAACCGGGGGTCGGAGCACACATGCGTGCGGCGATATGGGGGGTCCATCGTGGATGTTGGATTCGCGACCCCCAACGCCGTGCGCATGGTGTCGGGTTGGCACGTGGTCGCGGGGGCAGAGACACCCTCCGATCACCGGTACATCCGGATGGAGGTCTCTGCCGCCGCGGGTGCATCCCGACACGGCCGCCTGCGTGGCACCCCACCACGCCGCTGGGCGCTTCGGCGCCTGGACAAGGACGCCCTGATGGCAGCTGCCCTCGCTGCAACTTGGCCGCAGGGAGCGGCCGAGTTGCCGAGCATAGAGGAGGAGGTCGCCCGGCTCGGAGCATTGGTCGCGGGTATTTGCGACGCGGCGATGCCTCGGGTCGGACGGGCTTCTCCTCGACGGGCGGTGTATTGGTGGTCGGACGCGATCGCGGAGTTGCGAGTCGCGACTGTCCGCGCCCGACGCCAGTACACCCGCGCGCGCCGTCGTCAACGTACAGGCGACGGCGTGGCGCGAGCGAGGGCAGCTGATGACCTGTATGGAGCATACCGCGTGGCGCGGGTTGCTCTGCAGGTCGCCATCAAACGGGCCAAGACCCAGGCATGGAAGGAGCTCCTCCAGACCCTTGATGATGATCCATGGGGGCGCCCATATAAGGTGGTGCTGAATAAGCTCCGCCCGTGGGCGCCCCCCGTCACCGAGGGTCTTGACCCCCGGCTGCTGGAGGACGTGGTCAATACACTCTTCCCAATTGGGGAGAGGGGACCGCGTCCTCCGGCGGCGGCGGCTGTCCCAGTGGAGTGGACGGCCGAGCTGGGGGTCACGCTGGAGGAGCTGCCAGCGGCCATCAGACGGCTCGGGGTTCGTAACACGGCCCCGGGTCCGGATGGTGTGCCCGGCCGGGTTTGGGTCTTGACCCAGGGCGTCCTTGGGGCCGACCTCAGGCGGTTGTTCGACCGCTGCCTGAGGGACGGGCGATTCCCCCCCAGTTGGAAGGTGGCGAGGATGGTCCTCCTCCGGAAGGAGGGTCGGCCCGCGGAGTCTCCCTCCGCATACCGGCCCATTTGTCTCCTCGACGAGGTGGGCAAGCTCTTCGAGCGTGTGATTGCTGCCCGCCTCGTCGAGCACCTGTCGCGGGGTGATCCCGGTCTGGCCGACTGCCAGTTCGGTTTCCGGGGGGGCCGATCGACTATCGACGCGATAGGTCGTGTGAGGGCCCTCTCGGAGGCGGCCGTCTCCCGGGGAGGGGTGGCATTGGCAATATCCTTGGATATTGCCAATGCCTTTAACACCCTCCCCTGGGAATGGATAAGGAGGGGACTCGAATATCATCGAGTCCCCCCTTGTCTCAGGGCGGTCGTCGGGGATTATCTCCGCGGCAGGTGGATCGAGTATCCGGGCCGGGATGGTGATATGCGGAGGGAGGTGTACTGCGGTGTTCCGCAGGGGTCGGTCCTCGGGCCACTCCTGTGGAACATCGCGTACGACTCGGTGTTGCGGGCCGGCCTCCCCGACGGCGTCAGCACGGTGTGTTATGCGGATGACACACTGGTGCTGGCCGACGGGGCGCACTGGGGGAGGGCCATGCGTCGCGCGGAGGAGGGGTCGCAACGCGTCGTCGACCGGATCAGGGGGATGGGGATGACGGTGGCGGTCCATAAGACCGAGGTGATTGCGTTTCATTCACCTCGGCAGGATCCGCCACCCCCTCTGATCCGGGTGGGTGGGGCTGACATCGAGGTGAAGCCCCAGATCAGGTATCTAGGGCTGATCCTCGATAGCCACTGACGTTTCGAGGAGCATTTCCGCTGCCTGGTCCCCCGGTTGGAAAGGATGGTTGCGGCTCTGGGCCGGATCCTGCCCAACCTGGGGGGCCCGGCGGGCCGAGTTCGTCGCCTCTATGTGGCAATGGTCCAGTCGGTGGTCCTATACGGGGCCCCCGTCTGGGCGGGCGACCTGGCTGCCTCCCGGCGCAGCATGACTATGCTGCGTCGGGTGCAGAGGCGCATGGCGCTCAGGGTCGTCCGCGGGTATCGGACCATGTCACATGAGGCGGCGACGGTTCTGGCGGGGATGCCGCCCATGGACCTGCTCGCGCGGTCGCACGCGGTGATGTACCGGCACCGCGTCGACCGTCGCGCGGGGGTGGGGGCGGTCCCGGGCGGGCAGGAACCTGCTTGGGGCGATTTGAAGCGCCAGGTCCGGCAGTCCGTGTTGCTCGCGTGGCAGGAGCGGCTGGCTCTGCCAACCGCGGGGCACCGGACTGTCGGGGCTGTTCGGCCACTCCTGAAGGAGTGGCTGGACAGAGGCCATGGCAGCCTCACCTACCGGCTGGCACAGGTATTTTCCGGGCATGGCAGCTTCGGAAGATGCCTGTGCCGGATAGGGAAGGAGCCGACGGCGCGTTGCTGTCACTGCGACGCTGAGCAGGACACGGCGGATCATACCCTGGAGGTATGCCCCGCGTGGGAGGGGGAGCGCCGTGTCCTGGTCGGCGTCGTCGGGCGGGATGTCTCGCTGCCGGGCGTGGTGCGCGCCATGATCGGCAGCGAGGAGAAGTGGAGGGCCGTGGCTTCCATCTGCGAGAACGTAATGTTGCAGAAGGAGGCCGCTGAAGCTCGCGCTCGTGCGGTGGCCCGAGGTCGTCGCCCGGTCGCGAGGCGTCGCGGGCGGTCGCCTCGGCGTGGCGGATGACCTAGGCTGGGAGGGGGGTCCTGAGGGGACCCTCCTCCCGCCAGGCGGCGCCGGGTCGGACCGGTTGGTGGTAGGAGTGCCTCCATCTACCGGTCCGACGCAAGGGGAGGCACCCTCGGCGGTCTGGTGCGGCCATGAACGCCCGGCCGCCGAGGGGTGGAAACGGGGTCGCGGGCGGTTGCGAGTTGGGGCTCGCAGCCGCCACTAAACGCGGCCCCGGGACGGATAGCGGCGGGATGGAGTGGCCCCGTCCCGCCGCTATGAGGCAGTGTGTCTACTGGGGGGACCGATTGTCCCCCCGGGGGATGGGCGCGAAAGCGCGGGCACGGGGAGGATACCGGAAGAATGCTTCGAGCGATTCCCGGTATCCTCCCAAAGCGTGCCGAAGGGTCACCGTGGGGTTTTTAGTGGGTAGGTCCCGCGCCTGTCGTTGTACGGGCGCGAGGAATCCCGCACACCCCTCCCACCTCTCCCCAAGGAGGTGGGAGGGAGTCTTTCGAAGATTTTCCCCACGACAAAAAAAAAAAAAAAAAATAAAAGCTTCTGAAAAACATGTACTTATTAGTGATGGTTGAAATATTGGATATAAATGTATCTTTTTATAAAATTATGAACTTTAGAATAAATCTAAAACCATTGATGCCGATTATGAAGATATCAAGTGTTTGAAAAATCTCGATCGTGCTAATACATTGTAATCCAACAACCATGAAAAGACTTGTGTTTTACAAAAATGTATTTAAATTATACAGCGAGTGGTTGAAATATCAGAAATAATAATTTTTTTTTTTTTTTTTTTTTTTTTTTTTACTGTGAACTTTTCCTAATGTAAAATTAATAACAAATTGGGGTGAGGGAGATGTGTAGAGATACCATGTATATATAAATTGTTTTATTACATACTATAATTACATACATAAAAATATATATATAATGAAATGAATAAAAAATATAAAAATTACATGAAAATATAAATAAAAAATATATATATTGAAAAATGAATAAGAAATATAAAAATTACATAAAAAATATAAATAAAAATATATATATTGAAAAATGAATAAGAAATATAAAAATTACATAAAAAATATATATATTGAAAAATGAATAAGAAATATAATTGGTATGTCTAAAGCGGTATTTTATAATGCCCCCACGGCAGCGTCTTGGTTGAATATGGTACAATATATCGTTTGTCATCGTATGGACTCAAAGCAATTTTTGTTTCTGATACCGTGTACACTTCATGCAACATGGATCTTATACACGATTGGTGACAAATCTTTTCAACCTCACCCATCAAACATTGCACATAATCATCAAATGTTATAGTTCGCGCTACAACATTACTCTTGACACCTTTCACCTTTTTCGTATCTTTCTTACCATCGACTTGTATGGCATACATCTTCGCTCTCAATCCAACAAATTCGGTCATAATCGCACCATTATTTTCATCTTTCATTAAACCTGGTATCTTCTTATTAGTAAGCGGAATACCATATCGATTATCTGTGGGATAATCGCTCGTGTCAAAGCGGGTAATATCGCGTATCATAAGTTCATAAATATCGTCACACTCGATGTAGTAGATTAGACTGTCTGTATCGGTGTACATAATTTTACATTTATGCCTATGTGTGGGTAACATGTAATCGTGATGGAATTCAAACAAACAAATCTTAGATATATCATACCCACATACCCGCAACTAGGTTTTCCGAAAATATGCTGCGACTATGGAAATTTGGCTTAGCGATCAGTGCCTCTGCACCGTATCTCCCTCCCCATTTCGTTACTAATTTGACATCTACATGATTGCGCACATTCTCCATGGTTTTGCCAAACACTGCATTATTCATTAACTTATATAAATTTTTCTCAAAATCGTTTGTAGCAAGAGTTCTGAACTTTGTATTTAGTTCGATGTAATCGCGAAGCCATGGGGATTGGGAAAACTGTAATACGCGGTGAACTTCAGTTACACGAAGGCCGTGACGAATACATTGCTGCAGATTGCGATAGTGTATTACGTAACGCTTCTTATCGTATAGAGTCGCGAGGAGCTTCTCCTGGCACTTGCCAGGCGGTTTATCACGTGTTGGGCAGAACGGTAGGTCAGTGTGCGAATCATGCAGATGTTGCGGATACTCCAGGTCGACTTCCAAAATATACCCCATCGATGAGTCTAACGCTACGGCCATTACATCTACATCTTTGTTGTTGGCCCACTGAAAATTGGCATATGGTAATGGTTGACACATTGCCCAGCCGTACAAATTATTTACATCGAAATACATTAAATATGACGACGGTTGCGATGGATCGTGCGACTGCATGTACTTGTTGTTGGCTCACGCGCGTCTGTTGGAACATTGACTCAAACCACCACGTATACCACGTTCGATAAATAGGACCATGTCGATATCGGTAAGAAGTTCGAAATTGATACGTGTATGCTTCAGCATGGCATCCCACGTAAAACCAGGCAAAGTATAATAGTGCGCGGGGTCGAGTCCATAACTTGCGATGCAACTATTGCGAAAATTTTCAAAAATATCAGCCAACAGCAAGACATCCGTCTTCATATACAAATCGCTATACTCGCCGAGCGTTTCAATGGAGAACCGCTTCCACACGTTGACAGCGTGTGCGTAGTCGTTTTCGGATACTGTATCGCCAGTTAAGGAACTGTAAAATGAATTGCGTGATGGTAAACAGGATTGGTCCAACTTTTCGACACAGTCAATGTACTCGTACGGAAACACCCCTTTTCGCGTCAATAAATCAAAATCTTCCGCAGATAATTTTTGAAACTCGGATCGTGTAATTTCAAGTTATGTAAGTCAAGCCCTAAGGTATGTGCGATGCGCAGTGGGAAGCACCATTTTGTAAATGAAATGTACTTCTCTTTTGTTATCGGCAATACAGTGACATCACCCTCAAATGCTGTGGCTATCTCCTTGATAATAAAATGTGAATCATAACCGGATAAATTGTGAAAGACTATGGGGATGACAAACGCGTCTTTATAATTTAGATTGTGATTTGAATGTGCAGGACCTCTGTATCGACCGGTTAAGTGGCAATGATCGCGTACCCGCTTATCATCTCGCGTAAACGGTGTTTCGCATATATGACAGTGTGTTGCCATATTAAAATTTCGTAATTGTTCAGCTGATAAATTTTCCATGGGTACATTGATCGATAAAATAGACTTTACACGATGTGACAAATCTTGAAGTTGTCTCACAAACCATGATACGCAATCGGGATCGCGACGACATTGAAACGTAGATAACGAGTCGTCGTACGAGCACCGCACATAATATCCCACGCTAAATACTCGATGATGCTGGTACGTGTATCTTGACGCTTCTCGATCAGTATCTGTTTTCTCCAGGATGCATTCCAGATTGGCATACACAATAAACGGAACACGCTCTTTCTTGTTGTAGTTGCTGAAGCTGAGCCACTTACTGCAATCATCAGTTGGCAATATGATTGCGCAATCGTTCATCTTCTCACAATCCATGGTGTGAGCTTCCAGCTTCTCATTCGAACTAAAGTAGTGTAAGCATCTGCAATAAGAGACATAATTTTTATCTAACATAAAATATTTAAAAGATTTATTATATACATACCTATCACAAAAGTATTTCCTGCCATTATGTTTACTCAATTGTGTGCATACGAGGCGAGATAAGTTCTTAATCCATGTGAAATGTCCCACGTCGTTTGCTCCTAAATACAACAAATTGACATGTCTTTCCATCTTCTTATCGGTGACTCGTATTGGTAACACCTTCTTATTCTCAATGGTATAGACATTGATGGAGATGTTGTTGATATGTTCAAACTTTTTAATTTGGTTCAATGTCATTGGAAATTCAATATCCTGGATATTCAACACTGTTGTATAATGAGGATATGACGATGCCAGAGATACGCGACTTTCGGCTGGATACAGAGCGGCCACCACCGACCACGCAAAACATGCATTGTCCGTCGAGCATACATTGATCACTGCTTTCTTTAGTCGTATCTCTCGCGGTAATTGTATGGCACGTCCTGCATGCATCGGCATATATTTATTTACATTAACAATTAAATTCAGTATACGCGACAGCGCCCACCCACTATCGCGTTCCTGAAACTCGTCTATGGATGCTAGAATGGGTTCGATGACGCGTAAATCGTACCATTCGCGTAGGTCAGACAAGTGAAAAAGTTCACAGTTTTTCGTGTTAACACTTTTGTTTGCACATTTGTTACCAGCCACAAATTCACCGTTAAGTATAGTATTTATTTTTACACTATCATGTTTCAGCACAATGTTTCGCACATGATCGACTACAATATCCCTTGCATCTTCGAGAAAATTGCAAAGTTCTATGTGGTTAGAATTTATCACTGCACCGGTCAATATACGGTTAACGAAAGCCGTATCAATTTCATGCCATCTGAGTCTTTTTTTTTTTTTTTTTTTTTTTTTTTTGTCGTGGGGAAAATCTTCGAAAGACTCCGTCCCACCTCCTTGGGGAGAGGTGGGAGGGGTGTGTGGGATTCCCCGCGCCCGTACAACGACAGGCGCGGGACCTACCCACTAAAAACCCCACGGTGACCCTTCGGCACGCTTTGGGAGGATACCGGGAATCGCTCGAAGCATTCTTCCGGTATCCTCCCCGTGCCCGCGCTTTCGCGCCCATCCCCCGGGGGGACAATCGGTCCCCCCAGTAGACACACTGCCTCATAGCGGCGGGACGGGGCCACTCCATCCCGCCGCTATCCGTCCCGGGGCCGCGTTTAGTGGCGGCTGCGAGCCCCAACTCGCAACCGCCCGCGACCCCGTTTCCACCCCTCGGCGGCCGGGCGTTCATGGCCGCACCAGACCGCCGAGGGTGCCTCCCCTTGCGTCGGACCGGTAGGGGGAGGCACTCCTACCCCCAACCGGTCCGACCCGGCGCCGCATGGCGGGAGGAGGGTCCCCTCAGGACCCCCCTCCCAGCCGAGGTCATCCGCCACGCCGAGGCGGCCGCCCGCGACGCCTCGCGACCGGGCGACGACCTCGGGCCACCGCACGAGCGCGAGCTTCAGCGCGCCGCTGAAGCTCGCGCTCCCTCCCCGCGGCCTCCTTCTGCAACATTACGTTCTCGCAGAAGGAGGCCACGGCCCTCCACTTCTCCTCGCTGCCGAGCATGGCGCGCACCACGCCCGGCAGCGAGACATCCCGCCCGACGACGCCGACCAGGACACGGCGCTCCCCCTCCCACGCGGGGCATACCTCCAGGGTATGATCCGCCGTGTCCTGCTCAGCGTCGCAGTGGCAGCAACGCGCCGTCGGCTCCTTCCCTATCCGGCACAGGTATCTTCCGAAGCTGCCATGCCCGGAAAATACCTGTGCCAGCCGGTAGGTGAGGCTGCCATGGCCTCTGTCCAGCCACTCCTTCAGGAGTGGCCGAACAGCCCCGACAGTCCGGTGCCCCGCGGTTGGCAGAGCCAGCCGCTCCTGCCACGCGAGCAACACGGACTGCCGGGCCTGGCGCTTCAAATCGCCCCAAGCAGGTTCCTGCCCGCCCGGGACCGCCCCCACCCCCGCGCGACGGTCGACGCGGTGCCGGTACATCACCGCGTGCGACCGCGCGAGCAGGTCCATGGGCGGCATCCCCGCTAGAACCGTCGCCGCCTCATGTGACATGGTCCGATACCCGCGGACGACCCTGAGCGCCATGCGCCTCTGCACCCGACGCAGCATAGTCATGCTGCGCCGGGAGGCAGCCAGGTCGTCCGCCCAGACGGGGGCCCCGTATAGGGCCACCGACTGGACCATTGCCACATAGAGGCGACGAACTCGGCCCGCCGGGCCCCCCAGGTTGGGCAGGATCCGGCCCAGAGCCGCAACCATCCTTTCCAACCGGGGGACCAGGCAGCGGAAATGCTTCTCGAAACGCCAGTGGCTATCGAGGATCAGCCCTAGATACCTGATCTGGGGCTTCACCTCGATGTCAGCCCCACCCACCCGGATCAGAGGGGGTGGCGGATCCTGCCGATGTGAATGAAACGCAATCACCTCGGTCTTATGGACCGCCACCGTCATCCCCATCCCCCTGATCCGGTCGACGACGCGTTGCGACCCCTCCTCCGCGCGACGCATATGCCATCTGAGTCTTGCACTATGTCCAGCACCCGCATGTACAAATCGATTGCGTGTCGAATCTTTTAGACCTTCTAATCTAGCGATACGAGCAATCAATGATTGTTTTTCACCGATTGAGAGTCGCAGTCTCTTGATTCGGCTTCGTTCCTCCAACAAATCGAGATAATCGCCAAATCGATGTTCCCATAAATTGTATTCTTCCATCGACCATAATTGAGCGCGCTTGCTCGTACAGCTCCTGCTCTTGATGATCCATACTGCCGTCTTTTGTGTTAATGTGTATAGTGATGCATACGACATATTACAAAAATTACTGTTTCCGATGATGCTTTCGGTGATGCTCGCGATATATTACAGAAATCTGTGTCCGCGAATGCGCTGTTATAGGTTTTGCAGAGGTTGTGTTTTTTTGCGCGTGCTCGTCCACAAATGTATTGTATACGTTTTTTGCACATGTTCAGTGTAATCTAAAACACCTTGCAAAAAAGTTGCGCTTTTCGCAGAAGAAGAAGAACATGCGACATAAAATAACAAGATGAACAGCGTGTACGTAAAATGATTAGGACACAATAGCTCGCACAATTCGTGGATCCCATAAAAATTATTGGGTATAGTATGAATGTAAAAGAAATGATCTATGTCGCGAAGAATATTATTTGGTTGCATCATTCTGCGAATGTAATGTTATACGCTTTGCAGAAGTTGCATGTTTAGACATGTTCAAGGTAATCTAAAAGACATTTTTACAAAAGTTGCACTTTCCGCAGAAGAAGAACATGTGATATAAAAAATTCCTCCCCCCACTACGCACCACCCGCTTCCCTTGATACATATGATGCAATGTTGCATTTAAGTGCTGTACAATATTCACTCTCATTGGATAGTATCGTCGTGAAACATTATCTATTGAATTCTACGTTCAAATTTTTTCTGAAAAAATGAATTATTGCATTCCTTGCGATACAGCATGCACAAGTAATGAGTAAGTATTATTATCACCATTTTTCTTATCCATTTTTTCTTATCGTCATTACTTATTGTCATTACTTACCTTTTATTCTTTATTTACTTTTCTACATGTAACAGTAGCAAGAAACAGCATTCAACGCCTCATATACTGGGAAGGAGGTTTGCCGTCACATCCACAGCATACAAGTATTTGGATATTGCAATCGGTGTAGGACCTGTATCCACCGTGGAAATTATACTTGGCGATACTCGAGGAAATAAATTGTTGCAGTGTTACCCAACATGGATGGTGTTTATTCAGAAACGCGAGGATATCAAACAACATGTGCTATCAGCTCCTTCTCCAACATCGTTATCAATTTGTGATTTGGTGCTTACGGTTGTAGCAATGCGTGATATGAACATTGTACAAGTGAAATTGCATGCTGCTTGCATGTATATGAACCGACAACTCTAATATTTTGATTCGAGCTGGAACAGTGCATCGAGCATGCATATTCGTGGCTATGACAAAATGCGCATTATGTTGGTGAGAAATACCAAGAATTTACAAATATTTTAAAACGCAATAGTACTATGCGTAAACGTGATGCAGACAAAATCCTTCGTGAATATTACGACAAAAATTCGCCTGTAAATTGCGAGCTGTTGGCATATGCGCTGGATAACATTTTATATGATGCTATTAGTAATTAAAAATAAAAACCGTATCTAATTTTTGTGGAATAAAATTACACAATTTATACTTGCACTGAATTGTGATAAAAAATTAAATATATTACTTTTTCGAAATAGTCAAAAGGCGTCTAATTCCTTTCCCCACCTCCTCTTTATCGACCTCTGATAATTACCATTGATAATTACCACTTCTTTTTACCAGATGCATCTAATTTATCCCCCCTTCCCTTTTTATCGATACCAGGCAATTACCCTCTTCCATTTTCTAACCTCTGCTAATTACCAGCCGTTAATGTCAATTACCGATCGCTGATACTAATTACCGACCACAGATACTAATTACCAACCATAGATACGCAGGCCCCCCCCCCCCGCAACACCCGTGGTGCCCCGTGTCCAGAACTCCTCTAAAATATAGATCGAATCCAGGAGTAACCCACTGTTTCAGTGTGGTACCACATTACTTCGTGATCCAAACCAAAAAAAGCCCAGGATCTGGCCATCAAGTATTCGAAAAATGCGAAACTATGAGCCAGATCATGGCAAATACCAGAACTAACCCTGACCTAACCAATGTTATACTCTAAAATATAGATTGAATCCAGGTTTAACTCACTGTTTTAGTGCGGTACCACATTACTACGTGATCCAAACCAGAAAAAGCCCAGGATCATCCAATCAAGTATGCGAAAAATGCGAAAGTATGAGCCAGATGATGGCATATACCAGACCTAACCCTGATCTAACCGGTGTTATCCTTTAAAATATAGATCGAATCCAGGTTTAATTCACTGTTTCAGTGTGGTACCACATTACAAAGTGCTCCAAAGCAGAAAAAACCCAGAATCTGGCCATCATGTATGTGAAAATTGCGAAAGTATGAGCCAGATGATGGCAAAGACCAGACCTGACCCTGACCTAAACGGTGTTATCCTCTAAAATATAGATTGAATCCAGGTTTGACTCTCTGTTTCAGTGTGGTACCACATTACTACATGATCTAAACCAGAAAAAGCCCAGGATCAAGCCAACAAGTAATGCGAGAAATGCGACAGTAAGAGCCAGATGATGGCAAATACCAGAACTAACCCTGACCTAACCGGTGTCATCCTCTAAAATCTAGATCGAATCCAGGTTTAATTCACTGTTTCGGTGTGGTACCACATTACAAAGTGCTCCAAAGCTGAAAAAGCCAAGGATCTGGCCAAGATGTATGTGAAAATTGCGAAAGTATGAGCTAGATGATGGCATAGACCAGACCTAACCCAGACCTAACCGGCGCTATCCTGTAAAGTATTAATCGGAACCAGGTTTGATTGCCTGTATCGGTGTTGTACCACATTACTACATGATCCAAACCAGAAAAAGCCCAGGATCTGGCCAACAAGTATGCAAAAAATGCGAAAGTATGAGCCAGATGATGGCAAATACCAGACCTAACCCTGACCTAACCGGTGTTATCCTCTAAAATATAGATTGAATCCAGGTTTAACTCACTGTTTCAGTGTGGTACCACATTACTAAGTGATACAAACCAGAAAAAAACACACGATCTGGCCAACAGCTATGCGAAGAGTGCGAATGTATGAGACAGATAATGGCAAAGACCAGGCCTAACTCAGACATGACCGGTGTTATCCTCTACAATATAGATCGAATCCAGGTATAATTCACTGTTTCAGTGTGGTACCACATTACAACGTGATCCCAACCACAGAAAACCCATGACCTGGCTAACAACTATGCGAAGAATGCGATTGTAAGATCCAGAAGATTGCAAATACCAGATCTAACACAAACCGAACCGGTGTTATCCTCTAAAATGAAGATCGAATCCAGGTGTAACTCACTGCTTCAGTGTGGTACCACATTACAACGAGATCCAAACCAGAAAAAGCCCAGGATATGGCCAACAATTATGCGAAAAATGGGAATGTGTGAGCCAGATAATGCCAAATACCATACCTAACCCAGACCCAAACGGTGTTATCCTCTAAAATATAGATCGAATCCCGGTTTAATTCACAGTTTCAGTGTGGTACCACATTACTACCTTATCGAAACCAGAAAAAACCCAGGATCTAGCCAACAAGTATGCGAAAACTGTGAAAGTATGAGGCATATGATGGCAAATACCAGACCAAGCCCTGACCTAACCGGTGTAATCCTGTAATATGTTGATCGAATCCAGGATTAACTTACTGTTTCAGTGTGGTACCACATTACTACGTGACCCAAACTGGAAATAGGCCAGGATCTGACCATCAAGTATGCGAAAAATGCGAAAGTATGAGCCAGATGACGGCAAATACCAGACCTAACCCTGACCTAACTGGTGTTATCCTCCAAAATATAGATCGAATACAGGCTTAATTCAGTGCTTCAGTGTGGTACCACATATATAATTGATGCATTCCAGAAAAACCAACGATCAGGCAACAAGTATACGAAAAATGGGGAAGTATGAGCCAGATAATGGCAAATACAAGATCTAAGCCAGACCAAACCGGAGCTATCCTCTAAGATATTGATCGATCCCAGGTTTAACTCACTGTTTCAGTGTGGTAACACATTACTAAGTGATCCAAACCAGAACGAGCTCACGATCTGGCAAGCAAGTATGCAAAAAATACGAACGTATGGTCTAGATGATGGCAGATTCCAGACCTAGTCCACACCTAACCGGAGTTATCCTCTAAAATATTAATCGGAACAGGGATTAATTGACTGTTTCTGTGTGGTACCACATTACAACGTGATCGAGACCAGAAATTGGCCAGGATCTGTCCAACCAGTATGCGAAAAATGCGGAAGTATGAGGCAGATGATGGCAAATACCAGATATAACCGGGGTAACCCTCCAAAATATAGATCGAATACAGGCTTAATTCAGTGTTTCAGTGTGGTACCACATTACAAATGATCCAAACCAGAAGAAGCCCAGGATCTGGCCAACCAGTATGCGAAATATGCGAAAGTACAAGCCAGGTGATGGCAAATACCAGACCGAAACCCTGACCTAACTGGTGTTATCCTCTATAATATAGACTGAATCCAAATTGAATTCACTGTTTCTGTGTGGTACCAGAGTACAACGTGATCCAGACCAGAAATTGGCCAGGATCTGTCCAACCAGTATGCGAAAAATGCGAAAGTATGAGGCAGATGATGGCAAATACCAGACATGACCGGTGTTACCCTCCAAAATATAGATCGAATACAGGCTTAATACAGTGTTTCAGTGTGGTACCACATTACAACGTGATCCAAACCAGAAAAAGCCCAGGATCTGGCCAACCAGTATGCGAAATAAGCGAAAGTACGAGCCAGATGATGGCAAATACCAGACCTAACCCTGAACTAACCGGTGTTATCGTCTAAAATATACATCGAATCCACGTGTAATTCACTGTTTCAGTGGGGTACCACATTACAACGTGATCCAAACCAGAAAAAGCCCAGGATCTGGCCAACAAGTATGCGAAAAATGCGAAGGTATGAGCCTGATGATGGCAAATACCAGACCTAACCCTGACCTAACCGGTGTTGTCCTCTAAATTATAGATCGAATCCAGGTGTATTTCTCTGTTTCAGTGTCCTACCACATTACAACATGATCCAAGCAGGAATAGGTCAGGATCTCGCCAACAAGTATGCGAAAAATGCGAAGGTATGGGCCAGATAACGGCAAATACCAGACCTAACCCTGACCTAGCCGGTGTTGTCCTCTAACGTATAGATCGAATCCAGGTTTATTTCTCTGTTTCAGCGTCGTACCTCATTACAGCATGATCCAAGCAGGAATAGGTCAGTATCTCGCCAACAAGTGTGCAAAATGCGAAAGTATGAGCCAGATGAGGGCAAATACCAGACCTAAACCAGACCTAACCGGTGTTATCCTCAAAAATATTGATCGAAACCTGGTTTAACTCACTGCTTCACCGTGGTACCACATATCTAAGTGATGCAATCCAGCAGAAACCCACTATCTGGCAACAAGTATGCGAAAAATGCGAAAGAATGAGCCAGATGAGGGCAAATCCAAGGCCAAACCCAGACTTGACTGGAGTTAGCCTCTAAAATATTGCTCGAATCCAGGTTTAACTCACTGTTTCAGTGTGGTACCACATTACAACGTGATCCAAACCAGAATAAGCCCAGGATCTCGCGAACAAGTATGCGAAAAATGCGAAAGTATGAGCTAGATGAGGGAAAATACCAGACCTAACCCTGACCTAACCGGTGTTATCCTCTAAAATATTGATCGAATCAAGGTTTATATTCACTGTTTCAGTGTGCTACTACATTACGACGAGAACCAAACCGGAAACAGGCCAGGATCTGGCCATCAAGCATGCGAAAAATGCGAAAGTATGAGCCAGATGATGGCAAATCCCAGGCCAAACCCTGACCTAACCGGTGTTATCCTCTAAAATATTGATCGAATGCTGGTTTAACTCACTGCTTCACCGTGGTACCACATATATAAGTGATGCATTCCAGAAAAAACCAACGATAAGGCAACAAGTATACGAAAAATGAGGAAGTATGAGCCAGGTAATGGCAAATACAAGATCTAAGCCAGACCAAACCGGAGTTAGCCTCTAAAGTATTGCTCGAATCCAGGTTTAACTCACTGTTTCAGTGTGGTACCACATTACAACGTGATCCAAACCAGAAATAGCCCAGGATCTCGCCAACAAGTATGCGAAAAATGCGAAAGTATGAGCTAGATGAGGGAAAATACCAGACCTAACCCTGACCTAACCGGTGTTATCCTCTAAAATATTGATCGAATCAAGGTTTATATTCACTGTTTCAGTGTGCTACTACATTACTACGTGATCCGAACCAGAAAAAGCCCAGGATCTGGCCAACCAGTATGCGAAATAAGCGAAAGTACGAGCCAGATGATGGCAGATACCAAACCTAATCCTGAACTAACCGGTGTTATCGTCTAAAATATTGACCGAAACCTGGTTTAACTCACTGCTTCACCGTGGTACCACATATCTAAGTGATGCAATCCAGCAGAAACCCACGATCTGGCTACAAGTATGCGAAAAATGCGAAAGTATGAGCCAGATGAGGGCAAATCCAAGGCCAAACCCAGACCTAACTGGTGTTATGCTCTAAAATATATATCGAATACAGGCTTAATTCAGTGCTTCAGTGTGGTACCACATTACAATGTGATCCAGACCTGAAATTGGCCAGGATCTGTCCAACCAGTATGCGAAAAATGCGAAAGTATGAGGCAGTTGATGGCAAATACCAGACATAACTGGTGTTACCCTCCAAAATATAGATCGAATACAGGCTTAATACAGTGTTTCAGTGCGGTACCACATAACAAATGATCCAAACCAGAAGAAGCCCAGGATCTGGCCAACCAGTATTTTTTTTTTTTTTTTTTTTTTTTTTTTTGTCGTGGGGAAAATCTTCGAAAGACTCCCTCCCACCTCCTTGGGGAGAGGTGGGAGGCGTGTGTGGGATTCCCCGCGCCCGTACAACGACAGGCGCCGGACCTACCCACTAAAAACCCCACGGTGACCCTTCGGCACGCTTTGGGAGGATACCGGGAATCGCTCGAAGCATTCTTCCGGTATCCTCCCCGTGCCCGCGCTTTCGCGCCCATCCCCCGGGGGGACAATCGGTCCCCCCAGTAGACACACTGCCTCATAGCGGCGGGACGGGGCCACTCCATCCCGCCGCTATCCGTCCCGGGGCCGCGTTTAGTGGCGGCTGCGAGCCCCAACTCGCAACCGCCCGCGACCCCGTTTCCATCCCTCGGCGGTCGGGCGTTCATGGCCGCACCAGACCGCCGAGGGTGCCTCCCCTTGCGTCGGACCGGTAGGGGAAGGCACTCCTACCCCCAACCGGTCCGACCCGGCGCCGCCTGGCGGGAGGAGGGTCCCCTCAGGACCCCCCTCCCAGCCTAGGTCATCCGCCACGCCGAGGCGGCCGCCCGCGACGCCTCGCGACCGGGCGACGACCTCGGGCCACCGCACGAGCGCGCGCTTCAGCACGCCGCTGAAGCTCGCGCTCCCTCCCCGCGGCCTCCTTCTGCAACATTACGTTCTCGCAGAAGGAGGCCACGGCCCTCCACTTCTCCTCGCTGCCGAACATGGCGCGCACCACGCCCGGCAGCGAGACATCCCGCCCGACGACGCCGACCAGGACACGGCGCTCCCCCTCCCACGCGGGGCATACCTCCAGGGTATGATCCGCCGTGTCCTGCTCAGCGTCGGAGTGGCAGCAACGCGCCGTCGGCTCCTTCCCTATCCGGCACAGGTATCTTCCGAAGCTGCCATGCCCGGAAAATACCTGTGCCAGCCGGTAGGTGAGGCTGCCATGGCCTCTGTCCAGCCACTCCTTCAGGAGTGGCCGAACAGCCCCGACAGTTCGGTGCCCCGCGGTTGGCAGAGCCAGCCGCTCCTGCCACGCGAGCAACACGGACTGCCGGGCCTGGCGCTTCAAATCGCCCCAAGCAGGTTCCTGCCCGCCCGGGACCGCCCCCACCCCCGCGCGACGGTCGACGCGGTGCCGGTACTTCACCGCGTGCGACCGCGCGAGCAGGTCCATGGGCGGCATCCCCGCTAGAACCGTCGCCGCCTCATGTGACATGGTCCGATACCCGCGGACGACCCTGAGCGCCATGCGCCTCTGCACCCGACGCAGCATAGTCATGCTGCGCCGGGAGGCAGCCAGGTCGTCCGCCCAGACGGGGGCCCCGTATAGGGCCACCGACTGGACCATTGCCACATAGAGGCGACGAACTCGGCCCGCCGGGCCCCCCAGGTTGGGCAGGATCCGGCCCAGAGCCGCAACCATCCTTTCCAACCGGGGGACCAGGCAGCGGAAATGCTTCTCGAAACGCCAGTGGCTATCGAGGATCAGCCCTAGATACCTGATCTGGGGCTTCACCTCGATGTCAGCCCCACCCACCCGAATCAGAGGGGGTGGCGGATCCTGCCGAGGTGAATGAAACGCAATCACCTCGGTCTTATGGACCGCCACCGTCGTCCCCATCCCCCTGATCCGGTCGACGACGCGTTGCGACCCCTCCTCCGCGCGACGCATGGCCCTCCCCCAGTGCGCCCCGACGGCCAGCACCAGTGTGTCATCCGCATAACACACCGTGCTGACGCCGTCGGGGAGGCCGGCCCGCAACACCGAGTCGTACGCGATGTTCCACAGGAGTGGCCCGAGGACCGACCCCTGCGGAACACCGCAGTACACCTCCCTCCGCATATCACCATCCCGGCCCGGATACTCGATCCACCTGCCGCGGAGATAATCCCCGACGACCGCCCTGAGACAAGGGGGGACTCGATGATATTCGAGTCCCCTCCTTATCTCTTCCCAGGGGAGGGTGTTAAAGGCATTGGCAATATCCAAGGATATTGCCAATGCCACCCCTCCCCGGGAGACGGCCGCCTCCGAGAGGGCCCTCACACGACCTATCGCGTCGATAGTCGATCGGCCCCCCCGGAAACCGAACTGGCAGTCGGCCAGACCGGGATCACCCCGCGACAGGTGCTCGACGAGGCGGGCAGCAATCACACGCTCGAAGAGCTTGCCCACCTCGTCGAGGAGACAAATGGGCCGGTATGCGAAGGGAGACTCCGCGGGCCGACCCTCCTTCCGGAGGAGGACCATCCTCGCCACCTTCCAACTGGGGGGGAATCGCCCGTCCCTCAGGCAGCGGTCGAACAACCGCCTGAGGTCGGCCCCAAGGACGCCCTGGGTCAAGACCCAAACCCGGCCGGGCACACCATCCGGACCCGGGGCCGTGTTACGAACCCCGAGCCGTCTGATGGCCGCTGCCAGCTCCTCCTGCGTGACCCCCAGCTCGGCCGTCCACTCCACTGGGACAGCCGCCGCCGCCGGAGGACGCGGTCCCCTCTCCCCAATTGGGAAGAGTGTATTGACCACGTCCTCCAGCAGCCGGGGGTCAAGACCCTCGGTGACGGGGGGCGCCCACGGGCGGAGCTTATTCAGCACCACCTTATATGGGCGCCCCCATGGATCGTCATCAAGGGTCTGGAGGAGCTCCTTCCATGCCTGGGTCTTGGCCCGTTTGATGGCGACCTGCAGAGCAACCCGCGCCACGCGGTATGCTCCATACAGGTCATCAGCTGCCCTCGCTCGCGCCACGCCGTCGCCTGTACGTTGACGACGGCGCGCGCGGGTGTACTGGCGTCGGGCGCGGACAGTCGCGACTCGCAACTCCGCGATCGCGTCCGACCACCAGTACACCGCCCGGCGAGGAGAAGCCCGCCCGACCCGAGGCATCGCCGCGTCGCAAATACCCGCGACCAATGCTCCGAGCCGGGCGACCTCCCCCTCTATGCTCGGCAACTCGGCCGCTCCCTGCGGCCAAGTTGCAGCGAGGGCAGCTGCCATCAGGGCGTCCTTGTCCAGGCGCCGAAGCGCCCAGCGGCGTGGTGGGGTGCCACGCAGGCGGCCGTGTCGGGATGCACTCGCGGCGGCAGAGACCTCCATCCGGATGTACCGGTGATCGGAGAGTGTCTCTGCCCCCGCGACCACGTGCCAACCCGACACCATGCGCACGGCGTTGGGGGTCGCGAATCCAACATCCACGATGGACCCCCCATATCGCCGCACGCATGTGTTCTCCGACCCCCGGTTCAATACCCGGAGGTCGAGCCCCGCCGCCCAATCGCCCAGGATCCCGCCGCGAACGGAGGTCCTGGGGGATCCCCAAGCCACCGACTTGGCATTAAAATCCCCCAGGACCAGCACCGGCCGGGCCGCGTAGCGCTGCACGCATGCCGCGACCTCGGCCAAGTACAGCTCGAACGCAGCGTGACCGCTACGGGGCGAAATGTAGCACCCCACCACAGCGACTCCCCCCCAGTCCACGGCGACGAATCCCCGACCGCGCTCCAACAAGGAGAACGGTGGGGACCCGTCGCCCCCTCCCCATACCGTCGCCACCAAGCCGTCCGCGTCGCCCACCCAATGAGGGTGATCAGGGACGCGGTACGGCTCGGCGGCGACCGCCAGGCCAACCCCCCACTCCGCGAGGACTTGGGACATCAAGTCCTGTGCCGCGCGGCAGTGGTTGAGGTTGGCCTGGAGGAGGAGGCGGGGCGGCATTAATTAATGGCCGCGCCAGCCTCCTCCCGGCCGTCCGTCCCCGTAGCACCGTCCACCTCCATGGAGGACGATGCCACCGCCCTCGGCACCGGAGCCGGTGCAGCCCGCCTCTTCCTCTCCTTCCGGGAGGGGGGGGAGCACTTCTTGCTCCCCACCCTGTGATCGGCTGGCCTCCCCATGTCCGCACACAGCGGGCAGTGGGGGGCCGCCGAGCACTGGCTCGCACGGTGCTCTTTGGCACCGCAGCGGTAACACTGACCGCTGCGGTCCACCGGCGAGGTGCACCACTGCCTCACGTGCCCCAATTCGAGGCAGCGGTGACACTGGAGCGGGCGCGGCGCGAGGATTTCCACTCGCGCCGAAACCCACCCCACCAACACCCTCCCGGATTCCGCCACCTTACGGGCGGCGGAGAGGGGGCACCGGGCCCACACCGACCCGAGGCCGGAGGGCGACCTGCGGATCTCTCCGATCCGCAGGTCCTCCACAGGACAGTCCCCCGCCCTCGCAAGGGCACGGGACACATCCTGTGCGCTGACCGAGTCGTCCAACCCACAAATGCGCATCTCCGTGCGCTTCGTGGGCCGGGCGACCCGGACACCTCGCTCGCCCAGCTGCTCCAGGAGCCTCTGGGCGAGACGATCCGCCTTCGCGCCGCCTTCTGCACCGGGGATCTCCAGCAAGAGACCCCCGGTCACGGCCCTCTTCGCCCTCACGGAGGCGATGCCCAGCTCTTCCAGGGAGATATTCTCCCTGGCGAGCCGCATCGCCTCCGCGAGGGTCAGGTCGCCCCCCTGCGCAACGGTCAGCGTCACCGCTGCCGTTTTTGGGGGACGACCTGGTCGTGCCTTCCCGACCTTCGCGGCCTTTACCTTGGCCGCCGGCGGCGGAGGCGGAGGCTGCGGTTGCGAGGCCTTCCTCGCCGCCCGCTTCGCCTTCCGCCCCACCACCTCACTCCACGCCACCCCCCCTTGGGAGGGTGCTGTGGAGGACGCGACCACCGCGACCACGGGTACACCACCCCCCTTGGGGGTCGCGACCCGGGGCCCTGGTGCCGCAACGCTGGGCGGAGCCTTCACTCCGCCCTTCTTTGCCTTCCCCGACTGTACCGGAACAGGTCGGGGAGGCACCGCCTTCCTGCTGACCGCTCTTCCGGCGAGGAGCTCCTCCCGGAAGGCGGCCAGCTTGCCATCAATCATGTCCCCAATCCTCCTCAGAAGATCGTCTTCTGAGGAGGACGGGGACTTCTTCACGGGCGGAGTGCGGGTGGAGGGGCCCGCGGTGCCCCGCACCACTGCCGCCGCACCCCGTTTATTTACCTCCGCCGAGGGACGCGGCGGTGGAGGAGGAGGGAGTATGGGAGGGAGGGCCGCGCTGTTCCACAGCGCCTCTGCCCTCCTCCTCCCCTGTCGCTCCTCCTCCAACAGGAGCTGCAGACGGGCGTTCCGCCCTCTGAGCTCCCGCGCCGCCTCCCTCATTTCCTCCGCCGCGGCCTTCAGGGCCTCCGCGCCACCGCTTTTCTGCCCCTTAAAGGCGCAGGCAGCGGCGACTTTCTCCACCCGCCTCAGGGACGAGGAGATCCTCTCCGATATCTCCTCGGTCACCTCGTCCCTGAGGCAACTCAGCCTCACCGACGGGCTCATCGCCCCGCCCACCTCGACGACGGCCTGCCCCGTCCTCTTCCTCTTAGAGCCTATGTGGCTCGTGCTGGAGGAGAAGGACGAGACCGACGCCGTCTCGTCGTCCTCCTCCACCCTCCACGAAGCCGGACCTGGCGCTGAGTGGGGCGCGAGCGCCGCCACCCTAACCCCAACCCCGTCTCCGTCCTCCCCAACCGACAAAACCCGCCCCATCCCCATTTTATTTTCTGTGTCCATAATAGTCCCACGAGATGGTCGGAAATAAAGGTCCACCCGGGCAGAGCCGCCTTACCCGGGTAAGCCTAATACTCCGGGGGTTCGGCAGGTTCCCCGGAGGTGGTCGCTTGGGATTGGGCCTTCTCCCCCAACCATGCATCCCATCGCCGCGCACCATAGCTTAGGATTGGAGGGCGATTTTATAGAGTCGCCATACTCGTGGCCCAGGCGGTTAAGCCAAGACCCCCGTTCCTCCTGCCGTCACGTACCATTCACAAAACCAATAGGGAATTGTGAATGGGTCGTTGTGACGACCAACAGGAGGCTTACGGTGTGTGTATGACTCGGGTACCCCGGGTTCGTTAAGCCCGTACTGCAGCTGAAAGGCTGGCAGCCCCTGAGGGGGGGCCAACCAGTATGCGAAATATGCGAAAGTACAAGCCAGGTGATGGCAAATACCAGACCGAAACCCTGACCTAACTGGTATTATCCTCTATAATATAGACTGAATCCAAATTGAATTCACTGTTTCTGTGTGGTACCAGATTACAACGTGATCCAGACCAGAAATTGGCCAGGATCTGTCCAAGCAGTATGCGAAAATGCCAAAGTTTGAGCCAGATGAGGGCAAATCCCAGGACAAACCCAGACCTAACTGGTGTTATCCTCTAAAATATATATCGAATTCACGTTTAACTCACTGTTTCAGTGTGGTACCACATTACAACGTGATCCAAACCAGAAAAAGCCCAGGATCTGGCCAACCAGTATGCGAAATATGCGAAAGTACGAGCCAGATGATGGCAAATACCAGACCTAACCCTGACCTAACCGGTGTTGTCCTCTAAATTATAGATCGAATCCAGGTTTATTTCTCTGTTTCAGTGTCCTACCTCATTACAACATGATCCAAGCAGGAATAGGTCAGGATCTCGCCAACAAGTATGCGAAAAATGCGAAGGTATGAGCCAGATAACGGCAAATACCAGACCTAACCCTGACCTAACCGGTGTTGTCCTCTAACGTATAGATCGAATCCAGGTTTATTTCTCTGTTTCAGCGTCGTACCTCATTACAGCATGATCCAAGCAGGAATAGGTCAGTATCTCGCCAACAAGTGTGCAAAATGCGAAAGTATGAGCCAGATGAGGGCAAGTACCAGACCTAAACCAGACCTAACCGGTGTTATCCTCTAAAATATAGATCGAATCCAGGTTTAATTCACTGTTTCAGTCAGGTACCACATTACAACGTGATCCGAACCAGAAAAAGGCCCGGATCTGCCCAAGAAGTTTGCGAAAAATGCGAAAATATAAGCCAGATGAGGGCAAATACCAGGCCTAACCCAGACATAACCGGTCTTATCCTCCAAAATATAGATCGAATCCACGTTTAGTTCACTGTTTCAGTGTGGTACCACATTACAACGTGATCCAAACCAGAAATTGGCCAGGATCTGGCCAACAAGTATGCGAAAAATGCGAAAGTATGAGCCAGATGGCGGCAAATACCAGACCTAACCCAGACATGACCGGTGTTATCCTCTAAAATATAGATCGAATACAGATTTAATTCAGTGTTTCAGTGTGATACCACATTACGAATTAAACAAACCAGAAAAAGCCCAGGATCTGGCCACCCAGTATGAGAAATATGCGAAAGTATGAGCCAGATGATGGCAAATCCCAGGCCAAACCCAGACCTAACTGGTGTTATCCCCTTTAATATAGATCGAATCCAGGTTTAATTCACTGTTTCCGTGTGGTACCACATTACAACGTGATCCAAACCAGAAATAGGCCAGGATCTCGCAACCAAGTGTGCGAAAAATGCGAAAGTATGAGCCAGATGATGGCAAATACCAGATCTAACCCTTACCTAACTGGTGTTATCCTCTATAATATAGATCGAATCCAGGTTTAATTTACTGTTTCAGTGTGGTACCACATTTCAACGTGATACAAACCAGTAAAAGCCCAGGATTTGGCCAACAACTATGCGAGAAATGCGGAGGTATGAGCTAGATGAGGGTAAATACCAGACCTAACCCTGACCTAACGGGTGTTATCCTCTAAAATATTAATCGGAACAGGGATAAATTGAGTGTTTCTGTGTGGTACCAGATTACAACGTGATCCAGACCAGAAATTGGCCAGGATCTGTCCAACCAGTATGCGAAAATGCCAAAGTTTGAGCCAGATGAGGGCAAATCCCAGGACAAACCCAGACCTAACTGGTGTTATCCTCCAAAATATAGATCGAATACAGGCTTAACTCACTGTTTCAGTGTGGTACCACATTACAAATGATCAAAACCAGAAAAAGCCCACGATCTGGCCAACCAGTGTGCGAAACATGCGAAAGTATGAGCCAGATGAGGGCAAATCCCAGACCTAACCCTGACCTAACCGGTGTTGTCCTCTAAATTATAGATCGAATCCAGGTTTATTTCTCTGTTTCAGCGTCGTACCTCATTACAACATGATCCAAGCAGGAATAGGTCAGGATCTCGCCAACAAGTATGCGAAAAATGCGAAGGTATGAGCCAGATAACGGCAAATACCAGACCTAACCCTGACCTAACCGGTGTTGTCCTCTTAATTATAGATCGAATCCAGGTTTATTTCTCTGTTTCAGCGTCGTACCTCATTACAACATGATCCAAGCAGGAATAGGTCAGTATCTCGCCAACAAGTGTGCGAAAAATGCGAAAGTATGAGCCATATGAGGGCAAACCCCAGGCCAAACCCAGACCCAACTGGTGTTATCCCCTTTAATATAGATCGAATCCAGGTTTAATTCAATGTTTCAGTGTGGTACCACATTACAGCGTGATCCAAACCAAAAAAACCCAGGATCTGGCCAACCAGTATGCGAAAAATGAGGAAGTATGAGCCAGATAATGGCAAATACAAGAACTAAGCCAGACCAAACCGGAGTTATCCTCTAAGATATTATTCGGAACAGGGATTAATTGACTGTTTCTGTGTGGTACCACATTACTTCGTGATGCAATCCAGAAAAAACCCACGATTTGGCAACAAGTATGCGAAAAATGCGAAATTATGAGCCAGATGAGGGCAAATCCCAGGCCAAACCCAGACCTAACTGGTCATATCCCCTCTAATATAGATCGAATCCAGGTTTAATTCACTGTGTCAGTGTGGTACCACATTACGACGTGAACCAAACCGGAAACAGGCCAGGATCTGGCCATCCATTATGCGAAAAATGCGAAAGTATGAGCCAGATGAGGGCAAATCCCAGGCCAAACCCAGACCTATCCGGTGGTATCCTCTAAAATATTGATCGAATGCTGGTTTAACTCACTGCTTCACCGTGGTACCACATATATAAGTGATGCATTCCAGAAAAAACCAACGATCAGGCAACAAGTATACGAAAAATGACGAAGTATGAGCCAGGTAATGGCAAATACAAGATCTAAGCCAGACCAAACCGGAGTTAGCCTCTAAAGTATTGCCCGAATCCAGGTTTAACTCACTGTTTCAGTGTGGTACCACATTACAACGTGATCCAAACCAGAAATAGCCCAGGATCTCGCCAACAAGTATGCGAAAAATGCCAAAGTATGAGCCAGATGACGGCAAATACCAAACCTAACCCAGACATAATCGGTGTTATCCTCTAAAATATAGATCGAATACAGGCTTAATTCAGTGTTTCAGGGTGGTACCACATTACAAATGATCCAAACCAGAAAAAGCCCAGGATCTGGCCAACAAGTATGCGAATAATGCGAAGGTATGAACCTGATGATGGCAAATACCAGACCTAACCCTGACCTAACCGGTGTTGTCCTCTAAATTATAGATCGAATCCAGGTTTATTTCTCTGTTTCAGCGTCGTACCTCATTACAACATGATCCAAGCAGGAATAGGTCAGGATCTCGCCAACAAGTATGCGAAAAATGCGATGGTATGAGCCAGATAACGGCAAATACCAGACCAAACCCTGACCTAACCGGTGTTGTCCTCTAAAATATTGATCGAAACCTGGTTTAACTCACTGCTTCACCGTGGTACCACATATCTATGTGATGCAATCCAGCAGAAACCCACGATCTGGCAACAAGTATGCGAAAAATGCGAAAGTATGAGCCAGATGAGGGCAAATCCAAGGCCAAACCCAGACCTAACTGGTGTTATCCTCTAAAATATATATCGAATACAGGCTTAATTCAGTGCTTCAGTATGGTACCACATATATAAGTGATGCATTCCAGAAAAACCAACGATCAGGGGACAAGTATACGAAAAATGAGGAAGTATTAGCCAGATAATGGCAAATACAAGATCTAAGCCAGACCAAACCGGAGTTATCCTCTAAGATATTGATCGATCCCAGGTTTAACTCATTGTTTCAGCGTGGTAACACATTACTAAGTGATCCAAACCAGAACGAGCTCAGGATCTGGCAAACAAGTATGCAAAAAATACGAACGTATGGTCTAGATGATGGCAGATTCCAGACCTAACCCACACCTAACCGGAGTTATCCTCTAAAATATTAATCGGAACAGGGATTAATTGACTGTTTCTGTGTGGTACCACATTACAACGTGATCCAGACCTGAAATTGGCCAGGATCGGTCCAACCAGTATGCGAAATATGCGAAAGTACAAGCCAGGTGATGGCAAATACCAGACCGAAACCCTGACCTAACTGGTATTATCCTCTATAATATAGACTGAATCCGAATTGAATTCACTGTTTCTGTGTGGTACCAGATTACAACGTGATCCAGACCAGAAATTGGCCAGGATCTGTCCAACCAGTATGCGAAAATGCCAAAGTTTGAGCCAGATGAGGGCAAATCCCAGGACAAACCCAGACCTAACTGGTGTTATCCTCTAAAATATATATCGAATTCACGTTTAATTCACTGTTTCAGTGTGGTACCACATTACAACGTGATCCAAACCAGAAAAAGCCCAGGATCTGGCCAACCAGTATGCGAAATAAGCGAAAGTACGAGCCAGATGATGGCAAATACCAGACCTAACCCTGAACTAACCGGTGTTATCGTCTAAAATATACATCGAATCCACGTTTAATTCACTGTTTCAGTGAGGTACCACATTACAACGTGATCCAAACCAGAAAAAGCCCAGGATCTGGCCAACAAGTATGCGAAAAATGCGAAGGTATGAGCCTGATGATGGCAAATACCAGACCTAACCCTGACCTAACCGGTGTTGTCCTCTAAATTATAGATCGAATCCAGGTTTATTTCTCTGTTTCAGTGTCCTACCTCATTACAACCTGATCCAAGCAGGAATCGGTCAGGATCTCGCCAACAAGTATGCGAAAAATGCGAAGGTATGAGCCAGATAACGGCAAATACCAGACCTAACCCTGACCTAACCGGTGTTGTCCTCTAACGTATAGATCGAATCCAGGTTTATTTCTCTGTTTCAGCGTCGTACCTCATTACAGCATGATCCAAGCAGGAATAGGTCAGTATCTCGCCAACAAGTGTGCAAAATGCGAAAGTATGAGCCAGATGAGGGCAAGTACCAGACCTAAACCAGACCTAACCGGTCTTATCCTCTAAAATATTGATCGAATCCTGGCTTAACTCACCATTTCGCCGTGGTGCCACATATCTAAGTGATGCAATCCAGAAAAAACCCACGATCTGGCAACAAGTATGCGAAAAATGCGAAAGTATGAGCCAGATGAGGGCAAATCCCAGGCCAAACCCAGACCTAACCAGAGTTATCCTCTAAAATATAGATCGAATACACGTTTAGTTCACTGTTTCAGTGTGGTACCACATTACAACGTGATCCAAACCAGAAATTGGCCAGGATCTGGCCAACAAGTATGCGAAAAATGCGAAAGTATGAGCCAGATGGCGGCAAATACCAGACCTAACCCAGACATGACCGGTGTTATCCTCTAAAATATAGATCGAATACAGGTTTAATTCAGTGTTTCAGTGTGGTACCACATTACGAATTAAACAAACCAGAAAAAGCCCAGGATCTCGCCACCCAGTATGCGAAATATGCGAAAGTATGAGCCAGATGATGGCAAATACCAGACCTAACCCTGACCTATCTGGTGTTATCCTCTTTAATATAGACCGAATCCAGGTTTATTTCTCTGTTTCAGTGTCGTACTTCATTACAACATGATCCAAACCAGGAATAGGTCAGGATCTCGCAACCAAGTGTGCGAAAAATGCGAAAGTCTGAGCCAGATGAGGGCAAATCCCAGGCCAAACCCAGACCTAACTGGTGTTATCCCCTTTAATATAGATCGAATCCAGGTTTAATTCACTGTTTCCGTGTGGTACCACATTACAACGTGATCCAAACCAGAAATAGGCCAGGATCTGGCGTACAAGTATGCGAAAAATGCGAAAGTATGAGCCAGATGTTGGCAAATACCAGATCTAACCCTTACCTAACTGGTGTTATCCTCTATAATATAGATCGAATCCAGGTTTAATTTACTGTTTCAGTGTGGAACCACATTTCAACGTGATACAAACCAGTAAAAGCCCAGGATTTGGCCAACAAGTATGCGAGAAATGCGGAGGTATGAGCTAGATGAGGGTAAATACCAGACCTAACCCTGACCTAACGGGTGTTATCCTCTAAAATATTAATCGGAACAGGGATAAATTGAGTGTTTCTGTGTGGTACCAGATTACAACGTGATCCAGACCAGAAATTGGCCAGGATCTGTCCAACCAGTATGCGAAAATGCCAAAGTTTGAGCCAGATGAGGGCAAATCCCAGGACAAACCCAGACCTAACTGGTCATATCCCCTCTAATATAGATCGAATCCAGGTTTAATTCACTGTGTCAGTGTGGTACCACATTACGATGTGAACCAAACCGGAAACAGGCCAGGATCTGGCCATCAAGTATGCGAAAAATGCGAAAGTATGAGCCAGATGAGGGCAAATCCCAGGCCAAACCCAGACCTAACTGGTCTTATCCCCTCTTATATAGATCGAATGCAGGTTTAATTCACTGTGTCAGTGTGGTACCACATTACGACGTGAACCAAACAGGAAATAGGCCAGGATCTGGCCATCAAGTATGCGAAAAATGCGAAAGTATGAGCCAAATGACGACAAATACCAGACCTAACCCTGACCTATCTGGTGTTATCCTCTTTATTATAGACCGAATCCAGGTCTATTTCTCTGTTTCAGTGCCGTAGTTCATTACAACATGATCCAAACCAGGAATAGGTCAGGATCTCGCCACCAAGTGTGCGAAACATGCGAAAGTATGAGCCAGATGAGGGCAAATCCCAGGCCAAACCCAGACCTGACTGGAGTTAGCCTCTAAAGTATTGCACGAATCCAGGTTTAACTCACTGTTTCAGTGTGGTACCACATTACAACGTGATCCAAACCAGAATAAGCCCAGGATGTTGCCAACAAGTATGCCAAAAATGCCAAAGTATGAGCCAGATGACGGCAAATACCAGACCTAACCCAGACATAACCGGTGTTATCCTCTAAATTATAGATCGAATCCAGGTTTATTTCTCTGTTTCACGGTCGTACCTCATTACAACATGATCCAAGCAGGAATAGGTCAGTATCTCGCCAAGAAGTGTGCAAAAATGCGAAAGTATGAGCCAGATGAGGGCAAATACCAGACCTAAACCAGACCTAACCGGTGTTATCCTCAAAAATATTGATCGAAACCTAGTTTAACTCACTGCTTCACCGTGGTACCACATATCTAAGTGATGCAATCTAGCAGAAACCCACGATCTGGCATCAAGTATGCGAACAATGCGAAAGTATGAGCCAGATGAGGGCAAATCCCAGGCCAAACCCAGACCTAACCGGTGTTATCCTCTAAAATATTGATCGAATGCTGGTTTAACTCACTGCTTCACCGTGGTACCACATATATAAGTGATGCATTCCAGAAAAAACCAACGATCAGGCAACAAGTATACGAAAAATGAGGAAGTATATGCCAGGTAATGGCAAATACAAGATCGAAGCCAGACCAAACCGGAGTTAGCCTCTAAAGTATTGCTCGAATCCAGGTTTAACTCACTGTTTCAGTGCGGTACCACATTACAACGTGATCCAAACCAGAAATAGCCTAGGATCTCGCCAACAAGTATGCGAAAAATGCCAAAGTATGAGCCAGATGAGGGCAAATCCCAGACCAAACCCAGACCTAACTGGTCTTATCCCCTCTTATATAGATCGAATGCAGGTTTAATTCACTGTGTCAGTGTGGTACCACATTACGACGTGAACCAAACAGGAAATAGGCCAGGATCTGGCCATCAAGTATGCGAAAAATGCGAAAGTATGAGCCAGATGACGGCAAATACCAGACCTAACCCTGACCTATCTGGTGTTATCTTCTTTATCATAGACCGAATCCAGGTTTATTTCTCTGTTTCAGCGGCGTACCTCATTACAACATGATCCAAGCAGGAATAGGTCAGTATCTCGCCAACAAGTGTCCGAAAAATGCGAAAGTATGAGCCATATGAGGGCAAACCCCAGGCCAAACCCAGACCCAACTGGTGTTATCCCCTTTAATATAGATCGAATCCAGGTTTAATTCAATGTTTCAGTGTGGTACCACATTACGACGTGAACCAAACCGGAAACAGGCCAGGATCTGGCCATCAAGTATGCGAAAAATGCGAAAGTATGAGCCAGATGAGGGCAAATCCCAGGCCAAACCCGGACCCAACTGGTGTTATCCCCTTTAATATAGATCGAATCCAGGTTTAATTCAATGTTTCAGTGTGGTACCACATTACGGCCGTGAACCAAACCCAGACCTAACCGGTGTTATCCTCTAAAATATTGATCGAATGCTGGTTTAACTCACTGCTTCACCGTGGTACCACATATATAAGTGATGCATTCCAGAAAAAACCAACGATCAGGCAACAAGTATACGAAAAATGAGGAAGTATGAGCCAGATAATGACAAATACAAGATCTAAGCCAGACCAAACCGGAGTTATCCTCTAAGTTATTGATTGATCCCAGGTTTAACTCACTGTTTCAGTGTGGTAACACATTACTATGTGATCCAAACCAGAACGAGCTCAGGATCTGGCAAACAATTATGCGAAAAATACGAACGTATGGTCTAGATGATGGCAGATTGCAGACCTAGTCCACACCTAACCGGAGTTATCCTCTAAAATATTAATCGGAACAGGGATTAATTGACTGTTTCTGTGTGGTACCACATTACAACGTGATACAGACCAGAAATTGGCCAGGATCTGTCCAACCAGTATGCGAAAAATACGAAAGTATGAGACAGATGATGGCAAATACCAGACATAACCGGTGTTATCCTCTAAAATATAGATCGAATACAGGCTTAATTCAGTGTTTCAGTGTGATACCACATTACAAATGATCCAAACCAGAAAAAGCCCAGGAACCGGCCAACCAGTATGCGAAATAAGCGAAAGTACGAGCCAGATGATGGCAAATACCAGACCTAACCCAGACATAACCGGTGTTATCCTCTAAAATATAGATCGAATACAAGCTTAATTCAGTGTTTCAGTGTGGTACCACATTACAAATGATCCAAACCAGAAAAAGCCCAGGATCTGGCCAACCAGTATGCGAAAAATGCGAAAGTATGAGCCAGACGAGGGCAAATACCAGACCTAAACCAGACCTAACCGGTGTTATCCTCTAAAATATTGATCGAAACCTGGTTTAACTCACTGCTTCACCGTGGTACCACATATCTAAGTGATGCAATCCAGCAGAAACCCACGATCTGGCAACAAGTATGCGAGAAATGCGAAAGTATGAGCCAGATGAGTGCAAACCCCAGGCCAAACCCAGACCCAACTGGTGTTATCCCCTTTAATATAGATCGAATCCAGGTTTAATTCAATGTTTCAGTGTGGTACCACATTACGGCCGTGAACCAAACCCAGACCTAACCGGTGTTATCCTCTAAAATATTGATCGAATGCTGGTTTAACTCACTGCTTCACCGTGGTACCACATATACAGGGTGTCCCGTAAATAGTGTAAGAGCCGGAAATGTGGGGTAGCTGAGACGATTCTGAACAACAATTTCCTTTGCAAAAATGTCGGATGGAGCTTCGTTTTTGAATTATTAACGAAAAACACTGACGAATCACGGCGCGCGCCTGCCGCGCGCTCAGGGCCGTCCGAACTAAGAGAGCCACCGTGTCGGGTAGGTAGCAAGATGTGCATCGGAGATACGTCGAGGAACGAATACAAATAATTAAAAATACTACCACTGCAACTGTTACCTCTGCGGATTGGATAAATCAGCCAGCTAAATCGAATTTATTAATTATTTGTATTCGCTGTTTCCAAGGAAGAAGGAATAAATTGTGGGAAGATGCTCTCGGAATTTTTAGGAAATTAATTCTTCGCACCTGAGTGACGCTTCTCGCCAGAGTGTGTTAAAATTAAAATAAGAATTATTTTCAGAAAATTAAAATAAATACGGTAAGAACCATTTGTAATCGTTTGTTATTAAAAACTGTACTGGAAAAGCAGACTGGATTTGTGCGTACCGAAACATTCCTCGAATGCAAAGGCTTTAATAAAGAAATAATTGAAATTCGACTTACCCATTTACTAGCAAGTTGCTCTGCTGCGCTGACAATAAGGCCCGGTTAGTGCACTCCTGTCGATCACGGAAAGGTCGAAGACCCCAATAAAAATCAGCTGATGGGACGGCCCGGTCACTGCACCCGCTTCTTACCCCGAAAATGTAAAAGTGAAATGTGCTAGTGACCGTGCTGTGAAGTGTTTTCGGGGTAAGAAGCGAGTGCAGTGACCGGGCCGTCCCATCAGCTGATTTTTATTGGGGTCTTCGACCTTTCCATGATTGACAGGGATGCACTAACCGGTCCTATTGCAACTTGCAAGTAAATGGGTAAGGCGAATTTCAATTATTTCTCTATTAAAGCCTTTGCATTCGAAGAATGTTTCGGTACGCACAAATCCAGTCTGCTTATCCAGTACAGTTTTTAATAACAAACGATTACAAATGGTTCTTACCGTATTTATTTTAATTTTCTGAAAATAATTCTTATTTTAATTTTAACACACTCTGGCGAGAAGCGTCACTCAGGTGCGAAGAATTAATTTCCTAAAAATTCCGAGAGCATCTTCCCACATTTTATTCCTTCTTCCTTGGAAACAGCGAATACAAATAATTAATAAATTCGATTTAGCTGGCTGATTTATCCAATCCGCAGAGGTAACAGTTACAGTGGTAGTATTTTTAATTATTTGTATTCGTTCCTCGACGTATCTCCGATGCACATCTTGCTACCTACCCGACACGGTGGCTCTCTTAGTTCGGACGGCCCTGAGCGCGCGGCAGGCGCGCGCCGTGATTCGTCAGTGTTTTTCGTTAATAATTCAAAAACGAAGCTCCATCCGACATTTTTGCAAAGGAAATTGTTGTTCAGAATCGTCTCAGCTACCCCACATTTCCGGCTCTTACACTATTTACGGGACACCCTGTATAAGTGATGCATTCCAGAAAAAACCAACGATCAGGCAACAAGTATACGAAAAATGAGGAAGTATGAGCCAGATAATGGCAAATACAAGATCAAAGCCAGACCAAACCGGAGTTATCCTCTAAGTTATTGATTGATCCCAGGTTTAACACACTGTTTCAGTGTGGTAACACATTACTATGTGATCCAAACCAGAACGAGCTCAGGATCTGGCAAACAATTATGCGAAAAATACGAACGTATGGTCTAGATGATGACAGATTCCAGACCTAGTCCACACCTAACCGGAGTTATCCTCTAAAATATTAATCGGAACAGGGATTAATTGACTGTTTCTGTGTGGTACCACATTACAACGTGATACAGACCAGAAATTGGCCAGGATCTGGCCAACCAGTATGCGAAAAATGCGAAAGTTTGAGCCTGATGAGGGCAAATCCCAGACCTAACCCTGAACAAACCGGTGTTATCCTCTAAAATATAGATCGAATCCAGGTTTAATTAACTGTTTCAGTGTGGTACCACAATTCAACGTGATACAAACCAGTAAAAGCCCAGGATTTGGCCAACAAGTATGCGAGAAATGCGGAGGCATGCGCTAGATGAGGGAAAATACCAGACCTAAGCCTGACCTAACCGGTGTTATCCTCTAAAATATTGATCGAATCAAGGTTTTTATTCACTGTTTCAGTGTGCTACTACATTACTACGTGATCCGAACCAGAAAAAGCCCTGGATCTGGCCAACCAGTATGCGAAATAAGCGAAAGTATGAGCCAGATGAGGGCAAATCCCAGACCTAACCCTGAACAAAACGGTGTTATCCTCTAAAATATAGATCGAATCCAGGTTTAATTTACTGTTTCAGTGTGGTACCACATTTCAACGTGATACAAACCAGTAAAGGCCCAGGATTTGGGCAACAAGTATGCGAGAAATTCGGAGGCATGCGCTAGATGAGGGAAAATACCAGACCTAAGCCTGACCTAACCGGTGTTATCCTCTAAAATATTGATCGAATCAAGGTTTATATTCACTGTTTCAGTGTGCTACTACATTACTACGTGATCCGAACCAGAAAAAGCCCTGGATCTGGCCAACCAGTATGCGAAATAAGCGAAAGTACGAGCCAGATGATGGCAAATACCAGACCTAATCCTGAACTAACCGGTATTATCGCATAAAATATACATCAAATCCACGTTTAATTCACTGTTTCAGTGAGGTACCACATTACAACGTGATCCAAACCAGAAATAGGCCAGGATCTGGCCTACAAGTATGCGAAAAATGCGAAAGTATGAACCAGATGATGGCAAATACCAGATCTAACCCTTACCTAACTGGCGTTATCCTCTATAATATAGATCGAATCCACGTTTAATTTACTGTTTCAGTGTGGTACCACATTTCAACGTGATACAAACCAGTAAAAGTCCAGGATTTGGCCAACAAGTATGCGAGAAATGCGGAGGTAGGAGCTAGATGAGGGTAAATACCAGACCTAACCCTGACCTAACCGGTGTTATCCACTACAATATTGATCGAATCAAGGTTTATATTCACTGTTTCAGTGTGCTACTACATTACTACGTGATCCGAACCAGAAAAAGCCCAGGAACCGGCCAACCAGTATGCGAAAAATGCGAAAGTATGAGCCAGATGAGGGCAAATCCCAGACCTAACCCTGAACTAACCTGTGTTGTCCTCTAAATTATAGATCGAATCCAGGTTTATTTCTCTGTTTCAGGGTCGTACCTCATTACAACACGATCCAAGCAGGAATAGGTCAGTATCTCGACAACAAGTGTGCAAAAATGCGAAAGTATGAGACAGATGAGGGCAAATACCAGACCTAAACCAGACCTAACCGGTGTTATCCTCTAAAATATTGATCGAAACCAGGTTTAACTCACTGCTTCACCGTGGTACCACATATCTAAGTGATGCAATCCAGCAGAAACCCACGATCTGGCAACAAGTATGCGAAAAATGCGAAAGTATGAGCCAGATAATGGCAAATACCAGACCTAAACCAGACCTAACCGGTGTTATCCTCTAAAATATTGATCGAATGCTGGTATAACTCACTGCTTCACCGTGGTACCACATATATAAGTGATGCATTCCAGAAAAAACCAACGATCAGGCAACAAGTATACGAAAAATGAGGAAGTATGAGCCAGATAATGGCAAATACAAGATCTAAGCCAGACCAAGCCGGTGTTATCCTCTTAGATATTGATCGATCCCAGGTTTAACTCACTGTTTCAGTGTGGTAACACATTACTAAGTGATCCAAACCAGAACGAGCTCAGGATCTGGCAAACAAGTATGCAAAAAATACGAACGTATGGTCTAGATGATGGCAGATTCCAGACCTAGTCCACACCTAACCGGAGTTATCCTCTAAAATATTAATCGCAACAGGGATTAATTGACTGTTTCTGTGTGGTACCACATTACAACGTGATCCAGACCAGAAATTGGCCAGGATCTGTCCAACCAGTATGCGAAAAATGCGAAAGTATGAGGCAGATGATGGCAAATACCAGACATAACCGGTGTTATCCTCCAAAATATAGATGGAATACAGGCTTAATTCTGTGTTTCAGTGTGGTACCACATTACAAATGATACAAACCAGAAGAAGCCCAGACTCTGGCCAACCAGTATGCGAAATATGCGAAAGTACAAGCCAGGTGATGGCAAATACCAGACCGAAACCCTGACCTAACTGGTGTTATCCTCTATAATATAGACTGAATCCAAATTGAATTCACTGTTTCTGTGTGGTACCAGATTACAACGGGATCCAGACCAGAAATTGGCCAGGACCTGTCCAACCAGTATGCGAAAATGCCAAAGTTTGAGCCAGATGAGGGCAAATCCCAGGACAAACCTAGACCTAACTAGTGTTATCCTCTAAAATATATATCGAATCCACGTTTAATTCACTGTTTCAGTGTGGTACCACATTACAACGTGATCCAAACCGGAATTGCCCAGGATCTGGCCAACCAGTATGCGAAATAAGCGAAAGTACGAGCCAGATGATGGCAAATACCAGACCTAAACCAGACCTAACCGGTGTTATCCTCTAAAATATAGATCGAATCCAGGTTTATTTCTCTGTTTCAGGGTCGTACCTCATTACAACACGATCCAAGGAGGAATAGGTCAGTATCTCGCCAAGAAGTGTGCAAAAATGGGAAAGTATGAGACAGATGAGGGCAAATACCAGACCTAAACCAGACCTAACCGGTGTTATCCTCTAAAATATTGATCGAAACCAGGTTTAATCGTCTGGTTCAGTGTGATACCACATTACTACGTGAACCAAACCAGAAAAAGCCAAGGATCTGGCCAACAAGTTTGCGAAAAATGCGTATGTATGACCCAGATGAGGGCAAATCCCAGAACTAACCCAGGCCTAACCGGCGTTATCCTCTAAAATATTGATCGAAACCAGGTTTAATCGTCTGGTTCAGTGTGGTACCACATTACTACGTGATCCAAACCAGTAAAAGCCCAGGATCTGTCCAACAAGTATCTGAAGAATGCGATGGTATGAGTTTGATGAGGGCAAACCGCAGACCCAATCCAGACCTAACATGCGTTATCCTCTAAAATATTGATCGAAACCAGGTTTAATTGACTGTTTCACTGTGGAACCACATTATTACGTGATCAAAACCAGAAAAAGCCCAGGATCTGGCCAACAAGTATGCGAAAAATGCGAAAGTATGAATATGATGAGGGCAAATACCAGAACTATCCCAGACCTAACATGCGTTATCCTCTAAAATATTGATCGAAACCAGGTTTAATCGACTGTATCAGTGTGGTACCACATTACTACGTGATGTAAACCAGAAGAAACCCAGGATCTGGTCAACATGTATGTGAAAAATGCGAAAGTATGAGCCTGATGAGGGCAAATCCCAGACCTACCCCACATCTAACTTGCGTTATCCTCTAAAATATTGATCGAGAACAGGTTTAATCGATTGTTTCAGAGTGGTACCATATTACTACGTGATCCAAACCATACAAAGCCCAGGATCTGACTAACAAGTATGCGTCAGAAGCGAAAGTATTAGGCTGATGAGGGCATATCCCAGACCTATCACCCAGACATAACATGCGTTATGCTCTAAAATATTGTTCGAGACCAGGTTTAATCGACTGTTTCAGTGTGGTACCACATTACTACGTGAACCAAAGCAGAAAAAGCCTAGGATCTGGCCAACAAGTTTGCGAAAAATGCGTATGTATGACCCAGATGAGGGCAAATCCCAGAACTAACCCAGGCCTAACCGGAGTTATCCTCTAAAATATTGATCGAAACCAGGTTTAATCGTCTGGTTCAGTGTGGTACCACAGTACTACGTGATGTAAACCAGAAAAAACCCAGGATCTGGCCAACAAGTATGCGAAAAATGCGAAAGTATGAATATGATGAGGGCAAATACCAGAACTATCCCAGACCTAACATGCGTTATCCTCTAAAATATTGATCGAAACCAGGTTTAATCAACTGTTTCAGTGTGGTACCACATTACTACGTGATGTAAACCAGAAGAAACCCAGGATCTGGTCAACATGTATGTGAAAAATGCGAAAGTATGAGCCTGATGAGGGCAAATCCCAGACCTACCCCACATCTAACTTGCGCTATCCTCTAAAATATTGATCGAGAACAGGTTTAATCGACTGTTTCAGAGTGGTACCATATTACTACGTGATCCAAACCATACAAAGCCTAGGATCTGACTAACAAGTATGCGTCAGAAGCGAAAGTATTAGGCTGATGAGGGCATATCCCTGACCTAACCAAGACCTAACATGCGTTATGCTCTAAAATGATGTTCGAGACCAGGTTTAATCGACTGTTTCAGAGTGGTACCACATGACTACGTGAACCAAACCAGTAAAAGCCCAGGATCTGGCCAACAAGTATGCGAAAAATGCGTATGTATGACCCAGATGAGGGCAAATCCCAGAACTAACTCAGGCCTAACCGGCGTTATCCTCTAAAATATTGATCGAAACCAGGTTTAATCGACTGTTTCAGTATGGTACCACATTACTACGTGATGTAAACCAGAAAAAACGCAGGATCTGTTCAACAAGTATGTGAAGAATGCGAAAGTATGAGCTAGATGAGGGCAAATCCCAGACATAACCCAGACCCAATATGTGTAATCCTCTAAAATATTGTTCGAGACCAGGTTTAATCGACTGTTTCTGTGTGGTACCACATTACTACGTGATGCAAACCAGAAAAAACCCAGGATCTGTTCAAGAAGTACGTGAAGAATGCGAAAGTATGTGCTAGATGAGGGCAAATCTCAGATCTAACCAAGGCCTGACCGGCGTTATCCTCTAAAATATTGATCGAAACCAGGTTTAATCGACTGTTTCAGTGTGGTACCACATTTCTACGTGATGTGAACCAGAAAAAACGCAGGATCTGTTCAACAAGTATGTGAGGAATGCGAAAGTATGAGCTAGATGAGGGCAAATCCCAGACATAACCCAGACCAAATATGTGTAATCCTCTAAAATATTGATCGAGACCAGGTTTAATTGACTGTTTCAGTGTGGTACCACATTAGTACGTGGTCCAATCCAGAAAAAGCCCAGGATCTGGCCAACGACTATGCGAAATATGCGAAAGTATGAGCCAGATGAGGGCAAATCCCAGACCTAACCCAGACCTAACATACGTTATCCTCTAAAATATTGATCGAAACGAGGTTTAATCGGCTGTTCAAGTGTGGTACCAGATTACTACCTGCCCCAAACGAGGAAAAATCAAGGATCTGCTCAAGAAGTATGTGAAGAATATGAATCTATGAGTCTGATGAGGGCAAATCCCAGACATAACCCAGACCCGATATGTGTAATCCTCTAAAATATTGATCGAGACCAGGTTTAATCGACTGTTTCAGTGTGGTACCACATTACTACGTGATGTAAACCAGAAAAAACCCAGGATCTGGTCAACATGTATGTGAAAAATGCGAAAGTATGAGCCTGATGGGGGCAAATCCTAGACCTACCCCTTATCTAACTTGCGTTATCCTCTAAAATATTGATCGAGAACAGGTTTAATCGACCGTTTCAGAGTGGTACCATATTTCTACGTGATCCAAACCATACAAAGCCCAGGATCTGACTAACAAGTATGCGACAAAGGCGAAAGTATTAGGCTGGTGGGGGCATATCCCAGACCTAACCCAGACCGAACATGCGTTATCCTCTGAAATATTGATTGAAACCAGGTTTAATCGACTGTTTCAGTGTGGTACCACATTACTACGTGATCCAAGCCAGAAAAAACCCAGGATCTGGTCAACAAGTATGTGAAAAATCTGAATGTATAAGCCTGATGAGGGCAAGTCCCAGACCTATCCCACACCTAACTTGCGTTATCCTCTAAAATATTGATCGAGACCAGGTTTAATCGACTGTTTCAGTGTGGTACCACATTACTATGTGATCCAAACCATACAAAGCCCAGGATCTGGCCAAGAAGAATGTGAAATATGCGAAAGTATGACCCAGATGAGGGCAAATCCCAGAACTAACCCAGGCCTAACCGGCGTTATCCTCTAAAATATTGATCGAAACAAGGTTTAATCGACTGCTTCAGTGTGGTACCACACTACAAACCAGAAAAAGCCCAGGATCTGACTAACAAGTATGCGACAATAGCGGAAGTATTAGGCTGGTGGGGGCATATCCCAGACCTAACCCAGACCGAACATGCGTTTTCCTCTGAAATATTGATTGAAACCAGGTTCAATCGACTGGTTCAGTGTGGTACCACATTACTACGTGATCCAAACCGGAAAAAGCCCAGGACCTAGCCAACAAGTATGTAAAAAATTCGAAAGCATCAGCCAGATTTGAGCAATTCCCGGACATAACCCAGACCTAACATGCGTTACCCTCTAAAATATTGATCGAGACCAGGTTTAATCGACTGTTTCAGTGTGGTACCACATTACTACGTGATCCAAACCAGAAAATACCCAGGATCTGTTCAGCAAGTATGTGGAAAATGCGAAAGTATGAGCCTGATGAGGGCAAATCCCAGACTTACCCCCGACCTAACTTGCGTTATCCTCTAAAATATTGATCGAAACCAGGTTTAATCGAATGTTTCAGTGTGGTGCCACATTACTACGTGATCCAAACCATACAAAGCCCAGGAACTGGCCAAGAAGTATGTGAAGAATGCGAAAGTATGAGCCTGATGAGGGCAAATCCCAGACTTACACCAGAGCTAACTTGCGTTATACTCTAAAATATTTATCGAGACCAGGTATAATCGACTGTTTCAGTGTGATACCACATTACTACGTGATCCAAACCAGAAAATACCCAGGATCTGTTCAGCAAGTATGTGGAAAATGCGAAAGTATGAGCCTGATGAGGGCAAATCCCAGACTTACCCCCGACCTAACTTGCGTTATCCTCTAAAATATTGATCGAAACAAGGTTTAATCGACTGTTCCAGTGTGGTACCATATTACTAAGTGATCCAAACCAGAAAAAGCCCAGGATCCGACCAACAAGTATGCGCAAAATACGATAGTATGACCCAGATGAGGGCAACTGCAGGACTAACCCAGGCCTAACCGGTGTTATCCTCTAAAATATTGATCGAGAACAGGTTTAATCGATTGTTTCAGAGTGGTACCATATTACTACGTGATCCAAACCATACAAAGCCCAGGATCTGACTAACAAGTATGCGTCAGAAGCGAAAGTATTAGGCTGATGAGGGCATATCCCAGACCTAACCCAGACATAACATGCGTTATGCTCTAAAATATTGTTCGAGACCAGGTTTAATCGACTGTTTCAGTGTGGTACCACATTACTACGTGAACCAAAGCAGAAAAAGCCTAGGATCTGGCCAACAAGTTTGCGAAAAATGCGTATGTATGACCCAGATGAGGGCAAATCCCAGAACTAACCCAGGCCTAACCGGAGTTATCCTCTAAAATATTGATCGAAACCAGGTTTAATCGTCTGGTTCAGTGTGGTACCACATTACTACGTGATGTAAACCAGAAAAAACCCAGGATCTGGCCAACAAGTATGCGAAAAATGCGAAAGTATGAATATGATGAGGGCAAATACCAGAACTATCCCAGACCTAACATGCGTTATCCTCTAAAATATTGATCGAAACCAGGTTTAATCAACTGTTTCAATGTGGTACCACATTACTACGTGATGTAAACCAGAAGAAACCCAGGATCTGGTCAACATGTATGTGAAAAATGCGAAAGTATGAGCCTGATGAGGGCAAATCCCAGACCTACCCCACATCTAACTTGCGCTATCCTCTAAAATATTGATCGAGAACAGGTTTAATCGACTGTTTCAGAGTGGTACCATATTACTACGTGATCCAAACCATACAAAGCCTAGGATCTGACTAACAAGTATGCGTCAGAAGCGAAAGTATTAGGCTGATGAGGGCATATCCCTGACCTAACCAAGACCTAACATGCGTTATGCTCTAAAATGATGTTCGAGACCAGGTTTAATCGACTATTTCAGTGTGGTACCACATGAGTACGTGAACCAAACCAGTAAAAGCCCAGGATCTGGCCAACAAGTATGCGAAAAATGCGTATGTATGACCCAGATGAGGGCAAATCCCAGAACTAACTCAGGCCTAACCGGCGTTATCCTCTAAAATATTGATCGAAACCAGGTTTAATCGACTGTTTCAGTATGGTACCACATTACTACGTGATGTAAACCAGAAAAAACGCAGGATCTGTTCAACAAGTATGTGAAGAATGCGAAAGTATGAGCTAGATGAGGGCAAATCCCAGACATAACCCAGACCCAATATGTGTAATCCTCTAAAATATTGTTCGAGACCAGGTTTAATCGACTGTTTCAGTGTGGTACCACATTACTACGTGATGTGAACCAGAAAAAACGCAGGATCTGTTCAACAAGTATGTGAGGAATGCGAAAGTATGAGCTAGATGAGGGCAAATCCCAGACATAACCCAGACCAAATATGTGTAATCCTCTAAAATATTGATCGAGACCAGGTTTAATTGACTGTGTCAGTGTGGTACCACATTAGTACGTGGTCCAATCCAGAAAAAGCCCAGGATCTGGCCAACGACTATGCGAAATATGCGAAAGTATGAGCCAGATGAGGGCAAATCCCAGACCTAACCCAGACCTAACATACGTTATCCTCTAAAATATTGATCGAAACGAGGTTTAATCGGCTGTTCAAGTGTGGTACCAGATTACTACCTGCCCCAAACGAGGAAAAATCAAGGATCTGCTCAAGAAGTATGTGAAGAATATGAATCTATGAGTCTGATGAGGGCAAATCCCAGACATAACCCAGACCCGATATGTGTAATCCTCTAAAATATTGATCGAGACCAGGTTTAATCGACTGTTTCAGTGTGGTACCACATTACTACGTGATGTAAACCAGAAAAAACCCAGGATCTGGTCAACATGTATGTGAAAAATGCGAAAGTATGAGCCTGATGGGGGCAAATCCCAGACCTACCCCTTATCTAACTTGCGTTATCCTCTAAAATATTGATCGAGAACAGGTTTAATCGACCGTTTCAGAGTGGTACCATATTTCTACGTGATCCAAACCATACAAAGCCCAGGATCTGACTAACAAGTATGCGACAATAGCGGAAGTATTAGGCTGGTGGGGGCATATCCCAGACCTAACCCAGACCGAACATGCGTTTTCCTCTGAAATATTGATTGAAACCAGGTTCAATCGACTGGTTCAGTGTGGTACCACATTACTACGTGATCCAAACCGGAAAAAGCCCAGGACCTAGCCAACAAGTATGCAAAAAATTCGAAAGCATCAGCCAGATTTGAGCAATTCCCGGACATAACCCAGACCTAACATGCGTTACCCTCTAAAATATTGATCGAGACCAGGTTTAATCGACTGTTTCAGTGTGGTACCACATTACTACGTGATCCAAACCAGAAAATACCCAGGATCTGTTCAGCAAGTATGTTGAAAATGCGAAAGTATGAGCCTGATGAGGGCAAATCCCAGACTTACCCCCGACCTAACTTGCGTTATCCTCTAAAATATTGATCGAAACCAGGTTTAATCGAATGTTTCAGTGTGGTGCCACATTACTACGTGATCCAAACCATACAAAGCCCAGGAACTGGCCAAGAAGTATGTGAAGAATGCGAAAGTATGAGCCTGATGAGGGCAAATCCCAGACTTACACCAGAGCTAACTTGCGTTATACTCTAAAATATTTATCGAGACCAGGTATAATCGACTGTTTCAGTGTGATACCACATTACTACGTGATCCAAACCAGAAAATACCCAGGATCTGTTCAGCAAGTATGTGGAAAATGCGAAAGTATGAGCCTGATGAGGGTAAATCCCAGACTTACCCCCGACCTAACTTGCGTTATCCTCTAAAATATTGATCGAAACAAGGTTTAATCGACTGTTCCAGTGTGGTACCATATTACTAAGTGATCCAAACCAGAAAAAGCCCAGGATCCGACCAACAAGTATGCGCAAAATACGATAGTATGACCCAGATGAGGGCAACTGCAGGACTAACCCAGGCCTAACCGGTGTTATCCTGTAAAATATTGATCGAAACCAGGTTTAATCGACTGTTTCAGTGTGGTACCACATTTCTACATGATCCAAACCTGACAAAACCCAGGATCTGGCCAACAAGTATGCGAAAAATGCGAAAGTATGAATATGATGAGGGCAAATACCAGAACTATCCCAGACCTAACATGCGTTATCCTCTAAAATATTGATCGAGACCAGGTTTAATCGAATGTTTCAGTGTGGTGCCACATTACTACGTGATCCAAACCATACAAAGCCCAGGAACTGGCCAAGAAGTATGTGAAGAATGCGAAAGTATGAGCCTGATGAGGGCAAATCCCAGACATACCCCACACCTAAATTGCGTTATCCTCTAAAATATTGATCGCGACCAGATTTAATCGGGGTGTTTCAGTGTGGTACCATATTACTACGTGATCCAAACCAGAAAAAGCCCAGGATCTGACCAACAAGTATGTGAAGAATGCGATGGTATGAGTTTGATGAGGGCAAACCGCAGACCCAATCCAGACCTAACATGCGTTATCCTCTAAAATATTGATCGAAACCAGGTTTAATTGGCTGTTTCATTGTGGAACCACATTATTACGTGATCCAAACCAGAAAAAGCCCAGGATATAGCCAACAGGTATGCGATAAATGCAAAAGTATGAGCCTGATTAGGGCAAATCCCAGACATACCCCCGACCTAACTTGCGTTAACCTCTAAAATATTGATCGAAACAAGTTTTAATCGACAGTTTCAGTGTGGTACCATATTACTAAGTGATCCAAACCCGAAAAAGCCCAGGATCCGGCCAACAAGTATGTGAAGAATGCGAAGGTATGAGTTTGATGGGGGCAAACCGCAGACCCAATCCAGACCAAACATGCGTTATCCTCTAAAATATTGATCGCATGCAGGTTTAATTGGCTGTTCCTGTGTGGTAGCACATTACTACGTGATCCGATCCAGAAAAATCCCTGCATCTGTTCAACAAGTATGTGAAGAATATGAAAGTAGGTGTCTGATTCCCTCAGGGGCTGCCAGCCTTTCAGCTGCAGTACGGGCTTAACGAACCCGGGGTACCCGAGTCATACACACACCGTAAGCCTCCTGTTGGTCGTCACAACGACCCATTCACAATTCCATATTGGTTTTGTGAATGGTACGTGACGGCAGGAGGAACGGGGGTCTTGGCTTAACCGCCTGGGCCACGAGTATGGCGACTCTATAAAATCGCCCTCCAATCCTAAGCTATGGTGCGCGGCGATGGGATGCATGGTTGGGGGAGAAGGCCCAATCCCAAGCGACCACCTCCGGGGAACCTGCCGAACCCCCGGAGTATTAGGCTTACCCGGGTAAGGCGGCTCTGCCCGGGTGGACCTTTATTTCCGACCATCTCGTGGGATTTTTATGGACACAGAAAATAAAATGGGGATGGGGCGGGTTTTGTCGGTTGGGGAGGACGGAGACGGGGTTGGGGTTAGGGTGGCGGCGCTCGCGCCCCACTCAGCGCCAGGTCCAGCTTCGTGGAGGGTGGAGGAGGACGACGAGACGGCGTCGGTCTCGTCCTTCTCCTCCAGCACGAGCCACATAGGCTCTAAGAGGAAGAGGACGGGGCAGGCTGTCGTCGAGGTGGGCGGGGCGATGAGCCCGTCGGTGAGGCTGAGTTGCCTCAGGGACGAGGTGACCGAGGAGATATCGGAGAGGATCTCCTCGTCCCTGAGGCGGGTGGAGAAAGTCGCCGCTGCCTGCGCCTTTAAGGGGCAGAAAAGCGGTGGCGCGGGGCCCTGAAGGCCGCGGCGGAGGAAATGAGGGAGGCGGCGCGGGAGCTCAGAGGGCGGAACGCCCGTCTGCAGCTCCTGTTGGAGGAGGAGCGACAGGGGAGGAGGAGGGCAGAGGCGCTGTGGAACAGCGCGTCCCTTCCTCCCATCCTCCCTCCTCCTCCACCGCCGCGTCCCTCGGCGGAGGTAAATAAGCGGAGTGCGGCGGCAGTGGTGCGGGGCACCGCGGGCCCCTCCACCCGCACTCCGCCCGTGAAGAAGTCCCCGTCCTCCTCAGAAGACGATCTTCTGAGGAGGATTGGGGACATGATTGATGGCAAGCTGGCCGCCTTCCGGGAGGAGCTCCTCGCCGGAAGAGCGGTCAGCAGGAAGGCGGTGCCTCCCCGACCTGTTCCGGTACAGTCGGGGAAGGCAAAGAAGGGCGGAGTGAAGGCTCCGCCCAGCGTTGCGGCACCAGGGCCCCGGGTCGCGACCCCCAAGGGGGGTGGTGTACCCGTGGTCGCGGTGGTCGCGTCCTCCACAGCACCCTCCCAAGGGGGGGTGGCGTGGAGTGAGGTGGTGGGGCGGAAGGCGAAGCGGGCGGCGAGGAAGGCCTCGCAACCGCAGCCTCCGCCTCCGCCGCCGGCGGCCAAGGTAAAGGCCGCGAAGGTCGGGAAGGCACGACCAGGTCGTCCCCCAAAAACGGCAGCGGTGACGCTGACCGTTGCGCAGGGGGGCGACCTGACCCTCGCGGAGGCGATGCGGCTCGCCAGGGAGAATATCTCCCTGGAAGAGCTGGGCATCGCCTCCGTGAGGGCGAAGAGGGCCGTGACCGGGGGTCTCTTGCTGGAGATCCCCGGTGCAGAAGGCGGCGCGAAGGCGGATCGTCTCGCCCAGAGGCTCCGGGAGCAGCTGCGCGAGCGAGGTGTCCGGGTCGCCCGGCCCACGAAGCGCACGGAGATGCGCGTTTGTGGGCTGGACGACTCGGTCAGCGCACAGGATGTGTCCCGTGCCCTTGCGAGGGCGGGGGACTGTCCTGCGGAGGACCTGCGGATCGGAGAGATCCGCAGGTCGCCCTCCGGCCTCGGGTCGGTGTGGGCCCGGTGCCCCCTCTCCGCCGCCCGTAAGGTGGCGGAATCCGGGAGGGTGTTGGTGGGGTGGGTTTCGGCGCGAGTGGAAATCCTCGCGCCGCGCCCGCTCCAGTGTCACCGCTGCCTCGAATTGGGGCACGTGAGGCAGTGGTGCACCTCGCCGGTGGACCGCAGCGGTCAGTGTTACCGCTGCGGTGCCAAAGAGCACCGTGCGAGCCAGTGCTCGGCGGCCCCCCACTGCCCGCTGTGTGCGGACATGGGGAGGCCAGCCGATCACAGGGTGGGGAGCAAGAAGTGCTCCCCCCCCTCCCGGAAGGAGAGGAAGAGGCGGGCTGCACCGGCTCCGGTGCCGAGGGCGGTGGCATTGTCCTCCATGGAGGTGGACGGTGCTACGGGGACGGACGGCCGGGAGGAGGCTGGCGCGGCCATTAATTAATGCCGCCCCGCCTCCTCCTCCAGGCCAACCTCAACCACTGCCGCGCGGCACAGGACTTGATGTCCCAAGTCCTCGCGGAGTGGGGGGTTGGCCTGGCGGTCGCCGCCGAGCCGTACCGCGTCCCTGATCACCCTCATTGGGTGGGCGACGCGGACGGCTTGGTGGCGACGGTATGGGGAGGGGGCGACGGGTCCCCACCGTTCTCCTTGTTGGAGCGCGGTCGGGGATTCGTCGCCGTGGACTGGGGGGGAGTCGCTGTGGTGGGGTGCTACATTTCGCCCCGTAGCGGTCACGCTGCGTTCGAGCTGTACCTGGCCGAGGTCGCGGCATGCGTGCAGCGCTACGCGGCCCGGCCGGTGCTGGTCCTGGGGGATTTTAATGCCAAGTCGGTGGCTTGGGGATCCCCCAGGACCTCCGTTCGCGGCGGGATCCTGGGCGATTGGGCGGCGGGGCTCGACCTCCGGGTATTGAACCGGAGGTCGGAGCACACATGCGTGCGGCGATATGGGGGGTCCATCGTGGATGTTGGATTCGCGACCCCCAACGCCGTGCGCATGGTGTCGGGTTGGCACGTGGTCGCGGGGGCAGAGACACTCTCCGATCACCGGTACATCCGGATGGAGGTCTCTGCCGCCGCGAGTGCATCCCGACACGGCCGCCTGCGTGGCACCCTACCACGCCGCTGGGCGCTTCGGCGCCTGGACAAGGACGCCCTGATGGCAGCTGCCCTCGCTGCAACTTGGCCGCAGGGAGCGGCCGAGTTGCCGAGCATAGAGGAGGAGGTCGCCCGGCTCGGAGCATTGGTCGCGGGTATTTGCGACGCGGCGATGCCTCGGGTCGGGCGGGCTTCTCCTCGCCGGGCGGTGTACTGGTGGTCGGACGCGATCGCGGAGTTGCGAGTCGCGACTGTCCGCGCCCGACGCCAGTACACCCGCGCGCGCCGTCGTCAACGTACAGGCGACGGCGTGGCGCGAGCGAGGGCAGCTGATGACCTGTATGGAGCATACCGCGTGGCGCGGGTTGCTCTGCAGGTCGCCATCAAACGGGCCAAGACCCAGGCATGGAAGGAGCTCCTCCAGACCCTTGATGATGATCCATGGGGGCGCCCATATAAGGTGGTGCTGAATAAGCTCCGCCCGTGGGCGCCCCCCGTCACCGAGGGTCTTGACCCCCGGCTGCTGGAGGACGTGGTCAATACACTCTTCCCAATTGGGGAGTGGGGACCGCGTCCTCCGGCGGCGGCGGCTGTCCCAGTGGAGTGGACGGCCGAGCTGGGGGTCACGCAGGAGGAGCTGGCAGCGGCCATCAGACGGCTCGGGGTTCGTAACACGGCCCCGGGTCCGGATGGTGTACCCGGCCGGGTTTGGGTCTTGACCCAGGGCGTCCTTGGGGCCGACCTCAGGCGGTTGTTCGACCGCTGCCTGAGGGACGGGCGATTCCCCCCCAGTTGGAAGGTGGCGAGGATGGTCCTCCTCCGGAAGGAGGGTCGGCCCGCGGAGTCTCCCTCCGCATACCGGCCCATTTGTCTCCTCGACGAGGTGGGCAAGCTCTTCGAGCGTGTGATTGCTGCCCGCCTCGTCGAGCACCTGTCGCGGGGTGATCCCGGTCTGGCCGACTGCCAGTTCGGTTTCCGGGGGGGGCCAATCGACTATCGACGCGATAGGTCGTGTGAGGGCCCTCTCGGAGGCGGCCGTCTCCCGGGGAGGGGTGGCATTGGCAGTATCCTTGGATATTGCCAATGCCTTTAACACCCTCCCCTGGGAAGAGATAAGGAGGGGACTCGAATATCATCGAGTCCCCCCTTGTCTCAGGGCGGTCGTCGGGGATTATCTCCGCGGCAGGTGGATCGAGTATCCGGGCCGGGATGGTGGTATGCGGAGGGAGGTGTACAGCGGTGTTCCGCAGGGGTCGGTCCTCGGGCCACTCCTGTGGAACATCGCGTACGACTCGGTGTTGCGGGCCGGCCTCCCCAACGGCGTCAGCACGGTGTGTTATGCGGATGACACACTGGTGCTAGCCGTCGGGGCGCACTGGGGGAGGGCCATGCGTCGCGCGGCGGAGGGGTCGCAACGCGTCGTCGACCGGATCAGGGGGATGGGGATGACGGCGGCGGTCCATAAGACCGAGGTGATTGCGTTTCATTCACCGCGGCAGGATCCGCCACCCCCTCTGATTCGGGTGGGTGGGGCTGACATCGAGGTGAAGCCCCAGATCAGGTATCTGGGGCTGATCCTCGATAGCCACTGGCGTTTCGAGAAGCATTTCCGCTGCCTGGTCCCCCGGTTGGAAAGGATGGTTGCGGCTCTGGGCCGGATCCTGCCCAACTTGGGGGGCCCGGCGGGCCGAGTTCGTCGCCTCTATGTGGCAATGGTCCAGTCGGTGGCCCTATACGGGGCCCCCGTCTGGGCGGACGACCTGGCTGCCTCCCGGCGCAGCATGACTATGCTGCGTCGGGTGCAGAGGCGCATGGCGCTCAGGGTCGTCCGCGGGTATCGGACCATGTCACATGAGGCGGCGACGGTTCTAGCGGGGATGCCGCCCATGGACCTGCTCGCGCGGTCACACGCGGCGATGTACCGGCACCGCGTCGACCGTCGCGCGAGGGTGGGGGCGGTCCCGGGCGGGCAGGAACCTGCTTGGGGCGATTTGAAGCGCCAGGCCCGGCAGTCCGTGTTGCTCGCGTGGCAGGAGCGGCTGGCTCTGCCAACCGCGGGGCACCGGACTGTCGGGGCTGTTCGGCCACTCCTGAAGGAGTGGCTGGACAGAGGCCATGGCAGCCTCACCTACCGGCTGGCACAGGTATTTTCCGGGCATGGCAGCTTCGGAAGATACCTGTGCCGGATAGGGAAGGAGCCGACGGCGCGTTGCTGCCACTGCGACGCTGAGCAGGACACGGCGGATCATACCCTGGAGGTATGCCCCGCGTGGGAGGGGGAGCGCCGTGTCCTGGTCGGCGTCGTCGGGCGGGATGTCTCGCTGCCGGGCGTGGTGCGCGCCATGCTCGGCAGCGAGGAGAAGTGGAGGGCCGTGGCCTCCTTCTGCGAGAACGTAATGTTGCAGAAGGAGGCCGCGGGGAGGGAGCGCGAGCTTCAGCGGCGCGCTGAAGCTCGCGCTCGTGCGGTGGCCCGAGGTCGTCGCCCGGTCGCGAGGCGTCGCGGGCGGCCGCCTCGGCGTGGCGGATGACCTAGGCTGGGAGGGGGGTCCTGAGGGGACCCTCCTCCCGCCAGGCGGCGCCGGGTCGGACCGGTTGGGGGTAGGAGTGCCTCCCCCTACCGGTCCGACGCAAGGGGAGGCACCCTCGGCGGTCTGGTGCGGCCATGAACGCCCGGCCGCCGAGGGGTGGAAACGGGGTCGCGTGCGGTTGCGAGTTGGGGCTCGCAGCCGCCACTAAACGCGGCCCCGGGACGGATAGCGGCGGGATGGAGTGGCCCCGTCCCGCCGCTATGAGGCAGTGTGTCTACTGGGGGGACCGATTGTCCCCCCGGGGGATGGGCGCGAAAGCGCGGGCACGGGGAGGATACCGGAAGAATGCTTCGAGCGATTCCCGGTATCCTCCCAAAGCGTGCCGAAGGGTCACCGTGGGGTTTTTAGTGGGTAGGTCCCGCGCCTGTCGTTGTACGGGCGCGGGGAATCCCACACACCCCTCCCACCTCTCCCCAAGGAGGTGGGAGGGAGTCTTTCGAAGATTTTCCCCACGACAAAAAAAAAAAAAAAAAAAAGTAGGTGTCTGATGTGGGCAAATCCCAGACATAACCCAGACCTAACATGCGTTATCCTCTAAAATATTGTTCGAGACCAGGTTTAATCGACTGTTTCAGTGTGGTACCACATCACTACGTGATGCAAACCAGAAAAAACCCAGGATCTGTTCAAGAAGTATCTGAAGAATGCGAAGGTATGTGCTAGATGAGGGCAAATCTCAGATCTAACCCAGGCCTAACCGGCGTTATCCTCTAAAATATTGATCGAAACCAGGTTTAATCGACTGTTTCAGTGTGGTACCACATTACTACGTGATGCAAACCAGAAAAATCCCTGGATCTGTTCAACAAGTATGTGAAGAATATGAAAGTAGGAGTCTGATGTGGGCAAATCCCAGACATAACCCAGGCCTAACATGCGTTATCCTCTAAAATATTGTTCAAGACCACGTATAATCGACTGTTTCAGTGTGGTACCACATTACTACGTGATGTAAACCAGAAAAAACGCAGGATCTGTTCAACAAGTATGTGAAGAATGCGAAAGTATGTGCTAGATGAGGGCAAATCCCAGACATAACCCAGACCCAATATGTGTAATCCTCTAAAATATTGATCGAGACCAGGTTTATTTGACTGTTTCAGTGTGGTACCACATTAGTACGTGATCCGAACCAGAAAACGCCCAGGATCTGGCCAACGACTATGCGAAATATGCGAAAGTATGAGCCAGATGAGGGCAAATCCCAGACCTAACCCAGACCTAACATACGTCATCCTCCAAAATATTGATCGAAACGAGGTTTAATCGACTCTTCAAGTGTGGTAACAGATCACTACGTGCTTCAAACCGAAAACAGGAAAAATCAAGGATCTGCTCAACAAGTATGTGAAGAATGTGAATCTATGAGTCTGATGAGGGCAAATCCCAGACATAACCCAGACCGAATATGTGTAATCCTCTAAACTATTGATCGAGACCAGGTTTAATCGACTGTTTCAGTGTGGTACCACATTTCTACGTGATCCAAACCCGAAAAAACCTAGGATCTGGCCAACAAGTATGCGAAAAATACGAATGTTTGACCCAGATGAGGACAACTTCCAGAACTAACCCAGGCCTAACATGCGTTATCCTCTAAAATATTGATCGAGACCAGGTTTAATCGACTATTTCAGTGTGGTGCCACATTACTATGTGATCCAAACCATACAAAGCCCAGGATCCGACCAACAAGTATGTGCAAAATACGATAGTATGACCCAGATTAGGGCAACTCTCAGGACTAACCCAGGCCTAACCGGCATTATCCTCTAAAATATTGATCGAAACCAGGTTTAATCGACTGATTCAGTGTGGTACCACATTACTACGTGATCCAAACCATACAAAGCCCAGGATCCGACCAACAAGTATGCGCAAAATACGATAGTATGACCCAGATGAGGGCAACTCCCAGGACTAACCCAGGCCTAACCGGCGTTATCCTCTAAAATATTGATCGAAACCAGGTTTAATCGACTGTTTCAGTGTGGTACCACATTACTACGTGATCCAAACCAGAAAAAACCCTGGATCTGTTCAACAAGTATGTGAAGAATATGAAAGTATGAGTCTGATGAGGGCAAATCCCAGAACTAACCCAGACCTAACATGCGTTATCCTCTAAAATACTAACTGAAACCAGGTTTAATCGACTGTTTCAGTGTGGTACCTAATTACTAAGTGATCCAAACCAGAAAAAGCCCAGGATCTGGCCAACAAGTATGTGAAGAATGCGAAGGTATGAGTTTGATGAGGGCAAACCGCAGACCCAATCCAGACCAAACATGCGTTATCCTCTAAAATATTGATCGAAACCAGGTTTAATTGGCAGCTTCAGTGTGGTACCACATTACTACGTTATCCAAACCGGAAAAAGCCCAGGACCTAGCCAACAAGTATGCGATAAATGGAAAAGGATGAGTCTGATGAGGGCAAATCCCTGACCTAACCCAGGCGTAACCGGTGTTTTCCTCTAAAATATTGATCGCATCCAGGTTTAATTGGCTGTTCCTGTGTGGTAGCACATTACTACGTGATCCGATCCAGAAAAATCCCTGGATCTGTTCAACAAGTATGTGAAGAATATGAAAGTAGGAGTCTGATGTGGGCAAATCCCAGACATAACCCAGACCTAACATGCGTTATCCTCTAAAATATTGTTCGAGGCCAGGTTTAATCGACTGTTTCAGTGTGGTACCACATTACTACGTGATGCAAACCAGAAAAATCCCTGGATCTGTTCAACAAGTATGTGAAGAATATGAAAGTATCAGTCTGATGATGGCAAGTCCCAGAACTATCCCAGACCTAACATGCGTTATCATCTAAAATATTGATCGAGACCAGGTTTAATCGACTGTTTCAGTGTGGTACCACATTACTACGTGATGCAAACCAGAAAAAACCCAGGATTTGTTCAAGAACTATGTGAAGAATGCGAAAGTATGTGCTAGATGAGGGCAAATCTCAGATCTAACCCAGGCCTAACCGGCGTTATCCTCTAAAATATTGATCGAAACCAGGTTTAATCGACTGTTTCAGTGTGGTACCACATTACTACGTGATGCAAACCAGAAAAATCCCTGGATCTGTTCAACAAGTATGTGAAGAATATGAAAGTATCAGTCTGATGATGGCAAGTCCCAGAACTATCCCAGACCTAACATGCGTTATCATCTAAAATATTGATCGAGCCCAGGTTTAATCGACTGTTTCAGTGTGGTACCACATTACTACGTGAACCAAACCAGAAAATGCCAAGGATCTGGCCAACAAGTTTGCGAAAAATGCGAAAGTATGAGCCAGATTAGGGCAAATGCCAAACCTAACACAAACATAACCGGTGTTATCCTCTAAAATATAGATCGAATCCAGAATTAATTGACTGTTTCAGTGTAGTACCAAATTACTACGCGATCCAAACCAGAAAAAGCCCCGGATCTGTTTCACTTGCTCCCCTTCGTTCAGCACAAGCATCTCCTACTACAGTCGTTGTCTCCGCATATGCAATCGAACAGTGATCTGTTCCCCTCGAAAATCGAGCAATTGATCGTCTTGATTCACAACGCGAATCGTCAAATCCGAAATGCTTCGTGCAGTAATCGGAAGGTAAATGATCTGTGTTGGTCTTTCCGATGTCTTATATCCTGGTGGAACGGTAGGCGAAAACTCATGTATCGTGTGCGCACACTTGTTATTGCTGTAAGCGTCAGCTGTCACGTTGCATTCAATGCGAATGATATTTACATTCATTATATTGATTGATGTATCCGATTCGTGCCATTTTCGTGGCTGTAGCACCCGATACGTTGAAAACCCCAGTAACGAGCCAACAGTATTGGGTTTGGTAAAATTTATGCTATAATTACACCTGATTTCGCTCTTCATCGTATTGTTGTTAGCTCTAAGCATCAATGGTGGGTTCCCTTCATTATCCCATGAAAGCGATCGTTGCAAATACATGTGAATGTCGTCCAGCTCATAAGATCCCTCGGGAATAATCATTTCCTTATCACCATTATCATAGTAAAATTTATTATTTGACAAATTTACATTCGGTATTGTGTAATATGTTTCAAAGTCCATAAGACCGAGTTCGTAATCACCATTGCTCAAATCGATGGCTGGAAAATAGCTTACTGCGAGAATACTACTTTGCCCGGTGAGCGTTAGCGTCAGCGACATGTTCCAACGGATACTGGAGTTAAAGCGTACAATGATTATCCTTAAATTGATTGTCAACTGTCAGCAGAAACTGTAAACACAGCTGTCCACAATTGCTTTGATTATAGCGCTGATAAGGCATGTGATTATACTCAATTACACTATTCTTCAAATATTGTATCAGTTCCCTCGGTGGTTGAAGATTGCCAAAACTATCAAAATATATGGCGCATGTTCCCCGTTTTGCGTATGCCACCCAATGTGTACCTGGTCCCTTAACAGTATCCAAATTTACGATCCCGCTCTCATTCATGCGTACCCCATCTGTTGGTAAAGTATTGCGCATAAAAATACCTCTAAAATATGGAATACGCATACGCTTTGCCAGTTGCTGCAGTTGTATGTTTGTGGTTACGCCTTCAGGCATTTTAATTTTGACTTTTTTTTCCTCTTTGAGACTCCTCGCCCGCGTTTGTATGGCGCGAAATAAAGTCCGTGACCTTCCATGGCGAGATTATGACGTTTCATTTCTTCTAGCTGACGATGCATTGCCTTCTTATCGTTCACAACCTTCGCGACTCCTGCCGCCCCTCCAACCAATGAGCCAAGAACCCCCAATAATGGTAAAATCGGTAGGATACCGCCACGTTTCGCCGTTGGAAGTATTCGCTTCTTCACAGCACTCTTTTTTTTCTTTTTCAAACCCATGCCGAATTTTGTTTTGGCCTTTATAGCCGCCCAAACGGTTGTAGCAGCAGCCTTTTCCCCGAAACTGGAATCTCTCGCAGTAATGCGTTCTCATGCTTTTGCTGCTAGGATGTTGTCAGCTGCGTGTCGTTTTACGAGATCGTTATTTTGTGAATACGCTATATCATGCTCGCGACATGCAGCATCCAGCGGATTGATACCTTGATCGCCTCGCGCCAAACGTTTCTCTAAATGTGTTCCGGGGCCACAAAACTGATAACCTGGAATATGTAATTCAATCGGAAGTGTGTTTATAACGCGATTTAATAGGCGTTTCCCAATTTTTGCTGACATTCGTCACAGTTGTTTATCGATGGTGGTGGTAGACAGTCAATGTGTGTTCTGCTGACTCGATAGGTTATATTTGAATACTGATCGTTTCAGCTCTATGCATCGCTATAAATAGACCAGCACTCTTTCGAAAGTATCTTCATTTGTATAATGCTGATAAAATATGCAGTTCATACGCCAATCACCTATGATCAAAGTGACTAATCTAGACAGAAAGATACAGTCTGAGAAAGAGTTACGCAAACATGGAAATATGCTGCCGGCCTCTATACGTGGTATCATCTGCGGTTCATCGAATTGCGGCAAAACGAACGTGTTGATTAGATTGTTAGAAAGTCCGCACGGTGTTCGTTTCGAAAACGTATACGTGTACTCGAAATCGTTGCACCAACCGAAATATCGATATCTAGAAAATATATTCTCATCGATAGACGAAATTGGTTATTTTACATTTTCGAATAACAGCGATGTCGTTCCGCCGAGCGATGCACTTCCGAATTCCATCTTTATCTTTGATGATGTGGCATGTGATAAGCAAAACGTGGTAAGAGAATACTTTGCAATGGGTAGGCACTTGGACGTTGACTGTTTCTATCTTTGTCAGACATAGGCAAAGATACCGAAGCATCTGATACGCGACAACGCGAACCTGCTGATCATGTTCAAACAAGATGGTACAAATCTAAAACATGTATACAACGATCATGTTAACACTGACATGCCATTTGAGAATTTCTGCAAATTGTGTACCGCTTGTTGGCAAGAAAAATATGGATTTGTAGTGATTGATAAAGACAGCGCATTATGGAATGGTCGCTATAGAAAGGGATTTAATGACTTTGCAATATCATAACATGTTCAGTTATTTCCGATACGTTGACAAAGCAGTGTTCCAACATGAGCAACAATATTGAAGATTGTGAGAGGATAACGAAACAGATTGCGAGAACGAGTGATTTGATTCGCAAAAAGTATCGTGAATTGAAAACTGGTAAAATTGAGGAAGAGATTGCGCTGAAGAAACACTTTAAGCCTGTTACTGAACCGCTGAAAGCAATTGTTGATAACGCGACAAAAAATTATGATCTATACAATAATACAGATATCGGAAGCGAACCATTAGCCACTCCGAATATCAAGGAATTGGATAAAATACAATCAAATTACTGGCTAAATCTTTCGAAACCACTAAAAATAAAAAAACCAAGATTAAGCAGTTTACTCGATATGAAACCCATGATTTCTACACCGGCCTCTACATCGATTAAGACGATGCCAACAATAAAAAGCTCAACAAGATTAAGCAGTTTACCCGATACGAATCTGATGGCCTCTACACCGATTAAGATAGTACCAACAATAAAAACCTCAGCAAATTGAGCAGTTTACCTGGTATGAATACGATGACCTCTATACCGATTAAAACAACACCAGCAACAAAAAGCTTAGGAAACGAAGATACTTTTGAAAGTCCAAAAAGCTTAGCAAACGAAGATGTTTTTGAAAGCCCAAAAAGCAGTTTCTCAACATCTGTTCAAAGTCGGTTGCAAACGTCGGAAGGTGAAAAAACGTTGCGGAATCACCTAGGTCCGCTGAGTCAAAAATACATCGCGCCTGTATTACGTGGAGACATAGAGGTTGGTATGGATCATGTGTATGGCGTTTATCTCGGTAATGATGGACCGATGCTCGGTAATAAACATGTTGATGTGGACAATGCCGATAACATAATTATCGATGGCATACGATGTTCTGGTACACCCGGTCTTTATGAATTGATATTTAAAAAAATTCCAGATAACGACATTTATACTGAGGCTGATGAATGCAAATATAGGGACATACTGCTGACTACGAGTGCACATAAGTACAAGCATGATTCGTATGGTAAAACATTAGGCAACAAAGGATACAAGTATAACTATGTAATCAAGCCTTTATTGAAAGATAGAAAAGTTGGAAAGGGTGTACCAAGCTCGATGAGATTAACCAGCAACAAGATTGAATACGTTCACTGGAATGATCCTAACGAACTCGTAGATCGGCTTCGATTGCTCGAGGCTTCGCGTCAAGCTGGTCACAATGCTCACGACAATGAGATGTTATCGATTATCGAGGAACTTCGCGAGACAGAAGACATTATAAATTATGCTGCACTTTTGGCGATACAGTCAATCGTTATCAAAATGCCAATCAACAAGCTTGGGTCATCTTTTGGCACAATGGAATCATACTATCACTGAAATGGAGTAGTGAGAAATTATGTACGCGACAACGCTCTTTCTATTGTTGGTGCCAATTACGATGCAAAGTCGTGCAAGATTCGACGGGTAGCACCGCCTGTAGAGGATGACGATGCTATCAACAGGCTATACTTGCAAGAAAACATAACAATTATAAAAAATCGACAAGACGAATTCGACAAGAAGATGATCATGTTTCAAGATTACGTTCAGAATTTGAAAGATCAACTGAATCACTTGGAGAGGGATATTATCGAATTCCGAAATCAAATGCATCAATAGCTGGATGTTGGGACGTTGGAACGTTGGAATGTTGGGACATTGAGATGTTGGAGCGTTGAGGTGTTGGGGTGTTGGGGACGCTGGGGTGTTGAGACGTTGAACATTGATTGATAAGACGTGTGCGTTAGGTCTTCGCGTTAGTGGCGAGTCATACATGGCCGAGAAGAAAACCTCCAGTATCGAGAAACGATGTCTTGTGGAAGAATTGCATGCTCCAGCGAGAAGACATTTTCCTCGAAGACGCGTCATAGTACATGGATACGACGACCTATGGCAAGCGGACGTGGTCGAGATGCGACCTTACACGCGATATAACAGAGGCTTCCATTACATACTCACTGTTATCGATGTACTGAGTAAGCATGCGTGGGCTATACCCCTCAAAACCAAGAATGGAAATGAAGTTTCTACAGCGATCGGGAAGATAATCCGAGACAGTGGGAGGTACCCGAAAAATTTGCAGACCGACAAAGGAAAGGAATTTTACAACGCAAATATGCAAAAACTTTTGTCAAAATACACCATAAATCATTATTCAACGTATTCGGTTTACGCTTAATGGAAATTATAAATGGATTGATTCGCTGCAGCATCTCATATCAAATTACAACGCGCGAAAGCATCGAACTATCGCTATGCGACCAATTGATGTTACACCAACAAACGCTGCTAAGCTCTTAACAATGGCGTGTAATCATATAAAAATTGCCGCTCCTGCACGATTCAAAGTGGAAAAATTTCAATTTTTGAAAAACGTTACACACCGAATTGGAGCACTGAAATATTTACAATCGCCGAGGTACAGAAAATTAATCCTGCAACGTATCTGCTGAAAGATATTTATGAAAAACCAATTGCTGGAGGATTCTACGAACACGAGTTGCAACGCGTTGCAAATTCCGACGTGTATCTAGTTGAACAAGTATTGCGTAAGAAGGGGAACAATGTGTATGTAAAATGGTTGGGGCTCAATAACTCGCACAATTCGTGGATCCATAAAAGTAATGCTTTGTAACATAATTATTCATTGCTTTAATAAATATATCATATTTTTAAATCATCAAAACATGGTATCTCATTTCTTCCCACGGTAAGGGTCTCCATATATATATATATATATATATATATACATATATTACAGAATTCGTCGTCTGTGAATGCAGTGTATACGTTTTGCAGAAGTTGCATGTTTAGACATGTTCAAGGTAATCTAAAAGACAATTTTTGCAAAAAGTTACACTTTTCACAGAAGAAGAACACGTGATATAAAAAATTCCTCCCCCCACTACGCGCCACCCGCTTCCCCTGATACATATGATGCAATGTTGCATTTAAGTGCTGTACAATATTCACTCTCATTTGATAGTATCGACGTGAAACATTATCTATTGAATTCTACGTTCAAATTTTTTCTGAAAAAATGAATTATTGCATTCCTTGCGATACAGCATGCACAAGTAATGATTAAGTATTATTATCACCATTTTTCTTATCCATTTTTTCTTATCGTCATTACTTATTGTCATTACTTACCTTTTATTCTTTATTTACTTTTCTACATGTAACAGTAGCAAGAAACAGCATTCAACGCCTCATATACTGGGAAGGAGGTTTGCCGTCACATCCACAGCATACAAGTATTTGGATATTGCAATCGGTGTAGGACCTGTATCCACCGTGGAAATTATACTTGGCGATACTCGAGGAAATAAATTGTTGCAGTGTTACCCAACATGGATGGTGTTTATTCAGAAACGCGAGGATATCAAACAACATGTGCTATCAGCTCCTTCTCCAACATCGTTATCAATTTGTGATTTGGTGCTTACGGTTGTAGCAATGCGTGATATGAACATTGTACAAGTGAAATTGCATGCTGCTTGCATGTATATGAAACCGACAACTCTATTGTTTTTATTCGAACTGGAACAGTGCATCGAGCATGCATATTCGTGGCTATGCCAAAATGCGCACTATGTTGGTGAGAAATACCAAGAATTTACAAATATTTTGAAACGCAATAGTATTATGCGTAAACGTGATGCAGACAAAATCTTTCGTGAATATTACGACAAAAATTCGCCTGTAGATTGCGAGCTGTTGGTATATGCGCTGGATAACATTTTATATGATGCTACTAGTAATTAAAAATAAAAACCGTATCTAATTTTTGTGGAATAAAATTACACAATTTATACTTGCACTGAATTGTGATAAAAAATTAAATATATTACTTTTTCGAAATAGTCAAAAGGCGTCTAATTTCTTTCCCCACCTCCTCTTTATCGACCTCTGATAATTACCATTGATAATTACCACTTCTTTTTACCAGATGCATCTAATTTATCCCCCCTTCCCTTTTTATCGATACCAGGCAATTACCCTCTTCCATTTTCTAACCTCTGCTAATTACCAGCCGTTAATGTCAATTACCGATCGCTGATACTAATTACCGACCACAGATACTAATTAACAACCATAGATACGCAGGCCCCCTCCCCCATCTCCCCCCCCCCCCCCCCCCGCAACACCCGTGGAGCCCCGTGTCCAGAACTCCTCTAAAATATAGATCGAATCCAGGAGTAACCCACCGTTTCAGTGTGGTACCACATTACTTCGTGATCCAAACCAAAAAAAGCCCAGGATCTGGCCATCAAGTATGCAAAAAAACGCAAAAGTATGAGCCAGATGCGGGCATAACCCAGACCTAACACAAACATAACCGGTGTTATCCTCTAAAATATCGATCGAATCCAGGTTTAATCGACTGTTTCAGTGTGGTACCACATTACTACGTAAACCAAACCATACAAAGACCAGGATCTGGCCAACAAGTATGCGAGAAATACGAAAGTATGAGCCTGACGATGACGAATACCAGACTTAACCCAGACCTAACATGCGTTATCCGCTAAAATATTGATCGAGACAAGGTTTAATTGCCAGTATCTGTGTGGTATCATATTACTACGTGATCCAAACCAGAAAGAGTCCAGAATCTGGCCAACAAGTACGCGAAAAATGCGAAAGTATGAGCCAGATAATGGCAAATACATAATGGCAGACATAACCCAGACGTAACCCGTGTTATCCTCTAAATTATTGATCGAAACCAGGTTTAACTCACTTTTTCAGTGTGGTACCACACTACAACGTGATCCAAACCAGAAACAGCCCACGATCTGGCCAACAAGTATGCGAAAAATGCAAAAGTATAACCTAGATGATGGCAAATGCCAGACCTAACCCAGACTTAGCCGGCGTTACCCTTTTAAATATTAATCAGAACCAGGTTTAGTTGCCTGTTTCGCTCTGGTACCACACTACTACGTGATCCAAACCAGAAAAAGCCCAGGCTCTGGCCAACAAGTACACAAAATTGCGAAATAATCAGCCAGATGAGGGCAAATCACACACGTAACACAAACATAACCAGTGTTATCCTCTAAAATATAGATCGAATCCATGTGTAACCCACTGCTCCATTACTACGTGATCCAAACCAGAAAAAGACCAGGATCTGGCCAACAAGTATGCGAAGAATGCGAAAGTATGAGCCAGATGATGCAAATACCAGACCTAACCCTGACCTAACCGGGTTATCCTCTTAAATATTGATCGGACCAAGGTTTAACTCACTATGTCAGTGTGGTACCGCAAAACTACGTGATCCAATACAGAAAAAGCCCAGAATCTGGCCAACAAGTATGTGAAAAATGCGAAAGTATGAGCTAGATGAGGGCAAGTGCCAGACCTATGCCACACCTAAACGGTGTTATCCTCCTAAATATAGAGCGAATCCCGGTTTCACTAACTGTTTCAGAGTGGTACCACACTACAACGTGATCCAAACCAGAAAAAGTCCAGGATCTGGCCAACAAGTATGCGAAAAATGCGAAGGTATGAGCCAGATGATGGCAAATCCCTGACCTAAAGGAGACCCAAACGGTGTTATGCTCTAAAATAAAGATCGAGTCAAGGTTCAATTCACGGTTTCAGTGTGGTAGCACATTACAACGTGATGGAAACCTAAAAAAGCCCAGGATCTGGCAAACAAGTATCCGAAAAATGCAAAAGTATGAGCCAGGTTATGGCAAATGCCAGATCTAACCCAGACATAACCGGTGTTGTCATCTATAATATTGATCGAATCCAGGTTTAACTCACCGTTTCTGTGTGGTAGCACATAACTACGTGATACAAACCAGCAAAGTCCAGGATCTGGCCAACAAGTATGCGAAGAATGCGGAAGTATGAGCCAGATATTGGCATTTACCAGACATAACCCAGACGTAACGCGTTTTATCCTCTAAATTAATGATCGATCCAGGTTTAACTCACTGTTTCTGTGTGGTACCACATTACTAAGTGATCCAAACCAGAAAAATCCCAGTATGTGGCCAACAGGTATGCGAAAAAATGCGAAAGTATGAGCCAGATGAGGGCAAATACCAGACGTAACCCTGACCTAACCGGTTATATCCCCCAAAATATAGATCGAGTCGAGGTTCAATTCACTGTTTCACTGTGGTACCACATTACTGCGTGATCCAAACCAGTAACAGTCCAGGATCTGGCCAACAAGTATGCGAAAAATGCGAAAGTATGTGCCAAATAATGGCAAACACCAGACATAAGTCAGACCGAACCGGTGTTATCCTCTAAAATATAGATCGAGTCAAGGTTCAATTCACTGTTTCAGTGTGGTAGCACATTAGTACGTGATCCAAGCCAGAAAAACCCCAGGATCTGACCAACAAGTATGCGAAAAATGCGAAGGTATGAGCCAAATGATGGCAAATCCCTGACCTAAACGTGACCCAACCGGAAGTATACTATAAAATATTGATCGAGGCCTGGATTATTTGACTGTTTCAGTGTGGTACCACATTACTACGTGAGCCAAACCAGAATTAGCCCAGGATATGGCCAACAAGTATGCGAAAAATGCGAAAGTATGATCTAGATGAGGCCAAATGCCAGACCTATGCCAGACCTAACCGTTGTTATCCTCCTAAATATTGATCGAATACAGGTTTAACACACTGTTTTAGTGTGGTGCCACATTGCTACGTGATCAAAGCAGAAAAAGCCCTGGATCTGGCCAAAAGGTATGCGAAAAATGCGAAAGTATGAGCCAGGTGGTTGCGAATACCAGACCTAACACAAACATAACCGGTGTTTTCCCTTAAAATATAGGTCGAATCCAGGTTTCATTCACTGTTTCAGTGTGGTACCACATTACTACGTGATCCAAATCAGAAAAAACCCAGGATCTGGCCAAGAAGTATGCGAAAAATGCGAAGGTATGAGCCAGATGAGGGCAAATACCAGTCCTAACACAAACCTAAACGGTGTTATCTTCTAAAATATAGATCGAATCCAGGATTAACTCACGGTCTCATTGTGGCACCACATTTCTTCGTGATCCAAACCAGAAAAAACCCAGGATCTGGCCAACAAGTATGCGAAAAATGCGAAAGTATGTGCCAGATGAGGGCAAATACCAGACCTAACCCAGACCTAACCGGTGTTATCCTCTAAAATGTAGATCGAGCCCAGGTTTCACACACAGTTTCAGTGCGGTGCCACATTACTACGTGATCGAAACCAGAAGGAGCCCAGGATCTGGCCAACAAGTATGCGAAAAATGCGAAAGTATAAGCCAGATGAATGCAAATACCAGATCTAACACAAACCTAGCCGGTGTTATCCTCTAAAATATTGATCGAATCCAGGATTAACTCACGGTCTCATTGTGGTACCACATTTCTACGTGATCCAAAACAGAAGAAGCCCAGGATTTGGCCAACAAGTATCCGAAAGATGCGAAAGTATAAGCCAGATGACGGCAAATACCAGACCTAACCTAGACCTAACTGGTGTTCTACTCTAAAATATAGATCGATTCCAGGCTTAACTCACTGTTTCAGTGTGGTACCACATTACTATGCGATCCAGACCCCAAAAAACGCAGGATCTTGCCACGTAGTATGCGAAAAATGCGAAAGTGTGTTTCAGATATTTGCAAATACCAGACCTAACACAAACATAACCGCTGTTATCCCCTAAAATATAGGTCGAATCCAGGTTTAATTCAGTGTTTCAGTGTGGAACCACATTACAACGTGATCGAAACCAGAAAATACCCGGGATCTTGCCAAGAAGTATGCGAATAATGCGAAGGTATGAGCTAGATTAGGGCAAATACCAGACCTAACCCAGACCTATCCTATGTTAACCTCTACAATATCGATCGAATCCTGGCTTAATTGACTGCTTCAGTGTGGTACCGCATTACTACGTGCTACAAACCAGAATCAGCCCAGGATATGGCCAACAAATACACGAAGAATGCGAAAGTATGAGCCAGATGACGGCAAATGCCAGACCTAACCCAGACCTAACCGGCCTCATCCTCTAAAATATAGATCGAATCCAGGTTTCATTCACAGTTTCAGTGTGGTACCACATTTCAACATGATCCAAAACTGAAGAAACCCTGGATCTGGCCAACAAGCATCCGAAAAATGCGAAAGAATCAGCTAGATGATGGTAAATGCCATACCTAACCCAGACCCAACCGTCGTTAACCTCTAAAATATTAATGGGAACCACGATTAATTGCCTGTTTCGGTGCGGTACCTCATTGCTACGTGATCGAAACCAGAAAAGACCAGGACCTAGCCAACAAGTATGCGAAAAATGCGAAAGTATGAGCCAGAAGAAAGCAAATACCAGACCTAACCCCGACCTAACCGGTATTATCCTCTAAACTATAGATCAAATCCAGGTTTAATTCACTGTTTCAGTGTGGTACCACATTACTACGTGATTCGAAACACAAAAAAACCCAGGATCTGGCCAACAGGAATGCGATATATGCGAAAGTATGAGCCAGATGAGGGCAAATACCAGACCTAACCCAGACCTAGCCGGTGTTATCCCCTAAAATATAGACCGAATCCAGGTTTAGTTAACTGTTTCAGTGTGGCACCACATTTCAACATGATCCAAAACAGAAGAAGCCCAGGATCTGGCCAACAAGTATGCGAAAACTGCGCAAGTATGAGCCAGATGAGGGCAAATACCAGACCTAACCTAGACCTAACTGGTGTTCTACTCTAAAATATAGATCGATTCCAGGCTTAACTCACTGTTTCAGTGTGGTAGCACAATACTATGTGATCCAAACCCGAAAAAACGCAGGATCTTGCCACGTAGTATGCGAAAAATGCGAAAGTATGTGCCAGATAATTGCAAATACCAGACCTAACACAAACATAACCGCTGTTATCCTCTAAAATATAGGTCGAATCCAGGTTTAATTCACTGTTTCAGTGTGGAACCACATTACAACGTGATCGAAACCAGAAAATACCCGGGATCGTGCCAAGAAGTATGCGAATAATGCGAAAGTATTAGCCAGATGACGGCAAATGCCAGACCTAACCCAGACCTAACCGGCGTTATCCTCTAAAATATAGATCGAATCCAGGTTTCATTCGCAGTTTCAGTGTGGTACCACATTTCAACATGATCCAAAACTGAAGAACCCCAGGATCTGGCCAACAAGCATCCGAAAAATGCGAAAGAATCAGCCAGATGATGGTAAATGCCATACCTAACCCAGACCCAACCGGCGTTATCCTCTAAAATATTAATGGGAACCACGACTAATTGCCTGTTTCGGTGCAATACCTCATTGCTACGTGATCGAAACCAGAAAAGCCCAGGACCTAGCCAACAAGTATGCGAAAAATGCGAAAGTATGAGCCAGATGGGAGCAAATACCAGACCTAACCCCGAGCTAACCGGTATTATCCTCTAAAATATAGATCGAAACCAGGTTTAATTCACTGTTTCAGTGTGGTACAACATTTCAGCATGATCTAAAGCAGAGAAGCCCAGGATCTGACCAGCAAGTATGCGAAAAATGCGAAGGTATGAGCCAGATGATTGCAAATACCAGACCTAACCCAGACCTAACCGGTGTTATCCTCTAAAATATAGATCGAGCCCAGGTTTAACTCTCAGTTTCAGTGCGGTGCCACATTACTACGTGATTGAAACCAGAAAGCGCCCAGGATCTGGCCAACAAGTATGCGAAATTGCGAAAGTATGAGCCAGATGACGGCAAATGCCAGACCTAACCCAGACCTAACCGGTTTTATCCCCTAAAATATAGATCGAGTCGAGGTTTAATTCACTGTATTAGTGTGGTTCCAAATTACTTCGTGATACAAAACAGTCAACGTCCAGGATCTGGCCAACAAGAATGCGATAAATGCGAAAGTATGAGACAGATAATGGCAAATACTAGACATAACCCAGACCTAACCGGTGTTATCCTCTAAATTATTGATCGAACACAGGTTTAACTCACTGTTTCAGTATGGTAACACATTACTACGTGATCCAAATCAGAGAGAGCCCTGGATCTGGCCAACAAGTATGCGAGGAATGCGAATGTATGAGCCAGATGATTGCAGATACCAGACCTGACACAAACATAACCGGTGTTATCCCCTAAAATATAGGTCGAATCCAGGTTTACTTCACTGTTTCAGTGTGGTACCACATTACTACGCGATCCAAACCAGAAAATGCGCAGGATCTAGCCAACAGGATTGCGAAAAATGCGAAGGTATGAGCTAGATGAGGGCATATACCAGAACTAACCCAGACCTAACCGGTGTTATCCTCTAAAATATAGATCGAATCCAGGTTTAATTCACTGCTTCAGTGTGGTACCACATTACAACGTGATTCAAACCTCAAAAAGCTCAGGATCTGGCCAACAACTGTGCGAAAAATGCGAAAGTATGAGCCAGATTAGGGCAAATGCCAGACCTAACACAAACATAACCGGTGTAATCCTCTAAAATATAGATCGAGTCCAGGTTTCACTATCTGTTTCAGTGTGATACCACACTACAACGTGATCCAAACCAGAAAAACCCCGGGATCTGGCCAACAAGTATGCGCAAAATGCGAAAGTATGAGCCAGATGACGGCAAATGCCAGACCTATGCCAGACCTAACCGGTGTTATCCCCCTAAATATTGATCGAGTCCAGGTTTCACTAACTGTTTCAGTGTGATACCACAATACAACGTGATCCAAACCAGAAAAACCCCTGGATCTGGCAAAAAGGTATGCGAAAAATGCGGAAGTATGAGCCAGGTGACAGCAAATGCCAGACCTTACCCAGACCTAACCGGTGTTATCCTATAAAGTATAGTTCGAATCCAGGTTTAACTCACGGTCTCAGTGTGGCACCACATTTCTACGTGATCCAAACCAGAAAAAACCCAGGATCTGGCCAACAAGTATGCGAAAAATGCGAAAGAATGACATAGATGAGGCCAAATGCCAGACCTATGCCAGACCTAACCAGTTTTATCCTCCTAAATATTGATCGAATCCAGGTTTAATTAACTGCTTCAGTGTGGAACCACACTACAACGTGATCCAAACCAGAAAAAGCCCAGGGTCTGGCCAACAAGTATCCGAAAAATGCGAAGGTATGACCCAGATGAGGGCAAATACCAGACCTACCCAGACCTAACCGGTGTTATCCTCTAAAATATACATCGAATCCAGGTTTAATTAACTGTTTCAGTGTGGTACGACATTTCAACATGATCCAAAACAGAAGAAGGCCAGGATCTGGCCAACAAGTATGCGAAAAGTGCGATTGTATGAGCCAGATGAGGGCAAATACCAGACCTAACCCAGACCTAAGCGGTGTTATACTCTAAAATATAGATCGAATCCATGCTTAACTCACTGTTTCAGTGTGGTACCACATTACTACGTCATCCAAACCAGAAAAAGCCCCGGATCTGGACAACAAGTACGCGAAAAATGCGAAAGTATGAGCCATATTGGGCAAATGCCAAACCTAACACAAACATAACCGGTGTTATCCCCTAAAATATAGGTCGAGTCGAGGTTTAATTCACTGTTTCAGTGTGGTACCACATTACTACGTGATCCAAACCAGAAAAAGCCCAGAATCTGGCCAACAACTATGCGAAAAATGCGAAAGTATGAGCCTCATAAGGGCAAATCCCAGACCTAAACGAGACCCAACCGGAAGTATACTATAAAATATTAATGGGAACCACGACTAATTGCCTGTTTCGGTGCAATACCTCATTGCTACGTGATCGAAACCAGAAAAGCCCAGGGCCTAGCCAACAAGTATGCGAAAAATGCGAAAGTATGAGCCAGATGGGAGCAAATACCAGACCTAACCCCGAGCTAACCGGTATTATCCTCTAAAATATAGATCGAAACCAGGTTTAATTCACTGTTTCAGTGTGGTACAACATTTCAGCATGATCTAAAGCAGAGAAGCCCAGGATCTGACCAGCAAGTATGCGAAAAATGCGAAGGTATGAGCCAGATGATTGCAAATACCAGACCTAACCCAGACCTAACCGGTGTTATCCTCTAAAATATAGATCGAGCCCAGGTTTAACTCTCAGTTTCAGTGCGGTGCCACATTACTACGTGATTGAAACCAGAAAGCGCCCAGGATCTGGCCAACAAGTATGCGAAATTGCGAAAGTATGAGCCAGATGACGGCAAATGCCAGACCTAACCCAGACCTAACCGGTTTTATCCCCTAAAATATAGATCGAGTCGAGGTTTAATTCACTGTATTAGTGTGGTTCCAAATTACTTCGTGATACAAAACAGTCAACGTCCAGGATCTGGCCAACAAGAATGCGATAAATGCGAAAGTATGAGACAGATAATGGCAAATACTAGACATAACCCAGACCTAACCGGTGTTATCCTCTAAATTATTGATCGAACACAGGTTTAACTCACTGTTTCAGTATGGTAACACATTACTACGTGATCCAAATCAGAGAGAGCCCTGGATCTGGCCAACAAGTATGCGAGGAATGCGAATGTATGAGCCAGATGATTGCAGATACCAGACCTGACACAAACATAACCGGTGTTATCCCCTAAAATATAGGTCGAATCCAGGTTTACTTCACTGTTTCAGTGTGGTACCACATTACTACGCGATCCAAACCAGAAAATGCGCAGGATCTAGCCAACAGGATTGCGAAAAATGCGAAGGTATGAGCTAGATGAGGGCATATACCAGAACTAACCCAGACCTAACCGGTGTTATCCTCTAAAATATAGATCGAATCCAGGTTTAATTCACTGCTTCAGTGTGGTACCACATTACAACGTGATTCAAACCTCAAAAAGCTCAGGATCTGGCCAACAACTGTGCGAAAAATGCGAAAGTATGAGCCAGATTAGGGCAAATGCCAGACCTAACACAAACATAACCGGTGTAATCCTCTAAAATATAGATCGAGTCCAGGTTTCACTATCTGTTTCAGTGTGATACCACACTACAACGTGATCCAAACCAGAAAAACCCCGGGATCTGGCCAACAAGTATGCGCAAAATGCGAAAGTATGAGCCAGATGACGGCAAATGCCAGACCTATGCCAGACCTAACCGGTGTTATCCCCCTAAATATTGATCGAGTCCAGGTTTCACTAACTGTTTCAGTGTGATACCACAATACAACGTGATCCAAACCAGAAAAACCCCTGGATCTGGCAAAAAGGTATGCGAAAAATGCGGAAGTATGAGCCAGGTGACAGCAAATGCCAGACCTTACCCAGACCTAACCGGTGTTATCCTATAAAGTATAGTTCGAATCCAGGTTTAACTCACGGTCTCAGTGTGGCACCACATTTCTACGTGATCCAAACCAGAAAAAACCCAGGATCTGGCCAACAAGTATGCGAAAAATGCGAAAGAATGACATAGATGAGGCCAAATGCCAGACCTATGCCAGACCTAACCAGTTTTATCCTCCTAAATATTGATCGAATCCAGGTTTAATTAACTGCTTCAGTGTGGAACCACACTACAACGTGATCCAAACCAGAAAAAGCCCAGGGTCTGGCCAACAAGTATCCGAAAAATGCGAAGGTATGACCCAGATGAGGGCAAATACCAGACCTACCCAGACCTAACCGGTGTTATCCTCTAAAATATACATCGAATCCAGGTTTAATTAACTGTTTCAGTGTGGTACGACATTTCAACATGATCCAAAACAGAAGAAGGCCAGGATCTGGCCAACAAGTATGCGAAAAGTGCGATTGTATGAGCCAGATGAGGGCAAATACCAGACCTAACCCAGACCTAAGCGGTGTTATACTCTAAAATATAGATCGAATCCATGCTTAACTCACTGTTTCAGTGTGGTACCACATTACTACGTCATCCAAACCAGAAAAAGCCCCGGATCTGGACAACAAGTACGCGAAAAATGCGAAAGTATGAGCCAGATTGGGGCAAATGCCAAACCTAACACAAACATAACCGGTGTTATCCCCTAAAATATAGGTCGAGTCGAGGTTTAATTCACTGTTTCAGTGTGGTACCACATTACTACGTGATCCAAACCAGAAAAAGCCCAGAATCTGGCCAACAACTATGCGAAAAATGCGAAAGTATGAGCCTCATAAGGGCAAATCCCAGACCTAAACGAGACCCAACCGGAAGTATACTATAAAATATTGATCGAGGCCTGGATTAATTGACTGTTTCAGTGTGGTACCACATTACTACGTGAGCCAAACCAGAATTAGCCCAGGATCTGGCCAACAAGTATGCGAGGAATGAGAAAGTATGAGCCAGATGATTCACAAATACGAGACCCAACACAGACATTACCGGCGTTTTCCTCTAAAATATAGATCGAATTCAGGATTAATTAACTGTTTCAGTGTGGTACCACACTACAACGTGATCCAAACCAGAAAAAGCCCATGAACTGGCCAACAAGTATGCGAAAAATGCGAAAGTATGAGCCAGATGAATGCAAATACCAGATCTAACACAAACCTAGCCGGTGTTATCCTCTAAAATATAGATCGAATCCAGGTTTAATTAACTGTTTCAGTGTAGTACCACACTACAACGTGATCCAAACCAGAGAAAGCCCAGGGTCTGCCAACAAGTATCCGAAAAATGCGAAGGTATGAGCCAGAGGAGGGCAAATACCAGACCTAACACAGACCTAACCGGTGTTATCCTCTAAAATATAGATCGAGTCAAGGTTCAATTCACTGTTTCAGTGTGGTAGCACATTAGTACGTGATCCAAGCCAGAAAAACCCCAGGATCTGACCAACAAGTATGCGAAAAATGCGAAGGTATGAGCCGAATGATGGCAAATCGCTGACCTAAACGAGACCCAACCGGAAGTATACCATAAAATATTGATCGAGGCCTGGATTAATTGACTGTTTCAGTGCGGTGCCACATTACTACGTGATCGAAACCAGAAGGAGGCCAGGATCTGGCCAACAAGTATGCGAAAAATGCGAAAGTATGAGCCAGGTGACGGCAAATGCCAGACCTAACCCAGACCTAACCGGTGTTATCCTCTAAAATATAGATCGAATCCAGGCTTAACTCACTACTTCAGTGTGGTACCACATTACAACGTGATCCAAACCAGAAAAATCCCAGTATGTGGCCAACAAGTATGCGAAAAATGCGAAATTATGAGCCAGATGAGGGCAAATGCCAGACCTAACCCAGACCTAACCGGTTTTATCCCCTAAAATATAGATCGAGTCGAGGTTTAATTCACTGTATTAGTGTGGTTCCAAATTACTTCGTGATACAAACCAGTAAACGTCCAGGATCTGGCCAACAAGAATGCGATAAATGCGAAAGTATGAGCCAGATAATGGCAAATACTAGACATAACCCAGACCTAACCGGTGTTATCCTCTAAATTATTAATCGAATACAGGTTTAACTCACTGTTTCAGTTTGGTACCACATTACTACGTGATCTAAATCAGAAACAACCCAGGGTCTTGCCAACAAGTATGCGAAAAAGGCGAAAGTATGAGCCAGATGAGGGCAAATACCAGACCTAACCCAGACCTAACCGGTGTTATACGCTAAAATATAGATCGAGTCAATGCTTAATTCACTGTTTCAGTGTGGTACCACATTACTACGTGATCAACACCAGAAAAAGCCCAGGATCGGGCCAACAAGTATGCGAAAAATGCGAAAGTATGTGCCAGATGAGGGCAAATACCAGACCTAACCCAGACCTTACCGGTGTTACCCTCTAAAATATAGATGGTGCCCAGGTTCAACTCACAGTTTCAGTGCGGTGCCACATTACTACGTGATCCAAACCGGAAAGAGCCCAAGATTTGGCCAACAAGTATGCGAAAAATGCGAAAGTATGACCTAGATGTGGCCAAATACCAGACCTATGCCAGACCTAACCGTTGTTATCCCCCTAAATATTGATCGAATACAGGTTTAACTCACTGTTTCAGTGTGGTGCCACATTGCTACGTGATCAAAGCAGAAAAAGCCCTGGATCTGGCGAAAAGGTATGCGACAAATGCGAAAGTATGAGCCAGGTGGTTGCAAATACCAGACCTAACACAAACATAACCGGTGTTTTCCCCTAAAATATAAGTCGAATCCAGGTTTCATTCACTGTTTCAGTGTGGTACCACATTACTACGTGATCCAAACCAGAAAAAACCCAGGATCTTGCCAAGAAGTATGCGAAAAATGCGAAGGTATGAGCCAGATGAGGGCAAGTACCAGACCTAACCCAGACCTCGCCGGTGTTATCCCCTAAAATATAGACCGAATTCAGGTTTAATTAACTGTTTCAGTGTGGTACCACATTTCAACATGATCCAAAACAGAAGAAGCCCAGGATCTGGCCAACAAGTATGTGAAAAATGCGCAAGTATGAGCCAGATGAGGGCAAATACCAGACCTAACCTAGACGTAACTGGTGTTCTACTCTAAAATATAGATCGATTCCAGGCTTAACTCACTGTTTCAGTGTGGTACCACATTACTATGTGACCCAAACCCGAAAAAACGCAGGATCTTGCCACGTAGTATGCGAAAAATGCGAAAGTATGAGCCAGATAATTGCAAATACCAGACCTAACACAAACATAACCGCTGTTATCCCCTAAAATATAGGTCGAATCCAGGTTTAATTCACTGTTTCAGTGTGGAACCATTTTACTACGTGATCGAAACCAGAAAAAACCCAGGATCTTGCCAAGAAGTATGCGAATAATGCGAAGGTATGAGCTAGATTAGGGCAAATACCAGACCTAACCCAGACCTAACCTATGTTAACCTCTACAATATCGATCGAATCCTGGTTTAATTGACTGCTTCAGTGTGGTACCGCATTACTACGTGCTACAAGCCAGAATCAGCCCAGGATATGGCAAACAAATACACGAATAATGCGAAAGTATGAGCCAGATGACGGCAAATGCCATACCTAACCCAGACCTAACCGGCGTTATCCTCTAAAATATACATCGAATCCAGGTTTCATTCACAGTTTCAGTGTGGTACCACATTTCAACATGATCCAAAACTGAAGAACGCAGGATCTGGCCAACAAGCATCCGAAAAATGCGAAAGAATCAGCCAGATGATGGTAAATGCCATACCTAACCCAGACCCAACCGGCGTTATCCTCTAAAATATTAATGGGAACCACGATTAATTGCCTGTTTCGGTGCGATACCTCATTGCTACGTGATCCAAAACAGTAAAGCCTAGGACCTAGCCAACAAGTATGCGAAAAATGCGATAGTATGAGCCAGATGAGAGCAAATACCAGACCTAACCCCGAGCTAACCGTTATTATCCTCTAAAATATAGATCGAAACCAGGTTTAATTCACTGTTTCAGTGTGGTACAACATTTCAACATGATCTAAAGCAGAGAAGCCCAGGATCTGACCAACAAGTATGCGAAAAATGCGAAGGTATGGGCCAGATGATTGCAAATACCAGGCCTAACCCAGACCTAACCGCTGTTATCCTCTAAAATATAGACCGAGCCCAGGTTTAACTCTCAGTTTCAGTGCGGTGCCACATTACTACGTGATTGAAACCAGAAAGCGCCCAGGATCTGGCCAACAAGTACGCGAAAAATGCGAAAGTATGTGCCAGATAATGGCAAATACCAGACATGAGTCAGAGCTAACCGGTGTTATCCTCTAAAATATTAATGGGAACCACGATTAATTGCCTGTTTCGGTGCGATACCTCATTGCTACGTGATCGAAACCAGAAAATGCGCAGGATCTAGCCAACAGGAATGCGAAAAATGCGAAAGTATGAGCCAGATGATGCAAATACCAGACCTAACCCTGACCTAACCGGGGTTATCCTCTAAAATATTGATCGGACTCAGGTTTAATTGACTGTTTCAGTGCGGTACCACATATCAACATGATCCAAAACAGAAGAAGCCCAGGATCTGGCCAAAAAGTAGGCGAAAAATGCGAAAGTATGAGCCAGATCCGGGGTACCCGAGTCATACACACACCGTAAGCCTCCTGTTGGTCGTCACAACGACCCATTCACAATTCCCTATTGGTTTTGTGAATGGTACGTGACGGCAGGAGGAACGGGGGTCTTGGCTTAACCGCCTGGGCCACGAGTATAGCGACTCTATAAAATCGCCCTCCAATCCTAAGCTATGGTGCGCGGCGATGGGATGCATGGTTGGGGGAGAAGGCCCAATCCCAAGCGACCACCTCCGGGGAACCTGCCGAACCCCCGGAGTATATAGGCTTCCCCGGGTAAGGCGGCTCTGCCCGGGCGGACCTTTTCTTCCGACCTGCTCGTGGGAATGTTATGGAGTTCAATATTAAAAAGGGGATGGGACGGGGTAAGTCAGAGGGGGAGGACGAAGGCGGTGTCGGGACTGGGGTGACGGCGCTCGCGCCGCCTCCAGCGCCTGGCCCGGCTTCGTGGAAGGTGGAGGAGGACGACGAGACTGCGTCAGTCTCGTCCTTCTCCTCCACCAGGAGCCTCATAGGCTCTAAGAGGAAGAGGACGGGGCAGGCCGTCGTCGAGGTGGGCGGGGCGATGAGCCCGTCGGTGAGGCTGAGTTGCCTCATGGACGAGGTGACCGAGGAGATATCGGAGAGGATCTCCTCGTCCCTGAGGCGGGTGGAGAAAGTCGCCGCTGCCTGCGCCTTGAAGGGGCAGAAAAGCGGTGGCGCGGAGGCCCTGAAGGCCACGGCGAAGGAAATGAGGGAGGCGGCGCGGGAGCTCAGAGGGCGGAACGCCCGTCTGCAGCTCCTGTTGGAGGAGGAGTGACAGGGGAGGAGGAGGGCAGAGGCGCTGTGGAACAGCGCGGCCCTCCCTCCCATCCTCCCTCCTCCTCCACCGCCGCGTCCCTCGGCGGAGGTAAGTAAGCGGAGTGTGGCGGCAGTGGTGCGGGGCACCGCGGGCCCCTCCACCCGCACTCCGCCCGTGAAGAAGTCCCCGTCCTCCTCAGAAGACGATCTTCTGAGGAGGATTGGGGACATGATTGATGGCAAGCTGGCCGCCTTCCGGGAGGAGCTCCTCGCCGGAAGAGCGGTCAGCAGGAAGGCGGTGCCTCCCCGACCTGTTCCGGTACAGTCGGGGAAGGCAAAGAAGGGCGGAGTGAAGGCTCCGCCCAGCGTTGCGGCACCAGGGCCCCGGGTCGCGACCCCCAAGGGGGGTGGTGTACCCGTGGTCGCGGTGGTCGCGTCCTCCACAGCACCCTCCCAAGGGGGGGTGGCGTGGAGTGAGGTGGTGGGGCGGAAGGCGAAGCGGGCGGCGAGGAAGGCCTCGCAACCGCGGCCTCCGCCTCCGCCGCCGGCGGCCAAGGTAAAGGCCGCGAAGGTCGGGAAGGCACGACCAGGTCGTCCCCCAAAAACGGCAGCGGTGACGCTGACCTTTGCGCAGGGGGGCGACCTGACCCTCGCGGAGGCGATGCGGCTCGCCAGGGAGAATATCTCCCTGGAAAGAGCTGGGCATCGCCTCCGTGAGGGCGAAGAGGGCCGTGACCGGGGGTCTCTTGCTGGAGATCCCCGGTGCAGAAGGCGGCGCGAAGGCGGATCGTCTCGCCCAGAGGCTCCGGGAGCAGCTGGGCGAGCGAGGTGTCCGGGTCGCCCGGCCCACGAAGCGCACGGAGATTTTTTTTTTTTTTTTTTTTTTTTTTTTTTTTGTCGTGGGGAAAATCTTCGAAAGACTCCCTCACACCTCCTTGGGGAGAGGTGGGAGGGGTGTGTGGGATTCCCCGCGCCCGTACAACGACAGGCACGGGACCTACCCACTAAAAACCCCACGGTGACCCTTCGGCACGCTTTGGGAGGATACCGGGAATCGCTCGAAGCATTCTTCCGGTATCCTCCCCGTGCCCGCGCTTTCGCGCCCATCCCCCGGGGGGACAATCGGTCCCCCCAGTAGACACACTGCCCCATAGCGGCGGGACGGGGCCACTCCATCCCGCCGCTATCCGTCCCGGGGCCGCGTTTAGTGGCGGCTGCGAGCCCCAACTCGCAACCGCCCGCGACCCCGTTTCCACCCCTCGGCGGCCGGGCGTTCATGGCCGCACCAGACCGCCGAGGGTGCCTCCCCTTGCGTCGGACCGGTAGGGGGAGGCACTTCTACCCCCAACCGGTCCGACCCGGCGCCGCCTGGCGGGAGGAGTGTCCCCTCAGGACTCCCCTCCCAGCCTAGGTCATCCGCCACGCAGTGGCGGCCGCCCGCGACGCCTCGCGACCGGGCGACGACCTCGGGCCACCGCACGAGCGCGAGCTTCAGCACGCCGCTGAAGCTCGCGCTCCCTCCCCGCGGCCTCCTTCTGCAACATTACGTTCTCGCAGAAGGAGGCCACGGCCCTCCACTTCTCCTCGCTGCCGAGCATGGCGCGCACCACGCCCGGCAGCGAGACATCCCGCCCAACGACGCCGACCAGGACACGGCGCTCCCCCTCCCACGCGGGGCATACCTCCAGGGTATGATCCGCCGTGTCCTGCTCAGCGTGGCAGTGGCAGCAACGCGCCTTCGGCTCCTTCCCTATCCGGCACAGGTATCTTCCGAAGCTGCCATGCCCGGAAAATACCTGTGCCATCCGGTAGGTGAGGCTGCCATGGCCTCTGTCCAGCCACTCCTTCAGGAGTGGCCGAACCGCCCCGACAGTCCGGTGCCCCGCGGTTGGCAGAGCCAGCCGCTCCTGCCACGCGAGCAACACGGACTGCCGGGCCTGGCGCTTCAAATCGCCCCAAGCAGGTTCCTGCCCGCCCGGGACCGCCCCCACCCCCGCGCGACGTTCGACGCGGTGCCGGTACATCACCGCGTGCGACCGCGCGAGCAGGTCCATGGGCGGCATCCCCGCTAGAACCGTCGCCGCCTCATGTGACATGGTCCGATACCCGCGGACGACCCTGAGCGCCATGCGCCTCTGCACCCGACGCAGCATAGTCATGCTGCGCCGGGAGGCAGCCAGGTCGTCCGCCCAGACGGGGGCCCCGTATAGGGCCACCGACTGGACCATTGCCACATAGAGGCGACGAACTCGGCCCGCCGGGCCCCCCAGGTTGGGCAGGATCCGGCCCAGAGCCGCAACCATCCTTTCCAACCGGGGGACCAGGCAGCGGAAATGCTCCTCGAAACGCCAGTGGCTATCGAGGATCAGCCCTAGATACCTGATCTGGGGCTTCACCTCGATGTCAGCCCCACCCACCCGGATCAGAGGGGGTGGCGGATCCTGCCGAGGTAAATGAAACGCAATCACCTCGGTCTTATGGACCGCCACCGTCATCCCCATCCCCCTGATCCGGTCGACGACGCGTTGCGACCCCTCCTCCGCGCGACGCATGGCCCTCCCCCAGTGCGCCCCGACGGCCAGCACCAGTGTGTCATCCGCATAGCACACCGTGCTGACGCCGTCGGGGAGGCCGGCCCGCAACACCGAGTCGTACGCGATGTTCCACAGGAGTGGCCCGAGGACCGACCCCTGCGGAACACCGCAGTACACCTCCCTCCGCATATCACCATCCCGGCCCGGATACTCGATCCACCTGCCGCGGAGATAATCCCCGACGACCGCCCTGAGACAAGGGGGGACTCGATGATATTCGAGTCCCCTCCTTATCTCTTCCCAGGGGAGGGTGTTAAAGGCATTGGCAATATCCAAGGATATTGCCAATGCCACCCCTCCCCGGGAGACGGCCGCCTCCGAGAGGGCCCTCACACGACCTATCGCGTCGATAGTCGATCGGCCCCCCCGGAAACCGAACTGGCAGTCGGCCAGACCGGGATCACCCCGCGACAGGTGCTCGACGAGGCGGGCAGCAATCACACGCTCGAAGAGCTTGCCCACCTCGTCGAGGAGACAAATGGGCCGGTATGCGGAGGGAGACTCCGCGGGCCGACCCTCCTTCCGGAGGAGGACCATCCTCGCCACCTTCCAACTGGGGGGGAATCGCCCGTCCCTCAGGCAGCGGTCGAACAACCGCCTGAGGTCGGCCCCAAGGACGCCCTGGGTCAAGACCCAAACCCGGCCGGGCACACCATCCGGACCCGGGGCCGTGTTACGAACCCCGAGCCGTCTGATGGCCGCTGCCAGCTCCTCCTGCGTGAACCCCAGCTCGGCCGTCCACTCCACTGGGACAGCCGCCGCCGCCGGAGGACGCGGTCTCCTCTCCCCAATTGGGAAGAGTGTATTGACCACGTCCTCCAGCAGCCGGGGGTCAAGACCCTCGGTGACGGGGGGCGCCCACGGGCGGAGCTTATTCAGCACCACCTTATATGGGCGCCCCCATAGATCGTTATCAAGGGTCTCTAGGAGCTCCTTCCATGCCTGGGTCTTGGCCCGTTTGATGGCGACCTGCAGAGCAACCCGCGCCACGCGGTATGCTCCATACAGGCCATCAGCTGCCCTCGCTCGCGCCACGCCGTCGCCTGTACGTAGACGACGGCGCGCGCGGGTGTACTGGCGTCGGGCGCGGACAGTCGCGACTCGCAACTCCGCGATCGCGTCCGACCACCAGTACACCGCCCGGCGAGGAGAAGCCCGCCCGACCCGAGGCATCCCCGCGTCGCAAATACCCGCGACCAATGCTCCGAGCCGGGCGACCTCCTCCTCTATGCTCGGCAACTCGGCCGCTCCCTGCGGCCAAGTTGCAGCGAGGGCAGCTGCCATCAGGGCGTCCTTGTCCAGGCGCCGAAGCGCCCAGCGGCGTGGTGGGGTGCCACGCAGGCGGCCGTGTCGGGATGCACTCGCGGCGGCAGAGACCTCCATCCGGATGTACCGGTGATCGGAGAGTGTCTCTGCCCCCGCGACCACGTGCCAACCCGACACCATGCGCACGGCGTTGGGGGTCGCGAATCCAACATCCACGATGGACCCCCCATATCGCCGCACGCATGTGTGCTCCGACCCCCGGTTCAATACCCGGAGGTCGAGCCCCGCCGCCCAATCGCCCAGGATCCCGCCGCGAACGGAGGTCCTGGGGGATCCCCAAGCCACCGACTTGGCATTAAAATCCCCCAGGACCAGCACCGGCCGGGCCGCGTAGCGCCGCACGCATGCCGCGACCTCGGCCAAGTACAGCTCGAACGCAGCGTGACCGCTACGGGGCGAAATGTAGCACCCCACCACAGCGACTCCCCCCCAGTCCACGGCGACGAATCCCCGACCGCGCTCCAACAAGGAGAACGGTGGGGACCCGTCGCCCCCTCCCCATACCGTCGCCACCAAGCCGTCCGCGTCGCCCACCCAATGAGGGTGATCAGGGACGCGGTACGGCTCGGCGGCGACCGCCAGGCCAACCCCCCACTCCGCGAGGACTTGGGACATCAAGTCCTGTGCCGCGCGGCAGTGGTTGAGGTTGGCCTGGAGGAGGAGGCGGGGCGGCATTAATTAATGGCCGCGCCAGCCTCCTCCCGGCCGTCCGTCCCCGTAGCACCGTCCACCTCCATGGAGGACGATGCCACCGCCCTCGGCACCGGAGCCGGTGCAGCCCGCCTCTTCCTCTCCTTCCGGGAGGGACTCCGCGAGGACTTGGGACATCAAGTCCTGTGCCGCGCGGCAGTGGTTGAGGTTGGCCTGGAGGAGGAGGCGGGGCGGCATTAATTAATGGCCGCGCCAGCCTCCTCCCGGCCGTCCGTCCCCGTAGCACCGTCCACCTCCATGGAGGACGATGCCACCGCCCTCGGCACCGGAGCCGGTGCAGCCCGCCTCTTCCTCTCCTTCCGGGAGGGGGGGGAGCACTTCTTGCTCCCCACCCTGTGATCGCCTGGCCTCCCCATGTCCGCACACAGCGGGCAGTGGGGGGCCGCCGAGCACTGGCTCGCACGGTGCTCTTTGGCACCGCAGCGGTAACACTGACCGCTGCGGTCCACCGGCGAGGTGCACCACTGCCTCATGTGCCCCAATTCGAGGCAGCGGTGACACTGGAGCGGGCGCGGCGCGAGGATTTCCACTCGCGCCGAAACCCACCCCACCAACACCCTCCCGGATTCCGCCACCTTACGGGCGGCGGAGAGGGGGCACCGGGCCCACACCGACCCGAGGCCGGAGGGCGACCTGCGGATCTCTCCGATCCGCAGGTCCTCCACAGGACAGTCCCCCGCCCTCGCAAGGGCACGGGACACATCCTGTGCGCTGACCGAGTCGTCCAGCCCACAAACGCGCATCTCCGTGCGCTTCGTGGGCCGGGCGACCCGGACACCTCGCTCGCCCAGCTGCTCCCGGAGCCTCTGGGCGAGACGATCCGCCTTCGCGCCGCCTTCTGCACCGGGGATCTCCAGCAAGAGACCCCCGGTCACGGCCCTCTTCGCCCTCACGGAGGCGATGCCCAGCTCTTCCAGGGAGATATTCTCCCTGGCGAGCCGCATCGCCTCCGCGAGGGTCAGGTCGCCCCCCTGTGCAACGGTCAGCGTCACCGCTGCCGTTTTTGGGGGACGACCTGGTCGTGCCTTCCCGACCTTCGCGGCCTTTACCTTGGCCGCCGGCGGCGGAGGCGGAGGCTGCGGTTGCGAGGCCTTCCTCGCCGCCCGCTTCGCCTTCCGCCCCACCACCTCACTCCACGCCACCCCCCCTTGGGAGGGTGCCGTGGAGGACGCGACCACCGCGACCACGGGTACACCACCCCCCTTGGGGGTCGCGACCCGGGGCCCTGGTGCCGCAACGCTGGGCGGAGCCTTCACTCCGCCCTTCTTTGCCTTCCCCGACTGTACCGGAACAGGTCGGGGAGGCACCGCCTTCCTGCTGACCGCTCTTCCGGCGAGGAGCTCCTCCCGGAAGGCGGCCAGCTTGCCATCAATCATGTCCCCAATCCTCCTCAGAAGATCGTCTTCTGAGGAGGACGGGGACTTCTTCACGGGCGGAGTGCGGGTGGAGGGGCCCGCGGTGCCCCGCACCACTGCCGCCGCACTCCGCTTATTTGCCTCCGCCGAGGGACGCGGCGGTGGAGGAAGAGGGAGGATGGGAGAGAGGGCCGCGCTGTTCCACAGCGCCTCTGCCCTCCTCCTCCCCTGTCGCTCCTCCTCCAACAGGAGCTGCAGACGGGCGTTCCGCCCTCTGAGCTCCCGCGCCGCCTCCCTCATTTCCTCCGCCGCGGCCTTCAGGGCCTCCGCGCCACCGCTTTTCTGCCCCTTAAAGGCGCAGGCAGCGGCGACTTTCTCCACCCGCCTCAGGGACGAGGAGATCCTCTCCGATATCTCCTCGGTCACCTCGTCCCTGAGGCAACTCAGCCTCACCGACGGGCTCATCGCCCCGCCCACCTCGACGACGGCCTGCCCCGTCCTCTTTCTCTTAGAGCCTATGAGGCTCCTGGTGGAGGAGAAGGACGAGACTGACGCAGTCTCGTCGTCCTCCTCCACCTTCCACGAAGCCGGGCCAGGCGCTGGAGGCGGCGCGAGCGCCGTCACTCCAGTCCCAACACCGCCTTCGTCCTCCCCCTCTGACTTACCCCGTCCCATCCCCGTTTTAATATTGAACTCCATAATATTCCCACGAGCAGGTCGGAAGAAAAGGTCCGCCCGAGCAGAGCCGCCTTACCCGGGTAAGCCTATATACTCCGGGGTTTCGGCAGGTTCCCCGGAGGTGGTCGCTTGGAATTGGGCCTTCTCCCCCAACCATGCATCCCATCGCCGCGCACCATAGCTTAGGATTGGAGGGCGATTTTATAGAGTCGCCATACTCGTGGCCCAGGCGGTTAAGCCAAGACCCCCGTTCCTCCTGCCGTCACGTACCATTCACAAAACCAATAGGGAATTGTGAATGGGTCGTTGTGATGACCAACAGGAGGCTTACGGTGTGTGTATGACTCGGGTACCCCGGGTTCGTTAAGCCCGTACTGCAGCTGAAAGGCTGGCAGCCCCTGAGGGATGGGGGACGACCTGGTCGTGCCTTCCCGACCTTCGCGTCCTTTACCTTGGCCGTCGGCGGCGGAGGCGGAGGCTGCGATTGCGAGGCCTTCCTCGCCGCCCGCTTCGCCTTCCGCCCCACCACCTCACTCCACGCCACCCCCCCTTGGGAGGGTGCTGTGGAGGATGCGACCACCGCGACCACGGGTACACCACCCCCCTTGGGGGTCGCGACCCGGGGCCCTGGTGCCGCAACGCTGGGCGGAGCCTTCACTCCGCCCTTCTTTGCCTTCCCCGACTGTACCGGAACAGGTCGGGGAGGCACCGCCTTCCTGCTGACCGCTCTTCCGGCGAGGAGCTCCTCCCGGAAGGCGGCCAGCTTGCCATCAATCATGTCCCCAATCCTCCTCAGAAGATCGTCTTCTGAGGAGGACGGGGACTTCTTCACGGGCGGAGTGCGGGTGGAGGGGCCCGCGGTGCCCCGCACCACTGCCGCCGCACTCCGCTTATTTACCTCCGCCGAGGGACGCGGCGGTGGAGGAGGAGGGAGGATGGGAGGGAGAGCCGCGCTGTTCCACAGCGCCTCTGCCCTCCTCCTCCCCTGTCGCTCCTCCTCCAACAGGAGCTGCAGACGGGCGTTCCGCCCTCTGAGCTCCCGCGCCGCCTCCCTCATTTCCTCCGCCGCGGCCTTCAGGGCCTCCGCGCCACCGCTTTTCTGCCCCTTAAAGGCGCAGGCAGCGGCGACTTTCTCCACCCGCCTCAGGGACGAGGAGATCCTCTCCGATATCTCCTCGGTCACCTCGTCCCTGAGGCAACTCAGCCTCACCGACGGGCTCATCGCCCCGCCCACCTCGACGACGGCCTGCCCCGTCCTCTTCCTCTTAGAGCCTATGTGGCTCGTGCTGGAGGAGAAGGACGAGACCGACGCCGTCTCGTCGTCCTCCTCCACCCTCCACGAAGCCGGACCTGGCGCTGAGTGGGGCGCGAGCGCCGCCACCCTAACCCCAACCCCGTCTCCGTCCTCCCCAACCGACAAAACCCGCCCCATCCCCATTTTATTTTCTGTGTCCATAACAATCCCACGAGATGGTCGGAAATAAAGGTCCACCCGGGCAGAGCCGCCTTACCCGGGTAAGCCTAATACTCCGGGGGTTCGGCAGGTTCCCCGGAGGTGGTCGCTTGGGATTGGGCATTCTCCCCCAACCATGCATCCCATCGCCGCGCACCATAGCTTAGGATTGGAGGGCGATTTTATAGAGTCGCCATACTCGTGGCCCAGGCGGTTAAGCCAAGACCCCCGTTCCTCCTGCCGTCACGTACCATTCACAAAACCAATAGGGAATTGTGAATGGGTCGTTGTGACGACCAACAGGAGGCTTACGGTGTGTGTATGACTCGGGTACCCCGGGTTCGTTAAGCCCGTACTGCAGCTGAAAGGCTGGCAGCCCCTGAGGGATCATATATGTTATTTGTAAAAAAATATAAAAAAAATATAAAGTAATAAAATTATAATTATAAAGAACGATTAAGTAATAACCAATGAATTAAAATTTATTTATTTATTTATTTATAAACGAGTTTAAAGGTCATAATGTACAAAAAGAGGGAGTGCATACAAACGAGCAATGTAGAGAATATAACTGTAACAAGAAATATACAAATTACAGTGTATTATACACACGATCTAAACGAGATTAATGATGTAGAAAGTAAGTTTTCTTCTTCGGCGAATGATTTGTCCGACTGACTCACTCGTATATGGAGGTCTGAAAAATAGAATCCATGAGAAATTATCATTATAATTATTAATATTAATTATATATGTTTAAATATCGCGTTAATTGACGGATTTGAGAACCGTTTAGAGAAATATTCAAGTTAACGTGAATTATAACTGAGAACCATAAATTCCTCGTACGGTATTGTTTCTCGTGTACGCGACATTCCAGAGACTCTCTGATGCGTAGTTCGGTACACGGAACGATACAGGTTAGAAAAACCATACGCGAGTGTTGGCTGCTCTCAGTCACGTGATCGACCCAATATATTTACTTGGGATCGATCGTCGAAGATCCATAAACAGAGAGGGTAGAGGAATATTGAAATTAAGAAGAGATAGACATTGAAGAGCAGGGATAGCGCCGCGAGGTGGTGATTACCCCTCTCGTGGCCGCGACTGCGGATGTCTGTTCGCTTCTTAGCTTCGAGACTCGATAACGGATCCGCGGAGCGAGAGATCGACAAACGATTCCGCTCCGCGACGAAACCAAATCTCCGAATATAGGTTCTGAGAACACTCGAACCTTTCGTTGAGAATTTTAAATTGTTGCTCAAAATTAACTAAATCGGTGAGGCATTTTATCAGCCCCGATTATTGACTATACAATCTCGCCGAATAGCACGTGACGCTCGAGTTACGTGGTCGTGTGAGGGAATTGATAAACTTCGGTTCCCGCTTGGCGAGATTATTAACAAAATTTAAAAGACTGTGGGTTTTCGCCCAACTTTCATGTGACGTTTGTGCTACGCGGTCATGAAAGGGGAATCGAGATAAGAATCGTTTCCCGTGTGTCGAAACTCCAGTCTCAGCAAGGGCTACGGCCCGAGCAGTACTGACGACTCCACGGACTGCTGCATTTGACGCGGTCGTGTGAGGCTGATTAATCTTCACGTGACGTTTGAGTTTCGCGGTCGTGTAAGAATTTGTCGTACGGACTGCTGCATTTGACGCGGTCGTGCGACAAGTTGAATTGTCCGCACGGTTTTGTATATCACCCCTAGGGTGATCTCTGACCGATACCCTACGTGGGCTCACCGTTTCTCAGGTCGGGGCTAAGAAATTCCGGACTTCTTAGCTCAACCTGCTCGAGCAACGCTCCTTGACCGCCAGTGAGTACGTACCCTGTGCGTAGAGCAACGCATAATGAGCACCGTGGTGTATGCTCCTTTAAACGTAAGACGCTACGTGCGCCGTTAAGAGCTACACCACACCGCGTCTTGTACGCAGGGAACGGTGAGAAACTGCGGTTTGGACAGCATTTGGAGCTTTACGACCTCCACCTGTTGTCCTTTCCTGCGGCATTCAACGATCGCTAAAAAGCGGAGAATTGAGAAATTAGATCTCTTCTTCCGCACAGCGATCGAACGGTTCTCGATTTGTGAGAACGTTCATATATACAGTCCACATACATATCTCAGTTCGTCGAGACGTGTCTGTAATCTCCGCTCTCGAGTGCGAACGGCACAGACAGGAGCGTGCGAGATAGAGCGAGACAGGCGACGCGACAAGCGTTAAAAGGTATTTGAATCCAGCCTTGTCTTTCCTTGTTACAGAACAACACATCGCGAACTTGGCCAGGAGCAGCCGGCCCAGGTTTTTTCCCCCAGACGTCGGACCGACGTCTAGGTGGTTTTTTTTCCTTTTTTTTCTTTTTTGATTGAAAATAAAAGTTTAATTTCTTGAGCAAATTCAGGTGCATCAATTTATTTCAATAATTTTTCCCAGTGTCCTTTCCCTCGTAATCCGGACCACGTCAGACTAAAATAACCCCCCCCTTAGGGCGGTTAAGGTCTTCAAACAGTGCCTTTCTTTCATCTTAGTTCCATTACTACTATGTATGTATACAATAATATTAATATTATTGTATGTGTAATAATGTTAAGGGGATTGGCCACGTGAAGGCGTGAAGAAGGGACTTTACAATCCCGGAATACACTCAACGTTTCTGAAAATAGAAGCCATGCAATAGGCTATACAAATTATAAAGTGATTCTACTATTATGCATGACATCCCACAAATTTCCCTGAAAAACACAAAACCTTGAATGTATTCAAAATATGTACAAATGTATATATATACATTAAATAGTCTACTTTGCTATGGAATACATTTATCTAAAAAAAACACGTTTACAAATTCTGCAATGTACGTAGTCTGGAAATATGAGAATTTCTAATAACAGAGAATTCCAGTTCCTGACCTAACCACACTGTATCTTTATGTATCTTCGTAATCATTGTAAAATAAACTAAATCCTTTCGATGTGTAGCACATTCAGTTTCTATAAACCACTTTAAATATTTTTGATGTACAGCATCAGATATAATCCGAAATAGTTTATCCAAAATCAATGTGTCGCTGCGCAATTATGGTATTAATAAATGACCAAACTCGACGTTTTCACATACAATAAACGCGTGAAAGGATATTAGTAGTTGATCGCTTCGTTGAAATTCTCTGCTGTTGTCTGTTAAATCATTATAACACATGTTACATCGCGATTTTTCCGTGCTTTTTTTGGCAATGTATCGTGCAAAGTATTCTATTGCACAAGATTCTAAAGAGCACACCGATGTCGACAATGATTCCAATTCGTTATGAATTTCTGACAGCATGTCATCATTCTCAACATCATTGTCCTCTATTTCTACATTATTAAATGAAGCATCATTGTTTGATGATGCTAAAGCATATTGTGCTACAACAACATCCTCTTCTAAAAGCGTTGCGTCTTCATCAGGCAGACAATTACTATTTAGAGTACTACTGGTCAAATTTAACATTATATTCTTCCTGATAGCAAGACGCACCGCTCTCACAGATGGGTTTCGGTTGTAAGTGCCACCGTGCACTCGAAAAATCGAAAAGAAATTTTCTATAACATCCATATTCAATCGAAAGGTCATCAAAAACATGGCACCCTCTCTCTGTAAGTCGTGCCAAAGTTGCACAGTAGCATTTACTGACTGTCGCAATCCTAAGAAACAAGGCGGAGTTTTAAGTTCATTGCCCGCGGTAACATACCAATTGAATATGTTATTTGATTGTGCTTGCAAATTGCTTTCAATATCAGGAAATAAATCAGAAATTGCGCACTTGTTTGGGTTAGGATCGCGAGCACATCTGCTGTTCAAATTATCAAACAAATCATTCAGAGTTTGAAAGAAGCATGCTGTATTCTGCACGGTACTCGATTTTATACATTTTGTAGCGCTAGCAGTAAACAAAGCAGAAGAAACTCTTTTACTAAATACTTGTAAAGCGAGCTTACATTTCATTTTATCAAAAGAATTTGGCCTGACATGGTGATCGCTTAATTTGTAAGCCGCTCTTGTGCGTTTATCGCGTTCTACATTCCATAAAGATATAACATCGCACCAGGCTACTCTATGGTCATCAATTAAAAAATCGTACTTTAATAAATTATTCCTGATGCTCTTAAATAAGTGTAAATAATCAAATAAGAAATAAATTTTACGGCCATTTCGAATAAAAAAAGGATTTTCTACTTTTACTTTTTCTCCTGCTGTGCTTTAGTTGCTTGCTGCTTGAGCTGAAGCAACAGCTCTGACTATCAAACCTACATTATATAATGTGTCTAAAATAGCATCTAATAATGCTGATAATTGTTTCGATTTGATACCATTCTTTCAAACAAATAACGCAAGCGGTTGTTTCGAATTCCTGAATAAATCTCTTATCATAAAAACGAGTACCTGCGTCCCCACTGCCGCATTTCTACCCAAGAAACCTAAATCTTCGAAACTTTCAATTATTTGTTTAGTTGTATAGATACTAAATCACTTTTTAATTGCCATTTCATTAAATAGTAAAACACAATTCCGATCAAAAGCATCCATGTTGGCTGCTTTAATCGCTAAAACGTTAAATAAATTTGGACAAATTCCAGGTCAAATGTCGATTTTACCGAACCAACGAATGATTGTGACCGGACTTGGAAGGTGAAACTTGAGAACGTCGCGCATTTTATTATACAACAAGGGCGAAGTATAATGCAGTGTTAAACATAAACGATGTACTTTTTTACTGTATGCTTCCCCTCTTGAGGGGAACAATTGCATTAAAATAAATGTTAAAATAAAACCTCGAATTTTACGCGCGATAGCTTTCTTCAGACATGCATCATTGATATTGCCTGAAGACATTTTTTCCGTTAATCTATCTACTACTTTACACTTTGTCTGTAATTGCGAGTAAAGAATCTTAGACTTATTCTTCTCTTGCATTAACGCATTCTCAAGTTTCTGTATTTCATCGTGTTTAAATATCGCATGAGTCCGAGACGCAGAAACTCGGCCGCGATGCCCGTATCTATATGGAATTCGCGTAATTCTAGATGGTTGTGCTGACATGGAAATTTTCCATCGTTCAGATTGGTATACCGCGGCTATTTACGTGTTTTTTCAAGCTAGCTTCACTGAAATTCTCGAGTTTTGGAGCAAATTCTAGGAATGTGTTGTTAGCGCTGAGAAAGAGAGAGAAAAGAGATCTATCGGAAAAAGATCGATAGACGAAACGCGGCAGCGCCGCGCCGTGGCCACGCGGCGCGTAGCAGCCCGGGCCCAGCAACGCGAGGCGTAGCTACCCGGTTCTGCGCTTGCGCGACGGAGGCGGCCGCGGCCGTCGCTGCTTGCAGATCGTCACGGTTCATTCTTGAGCCGTCGGCGATCGAGAGCGGACCTTGTGACGGTCGCGTTCCCATTTCCCTACGAGCTCCGAGGTGGATGAGCCGATCTCTCTCCTCGTAATAGAATCAGTTTGCGGACAAATAGTTTATTGGAAAATCTCGTCATAGCGACTTGAGATTTTCCCCAGAAAACGGACAATCTGCCTGACGTTGCAGCGATCGCAAGGCACGCCGAGTGTGAAGCGATCGTAGACGCAGGATTGTGATTGAACGTTGCAGTTCGTGGATGCGACTGCGACGTTGGAGATTCGGTGTGGATCGCCTTGAGTCTTTTTCCAATTATCCGGTTAGAGCTACTGGAGGGCTGATACCGACATACAGGTATCACCTAGTGGTAGTTCACCGTTTCTAGAGGTCATACGAAACCCACTGGAACCACCCGTCCTGTGTACCAGTGAGAGTACACCGACCGGTGGGGTGGAAAGTTTCACCGACCAAGATTAGAGCTATACGGCGTAGGAGCAACCGGAAGATAGATATTCAGAAAGAATATCACTTCGTGGTGCTCTCCGTGCATCGGGCGTCGGAGAACCCGCTCCAATATACCGTCGTGAGGGGACAATAAGTAGGGCCTAAGCGTACGGTGGAGCAAAGGGTTCGAAGAGCCTTCCTTCCATCGCTACACCCACTACCAGCTGTGAGTCGACCACACTGGGCTGTGAACGTAGGGTGGTTGGAATTGCAGGGGATTGAGTCCTGAACCGGTGAGCCGCAGGCCAGTTCCTCGGGACAGGAGCCTCCGTCGAGGTAGCCACGGCTGGCTGCCGGGCGTTCCTTTGATGAAGGAATCGCCGGCTTGGCAACCACGTGTGCATACCGCAGGTCGCTCCTGAGGAGCAGCTGACGAGGGAGCCGAACTAGGACAAGACGTCCTCTTGCGTGGGTGGTGTGGAAACGCCACCCGCACGGGGAGCGTGCTCGCGGGATATAGCCTCTTGGAGCCTTACAACCTCCATTTGGTTTCCCGTCCGTGGCATTGCAAAGAGAACCCGGTAGAACGGAGAAAAGCTCGTCTACCCGGTTGTGTGCGTCGGTGAGATCGTAGAAAGAGAATCTCATCGACCAGAAAGAGAAGAATACAGTCCACTAGCTAGAGCGCTAGATAGCCAGCCAGCTCTCCCCTCCAAGCACACCAGACTGTCGCTGGAGCGCGAGAAACAGCTGACGAGCGCGCGATTGTTGACTTGTCCGCAAATGTATTTATTAGGCGGATTCTTTTGTTTCAGAAAGCCTCCGCAGTAGGAAATTAAACAGGAGACAAAGAAAGAGGAGACGAGGCCGCAAAAGGAGCCGTCGTCAGTTTTTCTTTTAGTTTCTAGTTTTTTTTGTTCTAATGTTGTGATAAGTTTAGTTCTATTTTTGTAAAATAAAAAACGTTATTGAAAAACTTGTAACAATTTCTCTCCCTGTCTGTTTCCTCATCCGGACCCACGTTAAAGTCCCTTAGTACTTTAACATTTGGTCCTTCGAGCCGGATTCGAGGAAAGAAAAGACAGTAAAGAGTTACAAGTACGTTCACGTAAGTTGCTACTTACGAGACGAATTTTCGAGTTGATTTTCAATCCTCGAATAAAAGATCACCATGGCATTGGCCAGAGAGGTCGGTCGTAGCGAGATTGAAATCGATTTCGATGACCTGACCTGCCGGTTTGAAGCAATGTCACGGTCGATAACAAATTTAAAGAAACGAGGTCGAGCTCAGTACAATGAGATACTTCTCAAGTCAAAGCTCGACTCGGTTTCCGAACAGTACAAGAAAGCTGTTTATCAGTACTTGGCTGTTCGAAGAAAATATCCACCTGCGAAGTGCGAGAAAAGCAACTTCGTTTTGAAAGGTGGAATTGAAGCATGGGAGACTATGTTTATGGAGTTTCAGGCGTACATTGCTACGGAACTGACGCAACTAGCCGCTGAGAAAAAAACAGCGGCGTCGTCGGTCGACCAGCATGATGTCGCTATTGAGCTCCCAAAGCAACGTCTGAATAAATTCGGCGGGGATCCTCGTAAATGGAGCCATTTCGAGGATCTATTCACCGCTAGTATAATCAATAACCCGAGGCTTTCAGATGTGCATCGATTGCAATATCTGAACGCCTGTGTGGAAGATCAAGCGTTGGCTGCGATCGCACACCTTGAAATTACTGAAGGTAATTTCGAGGTAGCGTGGCAAACCCTGAAAGATCAGTTCGGGCTTCCACGTATGGTGACCGCCAAACTGCTTGATCAATTGACAAAAATGAAGACGATTAAAAAGGATGACCTGACTAGCTTACATCAGGTCACTGTCGTCTTCAAGCAGGCTTTTGCCGCTTTTGAAAAACTGGGCACGACAAGAGAGCAGCGAGATTGGCTGCTGGCCCATGCAATCAAAAGCAGGCTTGAAGGGTCTCTCCTTCTAGAGTGGGAACTGTCGCAAAGCTCTCCACGAAATATCCCTCGTTTCACGAACTAGTGGAATTTCTGGAGGTGCGTGCTCGCGCTATCACAATAACGGATGATGGTAAGGGCAAATCTTCGACGAGTAACCCACCGAAAATTAAAGTACGGAGTTACAACTCCGTCGTGGAAAGTCGCTCGGAGAACAGCGAATCTTGTGGATTTTGCGGCCTCGAGCATGGAATAGCACAATGCAGTGCTTTCCAAGGCTTGACGGTAGACTACCGCTATCGTTACGCAAACGATAGTCGATTGTGCATTATCTGCTTGTCGCCGGGTCACGAGCGGTTCAGCTGTCCATCCGAAAAAGTATGCTCTAAATGCAATGGCAGACACCATACTCTGCTGCATTTCGAGCGTTACGGAAAGGAAACGGAAAGTCGTAAGCCTACGACAGAGTTTTCAAAGGACAAAGAAAAGAAAAAACGGGCAATCGACCCGCAACGTCTCTATCTGGCAGGACAGAAAAGTCAACCGGGTGGCGACGAAACGGAGAAAATCCCCGATGCTGAATGAAGGCATTTCGCGAGCGTTCCAATACCGCGAATTCAAATTCGCAAGGAATGGAAGCCGCGGAACTTCTTCAATTCAAGCGGTGGATTTGTGGAAAAAATTGGTTCGGACAATCAAGAGATTGTTGGCCAAAAGACGCCTTCGTGCATCGAGATCGATGCGGTAGAAGCGAAGGTCGATGTAGCGAATCAGATGCGGCACGTAATTTTCAAAATTGCAAGCTGTATCGATAGCACGCATTTTTGATAAATCACCGGTGTGAAAACCAGTGAAATCTCACTGAAAGCGCACTCTGAGTGAATTCACGCAAAAAGCGGAGAAATATAGATTTGTTTCTGTACGATCGAAGCGGAAAATCGCGATCGATCGCTGCTTTAAGTGATAACTCAGACGATTAAGCGTCTCTCACACGGAGTTATGTTCGGTCGAAAGTCGATTGAAAGACTTTCCGACAGGAATCAATGGAAACTGAACGTCTCTCGCGTTGTTTAACCGATCGAGGGCGATTCAGAAATTTCCTGAAGTGATCTAGAGACAAGCGGGACGTGATTATTGCATGTTTCGCCAAAGTCTTGATCAGAAGATGCGGGACGTAATTATTTTACGTTCCTATAAAGTCTTGGAAAGAGGCATATGGCCCATAAATTGCTAAAATCAAATTATGTGGTTTTAGTGCAGAACTCTCTATTCTCCTATAAATCTATGGAAAATGGGACGAATAGAGAATGTTTCATTGGTAAGGGATAGGCACGTGTCGTTAAAGAACGCACGGCCGAATATATCTCTACACGACCAATTTCGGGGTCGTGTAAATTTTCTGTGAATTTTTCCACGATAGCGACAAGTGGCAACGTCGCTTTCGAGGAAACATTGAAATTCCAGATTTTGTTGTCGAGGAATTCGGAAGGTGAAGTACCACCGCGTTCATAGAAACCGGTGTCTACTTGCATCTATCCGTCGTTGCTAGGGCTCAATCCGAGGTACGGGTTTGCCTAGCAACGTAAACAACCCGAGCGAGACTGCGGTCCACGCGTCGCCATATTCCATTCAGTCAATTCTGAACCACCATGAGCGACACAAGCAGCAATCCGGGAACAACAGTGATGATCTCGGGGGACCCCGAGATCGATCTTCAGTTTGGACGAATCCTGAAGTTGGCGGAAACGTCTCAGTCCTCTTGGGCAGAAGAGGTAGAGGCCGCCGCTGCTCCCGAACCGGACGTCGAGATAAATTTGGGACTGGACAAGGTCCGGATCCCGGCCCGAGTTGTACAAGCCGGGGGAAAATATAATGCCCGCATCCCCGGAGGGACGTATATCCTTCGGTGGGCACCAGGCGGGCGGCTGTTACATAGCGCCTGGCGACCAGACAAGCTGGAAGGACCGGCCCAGCCGCGAGACCAGCAACAGGCGATACCGACGCCTCCACCGCCACGGCATGGGCAGCCAGCACCAGCGCAAGCTGGCAGCAACCCGGCTGCTAAGAAGCGACGAAGGAGAAGGCAGGCCAAACCTGCTGCGGAGCCACAGCCGGGGCCAAGCGGATTCCGCCAAACGCAGCGGCCCTTGCCAAAGAAGGCGCGGCAGACAAAGGGCTATGCGGGGATGCATCTCCGGACGGTTGACGCTACCACGAGAGCATTGGCAGATCAAATGCTGCAAACCTCAATGAGGATTCTGCAACAGGCCACTGCTGGACAACAGTAAGTACTTTTAATTATTAAAAATTTTTTAATTTTTTGAATTAAAAGTGCGCGTCTCTCTTTCTCGGTTCGCGTAAAATCCTTGCCGTACGGGACAACCGCGTCCTCTTAGTGTTGCACAATTCGTGCAAGGGGGGCGGTATGTTTAAATATCGCATGAGTCCGAGACGCAGAAACTCGGCCGCGATGCCCGTATCTATATGGAATTCGCGTAATTCTAGATGGTTGTGCTGACATGGAAATTTTCCATCGTTCAGATTGGTATACCGCGGCTATTTACGTGTTTTTTCAAGCTAGCTTCACTGAAATTCTCGAGTTTTGGAGCAAATTCTAGGAATGTGTTGTTAGCGCTGAGAAAGAGAGAGAAAAGAGATCTATCGGAAAAAGATCGATAGACGAAACGCGGCAGCGCCGCGCCGTGGCCACGCGGCGCGTAGCAGCCCGGGCCCAGCAACGCGAGGCGTAGCTACCCGGTTCTGCGCTTGCGCGACGGAGGCGGCCGCGGCCGTCGCTGCTTGCAGATCGTCACGGTTCATTCTTGAGCCGTCGGCGATCGAGAGCGGACCTTGTGACGGTCGCGTTCCCATTTCCCTACGAGCTCCGAGGTGGATGAGCCGATCTCTCTCCTTGTAATAGAATCAGTTTGCGGACAAATAGTTTATTGGAAAATCTCGTCATAGCGACTTGAGATTTTCCCCAGAAAACGGACAATCTGCCTGACGTTGCAGCGATCGCAAGGCACGCCGAGTGTGAAGCGATCGTAGACGCAGGATTGTGATTGAACGTTGCAGTTCGTGGATGCGACTGCGACGTTGGAGATTCGGTGTGGATCGCCTTGAGTCTTTTTCCAATTATCCGGTTAGAGCTACTGGAGGGCTGATACCGACATACAGGTATCACCTAGTGGTAGTTCACCGTTTCTAGAGGTCATACGAAACCCACTGGAACCACCCGTCCTGTGTACCAGTGAGAGTACACCGACCGGTGGGGTGGAAAGTTTCACCGACCAAGATTAGAGCTATACGGCGTAGGAGCAACCGGAAGATAGATATTCAGAAAGAATATCACTTCGTGGTGCTCTCCGTGCATCGGGCGTCGGAGAACCCGCTCCAATATACCGTCGTGAGGGGACAATAAGTAGGGCCTAAGCGTACGGTGGAGCAAAGGGTTCGAAGAGCCTTCCTTCCATCGCTACACCCACTACCAGCTGTGAGTCGACCACACTGGGCTGTGAACGTAGGGTGGTTGGAATTGCAGGGGATTGAGTCCTGAACCGGTGAGCCGCAGGCCAGTTCCTCGGGACAGGAGCCTCCGTCGAGGTAGCCACGGCTGGCTGCCGGGCGTTCCTTTGATGAAGGAATCGCCGGCTTGGCAACCACGTGTGCATACCGCAGGTCGCTCCTGAGGAGCAGCTGACGAGGGAGCCGAACTAGGACAAGACGTCCTCTTGCGTGGGTGGTGTGGAAACGCCACCCGCACGGGGAGCGTGCTCGCGGGATATAGCCTCTTGGAGCCTTACAACCTCCATTTGGTTTCCCGTCCGTGGCATTGCAAAGAGAACCCGGTAGAACGGAGAAAAGCTCGTCTACCCGGTTGTGTGCGTCGGTGAGATCGTAGAAAGAGAATCTCATCGACCAGAAAGAGAAGAATACAGTCCACTAGCTAGAGCGCTAGATAGCCAGCCAGCTCTCCCCTCCAAGCACACCAGACTGTCGCTGGAGCGCGAAAAACAGCTGACGAGCGCGCGATTGTTGACTTGTCCGCAAATGTATTTATTAGGCGGATTCTTTTGTTTCAGAAAGCCTCCGCAGTAGGAAATTAAACAGGAGACAAAGAAAGAGGAGACGAGGCCGCAAAAGGAGCCGTCGTCAGTTTTTCTTTTAGTTTCTAGTTTTTTTTGTTCTAATGTTGTGATAAGTTTAGTTCTATTTTTGTAAAATAAAAAACGTTATTGAAAAACTTGTAACAATTTCTCTCCCTGTCTGTTTCCTCATCCGGACCCACGTTAAAGTCCCTTAGTACTTTAACATTTGGTCCTTCGAGCCGGATTCGAGGAAAGAAAAGACAGTAAAGAGTTACAAGTACGTTCACGTAAGTTGCTACTTACGAGACGAATTTTCGAGTTGATTTTCAATCCTCGAATAAAAGATCACCATGGCATTGGCCAGAGAGGTCGGTCGTAGCGAGATTGAAATCGATTTCGATGACCTGACCTGCCGGTTTGAAGCAATGTCACGGTCGATAACAAATTTAAAGAAACGAGGTCGAGCTCAGTACAATGAGATACTTCTCAAGTCAAAGCTCGACTCGGTTTCCGAACAGTACAAGAAAGCTGTTTATCAGTACTTGGCTGTTCGAAGAAAATATCCACCTGCGAAGTGCGAGAAAAGCAACTTCGTTTTGAAAGGTGGAATTGAAGCATGGGAGACTATGTTTATGGAGTTTCAGGCGTACATTGCTACGGAACTGACGCAACTAGCCGCTGAGAAAAAAACAGCGGCGTCGTCGGTCGACCAGCATGATGTCGCTATTGAGCTCCCAAAGCAACGTCTGAATAAATTCGGCGGGGATCCTCGTAAATGGAGCCATTTCGAGGATCTATTCACCGCTAGTATAATCAATAACCCGAGGCTTTCAGATGTGCATCGATTGCAATATCTGAACGCCTGTGTGGAAGATCAAGCGTTGGCTGCGATCGCACACCTTGAAATTACTGAAGGTAATTTCGAGGTAGCGTGGCAAACCCTGAAAGATCAGTTCGGGCTTCCACGTATGGTGACCGCCAAACTGCTTGATCAATTGACAAAAATGAAGACGATTAAAAAGGATGACCTGACTAGCTTACATCAGGTCACTGTCGTCTTCAAGCAGGCTTTTGCCGCTTTTGAAAAACTGGGCACGACAAGAGAGCAGCGAGATTGGCTGCTGGCCCATGCAATCAAAAGCAGGCTTGAAGGGTCTCTCCTTCTAGAGTGGGAACTGTCGCAAAGCTCTCCACGAAATATCCCTCGTTTCACGAACTAGTGGAATTTCTGGAGGTGCGTGCTCGCGCTATCACAATAACGGATGATGGTAAGGGCAAATCTTCGACGAGTAACCCACCGAAAATTAAAGTACGGAGTTACAACTCCGTCGTGGAAAGTCGCTCGGAGAACAGCGAATCTTGTGGATTTTGCGGCCTCGAGCATGGAATAGCACAATGCAGTGCTTTCCAAGGCTTGACGGTAGACTACCGCTATCGTTACGCAAACGATAGTCGATTGTGCATTATCTGCTTGTCGCCGGGTCACGAGCGGTTCAGCTGTCCATCCGAAAAAGTATGCTCTAAATGCAATGGCAGACACCATACTCTGCTGCATTTCGAGCGTTACGGAAAGGAAACGGAAAGTCGTAAGCCTACGACAGAGTTTTCAAAGGACAAAGAAAAGAAAAAACGGGCAATCGACCCGCAACGTCTCTATCTGGCAGGACAGAAAAGTCAACCGGGTGGCGACGAAACGGAGAAAATCCCCGATGCTGAATGAAGGCATTTCGCGAGCGTTCCAATACCGCGAATTCAAATTCGCAAGGAATGGAAGCCGCGGAACTTCTTCAATTCAAGCGGTGGATTTGTGGAAAAAATTGGTTCGGACAATCAAGAGATTGTTGGCCAAAAGACGCCTTCGTGCATCGAGATCGATGCGGTAGAAGCGAAGGTCGATGTAGCGAATCAGATGCGGCACGTAATTTTCAAAATTGCAAGCTGTATCGATAGCACGCATTTTTGATAAATCACCGGTGTGAAAACCAGTGAAATCTCACTGAAAGCGCACTCTGAGTGAATTCACGCAAAAAGCGGAGAAATATAGATTTGTTTCTGTACGATCGAAGCGGAAAATCGCGATCGATCGCTGCTTTAAGTGATAACTCAGACGATTAAGCGTCTCTCACACGGAGTTATGTTCGGTCGAAAGTCGATTGAAAGACTTTCCGACAGGAATCAATGGAAACTGAACGTCTCTCGCGTTGTTTAACCGATCGAGGGCGATTCAGAAATTTCCTGAAGTGATCTAGAGACAAGCGGGACGTGATTATTGCATGTTTCGCCAAAGTCTTGATCAGAAGATGCGGGACGTAATTATTTTACGTTCCTATAAAGTCTTGGAAAGAGGCATATGGCCCATAAATTGCTAAAATCAAATTATGTGGTTTTAGTGCAGAACTCTCTATTCTCCTATAAATCTATGGAAAATGGGACGAATAGAGAATGTTTCATTGGTAAGGGATAGGCACGTGTCGTTAAAGAACGCACGGCCGAATATATCTCTACACGACCAATTTCGGGGTCGTGTAAATTTTCTGTGAATTTTTCCACGATAGCGACAAGTGGCAACGTCGCTTTCGAGGAAACATTGAAATTCCAGATTTTGTTGTCGAGGAATTCGGAAGGTGAAGTACCACCGCGTTCATAGAAACCGGTGTCTACTTGCATCTATCCGTCGTTGCTAGGGCTCAATCCGAGGTACGGGTTTGCCTAGCAACGTAAACAACCCGAGCGAGACTGCGGTCCACGCGTCGCCATATTCCATTCAGTCAATTCTGAACCACCATGAGCGACACAAGCAGCAATCCGGGAACAACAGTGATGATCTCGGGGGACCCCGAGATCGATCTTCAGTTTGGACGAATCCTGAAGTTGGCGGAAACGTCTCAGTCCTCTTGGGCAGAAGAGGTAGAGGCCGCCGCTGCTCCCGAACCGGACGTCGAGATAAATTTGGGACTGGACAAGGTCCGGATCCCGGCCCGAGTTGTACAAGCCGGGGGAAAATATAATGCCCGCATCCCCGGAGGGACGTATATCCTTCGGTGGGCACCAGGCGGGCGGCTGTTACATAGCGCCTGGCGACCAGACAAGCTGGAAGGACCGGCCCAGCCGCGAGACCAGCAACAGGCGATACCGACGCCTCCACCGCCACGGCATGGGCAGCCAGCACCAGCGCAAGCTGGCAGCAACCCGGCTGCTAAGAAGCGACGAAGGAGAAGGCAGGCCAAACCTGCTGCGGAGCCACAGCCGGGGCCAAGCGGATTCCGCCAAACGCAGCGGCCCTTGCCAAAGAAGGCGCGGCAGACAAAGGGCTATGCGGGGATGCATCTCCGGACGGTTGACGCTACCACGAGAGCATTGGCAGATCAAATGCTGCAAACCTCAATGAGGATTCTGCAACAGGCCACTGCTGGACAACAGTAAGTACTTTTAATTATTAAAAATTTTTTAATTTTTTGAATTAAAAGTGCGCGTCTCTCTTTCTCGGTTCGCGTAAAATCCTTGCCGTACGGGACAACCGCGTCCTCTTAGTGTTGCACAATTCGTGCAAGGGGGGCGGTATGTTTAAATATCGCATGAGTCCGAGACGCAGAAACTCGGCCGCGATGCCCGTATCTATATGGAATTCGCGTAATTCTAGATGGTTGTGCTGACATGGAAATTTTCCATCGTTCAGATTGGTATACCGCGGCTATTTACGTGTTTTTTCAAGCTAGCTTCACTGAAATTCTCGAGTTTTGGAGCAAATTCTAGGAATGTGTTGTTAGCGCTGAGAAAGAGAGAGAAAAGAGATCTATCGGAAAAAGATCGATAGACGAAACGCGGCAGCGCCGCGCCGTGGCCACGCGGCGCGTAGCAGCCCGGGCCCAGCAACGCGAGGCGTAGCTACCCGGTTCTGCGCTTGCGCGACGGAGGCGGCCGCGGCCGTCGCTGCTTGCAGATCGTCACGGTTCATTCTTGAGCCGTCGGCGATCGAGAGCGGACCTTGTGACGGTCACGTTCCCATTTCCCTACGAGCTCCGAGGTGGATGAGCCGATCTCTCTCCTCGTAATAGAATCAGTTTGCGGACAAATAGTTTATTGGAAAATCTCGTCATAGCGACTTGAGATTTTCCCCAGAAAACGGACAATCTGCCTGACGTTGCAGCGATCGCAAGGCACGCCGAGTGTGAAGCGATCGTAGACGCAGGATTGTGATTGAACGTTGCAGTTCGTGGATGCGACTGCGACGTTGGAGATTCGGTGTGGATCGCCTTGAGTCTTTTTCCAATTATCCGGTTAGAGCTACTGGAGGGCTGATACCGACATACAGGTATCACCTAGTGGTAGTTCACCGTTTCTAGAGGTCATACGAAACCCACTGGAACCACCCGTCCTGTGTACCAGTGAGAGTACACCGACCGGTGGGGTGGAAAGTTTCACCGACCAAGATTAGAGCTATACGGCGTAGGAGCAACCGGAAGATAGATATTCAGAAAGAATATCACTTCGTGGTGCTCTCCGTGCATCGGGCGTCGGAGAACCCGCTCCAATATACCGTCGTGAGGGGACAATAAGTAGGGCCTAAGCGTACGGTGGAGCAAAGGGTTCGAAGAGCCTTCCTTCCATCGCTACACCCACTACCAGCTGTGAGTCGACCGCACTGGGCTGTGAACGTAGGGTGGTTGGAATTGCAGGGGATTGAGTCCTGAACCGGTGAGCCGCAGGCCAGTTCCTCGGGACAGGAGCCTCCGTCGAGGTAGCCACGGCTGGCTGCCGGGCGTTCCTTTGATGAAGGAATCGCCGGCTTGGCAACCACGTGTGCATACCGCAGGTCGCTCCTGAGGAGCAGCTGACGAGGGAGCCGAACTAGGACAAGACGTCCTCTTGCGTGGGTGGTGTGGAAACGCCACCCGCACGGGGAGCGTGCTCGCGGGATATAGCCTCTTGGAGCCTTACAACCTCCATTTGGTTTCCCGTCCGTGGCATTGCAAAGAGAACCCGGTAGAACGGAGAAAAGCTCGTCTACCCGGTTGTGTGCGTCGGTGAGATCGTAGAAAGAGAATCTCATCGACCAGAAAGAGAAGAATACAGTCCACTAGCTAGAGCGCTAGATAGCCAGCCAGCTCTCCCCTCCAAGCACACCAGACTGTCGCTGGAGCGCGAGAAACAGCTGACGAGCGCGCGATTGTTGACTTGTCCGCAAATGTATTTATTAGGCGGATTCTTTTGTTTCAGAAAGCCTCCGCAGTAGGAAATTAAACAGGAGACAAAGAAAGAGGAGACGAGGCCGCAAAAGGAGCCGTCGTCAGTTTTTCTTTTAGTTTCTAGTTTTTTTTGTTCTAATGTTGTGATAAGTTTAGTTCTATTTTTGTAAAATAAAAAACGTTATTGAAAAACTTGTAACAATTTCTCTCCCTGTCTGTTTCCTCATCCGGACCCACGTTAAAGTCCCTTAGTACTTTAACACATCGCGTTCTTCTATTCTAGAAATGGCATTTTTTTTTTTAGGCAAAACAACCGGCTCATTACCAATATTGCTATCTATAGAATATAAATAAGGAACAGCATCCTTTCTTAATCTTCCAGAATTATGGAAATTATTAATAGAAAAATGGTGACTACATATAAATTTTTTTTTTAATTCAGTGTTTGTCATTTCCACCCAGTCATCCAAGCCACAATTTGTTAACTACGTTATACAGCGTTCATTGTCATTCATTGGAAAAGCAACCAATATTGTGAACATTGTCATGATTATTATTTTTACAATTATAATAAGAACACTTCTTATAATGTGGTCTCGCGTCTTTATGATGTTCCATTATATTAAATAAATTAGAGTCTTAATTTATATATTTAAATAAAGAATTTGTGACTTCCAGCAAATTAAAAGATAATAAAAAGTATAAATGTGATTAAAAAGTATTGTTTATGTCTCTTCTCTTTATTTAAATACTAAAATTTATAATACTAAAATACTATAATTTTATTATAGTAATATAAAATTTACTAACACAAACTCCATATAAATCCAGCGTCATCCCTCGATGAAAAAACACTGGCACTAAACACTGATTGAAACGTAATTGATTATTGATAACAACCACAAATGTTAAAATGCTAATGCTTTTAACGACGATGTCCGGATGGAGGGATCGGGTTTTTATTGTGGGAAGTGAATGGGACGCGTAAAATTTTCTTTGTCAAAAAAAAACGTTTATTATAAATGTAAAAAGAGAAATAAACTATAATGAAAATCAACTTATTAATTGCTGGAATAACTGGCTAGATTATTCCTCTCCGCTTTGTCGAATCTGCTACGTTGAGGTCGGCCAGGATTCCTATGAACAGAAAAACACGGCCATGTGTTAGGCACACGTAAACACGTTACACGTATATTCGCCGCGTTTGTGTCCTTACGCTCCTGGCTTCGCTATTCGAATGTATAGGAGCGGAGAATTTCGCTCACTCGTAATATACGAGCTCGCAAGTTGTCTGTATTTGATTTTTGGCGTGAAAAGAATTAAATTTCTTTTCGACGCCGAATTGAGTCGATTGTCTAGTGGACGGGGATGCAAGTGGAGGTTGTAAGGCTCCAAATGTACTGATCCAGTGAGTATGCTCACTGAGTCTGTGCGTCGAGTCGCACTGCAGTGCAACGGTACGACCGTCGATCTGCGGCTTCTCTTTAACGTTCCAACAGATGACTTGTTGGCCGAGAGTTGCACTGCAAAGCCCGACTGCACGTTGTTCACTGCACGAATGCACTACTCGACGTGATTCGTTGCAGTATTTTGAACTACGTGGAGACCTGACCCACGACTCTGTTACCTCTCCGCACAGGTGCTCCTCTAAGCGTTACACCGGCGGGATCTGTAGAAGTAAGGAGGCGAAGATCGAATATCAAACGTCCTAAGTGGATGTCGACCTGACTGCAGTGAGCCCACCTGGAGGTTCACCACGTAGGTGCCTTCCTTCGGTGTTCCCTAAGCCGAATGGCAATCACAGAGGAGTTTGGACGTTATTCGCCCACTTCTTTGTGTTTCAAACGTTTATACGCTTGAAATGACCAGACAATACTGCACAAGGGGGGTCGAACACCTTATCGGTGTATTCTCGAACCCTCCAAAATAAGCAGTATTGAAAGACTGGAAGCTCAATTGGGAATTTCGCGAACGAAACTTCTGGATGCTTTTGTACGAATCGAAATTCGATTCGTTTAACAAATAAAGACTGAATTAATTGTCACGCTTTTACGAGCTTTAACGAATTCTCAGCTGTGCGAGGTCAATCAGTGGACCCGCACCAGACTGAACGTTTGCTCGTTGCACCCTTTCTTCAAGAACAGTCTAATCGCTTTTCTTAAGAATTTCTATCTCAAGTTTCGCTCGAGTCCTATTCGGACGCAATCGGGAGCCGATGTGTCTCTGTCAGAAGTCGTTGTAAGACTGTGCGGATTGACAGCCGATGACGTCTCCGTGGTACTCTAATTAGTCGTTCCGCGGCGCTGTCTAAATTTCGGCAGTCTATCTTTGTCTAATTATCTGCGCGCTACTCTCTCACGATACTGACGTCATCAGTTCCGTTGGCACACTCGAATCGAAGGAATGAGCCGTTACCGATGCCAAAAAAACTAGTAATAAACGCGTTTTTCTATCACTGCTTGCTGTACAAATCCTATTAGAGATAATCTCCTAAGTATTGTACGCTAACAGGATTAACGGTAATTGCTTTCGAGGATAATCGCTCGGCATTATGCAATCTTTAAACAAGAGGTAATTGGTAAAATTATGAGTTGTATAGCGTCCGGCGTTAATTTTTTGCATTTTTTTTTGGTTGTTTTTTTAAATTTGATATATATGGATCTGATGATTGTAACAGCCGCAAGAATACATCTTCCATTGTTTTTGTACGAGAACATTTTCGTGAAAAATCTTTCCGAAAGCTTTTAACATATTTGTGGCTGTGTTCTTGTGCTTCTTCAGACATTTGTCCAATCGATAGCAATGGCGGAACTTATTATTTCTGGGCCGTATATTAAAATCTTGTGCACTGAAGTTGGCATGTAGTACCACGAATATAGTTCTACGAATCTTGTTGCCACTTCAACAGCGTACTTTTTAAATTCGTCCAAATTTATATCGTGGCCACTTGAAATTGTTTGCAGTATTGCGAAAAAACTTAATTAAATCTTCATCGACTCCAGTTATTGATACAGATATTTGATGGTTTTCAAAGAAATGGCGAGCCGTATTACCATCATTGGTACTACCAAATCCAGGTTTCGGACGGTCTACTAATAGCCCCAGTGGTAGTTGAAAACCTCGCTGAATAATTTCTTTACGGTCTTTCGTTATCTGCTTTTCTTCGGTGCTCCGAGCTTGCCACTTCTTTATTGGTAGCTTGTATGATAAGTGCAGACAACATTCAAAAAGGCGTATCCGTGCATGTAGCGTTGGCAATCCAAAGCGAAGATGAGATTCATTGATTTCTTGTTGCAAGCATTTTATTAATATCATTGAATTGTTTTGCTGCTGCTGTGCACAAATAACAGCGTTGAGTGGACAAGGTGAACGAAATCGTGTTGCATACCTTACCATCAATCATGGTTAATGCAAGTTACGAAATTGAAATTTCTTTCCCATCTATTATTGTATCGAAGGGAACAAGTTTTTTAATTTGTTTTTCAATATATGTTGTTTGGTTTATGCTTGCTTCCGTACTTTCTTGAATAAACTGAATCTTGGTGGGCCTATAAAATCGAGGAGATGATGGCTTTGCATTCTTCCATATAATGGTATTATCTCCGGATGTAAGTTGTAATGGCACAAGTGGTGTCAGAAAATTATCTGAATCGGATTTTCCATCAACAGTAAATATTTCTTTATACATACTTTAACTGGAACTTCCATCACATCCCCACTTGCAAATCATAGTCTCAAACTCTGCTCTGTACTCTGTAATTGTACTACCCACTGCAGACGGATAACATTTTCTTTTGGCTTCTAATACCAAGTTGTATGGCGGATATAGATTGCAATTATTTTCCTTACATGCAGTCCGCAATCCTAAATATTGCCTCTTGGATAATTTATTTTCAATTACCAGTGACAGAGCAGCATCACCAGACAATGTTGTTTCAACAACTTTCTGCACACATCTTCTGTAATCTGCAGCTCTTGATAAATTAGGCGAAGTTATATCTTTTATAACTTCCGAAGCATCTACTGTTCCTGCACTTCGAAGACTCATTTGTCTAGCGTACGATAATTGTTCCGGAGGAAAATTTACGGTCAGTCGTCATGCTTCGGCGGGATTCGTGGCTACGCTTCTCGCATCCTCGTGGAGGGAGCCCGTCCATTCCGCAATAAATACGTTCAAACCGAGCACCGCCTTAGTCACTCATCGTACCGCATCCGCGACCAGAACGAGGCACATCCGCTGGTTGGCCACGCGAAGTCCCCGGTCAAACAGCCCGACAGCTATTCCGCGAGGTCCCCCTCTGTCGGGGGCTGACGCAGCTTATCCAGCGCTGCCGCGTCAAGGGAAGCTTTTGCCAGCGACGCGACAACCGGATCCCCCGCGCTCAGAAGTCTGAACGCGTGGGCCACGGTCGTCACGTCGGCCAAGTCTGCCAGCGGGAGGAGCCCACATCCGTCCCACGAGGGGGGAATGTTGACCACCTCCGCGCTGGCCCGCTGCGGCAAATTGAGCCATCCCTCGACCGTGCGCCTTACAGCCTTGTCCACCTCCGCCAGTGCAGTCTTCCTCACGCTGGCACCCCGCAGCATGATGTCCAACCGTGGAATTATAACCGAACGTAAGGTTTCCACCTTCTGCCACGGGGCTAGTAGAGAGCGGTCCACCGCCCCCAAGTCCCCCAACACGTCCCGGATCGTAGAGTAGGGCGTCTGGTCAATCCGAACCCCAGTGGGCACGCCCAGGTGTTGGTAGGCATCCCCGTCTCCGAGCGCTGGAACGAGTCCCTCGTTGAGGAAAACTCGGTCCGCGCCACCACGCCGTTCCCGAGGACGTGTAGCGTAGCACACTTCCCCGGGTTAAACGTGAGGCCCAGATCCCGAGCCGTGGCCTCCGCTGCACCCAATAGCCGTCCCATGCTTTCGGGGGACGTCGCAATCAGCGCGATGTCGTCCGCGTAAGCCAGGGTTGCTACCCTAAGACCCGCCATCTTGTACCCGGCCCCCGACTCCGTGGCATGACGGACCACGGGTTTGATTGCCAGGTTAAAGAGTATTGGGCTCAGGGGGCAGCCCTGCCTCACTCCCGACCGCATGGGGATACTATCGGTGTATCTTTCAGCAGTACGGACCCTCGTCGTACAATCGGTGTACAAGCACCGGACGAGGTTAATGGTCGCACGGGGTGCACCGACACCGGGCAGCGCACCCAGGATGGTGGTGTGGGGGACCGAACCAAAAGCATTGGAAAGGTCCAGCCACGCAACCACCAGTTCCCTGCCTCGCGCAGAACAAAGTTGTGCTCAAGGTACCCTTCATGCGGCAAGAAACCCTTCTGTGCCGGGGAGAGCCGTCGGTTCTGTACGGCCCAGCGGGTAAGGCGGTCGGCCATCACGGCCGCGAAGAGTTTGGGGATTATGTCACTCATAGCGATGGGATGCCAGTTGCTGAGGTCATTCACCTTTCTTGTATAGCAAGATGGCGTTGGACTCCTTTCACAGGGAGGGAATCGACTCCACCCGACGACACGCATTGTATGTCGCCGTCAGGAGCTCGACACCCGGATCGGCCCCCCTCAGGTCGGCGTAGGTGATACCGTCCGGTCCAGGGGATGATTTCTTCATCCTCCTGAGCCGGTTGCATACCTCAGCCGCCCCGAAGGACCTCTCCAGGCTTTCATTGGTATCCTCCTCCGGCTGGTCGTGGTGGAGTGCCGGGAAGTGTTCCGAACGATCCCGAACCGCATAAATTGAACTAAAGTGCCCTTGGATGATGTCCTTGGGCACCTGGCAGTTCGGAGATTGCCCGGCTAGCACCTTCTGCACTGCCTGCTTACGGTTCATTCGGATCAAACGCTGGATTCGCGTTGCTTCCTGGACATGTTCCGTCCGTGTGAGAGGAGCCTCGGTTGTCCCGTTGCAACTGGCGTCCCCCCGGGGACGCCCCCCAAAACCCTCCGCCGCATCCGCCTTCTGCCCCTTCCCCCGGTGGCCCTTCCACCCCCCTCTCCCGCGAGCAGAACACCTCAAACCAAAGAAATCCGCCACAAGGACAGCAAGGGCCTCTAAGCCCTTCGCTGTCCTCACCGCCTCCGCGACAGCGACGATTCGCATCTTTTCGGACGCTTCCTCGGCGCTGCCGCGTCGGCGAGGGGCAGCCACAGGCGTCTGCTAGCCCCGGGGGGGGGGCATCTCCCTGGCCCGTGCCTGAGCCCCACGCATACCCGCTGCGCCCGTCTACATCCGGTCACCATCGGGTCACGACGTGTGGATGCTCCCGAGTTGGAAGCACTCCCGCGCCCCCTCGTCGCCGTCTGCCTCCGATAAATGAAAAATCTGAAAAAAATTGAGAATAATAGCAATAGCAACACCTGTTTACTGTAAAAGTATAAAAGTAGTTCCGGACCTCCTTCAATACGTTATCGGCATTTTTTGCGGTTTCTTATTTTCTCCTACCTGGTTCTTCAATCAAAAAATCTAAAAATCTCCCAAAATATGTGCTCTGATACACGAAATGTCTCTGAATTTTTTTACATTTTTTTACTCAATAAGTCAAGAAGAATTGTACAAAAACATGATTTTCGTTTTCAACCCATTACTACCCCCACGATCGTGATTTCAAGTTAAAAATGTGCACACAGGGTTTTTTTTGATAAGCTATCGAATGACCCATTGTTCGTTCAATTCGGTTTGGGGGCACATTTGACCACCTTATTCGGCTATACCCTTTCCTTCATGAACTACCGTAGACCGATGATAAAAAGACAAGCGGGACGGCACAGGGGCAAAGGGAGCACTTCGCACACTCCGCCTTATCCCCATGTTTGATCCTCGCGTAGTCCACATCATTCGACTTCAGCGGCACACTCTTACATAGACGTAGCAGTTTCGTATTTTCGAGGGAAATAGTACTATTGTTCGTGCATAACATTTCATGAATGAAAACGTAAATACGGAAACTGTGCTGTATTGTTAATAGAATTCAATTATTTTTCCTTACATATACGGGGTATTTGACTAGTCCTGGGAAAAATTTTAAAGCGCGATTCTAGAGGCCAAAATAAAACGAAAATCAAGAATACCAATTTGTTGATGGTGGCTTCGTTAAAAAGTTATTAACGTTTAAAATTCCGCTCGTACTGAATTTTTTTCTCGAAAATGCACAAGATTTCCGGGGTATATCTATTCACCAAAAACGATTGTAATTGACCCCCACAACCGAAAATAATTTTTCCAGAATGATTTGAAATTTTTGAATTTAATTGTTAATAACATTTTAACAAAGCCACCATCAACAAATTGGTATGTTTGATTTTCGTCTTATTTTGGCCTCTAGAATCCCCCATTAAAATTATTTCCAAGGGTGGCCGAACTCCCTGTATATAACGGAATTAAATGTTCTTAATAGACTAGACTTAGAGTCTTACTACAACGATTTCAAATTATCCGCAAATTGGTTTCCAATGTATTGCAAACATATAGAATGTAAAATTTTAAAAGGGAAGAGAGTCTTGTAGCAAAAACATGTGGGCTGTCTTGAGAGGATGATTGACGACAAGGAGTGATTAAGTCTTAAAGGTCACGTCTTTATTGAATTTCGAAAAAGTGACCGTAGGCTTGTAAAGTTTATGGTGACAAAGAACCCTTGAAGGCACAGGAAGTCTTCTAATGTTGGAAAGTGCTGTAAACGGCAAAATTTTTGCCTGCTTATACCCCCCAAATAACCCTATGAGCACGTCAATTATTCTGCATTTCTTATTTTACCACATGGCAATAATTTCTCTACACTGGATTCGAGTAAAGAGTGGGAAAGACGTTGCGTTTCCAACGCTTTTTCCAACGACCAACAGTTTCTCCAGAGTAATCTGCCAGTGCGTATCGAGTGTAACCAAACCGTTTTTTAATTATTTAATTTAAATTCTTTTTTTCTATTATAGTAGTGTAGTGTTTTTTACAATTTGGTTTAGTTTAGTTTCTTATCTTGTTTTTAGTTTTAGTTAATTTTTTTTATATTTCGTTTTTTTTCATTTATACATTGTTAGAATCTAAGGATTCTAACCGGGGTCCGGACGAGGGAAACAGCAGGGAAAGTTAATTGACAAGTTTTATTATTTATTTTTTCACTTGTCACGCTGCGACAAGCCGTTTATTTAAAAAAAATAAAATTTGAAAAATATACAAAAATTAAAAAAATAAAAAAATATAAAAAATATGAATATATTTTTTCTATGGCCGGCGGGGGGGGCCTCACCGGCGTTGCCCTGATTTCGCTGGACCTTGGTTTCTGTAACAAAGGTTCGATCAAATTAAATAGGTGCGTGCACGTATCGTAAACACACGCTCGTCAGCTGTTCACCTCGCTCCCCTAACGACTATCGGTGCGCTTGGAGGAGGAGATCAGCTGTCGTTTAGCGTTGATCACTGGTCTGTAATTTTTAATTGCTCGCTGATAGTTATTTATTGAAACTATCAGCAAGACTTTTACCCTGAACAGAAGAGAATGCACTCGTATCTGTCGGAGGCGGTTTAGCCACGGACGGGTCACCAAATGGAGGTTGTAAAGCTCCAAGTGGGTGAATCCCGTGAGTACGCTCTCCGTGCGTGTTGACGTAGGAACGTCGTGACAGGAGATTTCCTGCGACATTGTAGAATTACTGCACGGCGACCATTTCTTTCGGAGACCGTGACAGTAAGTGTCTTTTGCTAAAAATCCCTAACAGGTCCAAGCGCACTATAAAGCCTACCCGGCGACCGTGTTGCACGGGGACCGTATATGGTAGGCGGCGTGATGGAAGGGAGGCGCTTTGAACCCGAACTCCTCCGTAGGGTGTACGGTCGACTCGTACACCGACGGGTTTCTGGAGAGGGTTCGCAGTGACCTTTGCACGAAGAGCACTCCACGAGGCGGTACCGATTCAACGGTATGACCTTTGGGAGGCTCCAAAGCCGTATAGCTTTAAAGGGATTCTGGGTGGGTGCACCCTGAGTCCCTTACGTCGCGGTCGCGGCAACGACTGCAACGTACAATCTTTCCTTGCGAAGGCGGTCGCGTCACGCGCAGCATGTATTACGACCTCCCTTTTCTCGCAGGTAGATTGTTCGTTGAGTTCTCAAATCGCAGCAACGATGAGAATTCCTTATTCTCAAGTCCAAATTTCTTTTCTATTGAGCGCGCACTTAAGGAGCGAGATCGGCTGCGATCCACTCCCGTTGGCAGTCGGCTCATGAATAATTAGAAGTAACGTCGCGGATCGACAGACGACGACTTGCTCGCGCATTGTTGTCGCGACGCGGCACTGGCGAATCCAACTGTCGATCTCTTTTCAATGTATATTACGGTTCTCTCTCTCGACGCTGACATCACGATACCGTTTAAGCCGGTGCGAAGCGAATCTTCGCGTGAGGTCTGCGTACAAAAACACGTAAACAGCCGCGATTTTAAATTGTCCGTACGTTCAACGAACTTGACGAACGCTTAACCTTCCGCAGTGTCACGTACACAAACGGATACGGGAATCGCGGCCGAGAATTTAATATTTCGGACGAACGCGATTTTAAATAGTTTTTAACATATTTAAACAAATTTCGAATATTCAAATATTTAGATAACAGTAAAATTCGAATTTGAAATCCAGCTAATACCGATAGTTCAGATACTGGTATGTATATTTAAAGGCGTATTTCTTGCCACATTGTATTATTCGAAGTGCGCAACGTGCTTTTGTTGCTGTCGAGAAAAGGGTAAAAAGAAAACTACATCTTCAAATATACGAATACAGAAACTATCCGTATTATCTGTATCCCAAATTCGTATTCGATTTTGTCCGGATTATTCGGATATTCGAATAGTTGAATTTTTACATTAGTAGTTGACATTCATATGTACATAGTTAAGCAATGCCATCGTAATTCTTTTGACTTACATGGAAAACAGATTAGCAGTATTATTGATATAAAATGAATTTCAATATCCTTAATTTTCTGGATAGTAGAGGTGTGCGAGTACTCGTAATTTACAAGCCGAGCTGAACTCGTTTCGATTGTTCGAGCCGAATCGAGCGCTTGAATTTGTCAAGTTACTCGAAATCGACGAACTGCTTGAAATAAAATCGAGCTACTCGAAAAAATCGAGTACTCGCACACCTCTACTGTATAGTATAACTGCTGAAATGATTCCATAATGTACATTGCCGCTCAAAAGTAAGTGGATACCTACCAATGTCATCCAAAATTGGAATGTATAATATATATCGATATTGCTAAATGGTATTTATTGCCAGATTCTAGTATGAATATTTTTATATAAGATTGGGTGATATTCGTTAAAGATCTTATATCCCTTTTTTAGGTTGCTTTTAAACATAACGAGGTGTCCACATATTTTTGAGTGGCAGTGTATACAATTATATTACAAATTATATTGCAATCGTAATAATAATCTATAGATAATATATATAATTACATACAATTAATACACAGGTGTTTATAAATGCGGTAGTACTTTAAAATGTTTGATAGAGGATACCGATTCATCAAGTAATTCTATGAAGATTAATTGTACATGTACACAAGGAAACGGAAATTGTTGAAAACGATACTTGAGAAATCCGACCAGAACATTTATTGGAAAGGAATTAGAAAATAAATGAGTTCACCTCTATCGCGCAGAAAAAGCAAACACGTTAATGAACGAGGGAGATTCAGAGCCTCCTCATCTATATAGTTCTGCTGTTTTACATGCAGCGAAATCACAAACAGCAATGGCAGATTATATAGATCCAAATGCTCTTAAAGCGCTAGTTATTTTAAAATCATCGTCACTACAAAATATAATTCATAACATTGGATTAGATCCTGTTTTTGTGCATTATTGGAGCACCCACCAATTAAATGTTTATCAAAAATACCCCGCTGATAATGATGCGTGTATCTTTATTGATGCAACCGATAGCATTATTAAACATTTACAGAAAGCGGATGGTTCAATGTCAAAAAATATATTTTTATATCATTGTGTTATCAATTGCAAAAGTGGACAATTTTCAATTTGTCAGATGATAAGCGAAAGCCATAATGCAAATTCGATTCATTTTTGGTTGGCAGAGAGGTTACGGTCTGGTGCACCGGTGCCCAAAGAAGCAGTTTGCGATTCCTCGAGCACTATTAATTGCAGTTATTCGTGCATTTACAGGCTATCTTACTATCGAAGATTACGCGGATGCTTGTCAAAATTCTAGTTTACCTAAATGTTATGTCAGAATAGATGTGGCACATTTCATAAAAAGATGTTCAAATTTTTTCAAATCATTAAACAAAAGAGTAAAAGTGTTCTATCTTAGCGCGATTGGTCAGTTAATACTATGCAGAAACATTACAAATGCAAAAGATATAATACAATTCATTTTTATATATAAAATAATATATAATCTGACACAATGCGACAAAGCTCGTGTTGCAGTAATAAATTTAATGACTAATAGTAATGAGTTGAACATAGCGAACTTCGAAACCGATAGTGACTATAATAGTGTTCTATTGGAAATGGAAGATACGAATGAAACAGGTAGTTTTGATGAGGAGTAAACAAATTTTAAATAATGTTAAATCGTTAGTTACTTCTGAAGAAGGTAACAGAATTAATCCACTTTACTTTCCTCAATTAGTTAATCGTCTTATAGTTGATATTAAATTATTACCCCTTTGGTCAAATATTTGCACTGATAAAGTTGGTTGCGGTCGAATACCTGTTTCTAGTGCATCCGTCGAAAGTGAATTTAATAAAATAAAATCATTGCTACTAAAAAATTGTCCACTATTGCTCATTGATTCATTTGTTCAAAAACATGTTGATTATTTACATGGTATTATGAAAATTATTAATGCTCATGATCAGAATTCATTTGCAAACGCGGACAAACCTACACCTTTAAAAGAACGTACAATGAATACTGATTTCTTAGATACAAATTATTCATGTCCTGCATGCAAAAGTAACGACCGCCCAACAAATGCACAAGTTTGTTGTTTATGTCAAAAATGTGTTCATGCATTGCCCCAATGTTCTTTACCGATTGACGATGCTGAAGAAGGTTACGGCCAACGTCGTATATGCATGATGTGCAAAAATGTAAAAAATATAAAAGACATTTTGGCAAGTCGTGAAGTAGAAAATTGGCGTGGTTTAGAAATAAAAGAAACACATAAAACTAATGCATTATATCTCGGTAGAAATCAACATAAATTAATAGATTCTTTGACATGTAAAAAAGCAGCAAAAATACCTATTTTAAAGAATGGCTGTTAGAATAGGGAGGGTCCAAATATTTTAATTGAACGCCTCGTCTAACTGAGGTCCGGATCACGAGGGAAAGGACGTTGGAAAAGCAGTAATTGCACGTTAATTTTATCTTCGCTTCGTCGAATTATCGACGGAGCCGTTTATTTTTGTACTTTCTCAGGACGAACACAAACACAAACTCTTAATTTTAACCGCCAGGACGTCTGGCCGGCGTCTGGCCAGAAAAAACCCCGCCGATGGGCCGTCTCCTTTGGCGATTCGCGTCGCTCTATCCTGAAACAAAAGAGACGAGACTATGCGTAAATACCGAGTAACGTGAGTCACGTTATCCGTCTCGTTCTAAGGTTCACGCGCTCTTGGTGGTGCTTGTCGCACTCACGAGCGGGGAACTCGGCCGCCGCGTTACGCAGCTAAGCTAGCAGACTGTATGTGTGAACGTTCCCTTTAAACCAGGAAATGTTTGATTGCAGATTTAGAAGACGAGAGTCGATCTCGATTTTTCCGACTGCTAATTTCGACTGTCGCAGGAGAGGTTAACAGAGGGAGGTTGTAAGGCTCCACCTATTTACCTGCTCCTCGGCCGTTTACCGTCCTCGTAATGCGTACGGGCACTGCGTGGTGCAGCACCTTTACAGCGCATGCAGCGACTTGTAATTATAGTGCGTACACCACGGCGCTATACTGAGCGGTTCTACGCACAGTGTCCGTACACACTGGCTGTTAGAGACCTAAGTTATCGGCCGCTAAGACCTATCAAAATAAAGACCGAAAGAGGTCTATCCATCGTTTCCCCCGTCAGAGGAGAGCTCTCCCTCTCCTCTGCGCGGGGACCGCGAGTTCAGTGCTATCTTAACTGGCATAGTGAGAAAGAGTGTTCTTCGCCGCGGAAATTAATATAAGAACTAACTGCACTAAACACTACTGTGATTAATTGCTTAGTCTAACATAAATACCTGTTATTCGTACTGTGTTTTAATTTTAACCAAGACCTGCAAACTTCAACATTGGTCCTTCGAGCCGGATATTTTCGCCACAAGAATCGAGATAAACACCTGTTGTAACCTTATACATCTAACGAGTCGTTATACATATCTGTTGTGCCGCAAGGAAACCAAAACATGGAGAAGTACGTTAAGAAACAGCTCGATCTATTCAAACGTATTCGTTCTACAGTTGAGAATATGCGAAAAATGGGTGCGGCCAAACTAACTAAAGGTGTTATTACATCGCGTTTGGAGCTCATAGAAAAGAACTGGGCCGCGTTTCTCGAAGTACACGATCAGCTCATCGATGTTTTTTCGCAGACCGAACCCGATAATCAGTATTTTAAATTAGACTACATCGGCCAGTGCGAGGAGGCGTACGTTCAACAAAAAGCGATTCTACTCGATCTAAAGGAAGAATATACAACGGGTAAGCCCGAACCATCTCACTGTAATTCGTCGCTTCGATCACTACCGAAAATAGCACTGCCGAGTTTTTCCGGCGATTATAAAAGTTGGTCAAATTTTCGTGATCCATTTCAAACGCTTATTCTAGACAATGTATCTCTCTCTCCTGTTGAAAAGCTGCATTATTTAAAGACCAGCCTGACTGGCGAACCTGCGCTACTTCTACAAAATATACCGGTCACTGACGATAATTTCGAACGAGTTTGGACAACAATAACTGAACGGTATCAAAATCTACGTGTACTAATCCACGCCCAACTGACTTCTCTGATGTCCCAACAACCTATAAAAAGGGAATCATCTAGAGCCCTGAAGGAGCTCCTGAACGGCACGACGGACGCAGTCCAAGCCTTGGAGGCCTTGAAGCGACCAGTCCGGCAATGGGACGACTGGCTCGTCTTCATAACGGCCGAGAAACTGGATCCAAGGACTCGAATGAGCTGGGAAACTTCCATCGGATCCACTTCTGAACCTCCAACCTTCGAACAACTGAGAACCTTTCTTACTACAAAACTGCGCGCCCTAGAAGCGGTGGAAGGATCGTCCAGCTCATCTGCGGCGCCCACAGAGAAGACCGGAGTCCTGCGACACGAAAAGAAGACACCCTTATATACTACTCCACGTCTAAAGGCGTACGCGACACACACTACTGAAGAAGCCAATCGTCGATGTCTCATCTGCCAAAAGGAACACTTCATCCTGTTCTGCCCTACATATAAGAACTTAAATCCTCGAGAGAGGAAGCTGCTCATATTCTGGAAAGGTAGCTCACTGCGCTACGACTTCCTGCTCCGTAACCTCGCCAGTCTCCGTTGTGCTTGCTACCGCTGAACTTGTGCTGGAGTCAGACCAGGGAAAAAGGGTGTCCGTAAGAGCCTTAATTGACCCCTGCTCAGAGGTCTCGTTGCTGGAGGAGAGCGTGGCGCAGTTCTTAAACTTAATTCGAATACCGGAGAAAATTCCTGTTGTCGGCGTCGGTAAGACGCAAACTTATACAAAAGGTAGGGTCTCTCTTCGGTTATACTCTCGCTTAGATAACTCGATCTCGTATAAAAGCATATATACTTCCTCGATTGTCATCCTATCAAGCGATGAAATCTTCTAGCACTTCTGCCCTGTCACATTTAGATGGACTGGCACTGGCCGATCCTCATATTTTTTCGTCGAGGAGAATCAACTTAATTCTGGGAGCTGATATTTATGTTCAAATCATAAGGTCTGGCTTGAGAAAAGGTCCACCGAATACTCTCATCGCTCAAGCCACCTCGCTGGGGTGGATTCTAACTGGGCCGTTAAGGCAATCAAGCAAGCTGGAAAATAATACTCACTATGCTATCTCATTGCAGTGTTCCATTCGAGAGGCAAACCTTGTTGAGACTCTAACTCGTTTCTGGAGAACCGAGGAGGTTCCTTCTATTTCTAATTCGTTGACTGAAGACCAGAAAGCATGTGAGGATCATTACACTCGAACGCATAAGCGAGATGAATCTGGAAGGTATATTGTTTCTTTACCTCTAAAATCTTCGCCCGCTGAATTAGGTGAGAGTAAGAAGGCCGCGAGCTCCTTCTTCTCCAAACTGGAAAGACGTTTTGATACAGATCCTAAGTTTCAAAACGCCTATCGCGAATTTTTAAGGGAGTACGAGGATCTCGGCCATATGGAGCGCATCTCAGACCATTTAACCAATAAGGGACCAGTTTATTATCTGCCGCATCACGGCGTGCTACGCGAATCTAGTTCGACTACGAAACTTAGAGTAGTTTTTAATGCTTCATGTAAGACATCATCGGGCACTTCTTTAAACGATCTGGTTCACACGGGTCCTAATCTTCTCCCCGAAATCTTTTCCTTACTACTTCGCTGGCGCAAGTACGCCATAGCTTTCTCCGCGGACGTTGAAAAGATGTACCGCCAAATTCTTGTGGAGAAGAAGGACTGTGACTTGCAACGAATCGTCTGGCGAGATAATCCCGGCGAGCAATTAACTAGCTATAGGCTCCGAACGGTCACCTACGGTATGGCTTGCGCTCCATACCTGGCAATTCGTACACTTCTCCAATTGAGCAGGGACGAAGAGGAGGCATATCCACTGGCTGCTCGTTGTCTTCGAAGCGATGTTTATATGGACGACGTGGTTTCGGGATCAGACACGCTGGAAGAGGCCGGTCAACTTCAACAACAATTGCTGGCATTGTTGAGGGCGGGCGGCTTCAAATTACGAAAATGGTCATCCAATGAACCTGAACTCTTAAAAACTCTACCGGTCGATCATCTTGCCTCCTCTTCTGACCTTTCGTGCAATTTCGATGGAGTTTCATCTCTTCTGGGTCTGAAATGGAACACTGCCTCCGATTGCTTCTTGGTTTCTCTTCGACCTCGTAATAAATCTGGCCCCATTACTAAGCGATCGGTCTTTAGCGAGATAGCTGGGCTTTATGACCCGTTGGGTCTTCTAGCTCCCGTAGTTATCGTAGCAAAAATTTTCATGCAGTCATTATGGCTGCTCAAGCTAAACTGGGATGATTTGCTTCCCGAAACATTACGAACCTATTGGTTAGACTACCATTCTGGCCTAAACTTTCTTCCTGATCTGCGAATACCTCGTTGGATTGGGATCACGAGCAACGATAAAAATTATGAGTTACACGGGTTTGCCGATTCCTCTGAAAAAGCTTACGCGGCGGTTATCTACGTGAGAATTATTCCGCGACAAACAGAATTGAGACCTCGCGTTAATTTAATTGCAGCAAAAACTCGCGTCGCGCCTCTTAAGCAAGTCTCATTGCCGCGACTAGAACTTTGCGCCGCCACATTGCTGGTTCGACTAATGCATTCTATAAAAACCACGCTAGACTTAGCCACTAGTGATATTCATCTCTGGTCTGACTCTTCTATCGTTCTTAGCTGGCTTCAACAGCACTGTTCAAAATGGAAAACTTTTGTTGCCAACCGTGTTTCCGAAATTCAAACAACACTACCCGAAGCAACTTGGCGTCACGTACGCTCTAGCGACAATCCGGCTGACGCCGCGTCTCGCGGATTATCTGGAAATAAACTAACATCTTTCAAATTATGGTGGGAAGGACCTTCCTTTCTATCTAGCCGAAACTATAATTTGGATAACCACCTTCTAACAAATCTGGTTACGGAACAGGAGGCTCGTGTTACAAAGTTTTCCTGCTCTGTCCTTTCTGGTACCTCCTTTATTGAAAACCTCATAGGTCGTTATTCTACAATACAAATACTCTGTAAAATTACGAGCTGGTGTTTACGTCTCCGCAAACGGTCAATAGAGACTCAATCTTCTAGCGAAAACAGAAAATTTATCAGCTCGCGCGAACTGCATGATGCCCGACACATCTTAATCAAGGGCGTTCAAACGACGGCCTTCTTCACGGAAAAATCACTTCTTGAACAATCCGCTGCAATCTCCCGAGGTCCCTTAGTGCGTTTAAACCCCTTTTTAGACAAAGAGGGAATTTTGCGAGTCGGCGGACGGTTAAAACACTCACTTCTCGACTTCCAAGAAAGGCATCCTATTATACTACCTGCAAGGGGGCATTTTACAATACTACTAATTCGCGAAGCTCACGAGAAAACTCTTCATGGTGGAGTACAGCTTACCTTGGGAACATTACGTCAACGCTACTGGATTCTCTCTGGACGACGCGCTGTACGCACTTATATAAACTCATGTATCACTTGTTGGCGATGGAGTACTAAAACCTCTCATCAACAAATGGTTGACCTTCCTAGTACTCGAGTAAGACCTTCCAGACCATTTTCAAATTCTGGCGTTGACTACGCCGGACCGTTTCTTATAAAAACTAATCCGGGCCGAGGTTACCACACACGAAAAGCTTATGTCGCTGTCTTTGTCTGTCTAGCGACTCGTGCAGTACATTTAGAGCTTGTAACAGATTATACCACTGATTCCTTTCTAGCAGCGTACCGACGCTTTGTAGCACGACGCGGAAATTGTTCATCTATTCGCAGCGATCAAGGTACGAACTTCGTGGGTGCTGATCGCGAGCTTCGGCGACTCTTCGCAGCCGCTAGTTTGGATTAGGCAAAACTGGCAGGTATTCTCGCTCAAGACGGAACCACCTGGCACTTCAATCCCCCTGCGGCACCGCACTTCGGGGGTATCTGGGAAGCGGCGGTGAAGTCGATGAAATTCCATCTTCGGCGAGTAGTAGGGGACACGCCTCTTACGTATGAGGAAATGGCTACCGTTCTCGCACAAATAGAGGCCTGCCTGAATTCTCGACCGCTATCGCCTCTGGAGGTTGACACTGAAGCCAACGAATTCATAACACCCGGTCACTTTCTAGTGGGAGGTCCTCTTACAGCAGTACCCGAACCGTCGCTCACGGAAGAGAAAAAACCTCGCCTAACACGCTGGCAGCTACTACAGCGAATGCGAGATCACTTTTGGAAGCGCTGGGCAGCCGAATATCTACAAGGCTTGCAGTCTCGTCATAAGTGGTCACAACCACAACCTAACGTGCAACCCGGGGATCTTTGCCTGGTCACCTCCGAAGTCACGCCACCCACCAAATGGCCAATCGGACGAATCCTTACAACTTATCCCGGCGATGACGGCCGGGTCCGAGTTGTCTTGGTGAAGACTCCCTTCTCAACCATTAAGCGACCTGTTACAAAACTCTGCCTCTATCCAAAGACACCAGTTCGCGATTAACTAATCACTTAACCGCGCCTATCACATCTATTCGTCTGCTGGACGAAGGCGGGCGGGAATGTTAGAGACCTAAGTTATCGGCCGCCGGCGGTCTGGTGCGGCCATGAACGCCCGGCCGCCGAGGGGTGGAAACGGGGTCGCGGGCGGTTGCGAGTTGGGGCTCGCAGCCGCCACTAAACGCGGCCCCGGGACGGATAGCGGCGGGATGGAGTGGCCCCGTCCCGCCGCTATGAGGCAGTGTGTCTACTGGGGGGACCGATTGTCCCCCCGGGGGATGGGCGCGAAAGCGCGGGCACGGGGAGGATACCGGAAGAATGCTTCGAGCGATTCCCGGTATCCTCCCAAAGCGTGCCGAAGGGTCACCGTGGGGTTTTTAGTGGATAGGTCCAGCGCCTGTCGTTGTACGGGCGCGGGGAATCCCACACACCCCTCCCACCTCTCCCCAAGGAGGTGGGAGGGAGTCTTTCGAAGATTTTCCCCACGACAAAAAAAAAAAAAAAAAAAAAGTTATCGGCCGCTAAGACCTATCAAAATAAAGACCGAAAGAGGTCTATCCATCGTTTCCCCCGTCAGAGGAAAGCTCTCCCTCTCCTCTACGCGGGGGCCGCGAGTTCAGTGCTGTCTTAACTGGCATAGTGAGAGAGAGTGTTCTTCGCCGCGGAAATTAATATAAGAACTAACTGCACTAAACACTACTGTAATTAATTGCTTAGTCTAACATAAATACCTGTTATTCGTACTGTGTTTTAATTTTTAATCAAGACCTGCAAACTTCAACAATGGATGAAGTAAAACCGAAGGAAAGAGGAAATGGAAGAACTTTATATGAGGCATTGAGGAAGAGGCCGGGAAAAGATTTTAGAATAACAATTCCCAATAGGCGTAAGAAGGGGGAAGGAGAGAGGAGGGGAAGGTTAGGTTTTATGATAGAAGGATGGTGAACAAAAAGTTGTTGGAGGAAATGTTGGAGGTGATTAGAGAGATGGGGTTAGAGGAGGAGTGTGTGATCAGATTGAAGGGGAAGTGGTGTGAGAGTCTGGAAGGGCCGAGGTATCTAGGGCAGGGAAGAAGGCAGAAGGGGGAATTAGAACGGGAAGCTAGGAGAAGGGGGATAAGGCGGGGGAATCAGAGGATGTGAAGGACGGAGAGTGTCGGAAAGGGATAGCAAGGAGGGGGGAGAAAAGCAGTGGGGATGGAGGACGGTCCTTCGGGATAGAGGGAGTTAGGCGTCGTGACGTGTTAGGTGGTAACCTTGGAAGGGCCACACTGGAGGCAGAGATACATTCAGTGTGGCAACAGTGTGACAACATCGCATGCCGATTGTCGCGAGGTCGAGGTCGAAAGCAAGAAGAAAAGACTGACAGTCGTCTTCTTTCTCGACTTCCCGAAGGTATGCAAAGTGCCGAACTCACGTATATGTGGTTCTTGTGGTAGTATATATCTGCTATCCCCACCACTCCGTTAGACGCTAAGGAAGTTCGACGTTTCTAATGTCGACGCCGATATACTCAATTATTCCCAATCTGGCCACACTGCTCCGATGACCTCCGTCGATATGGAAATTAAGCAGGTTGCCACGGTGGTTAGCCCCCCAGAGGCCGAATCAAAGGGAGATACCGTAAGTCCCTCCCCATCTAAGAAGGAAGGTCTGAACGAGGTCGTAGAGGTGTAAAATTCACCCTTCTCCAGGGCAATTTGGCGTGGGCCGGCAGGACACAGACGTGTTCGTTCACACCCTGCGGATCCGATGGGTAGGGTAGGGAACCGTCATGCCCCCAGTCATCGGCGTGGTGACCGCAGAAGACACATGACGGGCCGCCCCATGTCTTGGAGGTCTATCCAGATATAAGGAATAAGGAAGAAGGAAGATGGGAAAAATCGAAAGATCGACCGTTTTTCCTTTCTGCGTTAATCCCCAGGAAAGCAATCGTGTTACGTTGAATGAGATTGAACCTGTCTTATGAACATCCAAAAGGTTATATAAAAATTCGTCCGTCAAGATGTTCACAGAGAAAGGGTGAATGTCTCTTCCAATACACACATTTTCTTATGCACAAAAATTATCTATACGCGAGCATATACGCATCGCGATTGTCCCGACCGCGAGTGTCCACATATTCACAGGAAACTGCACTGCTTCCACACCAGTAGATATTCCACATGGCCACCATTTTCTTTTAGGCATAGCTGCATTCTTCTATGAGAATTTTGCCATAGATTTTCTAGATTGGATCAGTCTCTTGTTTAAATAATACCCGCTGAAAACGTGATGTGGTATTTTAGTTCTCCGAGCGCATTCACGGGCGCTGAATAAATTAAGTTTTTTAGGTGACCCCAACAGAAAAAGTCAAAGGGATTGAAATCAGATGAACGAGCAGGCCACGGCGTAGATCCTGCTCGTCTAATCCACTTATTTCCAAAATACGCGTTTAAATGTCCGCGTGCTGCCAGTGTGGAATGTGATGGTGCACCGTCGTCCATGTACCATATGTTTCTGCGTAAATGTAGTGGGTCGTCCTCTAGAAGATTTGCAACTGCGTTTGTAAAAATTTCAGATATAATTGTCCTGTTAATCGTTGCGGGAAGATCATAGGATCAATAATTTTGTTGTTAAGAATTCCTGCCCAAATATTAACAGAAAATTGGCGTTGAGTATTTATTTCGAAAAATGTGTATGTGCTTTCTCCTGCCTAAATATGTGCATTATGTGTATTTACTGTACCGTGGCGAATGAATGTTGCTTCGTCGATAAATAGTATATTTGAAAAAAAATCTTCGTCATCTCTAATCATGGTTAACATCCATCTGTAAAAATCTTTGCGTCTTGCAAAATCACTCCCTTCCATTTGTTATACCCGTTGGAAGTGATACAAATGCAGTTGCTTGTACTTTAAAACTTGCTAAACTGTTGAATTATTCACTCGTTCGACTGCCGTAATTATTTGCACGCTGAAACTAGAACCTTCTTCGGTCAGTTTAGTAACAGCAGTGTCTTCTGAGACAACACATTCGACAAACGATTCAAAGCATTTATAATTACGTATTAGCAGCGTAGTATATTCATATTTAATTACACAGTTTAGCATGTTGTATAGTGTATTATTGAAGAGTTTATTATATAGTTGTTTGTGTAATAGTAATATTAAGTGTATGTTAGATATACTTATTGTATCTAATATTTTGTTTTGTAAACGAAGTTGTTGTATAAATTGTTTTATAACATTTAGTAAGTATGAACATATTTCACACTTCGTCATATTAATTATTTTCTACATTTAGAATATTTCTGTTATCTATTTATTAGCTATTAAAACAGAATTCTTCAATGGAGACTACAATGGGAAAATCTAAAATTAAGGTGATCACACGGATACAATTATTTAATTTAAAGCAAGAACGGAGAAATTTAAACATTAATGAAAAACTACAATTTCTCAAAAGTTTTTTATTAAGCCAAAATAGTTATTCAGAAAGTGAACAACAACAGTTTAAGCATAAAATCTCATATTTAAAATCAGAATTCAAACGCAGATAGTTATTATCCAAATACGTGGAGGAGGCTTTCAAAATAAAAAATAGAAATTGGCTTGAAGGAACAATGAAGATACCTATTGCAAAATTTCAAGTAGGGCGACCAACAAAATCTTTCTCGGTATCATGTGAACGTGCCAAAGGAAAGAAAACGGAAGAACTTGGAGAAAATGTAAGTTTAGAGGAATTGGTGTTCGCCACGGAAGTGAAACTAAGATCGTCTGGCTTGCTGGATGCTGCAGTTATATTGAAAGAGATTTTAAATCTCCTACGTTTGCAGTCAAATGCAAGATTAACTTTCAAATAGTGAACATGAAGAAAGAAAATAGTTATCAAAGTCAAAAGCTCTCTCAATTTTTGTGAAAGTAGGACTACCTAGGGACGACTATAATGTGATAAGATCTAGGACAAAAAATTATTCCCCTGCTATTCCATTATTCAAAAATTTAAAAAAGAATGCTATCCTCCTCCAGAATCCTATACTATAACTACGACTTGTGCGGAAAATTACAAAATTTATTAAACCATACGGCAACTCGCTTATTACTATATTTAAAAGAGATAGTGCTGGAGTTCAATGGTTCACAGCAGTCACTATACAGGGTGTTCGGCCACCCCTGGGAAAAATTTTAATAGAGGATTCTAGAGGCCAAAATAAGACGAAAATCAAGAATACCAATTTGTTGATGAAGGCTTCGTTAAAAAGTTATTAACAATTAAATTCAAAGATTTCAAATCGTTCTGGAAAAATTATTTTCGGTTGCGGGGGTCAATTACAATCATTTTTGGTTATTACACATACCCCCGAAATCCTATCCACTTCTGAGAAAAAAAATCGAGAAGGTGTGAAATTTTTAGACGAAATTAAAAAATTTTAAATCATACTAAAAAAATTATATTTAGTTACAGTGGGCAATTACAATCATTTTTGGTCATTATACATACCCCCGAAATACTACTCAGTTTCGAGAAAAAAATTCCTTACCGAAAATATAATTTCTGGCCAGAAATATCTGCCCGAATTTTCATGCGAATCTTTAAAACGTCATAACTTCTGAACGGACAAATTGCAAAAATATTCGAAAAGTTGCTCCTTGACGCCGCAAAATGACAAAAACCCCATAAAAATGGTCCAATTTTCAAACAGCCATAACTCCTACAATAGTAAATATATTTCAATGAAACTTTTTTTTTAAGTAGAGCCCATGGGTACCTACAAAAAAGTATTAGACAACTTTTCTGTAGGGCGTCACACAAAATTACTAAAAATTAAAAAGGAATTTTTAAGAAAAATCGACAGGTGCCCAAATTTCGACGAAAAAAAAATTTTTAATTAATTCTAAAAAAATTATTTTCGGTTGCAGGGGTCAATTACAATCATTTTTGGTGAATAGACATACCCCCGAAATGTTGCGCATTTTCAAGAAAAAAATTCAGTGCGGTCGGAACTTCAAATGCTAATAACTGTTTAACGAAGCCTTCATCAACAAATTGGTATTCTTAATTTTCGTCTTATTTTGGCCTCTAGAATCCCCCATTAAAATTTTTTCCAGGGGTGGCCGAACACCCTGTATAAACAAAAATTTAAAAATAACTATGATACTGATGCGGGTATATTTCAATGTTTGTTAGTACCATAACAATTAATCAATTACACTGATAAAGGAGTCGTTTGGAAAAATCCGGTACCATCATCATCGAGCTATTGCAGGCCAATAAGAATGAGATTCGTGAAGGAAACTATTGATATTACAAATGAAGAAGTAAATTATATACAAACGAATATAAGGTGTTTATAAGAAACGAAAATTACAGAAAATAACAGATCCATATTTGTTAAGCATAAGTTGATATTCACTGTGCTTGATAGTAAAGTATGCAATGCTGTTACAAACACTTCTTCAACAATGAGATGCTACATTTATGGAGTTACTGGTAGAGAATTAAATAATTTAATAATAAAAAACGAAGTGAATCCGAAATCATTGGAATTAGGTTTATCAATTTTACATGCTCGAACGCTTATTTGAACATTTACTACATGTATCCTACGAACTACCAATCGTGAAATGGCAAATAAGATCTGAAAATGAAAAATATATAGTGGAACAAAGAAGAAAAAAGATTGAAGAAGAATTCAGAAAAAAATGAGCGTTATTGTTGATATGCCAAGACCAGGTCTTGACAACGCAAACGATGATAATTGTAGTCGAAGGTTTTTTATGGACCACAAGTTATTATCGGAAATAACAGGATTTGATGCAGAAAACATTTATAAATTTAAAGTAATATTCGAAGTGATATCAAGCGGTTATAAAATTGATACACAAAAATTTGCAACGTATACCACAGAGACAGCACAAATGTACGTTTGACTATATGGGTGGGGTATCCTATGTCACCCACAACATACAAAATATTAATTCACGAATTAAAAGTTATAGAAAATGTAATTTTGCCTATTGGGCAATTATTAGAAAAAGTAGCCAAAGCGAGAAACAAACATTTTCGCCAGTATAGACAGAGTTATGCCAGAAAGTGCTCCAGGAAGGCATGTAGTCTGAATGTCAATAGACTCTTACTTATTTCTGATCCCCTTTTAACAAGTTTAAGACAACCTAGAAGAAAAAGAACAATGGCGTTCATGAAAGAAAGTTTGGATTTATTTTTCCCTTCTGAGCCTATCATTCCTACAGATGAAAGCGAAACCGAATATGGTGAAGAAGAAATATCTGAAGAAGAAACTTCGAACACATTGTCTGACGGAAATTGATTTTATTAATTGAAAAATGTTATTTATATATTTTCTTATTAAAATGTTATTTCTATATATATACATTCTGCACTACAATTATATTCTACCTCATTTGAAAATAGTTTCCATGTAAAAGTAATTTTTTCCGACTTGCCGGTGTAAATACCATACTGTGCGTCGATCCCATAACTTTGGATATACGATCGGAATTATTAAAATTAATTAATCTCGATGCGAAAGATTGCAGTTGTGAAAAAATATTTGAAGCATTTAAACATGAAATGTGGAGAAAAAAATTCCGATTTAAAATAGTCTTGCCTTATCATCTGACAACGCGTCTGTCATGATAGTACAATACTGATCGTTGCAAAAATTCTCGGCGAAAAGTTTTAAACTTTGAGGTGTCCTTGCCATTCTTCTGCATTGGTAGTGGCGTGCAGCATGCAATATCATTCCAGACATATGCGAGGATTACGAAAAGTAGCAACTTTTATATAGAGTAGTTTCAAACGTTCAGCTATATTTCGCGAATTTCAGCAGTTTTCTCTTTCTCTCTTTCGTTTTATTTTTTTAATATTACTATTATTAATGCAATTTAAATCTTAAGAAAGAGATTATTTTGCAGTGCTGTACAAATGTTTCAATACATTATAATACTTTACATAATACAACAGAAGTTATAAACATTCGTATGCCTGCTAAACAAACAGTTTAAAGATGAACTCTTTTATTAAATATTTAACTCACAGCGATTCAGAAACGAGTAGGTCAGTTTACACATCTCGGATGTAGGTCTGGAGAGTAGAACATTACTAGAGAGCGGTAGATAAAGATGTAGTTTTTGCAAATGTTTGATAAACTTTGATCTGTGTTCTTCAAATGTGGGATATTGCCATAATACATGGTGTTTAAAGATTGCATACTGCCGAGCGATTGTCCTCGGCCGCGATTACCGTTAATCCTGTTAGCGTACAATAATCGGGAGATTATTTCTAAGAGAATTTCTACAGCGAAAAGTGATAGAAAAACGCGTTTATTACTAGTTTTTCTGGCATCGGTAACGGCTCATTACCTTCGATTCGAGTGTGCTAACGGTGTTGATGACGTCAGTACCGTGAGAAAGTAGTGCGCTAAGAATCAGACGGAGAAAGATTGCCGAAATCTAGACAGCGCCGCGGAACGACTAATTAGAGTATTACAGCGGCCTCTTCGGCTGCCAATCCGCACAGTCTTACGACGACTTTTGCCATAGACACATCGGCTCCCGATCGTGTCCGTACAGAACTCAAACGCAACTCGAAAGGAATATTCGTTTGAGAAAAGACAAATAGACTGTAATAAACAGGGTGCAACGAGCAGATATTTAGTCTAGTGCGGGCCCACAGAAAGACCTCGCACAGCTGAGAATTCGGAAAGCTCGAAAAGATGTGGAAATTAATTCACATTTTGCTTGACAAACGAATCGAATTCCGATTCGTACAAGTGCATCCAGAAGTCTCGTTCGGGAAATTCCCAATCAAGCTTCCATTAATTTCAATACTGCAAATTGGAGGGATCGAGAATACACCATTAAGGTGATCGACCCCCCCCCCCCCCCCCCCCTCGGTGTGGAATTAACCGGTCGTCTTAAGCGTATAAACGCTTGTGTCACAAAGAAGACAGGATAACGTCCAAACTTCTTTGTGATTGTCATTCGGCTGAGGAGACACCGAAGGGAGGCACCTACGTGGTGTCTCTCCAGGTGGGCTCACTGTAGTCAGGTCGACGTCCACTTAGGACATCTGACATTCGGTCTTCGCCTCCTTACAGATCCCGCCCGTGTAACGTTTAAAGGAGCATCTGTGCGGAGAGGTGAGAGTCGTGGGTCAGGCCCCAACGCAGTACAAAATACTGCGACGAATCACATCGAGTGGTGCATCCGTGCAGTGAACAACGTGCTGTCGGGTTTCGCAGTGCAACTCACGGCCAACAAGTCATCTGATGGAATGCTTAAGAGGAGCCGCAGATCGACGGTCGTGCCGTTGCACTGTAGTGTGACTCGACGCACAGACTCAATGGACATACTCACGGAAGCAGTGCATTTGGAGCCTTACAACCTCCACTTGCACCCCCGTCCACTAGGCAATTGACAAAAAATCGACAAAGAGAAGAATTTTAATTCTTTTCCACACCTAATAAAATACAGTCTGCTAAATAGTTTGTATATTACGAACAAGCGAAATTTTTCGCTCCTGTACGTTCGAATAACGAAGCCAGGAGCATGAGGAAACAAGCGCGGCATATACACACATAACGGGTTTGCATGCATCTAACACATAGACGTGTTTTTCTGTTATAGGAATCCTGGCCTACCTTAACCCGGCGAATTCGGCAACCTCGCTCAGGAATCGGCTGGCGACGAACTTCAATTGAAATTATTCTTTGATTTTTATTAACTCCAATTTAAGTTTGCATTTTTTTAAATTACATTTGGTTTTCTTATTTTGTTTAAATTACTCAATGTAGTAATAAACGGTCGACTGTAAAGGCCGACGAAAAGGAAATCATTTGAATCCTAATCACTTCCCCAATAAACTCCTATTCCTCTATCCGAACTTCGTCGTTAAAAGCATCGGCTCTTTAATATCCTGCAAATCAAAATGATGCACAAATAATGAAAATTGTACTTCAAGATCCAAATGGTTTACAAACACTGATAAAAGGTGGAGATATATGTGTAGTTGATCGAGGTTTTCGCGATGTATAATCATATTTATAAGAATCTTTCTATAAAGTGCTCATGCCTGCCTTAAAAGGAACACGTAATCAACTAATACCTGCAGAATCCAATGCTTCACGCCAAGTAATAAAAGTTCGCTGGGTAATGGAAGCGATTCACGGCATTATTGGACAGAAATATAAATTCCACTACTACCAAATGGACAAAAAGTTCGTCCCCACAGTCCATTTATATTGCAGAATAGCATTTGTTTTAAACAATACATTTGGAAAACGATCAAATTCAGAAGGTGGACTCCGTGGTGAAATAATAAACAGAATGTCAAGTCAACGAACGGAAAATACATTGGCAATAGAAGTTCAGACAAAACTCTGGAACAGAAGAAAAGGACCATTTAACATAATATCCGCGACGAATCTTCCTTCAATCTAGATTGTATCAATTATCGCAAGCAGTTTCATATTTAGCAGAAATAATAGACGAAGACAACAATATTCATATATATTCCTTAAAAGAAAATTGTTAGAATACTACGTGTTTAAACATCGCGTGAGTCCGAGACAGAGAAACTTGGCCGCGATTCCCGTATATTTTAAATTCGCGTAATTCTAGAAGCTTGTGCTGACGTCGAATTTTTTCGTCGTTTAGATTAGTATACTCTCTAGATTAGAGAGAGAGAAAGAGAAGAAGAAAAGTGATCAATTGGAAAAAGATCGACAGCCAAACGCAGCAGCGCAGCGCCGTGACTACGCGGCGCGTAGCTGCCCGGGTCCAGCAGCGCGATATGTCGCTACGCGGTTCTGCACCTGCGCGACAGAACCCAGCCGCGACCGTCGATGCTTGCAGCCAGAGATGCCAGAGTCAGCACCCAGTGCCCTACTTACACATACCAGACAACGCGTACGTGAGCTCGTGGAGTTTCGGAAAGTCGACAAAGGCAAACTGACACATGCCCTCTTTCTCGATTATTCCGAAGCTGCCCGAAGTAATTTCGGTCCGCCTCGTGGGAGTCGAGAGAGAAAGGCTCACATTTGCCTTCTCACTCTTAACAACTGAAATCCGTTCTCCCGTCTACGGCATACGATTTGGAATCTCGAGCCGAGATTCTCGACTGCCCAGGCATTTTTACTTTTCGACCTATGTATAGGCGCACATAAGCAAGGTACCCATATTGAAAACAAATTTTGTAAAATTTATTTTACAGAAATACACGTTTTAAGACCCCCCGATCACATTTTAATTATTGAAAAAAAAGAAATTTTTTTGTTATTATTCCTATGTATGAGCGTACATACGTATATTATTAATACATTTGAGTATAAATGGCTGAATGAATTTAAATGGAACGTCTATTAATAAAGTTTATAATCAGACCACGGATAATAATGAATATACCTCTTGTTTTATAGTTGTTCCGATACATAGGCGTAATTTACAAAAGATCTTTTAAATGTTTCATATAAATCTTGGGAAGAATTCAATTTTATGTAAAAAAAAATTAAATGAACTTTTTCTCTATCTTTTCTAGAAAAGAAAAACTTAAATGAAATCTTATACATTATATGCTTACTTAAATCGCATTGAAAACGAACACCACAAATGTTTTAGAATAATGTGCAAAATGGTCTTACTCGCAAAGAGTTAATTGAGAAATAAATGTTTGGTAAATGAAAACAGGTAAGCAGCTTAACCAGCTGCGATTTTCGCTAAGGCAAATTGAAAACTCGGTTCTAACAAGGGAAAGTTGGAATGGTACCCGGTTTTGGGTTAAGTTTTACTGCAAAATATTATAAAATTTATTACAGCTACTTATCTCAAAAAATAGAACCAAATTCACCAATAACCAGCGTGGCGTGAATGATGAGGTGTTTGGCCGTAAGTTCGAGCTTCTTTTGCTCTGCAGGTTCGAACCCTGCTAAAAGAAATCTTTTTTTTTTAATTATATTTTAATCGTACACTAAATGTGACATTATATTTTTGTCTGATCTTCGAATATTTTTTGTTAAAGTTGAATTTACCAATTACATTTAACATGTGTTATTTTCAATATATGAAGTCCATGAATCTGGATGGTATTTTTCGTAAAAACAGTCAAAACATAAAAATTTTAAACACCACATACATCTAATGAAAATTCTGTTTTCACAGAAATTACAAAATTTTGTATTTAACTCTGATGGAAAGGCCGCTTCATTTACATTGATATAATGTGAATGATTTTCGGATTTCGATTTACTTGTACCTTGTACTTTTTACCTTATACTTCAGATAAAAAGAGATATAACTGGCTAAAACAGTTTTATGATAGTACCTGCTAACTTATGTTACTGTTCTAAAATGAAGCGCTATGTTTTGTACCTTTAAAAATATTCGACTATGTCCTTTTCAAATTTAAAATCCAACCCATAATTTGTATCATACTGGCAAATGGGATCGAGTTTTCATATTTGTCTTAACGAAAATCACAGCTGGTTAAGCTGCTTACCTGTTTTCATTTACCAAACATTTATTTCTCAATTAACTCTTTGCGAGTAAGACCATTTTGCACATTATTCTAAAACATTTGTGGTGTTCGTTTTCAATGCGATTTAAGTAAGCATATAATGTATAAGATTTCATTTAAGTTTTTCTTTTCTAGAAAAGATAGAGAAAAAGTTCATTTAATTTTTTTTTACATAAAATTGAATTCTTCCCAAGATTTATATGAAACATTTAAAAGATCTTTTGTAAATTACGCCTATGTATCGGAACAACTATAAAACAAGAGGTATATTCATTATTATCCGTGGTCTGATTATAAACTTTATTAATAGACGTTCCATTTAAATTCATTCAGCCATTTATACTCAAATGTATTAATAATATACGTATGTACGCTCATACATAGGAATAATAACAAAAAAATTTCTTTTTTTTCAATAATTAAAATGTGATCGGGGGGTCTTAAAACGTGTATTTCTGTAAAATAAATTTTACAAAATTTGTTTTCAATATGGGTACCTTGCTTATGTGCGCCTATACATAGGTCGAAAAGTAAAAATGCCTGGGCAGTCGAGAATCTCGGCTCGAGATTCCAAATCGTATGCCGTAGACGGGAGAACGGATTTCAGTTGTTAAGAGTGAGAAGGCAAATGTGAGCCTTTCTCTCTCGACTCCCACGAGGCGGACCGAAATTACTTCGGGCAGCTTCGGAATAATCGAGAAAGAGGGCATGTGTCAGTTTGCCTTTGTCGACTTTCCGAAACTCCACGAGCTCACGTACGCGTGATCTGGTATATGTAAGTCGGGCACTGGGTGCTGAATCTGGCATTTATGGTTCTTCCGCTTTCTTCACGATGGAAGAATATTCGGGGAATCTCGACACTTCCTCGGTTAGACTCATCGAGTTTATATGCGTGTGAAAACGAAGTGTAATATAAAACCAGAGAAATATATGGTGAGTTGTATTCATTTATCGATAACCAAGTAGGAGTAGGAGTATTTAGTTAGATATACATAGCTGTCCTGCATTCACGGTTTGTTATTAATAAAGTTGAGAGTAGACGATTAAAGAAGATTTGCACTTAACCAGTTCCTCGAATTCCAGGATACTCAAATTTGGCGACGAGGATGGGATGCTAGTCGAAAATTTTGGCGTAAAATTATACATCGAGAAAGTGGCACGTGAGAACCATACGTAACCTAAATCGAGCACGTGTTCTACTTTATCGGGCATGAGCGTAAGACAATTTATACAGTCGATATTGTCGATTTTTACAAAAGGTAAGTCGTAACATTCAAGTAAACATTTTGTTTAAAAATTTTCTATAAAGACCTTTGTAAGTTTTATCTCTCATGCTTCAAAAGCCTTTATACAGTTTTATCACTTATGCATGTATGCAACTTAATTTAATTGGTTGTTTCATAAAACAAATTTATTAAGAAATGAAAAACGTTTTTGGCAAGTCCATTAAAATAATTCAGTTTATTCGTAATTCATCAGCAAAAGAATCTAAATCTATATTATCGAATACACAAGATATAAAGACAGACATATGTAAAGATAAAAAGAATATTTTGACCAGTATCTTCATATTCTTAAGTATATCATTATTCTTCCCACTTGGCCCACTTATTTTAATGTATCTGAGTAAATAATCAAAACTATGTCTATATTTATTAACAAATGTCTTAACATAGAACTTAATATTATTAGTTGGACTACTCGTAACTTGAATGCCTGATTCCTTAACTAAAGATATTGTTGCAGCTATAAAATTCAGAATACTCAAATCACTTCATCTCTCATAAAATATTTGATAAAGTTGTATGCTAATTTAGGCTCTTTAAAATATTTATGGTCTGCTGGGACATTGTTAACTTTATGTCTTAGTAAATTAATAGTCAAAGTGTCTATATTAATATTATAATTAAGTAAGAGTGTCACAATAGTAATACTATTATCTTTTGTTAATACTGTGTATCTCTAATGTTTAAATTTTATTAAATATTTAAAATCTGTTATCATTTTGTCATAAATATCTAAATTATATTTAAAACTGTGATTTGGAAAAATGAAGAGGGCTTGAATTAAGGGGAGATGCCACAGCGACAGATTGAAGAAATTGAAACTTTTGTTTTAATTCTTTTCAATGCTTGGGATTTTAAGAATGATCCCCTAAAATATTAAAGTATAATTTGCAAAAATGACAACATTACAGAATATTTAGTAGATGTATAATTTGTAATACCCATAATGCTTGAAACTAACTGCTCTTTACTTTAGAACATTGAAACTCTTTTATTATTTCTGCTGTGGTAAAGGTTTTATATGAATTGGAAGTATTTTGATCGATATAATTGTGTGAATGAAGAGTATTTAGAATGTTCAGATACACGACTAAAGTGGTTCAACTGGCAACTTATTTAGCCATAATTCAATTTAACAATGGTTATTCAGGATCCAAATCAATAATAAAGGTCCACGATATTAGAATTGGATCACAGGCTACGCATATTGACACAAACTGAACATGCTTTGTCTTTCCGCTGCTGAGTGAAAACACAAAACAGCGACACATGACATTCGGTTGAAGGAAAAAGGAGATGAGGATGATCTTCCTACAGAAGATACGTTTTTGGGTTCTAGACTCCAATATTATTTCTTAGATAATTTGGTGCAAAATGTTTTGATTACGTTTTTCTCAAAACCACATTTTTCAAACTGCGTGTCTGAATAACACTGTCAATTTTCATCCGATTTACTTAAACTTTTGTATGGTGATTCCTAATACTATTTTCTTGAGTTGAACTTACGGAATTTTCGATGGAATAATTAGTTTCGACGTGGCGTTAAAAGAAATATTGATTTGGTTACAGTTTTTTGAAAATATTTCCTTCAAAGTTCCATCATTTTATAATAAATAATTATTTTTAAAAATCTATACGTGCAACTGAAGCTACTGTCCTACAGTTTAAGAAAATTGCATGATTTCTTGTTTTACAACTTGCAATGAAAAATTACACGTACGGCCATTTCTAATAAATCTTTGGAAGCCTCTCACGCTAGTTCCTATTATGGTTATGACAATTAATATTTTTGTACGAAATTTTTATAAGAAGTAGGACAACAAATGTACTTTTGAAGACATTAAACATTTATCAGAAAAAATTTCATAGAATGCTTAAAAAATTGTTGAAAGTTGCCTTTATTTTCAGCAGTTACAGTGATTTCACCCCTTGGTGCATCTTTTATCTTAAGATCATATTTCAACAGAGATCATAATTAGACTTGTATATAAAACAATTTAATTTATTTTGTATAGAAAGAGTCCTCTTCTTGCCTTTATATTCTGATTTTGTATGACCAAAAATTCGAAATACGGTTAATTTTTACAGAAAAGGGGTTCAACATTCCAAACATTAAGTGTCATTGGTCCATTACTTGGATATTTATCTAATGCATTAGTTAATGTAGTGTTATAACATAATATCATCCTAAATATCGTGTTGTAACAACCCCCTATTTAGTTTATTAATTGTAAGAGTAGCGCTATTGAAGTAGTCTATGGAGGAAATTTAGCGCGAAATTTATTTTCTCATAAAAATTTAAAAAAAAAGGGTAAAGTAGAACTTAAAATGATGTTTTAGTTATTTTCTTTGGGTAGTAAAATAGATTTCATTGGATGTAAGAGTAGATTTAATGTGGCAGTTAAGTATCTTTTATTATACTGTTAATGGAATGTAATTGTGTTTTTAATCCTTAAGAGGATTATTGGGGCTGCCGCGGCCCTCCGCAAGATCGAACTAATTATTGTTTAGTATATGTCAATTTAATTATTAAGAAATTTATGTAATCCTCGATTAGCTCATTATTTTTTAAATGTTTTAAGGGAAAGTGGGGTAACTGTAATTTATAATATAAGAATTCCAAACACGACTTGTAACAGTAAAAGAAATTGCGAATGGTAATTATTCGCAACACTACTCTGAGATGCAATCGCGTTTACTAATCATTCGCAACGCTATTTTTAAAGCAAACATTCAGAGTCTAAGCTTGCATAAAAACAATCGCAAGTCGTGTCTAGTAGCAACACTACTCTCAAAATAGGACGGGATGGCTAGCATGTACGGTGGAATTATGTACAAACTATAAATAAGTTAAAGTGACAAAGTAGTAACAATAATGACTGTCCATCCTCATCCGAGGATGATAATGAACAGCCATTCGTTGCAGCCCACTCTTGCAACAGTTTGTCAGGGCCTCTTCTACTCATAGAGTCTTTTCTTGTATCGGTAGTTCTGCCAAAGCCTGAAACTTACAACTAGGTTCGAGCATTCCGTGGAATACGCAGACCTCCAACAATTTCTAGAATTGTTGTCTGAGCACGTGTGAAGTAACTCGAATGGGTCGAACATTTCGAAGGGGGCTAACCACGACTGCGAACGCAAAGAGTGACTTCAAAATTGTGGCGCTGTCAAGAATCGAAAGTAATACCAAAACAAACAGTACAACTGTTTGGATCGGCTAACTTTTCAACTCTCGAAATCGAACTACAGGTACTGTCCTCCGCTCACTTGAAGTCCCGCGGAAGGAATGCGGGAGAAGTAGAAGGGATACACGTATTCCCACGCACACATTGATCTCTAGCTCGCTATTGGTCGCGGCAGTTACACACACATGTGGACTGACTGACGAGGAAGGCAACGAGATAGAAAGAGATAATGAGAAACACGTGGCGGACAGAGCCCCATTGGCGTAGTGTAACTTATATTACTATTATACAAATTATATGTAATACAAGACAACAATATGCTAGGAAAGTATACGTTATGTAATTACCAGTGAAAGTATAATACTGTTATTTAATATTTAAATCCTTTTAATAAAAAAATATTTTTTTTTAACAATACAATAATAAAAATATCTCAATGAAAAATTTAGAAATAAATAAAGAGGTGATAACAACTCTATATGTGTGTATACATATATAACAAGCATAATTTATATAAATATAAATATAAAATTTGTATAAATATAAAATTTCTACATACTTAAATATATGCAATATTATACAGGGTGTTCGGCCACCCCTGGGAAAAATTTACATGAGCGATTCTGGAGGCCAAAATAAGACGAAAATCAAGAATACCAATTAGTTGATGGAGGCTTCGTTACAAAGTTATTAACGTTTAAAGTTCCGCCTGTAGAATGGCAATCTGCGTACAGATGCGTTCGCGCGGAAGGTTGCGGCAGGCCAGTGCTAGTGGTTCTCACGCAGCATGAAAAACTCTACTTACCGACGTTATCGACAGCCTTAGATTTTTGTCCACTTATGGAAATGCGAACACCTTACGTTGAATAAGATTCAACCTGTCTTATGAAAATCCAGAATATCACTTGCCATACCACAACGTTGTGCACAAAAATCACCCACACGCTATCATACACGCCCCACGATTGTCCACACTGTCCGCAAGTATCCACAAAATAATGCTTTCTGGCACTGACCATTATGCAATTAAATGAACACGCACTGCGATTATGTTATTCGTGAGTGACTCTGTGTACGTGCAGCGCGCGTGGCCTGCGAGTGCGAGAGAGAGTATGGAATATGGTACCAATTTGTTAGTTAGGTACACGGACGAACCCGATGCGAAATCGGGGAGCCGCTAGGATAGTTGATAACGAGGACGAACCTGATGCGAAATCAGAGAGCCTCTGGGATGGAGTCACGTACGGACGAACCTGGTGCGATACCAGGGAGCCGTAGGAGGGTGAAACGTCGTGAACGAACCCGATGCGAAATCGGGGAGTCACTAGGATTGTTGATAACGACGCAGACGAACCCAATGCGAAATCGGGGAGCTGCTAGGAGGTTGGAAGAAACGCAGACGAACTCGATGCGTAATCGAGGAGCTGCTGGGAGGTTGGATAAATCACAGACGAACCTGATGCGAAATCAGGGAGCTGTAGGATGCGGACGAACCTGATGCGTAATCAGGGAGCCGCTAGGATGGTAATAGATTGCGTGGACGAACTCGATGCGTAATCGAGGAGCCACTAGGTTGTAAGAGGTTGTATTTGGATTTGGGGATGTGTTAATTGAACTCGTAACTGTGAATTATTAAATATAATATAACCCGAGCGGTAAGGTTATATTATTATGGGAACGTTTAACTAATAATAATCGCTTTATATAATTATGGGTTAAAGAAGTTGGGTAACTCTGATTTGGATAATAAAAGTAGATATATTCTTAAATCAACAAATAAAATACAATTGTTTCGTGTATCTTGTGTCGCGATCAAAGAATGATTATATTTACCTAAAAAGATCTTGCCCGGTGTTGACGCACTGGCGATGGGGGGGTATGTCAGTTGAAAGTAATGGCCGCAATAGAATTTATGCCGGTTCACGGATTCTATATGGTATAATATTGATACGACAGGGAACTGTAGCCCGATCTCACAAATACAACTGACTAACAAAAATCGTATACGCGTAGCGAGAGTCGTGGAGTTGACACTAAGCGTGACGGTACGATTATGATCCCCCGAGTAATGAAATCACGGGGTTTATATACCAAACAATCTGAGTGGGGCGGATTCAAAAGTACGTTAGAAATCACCGTGTGCACTATTCTCCGAATTGTATTAATTAACGAGCTGCTCTATTCTCCGATTTGTATTAATTAACGGGCTGCTGCATTGCGACGGAAGTGACCCCCATTTCAAAGGTTAGATAAGTAGCAGGGCGATTTCATAATGCACGCAAGTGGCAAGAAAAATTTGAGGAACGAAACGTTTGACATGCGTAACATTTTTTAATTCTACATAGGCAACTTCATTTTTATGAAAAATATAAATGTATGTATAACACAAAACAAAAAATATTATTTTAATTTAACGTGACCTTAATTTAATAAATTATAATTTCTTTATATTTTTTCATGTAAAGCCACCATAGTTCATTATTCCTTCGCGTCCATTATTTTAAGGTAATTTAGTTTTTAAATATGTTAAGCAAAAATCATGTTATCCAATGCTGTAGAAGTATAGTGTTGTACAAAGGTTTTCGCAATTTTCTTATCGTGTTAAAGCGAAACTATGTTATAAGTTGCCGTGTTATAGGATGCCGTGTTGTAGGAGGGCTACCTGTATATCTCAAAATCATTTTGATTACTCCACTTATAAAAAATTGCTAAACTTGGCCAGTACTCGTCGCGACGCTACGTTTCACCCCTTCACGATATTCAAAGCGTGGTTCAACCTAATCATTTGGGGTACAAACGAAAATGAGGGCGGTACAAACGGGTAGAATCGTCAAGGAAACTGATCCCGCAAGAAGATTCAAGAAGTATTAAAAAATGGCAAAGTTACCCCTTGACGATTTTTTAAAGCGTGTCTCGACCGAACCCTTCCGGGTACAAACGAAAACAAGGGTCGTACAAACGGGTACAAACGATTTTTCTCTGATGGCGTCGAGATAATTAAAAAATATTAAAAATCTGGGCATTTTCAATATCTTTTCATCTCTCAAGCTACAAACGAAAATTAGTGTGGTACAAATGGGTACGAACGACGTAGAATTAAATGCAATTGAAAAAGATTAACTTTTTGAAAGTCGGGCGCCAGGATCAGGTAGGTAATATTTGGTAGCATAATATTGAATTAAATATTGTACTTGCGAGTCTTTCTCTCTTTGTTTATCCTTCTTGTGCTGTCCTTTTCTATATTTGGAAATATCAAAGAACGACGGATCGAGGTGCTGGGTACATTTATCGAATTGGAGGTAGCTATTTTCAAACGGAACACCTCTACTATTCCGTAAGTGATCAGATACTGTAACACTTATCAGATAGAAGGTTTCGTTAGCTACCTCTGTTCGATAACTGTACTATCCACAGACCTTGAGAAGATACGGGTACGTACATGTCTTGGAGGTGCCATTAAGGGATAAGACCAGTGTAAAAACCTGAAATGAAACGTTTTTTTGCGATTTTTTTGCGAATAATAATATTCAAGAATGTTATTAATCATGTCTTTAAGTGTTAAAAGATATGAATTTGAGGCGCTCTGCGGCACATAGTGTAACGGGCGCAAAGAGCCTAGCCGAGTAAGCATGGGGAGGTGGCCCCCACCACCAATACTACTATTTATGTATTCCAAATATTACTGATTACCTAGTGTTAGGGGAAGGAGGTTTGAAAATACCTCGCCTAACGGGGGACCGGATCTCGAGGGAAGGAACAGACGGAAAATAAGCGGTACAAGAAAGTATGATTTTCGCTTAGCCGAAGAATTGGTTAAGCCGTTTATTTTATCTGTCTCTTTTTTCTACTATATATATTTTATGTGTGAGTGCAGGCCGTACGGCTGCATCTGCCAGACGTTGTATTCTTCCTGCCTCTGTTGATGCCCTGGAACAGAAAGAGATACGACTAAGCGTTAAATACCTATCGACGTGAGTCACGTCGTTTGTCTTCCTCTTTTCCGTACGCTCCTGGTTTGTGCTTGTCGCACCTAGGAGCGGGAATCTCTGCCGCCGCGATACGCAGCAAAGCTAGTGGACTGTATGTGTGTGAGCGTTCCCTTTAAATCGGGAATCGCTCGCATTCTTTCGATTATAGAATTTCGTCTCGGTTTATCTGTTCGACTGCAACACTTGATTGTCGCAGGAGAGGGTGCCTAGATGGAGGTTGTAAGGCTCCAACCGTCGCCCGGTCCTCGGCCCCTTACCGTCTTCGTATGCGTGTGTACGGAACACGATGTGGTGCAGTCTTTCAATGGCGTATAGGACGGCTTACTATTGAGACTGTCATCACGACGCAGCGACCGTCAAGACTGGCGATCAGAGAACAACGCTTTGGCATTCGCCGGAAGCTGGGCTTAGAGTAACTCGTCCCACGCTCCGACTAGAAGGCGGCAAGTCCACCCAGGGTATTTGTGCCAATAAGGCCCCTTTAGGTGGGTGTAAGGCCGTTCGATCAAATCAAGGGTGGATCGAGTCTTATCCTCAATACCTCTCGCACGACCGCTGTTTGCAACAATACGCGGAAAATTCGGGAACTCGATGATACCAAAGAGTTTCCCGCAGTCTTTAACCGGGTCGTACTCATGACCGAATCGATTAACTGGTTTGATTCAACAACCGGAATTACACGCAGTTTACTGGGGGCAGTTTGCTTACGCAAGCTAATCCCGTAAAGCTGCGGCTATACGTCGGTTGCCCGCGTTGTGAAAGTTCGAATAACTCGAACTTTCAACGTTGCGTGGGAATCAACCGCTAGAACCCGAGAATTTTCTTTATGTTTTTCTTAATTTTCCCGAATGCTCGAATAACTCGAAGCAATTCGGATATTGCGAGGGCCTTATGATTCTTCAACGAATGCTCGAATAACTCGAAGCAATTCGGAATTTTGTGAATTAAGTGAAGCGTGAACGGTTATCGATCCACGCTTGGCAGGCTCTCGTTTGCAAGTGACGGAGAAGCACAAGCAGCCGAAAAGTACACGCGAGAAAGGGGGAATCCTCCGACGCGCGGCGCTGTCGCCGTGGCTCTCGTCCGTCTTTATCTAATATGTAATTGTCGTACCTTCTCTATGGTTGAGCGTTTAACCGAAAAGTTCAAAATCGAACGTTACTGTAATGTTCGCGTGACTTACAGAAAAACTCAAGGTGCGAGAGTTTTTCTGCTGCTTTATGTTTCGAACCGCATCAACCTAGAATATTCTGGTCGGTTGCGTGTATTGAAAACAAAGCGGATTAACGGCTAATTACGGGTTAAAATAAATCGAATTAATTCGATCATTAAACATATCGCCCCCCTTGCACGGTCCGTGCAATTAACATGGCGAGCCCTATTCGCGGTCACTTCGTGGTCGAAACACATAGAGAAGGTTGCAATGATGAATTTTTTGTACTTGAAAAATTCAAGGTACTTACTCAGCGGCGAGATCGGGCCCGTCTGTCCTCCAGCACCTGGAGGGTGACGAGGACCGTCTCCGCGATAGCGGTCCTGTCCGTGGTTTGGCGATGCCCGTGGCGCCTATACCGGGGGCGCTGGATGACCAGATTTGCCCTTTCCCTCGGGCGGTTTGCTTCGGTTTCCCGCGCTGGACCGCAGTTCCGTCGCCTCAGGGTGTTCCTGCGCCGCTCGTTGGACATGGGTGGCGCGGGGGTGGCGGCTGGTCCGGGGTTTAACAAAGCGGATTAACGGCTAATTACGGGTTTAAATAAATCGAATTAACTCGATCTATATATATATATTAAATAGTCTACTTTGCTATGGAATATATTTATCTAAAAAAAGCACGTTTACAAATTTTACAAAGTACGTAGTCTGGAAATATGAGAATTTTTATTAACAGAGAATCTCAGTTCCTGACCTAGCCACACTGTATCTTTATGTGTCTTCGTAATCATTGTAAAATAAACTAAATCCTTTCGATGTGTAGCACATTCAGTTTCTATAAACCACTTTAAATATTCTTGATGTACAGCATCAGATATAATCCGAAATAGTTTATCCAAAATGAATGTGTCGCTACGCAATGCTGGATAAAAGTGATCAAATACAGCATTAATAATTTTAAAAATATTTGAAAATTCGAGTGATGGTATTAATAAATGACTAAACTCGACATTTTCACTTACAATAAACGCGCGAAAGGATATTAGTAGTTCATCGTTTCGTTGAAATTCTCTGCTGTTGTCTGTTAAATCATTATAACACATGTTACATCGCGATTTTTCCGTGCTTTTTTTGGCAATATATCGTGCAAAGTATTCTATTGCACAAGATTCTAAAGAGCACACTGATGTCGACAATGATTCCAATTCGTTATGAATTTCTAACTGCATGACATCATTCTCAACATCATTGTCATCTACTTGTACATTATTAAATGAAACATCATTGTTTAATGATGCTAAAGCATATTGTGTTATAGCAACATCCTCTTCTAAAAGCGTTGCGTCTTCATCAGGCTGACAATTACTATTTAGAGAACTACTGGTCAAATTTAACATTATATTCTTCCTGATAGCAAGACGCACCGCTTTCACACATGGATTTCGGTTGTAAGTGCCACGGTGCACTCGAAAAATCGAAACGAAATTTTCTATAACATCCATATTCAATCGAGAGGTCATCAAAAACATGGCACCCTCTCTCTGTAAATTGTGCCAAAGTTGCCCAGTAGCATTTACCGACTGTCGCAATCCAAAGAAACAAGGCGGAGTTTTAAGTTCATTACCCGCGATAACATACCAATTGGATATGTTATTTGATTGTGTTTGCAAATTGCTTTCGATATCAGGAAATAAATCAGAAATAGCGCACTTGTTTGGATTAAGATCGCAAGCACATCTGCTGTTCAAATTATCAAACAAATCATTCAGATTGTTAAAGAAGCATGCTGTATTCTGCACGGTATTCGATTTTATACATTTTGTAGCGCAAGCAGTAAACAAAGCAGAAGAAACTCTTTTACAAAATACTTGCAAAGCGTACTTACATTTCATTTTATCAAAAGAATTTGGCCTAACATGTTGATCGCTTAATTTGTAAGCCGCTCTTGTGCCTTTATCGCGTTCTACATTCCATAAAGATAGAACATCGCACCAGGATACTCTATGACCATCAATTAAAAAATCGTACTTTAATAAATTATTCCTGATGCTCTTAAATAAGTGTAAATAATCAAATAAGAAATAAATTTTCCGGCCATTTCGAATAAAAAAAGGATTCTCTACATTTACTCTTTCTTCTGCTGTGCTTTGGTTGCTTGCTGCTTGATCAGAAACAACAGCTCTGACTATTAAACCTACATTATATAAAGCGTCTAAAATAGCATCTAATAATACTGACAACTGTCTCGATTTGATGCCATTCTTTGAAACAAAGAATGTAAGCGGTTGTTTCGAATTCCTGAATAAACCTCTTATCATAAAAACGAGTACCTGCGTCCCTACTGCCGCGCTTCTACCCAAGAAACCTAAATCTTCGAAACTCTCAATGATTGGTTTACTTGGATGGAAACTAAAACACTTTTTAATTGCCATTTCATCAAATAGTAAAACACAATTCCGATCAAAAGCATCCATGTTGGCTGCTTTAATCGCTAAATCTTAAATAAATTTGGACAAATTCCAGGCCAAATGTCGATTTTACCGAACCAACGAATGATTGTGACCGGACTTGGAAGGTGAAACTTGAGAACGTCGCGCATTTTATTGTACATCGAGGGCGAAGTATAATGCAGTGTTAAACATGAACGATGTACTTTTTTACTATATGCTTCCCTTCTTGAGGGGAATAATTGCATTAAGATGAATGTCAAAATAAAACCTCGAACTCTACGCGCCATAGTTTTCTTCAGACATACATCACTGATATTGCCTGAAGAAATTTTTTCCGTTAATCTATCTACTACTTTACACTTTGCCCGTAATTGCAAGTAAAGAATCTTAGATTTATTCTTCTCTTGCATTAACTCATTCTCAAGTTTCTGTATTTCATCGCGTTCTTCTATTTTAGAAATGGCATTTTCTTTTTGAGGCAAAACGACCGGCTCGTTAATAATATTGCTATCTATTGAATATAAATAAGGAACAGCATTCTTTTTTAATCTTCCAGAATTATGGAAATTATTAATAGAAAAATAATGACTACATATAAATTTTTTTTTTAATTCAGTGTTTGACATTTACACCCGGTCGTCCAAGCCGCAATTTACTAACGACGTTATACATCGTTCATTGTTATTCATTGGAAAAGAAAAGAAACGAATATTGTGAACATTGTCACGATTATTATTTTTACAATTATAACAAGAACACTTTTTATAATGTGGTCTCGCGTCTTTATGATGTTCCATTATATTAAATAAATTAGAGTCCTATTTATGTATTTCAATAAAGAATTTGTGACTGCCAGTAAATTAAAAGTTAATAAAAAGTATAAACGTGATTAAAAAATATTATTTATGTCACTCCTCTTTATTTAAATACTAAAATTTATAATACTTACAAGGGCTATATACTTATAATACTTATAAAGAAGACCGAGTCGAAAATTATACATATAAGAATTTATTCGTCTTTCCTCGACGATGACTTGGACGAGACTGCCTACCGGACTCTTACCGACTAAAACCCCACGGTGACCATCCTCAGACGCCTGGCGGGGGACCGGGAACTCTAGTGAGACATCACAGAGTCCCCCGCTGCGTCGTGCCTTTTCAGGCCCCTCCCGGTGGGAGGAGTCTGGCGCCTGGTCACCAGCGCCCACGGCCCCGTGACATAGGACTAAGCCGCCGACCGGGTGGCCACGTTGGCCGCTGGACTCGTCCGCAGCCAACGGGCCAACCTGCAGCCTTAGGTAACACCCGCGGCAAATATCCCATGCCCCGGGCCACTCACACACACATTCACCCATGCAAAGCATTCATACCGGTGTTTGGTCCGCGGGAGCTTTCGCTCCAACCTCCGGGATCACATGCGAGGATTCGGCCACAAGCCTCCTCAGGTTGGTGACCCCATCCCCGCATGCCATCCCAGTGGCTACCCCTATCCGCCACCTGGGGACGCGCCACGTAGGGGTTCACCTCCCCTGCCGCCTGGACAACCAAACGGGTGCGTGGCGCCTTTGACCTACTGCCACGTGTACATGGCAGCAGGTCGGCCAACGTCTTACATACTAAAATACTATAATTTTATTATAGTAATATAAAATTTATTAATACAAACTCAATATAAATCCAGCGTTACCCCTCGATGAAAAAACACTGGCACTAAATACTGATTGAAACTTGATTGATTATTGATAACAATCACTAACTTTATACTTTAAACCGTTCAGTACGAGCCTCTGAACGAATCTGTCTTTTTTTGGGAGAAATTTTCAGTTGCAGGTGGATAAAATTAAATCGATTTGACGATTGACGATCACGATTGAAATGAATAACGCTAGAAAGAGACGAGCGGTACAATGCCGTTGCAGTATCACACCGTTTGCCTATTTCTAGCCTAATCTTGTTAATCCTGTTGATCGCACATGGCGATTGACACCTACCTCAATCTTTAATCGCTCATGACGATTAACGTGTCATAATTACTTAAATTGGCTCGTTAAGAAGGTCATGCTCGTTTCCATTTGCGGACGTCTTTTAAGATTATCGGTCATGGCAGGTGTTAGGGGGAGGAGGTTTGAAAATACCTCGCCTAACGGTGGTCCGGATCTCGAGGGAAGGAACAGACGGAAAATAAGCAGTACAATTATAATTTTATTTTCGGTTATCCGAATGCACGGATAAGCCCTTTTATTTCTGTCTTTAGTTTTTTTTTTCGTATCGTTTTTACAGGCTTCGGATAATAGCCGGCCGACGTCTGCTCCTGCCAGACGATGTTATGGTGTGGCCCGCGTTGCTACCCTGAAACAGAAAGAGACACGACTAGGCGTTAAATACCTATCGACGTGAGTCACGTCGCTTGTCTTTCTCTTTTCGGTACTCTCCTGGTCTGTGCTTGTCGCACCTAGGAGCGGGAATCTCTGCCGCCGCGATACGCAGCTAAGCTCGTGGACTGTATGTGTGTGTGAGCGTTCCCTTTAAACCGGGAATCGCTCGCTTTCTTCCAATTATGGAATTTCGTCTCAGTTTTTCTGTTCGACTGCAACACTTGATTGTCGCAGAAGAGGGTGTCTAGAGGGAGGTTGTAAGACTCCAACCGTCACCCGGTCCTCGGCCCCTTACCGTCTTCGATGCGTGTGTACGGAACACGATGCGGTGCAGTCTTTCAATGGCGTATAGGACGTCTTACTATTGAGACTGGCATCACGACGCCTTGTGAGTCGCGTTCTACGCGCAGTGACCGTACAAGACTGGCGATCAGAGAACAACGCTCTGGCATTCGCCGAAAGCTGGGCTTAGAATAACTCGTCCCACGCTCCGACTAGAAGGCGGCAAGTCCACCCAAGGTATTTACGCCAATAAGGCCCCTTTAGGTGGTTGTAAGGCCGTTCGATTGAATCAAGGGAGGATCGAGTCTTAATCTCGATACCTCTCGCACGACCGCTGTTTGCAGCGATACGCGGAAAATTCGGGAACTCGATGATACCAAAGAGTTTCCCGCAGTCCTTTAACCGGGTCGTACTCACGACCGAATCGATTAACTGGTTTGATTCGACAACCGGAATTACACGCAGTTTCCTGGGGGCAGTTTGCTTACGCAAGCTAATCCCGTAAAGCTGCGGCTATACGTCGGTTGCCCGCTTTGTGAAAGTTCGAATAACTCGAACTTTCAACGTTGCGTGGGAATCAACCGCTAGAACCCGAGAATTTTCTTTATACTTTTCTTAATTTTTTCGAATGCTCGAATAACTCGAAGCAATTCGGAATATTTTAAATTAGGTAAAGCGTGATCGGTTATCGATCCGCGCTTGGCAGGCTCTCGTTTGCAAGTGACGGACGAGCACGAGCTGCCGAAAAGTACGCGTGAGAGAGGGGGAATCCTCCGACGCGCGGCGCTGTCGCCGTGGCTCTCGTCCGTCTTTATCTAATATGTAATTGTCGCACCTTCTCTATGGTCGAGCGTTTAACCGAAAAGTTCGAAATCGAACGTTACTGTACTGCTCGCGTGACTTACAGAAAAACTCAAGGAGCGAGAGTTTTTCTGCTGCCTTCTGTTTCGAGTCGCGGACGCGTCGACCTAGAATGTTCTGGTCGGTCGCGTATATTGAAAACAAAGCGGATTAACGGCTAATTACGGGTTTAAATAAATCGAATTAACTCGATCTTTAAACAGCAGGAAATAACATATGTATGAAATTAATAGATACTGTATGAAGTTAATAGATACTCCATATATACAAATATATGGGGTATTTTACTCATAAGGAGCTGTTCAGACATACCGTCGGGCCCACGACGTTGTCTACGCGCTTTATGGCAATCAGTCAAAATTTGTATATCTTCATCCACAATAGTTTCCATCAATAGCAGTAGGACCGAGACTATGTAAACCGCGAGCATCGCCAAAAATGTACTTGTTCTTCCAAAAAGTCAATCGGAACAAAGCGAATAAAGAACACACACAAACCGCTTTCCGTGCATTATTTATACATTACCTGCTCCGACAACATTAATTTGCCGAACGAACAAGCCGGGTTCGCGACTTGAGAACGTACAATTCTCAAAAGAAAGTCCGCGATACATTTCCGGTACAGGAGCATATACATACATACATACATATGTATGCTAGAAACCGGAAAATTGTATAGACTTTGCCATACAGCCATTTTTTAATAGCAGAGAAAAATTTTTAAATCTGAAAAAATTTGAGAATACTGCAAGAGAGGAATGACCGAAACGGGTCGATATCGCGTTATTTAAAAGCCACGGCCTAGACAAAACCCGAGCAACGAACTTGAAAGACCACGGCCTTCCGAAACAGGTACGAATGTATCAAGATTAGTGTGCGATAATATAAAAACAAAGGAAACGTATGTGAATGAGAAAGAAAGAGCGAACGAGGGAAGGAGTGAGTGAGCGTGGACGGCGAATAGAAAAAGTGTGAAAGTCGGGAAAGGAATCGTCTTTTGGGATCATAAAAGTGTGTTGTGGCGACAAAGCGGGATAGCATTTGAGGGTCTTGCAAAAATACCCACGAAAGTGACAATTATACTTTATTCCAATTCAACACGGCTCTTTTATTGACTCTTTGTTTAGCAATTTAAAAAATCACTGACTCGTTAAAATCAGTCATATTAAAATAAATGGAAGTTGACACCGCCCCTGATGAAAATAAAAGACTGGAAAATTTGTCTTCTTTCCATGAAGGAAACTCTTTTACATAATCTTTTTCGAAGGCGAAGGCGAGAAAGTCGATTTCGCCACGGCAACAATAGTTGGATGCGACGCATGGACGTTCCCCCGAAATAGGGGATCGGTTTTTGTTTTCCAGAGACGCGAGCAAGGCGATCGAAAACGCGAAACACGTTACATAGTTGGATAACGGAGAGAGTCGCGAGGTTCCGTATAAAATAAAAAGACACGACCCCTAGCAACAGCGTGCGTGTTTTGTTTGCTCTACATAGTCACCCAAAGGCTAAAGCTTGAAATTAAAATCAAAATAAAAATTAAATATACAATATAAAATTTTTCTATATTGCAGAAGATAAGGATACATTGTAGTTAAATGTACTATGTATAATTCATTTCAAACACTTGAAAAATCATCTTCAGTCTTCTACATTCATCATCAAGCCTTTCTTCTTTGAATGTAGATTAACTTGTTTTATTTCCAATTAATTTATATTTACAGGCATGTCTTTATAAATTTCAAATCCATTAATCAATTTGAATTTGTGATATTACGTTAGTCAGTTTCAAAAATATGGTTTCGAGAAAAACGCATTTAAAATTTCTGATATGATGATTAATCACTGGGTACTCTTCCCTTTAAATGGCTTATAAGAAAGAGGAATAAAAATACAATAATGTAGGATTCTCGAGGAAAGGGAAGATTTAAATTCCATTAACGCGTTGATGGATATATATATTATATTTAAACTAATATTACATTTTCTGCTCCGTAGGAACTATGTATAACGCTGAACGCGACTCCGCAACTAACTCGCCCGCTGAACATTCACGCTTTAAGTATTTGTCCATCCCCTTGCATTCATCTCGCTTGCACTCTGTCTTTTGGATCCATGGGTTACATTCATACAGACATTTATACTTTCCTATCGCTCAGTTCTAAACACTCTTCGTTCACGCCTTCTCAGTCACTCGAGTTTTCCAAACATACCGGCGCCGGTCTGTCGCAACATGACCCGGTCGCTCGCACGCACGCACGCACGCACACCGGACCACTCACCCCACATAATTTCTAAACTTTCTTCTTTCATTTCTAATAAATTATATAACGGGTCAGAGAGTCTATCGGCTCCTAATTCTTTATCTCATTCTAACTGTTTTGCCTTTCACAAAACTTCTGGTTTGTAAATGTGCGCAGGTACTTAACCCAGGTACCTAAGGTACCTAACCCAGGCATACGCACGTTTTCCTTCAAGATCATTTACTACATTTCGACGTGTAGCCCCGCATAATTGTCTTTTTTTACTATGACTAATATCTTTCGTATTGCATGTGGAAATGTGTAATAGCAATTCATTATTAATTGGACCGTTTATATTATACCCGTTTAAATTATTGCCACATTCAGTGCATTTAGCAATTAATTTAAAAAATAATTCATTGTTATTTAAATTGCATTTAGCTGATTTAAACGCAAAACAGCGTGGAAACTTTACAGTTTTCCACATTTCCCGATTTATTACGTCGGCCCAACCGTCTTTTAACACAAAATATTCACGGTTTATATACAAAACACTTTCAGGTGCAATTTTTGTCCATTCATCCTTCGCGATCGTTACCGTGGTACGTAGCGGAGACACGCCATTATCCAAATCGTCGGTAGACCAATTGGACTCATTTTTAACTATACTGTCACTAAAACTATCACTTTTATCAATAGTGTTCACACTCCACAAAACTTTTAAAGAATCTAAAATACCGGATCTGTTTTGTGATATATATATATAGATGTGTTTTTTGATAGCACATCATTTAAATGGGCACATGCAACATTCCAAACATCGTTAGATAAAGAATGTTATTTATATTCTTCATTAAAAAAGTTCAAATCTTTCACTGCCTCTAAAATTTCGTCGTAACTTAATTTTGCTTTGCGCGGCATGGTGAATCATTTGAACGCACTAAAAACATTACGTACTGAATATACGTTTACGATACACAAATATGCTATGAAAGCCTCTGTTCGATCCGTGGTCGAGTGTTGCTCGTTCGGCTGTAAAACTTCGGCTCGTTCGGTTTGGTAGTGAAAACCAAGTGTTTTATGTCTAGAGACGAAATCTGCGGCGTTCCGCCGTTTTCCTAAGGTGCTAACTTTTTGCACCCCCTACCAGCAAGAGTTTCCGTGGCGGGGGCGTAACAATGCCAACGTAGCTTGGCGTCCAAGATGGAGGATGCTACGTTTGGCAACTCTGGGGATTTTCCACCGCGCGCAACGGTCCGTGGGTCCGCATGCAAAACTAACTACGAGAACAAGGAAGGCCCACGTATGCGAAGCCGAGCACGTGTGGACCGTCCGACAGTCCGCTGAGGTTGCAACCACTTGAGATTGCCTTCGCCGACCAAGTTTATGACACTTCATTCTATTAACGAAACTCTAACTTTTGCCCATGTTGGTCTTGACTAAAATGCGGTCTGTGTCATAAGCCTGGTCGACTCACCGAAACCCAAACGTGATCTATTTGTTAAAACAGGCCGTTTACTTGAAGCTGCGATTCGTACGAAATACGTTCTTACGTACGACTCGGTTGCCGACACGGAAAAGAATGATTCTTTTTTTTTCCTATAGCGATTTGGCTACTCCGTAAGACCACGGGTGAGCCGCGTAAGCATTCGCGGAATCGCGACGGCGCACAGTGGTCCCAAATCGCAAAATCGTGGCCAAAACCCCAAAAAATAATTTTTCGCTACGGAGGATTGACCTGCCGGAATCGTTAGTTTAATGATGTCTCTTTAGGGTAGGGAAAATGAAATGAGTCATATTTTTATACTTGGATGGCAATTGCGATCCAAACTTCGGCTTCTTTAGTCAGTTGTTTAGCGAGAGCGTAAGCGTCAATACATACCGTAAAGTGAAAAGTGTATACGTTTTTTTACAAGTCATCAATTTCAATTCTGCAAAATGGATGCTGTTCCTGGAAGTAAGTAGAACATTTCTGAGTAGTGATATATTGAAAATTGGCTATCGAATAAGTTTGTAAACCGGTACATTTATTACTGAAAATAGAACGTGAAAATTCATGCATGCATCGCAAACAAGTAAGCAAAAAGTTGCATATTCCACAATATCACGGTACAATTTCTCTTCAGACTTGTATTTGATATTTTGATCTTATAGAATTTGAAAGCTTAGCTCCCCGTTTTTGCCCGACTGATCGTACAACCCTATTTTATAGTACAGGGTGGCCGCGTTACTAAATCATGCGGGTTTCTCTTGGAAACTGTGGCAGATACAACAAATTTTTTAAAATAAATAATGTATAATTTTGGAAGGACTTACAATTAAATATAATAAATCTTGAAACTAATGCATAAATAATTTTTTATTATTAAAAATTCTATATTTTTTAATGATCATTTTAATATTCATTATTGACTATAAATCTGCATTAAACTAATTAGATGAAACATGATTTATTTCGAAAACAATTAATAAAATTTGAGAACTCCTAACTAAAACATTTTTTCGCATTTGTCATGTAAAAGCACTAAGAATCAAAAAATACGAAGGCCCTGCTGCAAGTTGTAAATTGTACCTTATACCTGCCTTACTTTATAACGGTCACGAAATATCTGTGCGGTATTACTTCTCGTTTTCTCTTTCTTTCGTTTTCATGTAGATTTTTTACTTATACAGGGTGTTCAGCAACCCCTGGTAAAAATTTTAATGGGAGATTCTAGAGGGCAAAACAAGACGAAAATGAAGAGTATCAATTTCTTGATTGAGGCTTCATTAAAAAGTTATTAAAAAATTAAATTAAAAAATTTCAAATCATTCTAAAAAAATTATTTTTGGTTGCGGGGCTAAATTACAATTATTTTTGACGAATATGCATACCCCTGAAATCGTACCTACTTTCTAGAAAAAAATTCAGTACGGACGGTACTTTAAACGTTAATAACTTTTTAACGAAGCCTCCATAAACAAATTAGTATTCTTGATTTTCGTTTTATTTTGGCCTCTGGGATCTCCCATTAAAACTTTTCCCAGGGGTGGCCAAACACCCTGTATAGTAAACTGCTGATTCCTACATTTATTTCGCATATATGTGAGCTATATTGGAGTCGCCATTTTGTTTTTTCTAATTATGATTTTTAATTCGTAATCAGCAACCCCAGAAACTACTATGTATCAAATTTCAGGTGATTACTACATTTCTTTCGTATATATGTGAGCTATATTGGAGGCGCCATTTTGTTTTTTTCTAATTATGACTTTTGATTTGTAATCAGCGATCTCGGAAACAACTATGTATCAAATTTCAGGTGATTCCTACATTTCTTTCGCATATATGTGAGCTATATTGGAGGCGCCATTTTGTTTTTTTTTCTAATTATGACTTTTGATTCGTAATTAGCGACCTCGAAAACCCCTACCTACAAATTTTTTGCTAAATTGAAGAACTCCTTTATATTTTGGCCAACTTTTCGGGATTTGGGACCACTGTGCGGCGGCTTGAAAGCGAACCGCAGTATAAAGGCCCATCCGTGATGAGGCAATTCCGCACACGTGCTAATCGAGCCCGATGCCGGATATTTCCTTTACGATTCAAAATATCCAACACGTGTTAATCAGGCCGCATGCCTAATATATCCTTACATATTATACAGAGTTCGGTAACTGGTAGTGTCGTATACGTCGCGACAACGTTGAAATGGTTGGCTCACGATGAAGTATAAAATGCTGGTTGTTTTAATAAAATAATTTATTAGTGAAGCGCGATTGATTTAGTCCACGGTGCGGATCTTTAAAATAATCTGCTCGGATTTATACAATGTTCTTGTTCGGATTTTTACAATAATCTTCTTCAGATTTTTACAATAATCTCAAGTAATGGGAGAATGTAAAGGTCAAAATAGGACGAAAATCAAGAATACCAATTTGTTGATGGAGGCTACATTAAAAAGGTATTAACGTTTAAAGTTCCGCCTCTACTGAATTTTTTCTCGAAAGTCAAGAAAAATGATTATAATTGACCCCTGCAACCAAAAATAATTTCTCCAGAACGATTTGAAATTTTTTAATTTTGTCAAAAAATTTCACACTTCGAATTGTTTTCTAGAAAATGGGTAGGATTTCAGGGGTATGTCTATTCACCAGAAATGATTTTAATTGACCCCCGCAACCGAAAATAATTTTTTCAGAACGATTTGAAACATGAAATTTCAGGAGAATCATTCATTCATGATCAGACATTATATTTTCGATAACGAATTTTTTTCTTGAATCTGGTTAAGAATTCGGGGGTATGTGTATTCACAATAAATATTTTAAGTATTCATAAATTTTGTCACAATGACATGAAATTTTTTAATTTAATTTTTTAATAACTTTTTAACGAAGCTTTAGTCAAGAAATTGATATTCTTGATTTTCATCTTATTTTGGCCTCTAGAATCTCCCATTATAATTTTTGCCAGGGATGGCCGAACTCCCTGTATATGTAATTTTGGTGGGTGGAGACGCCGGAATCGGAATGGAAAATTGGGAGTGGTTTTATTAGGCATTGGTTAGTTAGGATAAATGTAGGCTGGGACCTAGGAAATGGAGTGGAGATATGCATAAGGCTGTTTTGAAAAAGGAAAGTCGGTTAAGAGGACACCAGGGTAAATGTAACCATAATAGAAATATGGGTGGTCGTGTGGTGCCTCCAACCACCTAAGTGACGTCTGACCTTAAGGATACCACTTGCCCAGGCGTCGAAAAATGCCTAATAATGGGACGAACAAGTGGTTGGGCTTACTCTAAATCTTATATTGCGTCGCGACGGGACGCTCCAGGGTCTGCGACGCAACAAAGGGGGTTCGAGCTGGATAGGAAACAGGTTCCGGAAACTTCGACCTCTTGTCACTCAACATCAACGAAAACTTGGCCAGTACTCGTCGCGACGCTACGTTTCACCCCTTCACGATATTCAAAGCGTGGTTCAACCTAATCATTTGGGGTACAAACGAAAATGAGGGCGGTACAAACGGGTAGAATCGTCAAGGAAACTGATCCCGCAAGAAGATTCAAGAAGTATTAAAAAATGGCAAAGTTACCCCTTGACGATTTTTTAAAGCGTGTCTCGACCGAACCCTTCCGGGTACAAACGAAAACAAGGGTCGTACAAACGGGTACAAACGATTTTTCTCTGATGGCGTCGAGATAATTAAAAAATATTAAAAATCTGGGCATTTTCAATATCTTTTCATCTCTCAAGCTACAAACGAAAATTAGTGTGGTACAAATGGGTACGAACGACGTAGAATTAAATGCAATTGAAAAAGATTAACTTTTTGAAAGTCGGGCGCCAGGATCAGGTAGGTAATATTTGGTAGCATAATATTGAATTAAATATTGTACTTGCGAGTCTTTCTCTCTTTGTTTATCCTTCTTGTGCTGTCCTTTTCTATATTTGGAAATATCAAAGAACGACGGATCGAGGTGCTGGGTACATTTATCGAATTGGAGGTAGCTATTTTCAAACGGAACACCTCTACTATTCCGTAAGTGATCAGATACTGTAACACTTATCAGATAGAAGGTTTCGTTAGCTACCTCTGTTCGATAACTGTACTATCCACAGACCTTGAGAAGATACGGGTACGTACATGTCTTGGAGGTGCCATTAAGGGATAAGACCAGTGTAAAAACCTGAAATGAAACGTTTTTTTGCGATTTTTTTGCGAATAATAATATTCAAGAATGTTATTAATCATGTCTTTAAGTGTTAAAAGATATGAATTTGAGGCGCTCTGCGGCACATAGTGTAACGGGCGCAAAGAGCCTAGCCGAGTAAGCATGGGGAGGTGGCCCCCACCACCAATACTACTATTTATGTATTCCAAATATTACTGATTACCTAGTGTTAGGGGAAGGAGGTTTGAAAATACCTCGCCTAACGGGGGACCGGATCTCGAGGGAAGGAACAGACGGAAAATAAGCGGTACAAGAAAGTATGATTTTCGCTTAGCCGAAGAATTGGTTAAGCCGTTTATTTTATCTGTCTCTTTTTTCTACTATATATATTTTATGTGTGAGTGCAGGCCGTACGGCTGCATCTGCCAGACGTTGTATTCTTCCTGCCTCTGTTGATGCCCTGGAACAGAAAGAGATACGACTAAGCGTTAAATACCTATCGACGTGAGTCACGTCGTTTGTCTTCCTCTTTTCCGTACGCTCCTGGTTTGTGCTTGTCGCACCTAGGAGCGGGAATCTCTGCCGCCGCGATACGCAGCAAAGCTAGTGGACTGTATGTGTGTGAGCGTTCCCTTTAAATCGGGAATCGCTCGCATTCTTTCGATTATAGAATTTCGTCTCGGTTTATCTGTTCGACTGCAACACTTGATTGTCGCAGGAGAGGGTGCCTAGATGGAGGTTGTAAGGCTCCAACCGTCGCCCGGTCCTCGGCCCCTTACCGTCTTCGTATGCGTGTGTACGGAACACGATGTGGTGCAGTCTTTCAATGGCGTATAGGACGGCTTACTATTGAGACTGTCATCACGACGCAGCGACCGTCAAGACTGGCGATCAGAGAACAACGCTTTGGCATTCGCCGGAAGCTGGGCTTAGAGTAACTCGTCCCACGCTCCGACTAGAAGGCGGCAAGTCCACCCAGGGTATTTGTGCCAATAAGGCCCCTTTAGGTGGGTGTAAGGCCGTTCGATCAAATCAAGGGTGGATCGAGTCTTATCCTCAATACCTCTCGCACGACCGCTGTTTGCAACAATACGCGGAAAATTCGGGAACTCGATGATACCAAAGAGTTTCCCGCAGTCTTTAACCGGGTCGTACTCATGACCGAATCGATTAACTGGTTTGATTCAACAACCGGAATTACACGCAGTTTACTGGGGGCAGTTTGCTTACGCAAGCTAATCCCGTAAAGCTGCGGCTATACGTCGGTTGCCCGCGTTGTGAAAGTTCGAATAACTCGAACTTTCAACGTTGCGTGGGAATCAACCGCTAGAACCCGAGAATTTTCTTTATGTTTTTCTTAATTTTCCCGAATGCTCGAATAACTCGAAGCAATTCGGATATTGCGAGGGCCTTATGATTCTTCAACGAATGCTCGAATAACTCGAAGCAATTCGGAATTTTGTGAATTAAGTGAAGCGTGAACGGTTATCGATCCACGCTTGGCAGGCTCTCGTTTGCAAGTGACGGAGAAGCACAAGCAGCCGAAAAGTACACGCGAGAAAGGGGGAATCCTCCGACGCGCGGCGCTGTCGCCGTGGCTCTCGTCCGTCTTTATCTAATATGTAATTGTCGTACCTTCTCTATGGTTGAGCGTTTAACCGAAAAGTTCAAAATCGAACGTTACTGTAATGTTCGCGTGACTTACAGAAAAACTCAAGGTGCGAGAGTTTTTCTGCTGCTTTATGTTTCGAACCGCATCAACCTAGAATATTCTGGTCGGTTGCGTGTATTGAAAACAAAGCGGATTAACGGCTAATTACGGGTTAAAATAAATCGAATTAATTCGATCATTAAACATATCGCCCCCCTTGCACGGTCCGTGCAATTAACATGGCGAGCCCTATTCGCGGTCACTTCGTGGTCGAAACACATAGAGAAGGTTGCAATGATGAATTTTTTGTACTTGAAAAATTCAAGGTACTTACTCAGCGGCGAGATCGGGCCCGTCTGTCCTCCAGCACCTGGAGGGTGACGAGGACCGTCTCCGCGATAGCGGTCCTGTCCGTGGTTTGGCGATGCCCGTGGCGCCTATACCGGGGGCGCTGGATGACCAGATTTGCCCTTTCCCTCGGGCGGTTTGCTTCGGTTTCCCGCGCTGGACCGCAGTTCCGTCGCCTCAGGGTGTTCCTGCGCCGCTCGTTGGACATGGGTGGCGCGGGGGTGGCGGCTGGTCCGGGGTTTAACAAAGCGGATTAACGGCTAATTACGGGTTTAAATAAATCGAATTAACTCGATCTATATATATATATTAAATAGTCTACTTTGCTATGGAATATATTTATCTAAAAAAAGCACGTTTACAAATTTTACAAAGTACGTAGTCTGGAAATATGAGAATTTTTATTAACAGAGAATCTCAGTTCCTGACCTAGCCACACTGTATCTTTATGTGTCTTCGTAATCATTGTAAAATAAACTAAATCCTTTCGATGTGTAGCACATTCAGTTTCTATAAACCACTTTAAATATTCTTGATGTACAGCATCAGATATAATCCGAAATAGTTTATCCAAAATGAATGTGTCGCTACGCAATGCTGGATAAAAGTGATCAAATACAGCATTAATAATTTTAAAAATATTTGAAAATTCGAGTGATGGTATTAATAAATGACTAAACTCGACATTTTCACTTACAATAAACGCGCGAAAGGATATTAGTAGTTCATCGTTTCGTTGAAATTCTCTGCTGTTGTCTGTTAAATCATTATAACACATGTTACATCGCGATTTTTCCGTGCTTTTTTTGGCAATATATCGTGCAAAGTATTCTATTGCACAAGATTCTAAAGAGCACACTGATGTCGACAATGATTCCAATTCGTTATGAATTTCTAACTGCATGACATCATTCTCAACATCATTGTCATCTACTTGTACATTATTAAATGAAACATCATTGTTTAATGATGCTAAAGCATATTGTGTTATAGCAACATCCTCTTCTAAAAGCGTTGCGTCTTCATCAGGCTGACAATTACTATTTAGAGAACTACTGGTCAAATTTAACATTATATTCTTCCTGATAGCAAGACGCACCGCTTTCACACATGGATTTCGGTTGTAAGTGCCACGGTGCACTCGAAAAATCGAAACGAAATTTTCTATAACATCCATATTCAATCGAGAGGTCATCAAAAACATGGCACCCTCTCTCTGTAAATTGTGCCAAAGTTGCCCAGTAGCATTTACCGACTGTCGCAATCCAAAGAAACAAGGCGGAGTTTTAAGTTCATTACCCGCGATAACATACCAATTGGATATGTTATTTGATTGTGTTTGCAAATTGCTTTCGATATCAGGAAATAAATCAGAAATAGCGCACTTGTTTGGATTAAGATCGCAAGCACATCTGCTGTTCAAATTATCAAACAAATCATTCAGATTGTTAAAGAAGCATGCTGTATTCTGCACGGTATTCGATTTTATACATTTTGTAGCGCAAGCAGTAAACAAAGCAGAAGAAACTCTTTTACAAAATACTTGCAAAGCGTACTTACATTTCATTTTATCAAAAGAATTTGGCCTAACATGTTGATCGCTTAATTTGTAAGCCGCTCTTGTGCCTTTATCGCGTTCTACATTCCATAAAGATAGAACATCGCACCAGGATACTCTATGACCATCAATTAAAAAATCGTACTTTAATAAATTATTCCTGATGCTCTTAAATAAGTGTAAATAATCAAATAAGAAATAAATTTTCCGGCCATTTCGAATAAAAAAAGGATTCTCTACATTCTCTGACTATCAAATCTACATTATATAAAGCGTCTAAAATCCTGATAATTGTTTCGATTTGATACCATTCTCTGAAACTAAGAATACAAGCGGTTGTTTCGAATTCCTGAATAAACCTCTTATTATAAAAACGAGTACCTGCGTCCCCACTGCCGTGCTTCTACCCAAGAAACCTAAATCTTCGAAACTCTCAATGATTTGTCTACTTGGATGGAAACTAAATCACTTTTTAATTGCCATTTCATCAAATAGTAAAACACAATTCCGATCAAATGTCGATTTTACCGAACCAATGAATGGTTGTGACCGGACTTGGAAGGTGAAACTTGAGAACGTCGCGCATTTTATTATACAGCAAGGGCGAAGTATAATGCAGTGTTAAACATAAACGCTGTTGTTTTTTACTATATGCTTCCCTTCTTGAGGGGAATAATTGCATTAAAATAAATGTTAAAATAAAACCTCGAACTTTACGCGCGATAGCCTTCGTCGGACATGCATCACTGATATTGCCTGAAGAAACTTTTTCCGTTAATCTATCTATTACTTTATACTTTGTCCGTAATTGCGAGTAAAGTTTCTTAGACTTATTTTTCTCTTGCATTAACTCATTCTCAAGTTTCTGTATTTCATCGCGTTCTTCTATTTTAGAAATGGCATTTTCTTTTTGAGGCAAAACGACCGGCTCGTTACTAATATTGCTATCTATAGAATATAAATAAGGAACAGCATCCTTTTTTAATCTTCCAGAATTAAGGAAATTATTGATAGAAAAATAATGACTACATATAAATTTTTTTTTTAATTCAGTGTTTGACATTTCCACCCGGTCGTCCAAGCCGCAATTTACTAACGACGTTATACATCGTTCATTGTTATTCATTGGAAAAGAAAAGAAACGAATATTGTGAACATTGTCACGATTATTATTTTTACAATTATAACAAGAACACTTTTTATAATGTGGTCTCGCGTCTTTATGATGTTCCATTATATTAAATAAATTAGAGTCCTATTTATGTATTTCAATAAAGAATTTGTGACTGCCAGTAAATTAAAAGTTAATAAAAAGTATAAACGTGATTAAAAAATATTATTTATGTCACTCCTCTTTATTTAAATACTAAAATTTATAATACTTACAAGGGCTATATACTTATAATACTTATAAAGAAGACCGAGTCGAAAATTATACATATAAGAATTTATTCGTCTTTCCTCGACGATGACTTGGACGAGACTGCCTACCGGACTCTTACCGACTAAAACCCCACGGTGACCATCCTCAGACGCCTGGCGGGGGACCGGGAACTCTAGTGAGACATCACAGAGTCCCCCGCTGCGTCGTGCCTTTTCAGGCCCCTCCCGGTGGGAGGAGTCTGGCGCCTGGTCACCAGCGCCCACGGCCCCGTGACATAGGACTAAGCCGCCGACCGGGTGGCCACGTTGGCCGCTGGACTCGTCCGCAGCCAACGGGCCAACCTGCAGCCTTAGGTAACACCCGCGGCAAATATCCCATGCCCCGGGCCACTCACACACACATTCACCCATGCAAAGCATTCATACCGGTGTTTGGTCCGCGGGAGCTTTCGCTCCAACCTCCGGGATCACATGCGAGGATTCGGCCACAAGCCTCCTCAGGTTGGTGACCCCATCCCCGCATGCCATCCCAGTGGCTACCCCTATCCGCCACCTGGGGACGCGCCACGTAGGGGTTCACCTCCCCTGCCGCCTGGACAACCAAACGGGTGCGTGGCGCCTTTGACCTACTGCCACGTGTACATGGCAGCAGGTCGGCCAACGTCTTACATACTAAAATACTATAATTTTATTATAGTAATATAAAATTTATTAATACAAACTCAATATAAATCCAGCGTTACCCCTCGATGAAAAAACACTGGCACTAAATACTGATTGAAACTTGATTGATTATTGATAACAATCACTAACTTTATACTTTAAACCGTTCAGTACGAGCCTCTGAACGAATCTGTCTTTTTTTGGGAGAAATTTTCAGTTGCAGGTGGATAAAATTAAATCGATTTGACGATTGACGATCACGATTGAAATGAATAACGCTAGAAAGAGACGAGCGGTACAATGCCGTTGCAGTATCACACCGTTTGCCTATTTCTAGCCTAATCTTGTTAATCCTGTTAATCGCACATGGCGATTGACACCTACCTCAATCTTTAATCGCTCACGTCGATTAACATGTCATAATTATTTAAATTGGCTTGTTAAGAAGGTCATATTCCTCTCCGTTCGCGAAAGTCTTTTAACATTAGTGGTCATGGCAGTAAATAACATATGTATGAAATTAATAGATAATGTTCTATTCAAATATATGGGATATTTTACTCATAAGGAGCATATACACATATGCATACATATGTGTGCTAGGAACCGGAAAATTGTATAGCCTTTGCCATACAGCCATTTTTTAATAGCAGGGAAACATTTTTAACACACTGCGTACCGCACTCTGTTCGTTCAACGTACTTCTAGGGCCCGCACATTTTTGGACCTCCAGAAACACACTATACGATGCATATATGCACGTTTTTAATTCGCATTTGGTATTATATTCACATAAGGTATTATTAAATATTACTATATATTTTTTATGTATCTATTTATTATGCAGACTTTTTTACATTTTAACTATTATTTATTTTACACACCTGAGTAATGATTTAGAGTATGATATCTCGTAAAGCATTCGCCTTTGTGCTATGGTGTTTGGCACAATTTGCAACTATATCTAGTTTCGCTCCTTTTCCCACTGGACAAGCAGACTTTACATTTTTTCGTTAGGATTTTCTTTTTGCCTTTGCCTATTATTGATTCAAGGGTATGCTGTTTCATGTTACCCGAGAGTCTAAATGGTGGGTCGATGCGTATATAATTTCTTGTATTTGGAATACTTTCTTCAATATCCATAATCGTGTTTATTGATTTTTTTACCGATGTCCATAATTTCATCACAGCCAGTAAAAAATCTTTATATTTCATTTTTTTATCATTACAAAAATTATAAACTTTGAATATATTGAATAGGCCGCAGCTGATGAGATATAACATCACCTTTTCCGGCTATTTAATTGTTTTTTTCAATATTGAGTAATATGACAGATATTGGTCAGCGAGGTCGACGCTGTTCATATTTAGATTATAATCTGTGTTAGAAACTAAGGGTTCTAACCGGGATCCGGACGAGGGAAATACTAGGGAAAGTTGAATGACAAGTTTTTATTATTTGTATTTTCGCTTGTCGCTCTGTGACAAGCCTTTTATTTAAAAAAATAAATTTGAAACAAACAAAAAAAATAAAAAATATGAAATTATAAAAAATAATTATATTTTTTATGGCCGGGGGGTGGCTTCACCATTGTTGCCCGGGTAGGCTGGACCTTGGTTGCTGTAACAAAGGTTCGATCAAAATTAACTACGTGCGTGCACGTATGATAAACACACGCTCGTCAGCTGTTTGCCTCGCTCTCCTAGCGACTATCGGTGCGCTCGGAGGGGGAGATTAGCTGTCGTTTAGCATGGATCAGTGGACTGTAGATTTGTACTTGCTCGCTGATAATTATTTATTGAAATTATCAGCGAGACTTTTACCCTGAACCGTCGGGGGCGATTTTGCCACGGTCGGGTCACCAAATGGAGGTCGTAAAGCTCCAAATAGGTGGTTCCCGTGAGCACGCTCTCCGTGCGGGTGACGTAGAAACGTTGTGCGAGGTGATTTCCTGCGACACTGTAAAATTACTGCACGGCGACCGTTTCTGCCGGGGACCGTGACAGTAAAGTGTCCTTTGCAAAAAATCCCTCGCGGGTCCAACCGCACTATAAAGCCTACCCGGCGACCGTGTTGCACGGGGACCATATGTGGTAGGCGGCGTGACGGAAGGTGAGGCGACCTTGAACCCGAACTCCTACGTAGGGTGTACAGTCGACTCGTACATCGACGGGTTTCTTTAGAGGGTTTTCAGCGACCTTTGCACGAAGAGCACTCCATGAGGCGGTACCGATTCAACGGTATGACCTTTAGGAGGCTCCGAAGCCGTATAGCTTTAAAGGGATTCTGGGTGGGTGCACCCTGAGTCCCTTATGTTGCGGTCGCGGCAACGACTGCAACGTACAATCCTTCCTAGCGAAGGCGGTCGTGCCACGCGCAGCGTGTATTACGACCTCCCTTTTGTCGCAGATAGATTGTTATAGGAAAACTCTAACCGCAACAACGGTGAGAATTCTTTAAAACAAGTCCAATCATATGTGCGAGTCCGTACTTGAGGAGCGAGATCTTCAGGGATCCGCTCCAGTTCGCAGTCGGCTCGTGAATAATTGCGAATATCGTCGCGGATCGATAGACGAAGACTCGATCGCGCCTTGTCGTCGCGACGCGGCGCTGCCGAATTCAGCTGTCGATCTCTTTTCAATATATCATACGGTTCTCTCTCTCGACGTGACGTCACGATACCGTTTAAACCGATGCGAAGCGAATCTTCGCGTGAGGTCTGCGTACAAAAACACGTAAACGGTTGCGGTTTTAAATCGTCCAAACGTTCAACGAACCTGACGAACGCTTAACCTTCCGCAGTGTCACGTACACAAACGGATACGGGAATCGCAGCCGAGAATTTAATATTTCAGACGAACGCGATTTTAAATAGTTTTTAACATATTTAAACATACAGTATCTACGTCACTTTCATTTTTCAGTGCTTCATTTATCTTATAAGATGAAGTATTCCACTTAAATCTCTGTAATTCTCCACATTTGACTGCTACAATTATTATTATCATTGTTAGAATAGGAAGGGCTCAAATATTTTATTTGAATGCCTCGTCTAACGGAGGTCCGAATCACGAGGAAGAGGACGTTGTAAAAGTAATAATTGGACGTTTAATTTATTTTTCGCTTCATCGAATTGTTGGCGAAGTCGTTTATTTTCTTTTCAGTACGAACTACAAACACTGACTCTAAATATCGTTTTTTTCTTCCTAAGCCTACAACGTCTGGCTGTCGTCTGGCCGGAAAAAACTGTCCGCTGGCGTCGGCAGGCGGTTCGCGTCATGCTGTGCTGAAGCAAAAGAGATGAAACTAGGCGTAAATACGTGGGAACGTTAGTTCACGTTGTCCGTCTCGTTTTAATGTTCTCGCGCTTGTTACGAGCCAGGGCCGTGCAGCGCGCGTGGCCTGCGAGTGCGAGAGAGAGTATGGAATATGGTATCAATTTGTTAGTTAGGTGCACGGACGAACCCGATGCGAAATCGGGGAGCCGCTAGGATAGTTGATAACGAGGACGAACCTGATGCGAAATCAGGGAGCCTCTGGGATGGAGTCACGTACGGACGAACCTGGTGCGATACCAGGGAGCCGTAGGAGGGTGAAACGTCGTGAACGAACCCGATGCGAAATCGGGGAGTCACTAGGATTGTTGATAACGACGCAGACGAACCCAATGCGAAATCGGGGAGCTGCTAGGAGGTTGGAAGAAACGCAGACGAACTCGATGCGTAATCGAGGAGCTGCTGGGAGGTTGGATAAATCACAGACGAACCTGATGCGAAATCAGGGAGCTGTAGGATGCGGACGAACCTGATGCGTAATCAGGGAGCCGCTAGGATGGTAATAGATTGCGTGGACGAACTCGATGCGTAATCGAGGAGCCACTAGGTTGTAAGAGGTTGTATTTGGATTTGGGGATGTGTTAATTGAACTCGTAACTGTGAATTATTAAATATAATATAACCCGAGCGGTAAGGTTATATTATTATGGGAACGTTTAACTAATGATAACCGCTTTATATAATTATGGGTTAAAGAACTTGGGTAACTCTGATTTGATAATAAAAGTAGATATATTTTTAAATCAACAAATAAAATACAATTGTTTCGTGTATCTTGTGTCGCGATCAAAGAATGATTATATTTACCTAAAAAGATCTTGCCCGGTGTTGACGCACTGGCGATGGGGGGGTATGTCAGTTGAAAGTAATGGCCGCAATAGAATTTATGCCGGTTCACGGATTCTATATGGTATAATATTGATACGACAGGGAACTGTAGCCCGATCTCACAAATACAACTGACTAACAAAAATCGTATACGCGTAACGAGAGTCGTGGAGTTGACACTAAGCGTGACGGTACGATTATGATCCCCCGAGTAATGAAATCACGGGGTTTATATACCAAACAATCTGAGTGGGGCGGATTCAAAAGTACGTTAGAAATCACCGTGTGCACTATTCTCCGAATTGTATTAATTAACGAGCTGCTCTATTCTCCGAATTGTATTAATTAACGGGCTGCTGCATCGCGACGGAAGTGACCCCCATTTCAAAGGTTAGATAAGTAGCAGGGCGATTTCCTAATGCACGCAAGTGGCAAGAAAATTTTGAGGAACGAAACGTTCGACATACGTAACACGCTCCTGTTTGTGCTTGTCGCACTCAAGAGCGGGGAATTTAGCCGCCGCGTTACGCAGCTAAGCTAGGGGACTGTATGTGTGCACGCTTCCTTTAAAACAGGAAACGTTTGATTGCAGTTTGGGAAGGCGAGAATCACTCTCGATTTTTCCACGACTGCAAGTCTTGACTGTCGTAGGAGAGGTTAACAGAGGGAGGTTGTAAGGCTCCAACTGCTTGCCTGTTCCTCGGCTTCTCACCGTTCTCGTAATGCGTACGGGCATGTGTGGTGCAGTACCTTAAGGGGGGAACCTCATGTAAAATGAAATCTTTGAGCAATTTTTTTTGTTTTTGCTTAAATTGATAGGAAATTTCCTCAGGAATAAGATAAAAAAGTTACACAGAGATTTCCTTGTACCTTATTTTCAAAATAAAGTAAACGGTTGTATTGGTCCCAGCGTCGTTCGCCAAATTAATATTGAGCGACTAGTTCTATTAATCGGAAGCTGTGATTTTTACGATGAGACTCGACTATGATTTTTCCGAAATGGATATTCGACTTTAGATTTTTGAATCATCACTTTGGATGTTGAACGAATGTTCGAAGTTTCCGGAGCCCGTTTCCTCCGTAGCGCGAACCCCCTCTGAAACGCGATTTTGGGGGTTTGTCAATCGATTCGCGCTGACTTTGCGAGTTTATCGATTGGCCATCGATTTGGGGAAGGAGGATCGATTTTCCTACCCCGTTGGGCAGGAAACTCCTCCCTCACCTGATCGTGGTGGAGGAAAGTCCCAGGTCACCCTAGACGAGGGTGACCGAGGTTTTTTCCCCAAGTCGAAGGTCCCATTAATTTTGCCGAGCAAAAAACAGGACTCCGAATTAAGACGCGTAGCTACACGTGCGTTGCAACTGTTTTATGGCTGTATTATTCTACGAGTTGGCGATGGTCGTTGTAGAGGTCTGTGCCACCTGCGGGACAATACAGCCCTTCGTTGGTTAACTCGGGTCTAGCGCTTTCGGGTTGCTAGAGTGCTTAAACGATTTACGATGAAATTTGCCAGATGCAGAATATTCGAAGACTTTTTCGACAATGTCAAGTTTCCGCATCTGGCCCCATAAACGAATGAAAACCCCCGAGCTGACCGGACGGAACATTTACGAAAGAAGCAGTTCAGAACGCTCAGAACACTCAGAACGATCAGACATTGTAGAAATATAGATTAACTCCCAAGATACCGCGTATTCTATAGTGAAAATGAGTCGCAAAGTGTAAAATGATAATCCTAATTATCGTCCGAAACGTCCGAGACGACGAAAAGCTCCTAAAAAAATTGACTTGAGTGCTGAAACAAAAAGTGAACAGATGAGTGGAGGCGAACGAACAAGCTCTTCTGCTAAAAAAATAAGAGTTACGTCAGCAGATATAATTTTTAATTTGACACACTGTTACCGAATTATAGAATTTATCAGTGTTTTTGGTGCAATTTCGGATATTTCTATGTGCAAAATATGTAAACGAAAACAAACATTTGGAGAAGCAGGCAATCGTAGATTGGGATTTAAAATCGCCGTTACATGTGCGTGTGGGACAACTTTAATTAATTCGGGCCCTTTTGTAAACAACAGTTTTGAAATTAACCGCAGAATTGTGTTCGTGATGCGTTTGTTAGGTGTTGCACGTAAAGGTATAAATATCTTTTGCGGCATGATGGATTTTGGCTGTGAATTGAGTGTACGTGCTTATGACGGCATTATACAGCATATACATATTTCACTGCAAAAAATGTTTAATGATACGTGTCACAAAGCTGTTGAGGAAGAAAAACAGTTTAATGAAAAAAAGGAACAACCCTTGTTAAATCTTAAAATATCTGGAGATGGTTCCTGGAAAAAACGAGGATTTTCTTCACTCTACGGTGTAACGACGCTCATTGGTTATAACACAGGGAAAGTCATCGATTTATTGGTAAAAAGTAGTTATTGTTAGACATGTACATATTTCAAAAATAATAAAAAGCACCCCGAATATTTGGAACATAAAGAAGATGGACATTATACAGTGAATCACAGTGGCTCTTCGGGTAAAATGGAAGTAGATGCCGTCGTAGAAATGTTTCTCCGCTCTGAACAATTACACGGAGTACGTTACAGTAATTACATAGGAGACGGTGACGCTAAAACGTTCAAAGCAATTTTGGATATTGAACCGTATGGTCATGAGTTCAAAATTAAAAAGAACGAATGCATTGGACATGTAGAGAAGAGGATATGCACTCGGTTGCGCAATGTAAAGAAAACTGCAAAATTAGGAGGAAAAGGAAAGTTGACCGATGTGTTAATAAAAAAATTAACAAAATACTATAGTCTCGCTATCAGGCGTAACAGTGATTCTGTTATTGAGATGAGAAAGGCGATAATGACAACATTTTATCATCTATCTTCAACAGATGAGAAACCGCAGCACGACGACTGTCCTCCCGGGGCCGATTCGTAGTGTAAGTGGCGCGTTGTACAAGCCTTGGGACAAGAGTTTGACCATCCACCTTCATTACATGAAGACGTAAAAAAACATATTCGTCCCATTTATAAAGAATTGTCACGAGATGATTTGTTGGAGAGATGTTTAGGTGGCCACACACAAAATGTTAACGAGAGCTTTAACGTCATGATTTGGCGTTTAGCTCCCAAGCATCTCAATTGTGGCATACACATTATTGAAATAGCTGCATTTTTGGCTGCTGGAATATTCAACGAAGGATTTTCGTTCGTCCTTCAAACAATGAAAGAGCTCAATATAGTAATTGGACAGCACAGCAAAAAATTTACTGATAATGAAAATAAACGCCGCATTAAACAGCAGGAGCGCCGCAGTCTTCATTATACAAAAGAGGCTCGTGCTTCTTTAAAAGAAGAAAAAATCGCTACATTGCAACTTTTCGAAGAAGTGGAAGATTTTTTCGACGACTACCACTATTATCGAAACTACATAAAGTAATTGTTATACGCACTGTATGTATTTATAATTTACAAATCGCTCCACCTTTGCCACGATGTCATAAGTGGGTAATAAAAACAATTAATCTTTTCATTGCTGTTAAGAAACTTGTTACTGTTATTGTTACTTGTTACTTGTTACTGTGTAATTTAATGCAAGCTTACAGTGCTTCATTAAAATCAAAGTTAGAACGGCTACTACCATAGTGGATGTACGCGCAAGATGTAAATCATCGAAATCTGCAAAACTATAAGAGGCAATTTAAAAATGTTACATACCAATGGATTTGGAATAAAATGCTCGTCATTTTTTGTCATTATGAAAATTTCAATAAAATGAAAAATTAAGTTAATAATTTTTATTTGTTATAAACAAATTGTATTTTGTTAAATTTTTTAACACCATGTTTGTTAAAGTACTAAGGGACTTTAACGTGGGTCCGGATGAGGAAACAAACAGGGAGAGAAATTGTTACAAGTTTTTCAATAAATTCTTTATTTTACAAAAATATAAAGTTAACTCTTTATAAAATTATAACAAAAATACTGAACTAAAAGAAAAATGACGACGGCTCCTACTGTGGCCTCGTCTCCTCTTTTTCAGTCTCCTTTTTTCAACTTTCTACTGCAGAGACTTTCTGTAACAAAAGAATCCGCCTAATAAATATTTCTGCGGACAAGTCAACAATCGCGCGCTCGTCAGCTGTTTCTCGCGCTCCAGCGACAGTCTGGTGTGCTTGGAGAGGAGAGCTGGCTGGCTATCTAGCGCACTAGCTAGTGGACTGTATTTTCTTCTCTTTCTGGTCAATGAGATTCGTTTCCTACGATCTCACCGACGCGCACAACCGGGTAGACGAGGTTTTCCTCCGTTCTACCGGGTTCTCTTCACAATGCCACGGACGGGAAACCAAATGGAGGTTGTAAGGCTCCAAGAGGCTAGATCCCGCGAGCACGCTCACCGTGCTGGTGGCGTTTGTACACCACCCACGCAAGAGGACATCTTGTCCTGATTCGGCTTCCTCGACGGCGGCTCCTCAGAAGCAACCTGTGGTATGGTCACGTGGTTGCCAAGCCGGCGATTCCTTCATTAAAGGAACGCCCGGCAGCCAGCCGTGGCTACCTCGACGGAGGTTCCTATGACACGAGGAACTAGCCTGCGGCTCACCGGTTCAGGACTCAATCCCCTGCAACTCCAACCACCCTACGTTCACAGCCCAGTGTGGTCGACTCACAGCTGGTAGTGGGTGTAGTGATGGAAGGATGGCTCTTCAAACTCTTCGCTCCACCGTACGCTTAGGCTCTACCTATTGTCCTCTCACGACGGTATATTGGAGCGGGTTCTCCGACGCCCGATGCACGAAGAGCACCACGAGGTGATATCCTTCCTGAATATCTATCTTCCGGTTGCTCCTACGCCGTATAGCTCTAATCTGGTCGTTGGAACTTTCCACCCCACCGGTCGGTGTACTCTCAGTGGTACACAGGACAGGTGATTCCAGTGGGTTTCGTACGACCTCTACGAACGGTGAACTACCACCAGGCGATACCAGGATGTCGGTATCAGCCTTCCAGTAGCTCCAACCGGATAATTGGAAATGACTCAAGGCGATTCACACCGAATCTCCAACGTCGCAGTCGCGTCCACGAACTGCAACGTTCAATCGCAATCCTGCGTCTACGATCGCTTCACACTCGGCGTGCCTTGCGATCGCTGCTACGTCAGGCAGATTGTCCTTTTTCTGGGGAAAATCTCCAGTCGCTATGACGAGATTTTCCAATAAATTGCCTGTCCACAAACTGATTCTATTACGAGGAGCGAGATCGAGTCATCTTCCACAGAGCTCGTAGGGAAATTGGAACACGACCGTCACAGGGTCCACTCTCGATCGTCGACGGCTCAAGAATGAACGGTGACGATCTGCAAGCAGCGACGGCCGCGGCCGGCTTCGTCGCGCAAGCGCAGAACCGGGTAATAACCACGTAAATAGCCGCGGTATATTAATCTGAACGATGGAAAATTTCCACGTCAGCACAACTATCTAGAATTACGCGAATTCAATATAGATACGGGCGTCGTCGCCGAGTTTCTACGTCTCGGACTCACGCGATATTTAAACATACCGCCCCTCTTGCACGAATTGTGCAACACTAAGAGGACGCGGTTGCCCCGTACGGCAATGATTTTACGCGAACCAAGAAAGAGAGACGCGCACTTTTAATTCAAAAAATTCAAAAAATTTTTTAATAATTAAAAGTACTTACGGTTGTCCAGAGGTGGCCTGCTGCAAGAACCTCATCGAGGTTAGCAGCATCTGGTCTGCCAGGGCTCGCGTGGTGGCTTCCACCGTCCGAAGATGGCCGGGATGGCCGGGATGCCATCTGGCATTTTTCCCCGGCTGGGGCTTCATCGGCTGACGGGCCCCGCTGGGTCCCGGCTGCGGTTCCGCAGCGGGCTTTGCCTGCCTTCGCCTCCGTCACTTCCTTGCAGCCGCCTTGCTGCCGGCCTGCGCTGGTCCTGACTGCTGTGGCGGCGGAATCGCCGCTGGCTGTACCGACGACGGAATCGGTTGTTGCTGGCCTGGCGGCTGGGCCTGTGCCTCCAGCTTCTCCGGTCGCCAGGCGCTATGTAGAAGGCGCCCGCCTGGCGCCCATCGAAGGACGTACATCCCTTCGGCGATCCGGGCGTTGTATCTTCCAGCCGACTCGACAATCTGAGCCGGAACTCGGACCTTGTCCAGTCCCAAGTTTATAACCAGCTCTGGCTCTGGTTCAGGCTTGTCGGCTTCGACCTCGTCCGCCCAGGACGGGTTTCTGGACTCTTCGGCGAACCGCAGAATCTGCCCGAACCTTAGATCAATCTCGGGATCTCCCGAGATCATGATCGTATTGTCTTCAGGGTTGCTGCGTGTGTCACTCATCTCGAAGCTCAGATTTAACTGAAGCCAATATGGCGACGCGTGGACCGCAGCATTACTCGGGTTGTTTACGTTGCTAGGCAACCCGTACCTTAGATTGAGCCTTAGCAACGACGGATAGATGGAAGTAGACATCGGTTGCTATGAACGTGGTGGTACTCACCTTCCGAATTCTTCGGCAACAAAATCTGGAATTTCAATGTTTCCTCGAAAGCGACGTTTCGTGGTAAATGGCTCGGCGAGTGCTTCTCGAGTCAGCCAATCACTTTTTGGTTCGCTAGTTCTAGTACGGAGCGAGGAATCGTGACTTTATAGCCACGTTGGGTTTTGTGCCAGAGAGAATCATACACTTAGATTGTTCACTATATCATTTAATCACAATTTACTATAACGATTACGATGATACACTGGACGACAATATAATTAACGACGGTGTTCGGTTGAAAGTACAAATCACAGTGGTCGAAAATTTACAACAAGAAAACTCGTTAGCTGCGGACGCTTCGAACCTTTACACATATGGTTTCAAAACAAAAACGCTCATAGATCGCATGCTTGAAGGTCGATTTATACTATACGTTTACGGCACGGCACGGTTCGGTTCAGGCAAATGCCTTCTTGCGCTTCAGCACGTCACGTTTTGGTTCCGGCACGGCTCATTTCTCCAGACCTCACTGTTCAGGGTCGGTACAGCGAGCAGTATTGTAGCGTAACAGTAAATTCATAAAGCCAGCGGATATAGAGTCACACCTTTCATAAACAATCAAGGCTTTTGCTAACTACCTAGTGCCCGTAAGGCGGCTATTTAATTAGTAAATTCACTTAAAATCTACATGGTCCTCCAAATCCAGTCGCTCTATGACTTTACTACCTGTAGTAACATCGACGACCGGTGCCAGATGTTTTATGACCAGACTCAGGTACCGTGCGAAACATATTAGTAATGCAAAACTAATCAGCAACCGATACTTCCTCCCATGGCCTTGGATACGCCAGAGAGCAGATTGAGTCAAAAAATCAAACCGACAACACTGAGAAGGACACAGAACACGAATCAAAAGACCGAAGACTTCATCTGGCGGATATCTCATATTGGAGCCTCCAAACGTATCCCCCTAAACAGTTCGCACAAAATTAAGTTGCCGTGCGACATTGTGCTATTGCACAAAACAAGCGGGTTTATGATACGAACGTGACTTCTCCGCTATTTTTGAGGATTAGGCCTTCAAGATATTTTTACTTGAACAAATTAGGATACGGTCATTAAGGAACCTCCAAACTCCACACGGGACTTGGAATCATTGGAGCTCTTCCTTGCCTCAATAGCGATTGACGTATCGTAAACCCGCGTTGGCGCATAGCTGCGGACCACCGGGGTCTCGCGGTCGTTGGGCATTCCCCAAATAAGTTAATAACAACGCAACGTTCTCGCTCACTCCTGCATGGTCTACCTAGACACTGGACAGCAGCGTGGGCGGCAATGTTGCAAGTTGTTAGGATGCCAAGGTGACGACCCTGCCAAGGTGACGACGATAAGGATTGGCTTAACCAATCCTCCCTCCAGTAGGCAATGTTCGTTGTTGTCACTCTGACAGGGGAGACCGAGGTTTCTCTATGGGAAAAATCAAGACGGTGAGTTAAATTAATTTTGACAGAGTTACGCCTTCGCATTTTTAGTCTCCGCAAGAATTCATTCCTTCAGTGTACGTTCGGTAACGACAGTCGTGGAAAGTTTTTAAACTGTGATTGTGAATCAGAAGAAGTTGAAAATGTTTTCACATTTATCCATAGAAGATCTATGCTTCGTAGTGTTATTATTAAATGAAGAAGAAGAAAGGAAAGTGAGAGAACGTCGTTTTTCGGTACACAACATGTTAAAGAGAAGAAAAATTGATGGAGAATATTGGACATTATAGAAACATTTAATGGATGATGAGGAAAAATTCTTCCAATACTTCCGAATCTCCATTAATAGTTTTAATTTGCTTTTGGAAAAAATAGAAAATTCACTAAACAAGACACAGTGTTCAAAGAGGCTATATGCCAAGAGAAAAACAGGCAGTATGTTTGAGATATGTTTAATAATACAAACAATATAAAAATACAAAAACATTATTTATTCGTAATTAATTAACATAAAAATATATAATATAATACAATATAATAAAAATACAATAATATAAAAGTACAAAAATTTATTTATTTCTATCCGTCGGATTTTGTTTAAATATCGCGTGAGTCCGAGACGGAGAACCTCGGCCGCGATGCCCGTATCTATATTGAATTCGCGGAATTCTAGATGGTTGTGCTGACGTGGAAATTTTCCATCGTTCAGTTTCGTATACCGCGGCTATTTACGTGTTTTTTCCAGTTAGCTTCACGGGAATTCTCGAGTTTTGAGGGAAATTCTAGGAATTGTGTTGCTAGCGACGAGAAAGAGAGAGAAACGAGATCTATCGAAGAGAGATCGATAGACGAAACGCGGCAGCGCCGCGCCGTGGCCACGCAGCGAGGAGCTGCCCAGGGCCCAGCAGCGCGATGCGTCGCTAACCAGTACTGCGCCTGCGCGACGGAGCCAGCCGGGGCCGTGGCTGCTTGCAGATCGTCACGCTTCAGTACTGAGCCGTCGGTGATCCAGAGCAGACCTATTTACGATCTCGCTCCGGTTTTCTATCGAAGCTCAGAAGAGTGTGAGCTAAGCTCGCTCTTAAGTAGAAACAGCAAGTGGACAGCGATAATAATTTATTGGAAAATCTCGTCATCGTGACTTGAGATTTTCCCAGAGATAGGACAATCTGCCTGTTGTTGTAGCAATCGCACGGCACGCCGGATGTGAAGCGATCGTAGACGCAGGAGTGTGATTGAACGTTGCCGGTCGTGGATGCGACTGCGACGTTGGAGACTCGGTGTCGATCGCCTTGAGTCTTCTTCCAATTATCCGGTTAGAGCTACTGGAAGGCTGATACTGATATACTAGTATCGCCTGGTGGTAGTTCACCGTTTGTAGAAGTCGTACGAAACCCACTGAAGCGTAGGTGGTGTCCAGACGCCACTCGCACGGTGAGCGTGCTCGCGGGATATAGCCTCTTGGAGCCTTACAACCTCCATTTGGTTTCCCGTCCGTGGCACTGCCAGAGCGAACCCGGTAGATCGGAGGAGATCTTCATCTACCCGGTTGTGCACGTCGGTGAGATCGTAAGAAACGAATCTCATCGACCAGAAAGAATATACAGTCCACTGGTTAGAGCGCTAAATTGCCAGCCAGCTCTCCCCTCCAAACACACTAGACTGTCGCTGTAGCGCGAGATAAGCAGCTGACGCGCGCGTTAACGTGTAAGCTGTCCGCAAAATATTCATACTTTGCTGTACAATTGTGTTACAGAAGGCCTCCACCCAGATAAATCAACTGGGAGAGAAAAGAGGAAACCGGTCGAAAATACCGAGCCGGGTATTCCATAACTTTTTCCGTTTTCCATGATATTTATTTTCACATTTTTAATTTTGTAACAAATTATATTTTGTAAAATAAATTTCATTTTTTGTAAAAGTTGTAACTGTTTCTCTACCTGTCTGTTCCCTCATCCGGACCCACGTTAAAGTCCCTTAGTACTTTAACAGATTTATTTGAAAAATTGCTATACGTATTTGGAGTGGAGGAAGTACTTGGGTTTTGTAAATGTGGTGATGAATATGGCAGAGGTGTTGTAATTAAAGTGCATGTGGTCTGGTCATTTTTATTAGATAATTCCTATAATTCTAGTTCTGAAACTATTGCGAAGGTCCGGGCCTTAGCTATTGCTTGATTATACGGAGTTAATTTATTTACTGTTGGTGCTAAACTTTTAAAAAATATTGTGTTACCGTCATCGATATTTCTATTTTGTAAAATATAATTCATTACTGTTTCGGATACCGTATCTGATTTTCTTTTTTTATTATTTTTAGATTTATTGACTATTGCGTGTATATTGTCTAGGCTGGGCGATGAAATTTCGTTGGGGGTTAAATCAGTAGTTTCCTGCGCAATATCATTTACTTCTACACTTAAACTATAGGCTGTATCTAGTGATGTAATACATTCCTTCTCTTTGAAATATGGAATTAAAAAAGACATTTTGGCCTCGAATTGCCATTTTCTTATTTTTGTCGAGGCCTGCCCGCTGCTGGTTCCTTTTTTTTAGGGCTCTACGAAAGCAGTCTCGTAACAATATCCATTGCTTTTTGCAATCTTTAGCTGGAAAGATGGGATAAAATTAATAATTACTACGCATATAAGTATTGTAAACTTAATATATATATATATATACTATTTTCCAGATTTTTAACAACTGGTGACTCATACAAGACAATAGCATTCAGTTATCGATTAGGCCATACAACAGTATCGCGTATTTGAGATTGAAGTTTGTGATGCAATTATTGAACATATAATGCCAGAATATATGAGTATACTCATTCGGGAAAAGTGGCTTGAAATAGCGGAAGAATTTTGGAGAACATGGAATTTCCCTAATTGCATTGGTGCGTTGGATAGAAAACATGTACAGATTTTTGCACCACCTAAGAGCGGTTCTCTATATTGTAATTATAAAAAAAAACATTTTCCACTGTGCTATTGGCTTTGGTAGATGCCAATTATAAATTTATAGCTGTCGATATTGGATCATACGGAAAGAATAGCGATGGAGGTACATTCAGCAATTCAAAATTGGGAAAGTGTCTTCCACAGAATAAATTGAATATACTTATTAAGATCGTATCCGAAACCACAAATCCATGATCCCGGAAAACAATATTATAACCATCGATACTCACGAGCGAGACGAGTGTCGGAAAATGCATTCGGAATTTTGGCACAAAAATTCCGAACTTATCTACGTAGAATGCAATTTGTTAAAATAGGTACGAGTTCGTGCAAAGGTTATAAAAAGACCTTGTCTCGTACCCTTTAACGCAATATGGTCCGGATCACGAGGGATTGGGAATATGGGGGAAAGTGAATATACTGTTTTATAATTTTCTTTCGCCTAGTCCAAGGGACTAGGCCGTTTATTAAAATTAAATACAAAAATTAAATGAACGTAAAGAAAATTAATGGAAAAAAGCAAAATTAATGAGAATAAAACACAATTGAAACGGAACTTTTATTTTCTTTTAAAAACAAAATTGCTGTGCTTAAGCAGGCTTGCCTTTACAGCTATCGCCTCGGTCTTTTGTAACAAAAAGAGACCGAAATCCGGCTGTTAATAAGGAACAACGCTCGTCGTGTTGTCGGACTCGCTTCAATCCAGAGACTCCTTACTCCGTTTATTGTAAACAGGAACGGGGATTTTCATCACAGCGATACGCAGCCGGGTTCGTGGATTGTAAATTTTACGTTTCTGATTTTGGAAACGTTTAATTGCAGATGGGGAAGACGAGATTTTAATCACGATTTTCCCACTGCTGCGGAATTTTTACCCAGGGAATGTGCCAATAAGGCCCCTATCGGGTGTTATCCCAAGCTCAGATTCGACCCTGGAAAACGACGATCCCAACCCAGAGAATTTGCAACAAAGACGCCCTATAGGTTGGGGTTTTGAACAGTGCAATAGCCAAAAAGAGAATCAAGAAATTCTCTTGGTTCTCGAACACGACCGCTGATTGCAGCAGTACGTGTTTTTCGTCACAACGGTGGCGATAATCAAGCACTATTTAAGTGTAAATTTGATTATGCTCAGCCACCGATGGCGGGTTGGAAAATTGTTCAAACTATCGAGAAAACTTATCCGATCCCAAATTGGTTCGTTCACCGCAGAAATCGAGTTATTTACACGAAACCGTAGGGTACGAAATTTGACTTGGCGTGATTCTTTCGAATCCGCAGCAGTCTTTATTTCGTTCCGTTTCGGTTCAGTGGATCGACGATCGTATTAGACGAATCTAATTAATCGTGTATATGGATCTCCGACGGATAGACGAGGTCGACTCAGGAGATCCGCACTCGTCGAGAACCAGGTAGCAAGTGTCTCCGAGACATACCTGCTTAATCGTGGGCACAAGAGAGGGGAAATTTTCGTCTCGTGGCGCTATCTGGTCTAAGCTGTCGGTCTCTTATTAATTTTATATCCTCTCTGTAATTTCGGCGTGGTAACACCTGTTCTCTGAAAACCGTTACTAGGCCGTTCGCGTGATTCCTAACGAAAGTAAGTTTGTAATTTTTCTACACGGCATTGCTCTGGAAACATATTACGCCGCAGAGAAGGCTCTGGAATGTCGCGTGAACTGAGAATAACCGTATAAGAAATGTCCTGCTTTTTCTATCGATCATGCGATGGTTTAACCGACGTTTTCAATGAACGAGTTAACGCGTTATTTAAACAATATTTTTGTTATTAGTTAATCAATTCTATTATAATTTGGTATAGATAAACGTTATACATGTGTTCATTTACAGCAAAAAGTTTATTGCAAAATCTTACATGCATCGTTTGATTTCAACAAATTTCTCCCATAAGCAATGAGGGTACGAATACTTACGGGATTAACTATACGGCCATGTCGTCGAGACTCGAAATTGCCTCTAGCTTTTACTGACAGCCGTAGTTGACAACTGAAGAAAAGGACAGCGAGTGGGAACGAGTAGGAGCGAATGAGTAAAAATAAAAGGCAGTCGAAGAAAAGGATAACAAATGAGAAAGAATGAACTGAAGTTGAAGAAACGGACTCTGTATGATTTTTCGTCTGCTCTGTCCATTTTAAATCAGCCACTTATTGAAATTATTAATATTTGTGTCATTCTACGATAAATCAATCACTTTTTGGACACTCAATTACCTGATATCACGTTCCTCTTTAAATTTACAAGGTTTATTTCTACATGTTTCAGTGACATTTTTCAATTTTTTGGGCGAAAAATAGTTAAAACTGATGATACTGTATACTCTCAAACACAGTGGCTTTTAAAAAAGGTTGTCGCACGGTATTCATGGCACTGGCCATTCTGTTTGTTTCAAGTGACAAAACGTGAAAGATGTTGAATTAGCCCTATTCGCCCCGTCCCCCCATACGCCTCGTCTTCGTCATTCGCCCCGTCCCCCCATACGCCTCGTCGTCGTCATTCGCCCCGTCTTCGCTGATCGCCCCCTCATCACAACACGCCCGTCTTCCTTATTCGCCCCGTCATCCCTATTCGCCTCGCCTTCCCTGTTCGCTCCGTCTTCGCTATTCGCGCTGTCTTCTTATTCGCCCCGTCTTCGCCATTCGCCCGTACCCATATTCGGCCCGTTTTCGCTGGTCGCCCCGTCATTCCTATTCGCCCCGTCTTCACAACTCGTTCCGTTATCCCTATACGCCCCATCTTCGCCATTCGCCCCCGCCTCCCTATTTGCCCCGTCTACGCCATTCGCCCGTAACCCTATGCGGTCCGTTATCGCTTGTCGCCCCGTCTTCGCTGGTCGTCCCGTCTTTACAACTCGCCCCGTCGTCCCTATTCGCGCCGTCTTCCTATTCGGTCCGTTTGAGCTGGTCACCTCGTCTTCCTTACACGCTACGTCATTCCTATTCGCCCCGTCTACGGCATTTGCCCCGTCTTTGCTATACATTCCGTCTCTCTATGCACCCGTGTTCGCCATTCGCCCGTCGCCCTATACACCCCCTCACCCTATTCGCCCCATCTTCGCCATTCGCCCGTAGCCCCTATTCGTCCCGTTTTCGCTGGTCGCGCCGTCATACCTATTCGCCCCGTTTTCGTTGTTCGCCCCGATTTTGTTGTTCGTCCCGTCTTCGTTATTTGCTCCGTCTTCGCCATTCACCCTGTTCCCCTATACACCCCGTCAGCCTATTCTGCCGGGGTTCGCTTCTCACCCCGCTTCGCGTCGGCGAGGGCCTCGCGCAGTCAATGTTGTGCTTGGGGCACCCCTCGTACAACAGAAAGCCCTTCTGTGCCGTGGAAAACCATGGGTTTTGGACGTCCCAGCTTGTGAAACTGTCGGCCATCGCAGCTGTGAAGAGTTCGGGGGCGGCGTCATCCATAGTGATAGGACGTTAGTTGCTGAGGTCATCTCTTTCACCATTCTTGTGAATCCAGTCGATGTTGGGCTCTTTCCACAGTGAGGGAATCAACTCCACCGACCAATCGTCCAGCGGACGATTTTTTCATTCTCCTGAGTTAGTTGGACACCTCGGCTGCCCCGAAGGGCCTCTCCAGGGCTTTACTGGAACCCTCATCCTGCTGGTCGCGGTGGTGCGCCGGGAAGTGTTTCGAACGATCCCGAACTGCGTACATCGAGCTAAAGTGCCCTTAGGCGATGTCCTTGGACACCTGACAATGTGGAGATTGCCCGGCTAGTACCTCCTGCACTGCCCGCTTGTGGTTCGTTCGAAACAAACGCTGGATTCGCGTTGCTTCCCAGACGTGGTCGGTCCGTGTGAGTGGAGCCCCGGTCGCTCCGTTGCAACTGGCGTCCCCCAGGGGATACCCCCCAAATTTTCCGCCGCATCCGGCCTTCTGCCCCCTCCCCCGGTATCTCTTGCGGCGGCACCCCTCCCCCTCTCTCGAGCAGAAAAACCTCGAACCAAAGAATTCCGCCACAAGGGCGGCAAGGGCCTCGGAGCCTTCCGCTGTCTCCACGGCCTCCGCGACCGCGACGATTCGCGCCCTTTCAGACGCTTCCTCGACGGTGTCGCGTCGGCGAGGGGCAGCCACAGGCGTCTGCAAACCTTGGAGGGGTCCGCACCCTCTCCCTGGACGCTCCACGATCGTGTCGGGGTCGCGCGCCGGCCCATGCCTGCGCCCCCCCCCCCCCACCACGTTCGCTGCGTCCGCGTACTTCCGGTCACCTTCGGGTCACGACGTGTGGATGATCTCCGGTTGGCAGCACTCTCGCGTCACCTCGTCGCTCGGACACAGCCCGGAAGCTTCTTCCCCTCCGCGGGATGGGGCATTCTAACGCCGCCGGGGATGTCGTCGGCGACGTTCTCCTCCCGGCCGCGACCGTTGCCACCGCCTGAGGGGTTCCGCAAATCCTCCTACTTCTTCTTAGTGTACCCGGGGTCTGCCAAGGGGGCTCGGTGGAGGCTCTCTTGGCTCGAGCCGGGCGCGAGCGCCGGCGGCGCGGTAGATTTGCCGCCGGCTGTCCCCCTCGACGATGGAGTTGGGCTCCGGGTAGGCGCATCTCCAGGTCCACGCACCCGTTTGGTTGTCCAGGCGGCAGGGGAGGTAAACCTCTACGTGGCGCGTCCCCAGGTGGCGGATAGGGGTAGCCGCTGGGATGAGATGTAGGGATGGGGTCACCAACTTGAGGAGGATGGTGACCGCATCCTCGCATGGCATCCCAGAGGTCGGAGCGAAAGCTCCCGCGGACCAAACACTGGTATGAATGTTTTGCGTGTGTGATTGTGTGTGTGTGTGTGGCCCGAGGCATGGGATATTTGCCGCGGGCTTTACCTAAGGCTGCAGATGAGTCCTGCGGTCAACGTGGCCACCCGGCCGGCGGCTTAGTCCCATGTCACGGAGCCGCGGGCGCTGGTGAGCAGGCGCCTGCGGTTGAGTGGGAATGCCTGCGGGAAGAGTGCCTCCCACCGGGAGGGACCTGAAGAGGCACGACGCGGCGGGGGACTCTGTGATGTCTCATTAGAGTTCCCGGTCCCTCGCCAGGCGTCTGAGCTTGGTCACCGTGGGGTTTTAGCCGGTAAGAGTCCGGTACTACTATGAGGTGTCCATGAGGATTTCCCCACGTACAAAAAAAAAAGAGATAGGCGGTGGTGTTGTTACGGCGGGGCTCGGTCCAGGAATAAAAAAAAAAGGAATTTCTTATCCAGCTACACGATCCGCGTAAAGAATAAAGCCCTTTCGTCCACGCAGCACGTACGTCTACGTTTAATCGGGGAATTTTGTATGCAGTTAACGGGGCGTCACGCGTAATTGTTTGTTTTACCTGTATCTTCTATTTTCTGGCGCGTTCAGGAGTCTGCCGTGTTGTCTCTGGAGGGATCCACCTCGTGGAAGCAGAGCCTCTGATCGTCAGGCGGGCTTTCGGGGATGCGTGTGGAATGGCCGGCGATTGTCTGGACAGGCGAATTCGCAGGGTTCCTCGGCAGCTGGGTCGCTTGCAGAGGATGTTGACGATGGAGAAGGTCTTCCAAGGCTTGCAGAGGATGTTGACGATGGAGAAGGTCTTCCAAGGGTGGTTTGCACGAAATGAATTGAGAGGCAAATGTATTTTGTAGTGAAATAACTATATTCTGACACTTGAACTTGTACAAACTTAATTCTTATACAAGCCTTTCCGAGACTCGTGTTAACAATGGAAAATGGTACAAAGACTGAGACTGGTTTCGGTGGTTGACAAAGATTACAAGATTCAGAGCTTTCGCTGGTCGGTGTGTGTGGATTACAATATATTTCACGCTCTTTTGACAATCGGATCAATCTGCTAACCTCTCAACTCTATCAAACTCTCAACTCTATGTTTCTGTTAAACTCTCAACTAACACTTACGCGTCGCGTGGTCGCTTTTATATTCACTCTCGGGAGTGGGGAGCAGTCGGTATTCGCTACTCCGCTGAGTAGGGATAGTCACGTGGCCACGGTTGGTTCCGTGTAGTGGGGGAGCTTGCCTGCTTGCGCCGTCGGATGTGGCGCGCGTGTACGAATCTCGGTAGTGGAGGGGGGTCGCGCGTGTATCGGCAGCTACTTGCTGCCTCGGCGAAGGGTTCGCGCGTCTTACAGAATAACCACAGAAATGCTTAATGGTAGACATACAGATTAATATGCTTGTAGTGCAATTGTCTGATCAACGTATATCGGAGATATAGAAAGGTGTGCCGGGGAGTCGACGGGCGTAGCCCGACGTTACAGTGTCACGACCGGTGCTGGGATTGACCCCCAAACCACCGAGGTCGTCGTCATTGCCATTGTCATCGTCGTCATCGTCGTTGTGGCCGCCGTTGGTATTACAGCCACCGGGATGATCCTGCCGGACGACGACAGATAGCTAGAGTGAATCTGGGTTAGTTGTCCGGGGGGGGGGGGGACGTCTGTGTGTGTTGTCACCCCGGTGGTGGCGGCCGGTCGCCCCTGGATGACTTCCGCGTAGGTGGTAGTGGTAGTCCACGGCGCAGCACACGCTAGCAGCCTGCCCAGCGTGGGCAGATGAGCGCCGTGTCCTGCAACAGGAAGTTGGGAGGAACCTCTCGCTGGCCACAGTAGTTGGCAAGATGGTGGCCAGCGAGAGGACATGGCAAGTGGTGGCCTCCTTCTGTGAGGTAGTTATGTCACAGAAGGAGGCCGCCGAGCGGGCGCGCGAGCAGGCCGCGCATCCCGCTCGGAGAGGGAGGGCTCGGAGAGGGGCGAGGGCGAGGCGACCTTCGCCTCCTGGCCCCCTTCAATAGCTCCTGAAGAGGTGGGGCGGCCCGTCAGCTCTCACCTCCGGCCACCACGTCGATGGCCGGGGGATGGACGGGCCGCCCGTGGGGGCTGCAGGTGCTCGGCGTTAGGGGCCCGAGCACCGAAGTCAGCCCCGGGGCCGCGGGCATCGGGTGACCTGACGTCCGCGGCGGAGAAATAAGGGGGGAATGACACGTTGTCGTTCCCCCCGGGATGAGCCTCGACAGGCAAGGCGTGGCGGGGGAGTCTGTGATGTCTCACTAGAGTTCCCGGTCCCCCGCCGCAGCGCCCGAGGACGGTCACCGTGGGGTTTTAGCCGGTAGGAGTCCGGCACTACCTCGAGGCCCTCCCCTACCTAAGGGCCTCGGGGTGTCCATGAGGATTTCCCCACGTAAAAAAAAAAAAAAAAAAAGGTGGTAGTGGTAGTCACCCTTCTGCTGCACCCCCTCGGTGCAGTCGCTGTGGGCTCGGGCTGCAACCCGCTGCGCCTGGTAGCGACAGTCATAAAACTCTTTAGTGTTGTAGTGGGCCTCGTTCCCGCTATCGTCGCCGCCGTTGTTACGAGCCAGGGCCGTGCACCGCGCGTGGCTGGCGAGTGCGAGAGAGAGTATGAAATATGGTATCAATTTATTAGTTAGGTACACGGACGAACCCGATGCAAAATCGGGGAGCCGCTAGGATAGTTGATAACGAGGACGAACCTGACGCGGAATCAGGGAGCCTCTGGGATGGAGTCACGTACGAACGAACCTGGTACGAAACCAGGGAGCAGTAGGAGGGTGAAACGTCGTGAGCGAACCCGATGCGAAATCGGGGAGTCACTAGGATTGTTGATAACGACTCAGACGAACCCAATGCGAAATCGGGGAGCTGCTAGGAGGTTGGAAGAAACGCAGACGAACTCGATGCGTAATCGAGGAGCTGCTGGGAGGTTGGATAAATCACAGACGAACCTGATGCGTGCCATATTGGCAAGAGTGGCAGGACAAACCGGGTAGGCTGTCCTACAGGATGACACAGGTGCTCACCGGGCATGGTTGCTTTGGGGAGTACCTGTGTTGAATCGGGAAGGAGGCGACGGCGGTGTGCCACCACTGTGGAGACCCTCGGGACCCGGCGCAGCACACGCTGGCAGCCTGCCCAGCGTGGGCAGATGAGCGCCGTGTCCTGCAACAGGAAGTTGGGAGGAACCTCTCGCTGGCCACAGTAGTTGGCAAGATGGTGGCTAGCGAGAGGACTTGGCAAGTGGTGGCCTCCTTCTGTGAGGTAGTTATGTCACAGAAGGAGGCCGCCGAGCGGGCGCGCGAGCAGGCATCCCGCTCGGAGAGGGAGGGCTCGGAGAGAGGCGAGGGCGAAGCGACCTTCGCCTCCTGGCCCCCTTCAATAGCTCCTGAAGAGGTGGCGCGGCCCATCAGCTTTCACCTCCGGCCACCACGTCGATGGCCGGGGGATGGACGGGCCGCCCGTGGGGGTTGCAGGTGCTCGGCGTTAGGGGCCTGAGCACCGAAGTCAGCCCCGGGGCCGCGGGCGTCGGGTGACCTGGCGTCCGCGGCGGAGAAATAAGGGGGGAATGATACGTTGTCGTTCCCCCCGGGATGAGCCTCGACCGGCAAGGCGTGGCGGGGGAGTCTGTGATGTCTCACTAGAGTTCCCGGTCCCCCGCCGCAGCGCCCGAGGACGGTCACCGTGGGGTTTTAGCCGGTAGGAGTCCGGCACTACCCCGAGGCCCACCCCTACTTAAGGGCCTCGGGGTGTCCATAAGGATTTCCCCACGTAAAAAAAAAAAAAAAAAAAGACGAACCTGATGCAAAATCAGGGAGCTGTAGGATGCGGACGAACCTGATGCGTAATCAGGGAGCCGCTGGGATGGTAATAGATTGCGTGGACGAACTCGATGCGTAATCGAGGAGCCACTAGGTTGTAAGAGGTTGTATTTGGATTTGGGGATGTGTTAATTCAACTCGTAACTATGAATTATTAAGTATAATATAACCCGAGCGGCAAGATTATATTATTATGGGAACGTTTAACTAATAATAATCGCTTTATATAATTATGGGTTAAAGAAGTTGGATAACTCTGATTTGATAATAAAAGTAGATATATTCTTAAATCAACAAATAAAATACTATTGTTTCGTGTATCTTATGTCGCGATCAAAGGCTGATTATTGTTTAAATATCGCGTTAATTCGACAATCGAAAAACGTCGGTTAAACCATCGCGTGATCGAGAGAAAAACGGACCATTTCTTGTACGGTGTTGTTCCTTGTTTACGCGACATTCCAGAGGCTTCTCTGAGGCGTAATACGTTACGGGAACAATACCGCATAGAAAAACTCCGTATTTACATTCGATAACAGTTCCGCGATCGACCCAGTAACGGTTCCAAGAGAACAGGTGTTACTACGCCGAAACGAAGAGAGGATTCGAAATTAATAAGAGACAGACAGCTTAGACCAAACAGCGCCACGAGATGAAAATTTCCCCTCCCTCGTGACCACGGTTAAGCAGGTATGTCTCAGGTGGACTCGCTATTTGGTTCTCGACGAGGGCGGACCTCATCGTCGACCTCGTCTGAAGTCGGAGACCGATTCTCGACAAGTTAATTTTGTCTAACCTGTCGTAGAATCATGTGAACAAAGTTGCTCGGAATTGAGACTGCAGCGGATTTAAATAATCCTGCCCTTGAGTCAAAATATTCCGGCCATACGTTCACATGCAGAAATCGGTCACCGCGACGAACGAACCATTTTGGAAAGAAACAAAATCCAACTGATTTTCTTTCCACTTCGCTCAAAAAGCAACCGATGGCTAAAAAGTACCAAATTTACACTTTTATAGTGATTGGTTACCGCCATCGGTGCTGAATAAACACGTATTGCTGTAATCAGTAGTCGTGTAGAAGTGGAAATGAATAAAATCAGCGTGATTATCTTTCCAAAGATTTAACCCGCAATCGGCGGCTAAGCATAATCTAATTTACACTAAAATAGTGCTTGATTATCGCCACCGTTGCGACGAAGAACACGGATTGCTGTAATCAGTGGTCGTGTTCGAGAACCGAGAGAATTTCTTGATTCTCTGCTTGGCTATTGCACGGTTCAAAAACCCAACCTATAGGGCAACTTTGTTGCATTCTCCCTGGGTTGGGTTCGTCGTTTTCCAGGGTCGAAACAAAAGTTTGGGATAACACCCGATAGGGGCCTAATTTGGCATTCTCCCTGGGTAAATATCTCGGCTGGTTTCGACCTTTTCTTTTTTTTTTTTTTTTTTTTTTTTTGTCGTGGGGAAAATCTTCGAAAGACTCCCTCCCACCTCCTTGGGGAGAGGTGGGAGGGGTGTGTGGGATTTCCCCCGCCCGTACAACGACAGGCGCGGGACCTACCCACTAAAAACCCCACGGTGACCCTTCGGCACGCTTTGGGAGGATACCGGGAATCGCTCGAAGCATTCTTCCGGTATCCTCCTCGTGCCCGCGCTTTCGCGCCCATCCCCCGGGGGGACAATCGGTCCCCCCAGTAGACACACTGCCTCATAGCGGCGGGACGGGGCCACTCCATCCCGCCGCTATCCGTCCCGGGGCCGCGTTTAGTGGCGGCTGCGAGCCCCAACTCGCAACCGCCCGCGACCCCGTTTCCACCCCTCGGCGGCCGGGCGTTCATGGCCGCACCAGACCGCCGAGGGTGCCTCCCCTTGTGTCGGACCGGTAGGGGGAGGCACTCCTACCCCCAACCGGTCCGACCCGGCGCCGCCTGGCGGGAGGAGGGTCCCCTCAGGACCCCCCTCCCAGCCTAGGTCATCCGCCACGCTGAGGCGGCCGCCCGCGACGCCTCGCGACCGGGCGACGACCTCGGGCCACCGCACGAGCGCGAGCTTCAGCGCGCCGCTGAAGCTCGCGCTCCCTCCCCGCGGCCTCCTTCTGCAACATTACGTTCTCGCAGAAGGAGGCCACGGCCCTCCACTTCTCCTCGCTGCCGAGCATGGCGCGCACCACGCCCGGCAGCGAGACATCCCGCCCGACGACGCCGACCAGGACACGGCGCTCCCCCTCCCACGCGGGGCATACCTCCAGAGTATGATCCGCCGTGTCCTGCTCAGCGTCGCAGTGGCAGCAACGCGCCGTCGGCTCCTTCCCTATCCGGCACAGGTATCTTCCGAAGCTGCCATGCCCGGAAAACACCTGTGCCAGCCGGTAGGTGAGGCTGCCATGGCCTCTGTCCAGCCACTCCTTCAGGAGTGGCCGAACAGCCCCGACAGTCCGGTGCCCCGCGGTTGGCAGAGCCAGCCGCTCCTGCCACGCGAGCAACACGGACTGCCGGGCCTGGCGCTTCAAATCGCCCCACGCAGGTTCCTGCCCGCCCGGGACCGCCCCCACCCCCGCGCGACGGTCGACGCGGTGCCGGTACATCACCGCGTGCGACCGCGCGAGCAGGTCCATGGGCGGCATCCCCGCTAGAACCGTCGCCGCCTCATGTGACATGGTCCGATACCCGCGGACGACCCTGAGCGCCATGCGCCTCTGCACCCGACGCAGCATAGTCATGCTGCGCCGGGAGGCAGCCAGGTCGTCCGCCCAGACGGGGGCCCTGTATAGTGCCACCGACTGGACCATTGCCACATAGAGGCGACGAACTCGGCCCGCCGGGCCCCCCAGGTTGGGCAGGATCCGGCCCAGAGCCGCAACCATCCTTTCCAACCGGGGGACCAGGCAGCGGAAATGCTCCTCGAAACGCCAGTGGCTATCGAGGATCAGCCCTAGATACCTGATCTGGGGCTTCACCTCGATGTCAGCCCCACCCACCCGGATCAGAGGGGGTGGCGGATCCTGCCAAGGTGAATGAAACGCAATCACCTCGGTCTTATGGACCGCCACCGTCATCCCCATCCCCCTGATCCGGTCGACGACGCGTTGCGACCCCTCCTCCGCGCGACGCATGGCCCTCCCCCAGTGCGCCCCGACGGCCAGCACCAGTGTGTCATCCGCATAACACACCGCGCTGACGCCGTCGGGGAGGCCGGCCCGCAACACCGAGTCGTACGCGATGTTCCACAGGAGTGGCCCGAGGACCGACCCCTGCGGAACACCGCAGTACACCTCCCTCCGCATATCACCATCCCGGCCCGGATACTCGATCCACCTGCCGCGGAGATAATCCCCGACGACCGCCATTAGACAAGGGGGGACTCGATGATATTCGAGTCCCCTCCTTATCTCTTCCCAGGGGAGGGTGTTAAAGGCATTGGCAATATCCAAGGATACTGCCAATGCCACCCCTCCCCGGAAGACGGCCGCCCCCGAGAGGGCCCTCACACGACCTATCGCGTCGATAGTCGATCGGCCCCCCCGGAAACCGAACTGGCAGTCGGCCAGACCGGGATCACCCCGCGACAGGTGCTCGACGAGGCGGGCAGCAATCACACGCTCGAAGAGCTTGCCCACCTCGTCGAGGAGACAAATGGGCCGGTATGCGGAGGGAGACTCCGCGGGCCGACCCTCCTTTCGGAGGAGGACCATCCTCGCCACCTTCCAACTGGGGGGGAATCGCCCGTCCCTCAGGCAGCGGTCGAACAACCGCCTGAGGTCGGCCCCAAGGACGCCCTGGGTCAAGACCCAAACCCGGCCGGGCACACCATCCGTACCCGGGGCCGTGTTACGAACCCCGAGCCGTCTGATGGCCGCTGCCAGCTCCTCCTGCGTGACCCCCAGCTCGGCCGTCCACTCCACTGGGACAGCCGCCGCCGCCGGAGGACGCGGTCCCCTCTCCCCAATTGGGAAGAGTGTATTGACCACGTCCTCCAACAGCCGGGGGTCAAGACCCTCGGTGACGGGGGACGCCCACGGGCGGAGCTTATTCAGCACCACCTTATATGGGCGCCCCCATGGATCGTCATCAAGGGTCTGGAGGAGCTCCTTCCATGCCTGGGTCTTGGCCCGTTTGATGGCGACCTGCAGAGCAACCCGCGCCACGCGGTATGCTCCATACAGGTCATCAGCTGCCCTCGCTCGCGCCACGCCGTCGCCTGTACGTTGACGACGGCGCGCGCGGGTGCACTGGCGTCGGGCGCGGACAGTCGCGACTCGCAACTCCGCGATCGCGTCCGACCACCAGTACACCGCCCGGCGAGGAGAAGCCCGCCCGACCCCAGGCATCGCCGCGTCGCAAATACCCGCGACCAATGCTCCGAGCCGGGCGACCTCCTCCTCTATGCTCGGCAACTCGGCCGCTCCCTGCGGCCAAGTTGCAGCGAGGGCAGCTGCCATCAGGGCGTCCTTGTCCAGGCGCCGAAGCGCCCAGCGGCGTGGTGGGGTGCCACGCAGGCGGCCGTGTCGGGATGCACTCGCGGCGGCAGAGACCTCCATCCGGATGTACCGGTGATCGGAGAGTGTCTCTGCCCCCGCGACCACGTGCCAACCCGACACCATGCGCACGGCGTTGGGGGTCGCGAATCCAACATCCACGATGGACCCCCCATATCGCCGCACGCATGTGTGCTCCGACCCCCGGTTCAATACCCGGAGGTCGAGCCCCGCCGCCCAATCGCCCAGGATCCCGCCGCGAACGGAGGTCCTGGGGGATCCCCAAGCCACCGACTTGGCATTAAAATCCCCCAGGACCAGCACCGGCCGGGCCGCGTAGCGCTGCACGCATGCCGCGACCTCGGCCAAGTACAGCTCGAACGCAGCGTGACCGCTACGGGGCGAAATGTAGCACCCCACCACAGCGACTCCCCCCCAGTCCACGGCGACGAATCCCCGACCGCGCTCCAACAAGGAGAACGGTGGGGACCCGTCGCCCCCTCCCCATACCGTCGCCACCAAGCCGTCCGCGTCGCCCACCCAATGAGGGTGATCAGGGACGCGGTACGGCTCGGCGGCGACCGCCAGGCCAACCCCCCACTCCGCGAGGACTTGGGACATCAAGTCCTGTGCCGCGCGGCAGTGGTTGAGGTTGGCCTGGAGGAGGAGGCGGGGCGGCATTAATTAATGGCCGCGCCAGCCTCCTCCCGGCCGTCCGTCCCCGTAGCACCGTCCACCTCCATGGAGGACGATGCCACCGCCCTCGGCACCGGAGCCGGTGCAGCCCGCCTCTTCCTCTCCTTCCGGGAGGGGGGGGAGCACTTCTTGCTCCCCACTCTGTGATCGGCTGGCCTCCCCATGTCCGCACACAGCGGGCAGTGGGGGGCCGCCGAGCACTGGCTCGCACGGTGCTCTTTGGCACCGCAGCGGTAACACTGACCGCTGCGGTCCACCGGCGAGGTGCACCACTGCCTCACGTGCCCCAATTCGAGGCAGCGGTGACACTGGAGCGGGCGCGGCGCGAGGATTTCCACTCGCGCCGAAACCCACCCCACCAACACCCTCCCGGATTCCGCCACCTTACGGGCGGCGGAGAGGGGGCACCGGGCCCACACCGACCCGAGGCCGGAGGGCGACCTGCGGATCTCTCCGATCCGCAGGTCCTCCACAGGACAGTCCCCCGCCCTCGCAAGGGCACGGGACACATCCTGTGCGCTGACCGAGTCGTCCAGCCCACAAACGCGCATCTCCGTGCGCTTCGTGGGCCGGGCGACCCGGACACCTCGCTCGCCCAGCTGCTCCCGGAGCCTCTGAGCGAGACGATCCGCCTTCGCGCCGCCTTCTGCACCGGGGATCTCCAGCAAGAGACCCCCGGTCACGGCCCTCTTCGCCCTCACGGAGGAGATGCCCAGCTCTTCCAGGGAGATATTCTCCCTGGCGAGCCGCATCGCCTCCGCGAGGGTCAGGTCGCTCCCCTGTGCAACGGTCAGCGTCACCGCTGCCGTTTTTGGGGGACGACCTGGTCGTGCCTTCCCGACCTTCGCGGCCTTTACCTTGGCCGCCGGCGGCGGAGGCGGAGGCTGCGGTTGCGAGGCCTTCCTCGCCGCCCGCTTCGCCTTCCGCCCCACTACCTCACTCCACGCCACCCCCCCTTGGGAGGGTGCCGTGGAGGACGCGACCACCGCGACCACGGGTACACCACCCCCCTTAGGGGTCGCGACCCGGGGCCCTGGTGCCGCAACGCTGGGCGGAGCCTTCACTCCGCCCTTCTTTGCCTTCCCCGACTGTACCGGAACAGGTCGGGGAGGCACCGCCTTCCTGCTGACCGCTCTTCCGGCGAGGAGCTCCTCCCGGAAGGCGGCCAGCTTGCCATCAATCATGTCCCCAATCCTCCTCAGAAGATCGTCTTCTGAAGAGGACGGGGACTTCTTCACGGGCGGAGTGCGGGTGGAGGGGCCCGCGGTACCCCGCACCACTGCCGCCGCACTCCGCTTATTTACCTCCGCCGAGGGACACGGCGGTGGAGGAGGAGGGAGGATGGGAGGGAGGGCCGCGCTGTTCCACAGCGCCTCTGCCCTCCTCCACCCCTGACGCTCCTCCTCCAACAGGAGCTGCAGACGGGCGTTCCGCCCTCTGAGCTCCCGCGCCGCCTCCCTCAGTTCCTCCGCCGCGGCCTTCAGGGCCTCCGCGCCACCGCTTTTCTGCCCCTTAAAGGCGCAGGCAGCGGCGACTTTCTCCACCCGCCTCAGGGACGAGGAGATCCTCTCCGATATCTCCTCGGTCACCTCGTCCCTGAGGCAACTCAGCCTCACCGACGGGCTCATCGCCCCGCCCACCTCGACGACGGCCTGCCCCGTCCTCTTCCTCTTAGAGCCTATGTGGCTCGTGCTGGAGGAGAAGGACGAGACCGACGCCGTCTCGTCGTCCTCCTCCACCCTCCACGAAGCCGGACCTGGCGCTGAGTGGGGCGCGAGCGCCGCCACCCTAACCCCAACCCCGTCTCCGTCCTCCCCAACCGACAAAACCCGCCCCATCCCCATTTTATTTTCTGTGTCCATAATAATCCCACGAGATGGTCGGAAATATAGGTTTACCCGGGCAGAGCCGCCTTACCCGGGTAAGCCTAATACTCCGGGGGTTCGGCAGGTTCCCCGGAGGTGGTCGCTTGGGATTGGGCCTTCTCCCCCAACCATGCATCCCATCGCCGCGCACCATAGCTTAGGATTGGAGGGCGATTTTATAGAGTCGCCATACTCGTGGCCCAGGCGGTTAAGCCAAGACCCCCGTTCCTCCTGCCGTCACGTACCATTCACAAAACCAATAGGGAATTGTGAATGGGTCGTTGTGACGACCAACAGGAGGCTTACGGTGTGTGTATGACTCGGGTACCCCGGGTTCGTTAAGCCCGTACTGCAGCTGAAAGGCTGGCAGCCCCTGAGGGACCCTCATTCCTATTTGCCCCGTTGACGATGTTCGTCCCGTTTTCGGCATTCGCCCCGTCCCGCTAGTCGGCCCGATTACGCGGGTCACCCGTCCCTTGTTCGCCCCGACCCCTTATTTGCCCCGTTTTCGCTGGTCGCACCGGCATCCTCATTCGCCCCGTTTTTGCCATTCGTCTGGCCCTCCATTTGTCCCGTTATTGCCATTCGCCCCGTCCCCCTATTCGGCCCGTTTTCGTTGGTCGCCCCGTCCCCCTATTCGATCCGTTTTCGCTGGTCGCCCTGTCCTCCTATTCGGCCCGTTTTCGCTGTTTGCCCCGTCATACCTATTCACCCCATTTTCGTTGTTCGCCCCGTCTTTGACATTGGCCCCGTTTTCGCTGGTCGCCCCGCCCCCCTATTCAGCCCGTTTTCGCTGTTTGCCCCGTCATACCTATTCACCTCCTTTTCGTCATTCGCCCAGTCTTCGACATTCGTGCCGTCCCCGTATTCGGACCGTGTTCGTTGGTCGCTCCGCCATTCCTATTTTCTCCGTTTCAGTTGTTCGCCCCGTCTCCGACATTCGCCCCGTCCCCCTAATTCGGCCCGTTTTCGCTGTTTGCCCTGTCCCCCTATTCGGCCCTATTACGCTGGACACCCCGTCCCTTGTTCGCTCTGACCCCTTATTCGGCCCGTTTTCACAGGTGGCCCGACCCCTTATTCGGCCCGTTTAGGCTGGTCGCCCGTCTCCCTATTCGGCCCGTTTTCGCTGGTCGCCCCGTCCCCCTATTCGACCCGTTTTCGCTTGTCGCCCCGCCTTCCCTATTCGCCCCGTTAGTGCCATTCGTCTGGCCCCCCATTTGTACCGTTATTGCCATTCGCCCCGTCTCCCTATTTGATCCGTTTTCGATGATCGCCCCGTCTCCCTATTCGATCCGTTTTCGATGGTCGCCCCGTCCCCCTATTCGGCCCGTTTTCGCTGGTCACCCCGCCCCCCTATTCGATCCGTTTTCGATGGTCGCCCTGTCCTCCTATTCGGCCCGTTTTCGCTGTTTACCCCGTCATTCCTATTTGCCCCGTTGTCGTCGTTCGCCGCGTCTTCGACATTCGTTTCGTCCCCCTATTCGGCCCGTTTTTGCTGGACGCCCCGTCCCCCTATTCGACCCGTTTTCTCTGTGCGCCCCGCATTTCTTATTCCCCACGTCACTCCTATTCGCCCTATTTTCATTGTTCGCCCCTTCTTCGACATTCGCCCCGTTGTCGTTATTCTCCCCGTCCTCTTATTCGGCCCGTTTTCGCTGGTCGCCACGTACCCCTATTCGACCCGCTTTCGATGGTCGCTCTCTCATTTCTATTTGCCCTGTTATCGTAGCTCGTCCCGTTCCCCTATTCGGCCCGTTTTCGTTCGTCGCTCCGTTCCCCTATTCGATCCGTTTTCAATGGTCGCCCCGTCCCCCTATTCGGCCCGTTTTCGACGACGCGTTGCGCCACCTCCTCGGCGAGGCGCTTGACCCTCCCCCACTGAGCCTCGACGGCCAGCACCAGTGTGTCATCTGCGTAACACACGGCACTGACGCCGTCGGGGAGGTCAGCCCGCAACACCGCGTCGTACGCGATGTTCCACAGGAGTGGCCCGAGGACCGACCCCTGCGGAACCCCGCAGTACACCTCCCTCCGCATATCACCATCCCGGCCCGGATACTCGATCCACCTGCCGCGGAGATAATCCCCGACGACTGCCCTGAGACACGGGGGGACCCGATGATATTCGAGCCCCCTCCGTATCTCCACCCAGGAAAGGGTGTTAAACGCGTTGGCAATATCTAGCGATACAGCCAACGCCACCCCTCCCCGGGAGACGGCCGACTCCGAGAGGGCCCTGACCCGACTGATCGCGTCGACCGTCGACCGGCCCCCCCCCCCCCCGGAAACCGTACTGGCAGTCGGCCAGGCCCGGAGCACCCCGCGACAGGTGCTCGACGAGGCGGGCAGCAATCACACGCTCGAAGAGCTTGCCCACCTCGTCGAGGAGACAAATGGGCCGGTATGCGGATGGAAACTCCGCGGGCCGACCCTCCTTCCGGAGGAGGACCATCCTCGCTATCTTCCAACTGGGGGGGAATTGCCCATCCCTCAGGCATCGGTCAAACAACCGCCTGAGGTCGGCCCCAAGGACGCCCTGGGTCAAAACCCAAACCCGGCCTGGCACACCATCCGGCCCCGGGGCGGTGTTACGCGAAGAGAGTATTGACCACGTCCTCCAGCAGCCGGGGGTCAAGACCCTCGGTGACGGGGGGCGCCCACGGGCGGAGCTTGTTCAGCACCACCTTATAAGGGCGCCCCCAAGGGTCGTCATCAAGGGTCTCGAGGAGCTCCTTCCATGCCCGGCTCTTGGCCCGTTTGATGGCGACCTGCAGAGCCATCCGCGACATGCGGTATGCCACATACAGGTCATCTGCCCTCGCTCGCGCCACGCTATCGTCTCTCCGCAGACGACGGCGCGCGCGGGTGTACTGGCGTCGGGCGCGGACACTCGCGTCTCGCATTTCCGCGATCGCGGCCGACCACCAGTACACCGCCCGGCGAGGAGAAGCCCGCCCGACCCGGGGCATCGCCGCGTCACATATGTTCGCGACCATCCCCCCGAGCCGGGCGACCTCCTCCTCTATACTCGGCAACTCGGCCGCCCCCCTGCGGCCAATTTGCAGCGAGGGCAGCTGCCATCAGGGCGTCCTTGTCCAGGCGCCGAAGCGCCCAGCGGCGCGGTGGGGTACCACCCGGACAGTGGTGTCGGGATGCATCCCCCGCGGCAGCAGAGACCTCCATCCGGATATGCCGGTGGTCCGGGAGTGTCTCTGCCCCCGCGACCACGTGCCACCCCGACACCATGCGCCCGGCGTTGGGGGTCGCGATTCCAACATCCACGATAGACCCCCCATATCGCCGCACACACGTGTGCTCCGACCCCCGGTTCAGTAACCGAAGATCGAGCCCCGCCGCCCAGTCACCCAGGATCCTGCCGCGAACGGAAGTCCTGGGCCGCGCAGCGCTGCACGCATGCCACGACCTCGGCCAGGTACTGCTCGAACGCGACGTGACCGCTGCGAGGCGAGATGTAGCACCCCACCACGGCGATTCCCCCCCAGTCCATGGCGGCGAATCCCCGACCGCGCTCCAGCATGGAGAACGGCTGGGACCCCTCGCCACCTCCCCATACCGTCGCCACCAAGCCGTCCGCGTCGCCCACCCAATGAGGGTGATCAGGGACGCGGTACGGCTCGGCGGCGACAGCCAGGCCAACCCCCCACTCCGCGGGGACTTGGAACATCATATCCTGTGCCGCGCGGCAGTGGTTGAGGTTGGCCTGGAGGAGAATATGCGCGCCATCTGCTCAACGGTCGGGCGTCAACGACGTGACCGGCGGGCGCGCGCACACCGAGCGTTGCACTGCTCGATGTGCGGCGACAACCAATACGCCGCGCCCTGTCTTGTGGGAGGCCTGGCCCGGGGCATAGAGACTTCGCACACCTTCTTGAACGTGCCCCGAAGCCACTCGGCCTCCTGTTCGACGTCGTCGACGGGCCCATCATTTGGCTGGGACCAGGCTGCCACTGTTGCGGCTGCCTCTGCCGTCTCCCAACTTACCCTTTTGAGGGACCATCCCGGTTAGGCCTCGGCATCTGCCGCACGCCTCCGGCACAGGGGCTCCCTTCGTGCCAGGGTGGCCCTCACCGACATGATGATGTAGAGGTGGTCACTAAGTGTGGCCACCTCTACGGCCATTCGTCACCCCGACACGAGTCGCAGGGCCGCAGGGGTTGTCCACGCCAAATCGATGATGGACGTTCCCTGCGGTCGTACGAACGTGGCTCGGAGCCCCGATTGACCAGCCGGAGGTCGCACTCGGCCGCCCAATCCAATAGGGCCTCGCAACGGCGGGTAGTCCTGGGGTTGCCCCATGCGGCTGCATGGGCATTGAAGTCCCCCAGGACCAGCACCGGCCGGGCCGCTCAAAGCTGCACGCATGTCACAACCTCGGGCAGGTACTACTCGAACGCGGCGTGACCGCTGCGGGGCGAGATGTAGCACCCCACCACGGCGACTCCGCCCCAGTCAACGGCGACGAAACCACGACCGCTCTCCAGAATGGAGAACGGCGGGGACCCGTCGCCACCAAGCCGTCCGCGTGGCCCATCCAATGAGGGTGATCAGGGACGCAGTACAGCTCGGCGGCGACCGCCAGACCAGCCCCCAACTCCGCAAGGACTTGGGACATCATGTCCTGTGCCGCGCGGCAGTGATTCAGATTGGCCAGGAGAAGGAGCCGGGGCGGCATTACTTAGCGGCCGCCCCAGCCTCCTCCCGGCTGCCCGTCTCCGTGGTACCGTCAACCTCCATTGTGGACGATGCCACCAACCGCGGTGACTGCTCCGGGGAGGGCCGCTCCCTACCCTGCGATCGGCTGGCCACCCCATGTCCGCACATAGCGGGCAGTGGGGGGCCGCCGAGCACTGGCTCGCGTGGTGGTCCTTCGCCCCGCAGCCGTAGCACTGACCGCTGCGGTCCACCGACGAAGTGCAGCCACTGACTCACGTGCCCCAACTCGAGGCAGCGGTGGCACTGGAGCGGGCGCGGCGCGAGTATCTCCACTCGCGTCGAAACCCACTCCACCAACACCCTCCCGGATTCCACTACCTTGCGGGCGGCGGAGAGGGGGCACCGGGCCCACACCGACCCCAGGCCGGAAGGAGACCTGCGGATTTCTCCGATCCGCACGTCTCCTTCGGGGCAGTCCCCCGCCCTCGCTAGGGCACGGGACACCTCCTGCGCTGTGACCGAGTCGTCCAACCCACAAACGCGCATTTTCGTGCGCATCGTGGGCCTGGCAACCTGGACACCTCGCTCGCCCAGCTGCTCCCGAAGCTTCTGGGCGAGTCGGTCCGCCTTCTCCCCGCCCTCCGGACCGTGGATCTCCAGCAGGAGACCCCTGATCACGGTCCTCTTCGCCCTCACGGAAGCGATGCCAAGCTCCTCCAGGGAGACATTGTCCCTGGCGAGCTGCATCGCCGCCGCGAGGGTCAGGTCGCCCGGCCGAGCAACGGTCAGCGCCAACGCTGCCGTTTTGGGAGGGGGGGCGCCCAGGTCGTGCCTTCGCGGCCTTTACCTTGGCCGCGGGCGGCGAGGGCTGAGGCTGCGGCTGCGAGGCCATCCTCGCCGCCCGCCTCGCCTTCCGCCCCAACACCTCGCTCCAAAACCACCCCCACCCCCCATGGGACGGTGCCATGGAGGATGTGCGATCCGGGACCGCGGGTACTCTGCCCCACTTGGAGGCTGCCACCCGCTGCCCTGGAGTGGCCACGGTGGACGGAGCCTTGACTCTCCCCACTTTCGCCTTCCCCGACTGTACCAGCACAGATCGCGGAGGCACGGCCTACCTACTGACCGCACTCCCGGGGAAGAGTTCATCCCGGAATGCGGCCAACTTTCGCTCAATCATTTGCCCAATCCTCCTCAGAAGTTTATCCTCTGAGGAGGACGGGGAACTTTGCACGGACGGAGTGCGGGTGGAAGGGCCCGTAGGGCCCCGCACCACCGCCGCCGCACTCCGCTTGTTTACTACCGCCGGGGGTCGCGACGGAGGGGGGGGGGAGGATGGGAGGGAGGGCCACGCTACTCCACCGCGCCTCTGCCCTCCTCCTCCCCCGCCGCTCCTCCTCCAACAGGAGCTGCAGACGGGCGTTCCGCCCGGTCAACTACTGCACCGCCTCCCTCATCTTCTGCGCAACTTCCCTCAGGGCCTCTGCGTCGCCGCTCTTCTGCGTCTTAAAGGAGCAAGATGCGGCCACCTTCTCCACTCGCCTCAGACACGAGGAGATCCTCTCCGATATCTCCTCAGTGACCTTGTCCCTGAGGCAACTGAGCATAACAACAGGACTCATTGCCCTGCCCACTCCGTCGGCGGCCTGCCCCGTCCGCTTCCTCTTGGAGCCTATGTGGCTCCTGGTGGAGGAGAAGGACGATAGTGACGCAGTCTCGACGTCCTCCTCCACCCTCCGCGAAGCCGGGCCAGGTGCTGAGTGAGGCGCTAGCGCCGTCACCCTAGCCCCAACTCCGTCTTCGTCCTCCCTCACCGAATTATCCCGTCCCATCCCCGTTTTAGTTAGAAAAGCCATATTGTTCCCACGTGTAGGTCGGAAATAAGGATCCACCCGGGCAGAGCCGCTTTATCCGGGTAAGCCTAATACTGCGGGGGTTCGGCAGGTGCCCCCGGAGGTGGTCGTTTGGGATTGGGCCTTCTCCCCCAACCATGCATCCCATCGCCGAGTACCATAGCTTAGGATTGGAGGGCGATTTTATAGAGTCGTCATACTCGCGGCCCGGGCGGTTAAGCCAAGGCCCCCGTACCTCTTGCCGTCACGTACCAATCACAAAACCAAAGAAGGAAGGCGAACAACGAAAATGGGGTGAATAGGAATGACTGGACGACCAGCGAAAACAGGCCGAATAGGGGGACGGGGCAACTCGCTATAACGGGGCAAATGAGGAAGAAGGGGCGATCAGCGAAAACGGGCCGAATCTGGAGACGGGGCGAATGGCAATAACGGGACAAATAGCGGGCCGGACGAATGGTAATAACGGGGCGAATGAGGAAGGCGGGGCGACCAGCGAAAACGGGGCAAATAATGGGTCGGGAGCGAACAAGGAACGGGGAAACCAGCCAAAAACGGGCCGAATAGACGGACGTGGCGTCCAGCGATAACGGGTCGTATAGGGGGACGGGGCGACTAGCGAAAATGGGCCGAATAGGGAGACGGGGCGACTAGCGAAAACGGGCCGAATAGGGAGACGAGGCGAACAACGAAAACGGGCCGAAATGGGGGGACGGGCGACCAGCGAAAGCGGGCCGAATAGGGGAATGGGACGAACATCGAAAACGGGGCGAACAACGAAAATGGGGTGAGTAGATATGACGGGGCAAACAGCGAAAACGGGTCGAATATGGCGGCGGAGCGACCAGCGAAAACGGGGCCAATTTCAAAAATGGGGCGAACACCGAAAATGGGGTGATTAGGAATGACGGCGCGACTAGCGTAAACGGGTCGAATAGGGGGACGGGAGGAATGTCGATGACGGGGCGAACGACGAAATGGGGGTGAATTCCGTCAGGGGCTGGGTCCGGCAATCGTCGGCCGGCGTACGGGGCGTAGCGACCCCGAGGTACCTGATGCTTATCACACCATAAGCCTCCTGTTGGTCGTCACAACGACCCATCCACAATTTCTTCTTTGGTTTTGTGAATGGTACGTGACGGCAGGAGGAACGGGGGCCTTGGCTTAGCCGCCCGGGCCGCGAGTATGGCGACTCTATAAAATCGCCCTCGAATCCAAAGCTATGGTGCGCGGCGATGGGGTGCATGGTTGGGGGAGGAGGCCCAATCCCAAGCGACCACCTCCGGGGCACCTGCCGAACCCCCGGAGTATATAGGCTTACCCGGATAAAGCGGCTCTGCCCGGGTGGATTCTTATTTACGACCTACACGTGGGAACAATATGGCTTTTCTAACTAAAACGGGGATGGGACGGGATAGTTCGGTGAGGGAGGACGAAGACGGATTTGGGGCTAGGGTGACGGCGCTAGCCCCTCACTCAGCACCTGGCCCGGCTTCGTGGAGGGTGGAGGAGGACGTCGAGACTGCGTCACTGTCGTCCTTCTCCTCCATCAGGAGCCACATAGGCTCCAAGAGGAAGCGGACGGGGCAGGCCGTCAATGGAGTGGGCAGGGCGATGAGCCCGGTTGTCCGGATGAGTTGCCTCAGGGACGAGGTGACCGAGGAGATATCGGAGAGGATCTCCTCGTCCCTGAGACAAGTGGAGAAAGTGGCCGCTGCCTGCTCTTTCAAGGGGCAGAAGAGCGGCGGGGCAGAGGCTCTGAGGGAGGCTGCCCGAATGATGAGGGACGCGGCGCGGGAGCCAAGCGGGCGGAACGCCCGTCTGCAGCTCCTGTTGGAGGAGGAGCGACGGGGGAGGATGAGGGCTGAGGCGCGCTGGAACAGCGCGGCCCTCCCTCCTGTCCTCCCTACTCCTACGCCGCGCCCTCCTGCGGTCGTTATGAAGCGGAGTGCGGCGGAGGTGGTGCGGGCCCCCACGGGGCCTTCCACCCGCACTCCGCCCGTGCAGAGGTCCCCGTCCTCCTCAGAGGGCGATCTCCTGAGGAGGATAGGGGACATGATTAACAAGAGGCTGGCCGCCTTCCGGGAGGAGCTCCTCCCCGGAAGAGCGGTCAGTGGTAGGGTGGTGCCACCCCGACCAGTACCGGCACGGCCGGGGAAGGCGAAGGCGGGGGAGCGAAGCCTCCGCCCACCGTGGCGTCTCCGGGGCCTCGGGTCGTGACCCCCAAGGGGGGAATCGTACCCGTGGTCCCGGTTCCCGCGTCTTCCGCGGCACCGCCCCAAGAGGGATTGTCGTGGAGCGAGGTGGTGGGGCGAAGGGCGAAGAGGGCGGCGAGGAAGTCCTCGCAGGCGCAGCCTCCGCCCCCGCCGCCCGCGGCCAAAGGAAAGGCCGCGAAGGCAAGACCTGGCCGCCCCCCTAAAACGGCAGCGGTAGCGCTGACCGTTGCGCAGGGGGGCGAACTGACCCTCACGGAGGCGATGCGACTCGCCAGGAACAATGTGTCCCTGGAAGAGTTTGGCATCGCTTCCGTGAGGGCGAAGCGGCCCGAGACTGGGGGTCTCCTGCTGGAGATCCCCGGTCCAGACGGCGGCGTGAGGGCGGCCCGACTTGCCCAGAGGCTCCGGGAGCAGCTGGGCGAGCGGGGTGTCCGGGTCGCCCTGCCCACGAAGCGCACGGAGATGCGCGTGTGTGGGCTGGACGACCCGGTCATCGCGGAGGACGTGGCGCGTGCCCTAGCAAGGGCGGGGGATTGCCTTGAGGGTCGGGGAAATCCGCAGATTTCCTTCCGGCCTGGGGTCCGTGTGGGCCCGCTGCCCCCTCTCCGCCGCCCATAAATAGGCGGAATCCGGGAGGGTTTTGGTGGGGTGGGTTTCGGCGCGAGTGGAGATACTCGCGCCGCGCCCGCTTCAGTGTCACCACTGCCTCGAATTGGGGTATGTGGGGCAGTGGTACACCTCGCCGGTGGACCGCAGCGATCAATGTTACCGTTGCGGGGTGAAGGACCACCGCGCGAGCCAGTGCTCGGCGGCCCACCACTGCCCGCTATGTGCGGACAGGGGGATGCCGGCCGACCACAGGGTGGGGAGCAGGAAGTGCTCTCCCCCCTAACGGAAGAAGAGGAAGAAGCGGACCGCTCCGGCTCCGGCGCCGCGGGCGGTGGCATTGTCCACCATGGAGGTGGACGGTGCCACGGGGACGGACAGCCGGGAGGAGGCTGGGGCGGTCGGTAGTTAATGGCGCCCCGCCGCCTCCTCCAGGCCAACCTCAACCACTGCCGCGCGGCACAGGATATGATGTCCCAAGTCCCCGCGGAGTGGGCGGTTGGCCTGGCTGTCGCCGCCGAGCCGTACCGCGTCCCTGATCACCCTCATTGGGTGAGCGACGCGGACGGCTTGGTGGCGACGGTATGGGGAGGTGACGACGGGTCCCAGCCGTTCTCCATGCTGGAGCGCGGTCGGGGATTCGCCGCCATGGACTGGGGGGGAATCGCTGTGGTGGGGTGCTACATCTCGCCTCGCAGCGGTCACGTCGCGATCGAGCAGTACCTGGCCGAGGTCGCGGCATGCGTGCAGCGCTGCGCGGCCCGGCCGGTGCTGGTCCTGGGGGACATTTTTTTTTTTTTTTTTTTTTTTTTTTTTTGTCGTGGGGAAAATCTTCGAAAGACTCCCTCCCACCTCCTTGGGGAGAGGTGGGAGGGGTGTGTGGGATTCCCCGCGCCCGTACAACGACAGGCGCGGGACCTACCCACTAAAAACCCCACGGTGACCCTTCGGCACGCTTTGGGAGGATACCGGGAATCGCTCGAAGCATTCTTCCGGTATCCTCCCCGTGCCCGCGCTTTCGCGCCCATCCCCCGGGGGGACAATCGGTCCCCCCAGTAGACACACTGCCTCATAGCGGCGGGACGGGGCCACTCCATCCCGCCGCTATCCGTCCCGGGGCCGCGTTTAGTGGCGGCTGCGAGCCCCAACTCGCAACCGCCCGCGACCCCGTTTCCACCCCTCGGCGGCCGGGCGTTCATGGCCGCACCAGACCGCCGAGGGTGCCTCCCCTTGCGACGGACCGGTAGGGGGAGGCACTCCTACCCGCAACCGGTCCGACCCGGCGCCGCCTGGCGGGAGGAGGGTCCCCTCAGGACCCCTCTCGCAGCCTAGGTCATCCGCCACGCCGAGGCGGCCGCCCGCGACGCCTCGCGACCGGGCGACGACCTCGGGCCATCGCACGAGCGCGAGCTTCAGCGCGCCGCTGAAGCTCGCGCTCCCTCCCCGCGGCCTCCTTCTGCAACATTACGTTCTCGCAGAAGGAGGCCACGGCCCTCCACTTCTCCTCGCTGCCGAGCATGGCACGCACCACGCCCGGCAGCGAGACATCCCGCCCGACGACGCCGACCAGGACACGGCGCTCCCCCTCCCACGCGGGGCATACCTCCAGGGTATGATCCGGCGTGTCCTGCTCAGCGTCGCAGTGGCAGCAACGCGCCGTCGGCTCCTTCCCTATCCGGCACAGGTATCTTCCGAAGCTGCCATGCCCGGAAAATACCTGTGCCAGCCGGTAGGTGAGGCTGCCATGGCCCCTGTCCAGCCACTCCTTCAGGAGTGGCCGAACAGCCCCGACAGTCCGGTGCCACGCGGTTGGCAGAGCCAGCCGCTCCTGCCACGCGAGCAACATGGACTGCCGGGCCTGGCGCTTCAAATCGCCCCAAGCAGGTTCCTGCCCGCCCGGGACCGCCCCCACCCCCGCGCGACAGTCGACGCGGTGCCGGTACATCACCGCGTGCGACCGCGCGAGCAGGTCCATGGGCGGCATCCCCGCTAGAACCGTCGCCGCCTCATGTGGCATGGTCCGATACCCGCGGACGACCCTGAGCGCCATGCGCCTCTGCACCCGACGCAGCATAGTCATGCTGCGCCGGGAGGCAGCCAGGTCGTCCGCCCAGACGGGGGCCCCGTATAGGGCCACCGACTGGACCATTGCCACATAGAGGCGACGAACTCGCCCCGCCGGGCCCCCCCAGGTTGGGCAGGATCCGGCCCAGAGCCGCAACCATCCTTTCCAACCGGGGGACCAGGCAGCGGAAATGCTCCTCGAAACGCCAGTGGCTATCGAGGATCAGCCCTAGATACCTGATCTGGGGCTTCACCTCGATGTCAGCCCCACCCACCCGGATCAGAGGGGGTGGCGGATCCTGCCGAGGTGAATGAAACGCAATCACCTCGGTCTTATGGACCGCCACCGTCATCCCCATCCCCCTGATCCGGTCGACGACGCGTCGCGACCCCTCCTCCGCGCGACGCATGGCCCTCCCCCAGTGCGCCCCGACGGCTAGCGCCAGTGTGTCATCCGCATAACACACCGTGCTGACGCCGTCGGGGAGGCCGGCCCGCAACACCGAGTCGTACGCGATGTTCCACAGGAGTGGCCCGAGGACCGACCCCTGCGGAACACCGCAGTACACCTCCCTCCGCATATCACCATCCCGGCCCGGATACTCGATCCACCTGCCGCGGAGATAATCCCCGACGACCGCCGTGAGACAAGGGGGGACTCGATGATATTCGAGTCCCCTCCTTATCTCTTCCCAGGGGAGGGTGTTAAAGGCATTGGCAATATCCAAGGATATTGCCAATGCCACCCCTCCCCGGGAGACGGCCGCCTCCGAGAGGGCCCTCACACGACCTATCGCGTCGATAGTCGATCGGCCCCCCCGGAAACCGAACTGGCAGTCGGCCAGACCTGGGGCAGGGTACTGCCGAATCCCGGAAACGTGCTCCACGTAGATGTCCCTGGACCAGGCTATGGTCTCCGATACCATGAGTCGTCTCATGGTCCTCGCGTAGAACCACGAGACGCGCAGCGTTTTTAAGAGGGCCTCGTTTTCCGGGTGCCAGGCGCCCAGGGCCCCGACGATGAACGCGTCCACGTGGACGGTGTAGCCGCGCTGCCGGAGGGCACAAGCTATGGGCGCGTATTTGCGCAACTTCTCCGCCTTGGCTTCTTCGAAGGTCATCGAGGTGTTCTCAAAGGGCACGGTCACATCGACCAGGTGAACGGACCGTGACGGCTCATGCGTCACGACTATGTCAGGACGCAAGGCCGTCAGTTCGTCAGGGATACCCGGGACACGCCTGTCAATCCGGAGGTCGCCCGGAAGACGGGTCGCCCTCGCAAGCCTGCGAACCAAGCCGTGGTGTCGAAGCTGGCGAGCCGCCGAGTGAACGCCACAGTGGTCGAGCACATGAGGAAGGCTCTCGAGCTTGTATCCGCAATGCCGACATCGCTTGTCGCCCTACCCACAACGGATTGCTCCGTTGAGTGGGAGGACACCAAGGCGCGCGCGATGAATAAAGCGCCAGTCGGCGAAGCGAGTAAATGACCCCCCACGCATGAAGTGATTGCTCACCGCATGGCGGGAGGTCACGCCGAAAACCTTCCCCTGGTCTGGTTTCCGGACCAGTGTCGTTCTGTAGTGCTCAGCCACTGTCGCCCTCATCTGGCGGATTATCTCCGCCTTCGCTCCTGGTGACACCATAACCGGTTCGCCCCGCGAGGCGATTTCCACCGAGAGCTCGGCCCGACCAACGTCCCACCTCCACCGAAAACCGAAACGCGCTGCCGACCTGAGCGCGGCGGACCGCACCCGCGTCCAGAACGAGGCACATCCGCTGGTTGGCCTCGCGAAGTCCCCGCTCAGACAACCCTATAGATACTCCGCGAGGTCCCCCTCTGTCGGAGGTCGATGCAGCTTATCCAGCGCTGCCGCGTCAAAGGATGCTCTTGCCAACGACGCGACAACCGGATCCCCCTCACTCAGGAGTCTGAACGCATGGGCCGCGGTCGTCACGTCGGCCAGGTCTGCCAGCGGGAGGAGCCCACATCCACCCCACGAGGGGGGAATATAAACCACCTCCGCGCTAGCCCGCTGCGGCAAATTGAGCCAACCCTTGACCGTGCGCCTTACAGCCTTGTCCACCTCCGCCAGTGCAGTCTTCCTCACGCTGGCACCCCGCAGCAAGAAGTCCAACCGTGGAATTATAACCGACTGTAAGGTTTCCACCTTCTGCCACGGGGCTAGTAGGGAGCGGTCCACCGCTCCCAGGTCCCTCAGCACGTCCCGGATCGTAGAGTAGGGCGTCTGGTCGATGCGAACCCCAGTGGGGACGCCCAGGTGTTGATAGGCAAGCCCGTCTCCGAGCGCTGGAACCAGTCCCTCGTTGAGGCCAAACTCGGTTCGAGCCACCACGCCGCTCCCGAGGACGTGTAGCGTAGCACACTTCCCCGGGTTAAACGTGAGGCCCAGATCTCGAGCCGTGGCCTCCGCTGCACCCAATAGTCGACCCATGCTTTCGGGGGACGTCGCAATCAGCGCGATATCGTCCGCGTAAGCCAGGGTTGTTATCCTAAGACCCGCCATCTCGTACCCGGCCCCCGACTCCGTGGCCTGACGGACCACAGGTTCGATTGCCAGGTTAAAGAGTATTGGGCTCAGGGGGCAGCCCTGCCTCACTCCCGACCGCATAGGGATCCTATCGGTGTATCCTTCAGCAGTACGGACCCTCGTCGTGCAATCGGTGTATAAGCACCGGACGAGGTTAACTGTCGCACGAGGGGCACCGGCACCGGCCAGCGCACCCTGGATGGTGGCGTGGGGGACCGAACCAAAAGCATTGGAGAGGTCCAGCCACGCCACCACCAGCTCCCTTCGCCGTCGCTTCGCGTCGGCAAGGGCCTCCTGCAGAACAAAGTTGTGCTCAAGGCACACCTCATACGGCAGAAAGCCCTTCTGTGCCGGGGAGAGCCGTCGATTTTGTACGGCCCAGCGGGTGAAACGGTCAGCCATCACGGCGGCGAATAGTTTGGGAACGACGTCACCCATAGCGATAGGGCGACAGTTGCTGAGGTCATCCCTTTCACCTTTCTTGTATAACAAGATGGTGTTGGACTCCTTCCACAGGGAGGGAATCGACTCCACCCGACGACACGCATTGTATGCCGTCGTCAGGACCTCGGCACCCGGATCGGCCCCCTCAGGTCGGCGTAGGTGATACCATCCGGTCCAGGGGATGATTTCTTCATCCTCCTGAGCCGGTTGGACACCTCGAACGCCCCGAAGGGCCTCTCCAGGGCTTCATTGTTACCCTCCTCCGGCTGGTCGTGGTGGAGCGCCGGGAAGTGTGCCGAACGATCCCGAGCCGCATAATTTGAACTGAAGTGCCCTTGGATGATGTCCTTGGGCACCTGGCAGTGCGGAGATTACCCGGCTAGCACCTCCTGCACCGGCGTCAGCACGGTGTGTTATGCGGATGACACACTGGTGCTGGCCGTCGGGGCGCACTGGGGGAGGGCCATGCGTCGCGCGGAGGAGGGGTCGCAACGCGTCGTCGACCGGATCAGGGGGATGGGGATGACGGTGGCGGTCCATAAGACCGAGGTGATTGCGTTTCATTCACCTCGGCAGGATCCGCCAGCCCCTCTGATCCGGGTGGGTGGGGCTGACATCGAGGTGAAGCCCCAGATCAGGTATCTAGGGCTGATCCTCGATAGCCACTGGCGTTTCGAGGGGCATTTCCGCTGCCTGGTCCCCCGGTTGGAAAGGATGGTTGCGGCTCTGGGCCGGATCCTGCCCAACTTGGGGGGCCCGGCGGGCCGAGTTCGTCGCCTCTATGTGGCAATGGTCCAGTCGGTGGCCCTATACGGGGCACCCGTCTGGGCGGACGACTTGGCTGCCTCCCGGCGCAGCATGACTATGCTGCGTCGGGTGCAGAGGCGCATGGCGCTCAGAGTCGTCCGTGGGTATCGGACCATGTCACATGAGGCGGCGACGGTTCTAGCGGGGATGCCGCCCATGGACCTGCTCGCGCGGTCGCACGCGGTGATGTACCGGCACCGCGTCGACCGTCGCGCGGGGGTGGGGGCGGTCCCGGGCGGGCAGGAACCTGCTTGGGGCGATTTGAAGCGCCAGGCCCGGCAGTCCGTGTTGCTCGCGTGGCAGGAGCGGCTGGCTCTGCCAACCGCGGGGCACCGGACTGTCGGGGCGGTTCGGCCACTCCTGAAGGAGTGGCTGGACAGAGGCCATGGCAGCCTCACCTACCGGATGGCACAGGTATTTTCCGGGCATGGCAGCTTCGGAAGATACCTGTGCCGGATAGGGAAGGAGCCGACGGCGCGTTGCTGCCACTGCGACGCTGAGCAGGACACGGCGGATCATACCCTGGAGGTATGCCCCGCGTGGGAGGGGGAGCGCCGTGTCCTGGTCGGCGTCGCCGGCGGCCGCCTCGGCGTGGCGGATGACCTAGGCTGGGAGGGGGGTCCTGAGGGGACCCTCCTCCCGCCAGGCGGCGCCGGGTCGGACCGGTTGGGGGTAGGAGTGCCTCCCCCTACCGGTCCGACGCAAGGGGAGGCACCCTCGGCGGTCTGATGCGGCCATGAACGCCCGGCCGCCGAGGGGTGGAAACGGGGTCGCGGGCGGTTGCGAGTTGGGGCTCGCAGCCGCCACTAAACGCGGCCCCGGGACGGATAGCGGCGGGATGGAGTGGCCCCGTCCCGCCGCTATGAGGCAGTGTGTCTACTGGGGGGACCGATTGTCCCCCCGGGGGATGGGCGCGAAAGCGCGGGCACGGGGAGGATACCGGAAGAATGCTTCGAGCGATTCCCGGTATCCTCCCAAAGCGTGCCGATGGGTCACCGTGGGGTTTTTAGTGGGTAGGTCCCGCGCCTGTCGTTGTACGGGCGCGGGGAATCCCACACACGCCTCCCACCTCTCCCCAAGGAGGTGGGAGGGAGTCTTTCGAAGATTTTCCCCACGACAAAAAAAAAAAAAAAAAAAAAAAAAAAGAAAAAAGTTGCGACCCACGACTGGAAGGGAAGCAACGATTGCTGCAGCCGGCCCCTCAAGGCAGGCATTTAGAAAATACAATCGTTGGATGTCTCCCAACGCAGCATTGTTAATTACCCCGGCGGTAAACAGATCCTCGAAGTGTTCCCACTTTCGAGGATCACCTCCGAATTTGGGTATTCGCTGCTTGGGGAGCTCGATCGGTACATTGCATGGCTCGACCGACACCGCTGGTCTTTTCTCAGCGGTGAGTCGGTCGATTTCCGTGCTTACGAGATCCATGTATTCGTGGAAATCGTTTTCGGCGACTGCGATTATATTCTGTTTAAAGAAATCGTAGGTCTGCCTTTGCGCCGGCTTTAAGAGCTTGCGCACGGCCGTGTACCGATCGTTTAACTCCTTCCATTGTGTTTTGGCAAAATCGAGCTTTTCCTCGAGAAGCCTCACCGAGTAATTCGATTTGCCCGTTTTCCTCAGGTTAGTACCCAATTTGCTTAGGCGATAGGTAATTTCGCACATGGTCTCTATGTGCTCATCAGCTTCCGTCCACATGGTTTCTTTAGCCACGGCCATTGTTGGGCTTTATCGAGGATTAATCAGCTCGACCTAACCTCTCACGTGGATATTCGACACGTGTGATTTACTGTACCTTTCCCTATTTCTCTCAACCTCGTGTTAAATCCGGCTCGAAGGATCTTTGTTAAAATAGGTACTAGTTCGTGCAAAGGTTATGATAAAACCTTGCCTCGTACCCTGTAACGAAATATGGTCCGGATCACGGGGGACTGGAAATTTGGGGGAAAGTGAATGTACAGTTTATAATTTTCTTTCGCCTACTCCAATGGACTGGCCGTTTATTAAGATGAAAAATTCAAAAATTAAATAAACGTAAAAAAAAAGAAAATTAATGAAAAAATTAGTAGGAAAAACTACAACTAACAACTGAACTTTTATCTAGTTGAAAGACTACGGTTGGGCTGAGCCGGCTTGCCCTTACGGCTCTCGCCTCGGTCTTCTGTAACAAAAAGAGACCGAAATCCAGCTGTTAATAAAGGACAATGCTCGTCGCGTTGTCGGACTCGCTTTAATCCACTCGCTCCTTACTCCGTTTATTGTAAACTGGAGCGGGAATTTTCACCACAGCGATACGCAGCCGGGTTCGTGGACTGTAAAATATTTCAACGTTTCAGATTTTGGAAACGTTGAATTGCAGATGGGGAAGACGAGATTCTAATCTCGATCTTCCCACTGCTGCAAACTTGGTTTTTGCAGGAGAGGACAACAAGTGGAGGTTGTAAAGCTCCAAAGGTTGTCAACTCCGCGGTCCCTCGCCGTTCCCTGGTCCGTACGGGACCGGTGTGATGCAGAGCCTTAACTGCGCAGAAGCGACTGATTATTATGGTTCTAACACCACGGTGCCCTTTGAACGTAGTTCTACGTCGAGTGTCCGTACCCACTGACGATCTGGAACCCACGCTCGAGCAGGTCGAAACCAGCTGAGATATTTACCCAGGGAATGCCAATAAGGCCCCTATCGGGTGTTATCTCAAACTTTTGTTTCGACCCTGGAAAACGACGAACCCAACCCAGGGATTTTGCAACGAAGGCTCCCTGTAGGTTGGGGTTCTAAACCGTGCAATAGCCAAACAGAGAATCAAGAAATTCTCTCGGTTTTCAAACACGACCACTGATTTCAGCAATACGTGTTTGTCCGTCACAACGGTGGCGATAATCAAGCACTGTTTAAGTGTAATCTGATTATATTCAGCCACCGATGGCGGGTTGTGAAAATTACTCAAATTATCGAGTAAATTTTCCCGTTCCTATGGTTCATTTACCGCGGAAATCGAGATATTCTCACGAAACCGTAGGGTACGAAATTCGACTTGGCGTGATTCTTTCGAATCCGCAGCAGTCTCTTTCTTGTACCGTTTCGGTTAAGTGGATCCTCGATCGTATTAGACGAATCTAATTAATCGTATTTATCGATTCCGATAGATTGACGAGGTCGACTTAGGAGATCCGCACTCGTCGAGAACCAGGTAGCAAGTCCCCCAGAGACATACCTGCTTAACCGTGGTCACGAGGGAGGGGAAATTTTCATCTCGTGGCGCTGTCTGGTCTAAGCTGTCGGTTTCTTATTAATTTTATATCCTCTCTGTAATTGCGGCGTAGTAACACCTGTTCTCTGAAAACCGTTACTAGGCCGTTCGCGTGATTCCTAACGAAAGTAAGTTTGTAATTTTTCTACACGGCATTGCTCTGGAAACATATTACGCCGCAGAGAAGGCTCTCGAATGTCGCGTGAACTGAGAATAATCGTATAAGAAATGTCCTGCTTTTTCTATCGATCATGCGATGGTTTAACCGACGTTTTCAATGAACGAATTAACGCGTTATTTAAACATACCGCCCCCCCTTGCACGGTCCGTGCAATAAACAAAGGAGCGGTAATTCGCGGTTTTTTCGATACAGAGAGGATTTTGTTCACTTAATTAACAAAATTAAGTTACTTACCTCGACGATGACGTCTGGCTGCTTGCCTGCTGCTCCTGCAGCAGCTTCAGGGAGGCGAGGACCACCTCCGTTAGGGAGTTGTCCCGCCGCTGGCCATTACCGGGGGGTTGCCGGGCCTTCGCCCTTGCCTTTCGCCGCTGCTCACTGCGGCGCCAGGACCTCCCTGTTTCCTGGGGCGTCGGAGTCTCCCTGACTGGCCGCTTCCTCGACGAGGTCGGCTTTGTCGGCGGGAGCGGTCCGGTTGGCGTTGGTGGCGGCTGAACGGCCGTTGTTGTCGCGCTCTTTCGCACCCTTAAGCGGCCGAAAGTTACAGGCGACGAGCTGGCCGCATGGTGCACATTTCAAATGAAAGTGGCCGCCTTCGGCCGGACATTTGTAACGTTTGGCGGTCCACGGTATATGGGCTGGCACGCGAATTAATTCCGGCCCCATGTAAACATCGTATGTCGGCAAAGTGCCGACGGTGGCGGCTGGCGGTTCTTTTTCGGGAACCGTGGCCTTGGTGGTCCTGCTTTCCGGGGCGGTTGAAGTCGAGGCCACTGCCTCGGGTACCTCCGTCTCCTTGGCGGCCGCCTTTGCGCGGCGGATGACCCTGGCTGGGAGAGGGGCCCTGAGGGGAGCCTCCTCCCGCCAGGCGACGATGGGTCGGACCGGGTGGGTCCGGCCCACGGGGAGGCACCCTCGGTGGCCTGGAGCGGCCATGAGCTTCCGGCCGCCGAGGGGTAGAAACGGGGTCGCAGGCGGTTGCGAGATGGGGCTCGCAGCCCGCCACTAAATGCGGCCCCGGGACGGATGGCGGCGGGATGGAGTGGCCCCGTCCTGCCGCTATGAGACAGAGTGTCTACCGGGGGGACCGTTTGTCCCCCCCCGGGGATGGGCGCAAAGCGAGAGCACGGGGAGGATACCGGAAGAATGCTTCGAGCGATTCCCGGTATCCTCCCAAATCGTGCGGAAGGGTCACCGTGGGGTTTTTAGTGGGTAGGTCCCGCGCCCGTCATTCTACGGGCGCGGGGAATCCCACACACCCCTCCCGCCTCTCCCCAAAGAGGTGGGAGGGAGTCTTTCGAAGATTTTCCCCACGACAAAAAAAAAAAAAAAAAAAAAAAGTGCAGCTTCTCGGAGGAAAATACGTCCTCCGGTGGGCGCCTGGAGGACATCTCCTCCATAGTTCATGGAGACCGGACAAGCGGGAGAGACCGGCCCAGGCCCCAGCTGCTGCGGGTTCAGCCGCTGCACCGGCCGCATCTGCAGCCGCCATGCAGCCGAAGGAGATGGCCGTGGCAGTCGGCCCTGTCGGACATCCTCCGCGTCCGAAAAAGAGAAGGAGAAAGGCAGCGGCACCGGAGGCTCCTTATCCCTACCAACCAGGGACGAGCCGTGGGGACATGCCCGGATCATCCAGATGGCGGCCGCCACAGTCACCCGGCTCGCGCCGAGCAAGGAGGCGTCAGTGGCAGCCACCAGGAACGCTCGCGACGGTAGAGGCAACGACCCAAACATTAGCTGATCAAATGCTAATGACAACAATGCGGTTCTTGAGTGGAGCCACCTCGGAACAATCGTAAGTACTTTTAATTATTGCAATTTTTTAATTTTTTGAATTAAAGGTACGCGTCTCTCTTTCTCGGTTCGCGTAGAATCATTGCCGCACGGGACAGCCGCGTCCTCTTCGTGTTGCACAATTCGTGCAAGGGGGGCGGTATGTTTAAATATCGCGTGAGTCCGACACATAGAAACTTGGCTGCGATGCTCGTATCTATGTTGAATTCGCGTAATTCTATATGGTTGTGCTGACGTGGAAATTTTCCATCGTTCGGATTAGTATACCGCGGCTATTTACGTGTTTTTTCAAGTTAGTTTCACTGGAATTCTCTGGGTTTAGAGCAAATTCTAGAAAATTGTGTTGTTAGCACCGAGAAAGAGAGAGAGAGAGAGAGAGAGAGAGAGAGAGAGAGAGAGAGAGAGAGAAAGAGATCTATCGAAGAAAGATCGATAGACGAAACGCGGCGCGTAGCTGCCCGGGGCCCAGCAGCGCGGTACGTCGCTACCCAGTTCTGCCCCTGTGCGATGGAGCCAGCCGGGACCGTGGCTGCTTGTAGATCGTCACGGTTCAGTACTGAGCCGTCGGTGATCCAGAGTAGATCTGTTCACGATCTCGCTCCGTTTTCGATCGAAGCTCAGAAGAGTTTGAGCCAAGCTCGCTCTTAGTATCCAAAGCAAGCGGACAACAATAATAATTTATTGGAAAATCTCGTCATCACAACTTGAGATTTTCCCAGAAAAAAAGTACAATCTTCCTGACGCAGCGATCGCAAGGCACGCCGGGTGTGAAGCGATCGTAGACGCAGGATTGTGATTGAATGTTGCGTAGGCAGGCCGCAGGTCGCTCCTGAGGAGCCGCCGTCGAGGAAGTCGAACCAGGACAGGAAGTCCTCTTGCGTTGGTGGTGTCCAGACGCCTCACGCACGGTGAGCGTGCTCGCGGGATATAGCTTCTTGGAGCCCTACAACCTCCACTTGGTTTCCCGTGCGTGGCATTGCGAGAGCGAACCCGGTAGATCGAAGGAATACCTCGTCTACGGACAGTTAAAATGTTCGCTCGAAGGGTGAAACCTCTGAAGAGCGGCGCTGTAGGCGTTTTTTGAGTCCGTTTTTGCCTAATACAAAATTGTACCTTCACTAGACACGTACGTCGAAACTTTTGTTCGAAATTCTGCGTTACGTGGTCATTTGTGTGATGTTCCGAAGAAAAACTAGAGAGCGACTGTTTTTCTATCCCGTACTGTTCTCGCGTAGCGAACACGATGACCGACGAAACTCTGGCCTTTTACATACACCGAAAAACAATACCGGGTGTCGAATTTTATTCTACTTTAGAATACGTCGAATTAATGCGATATTTAAACAATATTTGTTTAAAGATTGCATAATGCCGAGCGATTATTCTCGGCCGCAATTACCATTAATCCTTTTAGCGTACAATACTAAGGAGATTATCTCTAATAGGATTTGTACAGCAAGCAGTGATAGAAAAACGCGTGTATAACTAGTTTTTCAGGCATCGTTAACGGCTCATTATCTTCGATTCGAGTGTGTCAACGGTGATGATGACGTCAGTATCGTGAGAGAGTAGCGCGCAGATAATTAGACAAAGATAGACTGCCGAAATTTGGACAGCGCCGCGGAACAACTAATTAGAGTACCACGACGACGTCTTCGGCTGTCAATCCGTACAGTCTTACAACGACTTCTGATAGAGACACATCGGCTCCTGATCATGTCCGAACAGAACTCGAGTGAACCTTGAGATAGAAACTCTTAAGAAAAGCGATTAGACTGTTCTTGAATAAAGTGTAACACGCATATCCCCACCTGGAACCGCGAACCAAGCACCGTCGCGGCCGAGTCCCCGCGGCCGGTGGTTCACAGCGCGGGTATTAATACCGAGCCACCGGCCGGATTCGGCGGACTCGTGTCTTACTCGTCGAAGCCAGATTTAGTGGCGAGAGATTGCGTACGAACCACTACGGATATACACAAGCTCCGCTTTTTGGAAACACGAAAGTGCGAGGGACACTCTCGCGACCGATCCGCTGAACCTCTCCTAGATCTCCTACCCTGGCCCTACCGACATCGCGGCCTCGTAGCAGTGTAGGTAGGGTATTGTACGTCCTCTCCCCTCCGCTGAGCACCCGAACGCTCATACCGACGTGCAACCGCCCGTTCGCCGCACCGCTCTCGCCACGCCGTTCTCGCTGAGCGACCGACCGCTCATCACGCCGTTCTCACTGAGCGATCGACCGCTCCTCGCGCTGTTTTCGTCGAGCGACCGACCGCTCACCGCGCCGTCCTCTGTAGTCATAAGCTTTGTACCATTAGTCTGTAAGTTAGTAATAAATACGTTTTAAACCGACAACACAGCCTACGTCACTCACCGCAACGAACCCTCGACGAACCCTCGACTGAGTCGGCTCATGCCACCTTCCTCCGCGTCCCCCTCGAACCGGACCGTCCACGGGCGAACGGTCACAAAAGGGTGCAACGAGCAGATGTTCGGTTTGGTGCGGATCCACTGATTGACCTTGCACACCTGAGAATTCGTTAAAGCTCGAAAAAGCGTGATAATTAATTCAGTCTTTGCTTGTTAAACAAATCGAATTCCGATTCGTACAAGAGCATCCAGAAGTTTCATTCGGGAAATTCCCAAGCGAGCTTCGAGTACTTCCGTACTGATTATTTTGGAGGGTTCGGGAATACACCAATAAGGTGTTCGACCACCCTTGTACAGTATTTTCTGGTCGTTTCAAGCGTATAGACGTTTGAAACACAAAGAAGTGGGCGAATGACGTCCAAACTTTTTTGGGATTGCCGATCGGCTTAGGAGGCACCGAAGGAAGGCACCTAGGTGGCGAACCTCCAGGTGGGCTCACTGTAGTCAGGTCAATGTGCACTTAGGACGTTTGACATTCGGTCTTCGCCTCCTTACTTCTACAGATCCCGCCGGTGTAACGCTTAGAGGAGCACCTGTGCAAAGAGGTAACGGAGTCGTGGGGTCAGGCCCCCACGTAGTTCAAAATACTGTCACGAGTCACGTCGAGTGGTACATTCGTGCAGTGAACAACGTACAGTCGGGCTTCGCAGTGCAACTCTCGGCCAACAGGTCATCTGTTGGAACGTTTAAGAGAAGCCGCAGATCGACGGTCGTGCCGTTGTACTGCAGTGCGACTCGACGCACAGACTCCGTGGGCATACTCACGGGATCAGTGCATTTGGAGCCTTACAACCTCCACTTGCATCCCCGTCCACTAGACAATCGACTCAGTTCGGCGTCGAAAGGAAATTTAATTCTTTTCACGCCAGATATTAAATACAGTCCACTTGCGAGCTCGTATATTACGAGCGAGCGAAATTCTCCGCTCCTATACATTCGAATATCGAAGCCAGGAGCGTGAGGACACACACGCGGCGAATATACGTGTAACGTGTTTACATGTCTAACACATTGCCGTGTTTTTCTGTTCACAGAATCTTGGCCTACCTCAACGTGTCGGTTCCGACCAGAATTGGAAAACTATCCAAGAATTTCTTCAGTTCTTATTGTTTATTTTATTTATTTTTATAATAAACAGTTTTTTGAAAAAGAAAATCTTACGTTCCCAACTCACTTCCCACAATAAAAATCCGATCCCTCTATCCGGACTTCGTCGTTAAAAGCATCAGCTTTTTAACATATATATATATATATCTGGTGTGGCATCTAAATATATATATTGAACAAAGAGTTTCTTCTACTTTGTTTATTGCGTGCACTATAAAACGTATAAAATCGATTACCATGCAGAACCCAACATGCTTCTTTGAAACTCTTAATGAATTGTTTGATAATTTGAACAGCAGATGTGCTCCCTATCCTGATTCAAACAAGTGCGCTATTTCTGAATTGTTCCCTGATATTTAAAGCAATTTGCAAATACAATCAAATAATATATATCCAACTGGTATGTTATCACGAATAATCAACTTAAAACTCCGCCCTGTTTCTTAGAATTGTGACAGCCAGTAAATGTTACTGTGCAACTTCGGCTCGATTTACAGAGAGAGGGTGCCATGTTTTTAATGACCTCTCGATTGAACACAGATGTCATAGAAAATTTCTTTTCCATTCCTCGAATGCTCGGTGGCACTTACAACCGAAATCCATCTGTACAAGTGGTGCATCTTAATATCCGGAAGAATATAATGATAAATTTGAGCAGTAGTTCTTTGAACAATAATTGTCTGCCTGATAAAGACGCAACGCTTTTAGAAGAAGATGTTGCTATAGCACAATATGCCTTAACATCATCAAGCAATGACGTTTCATCTAATAATATAGAAATGGAGGACAATGATGTTGAGAATGACAACATGCAGACAGAAACTCCACTCTCCGCAACGAACCCTCGACCGCCGACTGGGTCGGCACACGACACCTTCCTCCCCCCCCCCCCGAACCGAATCGTCCACGGGGGGAACGGTTAAAAATTGGCGCCCGAACAAGGACTCGAGAGGAAAGGCGGATGAGTGACGGGGTTCCGCGGGTCAGCAGCCTCCGGAAAGGGGGCCACCGGGTGAATACCCAAGCCCAAGCTCGTCTCGCCGATAGCTCCGTCGTGCCCATCACCGGAGAAATTTCCGTCCGGGCCACTGCCGATGGCCGCAGCATAAGCCACACGTACGCTGTCTTGCCTCAACTGGCCCAGCCAGCCATCCTGGGGATGGATCTACTCAGCAAACTAGGGCTTACCGTCACTCTCGGCACTCGCCGTAGCCCCCTCTACCCCGAGGCCGCCTCCATAGACCACGCCGGCATTCAGGGGAGTACGCCAGCACGGGACACTGCCCTGGGACGACTCCTCGACCAGGAGCTCCCAAAATTCAAGAGGCTCCGGCTGACCACACACATGGCCGAACACCGAATCCGCCTGAAGACGCCCGAACCCGTGAAACAACGTTACACGCCTCGGATTCCGGCGATACAGGCCCTCATCAACCAGGAGGTCGCCAAGATGTTGGCCGACCGTATAATCAAACCGTGGTGCAGCCCGCGGTGTTCACCGGTGGTGCTTATCCGCAAGATGGACGGAAAACACCGCTTCTGCATTGACTTCCGGCGCGTCAACCAACAGACGGAAAAAGACGCCTACCCGCTGCCCCAGGTCCAGGCCACTCTGGACAAACTTCGGGAGGCCAGATTCAAGGATAGCCACCCGATCACCGCCTTCACCGTCCCCGGCCGAGTACTGTACAAGTTTCGGGTGATGCCGTTCGAGTTGCATTCTGCGCCGGCGACCTTCCAGCGACTGCTAGACGAGGTTATCGCACCGAAGCTAGAGCCCCGTGCTTTCGCCTACCTCAACGACATCATCGTGCTAGGACGCACCTTCGAAGAACACCTCCAGAACCTGCGAGAGGTATTACAGCGACTCCAGCACGCACAGTTACGGATCAACCCCGAGAAGTGCCACTTTTGCTGCCGGGAACTGAAATACCTGAGGCACGTGGTCACCGCAGAAGGGGTGAAAACCGACCCCGACAAGGTGGAAGCTATCCACCGAGTCCCGCCGCCGACCAACTTGAGGGAGCTCCGACGCTTCCTCGGGATGGTATCCTGGTACCGCCGCTACGTACACCGTTTCTCGGATCTCGCAGCCCCGCTGACACGGCTACTAGAGAAGCGACGGCGTTGGCAATGGACAGACATCGAAGAGACCGCCTTCCAGGCCTTGTGACATCATCTTGCCATCGCTCCGGTACTCACCTGCCCCGATTTCGAGCGACTCGGGGTAGTGCTCACCCAGGAACACAACACCGAGCAAGTCATCGCCTACGCCAGCCGCACGCTCAACGCGGCGGAGCGAAACTACTCCGTTACTGAAAAAGAGTGCCTGGCCGTTGTACGGGGCATCCGGAAGATGCGAGCCTACCTGAAGGGTTACCACTTTACCATCCTCACCGACCACCAGGCCCTGAAATGGCTATGCTCCATCGACAACCCGTCCGGACGATTGGCACGCTGGAGCCTGGAACTCCAGCAGTTCGACTTCGACATCCAGTACCACCGAGGGGAAACCAACCTGGTGGCTGACGCCCTCTCCCGACAGCCAAAAGTGGCCAGCCTGGACACCGGCTGCACCTGGTACGACCGCATCAAGGAGGCGGTCGCCCAGGACGCGAAGAAATACCCGGACTTCTGTCTCCGCGAGGAGGGGCCGTTCCGCCGCATTCCCGAACCCGCGGGATTCAACCCGGAGAACGAGTGGAAGAAATGCGTTCTACTACTGGCCTGGCATGTTCCGCAATGCCACCCGCCATGTCCGTCGCTGCAGTTCATGCCTACAATACAAAGCCTTGCAACGCGCCCCCGCCGGACAGATGTACACTACCCCGGCCGCACATCCGTGGGAAGTAGTATCGGCAGACCAGGTCGGACCACTGCCGCGCTCAAAAGGGGGCTACACCACACTCCTGGTCATCCAGGACAAATTCACCAAGTGAGTAGAACTACACCCTCTCCGTACCGCCACCGCTCCAGCCATCGCACGGTTCTTGAAGCAGTACGTCGTACTCCGCCACGGATGTCCATACCGCCTCATAACCGACAACGGCCGGCAATTCGACGGGAAGGAGGTCGCGAATCTATGCCGCCAATACGGCATCGACCACCGGACCACGCCATCATACACACCGCAGTGCAACCCGGTAGAACGGACCAACCAGGTAATCAAGACCATGATCGTCCAATTCACCGGCGAAGATCACCGCAACTGGGACCAATGGCTGCCGGAACTGACGTTCGCCTACAATACCGTGCGCCACGACACCACTGGCCATACCCCGGTCTTCCTGAATTATGGACGGGAATTACCGATACCAGATCCGGTCCGGATCCGATCTCCGGACGCACCCGACGATCCCGGAAAGGCCGACTTCAAAGCCTGGCACCGCCGCCTACGACAACTCTAGGACGCCTACCAGCTGGCCAGATGGAACCAGGCCAGAGCCCACGAGGGCCAAAGGAAGATATATAACCTTCGCCGCCGGGACTGGCGACTCCAAATCGTCGACGAAGTAATGCGGCGGGAGCACCACTTCAGCGTCGCCAGTCGAGGCTTTAACGCCAAGTTGGGGAACCAAGCGACCACCGCCCCCCCCCCTCACTACTCCGCAACTGGGTATAGATCTAAGATAGCCGTTAAGATAGCCGATGAGTTAGTCGATAAGATATATTGTAAACCTAGATGTCAGTACAAAATGCTTCAGTACCTCCGCCGCCCCCCCCCCTCGGCCTAAGGGGGGGGGGGATGTAACGCGCATATCCTACCCGTCACCGAGTCCCCGCGACCGGTGGTTCCCCGCGCGGCCGCTAGGCGTCCACGACTTCTCGCCACTAACTACGCGCCGCGCGGGTATTAATACCGAGCCACCGGCCGGATTTGGCGGACTCGTGTCTTGCTTGTCGAAACCAGATTTAGTGGCGAGAGATTGCGTACGAACCACTACGGATCTACACGAGCTCCGCTTTTTGGAAACACGAGAGTGCGAGGGGCACTCTCGCGACCGATCCGCTGAACCTCCCATAACCCTGGATACTGGGTCGAACCTATCCCACCGTTCCTACCCTGGCCCTGCTGACATCGCGGCCTCGTAGCAGCGTAGGTAGGGTGTTGCATTACCGTCCCGTACCGACCCCTCGGCCATATCCCGCCACCTTCCGAATCTCCAATAACCCTGTATACTGGGTCGAACCTCTTCCCTAGCTCCTACCCTGGCCCTACCGACATCGCGGCCTCGTAGCAGCGTAGGTAGGTTTTTGTATGTCCTCTCCCCTCCGCTGAGCGCCCGAACGCTCATACCACCAAGCAACCGCCCGCTCGCCGCGCCGTCCTCCGTAGTCATAAGCCTTGTACCATTAGTCTGTAAGTTAGTACTAAATACGTTTTAAACCGACAACCCAGGCCATGTCACTCACCACAACGAACCCTCGACCGCCGACTGAGTCGGCACACGCCATCTTCTTCCGCGTCCCCCTCGAACCGGACCGTCCACAGGGGAACGGTCACAAATATTTACGCGAAAGCTTTTTTTTAATTTAAATGTCTGAATATTTTAAGCTCGTACCTTTAAATCTCTGCTAACGTTCGTTCTCGTCGACCGAATGCAACAAACTCTCAAAAGAAACAGTAGTGACTCGAGCACGTTGACGATAGCGTTTTGTTTGTACTACTCGCGGGTCGATGGGCCGTTGAAATGACGAGGAAGAAGAAAGAAAGGATGTAGATATACGTAGCCTAGTCCCCATGGGTTTCTAAAGAGCAATAATTAGAAATAATGTTCTATTGAATGAACAGCAGTATATAGACGTCAATTTAATATACTCCATTTTGCAGAAATGAATTTAGGAAATTCCTATGCATATTGAGGTAATAAGACACTAAAAACGCACCTGATCGACAAAGCGAGAATATATATTGTTGGAAAGCAATTTTTAACGTTTTAATCCTTCGTAGAAGTAGGTGATCGGAGCAAAAATAGAGCGTAACTGACGGCCGTATCATAAACCCAGTTTATAAAATGCAGCGGTTATGCGCTACGTTGGATGAGTGTGCTTGAGACTAAGCAGTCTTTACAGCAGAGGTCGGCTAGTGACTATTTATTTTATTACTTATGTTTAGCGTCGATGCAGTCCCTAGGTAATTATTTGTACGGTCGGTGATTACCTGCTAAACCGTGGTCTTTCGAGAGCGATCATACAACTGAATCAATCAACCAATAAAAAAAGGACAATATTCCATCCACGAATAGCAGTTTACATTTTTCAAATACCCCAAACTCTCCCCCGGTTGTGAAATGACTTCTTCCAAGGAACGGGATGTAGAAATGAATCAGTCTTGGACGAAATTACAAACAGCACGGAAAGCAATCAGCTAGCGTTACTATTTGTTGTTTGCCTATATTCGTCATGTTCTCAACATGTCAAGTAGAGGCTTTGAATTTATTGACAGGAAAACTATGCGCGTTAGATGTATTCATTGTAATATATTGATACGCAAATCATATGGTCAGAAAAAAAGAATTAATACAGAAGCTGATTCCGCGATGTTTTCAAGAATTTTAAGCAAAGTGGTTACTGTTGGTAATGTATTGTGCAACATGTGTCGTATTTTTGTATACAGAAATAAAAATCGTGTGCGCGAGGTGAATTTCGAAACACCAGTTGACCAATTTCCACAACGTGAGGAATCTTGATCAACATGAAACATCTTCAATCAGAACACTCTTTATCGAAACTTCCACAGCCGGAAACTTTTTGGACGAAACGATTGTACCTGGAGCATCTGCAATCGGAGAATGTTCATCTGACGCACGTGCACAGAAACCACCTTCACCCGAAGAATCAAGCAATAAATCATCATTTGAGTCAAATCCAACAACTTCTTTAATGGGAGATCCGTCGTTTACATTAGATACAAGTGATCATCCATGTTGTATTATCTTCTTTTAAATAACAGATTTATTTATAATAATATACAAAAAAACACCTTAACTAAAAACTTAACACCTATGTAACTCGCTTGTTCCTTTCGTGACTCTTTTGTCTTTTCGACACCCCCCGGTATTCCTCTCTTACTCCTTGCTACCAGCCTCACCCATCATCACTGCCAACCTCCACAACCAAATCACCACCTACGTCATTCACAGATTATCCCCTAACAATCCAGAAACAAATATTGCATACCTCGAAATACCATTTTCAAGGATTATTACCACTCATGGATATTGTTTTATCTGTGGGTTCAAAACGAATATTATTACTGTACCACCTGAGACAAGGAAGCAGGTATTTATCAGGCGAAGACTATATGTTCCCAAAGGAAATAGGTACTGCCCTAAACATTTACTTAAAAAACGGTTGTTCGAAGATGTTATGCTGACCTTACGCGTACATTCAAATACCAGTTTGATCGATGTTAACGAACTTAGAGATTATTTCGAATACCTTGCAGTTAGTAGTGATTGTAGCATTAAAGATAAAATAGGTGATTTTACATTATCAGAAGAACGTCTAAAAATATTCACGGGATTAACTTGGGAAAATCTAATCCAACTTAGAGAAATGATGAAGTCCATGAGAAATACGGAAAAACGTGCTGTGATACAGGCTATTATTGTCTTTTTAGTTAAATTGCTTACTGGAAATTCCAATAGTATGATAGCTTCAATTTTTGGGTTAGAGCGTGAACAACAGGTATCCGATTTTTGTAAAACAGTTAGGAACTCGTTTGAAAAAGATATTTTACCATATCATTTCGGTGACGCGGCATTTTCTCGTCAACATTTAATAGAAAATGGAACGTCCATTAGTGCTAAACAGTTATATAATATAACAGACCAGCTAGCACTTATTTTTGACGGAACATATATTCGCCACCAAAAAAGTTCAAACAATGAATTGTTAGCAGCCTTTAGGTTTGTAATGAATGAGTGCAGTTACACTATGTGAGAGTATCGATTAAAGGCATTGCCGACTATGTGTATGTGTTTCGTGTGAAGTGTGCATTTAAAAGTTGTTCATTTAATTAGTTAATCGTTTGTTAATAATAATTCAGTTAGTTACGTTTGGGTTAGCTTTTCGTACGAACCATTGTACTGAAATATTAAAGGAAAAAATATCTAAAAATATCCTACAGAATACCAACGGAAATCATATTCTGGCCAAAAAAAAGTACCACTCTGCACACCTTTTACTGTTTGCATGAGAAACGGTTATATTATTGATATTCTCGGACCTTTCTATGCAAATCAAAATGATGCAGAAATAATGAAAATTGTATTTCAATATCCGAATCGCTTACACAGACTAATAAAACGAGAAGATAATTGTATAGTTGATCGAGGGTTTCGTGATGTACGATCATATTTAGAAGAATCTGGGTATAAAGTGCTCATGCCTGCTTTAAAAGGAAAGCGGAATCAATTAACAACTGCAGAATCCAATGCTTCACGCGAAATAACGAAAGTTCGCTGGGTAGTGGAAGCGATTCACGGCATCATTGGACAAAAATATAAATTACTATACCACCAAATGGACAATAAATTACTCCATTCAGTCGGTTTATATTGCAGAATAGCATGTTTTTTAAATAATACATTTGAAAAACGATTAAATTCAGATGTTGGATTCCGTGATGAAATAGTAAATAGCATGTCAAATCAACAACATATAGAGAATACATTGGCAATAGAGGTTGAGACGAATCACTGGAACAGAAAAAAATACCATTTAATATGATATCCGCGACGGATTTCCTTGATTTCCCAGACATGACAAAGAGAGACCTAAAAATTCTATTTACCGGATCGTATCAATTATCACAAGCAGTTTCATATTTAGCAGAAATAATGGACGAAGACAACAATATTCATATACGTTCCTTAAAAGATAAAACAACATAATCAAATTCCAAGTACAATCGCGCCATATTAATAGTAAAATGTATCGATGTTACATAGAATATACCAAATTCAATTGGCTATTCAGGAGTGAAACGGTATTATTGCGAATGTGCGAATGGTAATCGAAGAAGAACGGTACTAAGAAAAGATGAACGATGAAAGCTAAGGATACCAGACATGAATTTTAATAAATTCACCAAACAATCATGCAGATAAGTATTACTACAAAAAAGTTCATAGATGTATTAAGTATCAAATAATATAAAGAATTGTATTATTAATAGGAATCCTCAGAAGAGATACAACAAAGAAGCAATGAAGCCACCTGAGTCTTGAATTAAGCATTATGCATCATGTTTAAAGATCGAGTTTTTGTTTTCGGTATACGAGATCGACCAGAATATTCTAGGTCGACGTGTCCGCGGTTCGAAACATAAGGCAGGAGAAAAAACCTCGCTTCTCGGGTTTTCCTGTAAGCCACGAGAACGCTACAGTAACGTTCAATTTCGAATACGCGGATTGAACGCTCGACTATAGAGAAGGTACGAAAAATATACGTTAGAAAAAGACGGACGAGAGACTGGGCGACAGCGCCGCGTATCGGAGGATTCCTCCTCTCATGCGTGCATTTTGGCAGCTCGTGCTGGTTCGTCACTTGTAATTGAGAGCCTGCCGAGCGCACATCGATAAACGATCACGCTTCGCAGAATTAAAAAAATAATCTCGGAATAGCTTCGAGTTATTCGAGCTTTCGTTTGAGAAATATCTCGTGACATATCAGCTGATTCCGTCGCAGATTCGAATAGTTCGAGTTATTTGAACTTTCGTTTAGCGGACAAGCGACGTATAGCGGTAGCATTACTGGTTTAGATTGCGTAAGCAAACTCATACCAGTAACCTACGCGCAATTCTGCTTTGTCGAATCAGCTAGGTAATCGATTTGGTCGTGAGTACAACCCGGTTAAAAGACTGCGGAAACTCGTTGGTATCAACGAGATATCCCCTCAGCAGTGAACTTCGGTTCACGTCAGCCTGCCATTTCCGCGTGCTGCTGCAAACAGCGGTCGTGTGAGAGGCATCGAGATTAGGACTCGATCCTCCCTTGATTGTCGAACGGTTTTGTACCCACCTATAGGGACCTTCGTGGCGTATATACCCTGGGTGGACTTGCCGTCTTCCAGTGGGAGCATGGGACAAGTTATTCCAAGCCTAGCTTCCGACGACCAGCTAAAGCGTTGTTCACTGACCGCCAGTCTTGTACGGCCACTGTGCGTAGAACGCGACTCAAAAAGCGCCGTGGTGACAGTCACAATTGTAAGTCGTTATATACGCCGTTGAACGACTGCACCACACCGTGTTCCGTACGCACATACTAAGACGGTAAGGGATCGAGGATCGGGTGATGGTTGGAGCGTTACAACCTCCCACTAATCGCCCTCTCCTGCGACAATCAAGTGTTGCAGTCGCCAAAGAAACAAGACTAAATCTCGTTTTCACGTAATAATACCAGAGCGATTCCCGATTTAAAGGGAACGCTCGCATATACAGTTCGCTAGCCTAGCTGCGTATTGCGGTGGCAGAGATTCCCGCACCTGAGTGCGATAAGCACAAACCAGGAGCGAGCGAAGAAAAGTAAGACACACAACGTGACTCACGTCGATAGGTATTTAACGGCAATTCGTGTCTCTTTCTGTTTCAGGGTATCGTCTGGCAAAGTCCAAACGACGTCTGGCAACCGCCAACGTTCTTTCCAGCGTTGTCGAAATTAAACAAAAAAAAAAAAGAATAAACGGCTCAGCCGAAACTTTCGGCTAAGTGTTGTATCGCTCATTTCCGTCAGTTCTTGACGGACGGAGCTTGAGATAGTCGGACGAAATTTCCCAAAAGCTTGGTGTTAGGGGGAGGAGGTTTGAAAACGCCTCGCCTAACGGTGTTCCGGATCTCGAGGGAAGGAACAGACGGAAAATAAGCGGTACAATTATAATTTTATTTTCGCTTGATCGCCTTATGCGACTAAGCCGTTTATTTCGTTAAATCTGACTCTTAAATACAGACGATAGAAGAAATTAGGGAAAAAACTCGGACGTCTGGCTGACGTCTAGAAAAACCCTCGCGTCGATCGGTCTGATGGCTCGCGTCGCGCTGTTATGGAATAGAAAGAGAGAGACGAATTTAGGCGTTAAATACCTGACAACGTTAGTCACGTTGTGTGTCTTACTCTTTTCCGCACGCTCCTGGTTTGTGCTTGTCGCACTCAGGAGCGGGAATCTCAGCCGCCGCGATACGCAGCTAAGCGAGTGGACTGTATATATGAGCGTTCCCTTTAAATCGGGAATCGCTCTGTTATTATTGCGTGATCGGGGTTCGTATCCAGCTTCCTCCGCAGCCTTAAGAGAGCGGAGAGTTTTCTCCGGTCTCGGGTAATTAAGAGGCGGCCGGATTTAAAATCGTCCCGTTGTTGTGGCGAGATTTAATCTCGTTACTTTGACGACTGCAACTCTTGATTGTCGCAGGATAGGGTGAATAAAGGGAGGTTGTAAGGCACCAACCGTCACCCGGTCCTCGGTCCCTTACCGTCTTCGTATGTGCGTACGGAACACAGTGTGATGCAGTCTTTCAACGGCGTATTTGACGACTTACGTTGAGACTATCACACCACGGCGCTTTGTGAGTCGCGTTCTACGCCCAGTAGCCGTACAGGACTGGCGGTCAGTGAACAGCGCTCTAGCAGGTCGCCGGAAGCTGGGCTTGGAATAACTCGTCCCAAGCTCCGCCTGGAAGACGGCAAGTCCACCCAGGGTATACACGCCACGAAGGCCCCTATAGGTGGGAGCAAGACCGTTCGAGAACCAAGGGAGGATCGAGTCTTAATCTCGATGCCTCTCGCACGACCGCTGTTTGCAGCAATACGTGGAAAATTCGGGAACTCGATGATACCAACGAGTTTCCCGCAGTCTTTTAACCGGGTCGTACTCACGACCGAATCGATTAACTAGCTGATTCGACAAACGGAATTACACGTAGGTTACTGGTATGAATTTGCTTACGCAATCTAACCAGTAAAGCTACGGCTATACGTCGCTTGTCCGCTTAATGAAAGTTCGAATGACTCGAACTATTCGAATCGGCGATAGAATCAGCCGATGTGTCGCAAGATATTTCCTCAACGAAGGCTCGAATAACTCGAAGCGATTCGGAGATTTTGGGAATTCTGCGGAGCGTGATCGATTACCGATGTGCTCAAGGCAGGATCCTGATTAAGAGTGACGGACGAGCACGAGCTGCCAAAAGTTACGCGTGAGAGGGGGAATCCTCCGACACGCGGCGCTGTCGCCGTGTCTTTCGTCCGTCTTTTTCTAACTTATAAACGTACCTTTTCTCTATACTCGTACGTTGAACTAATTGTTCGAACTCGTACGTTACTTGGTCGATCGCGTGACTTTCAGGAAAAACCCGAAAATTATGGTTTTTCTAGTCTATATTGTGTCGCGTAACGGACGCCGCGACCGAGAGTCCTCTGGTCGGTTACGTACCTCGAAATCAACACTGTTTAACGAATTTTATGCTATGTTCAAATACCTCGAATTAATGCGATATTTAAACACTTGGAAAAAGTTGAAGGATAAATACGGCCCTCCACGCCTGGTAACGGGAAAGCTGCTGGGCAGACTTCTGTTTATGAAGCCGATCGATATAAACGATCTGGCTAGTATGCAGCAGATAACTGTGGATTGCACAGAAACTCTCGCTGTCCACCGAAAAAGAGGCACCCCCGAGCAGCTGTTCGAATGGCTGCTCGCTCACTGGGCGAATGACCAGCCTCTCGACCGAGTATCCTACGTTTGAAGACGTAAGAAAGTTCATCGATCATCACGCGCAAGCTCTGCTTTCGATGAACGAAGACCGGCGAGAGGCAGCCCTCGTGTCCGAAACGAAATCTCGAGCGCAGAAGCCTAGTGACGCTCGGCAAAAGAGCGTCGCTTCAAAAGCCCTGATGAGCCATAACGTCGTTGTGGAAACCAACCCGGTTACAAAACCAAAAGGGTCGAGTTCGGCGAACGACGGGCGAGTCAGGCAGGCGCGAAAGGAAGTGTGTAGATTTTGTGCTGGGCCACACCATTTGCTGCAATGCAATAATTTCAAAGTGTTGCCGGCGAAGGTACGTAGCCAATACGTAAGAAGTCGCCAGTGGTGTGTGCAATGCCTAGCTTCCTCACACACCGTAATGTACTGCCAGAGTCCCCAGGCATGCCATAAGTGCAGTGGGAGGCGTCATTCTCTACTGCACTACGAGTACACGCGGGAAGAAATGAGTACGAGGCCATTAGCCAAAAATGCACACGGCAGACAAGAAGAAAGCCGTTTAAATGCCCAGTAACGGCGACCGGCCAAATCGAAGCCAAGAGGAAAAAGTTCGGCTTCAAATGCTAATACGAAACTTGCCTCGACGTCACACTGTACCGCGCTCGGAACAGGCTCACCGAGGCCTGTGATATTAGCTACGGCACGGGTACGCGTGTTTGGAAAGAACGGTGCGACGCGAATCGCTCGCGCACTGTTAGACCAAGGTTCGGAGACGTCATTCGTCTCCGCGGGTCTGGCTAACGATCTCAACCTAAGGCGTGTACGAACCTCTGCCACGATATCGGGCTTGGGGGCGGTTAGACGCAACGTATAAAATATAGCGTTAATTTAAACCTCGGTCCGCAAAACGAAGCGAAACCGGTGTGTGTTGCCAACGCGTACGTCGCACAGTGGTCCCAATTGCCGAAAAGATGACCAAAATATGAAGGAGTTCTTCGATTTAGCTAAAAATTTGTAGATAGCTGCTATCGAGGTCGCTGATTACGAATCAAAAGTCATAATTAAAAAAAAAACAAAACATCATCTCCAATAGAGCTCACGCATATGCGAAGGAAATGTAGGAATTACGTGAAATTTGATACATAGGTGTTATCGAGGTCGCTGATTACGAATTAAAGGGAAAGTTACAAATAAATAATCAATTACATTTATTAAATAAAATAACTCTAAAACATCTTACGCCAATTACATGTACATATATTATATATTCTATATTGCTAAGTTACAAGCAGAATCATCGAAATTATACCTAACCCAGCAAAAAAAGACTTCATTACAAAACCCTGTAACTTAGTTCTTAGTGCATCAATTTCGATTCGGCAAAATAGAAAATACAGCTGAAGATAAGTAGAATTCACAGATACATTGCAAAGATTAATACTTACAAAGTATGATACAATAAATAACGCTTTTTTATAAAAATTCAAGTAAAGCATGACGTAGGAATTTACAAAAAATTGAAGAAGTTTATGAGTTTAGCGGAGTTGAGCTAAAAAACCAATTGGGGTATTTAGTTGACACTGCAATACAACAGAATTTGACAAAAAAATGCTGCCCATGTCTGCCCCTTGAGGTTTAATAAATGTTTAAAAATGTAAATGCTCGCGTTTGTCGTTGATTCCTGTGTGTTCGCGTTTCTCTCTCTTTCGCTCAATTAGTCACTAATTCACCATTTTTGTTGCCCTTTTTCATACCTGCTTACAAATTACAAGTCGGGGAGAGGCCAATATGCAGGTATACCTGACCCCCAGACACTAATGCCGAAATATAGTTAAGCAAATAAGCGTTCTGTTTACAAATATCCAGCAATAGTTTTTCCATAACATTTTATAAACATCGAATAGACGTCATAGAATTATTATAAATATTATTACAAAAATATAATATAAATCGGCCTATGAAATTTAACATTATGAATACAAGATACGTTGACACGTTTGTGCGTGCGTGTATATTACATTGTTGCTGGGAAGATTAAACTGCGGTTAAAAAATAATTTAGGATGATATGTACAATTAAAGTGGTCATCCCAGAACAGAATTCGCATTTTGCAGTGACAGGTACGTATAGTTGCGTAATCATTTATTATTCTCCTTCCTCTATTATTCCAATTCCTGAGTTTCCCTTATTTACTTATATTTTAGGTCTAAGCGACGACAAAGAGCAGAAATTCGATCATCTTCAACCGTAGAAGAATTATCCTACGCTACTCAAATGAGCCTCCGTGCTTTAGGGAAAGTGGACGCTGCAGCTGTTATAAAAGAAATAACTTTACAAAATCCAACGAAAAGTTCTAAATACAGAAGATGTGTATCATTCATTGAGGAAACGATTCTTTGAAGCGATTCAGCTCTATCACTTCTCATTGAATAAAAATTGTCAAAGAGACAATATCAAGGACTGCGATCTCTAATCAAAGAAAATAACTGCAAGTTTTATCCACTACACAAAGCTGTGTTAGAAGCTAAGGGTTACTATCCAAATAGAAGTAATATTACAAAAACAGAGTGTTTTGCCGAAGTGAAATTGCAGGCTTTATTTGACCACACTGCAAAACGAATTTTGCACACGCAGAATGATATAATTAAAAATTTGCCTTCTGCGGCAGTTAAAATTGTAATCCATGGACCAGCCGTCATAGCTTTTGCATTGTTACCCATCGGACAGTTATCTGAGGACGCCCAAGAAGCATTAAATAAATATATAAAACGTTTTCGAGAAGACTTTTCACGAAAAATGTCGAAAACGAAAACTATGGAAGATGTGTTCTTTCGGCTGTTAATTGCATCCCATCCATATATATTTAGCTTAAGAAAATTTCCACAAATCCATTCACAAATAAAACAAAACTATTAAAAGGTATCATCTAAACTTGATGGCACATCAGTGTCATCATCGGTACTTTCTTCAAAGGTAATAGGTAAAGTTAAGAGTTGTAGAGCGTCCGGCGTTAATTTTTTGCATTTTTTATTTGGTTGTTTTTTTAAATTTGATATATATAGATCTGATGATTGTAACAGCCGCAAGAATACATATTCCATTGTTTTTGTGCGAGAAAATTTTCGTGAAAAATCTTTCCGAAAGCTTTTAATATATTTGTGGCTGTGTTCTTGTGCTGCTTCAGACATTTGTCCAATCGGTAACAATGCGGAACTTATTATTTCTGGGCCGTGTATTGAAATCTTGTGCACTGAAGTTGGCATGTAGTATCACGGATATAGTTCTACGAATCTTGTCGCTACTTCAACAGCGTACTTTTTAAATTTGTCCAAATTTATATCGTGGCCACTTGAAATTGCTTGCAGTATTGCGAAAATACTTTTAATTAAATCTTCATCGACTCCAGTTATTGATGCAGATATTTGATGATTTTCAAAGAAACGGCGAGCCGTATTACCATCATTGGTACTACCAAATCCAGGTTTCGGACGGTCTACTAATAGCCCTAGTTGTAGTTGAAAACCTCGCTGAATAATTTCCTTACGGTCTTTCACTATCTGTTTTTCTCCGACGCTGCGAGCTTGCCACTTCTTTATTGGTAGCTTGTATGATAAGTGCAGACAACATTCAAAAAAGCGTATCCATGCATGTAGCGTTGACAATCCAAAACGAAGATGAAATTCATTAATTTCTTGTTGCAGCATTTTATTAACATCATTGAATTGTTTTGCTGTTGCTCCGCACAAATAACAGCGTTGAGTGGACAAAGTGGATGAAATCGCGTTGCATACCTTACCATCAATCATGGTTAATGCAAGTTCATACGAAATTGAAATTTCTTTCCCATCTATTATTGTATCGAATGGAACAAGTTTTTTTATTTGGTTTTCAATATACGTTGTTTCGTTTATGGTTGCTTGCGTACTTTCTTGAATAAACTGAATCTTGATGGGCCTACAAAATCGAGGAGATGATGGCTTTGCATTCTTCCATACAATCGTTTTATCTCCGGATATAACTTGTAATGGTACAAATGATGTCAGAAAAATATCTGAATCGGATTTTCCATCAACAGTAAATATTTCTTTATACATACTTTGACTGGAACTTCCATCACATCCCCACTTGCAAATCAAAGTCATCTGTCGTACTTTTGATGGAGCCAAGGTTTTAATAATATCATTTTGAATTAATAAAATTCCTTGAATTGAATGGTCCAATAAAACCTGCAGTTTTACCTCTGCACTGTACTCTGTAATTGTAATATCCACTGCAGACGGATAACATTTTCTTTTGGCTTCTAATACCAAGTTGTATGGCGGATATAGATTGCAATTATTTTCCTTACCTGTAGTCCGCAATCCTAAATATTGCCTCTTGGAAAATTTATTTTCAATTACCAGTGACAGAGCAGTATCACCAGAAAGTGTTGTTTCAACAACTTTCTGCACACATCTCCTGTAATCTGCAGCTCTTGATGAATTAGGCGAAATTATATCTTTTATAACTTCCGAAGCATCTATTTGTCTTGCACTTCGAAGACTCATTTGAGTAGCGTATGATAATTGTTCCGGAGAGAAATTTTTGCGAATTTCTTCAGTTTTTCGTCTTTTTGACCTTTCACTTGAATCGTTGAACGGTAGCAAAGGTCGACCACTGTTCTGTTCTGATAGCTCAGTAATTGCGGCTGGTATACGGAATCCTACTGTAGCACTGAGCCATTCTGTGTAGTTATTAAAAAATTTTTCTTCTGTGCGATTGGATGCCTCCCGTTTCTTCCTCATTGCATGGACAATTCCATGTCTTTATCGATAATTTGAACGAAATACCCACTTCTTATAAATAGTTGCTCCTCCAAATGCCGAAGAATAATCCTTAACGGTTTACTTAAAAAAGTTTTCACCATCAAGTAAATTACTTTTCTTGTAAATCGTACTTCAGTATCGGAAGATCCTGCAAATAAATAAAATTACAATACATAATTATACATAAGTTATAATATATTTAAAACACACTGTTCAAGAATTAAAGCAAAGGTCTTAAGATTATTGATTGTACGCTATTTTTTGCTCACTCTCTATTGGTTTACTATACAGAGTGTTCGGCCACCTCTGGGAAAAATTTTAATGGGAGATTCCAGAGGCCAAAATAAAACGAAAATCAAGAATACAAATTTGTTGATGGAGACTTCGTTAAAAAGTTATTAGCGTTTAAAGTACCGCCCGTACTGAATTTTTTTCTAGAAAATAGGTAGAATTTCGTAAGTAGGGCTATTCACCAAAAATTATTGTAATTGACGCCCGCAACGAAAAATAATTTTTTCAGAATGATTTGAAATTTTTTAAATTAATTTGTTAATAACTTTTTAATGAAACCTAAGTCAAGAAATTGATACTCTTCATTTTCGTCTTGTTTTGGCCTCTAGAATCTCCCATTAAAATTTTTACCAGGGGTTGCCGAACACTCTGTATAAGTAAAAAATCTACATGAAAACGAAAGGTAATACCGCACAGATATTTCGTGACCGTCATAAAGTAAGGCAGGTATAAGGTACAATTTACAACTTGCAGCAGGGCCTACGTATTTTTTGATTCTTAGTGCTTTTACATGACAAATGCGAAAAAATGTTTTAGTTAGGAATTCTCAAATTTTATTAATTGTTTTCGAAATAAATAATTTTTCGTCTAATTAGTTTAATACAGATTTATAGTCAATAATGAACTAAATCAACTGGTTCATTAAAAAATATACAATTTTTAATAATAAAAAGTTATTTATGCATTAGTTTCAATATTTATTAAACCTAATAATAAGTTCACCCAAAATTATACATTATTTATTTGAAAAAATTTGTTGCATCTGCCACAGTTTCCAAAAAACAACCGCTTGATTTAGTAACGCGGCCACCCCGCATTATAAAATAGGGCTGTATGATCAGAAGGGGCAAGATGTGGTAGCTAATTTTTGCAAATTCTATAAGATCAAAGTATCAAATACCAGTCTGAAGAGGAATTGTACCGTGATATTGTGGGATATGCAACTTTTTGCTTACTTGTTTGCGATGCATGCATGAAATTTCATGTTCTACTTTGAATAATAAATGTACCGATTTACAAACTTACTGGATAACAATTTTCAATATATCACTACTCAGAAATGTTGTACCTTGTTTAAATATCGCGTTAATTCGACGTATTTTCGAGTAAAATAAAATTCGTCACCCGGTATTGTTTTTTCGGCGTACGTAAGACCAAAGGTACCTCGGTCGTCGTGTCCGCTACGCGAAAACAGTACGAGATAGAAAAACAGCCGCTCTCGGGTTTTTTTCGAGACCTCACGCGATCGACCAGGTAACGCGCAATTTCGAAACGAAAGTTTCGACGCGCATGTCTAGAGAAGGTACGACAATTTTGTATTAGATAAAGACGGACTCAAAAAACGTCTACAGCGCCGCTCTACGGAGGTTTCACCCTTCGAACGAGCATTCTGACTGTACGAGCTCGTCCGTGACTCTTAATCTGCAACCGGCAGGGAGCACATGGGCATACGACCCCGCTCCTCGGGCATTCCATTGTTCTCGAATAGTTACGAGTCACTCGAACCTTTTCGAATAAATTCTAAACGTGGAATACGAAGGACTCCATACGAGAACGGATTGTAAAAACAATCTTTTACCGTGACTCCTTCCGTAACCCGTTTACAATTTAAATTAAAAAATCGCAAACGAGGAAAGGAATCGAATACGAGGATGGATTGAGAATCAATCCCTTCCCGTGATTCCTTTCGTAACTCGTTATAATTCGATAACGAGTTCTGGTCAAAACCCGACCTGATCAAAGCGACTGGAAGATTTCGTGAATTGTAATCCGGAATTTCCATTCAGCGGTGGCTATAGTCCACGTCAGTCTGAAATCAGACACGTATCGCTGCAATCAGAGGTCGTGTCCGAGGTTTCGAATTTGAATCCCGAACCTCTCTCGACTGTCGAACGGTTCAAACCCACCCTTAGGGGTCTTCGTGGCGTGTATACCCTGGGTGGCCTTGCCGTCCTCCAGTCGGTGTTCGGGACAACCTTTGAGTTCCGGCATCCAGAGACCAGTTAGAGCGCTGTTCAATCATCGCCAGTGTGTACGGACCCTGTGCGTAGTACCGCTCAGTATAGCGCCGTGGTGTACGCACTATAATTACAAGTCGCTGCATGCGCTGTAAAGGTGCTGCACCACACAGTGCCCGTACGCATTACGAGGACGGTAAACGGCCGAGGAGCAGGCAAATAGTTGGAGCCTTACAACCTCCCTCTGTTAACCTCTCCTGCGACAGTCGAAATTAGCAGTCGCGGAAAAATCGAGATCGTTTCTCGTCTTCCAAATCTGCAATCAAACGTTTCCTGGTTTAAAGGGAACGTTCACACATACAGTCCGCTAGCTTAGCTGCATAACGCGGCGGCCGAGTTCCCCGCTCGTGAGTGCGACAAGCACAACCAAGAGCGCGTGAACCTTAGAACGAGACGGACAACGTGACTCACGTTACTCGGTATTTACGCATAGTCTCGTCTCTTTTGTTTCAGGATAGAGTGACGCGAACCGCCAAAAGGAGTCGGCCCATCGGCGGTGCTTTTTTCTGGCCAGATGCCGGCCAGCCGTCCCGGCGCACCTAGTATTAAGAGTCTGTGTTTGTGTTTGTCCTGAAAACTTGACAATAAAAGGCTCCGTCGCATCATCTACGAAGCGAAAATAAATTCAACGTGCAATTACTACTTTTCCAACGTCCTTTCCCTCGTGATCCGGACCTCCGTTAGACGAGGCGTTCAATTAAAATATTTGAACCCTCCCTATTCTAACATAAGGTCCTTCGAGCCGGATCTAACCGAGGTTTATTGGACCAGGAAAAGGTGCACGATCGTACACGTGTGGAATTACCCACGTAAGAGGTTATTTCAGCGGTAGCTAAACACGCCACGTGGTCGGAGCTCGATGAACACATCGATGCCTTGACCGAGGGTGCATACCGACTCAATAAGTTGGGCATTAACCTCAAAAAGAAAGGAAAAGCGAACTACTCGGTGCGAGGCCTTGAGGAAAAGCTCGAGTTTGCCAAAAACTTATGGAGGGAACTCACGGAGCGATACTCGGCTGTACGGAAATTAGTACAGCCAGCGCAAAGGCAGGAATACGAGTTCTTTAAACAGAACGGTATGACCACTGCCGAAAACAACTATCACGATTTCGTGGAGTTCGTAAGCACTGAGATAGAACGACTCGCCGGGGATCCAAAACCGGCGGTGTCGGAAGCTCAATGTAGTATACCTATCGAGCTCCCAAAACAAAGATTACCAAAATTCGGAGGGGATCCTCGAAAGTGGGAACACTTTGAGGATCTGTTCACCTCCGGGGTGATCAATAATGCATGGCTGTCAGATGTGCAAAAACTGCATCATCCAAACGCATGCTCAGAGGGACCGGCTCTGGCGACGATTTCTTCTATAGAAATCGTCGGTCGCAATTTCCCGGAAGCGTGGAAAAAGCTCAAGAGCAAATTTGGTCTCCCACGTCTAGTAACGGGAAAACTACTAGACACACTTCTGCACATGAACCCCATCGATCTAAATGATCTAGCTAGTATGCAGCAGATCACGGTGGATTGTACAGAAGCCCTCGCTGCCCTCAGGAAAAAGGGATCCGCAGAACAGCTGGTAGAATGGCTACTAGCGCACTGGGCGAAGCAACATTTCACCCCTGAAATGGAGTTGAAATGGCAGAGGACACTAGGCAGCTCGCCCGACTATCCTACGTTCGAGGACGTAACGAGGTTCGTGGAACGAGAATCCTGCGCTCTGCTTTCCGTGACCGAGAAGCGGCGGAATGCAGCTTTGGGGCTTCCAACCAAAAATGCACGAAATACGAAGGCCACTCGAGTTACCGGTGACGCCTCCAAACACGTGCGCAGCCACAATGTTGTCCTAGACCACGTCCGGGCGGAAAACCCCCGGGAAACGAGTCACGACAACAGGCAGGTTGGAACTACGTCAACAAAGTCGTGCGGATTCTGTACAGGGCCGCAAAAGTTGACGAATTGCGACAACTTCATACGATTGACGGCAAAAATGCGCAGTCAATACGTAAAACGTAGTCGGTGGTGCATACAATGCTTGGGCACCACCCATACGGTAATGAATTGCAAAAGCCCCACGGCATGCACGAGGTGCAGCGGAAAACACCATACCCTGCTGCACTTCGAAATATCACGGGAACCTCAGAATAATCAGCCGGTATCGGAAAACGAGTACGGCGATAAAGAGGAAAGGCGTTCAGAAGCCCCATCCCGGCGGCCTGGGAAATTCAGGCCAAAAGGGAAAACCTCGCCGAGCGCCAACACACCAAAAGCTACGACGTCGCACTGTACGACATTCGGTACACATGTACCGAGGCCCATGTTGTTGGCTGCGGCTCGAGTGCGAGTGTACGGAAAACACGGTGCGTCGCGAATCGCGCGCGCACTGCTAGATCAAGGTTCGGAAACTTCCTTTATTTCCGCGAGTTTGGTGAATGACCTCAAACTCGCACGGAGGAAACCCCCAGCCACGGTAACGGGCTTGGGAGGAAACCGAACAAACGCGATCAAATATAGCGTCGGAATGAACCTCAGCGCGAAAGAAGATAGGAAACCGACATGTACGGTCGACGCATACGTCGTGCCTCGAATCACGACCTACGCAACGTCGTCCATGAAAACGCTCGGCTACGAAGCGTTTCGTGACCTTCCCCTCGCCGACTCCGACGTCACAGCTGATCAAAACATTGATATTTTGATAGGCGCCGACTTATACGCACAAATTCTGCGTCCGGGATTCCGTCGCATAACTGCGGAAGGTCTGATAGCCCAAGAGACTGCGTTCGGCTGGGTAATCTCCGGACCGATAAGTGCAGCGGGCGCAACCCCGAATGCAGTACGGACGTTGCATTGCACCGTACTCGAATCGCTGGATCAAGCGACTCGGAAATTCTGGGAATCGGAAGAAATTCCCGCGACGCCACTGCGTACAAAGGCAGAGGAAGAGTGCGAAGTACTCCGGTTTTCTTCCCAAAAACCGTCATCCGTAACGAGACTGAGAGGTTTCTAGTACGACTCCCCTTCAATTGCCCGAGACCGGAACAAGCGTTGGGGAATTCATTCCACATCGCGCTCTCCGCTCTCACAAGGCTGCGAAGGAAACTAGAAATAAATCTGACCCTGGGTCAAGAATACTCGGAGTTTTTAACCGAGTACGAGTCTCTTGGTCATATGGCTCGTATCGAGCCCATCAACCGTACTAGACTCTACATACCCCATAGAGCGGTCGTTCGTACGGACAGTGCGACCACGAAACTACGGGTCGTATTCAATGCAACCAGTAGGACGACTGGCGGTCGCTCCCTAAACGACATCCTACACGTAGGTCCGAAGTTACAAAATGATATCACCTCGGTGTTAACGAGGTGGCGTGTGTACGAATACGTGTTAGTGGCCGACATCGAGAAAATGTTTCGACAGATTCTTGTCGCCCCACAGGATCGTCGATTCCAATGCATCGTGTGGTTTGCACCCGAAACCGAACAGCTGCAGGCGTTCGAACTAAATACCGTCACATACGGAACGGCGTGCGCTTCATACTTGTCGATGCCTACCCTTCTCGAATTGAAGGAGCAGGATGGGAAAAAATTTCCCTTAGCCGCTTCGATTCTTGAGAAGGACATTTACGTCGACGATGTATTCATGGGAGCACCGGACAAACCGTTGCTGGAGAAAATCCGCACGCAAGTGTGTGACCTTCTGCAAGGAGGTGGGTTTCAGCTGAGGAAGTGGGCGGGAAATTCGCCACAGTTACTGCGAAACATCCCCCACAGCGCTCACTCCCACGCCGTGGACCTCACCCTGTTCGAGGATTCCGAACTAAAAGTGCTCAGTCTACGATGGATCCCGTCTGGAGATTATTTCTATTTCAATCTCCAACGGTTTCAACCGTCGGCATCACCGATGACAAAGCGAAATTTGTTTTCGGAAATTGCCAAGCTCTTCGATCCGCTCGGCTGGTTATCACCCGTCGTAATTCGCGCAAAGATTTTGATGCAGTCCCAGTGGCTGGAGAAAATCCAGTGGGACGACCAAATCTCCGCGAATACGCAGAAAACGTGGAATACGTTCTGCACGGATTGGAGTAGTTTAAAGGAACTTTTTTTTTTTTTTTTTTTTTTTTTTTTTTTTGTCGTGGGGAAAATCTTCGAAAGACTCCCTCCCACCTCCTTGGGGAGAGGTGGGAGGGGTGTGTGGGATTCCCCGCGCCCGTACGACAGGCGCGGGACCTACCCACTAAAAACCCCACGGTGACCCTTCGGCACGCTTTGGGAGGATACCGGGAATCGCTCGAAGCATTCTTCCGGTATCCTCCCCGTGCCCGCGCTTTCGCGCCCATCCCCCGGGGGGACAATCGGTCCTCCCAGTAGACACACTGCCTCATAGCGGCGGGACGGGGCCACTCCATCCCGCCGCTATCCGTCCCGGGGCCGCGTTTAGTGGCGGCTGCGAGCCCCAACTCGCAACCGCCCGCGACCCCGTTTCCACCCCTCGGCGGCCGGGCGTTCATGGCCGCACCAGACCGCCGAGGGTGCCACCCCTTGCGTCGGCCCGGTAGGGGGAGGCACTCCTACCCCCAACCGGTCCGACCCGGCGCCGCCTGGCGGGAGGAGGGTCCCCTCAGGACCCCCCTCCCAGCCTAGGTCATCCGCCACGCCGAGGCGGCCGCCCGCGACGCCTCGCGACCGGGCGACGACCTCGGGCCACCGCACGAGCGCGAGCTTCAGCGCGCCGCTGAAGCTCGCGCTCCCTCCCCGCGGCCTCCTTCTGCAACATTACGTTCTCGCAGAAGGAGGCCACGGCCCTCCACTTCTCCTCGCTGCCGAGCATGGCGCGCACCACGCCCGGCAGCGAGACATCCCGCCCGACGACGCCGACCAGGACACGGCGCTCCCCCTCCCACGCGGGGCATACCTCCAGGGTATGATCCGCCGTGTCCTGCTCAGCGTCGCAGTGGCAGCAACGCGCCGTCGGCTCCTTCCCTATCCGGCACAGGTATCTTCCGAAGCTGCCATGCCCGGAAAATACCTGTGCCAGCCGGTAGGTGAGGCTGCCATGGCCTCTGTCCAGCCACTCCTTCAGGAGTGGCCGAACAGCCCCGACAGTCCGGTGCCCCGCGGTTGGCAGAGCCAGCCGCTCCTGCCACGCGAGCAACACGGACTGCCGGGCCTGGCGCTTCAAATCGCCCCAAGCAGGTTCCTGCCCGCCCGGGACCGCCCCCACCCCCGCGCGACGGTCGACGCAGTGCCGACACATCACCGCGTGCGACCGCGCGAGCAGGTCCATGGGCGGCATCCCCGCTAGAACCGTCGCCGCCCCATGTGACATGGTCCGATACCCGCGGACGACCCTGAGCGCCATGCGCCTCTGCACCCGACGCAGCATAGTTATGCTGCGCCGGGAGGCAGCCAGGTCGTCCGCCCAGACGGGGGAGTTTAAAGGAACTAAAAATTCCAAGATGGATACGTTATGGAGCAGATACCGCGACCGTGGAGTTGCACGGATTCTGTGATGCCTCCCTCGCAGCCTACTCTGCCGTCACGTATTTACGCGTAACGACAACGAGCAATGAAGTCTTTTCGACATTGATAATGGCTAAAACGCGAGTGGCTCCAACTAAAACGCAGTCCATCCCCGTCCTGGAATTAAACGGGGCTGTACTCCTCTCCGAGCTTGTGATGCACGTAAAGCGGTCCCTTCCGATGAAGCTGGACCGCATAATCTGCTGGACAGATTCTACGATTGCACTCGCTTGGTTGAGAAAGCATGCATCGACATGGAAGGTTTTAATCGCCAACCGTGTCTCCAAAATCCAAACTATGCTCCCAAACGCTGAATGGTATCACGTTCCCACACGCTCAAATCCCGCAGATTTAAATTCGCGTGGAGTAGAAGCTGCGGAACTTATTCAGTCGGAGCTATGGATTTCTGGTCCAGCATGGTTAAGACAACGAGAGGAAAATTGGCCGAAAACGCCTGATTCCATCGATACGACCGAGGGCAAGCGCATTCCGCACGCCCACGTTGCAACTCCAGAGAAGGAATGGGAATTTGTATTCCGATTCTCAACCTGGAGTAAGCTACTTCGCGTGACTGCATACTGTCTCCGATTACGAAGACCGATGCAAGGTGAGCGAAGGTCGTTCGATGCAAAAGTTGTCGAAGCATCAGAATTGCAGCTAGCCAAGGAAAGAATCGTCCGCTACATCCAGCGAACGCACTTTGCGGACGAGTACCAGTGTTTAAAAAAGCACAGGGAAATTCCCGCAAAATCTCCATTAAAAAGTCTGAACCCTTTCCTCGACGCGAACGATGTCTTGAGGGTAGGCGGACGACTGGAGAATGCGACGCTGGCATGGGAGGCGAAGCACCCCATAATTTTGCCAAAACATCATGTGTCTACCATGATAATTCGGCTGTGCCACGTAAATACGTTGCACGGGGGCTTGCAGCTGACGATATCCATGGTAAAGCAGCAATTTTGGATCCTTGGTTGCCGAACCACGGCTCGAAAGGTCATCCATCAATGCATGAAATGCGTAAGATGGAAGGCACAAACCTCCACGCAGATCATGCAGGATTTGACCCCAGAACGCAGCCGTGTAGCAAGGGCTTTTTTAAACTGCGGAGTCGATTATGCGGGACCGTATAAAGTCCGCGACTCCGCGGGCCGAGGAAAAACAGCTCATAAAGCGTATATCGCAGTTTTCGTCTGCTTCGCTACAAGGGCAATACATATTGAACTCGTCCATGATTACACGACGAGTGCATTTTTGGCGGCATTGGATCGGTTTATGGCCCGACGAGGAATCCCGTCTTGCATACGCAGTGACAATGGGACAAACTTCGTCGGTGCAGATCGTGAATTGAGAAAACATTTCAATAAGGTATATAAAACGCCGAAAATGCAAAACCAATGTGGCCAAAAGGGCATTCGGTGGAAGTTTAATCCACCCAGTGCCCCCCATTTCGGTGGGATGCAGGAAGCCGGAGTCAAATCTGTGAAGCATCATTTAAAGCGCATCACAGGAGAATTCACTCCCACGAGCTGAAATTACAGACGTTACTCTGTAGAATCGAAGCCAGTTTAAACTCGCGACCGATTGCCGCTCTGAGTGATAGCCCTGATGATTATGCGCCGCTCACACCGGCACACTTCCTAATTGGAGGGCTCATGATGGCACCCCCGATGGAATCCGTGGAAAACGCTAATATTTCGCATCTGATAAGATGGAGAGCTATGCAAAAATTCCACGAGCAGCTCTAGAGACACTGGACGAGAGATTATCTCACGCACCTCCAGAACCGCTACAAATGGCAGACGGAAAATACATGCCTAAAAAAGAATGATCTTGTTTTAGTGCAGAATCCTCTCCTCCCCCCGAATCAGTGGGAAATGGGAAGAATTGAGGAAGTATTTCCGGGAAAGCATGGGCATGTACGTGTAGTTAAAATACGCACAGCCAAACCCACATATACGCGACCAATTACGCGATTGTGTACGCTGCCTGTGGCTGAGTTTTCGTTTCAGTCACCTTCGGCAACGGTTCCCGAAACCGAGCAGGTGATCTAAACAAAACCGTTCGAGTTCGAAAAGGCAAGGATTTTGGAAGGTGAGAACGGTTGATTCTCACCGGCCACTTGACTCCTGTGCGAAAACGAAGAGTAGGGGGAAAAATCCGCCAATCTCGTTATCGCTTAAGGACGGGAACAATTAGCTTAAGTTAACGCCCCTAAATCGAAATTCAAACGACACCTTGCCGGCATAGATCAGTCTCTAACAAACCATGGAGCCAGATAGTGCACCAGCTACCCCGGAAACCGGTATGTCTTCACCCGGTTTCGACATCGCGTTTGAGCGTATCCTTCAGCTGGGAGCGCTGGTCGAGGCCCCCCAGCCGAAGCTCGAGCAAGGTGAACCGACGCCCACAACGAGCGCGTGTAGTGAGGTACCACTGGTATTCCCAGTGGGTCGCCGAAACATTACGGTGCCGGCACACATCCCACAAACCACAAGGCGGTACAAGTGTTTGGTACCAGGTGGGCGCTACGTCCTCCGGTGGGCAAAGGACGGATCTTTAAAGTCCTGCCTGTTCCGAGAGGACGTAGCCCCAAAATCGGAAGGACCTCTGCCCGCCGCATCGACATCGACCGCTGCCCCGGAACCAGCGAATACGCCGGCCACAACGCCGGTGGAGACGCCGCAGCCCGCCAAGCGGAATCGGCGCCGCAAGCCCTCCGCGACGGAAAAGTTGGAGGGAAAGCCGAAAACCAAGAAACCGGAAACGAGGAAGGAAAGAAGGAGGAAGCGGCCTGGCAACCGACGTGAGGCACCGCCTAGCGATGATGCCCTACCAAAGGCGGCCATTCAGGCCACCCTCGCTTCCCTGCAGATGCTGCAGGGAAAAAACTCCGGCGGACCCTCCAAAAAATGTAAGTAATTTACATATTTTCCTTACTGTCTACGCGCCTACTCTCACTCGTGTCGCGGCCTTTCGGTAAAATCGCTCCCTTATTTATTGCACGGACCGTGCAAGGGGGGCGGTATGTTTAAAGATTGCATAATGCCGAGCGATTATTCTCGGCCGCAATTACCGTTAATCCTGTTAGTGTACAATTCTAAGGAGATTATCTCTAATAGGATTTGTACAGCAAACAGTGATAGAAAAACGCGTGTATTACTAGTTTTTCTGCCATCGGTAACGGCTCATTACCTTCGATTCGAGTGTGCCAACGGTGTTGATGACGTCAGTATCGTGAGAGAGTAGCGCGCAGATAATTAGACAAAGATAGACTGCCGAAATTTAGACAGCGCCGCGGAACGATTAATTAGAGTACCACGGCGACGTCTTCGGCTGTCAATCTGCACAGTCTCACAACGACTTCTGAAGAAGACATATCGGCTCCCGATCGTGTCCGAACAGATTTCGAGCGAATCTTGAGAGTAAAATTCTTGAGATACAGCTAGTAGACGATTCTCAAATAAAGGGTGCAACGAGCCGATGTCCAGTCTGGTGCGGGTCCGCTGATTGACCCCGCACAGCTGAGAATTCATTAAAGCTCAAAATAGTATCAATTAATTTAGACTTTGCTTATCAAACGAGTCGACTTTCGATTCGAATAAGAGCATTCAGGAGTTTCGTTCGGGAAATTCCCAAACGAGTTCAATTCCCCTTTACTGTCTAGATTGGAGGGTTCGAGAATACACCAATAAGGTGTTCGACCCCCCTCGTGCAGTATTATTTTGTCGATTCAAGCGTATAAACGTTTGAAACACAGAGAAGTGGGCGAATACCGTCCAAACTTCTCTGTGATTGTCGATCGGCTTAGGAGACACCGAAGGGAGGCACCTACGAGGTGAACCTCCAGGTGGGTTCACTGGAGTCAGGTCAGCGTCCACTTCGGACGCTTGACATTCGATCTTCAATTCCTTACCAGTACAGATCCCGCCGGTGTAACGCTTAGAGGAGCACCTGTGCGGAGAGGTTACGAAGTCGTGGGTCAGGCCCCCACGTAGTTCAAATACTGTCGCGAATCACGTCGAGTGGTGCATTCGTGCAGTGAACAACGTGCAGTCGGGCTTCGCAGTGCAACTCTCGACCAACAAGTCATCTGTTGGAACGTTAAAGAGAAGCCGCAGATCGACGGTCGTGCCGTTGTACTGCAGTGCGACTCGACGCACAGACTCCGTGGGCATACTCACGGGATCAGTGCATTTGGAGCCTTACAACCTCCACTTGCATTCTCGTCCACTAGACAATCGACTCAATTCGGCGTCGAAAGGAAATTTAATTCTTTTCACGCGAAAATTCAAATACAGTCCACTTGCGAGCTCGTATATTACGAGTGAGCGAAATTCTCCGCTCCTATACATTCGAATATCGAAGCCAGGAACGTGAGGACACAATCGCGGCGAATATACGTGTAACGTGTTTACGTGTCTAACACATTGCCGTGTTTTTCTGTTCACAGAACCTTGGCCTACCTCAACGCATCGGTTCCGACGTAGGCCTGGAAACGATATTATTTGGATAATTAAATAAGATTTTTCTTAGTTTCTTATTGTTTATTTTATTTTTATTTTTAATAAACAGTTTGTTATGGAAAAAAGAAAATCTTACACGTCCCAATCACTTCCCACAATAAAAATCCGACCCCTTTATCCGGACTTCGTCGTTAAAAGCATCAGCTTTTTAACAAAATGCTTCCCTTACATGAAACGCGGTTGCAGTATTGCTACCACCTTTCAACGGGAGATTTTGCATGATTGTTTCCGCAGGTTCCATGCCCATATCCAATGGTCGAAAATCACGGGATGACAAAATATAATTATGCAAAATACATGTCGTTAAAATAATTTTATCGACATTTTGCGGGTGTAATTGCATTCTTCGTAAATATATTCGGAATTTTTGTGCTAAAATTCCGAATGCATTTTCTGACACTCGTCTCGCTCGTGAGTGTCGATGATTATAATGTTGTTTTGCGGGATCATGGATTTGTGGTTTCAGATACGGTCTTAATAAGTATTTTTTCAAAGGAAAAGCTTCATCGCCAACAATGACATGAGGCATCATAGTATTAGTATCTGGTAATTTTGTATCTTCTGGTATATTCAATTTATTCTGTGCAAGACACTTTCCCAATTTTGAATTGCTGAATATACCTCCATCGCTGTTCTTTCCATACGATCCAATATCGACGGCTATAAATTTATAATTGGCATCTACCAAAGCCAATAGCACAATGGAAAATGTTTTTTTATAATTATAATATAGAGAACCGCTGTTAAGTGGTGCAAAAATCTGTACATGTTTTCCATCCAACGCATCAATGCAATTAGGGAAATTCCATGTTCTCCAAAATTCCTCCACTATTTCAAGCCACTTTTCCCGACTGGGTATACTCATATATTCTGGCATTAGATGTTTGATAATTGCATCACAAACTTCAATCACAATGCGTGATACTGTTGTATGGTCTAATCGATAACTGAATGCTATTGTCCTGTATGAGTCACCAGTTGCTAAAAATATGGAAAACAGTATATATATTGTTACGAGCCAGGGCCGTGCAGCGCGCGTGGCTGGCGAGTGCGAGAGAGAGTATGGAATATGGTGTCAATTTGTTAGTTAGGTACACGGACGAACCCGATGCGAAATCGGGGAGCCGCTAGGATAGTTGATAACGAAGACGAACCTGATGCGAAATTAGGGAGCCTCTGGGATGGAGTCACGTACGGACGAACCTGGTGCGAAACCAGGGAGCCGTAGGAGGGTGAAACGTCGTGAACGAACCCGATGCGAAATCGGGGAGTCACTAGGATTGTTGATAACGACGCTAACGAACCCAATGCGAAATCGGGGAGCTGCTAGGAGGTTGGAAGAAACGCAGACGAACTCGATGCGTAATCGAGGAGCTGCTGGGAGGTTGGATAAATTACAGACGAACCTGATGCGAAATCAGGGAGCTGTAGGATGCGGACGAACCTGATGCGTAATCAGGGAGCCGCTGGGATGGTAATAGATTGCGTGGACGAACTCGATGCGTAATCGAGGAGCCACTAGGTTGTAAGAGGTTGTATTTGGATTTGGGGATGTGTTAATTCAACTCGTAACTATGAATTATTAAGTATAATATAACCCGAGCGGTAAGGTTATATTATTATGGGAACGTTTAACTAATAATAATCGCTTTATATAATTATGGGTTAAAGAAGTTGGATTACTCTGATTTGATAATAAAAGTAGATATATTTTTAAATCAACAAATAAAATACAAGCGTTTCGTGTATCTTATGTCGCGATCAAAGAATGATTATATTTACCTAAAATGACCTTGCACGGTGTTGACGCACTGGCGATGCGGGGGTATGTCAGTTGGAAATAAAGGCCGCAATAGAATTTATGCCGGTTCACGGATTCTATATGGTTTGATACGAAAGGGTACGGTAGCCCGATCTCGCAAGATACAACTGACTATCAAATCGTATACGCGTGACAAGAGACGTGACGTTGACTCTAACGTGACGGTACGATTATGATCCCCAGAGTAAGAAAATCAAGGGGTTTATATACCCAAAAATCCGTGGGGGAGGATTCAAATGCACGTTAGACATTACCATATTTGGTAACCTCCGAATTGCGTTAGTCACCGAGCAGCTGCATCTCGTGAGAACTGACTCTACATTCCAAAGGGTAGGTAAGTAGCAGGGCGTTTTCCTAATGCACGCAAGTGGTACAGAAAAATTGGGGAACGAAACGTTCGGCATACGTAACAATATATATATAAGTTTACAATACTTATATGCTTGGTAATTATTAATTTTATTTCATCTTTTCAGCTAAAGATTGCAAAAAGCAATGGATATTGTTACGAGACTGCTTTCGTAGAGCCCTAAGAAAAAGGAGGGATACCAGCAGCGGGCAGGCCTCGATAAAAATAAGAAAATGGCAATTCGAGGACAAAATGTTTTTTTTAATTCCATATTTTAAAGAGAGGGAATGTATTACATCACTAGATACAGCCTATAATTTAAATGTAGTAAATGATATTGCGCAGGAAACTAATGATTTATCCCCCAACGAAATTTCATCGGCCAACCCAGACAATATACACGCAATAGTCAATAAATCTAGAAATAATAAAAAAAGAAAATCAGATACGGCATCCAAAACAGTAATGAATTATATTTTACAAAATAGAAATATCGATGACAGTAACACAATATTTTTTAAAAGTTTAGCAGCAACAGTAAATAAATTAACTCCGTATAATCAAGCAATAGCCAAGGCCCGGACCTTCGCAATAGTTTCAGAACTAGAATTACAGGAATTATCTAATAAAAATGACTATACCACATGCACTTTAATTACAACACCTCTGCCATCTTCATCACCACATTTACAAAACCCAAATGCTTCCTCCACTCCAAATACGTATAGCAATTTTTCAAATAAATCCGACGGATAGAAATAAATAAATTTTTGTACTTTTATATTGTTGTATTTTTATTATATTGTATTATATTATGTATTTTTATGTTAATTAATTACGAATAAATAATGTTTTTGTATTTTTATATTGTTTGTATTATTAAACATACCTCAAACATACTGTCAGTTTTTCTCTTGGGTATATAGCCTCTTTGAATACTATGTCTTGTTTAGTAATAGAATTTTCAATTTTTTCCAAAAGCAAATTAAAACTATTAATGGGCATTCGGAAGTATTGGAAGAATTTTTCCTCATCATCCGTTAAATGTTTATATAGTGTCCAATATTCTCCATCAATTTTTCTTCTTTTTAACATGTTGTGTACCGAAAAACGACGTTTCCTCGCTTTCCTTTCTTCCTCTTCATCTAATAATAACGCTACGCAGCATAAATCTTCCACGGATAAATGTGAAAACATTTTTAACTTCTTCTAATTCACAATCACAGTTTAAAAACTTTTCACAACTGTCGTTACCGAACGTACACTGAAGGAATGAATTTTTGCGGAGACCAAAAATGCGAAGGCGTAACTCTGTCAAAATTCATCTAACTCTCCGTCTTGATTTTTCCCATAAGGAAACCTCGGTCTCCCCTGTCAGGGTGACAACGGCGAACATTGCTTACTGGAGGGAGGATTGGTCAAGCCAGTCCTTACCGTCGTCACCTTGGCAGGGCGGTTCCTAACAATTTGCAACATTCCCGCCCACGCTGCTGTCCAGTGTCCAGGTAGACCATGCAGGTGTGAGCGAGAACGTCGCGTTGTTATTAACTTATTTGGGAAATGCCCAACGACCGCGAGACCCCGGTGGTCCGCAGCTGTGCGCCAACGCGGGTTTACGATACGTCAATCGCTATTGAGGCAAGGAAGAGCTCCAATGATTCCAAGTCCCGTGAGGAGTTTGCAGGTTCCTTAATGACCGTATCCAAATTTGTTCAAGTAAAAATGTCTTGAAAGCCTAATCCTCAAAAATAGCGGAGAAGTCACGTCCGTATAATAAACCCGCTTGTTTTGTGCAGTAGCACAATGTCGCACGGCAACTTAATTTTGTGCGAACTGTTTAGGGGGATACGTTTGGAGGCTCCAATATGAGATATCCGCCAGATGAAGTCTTCGGTCTGTTGATTCGTGTTCTGTGTCCTTCTCAGTGTTGTTGGTTTGACTTTTTGACTCAATCTGCTCTCTGGTGTATCCAAGGCCATGGGAGGAAGTATCGGTTGCTGATTAGTTTTGCATTACTAATACACCGGCCAATCATTTTGACGGCGAGGTTGGTCGGTGGGAGGCGGCATGTAATAGTGGTTTTTAATAATTTTTTGCGGGCCCGGGTTTTTCCGCGAGAAGGTTACGGGCCCGGGTCAGCGCTTGGTGTCCAAATGTTTCGCGCGGTACCTGAGTCTGGTCATAAAACATCTGGCACCGGTCGTCGATGTTATTACAGGTAGTAAAATCATAGAGCGACTGGATTTGGAGAACCATGCAGATTTTAAGTGAATTTACTAATTAAATAGCAGCCTTACGGGCACTAGGTAGTAAGTAAAAACCTTGATTGTTTATGAAAGGTGTGACTCTATATCCGCTGGCTGTACCAACCCTGAACAGTGAGGTCTCGAGAGATGAGCCGTGCCGGAACCAAAACGTTACGTGCCGAAACGTAAGAGGGCATTTGCCTGAACCGTGCCGTGCCGTGCCGTAAACGAATAGTATAAATCGACCTTTATACGTGCCGCCTTCGGAGAATCGGTACCGCTGCCGACAATCGGTACCGCTACCGGACACGTGTCATCGAACACGTGCCACCGAACACGTGCCACTGGGCACCGGGTTGCGTATGTATGAGTGTGTGTGTGAATGGGTATTTTAGAGAGAACGGAGAGAAGACAGTTAGTCTTAGCCCGGACTCCTTGGAGGCCACTGTTATGATTGAAGCCTTTTTTGGGAAACTTTAACGTTTTTACGCTCAACCATCCTACATAATAGAATTTATGCCGGTTCACGGATTCTATATGGTTTAATATTAATACGGAAGGGTACTGTAGCCCGATCTCACGAAATACAACTGACTATCAAACCGTATACGCGTGACGAGAGACGTGACGTTGACTCTAACGTGACGGTACGATTATGATCCCCCGAGTAAGAAAATCAATGGGTTTATATACTCAAAAATTCGTGGGGGAGGACTCAGATGCACGTTAGACATTACCATATTTGGTAATCTCCGAACTGCGTTAGTCACCGAGCAGCTGCATCTCGTGAGAACTGACTCTACATTTCAAAGGGTAGATAAGTAGCAGGGCGTTTTCTTAATGCACGCAAGTGGTACAGAAAAATTGGGGAACGAAACGTTCGGCATACGTAACATGTTCCGTCCGGTCGGCTCGGGTTTTTCCGTTCGTTTATGGTGCCAGATGCGGAAACTTGACTTTGTCGAAAACGTCTTCGAATATTCCGCATCTGGCAAATTTCATCGTAAAACGTTTAAACAATTAAGAAATTCGAAAACGCAAGACCCGAGTTGACCGACGAAGGGCTGTATTGTCCCGCGGATGGCATGGTCCTCTACAACGACCATCGCCAACTCGTGGAACAATACAGCCATAAAACAGCTGCAACACACGTGTAGCTACGCGTTAATCCGGAGTCCCGTTTCTTCCTCGGCAAAATTAACGGGGCTTTCGACTTGGGGAAGGAAACCTCGGTTACCCTCGTCCAGGGTGACCTGGGACTTTTCCTCCACCACGATCGGATGCGAGGGAGGAGTTTTCTGCCCAACGGGGCAGGAAAATCGATTCGCCTCCCCCAAGTCGATGGCCAATCGAAATTCTAGAAAAGTCAACGCGAATCGGTTGACAAACCTCTAAAACCGCGTTTCGGAGGGGGTTCGCGCTGAGGAGGAAACGGGCTCCGAAATCTTCGGGCACTCGTCTGCGAACCTTAGAAGGAATCGGTCAAATCTTCAAGTTCAAACGTAAATTCAGATCACGTAAAACAGCTTCCGATCAGAACTAGTCGTTCAATATTAATTTGGCGAGCGACGGCCAAGAACCGCGTACCATGACGGTTAAGAGGGCCTTACAACCCCTCAAAAAATAAAAGAATTTTCACGCGGCTACTTGTCCAGTACCCGACGCGACGGTACGCTACATGGTCCTTCGAGCCGGATAGTGACGTGTGGTGAAACAGTGAGCATCAAAACCGGCAATCTACGACGCTATCCAACCACCGTACGAGAGGAGGCCTTTTCGAGCAAGGCCACTCCAAGGCAACAAGATCCGGAAGCTGTGCAGACAATCTTCAAAACGAGGACTACTCCAGGGAAGGATAGCGACGGTCTTCTACAGGACAGCGCTGAACAGACTGATTCGAGACGACCCCCGGGCGGACTGCGAAAGGTAGGCTCGTTCGTTATCACAATTGCCAATTGACACGGTTTCAATTTCCTCTTTGTACCGATCCTTCCTTCGATTAAACATGTCTCTGACTAAAGACGCGAACGCGAGCATGTCCGACAACCACGATATCCGAATACGCGAACTAAAAAACAAACGGCGCACATTCAAGAGTCAAGTGACAATGTTCGGGCATTACTTGGATTCCTTTAAGGACAGCGAAACGGAACGCGCAAAATTGTCCGAACGACTCACGCGCATTCGTGGACAATTCGAAATCTTCAATCGCGTCCAGGACGAGCTCGGCAACATCGATAATTACGAAGAAGCCGAAATCGAAAGAAACGCCACGATCGACATATACGATAACGTAATTGCAAGGGCAACCGTGACACTTAATCGACTCGCGAGCGCCACGGTTTGTTCGAAATCAAGGGAAAATTCGAGTCCCGCGAATTGCAGCAACGGAAGCTGCAACCCAACAACCACGCCGTCGTGCTCACTGCTGGTACATTTACCGAAGATGAGCCTACCGAAATTTGACGGACGAATAGAATCATGGCTAACGTTCAAGAACGCGTTTAATAACCTGATCCATTTGCAACCGGGGTTAAGCAAAATACAAAAATTGCAATACCTACAATTGTCGTTGTCCGGAAAGGCTGAAGCGGCGATCAGCGCTTTCACAATCTCAAATGAAAATTACGAAGCGGCGTGGACCCACTTAAGCGAAATGTACGATAACCGACGCGCTCTCGTACTACGTCATGCGGCCCTGCTCCGCGATTCACCAGCAATGCCCAACCACAAGTCCGAGTCGGTACGCGATCTAGTAAATCACGTACAATTACACATTCGATCCCTACAAGCCCTCGGTCGATCATGGGAAAATATTGCGCAAGATCTAATCACGAGTATCATTGTCTCGAAGATGGACGACGAAACCAAGCGTAACTGGGAACGCACGCTCTCCGACACCGAAGTCCCTAAACTCGAGGAGATGATAAAATTCATGCATAACGCGTCACATCAAACGGAAGAATTCGAAACTACAAACCGCGCAACGCCGAATACAAATCGAAACGTGATTCCGCCGCCGACTCAATCGCGACCGTACAATCTTCGCCCGCGTTCTCCGAAGGCACAGTACCACAAGATAAAGACTTACGCTACGAAAACGTCAACGAAAGACCAACCGCGCGCGAATTTCGACCAGCGCGAGAACTATTCAAAACGCCAGCCTCCCTCACCGCGTCCGCAACGAAGAACACCGAGATCGACCGCCGGTTCATCGTGCAGCATCTGCAATTCGGAAGGACACGCAGAATATTCCTGCAAACGGTTCCTCGAGATGTCGGTCGTCCATCGGATCGACGCCGCGCGGAAGGCCGATCTGTGCATGAATTGCTTACGTTCGGGTCACAGAAGCGAGGATTGCCACGGTGGCACATGCCAAGTATGCAATCAGCGACACAATACAAAATTGCATCAAGACACGAAATACACCGGATCGACGGAATCAAAACAGTGACAAACACAGAACACCGCGAAGCAAAATGGGAAGGGGTTACCGGTCGCCGCATTATCCACCGATCTCCCAGCGCACGGACTCTTAGCAACGGCAATGGTCGAAGTATACGACAAAGAGCGCAGAGCAATCGAGTGTCGCACGCTCATAGACACGTGCTCGAGCGCCAATTTCATGACCGAAGCCCTCGCCGCGAAATTAAAACTTCCCCTGGAATCGTGCACGGTCAAGATAGAAGTCTTAAATCAAGAGGACACGACGACGAACAATCTGTTGACGGCCACGGTAAAATCGCGGACATCGAATTTCAAACGGACGCTGAAATTCTTCACGGTACCGCGAATAGCGAACAGAATCCCGGATCAACAAATCGACCGGACCAGAATCCCGATACCGAAAAACGTGAAATTAGCCGATCCGCAATTTCATCGCCCGGCTCCAGTTGATATGCTTATAAGCGCCGGACCGACGATGGCGAGCTTAAGCATAGGTCAACTGAACCTCTCCTCCAATGATCAGTCGGATCTGATTTTGCAGAAGACCCAATTCGGATGGGTCATCGGGGGGAGCGGCCCTACCGCAACGGCGCGTACTAAACACCGAACATTTTTCTCTACCCCGGATTTCGACTTGCAGAAATTTTGGGAGTTAGAAGAGGGCCCCCACATCCGACATTTATCGGCCGAAGAGCGGGAGTGCGAGGACCATTTTAAGGATTATATCAAACGTGACACATCGGGACGGTACATCGTCGCGTTACCCTTCAACGGAAGGGAGTCCGAACTTGGAGAGTCACGATCGCGCGCTCTCAATCGTTACCTATCGCTCGAACGAAAATTCAATTGCGACGCGGAATTAAAACGCGAATACGTAGCCGTAATTCAGGACTATTTAGAGCTCGGGCACATGAGCGAGGTAAACGAGACCAACGATACGGGCGGATTTTACGTGCCACACCATGCCGTTGTAAAATCGTCGAGCACCACCACTAAGGTTCGGGTCGTATTCGACGGTTCGGCAAAATCGAGTAGCGGACTTTCGCTTAACGACGTCCTTATGACCGGACCGACCATCCAAGATGATTTGTTCGCCCTCCTGATGCGTTTCCGTAAGCACAACTATGTTCTCACCGGAGACATAGAAAAAAATGTATCGACAGTTCTTCATCCGTCCGGAAGATCGTCGATATCAGCGGATCTTGTGGCGCGACGATGACGGACGCGTGAAAACGGAGCTGAATACGGTCACATTCGGATTATCGTCAGCTCCGTATCTCGCGGTCAGATGCCTACAACAGCTGGCCGAAGACGAAAGTTCACGAGCCCCGACCGCGGTGAAGGTTGTAACGCAAGATTTATACGTCGATGACTTGCTAACCGGAGCCAACACTTACGCACAAGCCTTGCATTTACGAGACACCATCATCGACCTCTTAAAACGCGGAGGATTGAATATTCGACAGTGGGTATCGAACGACCCGCGATTATTAACCGGATTACCGACGGAACAAATCCATCCAAAATTTTTCGGCGATTCATCCATCAAAACATTGGGAATTTCATGGGACGCTCGCAACGATGAAATAGTCTACACGGTGGACCTCAAAACCGACTCGAAAGTAACAAAACGAACAATATTATCCACCATTTCGAAAATCTTTGATCCGTTAGGGCTGCTATCACCGGTTATCATAAAGGCAAAAATTTTGATCCAAGGACTCTGGCGGCTACAATTAAATTGGGACGAATCGATACCCCATAAATTATACACCGAATGGACCGCTTTCGTGCAAGACTTCAGCACTTTGGACAAAATTGCCTTCCCGCGCCACGTAATGCAACGCGCGACCCTGAGAACCGAGCTGCACGGATACTGCGATGCGAGCGAACGCGCGTACGGCGCGTGTCTTTACATAAGAACCATAGACGAAGTCGGAAAAATCAAAGTCGAATTATTATGTGCAAAATCGCGCGTTGCACCGTTAAAAAGCGTCAGCCTCGCTCGGCTAGAATTATGCGGAGCACTCTTGCTGGCAAACCTCCATACGACCGCTTTACAAAATTTCGCGCGACCATTCGATAAGATCACGTTTTGGACCGACTCGACCATCGTTCTTAACTGGATCAACAAGGAACCCTGCACATTAAAAACGTTTGTAGCAAACCGCATTTCCAAAATCCAGGAAAAAACGAGCATAACCGCGTGGCGACACGTCAAATCGGCCGACAACCCGGCCGACACGATATCGCGAGGACAATCGGCGCTGCAATTTCGAACAAACTCAACTTGGCGCAACGGACCCACGTGGCTTCTGGAACCGGAATCGAATTGGCCACCCTCACAATTTACGATTACGTCAAACGTACCCGAAGCGAGATCCTTTACGTGCTTCGTGACTCAAACCTGTCATTCCGAAGAAATTTTGCACCGGTACTCGTCCATAAGGCGTTTGCGCAGAATCGTCGCGTACTGCCTGCGCTTCAAAAGGAATAATAAAAACAAAGGTCCACTAACAATCGAAGAGTTGCACCACGCGAACGAACGAATCATGCAGCTCAACCAAGCGTCAGCCTTCGCCAGAGAAATGCAACAATTAAAAACGGGAAAAGAGTTGCAATCGGCCAGCAGACTCTTATCGCTACGACCTTTCCTGGACGATAAGGGACTCTTACGTGTCGGCGGCCGGCTGCAGAATTCGGCTTTGCCATATGAGCAAAAGCACCCAATATTGTTGCCAAAAAATAATCCGATAACGGATTTAATAATCCGAGACGTACACCTCGAGAATCACCACGCCGGGATTAATACGACATTGTGCCTCGTCCGCCAGCACTATTGGCCCATCGATGGGAAAAACACCGTACGCAAAGTCGTACGCCGGTGCGTCAGGTGCTTCCGGGTCGACCCCCCATTAACGAAGTACGTAATGGGTAACCTACCTGCGGCACGCGTTTCCGAAAGCCGACCCTTCGACAATTGCGGCATCGATTATTGCGGTCCGTTTTACGTAAAAGAAAAAAAATTCCGGAATCGAAATCGGGTAAAAATTTACGTGGCGGTATTTATCTGTTTTGCAACCAAGGCGGTGCACCTTGAGGTGGTGGGAGACATGACCACCGAAACCTTCATCGCGGCCTTAAAGCGATTCGTAGCAAGAAGAGGACTCTGCCGTAATATTTATTCCGACAATGGAACGAATTTTGTCGGTGCGGACAATGAGTTATCGAAACTCTATCAGGTACTTAACGTCGACGAAGGGGTACAACGATGGCTTACCGACAAACAAATAGCGTGGCACTTCATCCCAGCCCTCTCACCGAACTTCGGAGGGTTGTGGGAAGCCGCGGTTCGTTCTTTCAAACATCATATAAAACGCGTGGTTGGAGAAGAACTCTTTACGTTCGAAGAGTTCAATACCTTGGTTGTCGAAATCGAAGGAATCCTAAATTCACGCCCGCTAACTCCACTTTCCGCCGACCCTACCGATCCTTCCGCATTGACTCCAGCCCATCTGTTAATTGGTAATTCTTTGACGAGCCTACCTGAGGCCGATTTTAGCGATACACCTGTCAACCGGCTGTCGAAGTGGCAGCATATCCAGAAGGTAAAACGCGACTTCTGGAACAGGTGGTACAAGGAATACCTGAACCAGCTAAACGTACGCCAAAAGTGGGTCAAGGGATCCCACGATCTACGAGAGGGATCCTTGGTGGTCTTGAAGGACGACCATCTACCTCCGCTCCAGTGGCACCTCGGCCGAATCGAAAAGATGCATAGCGGACCAGATGGGGTAACAAGAGCGGTGACCGTGCGGAGCAGCCACGGCAGCTACCGGCGCAGCGTCAAGCAGCTGGCCCAGCTTCCAATAACGGACAACCACGAAAACTATTCATAACGTTGAGCAGTCACCCAGCGGTCGTAATCCGCAATCATCGTATCCTATATCGCAGTAGAACAACGGTTCACCCTGCTCCAGGAGCACCTAGCCGTTCGAGAGGATGCACACCCGACCAGAAGGGACACCAGAGCGGTCATCGTGCGGACCAGCCAAGCAGCTACCGGCGCAGCAGCGTGCAGCCGGCCCAGCATCCGACGAACAAAATATCGAACCTGCTCATAGCGTTGAGTGGTCGATTAGCGGTCGTAATCCGCAATTATCGCATTTGCGTATATCAAAATTAATCGTATCGTAATTTGCTCCGTGACACGAATCGGTCACAATTTAACTTCTTGAACGCTTTCTGCATTCAACGGGGGGAGCATGTTCCGTCCGGTCGGCTCGGGTTTTTCCGTTCGTTTATGGTGCCAGATGCGGAAACTTGACTTTGTCGAAAACGTCTTCGAATATTCCGCATCTGGCAAATTTCATCGTAAAACGTTTAAACAATTAAGAAATTCGAAAACGCAAGGCCCGAGTTGACCGACGAAGGGCTGTATTGTCCCGCGGGTGGCATGGTCCTCTACAACGACCATCGCCAACTCGTGGAACAATACAGCCATAAAACAGCTGCAACACACGTGTAGCTACGCGTTAATCCGGAGTCCCGTTTCTTCCTCGGCAAAATTAACGGGGCCTTCGACTTGGGGAAGGAAACCTCGGTCACCCTCGTCCAGGGTGACCTGGGACTTTTCCTCCACCACGATCGGATGCGAGGGAGGAGTTTTCTGCCCAACGGGGCAGGAAAATCGATTCGCCTCCCCCAAGTCGATGGCCAATCGGAATTCTAAAAAAGTCAACGCGAATCGGTTGACAAACCTCTAAAACCGCGTTTCGGAGGGGGTTCGCGCTGAGGAGGAAACGGGCTCCGAAATCTTCGGGCACTCGTCTGCGAACCTTAGAAGGAATCGGTCAAATCTTCAAGTTCAAACGTAAATTCAGATCACGTAAAACAGCTTCCGATCAGAACTAGTCGTTCAATATTAATTTGGCGAGCGACGGCCAAGAACCGCGTACCACGACGGTTAAGAGGGCCTTACAACCCCTCAAAAAATAAAAGAATTTTCACGCGGCTACTTGTCCAGTACCCGACGCGACGGTACGCTTCAGCTATTTAATCGATTAGGCCGTGAGTACGACCCGGTTAAAAGACTCCGGAAACTCGTTCAACGAGATTTCCCTTCAGCAGTGAACTTAAGTTCACGTCAGCCTGACGCTTCCACGAACTGCTGCAAACAGCGGTTGTGTGAGAGGCATCGAGATTAGGACTCAATCCTCCCTTGATTGTCAAACGGCTTTGAAACCCACCTATAGAGGCCTACGTGGCGTATACCCTGGGTGGACTTGCTGCCTTCCAATCAGTGCATGGAACAATCCTTTCACTTCCAGCTTCCGGCGACCCGCTAGAGCGCTGTTCTCTGACCGTCAGTCTTTTACGGCCACTGTGCGTAGAACGCGACTCATAAAGCGACGTGGTGTGATAGTTCCAATCGTAAGTCGTCAAATACGCCGTTGAAAGAATGCACCACACCGTATTCCGTACGCACATACTAAGACGGTAAGGGACCGAGGACCGGGTGACGGTTGGTGCCTTACAACCTCCCACTAATCGCCCCCTCCTGCGACAATCAAGTGTTGCAGTCACCAAAGAAACGAGACTGAATCTCGTTCTCACGTAATAATACCAGAGCGATTCCCAATTTAAAGGGAACGCTCACAGATACAGTCCGCTAGCTTAGCTACGTATTGCGGCGGCAGATTCCCGCACCTGAGTGCGACAAGCACAAACCAGGAGCGAGCGAAGAAACGTAAGACACACAACGTGACTCACGTCTATAGGTATTTAACGCCTATTCGTGTTTCCTTCTGTTCCAGGGTATTGTCTGGCAAAGTCCAAACAACGTCTGGCAGTCGCCGACGTTCTTTCCACCATTGTCGAAATTAAACAAAAGAAAAAGAAAAAACGGCGCAGCCGAAACTTTCGGCTAAGTGATAATAACAATTTATTTGTATCGCTCATTTCCATCAGTTCCTCCATCGAGATCCGGACCCCCGTTAGGCGAGGTATTTTCGAACCTCCTTCCCCTAACATAAGGTCCTTCGAGCCGGATTAAAGCGAGGTTGATTGGAACGGGAAAGAGTGAACACTCGTACGTGAAGAATTAACCACGACAGAGTTTAAATCGAGTTGATTGCTCCTCGATAAATCACTACGGCGGAATCAGAGGAATTGTCACGGACCGACCTTGAGGATCAACTCACGGAATTAACCGAAGAGTTCGACCGTCTCAAAGCACTGACCGCTAACCTAAAAAAGATGGGTAGAGTCATGTACTCGGAGAAACTCCTTGAGAAAAAACTCACCAACGCCACACAATTATGGCGAGATACCTGAACACTATACATGAGCGTACGCGAATGATACCCGCCGCGAAAAGACAAGCCTACACGCTGTTTAAGCCGGGCAACCTCCTTAGTGCGGAAAACGAATTCCAGGAATTCCAGAATTACGTTACCATTGAGATCGACTGAATAGTCGCTGAGTCAAAACCAGCAACAACGGAAGTTCAACCAAGCAGCATGTCGATCGAGCTCCCGAAACAGCGATTGCCGAAATTCGGTGGCGATCCTCGAGAATGGGAACATTTCGAGGATCTATTCACCTCCGGTGTAATCAATAATGCATCGCTTTCGGATGTACAGAGATTATTTATTAGACCGGCTCTCACAACGATTTCGTCGTTTGAGATCGTCGGACGAAATTTCCCGGACGCCTGGAAAAAGTTGAAGGATAAATACGGCCTTCCAAGCCTGGTAACGGGGAAACTGCTTGACAAACTTCTGTTCCTGAAGCCGATCGATTTGAACGATTTGGCCAGTATGCAGCAGATAACTGTGGATTACACAGAAACTATTGTTGCCCTCCGAAAAAGAGGAACCCCTGAGCAGTAGTTCGAATGGCTGCTCGCTCACTGGGCGAAACAGCATTTCACTCCAAAACTGGAGTTGGAATGGCAAAGGACGCTAAACCTCTCGACCGAGTACCCTACGTTTGAAGACGTTAGGAAGTTCAACGACCATCACGCGCAAGCCTTACTTTCGATGAACGAAGACCGGCGAGAGGCAGCCCTCACGCCCGAAACGAAACTTCGAGCGCCGAAACCTAATGATGCTCAGCAAAAGAGCGTCGCATCCAAAGCCCTGGTGAGCCATAACGTCGTTGTGGATACCAACCCGGTTCAAAAACCAAAAGGGCCGAGTTCGGAGAACGACGGACGAGGCAGGCAGGCGCGAAAAGAAGTGTGCGAATTTTGTGCAGGGCCACACCATTTGCTGCAATGCAATAATTTCAAAATGTTGCCGGCGAAAGCACGTAGTCAATACGTAAGAAGTCGCCAGTGGTGTGTGCAATGTCTAGCTTCCTCACAAACAGTGATGCACTGTCAGAGCCCCCAGGTGAGCGATAAGTGCAGCGGGAGGCACCATTCCCTACTGCACTACGAGTACACGCGGGAAGAAATAAGTGTGAGGCCGTTAACCAATAACGCACACGGCAGACAAGAAGAAAGCCGTTTAAATGACCAGCATCGGCGACCGGCCAAATCGAAGCCAAGGCAAAAAAGTTCGGCTTCGAATGCTAACTTGAAACCGGCCTCGACGTCACACGGGCTTGGGGGGCGGTCAAACGCAAAAAATAAAATATACCGTGAATTTACACCTCGGTCCGCAAAACGAAGCGAAAATGCTTGTTTACAATGCGTTCCGAGGATTACCGCTAGCCGACACAGATCCCGCGGCCGATCAAACGATCGAAATTCTAATCGGAGCGGATCTTTACGCTCAGGTGATTAGACCGGGCTTCCGACGAGGGTCGATCAATGGTCCTATCGCCCAAGAAACAGCGTTCGCTGAGTTATTTCCGGCCCGATAAACGCTGAAGGCGAAACCCGGAATACCGTACAAACGTTGCATTGCACCATTCTCGAATCGCTCGATTATGCAATTCGAAGGTTCTGGGAGACCGAAGAAATCCCCGTGACTTCGGTACGTTCCAAGGCGGAAGAAGAGTGCGAGGCACTCTTCCGAAAAACCGTCAGACGGGACGCAACCGGAAGGTTCATAGTCCGACTGCCCTTGAATCACCCGAGGCCGGACGAAGCGTTAGGACGCTCGCTCCACATAGCGCTGTCCGCTCTAATAAGGCTGCGGCGTAAACTCGACGCAGATACGACCCTCGACATCACGGCGGCTACAGTGTGAGCTCTCGAGGAGCGTGCAAACCACTCCATAAGGGTCGTTATGGAGTGGCTCGTTGCACACGACCTGGAGGTGACGCCCTCCAAGACGGAGGTGTTCTCCCTAAACTAGAAAAGACTAGGGGACTTTAAAATTCAAGTCGTGGGGGTAGAGGTGGGACCCAGCACCCAGATCAAGTACCTGGGGGTCACCTTCGATAGAAGCCACAGTTTTCGCGTGCACGTGGAAACGGTGGCTTCAAGGGCGGTGCAAGTTATGGCGGCGCTGGCTCGTATCGATATCGAAGCGAACAGGGTAAAATTAAGAAGGGCCCAAAGGGTGGAGCTGTCCAGGGTGGTTAAGGCATACCGTACCGTGTCCCTGGACGCTCTTAACGTGCTCGCGGGGGTCCCCCCCATCGTACTGAAAATCAAGGAACGGGCAGCCTTGTATGCCATACAAAGAACGGTGCAGGCCGAGGCGGGGCCACAGTGGGGACAAAACATTAACGGCCCGCACCTGGAAGCGGAAAGGGAGAGGGTCCGGGAAGGCACACTACGCTCCTGGCAGCAATACTGGCAGGAGAGATGCAGTGGGAAAATCACGTACGGATGGATCCCCAGCATTCGTGAATGGGTTGGAAGGGGACACGGTGCCCTCACGTACCAACTCACCCAGGCCCTTACCGGTCACGGGTGTTTCAACGAGTTCAGGCATCGGATTGGTAAGGCAGCCTCTGGCGTGTGCTGGTACGGCTGCGGGGCAATCGACACGGCGGAGCACACGCTGTGTGTTTGTAAAAAATGGGAGATTAGGAGAAGGGAGCTGGCGACAACCCTCAGGGTGGGGAGGGTCACGGTCGGAGAGATGGGGAGGAAGATGCTTGAAGGCATCGAAGAATGGGAGGCCATTGTGAAATACGCAACGGATAAAATACAAGAGAAGGAGGATTTCGAAAGGGAAACCGACAGGGCTCGGCGAAGGGGTTCTCCTCCTCCTCCCCCCCCCCCTCTGCCGCCCCCGCAGTAGCCATACCACCTGGAAGGACATGGCAGGTGCAACGGGTGCATCGGGACACGGGATATACCGGCCTGGCATCCACGTGTACTTTCCGCCGCTATTTTCCCACTCAAATTTACGCTCTCTCACAGCGTGGTTACATAGATCTCTCGTTACTTTTAGCTATCACTTGTGTATTTATTTATCCATTTATTCAGTTCATGCATTTATTTTGTTTAGTTATTTATTTATTTATGTACTCATATAGGCCTTCGGTTAACAACTCATTAATTTTATGTATTCGTCTATCTAGTTCCTTATTTTATGTTATTTATTTTATTTTATTATATTTATTATATTTATATTAACTTTATTTTATTTTATTTTGTCTTATCTTATTTTATTTTATTTTATTTTATTTTATTTTATGTATTTAACCAGCTTAAGTTAGTTATATGGAATTGTGCTTACTTATTTACTTACCTACTTATTCATTCACTTATTTGTTATTCTACCCATTTACATCTACAAACGTGTACACCCTACACCTATTCTTATGGAGGCTGTCTGCAGTTACATTCGCTACTTAGGTACCTATCTATTTACCTAGTAGTAACAAGTTCATTCTCATCGACACTTAATATAACAGAACATACTCAACATACTGAACAGATTTAAAACATAATGGTCATACTAGACTCCTCCGTACTTTATTTCATTTTATTATCTCGGCTACGCGTGGCAGTTATTATCACCTCAGCTTGCTCATCTCATTACAAAATTATTTTATCTTAGTTTAGTTTATTTTACTTTTATTTTATTATTTTATTCATATTCTCAATCTATTTCATTTGATACGGCGTGGTTTCGTTATACTTTATCTGATTCCTATTTCATCCTTACCATTTTAAGCAAAACAAATTATCCTCATATATACTTTACGCTATCGCAGTTCATATTCTTTACCATACTAACACTTTAATTACTCCACGTTTCATGTATGTACTATCTACGGAAACCGTGACTTTCATTTAAAGCACCTTAGCGTGACTGCGTATTCATACAGCAGCACTGTGGTACCAGCTAGCTAGACGATAAGGCAAGGTAAGGCAACAACAACAGTTATTTTGAAATTACACTTCAAACACACTGGCAAGGTGCAATTACACATGCAACGAAGCTTCTGTTTTCTTTTATTCCATTAACCTCAGCCAATGGGGCGTCTGGGCGAATTGGCGTAATAATAAACTTAATTCTATTCTATTTTATTTTAGTTTCCGAATACGCGGCATACTAGTTTCACCGGGAACTTCGTTTTACTCTTACTTTCTGTCTGTATTATTTTATCTATACGCACGACCTTTTACTTCTTTAGAAGTGCCCTATATTATGTGAGGAGGAATGAAATGACCATCTATTATGCGTTAAAGCTAAAGTCTAAATGCCAAAATTCAAATTTTACTTTAACTGTATTGTAATCAAACTTAAACCCAAACAAAATCCTCATTTAATTTAAATACGATACCATACTGTTTCTACGCTATAGCCTAGCTTATTTTACGACTGTTATTACAGCTTCTCTTTATGGAGGCAATGGTTTTCTTTTATTTTACTCACCTCATCCTACTTAATTTATTACACTTTATTATTATAGTATTGTATTGTACGTGCACACAGCTGGTCTCTTCATTCTACTTCACTTTATTTTACCTTATACGGTACTTTATTTCACTTGCTCATGTTCTCATTCTCATACACTGAATGTCATACTATAAGGCCATTAGTTAAATACACCGCCACACCGCGAAACCGGATCCCAACATAGCTGGCTGTTTCACCTGAATTGTCATAAATTACTATAACGGCGAAGCCCTGCCTGGAGTTCATCATATTTACTTACTTGCTTACTTATTTACTTACGCAGGAACCTACCGTCCTTCATTCTAATCTCGTAGCTTATTTTACTACATTTACCTCATTTACTTTATTATATTCTGGTATCTTTTCTAGGTCCATCCTTATTTTATATTATTGTATTTCCTACTTATTTTAATTTTATTCCATTTATTCTATTCATTTTCAAAATAACTTAGCTTTATTTCATTATTATACTTGTTCGAACCTTGCTGGTTTCAATTTTCACTCTTACTTTGGCTTTATTCTTGGTGGTAGACACGGTCTTAGACTGTAGTTACGCTACGGTACGTTATTACCGACCGCTCGCCGCGCTCTTCTCCGTAGCCATAAGTTTGTACATAGACTAAGTTAGTAATAAATACGCTTCAAACATCAACCCGGCATACGTCACTCACCGCAGCGAACCCTCGACCGCCGACTGAGTCGGCACCTGCCACCTTCCTCCGCGTCCCCCTCGAATCGGACCGTCCACGGGGGAACGGTCACAACTGTACCAAGAAGACCATAGATAACAGGGCTACCTGCCCTATCAATTTTAATATTCCTGACGACCCGTAAATGGATTTTAACTCTAATTTTAATTTTATGTTAATAGACGCGGGCCGGGGCAGTCCAACTAATACGCCTGGATCAAACCGGGGTTCTGTTTTTAGAAGGACTCCGGCCCCCAGTGGTGCGACCCCTGCGGTCGATAGGAGAGACGCCGTCGTGAATCGGAGGCAGACAGCGACGAGGGGGCGCGGGAGTGCTCCCAACCCAGTAGCATCCACACGTCGTGACTAGATGGTGACCGGTGGTAGGCGGACGCAGCGGGCGTGCGTGGGGCTCAGGCATGGGCCGGTGCGCGACCCCGACGCAATCGTGGAGAGTCCAGGGAGAGTGCCCCCCCCCCGGGTGAGCAGACGCCTGTGGCTGCCCCTCGGCGACGCGGCAGCGCCGAGGAAGCGTCTGAAAGGACGAGAATCGTCGCTGTCGCGGTGGCGGTGGGGGCAGCGGAGGGCTTAGAAGCCCTTGCTGCCCTTGTGGCGGATTTCTTTGGTTCGTGGTGTTCTGCACAGGGAAGGGGGGGGGGGGGTGCCGCAAAAGCCACCGGGGGAAGGGGCGGATGGCCGGATGCGGCGGAGGGTTTGGGGGGGGGGCGTCCCTGGGGGGACGCCGGTTGCAACGGAGCAACCGAGGCTCCCTCTCACACGGACGGCACATGTCCGGGAAGCAACGCGAATCCAGCGTTCGTTCCCAACGAACCTCCGCACTGCCAGGTGCCCAAGGACATCATCCAAGGGCACTTTAGTTCAATTTATGCGTTTCGGGATCGTTCGGAACATTTCCCGGTGCTTCACCACGACCAGCCGGAGGAGAGTACCAATGAAGCCCTGGTGAGGCCTTTCGGGGCGGCCGAGGTGTCCAACCGGCTCAGGAGGATGAAGAAATCATCCCCTGGACCGAATGTATCACCTACGCCGACCTGAGGGGGGCCGATCCGGGTGCCGAGGTCCTGACGGCGGCATACAATGCGTGTCGTTGGGTGGAGTCGATTCCCTCCCTGTGGAAGAAGTCCAACACCATCTTGCTACACAAGAAAGGTGGGAGGGATGACTTCAGCAACTGGCGTCCCACCGCCATGGGCGACGTTATCCCCAAACTATTCGCCGCCGTGATGGTCGACCGTCTCATCCACTGGGCCGCACAAAATCGACGGCTCTCCCCGACACAGAAGGGTTTCCTGCCGTATGAAAGATGCCTTGAGCACAACTTTGTTCTGCGAGAGGCCCTTGCCGACGCGAAGCGACGGTGAAGGGAACTGGAGGTGGCGTGGCTGGACCTTTCCAATGCTTTTGGTTTGGTCCCCCACACCACCATCCTGGGTGCGCTGGCCGGTGCCGGTGCCCCCCTTTTTTTTTTTTTTTTTTTTGTACGTGGGGAAATTCTCATGGACACCCGCGGGCCCACCCGAAGGGCGGGCTGGCGGGTAGTGCCGGACTCTTACCAGCTAAAACCCCACGGTGACCATCCTCAGACGCCTGGCAAGGGACCGGGAACTCTAGTGAGACATCACAGAGTCCCCCGCCGCATCGTGCCTTTTCAGGCCCCTCCCGGGGGGAGGCACTCCTCCGCACTCCGCATTCCCACTCAACCGCAGGCGCCTGCTCACCAGCGCCCGCAGCCCCGTGACATAGGCCGGCCCGATGGCCACATTGGCCGCAGGACTCATCCGCAACCAAATGGCCAACCTGAAGCTGTAGGCAAAACCGGCAGCAAATATCCCCTGCCCCAGTCCACTCATACACACATTCCCACACAACACATTCATACCGGTGTTTGGTCCGCGGGAGCTTTTGCTCCGACCTCCGGGATGCCATGCGAGGATTCGTCTACCAGCCTTCGCAGGCTGAAAACCTCATCCCCGCATCTCATCCCAGCGGCTGCCCCTATCCGCCACCTGGGGATTCGCCACGTGGGGATTCACCTCCCCTGCCGCCTGAACAACCAAATGGGTACGTGGGGTGCCGATGCCCCCCGTGCGATCGTTAACCTCGTTCGGTGCTTATACACCGATTGCACGACGAGGGTCCGTACTGCTGAAAGATACACCGATAGGATCCCCATGCGGTCGGGAGTGAGACAGGGCTGCTCCCTGAGCCCGATACACTTTAACCTGGCAATCGAACCTGTTGTCCATCAGGCCACGGAGTCGGGGACCGGGTACGAGTGGCGGGTCTTAGGGTAGCAACCCTGGATTACGCGGACGACATCGCGCTGATTGCGACGTCTCCCGAAAGCATGGGTCCGCTATTGGGCGCAGCGGAGGCCACGGCTTAGGATCTGGGCCTCACGTTTAACCCGTGGAAGTGTGCTACACTACACGTCTTCGGGAGCGGCGTGGTGGCGTGGACCGAGTTTGGCCTCAACAAGGGACTAGTTCCAGCGCTCGCAGACGGGGATGCCTATCAACACCGGAACGTACCCACTGGGGTTCGGATTGACCAAACGCCCTACTCTACGATCCGGGACGTGCTGAGGGACTTGGGGGCGGTGGATCGCTCTTTACCAGCCCCGTGGCAGAAGGTGGAAACCTTAGATTCGGTCATAATTCCACGGTTGGACTTCTTGCTGCGGGGTGCCAGTGTGAGGAAATCGGCACTGGCGAAGGTGGACAAGGCTGTAAGGCGCACGGTCAAGGGATGGCTCAATTTGCCGCAGCGGGCTAGCGCGGAGGTAATTTACATTCCCCCCTCGTGGGGTGGATGTGGGCTCCTCCCGCTGGCAGACCTGGCCGACGTGACGACCGTGGTCCACACGTTCAGACTTCTGAGCGCGGGGATCCGGTTGTCGCGTCGTTAGAAAGAGCATCCCTTGACGCGGCAGCGCTGGATAAGCTGCGTCGGCCTCCGACAGAGGGAGACCTCGCGGAGTACCTGTCGGGTTGTTTGACCGGGGACTTCGCGAGGCCAACCAGCGGATGTGCCTCGTTCAGGTCGCGGGTGCGGTCCGCCGCTCTCAGGTCTGCGGCGCGTTTCGGTTTTCTGTGGAGGTGGGACGATGGTCGGGCCGAGCTCTCGGTGGAAATCGCCTCGCGGGGCGAGCCAGTTGTGGTGTCGCCGAGAGCGAAGGCAGAGATAATCCGCCGGATGAGGGCGGCAGTGGCCGAGCACTGTAGAATGACACTGTCCGAAAACCAGACCAGGGGAAAGTTCTCGGACTGACCTCCCGCCATGCAGTGAGCAATCACTTCATGCGTGGGGGGTCGTTCACTCGCTTCGCTGACTGGCGCTTTGTACATCGGGCGCGCCTAGACGTTCTTCCACTCAACGGAGCAATCCGTTGGGGGGTGGGCGACAAGCGATGTCGGCGTTGTGGGTACAAGCTCGAGAGCCTTCCTCACGTGATCGGTCACTGCGGCGTTCATTCGGCGGCTCGCCAGCTCCGACACCACGACCTGGTTCGCAGACTTGCGAAGACGACCCGTCTTCTGGGCAACATCCGGATTGATCGGCGAGTCCCGGGCGTCCCTGACGAATTGGCGGCCTTGCGTTCCGACATAGTCGTGACGCATGAGCCGTCGCGGACCGTCCACCTGATCGATGTGGCCGTGCCCTTCGAAAACACCTTCGCAGCCTTCGAAGAGGCCAAGGCGGAGAAGCTCCAGAAATACACGCTGTTAGCGTGTGCTCTCCACCGGCGCGGCTACACCATCCACGTGGACGCGTTCATCGTTGGGGCCCTGAGCGTCTGGCATCTGGAGAAGAAGGCCCTCTTGAAAATGCTGCGCATCTCGTGGTTCTATGCGAGGACCATGAGACGACTCATGGTATCGGAGACCATAGCCTGGTCCAGGGACATATACGTGGAGCACGTCTCTGGGACTCGGCAGTACCCCGCGCAGACCGCGATGCCTGAAGCCAAGGAGGACACGGCGGCATCATTAGAAAGGTAAAGAATTGGTAAGAGGACCGTGGGGGGCGAGAGGCCGGTAAGGAAAGCACCACCGGACTGCCCCGTGCTCAAAACGACGAGCAGCGGGCGTCCAACTTGATTTTGTGTATCGGCCTAGTCGTCGCTCTAAATGTTCTATTTAATTAATTATTTATTTATGTATCGATTTTAGCTCATTTTATTCTATTCTGCAATATTACCATATTATATATCTCGTAATTATATACTATTTTATTTTATCGTATCTTATCTCATGCTGGTTTGTACTATCCTTTTTACTATCTTTTCGTTTTTTTTCATTTCTTTTTTCTTCCTCTTCTTTACCTTACAGTACTCGTCATCTTTTGCGGCCCTTTACACCGATAATTTGTTATATCAGTCGTGCTGTATCCTTTATTTTATTTTATACTTTCTATTCGGTTATTATTATGTTTATTTATTTATTTATTTTATTTATTTATTATTTAGTTATTTGATTTTATTGTTATTATACCTGCGGATCGATGTGATCAATGGAACTATTTAAGAAGCGACCAAAAATGTGTGTAAACGTATGTATATTAACTGGACGCCTAGCGCGAGCAAAATGTAGTAAAATATTGCGACCCAAAGAGCGCAGTGGGAATGTCTCTACGCCCTTCGAAATTTTATTTTTTACAAATTTCGTGAAGTTCGTTAACAAAATGACCACCACGCGTAGCAAAACCGCGATCACGGAAGCCGAGCTCTTGGAATTGTAGAAGTCGTTGTCGAAACGCGAACGTAAAATTCGCGAAGACGACGAACGCGTTAAAGCCTCCGAGAAATTCGCGAACGAACAGTTCGAAATGATTAGTGTCGAAACCCGTAGAATCCGACACGAGGAAGCAACCGTCGCGAAAGTGAACGAGGAATTAGAATTGAGATCGCGTAAACTGCGCGACGACGGAGCCAGAATCCGCGAAACCGAAGCGCGCCTAAATCTCTTACAAAGCGAACTAGAAATCGAGTCGTTAAAAGTACGCGATAGAAACACGTCCCCTCGTGTCCCGCCCGTGCACGGTGAAGAACTCGCCAATTTTTACCACGCCGACACCCGCGAGCTTCCCTCCAGGCACGAACGCCGACGCGCGAATCAAAATCAATTAGACGTAAACGCGCAGAATTTTTTCCCGCAAGACCACAGCGATTCCCAAAGTTCTATGCCGATCAATTATTCGATGCGCGAAGCCGTGGAATCTATACCTATTTTCGATGGACACAATATGTCCGTCTCTAAATTTTTACGTGCATGTAAACGCGCGCTCGCCATTTTACCATCGTACGCCGAAAACCAATTCACGAAACTCGCCGCGAATCGCTTTACGGGACAAGCGTACCTCGCCGTCGAGGACGAACCTTACAATTCCATTCTGGAACTTTCCGATTTGCTCCGCGAATCTTTCGGTCCCACGAAATCCGTCGACCATACCGCGGCGAGTTAGCTAATATATTTCAATTTCCGAACGAGCACGTATTAAATTTCATCAGCCGGGTAAAAGACATAAAATCCGCCATATTGGACTGCGACAGGTTACAACGTGACGAGTACAATATGTCGAGTAACGTAGGTAATTTCGCGCTTATATGCTTCATAGACGGTTTAATTCCTGAAATTCGGCATCAAATGAATCCTTCTGAAATTCATACATTAGTGGACGCATTCTCGAACGCAAAAATTCTATTCAAACGGCACGAACTCGACAAAGAAAGGTACGGCTCAGGTAGACGAACCAACCTCCCAAACGCGGAACGAAAAGTTAATTTTATCCAAAGTTGTACGCGATGCGGGCGAACAGGCCACCACGTAGGAAATTGCTGGGAAAACCCCGACGAGCGTGACTCATTCCGAGCACGGCCGGGTACCAATTTTCAGAGGCACTTGAACGACCCCAATAAACCACTCGCGCGCGAGCGACGCGACCCTTCTAGACAATACCCGCCGAAACCCTTCGAAAACCGACCCACGTTCGACAAAATTAAAACCTGCAGGTACTGCAAAAACGTAGGCCACGAAATCCACGAGTGTCGGAAACGCGAATATTATAATAAAATTAATTCGGGAAACGACAGCGGCCTTTCGCAAAAACCGGGTACCAGTCGGAAGGCCGCAATAGAATCGGGAAATCCGGTACACATGATCCACGCGGAACCAGCAACGCTCGAGTCATAACAGTCAAATTAAATACGAAATCGTTCGTTCCCACGGTCAGCTTAAATTCCCCGAAATTCAATCGTGAAAATATTTTTATGATCGACACCGGTTCCGAGCCAAACCTCATTAAAATCAACACCCTACATCCGGACACCTTAATAGACGAACGAGACACGCTAAAAATCCACGGAATCACCGAGGGCACAGTTTTCACTATCGGCTCAACAAATATCGAAATACTAGATAAAATCGTCAAATTCTATGTAGTCAGTCCAGATTTTCCTATCGAAGCCTCCGGAATATTGGGTTCAGCTTTCTGCAACGGCGCCGCAGAAATATTATACACCGAGCAACGCCTAAAATGGCATAATCATTCGATTCCGTTTTCTAACGCCGACACGATCAAAATCCCCGCGAGAACAAATAAAGTCATCGTGATCAGGGTATTAAGCGGCAACGTCACTGAAGGCATAATTCCCCGAATCGATATCGAACCGGGACTCTATCTCGGTAACTCTATAGTTCGGAACGAGCACGGACGCGCTCTTACCCGAATTATAAACACGACGGACCGCGACATCGAGATAGCAACACCAACCGTTGCGCTCGAAGACTTTGACGCCAGCGCACACCTCGCGGCCGCCGACCAAATAAACATAGACTCCATCGACGACAAGAATTCTCCTTATCTAAAATATTCTCGATATCCATGGGCAATGATGTCACCTCTAAAGCAAAAGAGAATTCTTCGGCCGCCAAAATACGCGTCGACCACCGCAAAGAACGCGTAGGAAATTTTACTAAATCCGCTGTATCCCCGAAAGCGTCGGGAAATTTTTCTAACTCCCCTGTATCCGCGGATCTCTTTGAATCAGCCCGGGTTAGAACGACGGGGCAAAATCCTAAATCGCGATACGACGAAATCCTCCCTCTCTTGCGCCTGGAACACTTGAACGACGAGGAACGCATAATTGTACAAGATCTCGTAAAAGAAAACGCAGATCATTTCCATCTTCCCGACGAACCTCTTCGGAAAACAAATCTAGTCAAACATAAAATTCCGCCTACCGATGATATTCCAATAAATGTAAAGCAATACCGCCACCCACCGAACCATAAGGAAGAAATTAATAGACAACTTAACGAATTATTGAAAAATGATATTGTTAGAAACTAAGGGTTCTAACCGGGGACCGGACGAGGGAAATACTAGGGAAAGTGATTGATAAGTTTTTATTTGTAATTTTCGCTTGTCGCTTTGCGACAAGCCTTTTATTTAAATTTAACAAAAAATGAAAAAAATAAAAAAAATATAAAATTACAAAAAAATAATTAGTTTTTTATAATCCAGCCGGGGTGTGGCTTCACCGGCGTTGCCCCGGTTGGGATGGACCTTGGTTGCTGTAACAAAGGTTCGTTCAGATTAAATACGTGCGTACACGTATCGTAAACACGCTCGTCAGCTGTTCGCCTCGCTCACCTAGCGACTAGCGGTGCGGAGGGGGGAATCAGCTGTCGTTTAACGTGAATCAGTGGACTGTAAATTTGTACTTGTACGCTGATAATTATTTATTGAAATTATCAGCGAGACTTTTGCCCTGAACAGAAGAGAATTCACTCGTATCTGTCGGGGGCGACTTAGCCACGGACGGGTCACCAAATGGAGGTCGTAAAGCTCCAAATGGGTGGATCCCGTGAGCACGCTCTCCGTGCGGGTGACGTAGGAACGTCGTGCGAGGTGATTTCCTGCGACACTGTAAAATTGCTGCACGGCGACCGTTTCTACCGGAGACCGTGACAGTAAAGTGTCCTTTGCAAAAAATCCCTCGCGGGTCCAACCGCACTATAAAGCCTACCCGGCGACCGTGTTGCACGGGGACCGTATTTGGTAGGCGGCGTGACGGAAGGTGAGGCGACCTTGAACCCGAACTCCTCCGTAGGGTGTACGGTCGACTCGTACACCGACGGGTTTTTGGAGAGGGTTTTTTGGCGACCTTTGCACGAAGAGCACTCCACGAGGCGGTACCGATTCAACGGTATGACCTTTGGGAGGCTCCAAAGCCGTATAGCTTTAAAGGGATTCTGGGTGGGTGCACCCTAAGTCCCTTACGTCGCGGTCGCGGCAACGACTGCAACGTACAATCCTTCCTAGCGAAGGCGGTCGCGTCACGCGCAGCGTGTATTACGACCTCCCTTTTGTCGCAGGTAGATTATTCTGGGAAACTCTAACCGCAGCAACGGAGAGAATTCTTTTTTATACAAGTCCGAATATTATGTGCGAGTCCGTACTTGAGGAGCGAGATCTTCTGGGATCCGCTCCCGTTGGCAGTCGGCTCGTGAATAATGCGAATATCGTCGCGGATCGACAGACGAAGACTCGATCGCACCTTGTCGTCGCGACGCGGCGCTGCCGAATTCAGCTGTCGATCTCTTTTCAATATATCATACGGTTCTCTCTCTCGACGCTGACGTCACGATACCGTTTAAACCGGTGCGAAGCGAATCTTCGCGTGAGGTCGGCGTACAAAAACACGTAAACGGCCGCGGTTTTAAATCGTCCGAACGTTCAACGAACCTGACGAACGCTTAACCTTCCGCAGTGTCACGTACACAAACGGATACGGGAATCGCAGCCGAGAATTTAATGTTTTCAGACTAACGCGATTTTAAATAGTTTTTTAACATATTTAAACTGATATAATTAAACCATCTCAATCGCCTTACAATTCTCCCTTATGGGTCGTCTCCAAGAAACCGGACTCGCAAGGGCAACAAACGCTGGAGAGTCGTAATCGACTACCGAGCTTTGAACAAAAAAGCCATCGCCGACGCGTACCCGTTACCGAGTATCACGGAAATACTAGATCAGCTCGGCGAAGCGAAATTTTTCAGCGTATTCGATTTAGCGAGCGGTTTTCACCAAATCGGTATAGACGATGCAGACGCACCTAAAACGGCCTTCTCAACCCCGTACGGCCATTTCGTATTCTCGCGCATGCCCTTCGGTTTATGTAACGCGCCAGCCACTTTCCAAAGGGTAATGGATTTCCCTCAGGGGCTGTGTCCGGCGCAGTACGGGGCGTAGCGACCCCGAGGTACCTGATGCTAATCACACCGTAAGCCTCCTGTTGGTCGTCACAAAGACCCATTCACAATTCCTTTTTTGGTTTTGTGAATGGTACGTGACGGCAGGAGGAACGGGGACCTTGGCTTAACCGCCCGAGACCGCGAGTATGGCGACTCTATAAAATCGCCCTCCAATCCTAAGTTATGGTGCGCAGCGATGGGATGCATGGTTGGGGGAGGAGGCCCAATCCCAAGCGATCACCTCCGGGGCACCTGCCGAACCCCCGATGTATATAGGCTTACCCGGGTAAGGCGGCTCTGCCTGGGCGGACCTTTTCTTCCGACCTGCTCGTGGGAATAATATGGAATATAAAATTAAAACGGGGATGGGACGGGGTAAGTCAGAGGGGGAGGACGAAAGCGGTGTTGGGACTGGAGTGACGGCGCTCGCGCCGCCTCCAGCGCCTGGCCCGGCTTTGTGGAGGGTGGAGGAGGACGACGAGAATGCGTCAGTCTCGTCCTTCTCCTCCACCAGGAGCCTCATAGGCTCCAAGAGAAAGGTGACGGGGCAGGCCGTCAATGGAGTGGGCAGGGCGATGAGCCCGGTTGTCCGGATGAGCTGCCTCAGGGACGAGGTGACCGAGGAGATATCGGAGAGGATCTCCTCGTCCCTGAGACGAGTGGAGAAAGTGGCCGCTGCCTGCTCTTTTAGGGGGCAGAAGAGCGGCGGGGCAGAGGCTCCGAGGGAGGCTGCCCAAATGATGAGGGATGCGGCGCGGAAGCTAAGCGGGCGGAACGCCCGTCTGCAGCTCCTGTTGGAGGTGGAGCGACGGGGGAGGATGAGGGCAGAGGCGCGCTGGAACAGCGCGGCCCTCCCTCCTGTCCTCCCTCCTCCTACGCCGCGCCCTCCTGCGGTCGTTAGGAAGCGGATTGCGGCGGAGGTGGTGCGGGCCCCCACGGGCCCTTCCACACGCACTCCGTCCGCGCAGAGGTCCCTGCCCTCCTCAGAGGACGATCTTCTGAGGAGGATAGGGGACATGATTGATAAGAAGCTGGCCGCCTTCCGGGAGGAGCTCCTCTCCGGAAGAGCGGTCGGTGGGAGGGTGGTGCCACCCCGACCAGTGCCAGCACGGCCGGGGAAGGCGAAGGTGGGGGGAGCGAATGCTCCGCCCACCGTGGCGACTCCGGGGACTCGGGTCGTGACCCCCAAGGGGGGAAGCGTACTCGTAGTCCCGGTTCCCGCGTCCTCCGCGGCACCGCCCCAAGGGGGGGTGCCGTGGAGCGAGGTGGTGGGGCGGAGGGCGAGGAGGGCGGCACGGAAGGCCACCAGGCGCAGCCTCCGCCCCCGCCGCCCGCGGCCAAAGGAAAGGCCGCGAAGACGTGACTTGGCCGCCCCCCTAAAACGGCAGCGGTAGCGCTGACCGTTGCGCAGGGGGGCGACCTGACCCTCAGGGGCTGCCAGCCTTTCAGCTGCAGTACGGGCTTTTTTTTTTTTTTTTTTTTTTTTTTTTTTGTCGTGGGGAAAATCTTCGAAAGACTCCCACCCACCTCCTTGGGGAGAGGTGGGAGGGGTGTGTGGGATTCCCCGCGCCCGTACGACAGGCGCGGGACCTACCCACTAAAAACCCCACGGTGACCCTTCGGCACGCTTTGGGAGGTTACAGGGAATCGCTCGAAGCATTCTTCCGGTATCTTCCCCGTGCCCGCGCTTTCGCGCCCATCCCCCGGGGGGACAATCGGTCCCCCCAGTAGACACACTGCCTCATAGCGGCGGGACGAGGCCACTCCATCCCGCCGCTATCCGTCCCGGGGCCGCGTTTAGTGGCGGCTGCGAGCCCCAACTCGCAACCGCCCGCGACCCCGTTTCCACCCCTCGGCGGCCGGGCGTTCATGGCCGCACCAGACCGCCGAGGGTGCCTCCCCTTGCGTCGGACCGGTAGGGAGAGGCACTCCTACCCCCAACCGGTCCGACCCGGCGCCGCCTGGCGGGAGGAGGGTCCCCTCAGGACCCCCCTCCCAGCCTAGGTCATCCACCACGCCGAGGCGGCCGCCCGCGACGCCTCGCGACCGGGCGACGACCTCGGGCCACCGCACGAGCGCGAGCTTCAGCGCGCCGCTGAAGCTCGCGCTCCCTCCCCGCGGCCTCCTTCTGCAACATTACGTTCTCGCAGAAGGAGGCCACGGCCCTCCACTTCTCCTCGCTGCCGAGCATGGCGCGCACCACGCCCGGCAGCGAGACATTCCGCCCGACGACGCCGACCAGGACACGGCGCTCCCCCTCCCACGCGGGGCATACCTCCAGGGTATGATCCGCCGTGTCCTGCTCAGCGTCGCAGTGGCAGCAACGCGCCGTCGGCTCCTTCCCTATCCGGCACAGGTATCTTCCGAAGCTGCCATGCCCGGAAAATACCTGTGCCAGCCGGTAGGTGAGGCTGCCATGGCCTCTGTCCAGCCACTCCTTCAGGAGTGGCCGAACAGCCCCGACAGTCCGGTGCCCCGCGGTTGGCAGAGCCAGCCGCTCCTGCCACGCGAGCAACACGGACTGCCGGGCCTGGCGCTTCAAATCGCCCCAAGCAGGTTCCTGCCCGCCCGGGACCGCCCCCACCCCGCGCGACGGTCGACGCGGTGCCGGTACATCACCGCGTGCGACCGCGCGAGCAGGTCCATGGGCGGCATCCCCGCTAGAACCGTCGCCGCCTCATGTGACATGGTCCGATACACGCGGACGACCCTGAGCGCCATGCACCTCTGCACCCGACGCAGCTTAGTCATGCTGCGCCGGGAGGCAGCCAGGTCGTCCGCCCAGACGGGGGCCCGGTATAGGGCCACCGACTGGACCATTGCCACATAGAGGCGACGAACTCGGCCCGCCGGGCCCCCCCAGGTTGGGCAGGATCCGGCCCAGAGCCGCAACCATCCTTTCCAACCGGGGGACCAGGCAGCGGAAATGCTCCTCGAAACGCCAGTGGCTATCGAGGATCAGCCCTAGATACCTGATCTGGGGCTTCACCTCGATGTCAACCCCACCCACCCGGATCAGAGGGGGTGGCGGATCCTGCCGAGGTGAATGAAACGCAATCACCTCGGTCTTATGGACCGCCACCGTCATCCCCATCCCCCTGATCCGGTCGACGACGCGTTGCGACCCCTCCTCCGCGCGACGCATGGCCCTCCCCCAGTGCGCCCCGACGGCCAGCACCAGTGTGTCGTCCGCATAACACACCGTGCTGACGCCGTCGGGGAGGCCGGCCCGCAACACCGAGTCGTACGCGATGTTCCACAGGAGTGGCCCGAGGACCGACCCCTGCGGAACACCGCAGTACACCTCCCTCCGCATATCACCATCCCGGCCCGGATACTCGATCCACCTGCCGCGGAGATAATCCCCGACGACCGCCCTGAGATAAGGGGGGACTCGATGATATTCGAGTCCCCTCCTTATCTCTTCCCAGGGGAGGGTGTTAAAGGCATTGGCAATATCCAAGGATATTGCCAATGCCACCCCTCCCCGGGAGACGGCCGCCTCCGAGAGGGCCCTCACACGACCTATCGCGTCGATAGTCGATCGGCCCCCCCGGAAACCGAACTGGCAGTCGGCCAGACCGGGATCACCCCGCGACAGGTGCTCGACGAGGCGGGCAGCAATCACACGCTCGAAGAGCTTGCCCACCTCGTCGAGGAGACAAATGGGCCGGTATGCGGAGGGAGACTCCGCGGGCCGACCCTCCTTCCGGAGGAGGACCATCCTCGCCACCTTCCAACTGGGGGGGAATCGCCCGTCCCTCAGGCAGCGGTCGAACAACCGCCTGAGGTCGGCCCCAAGGACGCCCTGGGTCAAGACCCAAACCCGGCCGGGCATACCATCCGGACCCGGGGCCGTGTTACGAACCCCGAGCCGTCTGGTGGCCGCTGCCAGCTCCTCCTGCGTGACCCCCAGCTCGGCCGTCCACTCCACTGGGACAGCCGCCGCCGCCGGAGGACGCGGTCCCCTCTCCCCAATTGGGAAGAGTGTATTGACCACGTCCTCCAGCAGCCGGGGGTCAAGACCCTCGGTGACGGGGGGCGCCCACGGGCGGAGCTTATTCAGCACCACCTTATATGGGCGCCCCCATGGATCGTCATCAAGTGTCTGGAGGAGCTCCTTCCATGCCCGGGTCTTGGCCCGTTTGATGGCGACCTGCAGAGCAACCCGCGCCACGCGGTATGCTCCATACAGGTCATCAGCTGCCCTCGCTCGCGCCACGCCGTCGCCTGTACGTTGACGACGGCGCGCGCGGGTGTACTGGCGTCGGGCGCGGACAGTCGCGACTCGCAACTCCGCGATCGCGTCCGACCACCAGTACACCGCCCGGCGAGGAGAAGCCCGCCCGACCCGAGGCATCGCCGCGTCGCAAATACCCGCGACCAATGCTCCGAGCCGGGCGACCTCCTCCTCTATGCTCGGCAACTCGGCCGCTCCCTGCGGCCATGTTGCAGCGAGGGCAGCTGCCATCAGGGCGTCCTTGTCCAGGCGCCGAAGCGCCCAGCGGCGTGGTGGGGTACCACGCAGGCGGCCGTGTCGGGATGCACTCGCGGCGGCAGAGACCTCCATCCGGATGTACCGGTGATCGGAGAGTGTCTCTGCCCCCGCGACCACGTGCCAACCCGACACCATGCGCACGGCGTTGGGGGTCGCGAATCCAACATCCACGATGGACCCCCCATATCGCCGCACGCATGTGTGCTCCGACCCCCGGTTCAATACCCGGAGGTCGAGCCCCGCCGCCCAATCGCCCAGGATCCCGCCGCGAACGGAGGTCCCGGGGGATCCCCAAGCCACCGACTTGGCATTAAAATCCCCCAGGACCAGCACCGGCCGGGCCGCGTAGCGCTGCACGCATGCCGCGACCTCGGCCAAGTACAGCTCGAACGCAGCGTGACCGCTACGGGGCGAAATGTAGCACCCCACCACAGCGACTCCCCCCCAGTCCACGGCGACGAATCCCCGACCGCGCTCCAACAAGGAGAACGGTGGGGACCCGTCGCCCCCTCCCCATACCGTCGCCACCAAGCCGTCCGCGTCGCCCACCCAATGAGGGTGATCAGGGACGCGGTACGGCTCGGCGGCGACCGCCAGGCCAACCCCCCACTCCGCGAGGACTTGGGACATCAAGTCCTGTGCCGCGCGGCAGTGGTTGAGGTTGGCCTGGAGGAGGAGGCGGGGCGGCATTAATTAATGGCCGCGCCAGCCTCCTCCCGGCCGTCCGTCCCCGTAGCACCGTCCACCTCCATGGAGGACGATGCCACCGCCCTCGGCACCGGAGCCGGTGCAGCCCGCCTCTTCCTCTCCTTCCGGGAGGGGAGGGAGCACTTCTTGCTCCCCACTCTGTGATCGGCTGGCCTCCCCATGTCCGCACACAGCGGGCAGTGGGGGGCCGCCGAGCACTGGCTCGCACGGTGCTCTTTGGCACCGCAGCGGTAACACTGACCGCTGCGGTCCACCGGCGAGGTGCACCACTGCCTCACGTGCCCCAATTCGAGGCAGCGGTGACACTGGAGCGGGCGCGGCGCGAGGATTTCCACTCGCGCCGAAACCCACCCCACCAACACCCTCCCGGATTCCGCCACCTTACGGGCGGCGGAGAGGGGGCACCGGGCCCACACCGACCCGAGGCCGGAGGGCGACCTGCGGATCTCTCCGATCCGCAGGTCCTCCACAGGACAATCCCCCGCCCTCGCAAGGGCACGGGACACATCCTGTGCGCTGACCGAGTCGTCCAGCCCACAAACGCGCATCTCCGTGCGCTTCGTGGGCCGGGCGACCCGGACACCTCGCTCGCCCAGCTGCTCCCGGAGCCTCTGGGCGAGACGATCCGCCTTCGCGCCGCCTTCTGCACCGGGGATCTCCAGCAAGAGACCCCCGGTCACGGCCCTCTTCGCCCTCACGGAGGCGATGCCCAGCTCTTCCAGGGAGATATTCTCCCTGGCGAGCCGCATCGCCTCCGCGAGGGTCAGGTCGCCCCCCTGCGCAACGGTCAGCGTCACTGCTGCCGTTTTTGGGGGACGACCTGGTCGTGCCTTCCCGACCTTCGCGGCCTTTACCTTGGCTGCCGGCGGCGGAGGCGGAGGCTGCGGTTGCGAGGCCTTCCTCGCCGCCCGCTTCGCCTTCCGCCCCACCTCCTCACTCCACGCCACCCCCCCTTGGGAGGGTGCCGTGGAGGACGCGACCACCGCGACCACGGGTACACCACCCCCCTTGGGGGTCGCGACCCGGGGCCCTGGTGCCGCAACGCTGGGCGGAGCCTTCACTCCGCCCTTCTTTGCCTTCCCCGACTGTACCGGAACAGGTCGGGGAGGCACCGCCTTCCTGCTGACCGCTCTTCCGGCGAGGAGCTCCTCCCGGAAGGCGGCCAGCTTGCCATCAATCATGTCCCCAATCCTCCTCAGAAGATCGTCTTCTGAGGAGGACGGGGACTTCTTCACGGGCGGAGTGCGGGTGGAGGGGCCCGCGGTGCCCCGCACCACTGCCGCCGCACTCCGCTTCTTTACCTCCGCCGAGGGACGCGTCGGTGGAGGAGGAGGGAGGATGGGAGGGAGGGCCGCGCTGTTCCACAGCGCCTCTGCCCTCCTCCTCCCCTGTCGCTCCTCCTCCAACAGGAGCTGCAGACGGGCGTTCCGCCCTCTGAGCTCCCGCGCCGCCTCCCTCATCTCCTCCGCCGCGGCCTTCAGGGCCTCCGCGCCACCGCTTTTCTGCCCCTTAAAGGCGCAGGCAGCGGCGACTTTCTGCACCCGCCTCAGGGACGAGGAGATCCTCTCCGATATCTCCTCGGTCACCTCGTCCCTGAGGCAACTCAGCCTCACCGACGGGCTCATCGCCCCGCCCACCTCGACGACGGCCTGCCCCGTCCTCTTCCTCTTAGAGCCTATGAGGCTCCTGGTGGAGGAGAAGGACGAGACTGACGCAGTCTCGTCGTCCTCCTCCACCTTCCACGAAGCCGGGCCAGGCGCTGGAGGCGGCGCGAGCGCCGTCACTCCAGTCCCAACACCGCCTTCGTCCTCCCCCTCTGACTTACCCCGTCCCATCCCCGTTTTACTATTGAACTCCATAATATTCCCACGAGCAGGTCGGAAGAAAAGGTCCGCCCGGGCAGAGCCGCCTTACCCGGGTAAGCCTATATACTCCGGGGGTTCGGCAGGTTCCCCGGAGGTGGTCGCTTGGGATTGGGCCTTCTCCCCCAACCATGCATCCCATCGCCGCGCACCATAGCTTAGGATTGGAGGGCGATTTTATAGAGTCGCCATACTCGTGGCCCAGGCGGTTAAGCCAAGACCCCCGTTCCTCCTGCCGTCACGTACCATTCACAAAACCAATAGGGAATTGTGAATGGGTCGTTGTGACGACCAACAGGAGGCTTACGGTGTGTGTATGACTCGGGTACCCCGGGTTCGTTAAGCCCGTACTGCAGCTGAAAGGCTGGCAGCCCCTGAGGGGGCGTTCGTATGCTTGCACGATACGCTGTGCACGTCTCCGATCCTGCAATACCCTAATTTTTCTAAACCCTTCAACATCACGACCGACGCGTCTGGATACGCGATAGGAGGAGTGCTGAGTCAGGGAATACCGGGAAGAGATTTACCAATCGCATACGTGTCCAAATTGCTCACCGGGGCAGAGTTAAATTACTCCACAATAGAAAGGAGTGTCTGGCGATTCTATACGCGGTACAATATTTCCGACCCTATGTATACGGTGGACAATTTACGCTTATCACAGACCACAAACCGCTTCTGTTGATGCAGTCCGTCAAAGATCCTTCCTCCAGATTACTACGCTGGAGATTAAAACTAGCCGAATACGAATACGAAGTCAAGTATAAATCGGGAAAAATAAATTTAAACGCGGACGCATTATCCAGGAATCCCGCGCAAGTCTTATTTCTCGCCAATTCCAGTTCCGACGAATCAATTTTTTCAGCACCGCGCGAAAACCCCCAAAACCCAGAAATCAGGGAGCCAACGCTCCCTCCATTGCCTCTCTCGCCCACCAACCCTCAAACCAGCGACGCGAATCCCTCTCCTTTTTCTTCGCAAGACCAGTCCCTGCAGACGTCTCACGAAAGCACGCCTTCCCCACCATCCCTACCCACATCAACACGACCGGACACACCATACTGCGACAACATACATTATAGACAGTACAGACACGAGCGACTCAGACGAACAAATATTCGAATCAGAAATTATTCCTTATCGACAAACGAAAACGCACGGAACTCGCATCATAGAAACCCGCGACAAACTTGTTATGAGAAACGATAATTTAGTATATTTCACAACTATCACCGGCGAACCAATCGATCAAGGCGCGAATGAACTCTCTAAAAACAATAAACTAACTAAATTTACAGACGTCATCTTAGCCAGAGCCAAAGTAACAAAAAGAAATCAAAAATACCACATCGCGTTACCAATTAAAAATAACACACACCAACCACTGGATCCGCAAATCCTCACTGAATCGTTGAAATCACTTCTAGATGTCGTACGAGAGTTACAGTTACCTACGTTCAGTATGGCAAAAACGCGTATCGATCACATTCCATGGACAAAAATCCGCGACTTACTCCTACTAATTTTCCTAGAAACCACATGCAAAATCATAGTATGCCAAAGCCTAGTTCAAATCCCCGCGGAATATACTCGGCAAGACATTATTACAGAAAATCACGCATCTGCCTTTGGCGGTCACAAAGGAGTTAACAAAACTTACAGTAGAATCAGACAGAGATACTTTTTTTTTTTTTTTTTTTTTTTTTTGTCGTGGGGAAAATCTTCGAAAGACTCCCTCCCACCTCCTTGGGGAGAGGTGGGAGGGGTGTGTGGGATTCCCCGCGCCCGTACAACGACAGGCGCGGGACCTACCCACTAAAAACCCCACGGTGACCCTTCGGCACGCTTTGGGAGGATACCGGGAATCGCTCGAAGCATTCTTCCGGTATCCTCCCCGTGCCCGCGCTTTCGCGCCCATCCCCCGGGGGGACCATCGGTCCCCCCAGTAGACACACTGCCTCATAGCGGCGGGACGGGGCCACTCCATCCCGCCGCTATCCGTCCCGGGGCCGCGTTTAGTGGCGGCTGCGAGCCCCAACTCGCAACCGCCCGCGACCCCGTTTCCACCCCTCGGCGGCCGGGCGTTCATGGCCGCACCAGACCGCCGAGGGTGCCACCCCTTGCGTCGGACCGGTAGGGGGAGGCACTCCTACCCCCAACCGGTCCGACCCGGCGCCGCCTGGCGGGAGGAGGGTCCCCTCAGGACCCCCCTACCAGCCTAGGTCATCCGCCACGCCGAGGCGGCCGCCCGCGACGCCTCGCGACCGGGCGACGACCTCGGGCCACCGCACGAGCGCGAGCTTCAGCGCGCCGCTGAAGCTCGCGCTCCCTCCCCGCGGCCTCCTTCTGCAACATTACGTTCTCGCAGAAGGAGGCCACGGCCCTCCAAGACAGAAATACTACTGGCCGAAAATGAAGGAAGAGATACAAACTTTTACCCAAGACTGTACCAGCTGTCAATTAAAAAAACTAACGCGACAGAAAACACGACACCAATGACGCTTACCGATACACTGGGCGCATCCTTCGACAAAATTTCCATGGACATAGTAAGTCCCTTACCTTCCTCTCCCGCCGGACACGTATATATACTAACAATGCAATGCCTCCTAACGAAATATTCACTAGCGATCCCCTTAAAACAGGCCACGTCCGTCGATATTGCTAATTCCCTCATAAATTCTTTCATATGTAGATTCGGCACTCCGAAAGCAATTCTAACAGATCAGGGAGCAAATTTTACAAGTAGACTAATGAAAATCGTAGCTAAAAGATTCCGGATAACGCAGATACAAACAACAGCCTTTCATCCTCAATCAAACGGATCCATCGAAAGATCCCACGCAGTCTTGACGGAATACCTCAAACACTTTATCGGCAAAAATAGAAATTGGAACGAATGGCTAGACTTAGCCTCCTTTTCATACAACACAAGCGTACACGAAGGCACGATGTACACGCCACACGAACTAGTTTTCGGAAAACTTGCCCGGTTCCCTTCGGCCCAGCCCCTCGAATTAGATACGGTCGACGAGACGTACACAGCGTACTTCGACGAACTTCAGCGTCAAATCCAATCCGTACAATATTTAGCGAAAGAGAATCTAAACAAAGCGAAAACGAAATCAAAAGCGTACTACGACCGGAAACTGAATGTATACAACCTCCAAACGGGCGACCGCGTTTATCTTCTGAAAGAACCCCAGAAAGGAAAATTAGACGACCAATATACGGGTCCATACGTAATCACCGAAGTAATAGATAAGAGTAATGTAAGAATAAAATTTAAAGGAAAAATTAGAGTAGTTCATACGAATAAGTTAAAAATATGTAAGACTTCGAAACAGCGAGAGCACGAGGATGCGTAGTATTTTCTATATCCAATGACATTTATTTTCTAACATGTACCCGACCCGAGTTCCTGCAAGGAGCTCTACAGCCAAAGACATCCAACAACGGCGAGCCAGAAACGATTCATTTATCAAACTCCACGCGAGCAGTGTAGAGATGTATGACGATGAGGGAAACAAGTCCCTTATCACCTCACATCATAATGAAACATCGTGACAACAATGGCAAGGATATGTTCTCAGCCCGGGCAGCGCAGGATTGCAGGGGCGAATAGGGCTAATTCAACATCTTTCACGTTTTGTCATTTGAAACAAACAGAATGGCCAGTGCCATAATACCGTGAGACAACCTTTTTTAAAAGCCATTGTGTTTGAGAGTATACAGTATCATCAGTTTTAATTATTTTTCGCCCAAAAAATTGAAAAATGTCACTGAAACATGTAGAAATAAACCTTGTAAATTTAAAGAGGAACGTGATATCAGCTAATTGAGTGTCCAAAAAGTGATTGATTTATCGTAGAATGACACAAATATTAATAATTTCAATAAGTGGCTGATTTAAAATGGACAGAGCAGACGAAAAATCATACAGAGTCCGTTTCTTCAACTTCAGTTCATTCTTTCTCATTTGTTATCCTTTTCTTCGACTGCCTTTTATTTTTACTCATTCGCTCCCACTCGTTCCCACTCGCTGTCCTTTTCTTCAGTTGTCAACTACGGCTGTCAGTAAAAGCTAGAGGCAATTTCGAGTCTCGACGACATGGCCGTATAGTTAATCCCGTAAGTATTCGTACCCTCATTGCTTATGGGAGAAATTTGTTGAAATCAAACGATGCATGTAAGATTTTGCAATAAACTTTTTGCTGTAAATGAACACATGTATAACGTTTATCTATACCAAATTATAATAGAATTGATTAACTAATAACAAAAATATTGTTTAAATAACGCGTTAATTCGTTCATTGAAAACGTCGGTTAAACCATCGCATGATCGATAGAAAAAGCAGGACATTTCTTATACGGTTATTCTCAGTTCACGCGACATTCCAGAGCCTTCTCTGCCGCGTAATATGTTTCCAGAGCAATGCCGTGTAGAAAAATTACAAACTTACTTTCGTTAGGAATCACGCGAACGGCCTAGTAACGGTTTTCAGAGAACAGGTGTTACTACACCGAAATTACAGAGAGGATATAAAATTAATAAGAGACCGACAGCTTAGACCAGACAGCGCCACGAGATGAAAATTTCCCCTCCCTCGTGACCACGGTTAAGCAGGTATGTCTCTGGGGGACTTGCTACCTGGTTCTCGACGAGTGCGGATCTCCTGAGTCGACCTCGTCTATCCGTCGGAGATCCATATACACGATTAATTAGATTCGTCTAATACGATCGTCGATCCACTGAACCGAAACGGAACGAAATAAAGACTGCTGCGGATTCGAAAGAATCACGCCAAGTCAAATTTCGTACCCTACGGTTTCGTGTAAATAACTCGATTTCTGTGGTGAAATGCGCCATCGGTGGCTGAGCATAATCAAATTTACACTTAAATAGTGCTTGATTATCGCCACCGTTGTGACAAAAAACACGTACTGCTGCAATCAGCGGTCGTATACGAGAACCGAGAGAATTTCTTGATTCTCTTTTTGGCTATTGCACTGTTCAAAACCCCAACCTATAGGGCGTCTTTGTTGTAAATTCTCTGGGTTGGGATCGTCGTTTTCCAGGGTCGAATCTGAGCTTGGGATAACACCCCCATAGGGGCCTTATTGGCACATTCCCTGGGTAAAAATCTCAGCTGGTTTCGACCTGCTCGAGCGTGGTTTCCGGATCGTCAGTGTGTACGGACACTCGACGTAGAGCGACGCTCAAAGGGCACCGTGGTGTCAGCACCTTAATAGTCATTCGCTTCTGCGCAGTTGAGGGTCTGCATCATACCGGTCCCGTACGGACCAGGGAACGGCGAGGAACCGCGGAGTTGACAACCTTGGGAGCCTTACAACCTCCACTTGTCGTCCTCTCCTGTAAAAATCAAGCCTGCAGCAGTGGGAAAATCAAGATTAAAATCTCGTGTTCCCCAACTGCAATAAAATTGCGTAAAATTTACAGTCCACGAACCCGGCTGCGTATCGCTGTGGTGAAAATCCCCGCTCCTGTTTACAATAAACGGAGTAAGGAGCGTATGGATTGAAGCGAGTCCGACAACGCGACGAGCGTTGTCCCTTATTAACAGCCGGATTTCGGTCTTTCTTTGTTACAGAAGACCGAGGCGAGAGCCGTAAAGGCAAACCTGCTTAAGCACAGCAATTTTGTTTTTAAAAGAAAATAAAAGTTCCGTTTCAATTGTGTTTTATTCTCGTTAATTTTGCTTTTTTCCATTAATTTTCTTTACGTTCATTTAATTTTTGTATTTAATTTTAATAAATGGCCTAGTCCCTTGGACTAGGCGAAAGAAAATTATAAAATAGTATATTCACTTTCCCCCATATTCCCAATCCCTCGTGATCCGGACCATATTGCGTTAAAGGGTACGAGACAAGGTCTTTTTATAACCTTTGCACGAAGTCGTACCTATTTTAACAAATTGCATTCTACGTAGATAAGTTCGGAATTTTTGTGCTAAAATTCCGAATACATTTTCCGACACTCGTCTCGCTCGTGAGTATCGATGATTATAATATTGTTTTCCGGGATCATGGATTTGTGGTTTCGGATACGGTCTTAATAAGTATCTTTTTAAAGGGAAAGCTTCATCGCCAACAATGACATGAGGCATCACAGTATTAGTATCTGGTAATTTTATATCATCCGGTATATTCAATTCATTCTGTGGAAGACACTTTCCCAATTTTGAATTGCTGAATATACCTCCATTGCTATTCTTTCCGTATGATCCAATATCAAACAGTTATAAATTTATAATTGGCATCTGCCAAAGCCAATAGCACAATGGAAAATGTTTTTTTATAATTACAATATAGAGAACTGCTGCTAGGTGGTGCAAAAATCTGTACATGTTTCCATCCAACGCATCAATGCAATTAGGGAAATTCCATGTTGTCCAAAATTCCTCCGCTATTTCAAGCCACTTTTCCGACTGAGTATACTCATATATTCTGGCATTAGATGTTTGATAATTGAAAAACACATTTACAAAACCCAAGTACTTCCTCCAAATATGTATAGCAATTTTTCAAATAAATCCGACGGATAGAAATAAATAAATTTTTGTACTTTTATAGTATTGTATTTTTATTATATTGTATTATATTATGTATTTTTATGTTAATTAATTACGAATAAATAATGTTTTTATATTTTTATATTGTTTGTATTATTAAATATACCTCAAACATACTGCCAGTTTTTCTCTTGGGAATATAGCCTCTTTGAACACTATGTCTTGTTTAGTAATGGAATTTTCAATTTTTTTCAAGAGCAAATTAAAACTATGAGTGGATATTCGGAAGTATTGGAAGAATTTTTCTTCATCATCCATTAAATGTTTGTATAATGTCCAATATTCTCCATCAATTTTTCTTCTTTTTAACATGTTGTGTACTGAAAAACGACGTTTTCTCACTTTCCATTCTTCCTCTTCATCTAATAATAACGCTACGCAGCATAGATCTTCTATGGATAAATGTGTAAACTTTTTCAACTTCATCTGATTCACAATCACAGTATAAAACCTTTCCGCGACTGTCGTTACCGAACGTACATTGAAGGAATGAATTCTTACGGAGACTAAAAATGCGAAGGCGTAACTCTGTCAAAATTAATCTAACTCTCCGTCTTGATTTTTCCCATAGGGAAACCTCAGTCTCCCCTGTCAGGGTGACAACAACGAACATTGCCTACTAGAGGGAGGATTGGTCAAGCCAATCCTTATCGTCGTCACCTTGGCATGGCGGTTCCTAACAATTTGCAACATTCCCGCCCACGCTGCTGCCCAGTGTCCAGGCAGACCATGCAGGAATGAGCGAGAACGTTGCGTCGTTATTAACTTATTTGGGAAATGCCCAACGACCGCGAGACCCCGGTGGTCCGCAGCTGTGCGCCAACGCGGGTTTACGATACATCAATCGCTATTCAAGCAAGAAAGAGCTCCAAGGATTTCAAGTCCCGTGTGGAGTTTGGAGGTTCCTTAATGACCGTATCCTAATTTGTTCAAGTAAAAATGTCTTGAAGGCCTAATCCTCAAAAATAGCGGAGAAGTCACGTCCGTATCATAAACCCGCTTGTTTTGTGCAGTAGCACAATGTCGCACGGCAACTTAATTTTGTGCGAACTGTTTAGGGGGATACGTTTGGAGGCTCTAATATGAAATATCCGTCAGATGAAGTCTTTCGTTTGTTGATTCGTGTTCTGTGTCCTTCTCAGTGTTGTCGGTTTGATTTTTTGACTCAATCTGCTCTTTGGCGTATCCAAGGCCATGGGAGGAAGTATTGGTTGCTGATTAGTTTTGCATTACCAATACACCGGCTAATCATTTTGGCGGCGAAGTTGATTGGTGGGAGGTGGCATGTAATAGTGGTTTTTAATAATTTTTTGCGGGCCCGGGTTTTCCCGCGAGGAGGTTACGGGCACGGGTCAGCGCTTGGTGTCCAAATGTTTCGTGCGGTACCTGAGTCTCGTCATAAAACATCTGGCACCGGTCGTCGATGTTATTACAGGTAGTAAAGTCATAGAGCGACTGGATTTGGAGGACCATGCAAAAACCTTGATTGTTTATGAAAGGTGTGACTCTATATCCGCTGGCTTTATGAATTTACTATTACGCTGCAACACCGCTCGCTGTACCGACCCTGAACCGTCAGGTCTCGAAAGATGAGCCGTGCCGGAACCAAAACGTTACGTGCTGAAACGCAAGAGGACATTTGCCTGAACCGAACCGTGCCGCGCCGTGCCGTGCCGCGCCGTGCCGTGCAGTGCCGCGCCGTGCCGTGCCGCGCCGTGCCGTGCCGCGCCGTGCCGTGCCGTAAACGGATAGTATAAATCGACCTTAAGGCTTTCCTCAGGCGACACACCTTATCACCGCTCATCAGTTTCTTCAAATAGGTCTTCGCATCGTTCGACGTTGGCTCTCTCCTGAGAATATATCGAAGAGTGTCTTCGACCTTCTTCGGAACTTCCATGAAGATTTCCTCTTCTAATATGCCATTCAGGTATGCAGTGGTCACGTCGTACTGCCTGATGTGCATTCCTCTACGAGCTGCCAGAGCAATCGCCAAACGAAACGTTCCCAGACGCGCTACAGGAGCGTACGTTTCGTGAAAATCTCTTCCCGGCGGCTGGGAAAAAATTCTCGCAACAATCCTGGCTTTCCGTTTTTCCAGGGCTCCGTTGGTCCCAAATTTGTTTCGAAGCACGAAACGGCTTCCAACGACGCTGCGTCCCTTCGGCCTATCCACAATCTCTCAGGTTTTGTTGACTGGACTTGACTACGCTTCTGTTAATGGAAACTCCGTCAGGAATACTTCTTCGACCATCGCCACTTCGACCATCTGAAAAACTCTACACTCTTCGGCGCCGGCAGTAGTAGAATCAACCACTTCCTCTTCTTCCTCTTCGTCCTCGGCGGTAGAATCGACCTCGACCATGTGGTAATCTTTTCTCGGTCTTCCTTGTCTTCCCGTCATTACCTTTCGTGGCCTCCCTCTGCCTCGCCTTGAAGTCGATGGTTGCGATGGTTGCTGGTTTATTTCTCTACCCTCGATCGCTGAAACAGAAGATGTAGTAGAGTCATGTCTCGTATTTGATTCACGATCGATAGGCTCTTGCGGATTCTTCGTTAATGAGAAATTAAAACCCAAATACTCCGTAGTATCGTCGTAGTTTTCCGTAAGAGTCGACTGCGGGCTAGTCTGGACACCAACTTTCTCCAAGAACTTTATATCGCGGGATACCACGATTCCTTTTTCGCTCGGGATCCAGACCCGATAGCCCTTAGATTCCTCGCTGTACCCGACGAGATCGCCCTTTTTGGATCACGGCTCAAGCTTGCTTTTGTTTTGGGTCCTATCCCAAACATGTACTTCGCATCCGAAGTGTCGCATGAAACCCACGTTAGGAGCCTTTCCGTACCATGCCTCGTACGGCGTTCTTCCCTTCAGTCTGCTCGTGGGACATCGGTTCCGAATGAAATTCGCCGTATTCACGGCCTCTGCCTAGAAATATGGTGGCAAACCTGACTCGATAAGAAGACACCTTGCCGTCTCCATTAGAGTTCGATTCCGTCTTTCGACTACCCCATTCTGTTCCGGACTATACGGAACCTCCAAGCGCCGTGTTATTCCGTGCTTTCGGAGAAGATCGTCGAACTTCTTATTCACGTATTTCAGGCCGTTGTCCGTTTGAAGAGTCTTCACCCTCTTCCCCTGCTGGGTCTCGACGAGTACCCCGTATTCTTCGAATTTCTGGAGCGCCTGGTTCTTGTGTTTGACGAACCTTATCTCGCACCACCCTGTGCAGTCGTCAATAAACGTCACGAAGTAACGATTTCTTCCAATGGATGCGTTCCTCATTGGGCCACAAATATTTGAGTGGACCAGATCGCCCAGGCTGGACACCCTCTTCGACATCCTGGGGAAAGCAACACGGGACATCTTCCCCTTAATACATACCTCGCAGACAAATTTCTTTTTCACGTCCCCCACTTGCACTCCCTGAATTGCGCCACTTTTGAGTGCGTTGCGAAGCGACTCCTGATTCAAGTGTCCGAGACGAAAATGCCAATCCTCCAGCGAATCTGCTCTCGACGCACAAACTGCTCCCCTTCGTTCGTTGACTACCTTGCAGCTGTCCTCGTTGCCACGAACGTGGTACAGGCCGTTTGTCCGGTCCGCGACCAGAATCACGCTTCCGTGAATCAGATTTACGATATCCCTTTCAGTGATTCGACCGATTGATACGAGATTTGTTCGGAGATCCGGCACATATAGCGTCTCGTGAAAACGAATTGTTCTTTCACTCCCGTTTATACTCGTCGCGAATGGAACGATTCCCTTCGCTTCTATTTCCGCGCACGCACTATTTGCCATATTTATACGTCCGCGTTTGCACGCGGCAACTTTCGTAAGCGCACGAGCATCGTTACAAATATGGGATGTACACCCACTGTTGATACACCAATCGCCCTTATACGATCGTTCACACGTCTGCAAAACCTCGTTGCGTTTTCCCGCACCCGACACTGCGTAGAAACTCACGTCCTCGGCGCGTTTAACAGTCTGATTGGAGGGCCGATCTTTCCCTTTCGCGTCACAGTCCCTCGCAAAATGTCCGTACTTGTGGCACCTAAAACACTTCACTTTACCATTTGGATTTTGAGGCTGAGACTCCCTTTTCCAATTGTAATAGTTCTTCTTGTTTACGGATTTCCCGGCCACCATTGCATTTTGATTAGGAACACTTCGGCCTTCCTTGCGCGATTCATACTCTTCCAATATTTTAATACGCAACGATTCAGGTGATGGAAGATCGTCTCGCGACACAATCGCGGACCGAAAATTTTCAAAACTATCGAGCAAGCTTCGAAGGAGCATTACTGTCAACAGATCTGGAACTATTTTTATGCCCATGTCAGCTAACTTATCGACGATGTGTAGAAATTCTTGTGTGCTTCTACGCGCATCGTCACCGTCTCCCATTCTGTGTGAAATTAGACGATTTAGTAAAGCTGCTTTACGAACCCGACCTTTCGATTGGTGAATCTCTTCCAACTTCAGCCAGATTTCTCGTGCTGTCGTACACGACTTCACTGTCTTGATTTCTGACGGGCTTATCGACAATATGATATCCGATTGCGCTTTCAAATCCCCTTGAATCCAACTGGTTGCGGCAGCGTCGACTGCAGGCCTTGCAAAATCGCCGCTTACGTAACCCCAGGCGTCGTTTTTTATTAAAACCCCCCATATTTGGATCCTCCAGGTATCGTAATTGTCTTTACTTAGTTACTTAAGTCGCACTGCACTAATGGGGTAGCGGGCGGTTGAGAGTTGGGGTTCACAGCCGCCAATAAACGAGGCTACGAGACGGATGGCGGCGGGACGGAGTGGCCTCGTCCTGCCGCCATGAGACAGCGTGACTGCTGGGGGGACCGTTCGTCCCCCCGTGGATGAGCGCACAGCGCAGGCACGGGGAGGATACCGGAAGTATGCTTCGAACGATGACCAGTATCCTCCCAAATCGTGCGGAAGGGTCACCGTGGTGTTTTTAGTGGGCAGGTTTCGTGCACGTCATTACATGGGCGTGGGGAATCCTACACACCCCTCCCGCTTCTCCTCAAAGAGGTGGGAGGGAGTCTTTCAAAGATTTTCCCCACGACAAAAAAAAAAGAAAAAGAAAGTTGCACTGCACTGCCCGCATTCATCTTGAACGTTCACTCGAGTGAAAAATGGGAAATAAAAAGAAAAAAACACAAACCGCACTTTCCGAGCTACGCGTGTCTAAGAAATTTATTTTCCGTGTACTTTCGCGTTCCCTGGGCCTATAACCTGTTGATGAGGTCGGAATACGAAACAATAAACTTAGACACAATCAACAAACAAAATAGAAATTTATATAAAAGCAAATATGGCTGTACAGAACTGTTCTGTTTGACATGTAACGACGTAATGCGACGATCTCTCGTCGCAACGAAACATTCGCGACGTGCTCAAACATTTACAACTCGAACATTTTCAGCAAGCTATGACTGGACATCTATCCAGTGCCTGAGAAGTAAGCTAGTCCATTTTTCTAACAATAACAGCTCCTTTGAAAGCAACATAGAGAATCTTGCGTGCATTAACGATCTTATCAAACTTGAAGAACTTACTACAGTTCTTGCCATGTATAAAAACACTAGCTCAGGCCCAGACGAAATCCCCAACAAACTGCTAATTAATCTTCCAAATAGTGGACTTCACTACATCTTAAAGGGTATAGCCGAATAAGGGGGTCAAATGTGCCCCCAAACCGAATTGAACGAACGATGGGTCATTCGATAGCTTATCAAAAAAAAACCCTATGTGCTAATTTTTAACTTGAAATCTCGACCGCGGCGGTAGTAATGGGGTGAAAACGAAAATCACGTTTTTGTACAATTTCTCTTAACCTGTTAAGTAAAAAAATGTAAAAAAATTCAGAGATACTTCGGGTACTGGGACACATATTTTGGGAGATTTTCAGATTTTTTGATTGAAGAACCAGGTAGTAAAAAATAAAAAACCGCAAAAAATGCCGAAAAATGCCAATTACGTATTGAAGGAGGTCCGGAACTACTTTTATACTTTTACAGTAAACACGTATTGCTATTACTATTATTCTCAATTTTTTTCAGATTTTTCATTTTGGTGCGCCGCAGTGAAAAAAAATAAAAACCGATTTTTTTCTCATTTTCTGCGTATTAGAATAACTTACACGTTGAATTTTTATGCATTCTTCAATATATGAATGTTTTATACACTATTTAATGTTTCTATACTAAGCAAAATTACGTAACAATTAAAAGAAATAAAATAAAGCAACCGTTGAGCGCAATATATCCTAAAAGATCAACGATGTTTCCTACGGCGTCCGTGGCGCAGCGTTAGTGTTCAAATATCAAAATCTCGCGACCACCACCGATAACAGTATACAGTAATAACTCACGTAAAACAGTAGGGATAATAGCAACTCTTACAAAAGATTTTTACATAAAAAAAATTAACAACACGAAACACACAGTCCACATAAATTCAATAGAACACTTTAAAACCGCGTGTGCAGCATTGAAACAAAATAATATAGAGTTCTTCACGTATACACCTAAACAAGAAAGATATTTAACAATTCTCTTAAAAAACCTGGAAGGAGATTACGACCCAGAAGTAGTACTCGCCGAGTTAAAAAAACAAAATATTAATAATGTAAACTTCGCGGCGGTGAATAAATTCAAAACGCAAAAGTCAATTAGGGAAGGCAAAAACCTGCCAATATATATTGTTCAATTATCGCCAAACAGCAAATTCGAAAACCTACATCAAATTAGAGTTTTGCTTCACCCCCTTATTTCATGGGAAAAATTAATTAAAAAAGACCGCATCCAATGCAAGAGATGCCAGCGCATAGGATACGTTGCGCTTAATTGCAATCTGAAAAGATGACGAGGAAACGCGTCCATTTTGCGTGAACTGCAAAAACTTCGGACACCCTGCGTCGTACAGAGGTTGCCCGAGGTTAAAAGAATTGAAACAAAAAATAGAAGAGAAAAATACACAAATCAGATTAGAGAAAGAACGGAAACATCAACTCGTCAATAAATTTGTTAAACCAAACATCTCGTTTAGCGCGACATTAGGAAACAAAATCCAAACAGGTAACCCCAAAACACAACAGCCAACAGAAACACTAACACAACAACAACCACCCAAAACGTTCCCAACACATTTGTTCCTAGAGGAGATAAAGAACATTATCTCCTCGTCAATAAACACGCACATAGCTCGTATCGCGGAAAGCATACAAGCAAACGCGAATAAAATAAATATAATAACGGAAGCATTAGGTATAGAATTTTAAACATCATAAATGGCTAATACACAACACACCGCACAAAATAAAACAAGCTTTGCTTTATTAAAAATTATTCAAATCAATGTCAATTCGATTATCACTAACGAAAGAAGAGTCACTCTCCTGGACACACTCACACTACACAATCCGGACATAGTTTTATTATCAGAAACAAAATTAAATCACACACACCGGTTAAACTTCAGAGACTACCACATAATCCGTACAGATAGACTGCGCTCCAAACAAGCTGGCGGCACAGGTATCCTTATCCGCAAAAACATTTCGTTTAGATCCATCCAACCAAACTGTTTAAAAAATAGCATCTGTTTCGAATCCACAATAATAGAACTCAAATTACAGAACAACGCTAAAATTTACATCATTGCAGCATATGCAACTAGCAACTGCAAAAAAGAATTCATGATACAGTTGAAGAAATTATTTCAAATCCTTGAACTGTATAGATCAAATCATTACTACCTTCTAGCCGGCGACTTAAACGCGAAACACACCTCCTGGGGTAATTCCTTGAACAATGCAAGAGGCGTATCGCTTAACAAATGATATTCCGAAAGTAGAATCAAATATAGAACCTCCTTACTCAAAACCGCAGTCCCATCGTTCCCAAAAAGCGAAGCGTTCCTCGATCTCTGCCTCGCGCACGAAAGAATCAAATTTCACAATCTACCTGCTCTAAAGGCCCTAGACACATTCACATACGACAGTGACCACAGAGCATCACTAATGAACATTTCGATTCGGACTCTCGACACACTCGAACTAGACGAACCTACGACGACAATAAAATACAATTTTAGTAAAGCCGACTGGGCAAAATATCGCGACTTCCTAATAGAAAATAACGACACAGACGTCACAAACGACAGAAATTTAACAAAAAACGAGATCGACGCACACATAGACCAGCTTAACGACAACATATCTCAGTCAATAGACTCTGCAATACCGCGAGCAAACAACGATTTTAATTCCGCGGACAGATACCTAAATCCTAAAATCAAGAATCTTCGAAGACAAAAGAGCCGTCTGCTCACATATCTAAATAACCTATCCAGAATCCAAAACTACACCACAGCAAACGACCCACTGATACAAGCACTTAAAGAGGCTTTGAAGACAATTAGACACGAAATCAAAAAAGCTTTTCATGAATCGGTCAGCACTTTTTGGAAAAACAAAATTAGTAAAATTTCACAACGAAAATCGAAAGAACTTTTCCCATCTATTAATAGTATATTCCGTCCCAAAGAAAAGAACTCCATCGAGGATCTGAAAATACCATCATCCAATAGAAGCATTTTTAATAGAGCCAATGTAATAGTTGACAACCTACAAACTGACGCACACAACAACGTACTCGTTACAGACGCACAAGACAAACTAAACATATTAGGCGTGCATTTTGAATCGGTCCACACGCAAAATTCAGAGATGGGAAAAGAACAACTCTCCAATATCATCAAACGAAAAATCGACTCACTCCAACAAGAAATCGAACAAGACAGACTAGACAACAAAACATTATGCACATTTACGGATATAAACACAGCAGACAATCCCGACCCAGATGCCATCCCATCCAACTACTTCACATCCTTTGATAAACTAAAAACCACATTCAAGCGCCTGAACAATAAAAAATCCTCTAGCTTCGACGGTATCCCAAATATAGCTTTGAAAAATCTTCCGTTTCGCTACATTTACTATTACACAATTCTTTTCAACAACTGTTTAAATTTAGCTTATTTCCCAACCGCTTGGAAAACCGCGAAACTTATTACAATTAAGAAAAAGGGCAAGGACGGTAACGACCCTTCTAGTTATCGCCCCATCAGCTTGCTTTCTAACATCAGTAAAATATTCGAGACGTGCATAAACAATTCAATCAACGCCTTTTGCAATACCAAGAATATTATCCCAGAGACCCAATTCGGATTTAAATTCAAACACTCCACCGTCCATGCTATATCGAAGTTCACTTCCGATATATGCTGGGCCCGCAACTCAGACGAATGCGTAGGTGCGATTTTCATTGACCTCGAAAAAGCATTCGACACAGTTTGGCTGGATGGTCTATTCTTCTAACTCCTTAAGAAAGAATTTCCCAAACATCTCGTCAAATTGATATGGTGTATGCTACGCGGTAAAAACTTTTTTGTTACAGACGGCGAATTTATTTCCAGCAAACGTTTCAACATCACCAACGGACTTCAACAGGGCACCGTCAACTCTCCACTGCTCTTCAATATATTTATAAGCGACTTGCTGCAAATGTATGACCTAAACAGCGACAACGTCAAATCAGCAATAGCTTTCGCGGACGACCTTTTGATTTACTCTCGACACAATAAACCTTCCGTAATACAAAACGAACTTCAGAACACCTTCGGTAAAATTCAGAATTACTTCCACACATGGAATTGAAAATTAACATTAGTAAATGCGAAACTATTCTCTTTAGACCATATATTTCAAGTATTTCCGATGCGAACGCAGACGTACGCAAGCATGGCACAAAATTTCACTTATACTACAGCAAGGATCGCAACCGCAAGTTACCCCATAAAGACATCGTGCGCTATTTAGGCATACATTTGGACTTTAAACTGAACTACAATCACCACGTACAAATACAGATAGACAAAGCTCAAAAGGCATTCTTCTCTCATAAACGCCTCTTTTACTCAAAGGACCTTGACACATCCGTCAAGGTCCTTTGCTATAAATCTTTAATCCGGCCCATATTAACCTATGGTTGCCCTATTTGGTTTAACGTCAGCGCGAGTACTATGGAAAAGCTAAGACTTTTCGAGAGAAAGTGCCTCAGAGCTTGTCTAGGAGCATACAGAACACCTGAGTCTAACTTCACTAAAATGATCAGCAACTACAATTTATACGAAAACGTGAAAATTATTAGAATAGATTTGTTTATGCTTAAATTGATCCGAAACCACTGGTCTAGCGCGCATAGAATCAAATTTAATAGCCTAATTTACGGTCCAACCTATCCGAATCCATTATGTCACGACAAGACACGACTGACAGGATATACCTCACCGGAATCATTTTTATATCTAGACAGCGCAGGTTATATTCAGAACAATATTAACATACCAATCATCTACCATATCAATAGAAAAACTTACGACAAGAAACTCTTATACGACGTAAACACACACTTTGACGACCCCGACATACGTTTTAACTACAGACTTTCGACGATAGACTTGAACGACAAACATAGATACAACATTGACAAATACTGGTGGTTGCAGTCCAGTTAAACATACCATAGATCATAACCGAGTACACCTAAGATACACTGTATTACACATACAAACACAACTGTTTTAAATTTAAGTAGCTCTAAATCGACCATAATTACTTCATAGTTACAACCAAACTATATAAATATACTAACACAGGCAGCATCTACTGTTCCATTTATTTATTTGTGACAAGCGCGGCCTCCTCGGTAGTATAGTGGTCAGTATCCCCGCCTGTCACGCGGGAGACCGGGGTTCGATTCCCCGCCGGGGAGAGTACTATTTTTGAATTTTATTGTTTATACATAGTTTAAAGTTCTATTTTATTATATTAACATATAACTAATATCCTCCCCATTCCCTACCCCATCCTCCTTTCAACCACCACATAAGTATAGTTTTTCCCTCGTGCCGTTTTCTATACATAATCCCAATCCAGCTAACTATAAGAAATTCCTCTTTATATTACACTCACTGTAGCATTAAGTGCAGTAATTATAGTCTAGTGTTAAGACTACGCGTGCTCTGCGCTGAGCCATTAGTCTAAGTATATATTGTTTTAATGTAACCATTTGTACGTTTAGGTTTATTGTACCATTGTATATATATTTATAATTGTTCTGGCACAATAAACGTATGTTTTCAAAAAAAAAAAAAAAGTGGTCAGTATCCCCGCCTGTCACGCGGGAGACCGAGGTCGATTCCCCGCCGGAGAGGATTTCATTTTTGCCATTTTATTAATGTTTAATAATATTATTTCACTACATTTTTGTTTTGACTATATAAATTTATTTCTTCTATCTTCCCTCCCCTTTTAGACACTATTGTACAGTTTTTCTGCCCTTTTCTGTACAAACTTTATGTAATACATTAAGTTCGTTTTACTTATCATATTCCTTTTATTCCGCAATAAGTGCAATTAACTGGGTATACCAAAGTGTAAACTACGCGTACTCAAATAGAGTCTTTATTTTGTAAGAATAAGCCACATGTTCCTATTTTGTACGTTTAAGGATTGTTGTTGTGTTGTTGAATTTGTTGTATATATCTTCAGAGGCTTTAATAAACGTATAATACAAAAAAAAAGGCGTTAGAGTGTCCGACTGCGGAACCGCTGGAAGTTTTCTTACCGTAGGTTCGAGTCTCTCTTCTGGACTTAGTATTTTTTTTTCTTCAAATTCTAACTATATAATAATGCTTTATATTTATTTATAAATGTTCTAAAAACATTTTACAAATATTTTAACCTGAAATATGTATAAATATAATTTTGGAGCGTGTTTTGCGTCTTTATTTTTTTTGTCAACCACGATTGCTGTTTAACATCTCTTACACTGAAATTAATGTGAAATGTTAGCTTTCAAATTTCATACCTTTGACTACTGTGAATGGGTCGCAGATCTTTCCTTCTTTTTCTCTTTCCTTCATAAGTATAAATGCTTGCTACGGCTTCGGTATCTAACGTAGACATGTAAGGGTTATTCCACGCCAAATCTATTAACCCACTCCCTGCCAATGATACTTTTTTCTAATAAACGTATTTTTAAGTACCAGTTTGATCGTTTCATGCTTATTTTTGAATGAAGTTTCATTGCTCGATGGAAACCACGGGAAGGTGGTGGGCTTCTTTCATCAGGAGAGGCGAAGGATAGGTTAGAAGTGATTACATGGATCGGATGAGAGTAAATGGTGGATATAAGTGTTGGAAACAAGAAAAAGTATGACTCAATCTTCGTCGCTGGCGACGCTAATTACGGGATTTACCTGTTCGATATTAAATAACTTACTCAGAATTTCTGCAGGACGTACAAATCGTGAAAGGTACCGAGCATGTGATAAATAATAAATTATTGCTGCAACGTGTGAACAGCAACCAACAGTACGGTTACCATTCCCAACAATAGCGTTTAATCCCGGAGTAACCGATTGAATTTGATACGTAGTTAATGTAACATCTATATGTTTTACTATTGATGTGACGCGATTTCACTTTACATTTAATAATATTTTTTGTCTGCTTAAGGCAACGAACAGTTATATTATTATCTTCATCCATAACTTCTGCTAAGTAAGATATGGCTTGTGATAATTGGTATGATCCCGTAAATAGAATTTTTAAGTTTTGTTCTGTTAATTCCGGAAAATCAAGAATGTCGAAAGCTGAAAGTAGTTTTAAAAGAGATTTTCGCCTATTCCAATGATTATTCTCTACTTGCACTGCTAACGTATTTGCGATACCATCTTCTGATATTATTTTCGATGCTATTTCATTAGAAAGCCCTACATCTGAGTTCAAACGTTTTCCAAACGTATTGTGGAGATAATCTGCTATTTTGTAAAATATACCGACTTTGGGGAGTAACTTATTGTTCAACTGGTGATGTAACAATTTATATTTTTGTCCTAGAATTCCGTGTATCGCTTGGACTACCCAACGAACTTTTGTAACACGAAGCGCTTGATTTGATTCTGTTGTAGTGAGCTGGTTACGCTTTCCCTTCAAAGCCGGCATCAAAACTGTATAACCGCATTTTTCTAAATCTAATTTTACATCACGAAAACCTCTATCAACAATACAAATATGCCCTGATCTTAAAAGACTTGATAAACCAGTTGGATTCTTCAAAACAATCTTTAGAATCTCCGCATTATTTTGATTAACGTAAAAGGGACCAAGTATATCGATTATATAACCATTTGTTGTGCAAATTGTAAAAGGTTTGCACAATGGTACCTTTTTTTGGCCGGAATATGATTTTCGCTGTTACTCATTATTCGAACTTTTTTCATATCGAATATATGTTCCATCAAAAATCAGTGCCAATTGGTCTGTTAAATTATATAATTGTTTAGCAATGAATGGTGTTTCATTTTGAATCAAATTATTTCGAGAAATGGCCGCAAATCCGAAATGGAATGGTAGTGTAACTTTTTCGAATGTATTTAAAACAGATGTACAAAATTCCGATATTTATTTTTCGCGTTCTATTCCAAAAATTGCAGCTATCATTTTATTTGAATTTCCGGTACGTAATTTTAGTAAAAAAGAACAATGGATTGTGTAATAGTTTGCTGCTCAGATTTTCTTAAAGAGGTCATCATTTCGCGAAGTTGCAATAAATTGTCTCACGTTAAACCCGTAAATACTTCTAATTGTTCTTCGGAACGCGTAAAATCATCTACTTTATCTTTAATATGTGAAGTATTGTTGACTGAAAGATATTCAAAATAAATGCATGATTCTTTGGTATCGATTATACTAGTCTTAGAATGTATTCTTAAGTTAGAAATATCTTAGTGGAATAAACGTTTTTTTAATAAATTGTTAGAACAGCACCGATTTCCTTTTAGAACATATAATCTTCAGATGAGAAATACTTGAAATACCTAGTTTCGGCTGATATATTAATGATGCGTATTGAAGATCCACAAACGAAGCAATATTTGTATCTTGAAATGACTTTAGAAAATGGCATTTCCACATACTGTGGTTCGACTGGTTTAACGCTAGTGATGTCCATCATAAACGATGGATCCTGCACGGAAGAGATTAATGGAGTAGATGTAGAGAAGGATTCTTCTAGAGAACATTGCTTAATGGATTCTTCAGGTGAAGTTATCCTGATTGAAAATGATCCCGGTAAAGATATTGGATACTTTGATACATCAACTGAAACAGCATGAAATGAAGAAGATTCTACTGAAGAAATAATTTCAGCTGAAGGTCCGACTGAAGGAAGGGTGCTAGAGGAAGAAGGTACTTCTGAAGAAATAATTTCAGTGGAAGAAAATATTCCACTTGCTTGAAACTACACAATGAGATTCAAATGAAAAAAACGATTGGAGTACGGAATGAGGTCTGACCGAAGAAAAAGTTTCGATTGCAGAAGAAACTTCTGTTGAAGTTTCACCAAACTGAAGAAATTCTTGAGAATTACTAAAATTCGTAGTTTTTACTATTTTACACATATAGACGCGACACTTATTACACAATACATCACCTATATTCACTGCTCTCTTAAAAATGGTTGAAGACATTACTGTTTCAGCTTCTTTCTTGATTTTCCTAATCTGACCTGCCAATTTACGAATTAACGAATGACAACGAATACACTTAACACGCAAGGTTTTCCTTCCAACAAATTGTACTTTATTCCTATACATATTGAAAAATGCAGAGGGAACGAATGTACACGGACTGCCCTTCAAAACTGCCGAAATCGGATTGCCTTCCAAAAGTGCCGACACTCGATCGCGCACATCACTCGCTCATTCTCTCTATCTCTTACACTCTCTCTCACTCACTCCTACATTCTCACCTACGTTCGGCGGTTGCCGAACTTTTCAATCTTTCTCTCTTCCACGCTATCGTTTCTCACTTTTTGGATTATTCACCCATCAGCTGTTCGGCTGTTCGCTCGCTGCGTGTTGACAGTTTTTTTCGCCGGTAACCGTCTTCGCTCGCGTCGGACAACGAACGATTCGCTGTTCGGTCAGAATTCATGCGTGTTAAAGCAGGATTGTGAATAATTCGTACGCTGTTGTTAATATTCCCTTTATTAAATAATAATAGACTTAGCGAGACTATTCGTAACACGTCCGTCTTATACAAACTGATGCCCGGAACTGCACGTTTGTTACATGATTCGCGCTTGGCTTTTGTTCGTAGTACGAGAGGTGCCGAGGTTGTCCGACTCGCGCTCGGCTCGCTGCTACACAGACACATATGTAGATATGGGTTTGTGTGCGCTATGGAGAAATGAGGTGAACTTAACCATTCTCAATACTACCGCCGTTCACGCGTTTCTCGTCAATAGTTATCAGATTCAATTTGAAACATAGATCTCTGAAACGGTCTCGCGGCAGGGCTTTTGTGAATATATCCGCGCGTTGATTCTCGGACGGAACGTACTCGACGTTAATTTCTTTTTCGTTTACTTTTTCGCGTATAAAATGAAAATGGACATCTATATATTTTGTTCGCTTGTGAAATACTGAATTTCTGACTAGCTGAATAGCGCTTTGATTATCAACATATAGAGTTGTCGCTTTATTACAGGGGCATCCAATGTCCGATAGTAGCTTCCTTATCCAAACTACTTCTCGCGCTGCTGCCGATGCAGCCACATACTCGGCTTCCGTTGTACTTAGAGTCACCAGTCGTTGCCGCTGCGACATCCACGTAATGATACCGTTCGCGTAACAGAAAACGTATCCCGTTGTGGATCTCCGCGTTTCAACATTTCCGGCATAGTCGGCGTCCGAGAAACCTATTAATTGTGCTTCGCTACCGCCGCTTACATACTTAATACCGTAATTAATTGTGCCTTGCAGATAAGCGAATATTCGCTTTACTGCTCGCCAGGGCGTTGCATTGTGTTTCGCCAAATGCTTACAGAAGCTACTGCGAATGCAATATCCGGTCTCGACACGGTTGCTAAGAAAACTAATGACCCGATTGCCTCGCGATAAGGTACATTACTTAGTTTTTCATCATCCTCCTCGGCTGGGGATAGTCCTGTGTGGGGATCGGCCGGCACACTCACCGTTATCGCGTCCGTCATTCTGAATTTTTTAATGATTTTCCGTGTGTACGCGCTCTGGTGAATCGTTAATGTCTTTCGCTCTTTATCACGTTCAATCTGTAAACCTACAAAGCAATTTGAGTTCTCGACTGTTATTTTGAACGTTTCACTTAGTCGCTGAATTACTATTTTGAGAGTCTTTGCATTGTTTGACGCGATTAGGCCATCGTCGACAAACACCTCCAAATACACTATGTCGTCCTTGAGCTTCCCGACAAACACACACTTATCTGCATCACACTCTTTGAAGTTGTACTCGTTCAGAAATTACGTGAATTTGAGATTCCAACATCTTGGGGCCTGTTTGAGTCCATAGAGAGACTTCTGGAGCTTGCATGCGACGTTCCTGGGATCTTCTTTCACCTTCAGTCCTTCTGGAATTTCCATAAATATCGTCTCTTCCAGCTCTCCATATAGAAATGCAGTTTGAACATCAAACTGCACTACTTCAAGGTTTTCCGCAGCGATTACCGCTAGCAATACTCTCAGTGAATCATATCTCACCACTGGAGAAAATGTTTCCTTAAAATCAATTCCCACTCGTTGTAGAAAACCCCTTGCACACAGTCGTGCTTTGAATCGATGCGACTTCCCGTCTGCATCTGTTTTCACCCGAAACACCCACTTCGAGTCAATCAGTCTCATTTCCGATGTTCTTTTCACGAGTTTCCACGTCTTGTTTTCTTCGTGCGCTCTAAATTCGTTTTGAATAGCACCCGCCCACTGCGCGGCTTCAGTGCTATTCGTAGCCTCTTCGTACGTCATCGGTTCAACATACTCGGCGACGTTTACGCTGTACCGATACCTGCTAGGGATCTGAATTCTCGAGCGATCTCGCAGGACTGTTGAACTTCCTCGTGCTGACTCGTCCACTTGTTCCTCAACTTCGTTGTTGTCTTCTTCTCCAGCACCAATCATATTCTCGTCCTCGTGCTCGAACTCGTTTTCGGCTTTCGATTGTGGAAGAATTACTTCGATTTCATCTTCTTTCTTTTCTGCTCTCGCCGGCGCCGCTCCGACTATCTCATTGAACACGACGTTACGAGCTATGCTTATCTTTTTCGATTCTGGATCGTACACCCGGTAATTCGTTGATTCCTCTGTATATCCGACAAAAATCTTCTTGCTCGCTCGCGCATCAAATTTTCGCGTGAATTGTTTGGGGATATGCACGTACGCATCCGAACCAAAAATTCGTAGATGCTTCAGATCCGGAGTCTTCCCAGTCCAGGTTTCGTACGGCGTTACTGCACCACTCGCCCATACGGTTCGATTTAGGACATATACCGCACAATTCACTGCCTCTGCCCATAGACTCAACGGCAGATTTTTCGCAATTATCATCGTGCGCGCACTTTCAACAATCGTCCGATTGTCGCGTTCGGCTTTGCCATTTTGCTCCGGATTGTGCGGCGCCGTCATTTCTCGTTGTATCCCATTTTTCTCGAGATAATTGTTCATTTCTTTATTGCAGAATTCTCGACCATTATCCGAGCGTAGCGTTTTCATTTTTCGACCGAACTTGTTCTCGATCATCTTCTCGAAGATCTTAAATTTTTCGTATACTTCGTATTTCTTCTTCATGAAGTATACGTGTCTGTAACCGGTAGCTTCGTCCTTGAAGATTAAAAAATATCTTGATCCTCCGACCGAGTTCACTGACATCGGTCCACAGACATCCGAGTGCATTTTCTCGCCTGGTTTTATTCTCTTATCGCGTCCCAGTTTCTTGTTAAAGGGCAGCCTGTGCAGTTTCCCCATTTGACACGATTCACAGAAAACGTCCTTTTTGTCCAAAATTGACACTCCATTCACTAATCCCCTCTCGGCCAATTCGCGTATCGCGCGCTTCCCAATATGTCCCATCCGCTCATGCCACACGGTTAAATTCGTCGTGGCTATATTCGCTTCTTCGGCGCTTCCTTCTTTTGCGACCTTAAAAAACATGCGATACACATCGTTGCCTTGCTTCATGCCTGTTGCGAGCACCTTGTCATCATGCACTAATTCAACATGATCACCTTTAAACTACACTCTGAGTCCCTTTTTTATACAGACACCAACGGAGAATAAGTTTTTCCGCAGTCTCGGAACATGCAACACTTTCTCAATTCGCGCATTGTGCCACACCCCATCGATAAGTCTTTTGATTTGCATCGTGCCTTCACCAGCAACGTTGCAGCACAGACGAGGTATACGAGTAGACCAATCACCTTATGGACTTTCGCGGCCCAATCTGACTGCCATACCGACCTGAAAATTCGGAGGTGATTTTAGCGGCCTCTTCTTATGGATGGCGATCAGTTGAGAAACTATTCACTGAATTAGTATTGATGGGCAGAAAGCTGTAGTGTGTGCGTAAATACATGTGAGTTGGCAGTGCAGTATTATCAGACGGCAAGCCTGTGGCCAAAGGAAACTGCCCCTCCACTTACACACACAATGCACAACCACCTTGTATATGAGTTCTGGCGTTTCGTAAAGCTTCGGAGATTCGAGAAAGGCGGCGAATGTGAGTCTACCCTTTTTGCTCTCAATACAACTGAAATTCGACCTAGCATCACGGCATGCGATATCGAATCTCGACTGCCGAGGCATTTTTTACTTTCCGACCTATGTATGCGCATATAAGCAAAATACCATAATGTAAAAAAATTTCAAAAATTTTTTTTACGGAAATACACGTTTCAAGACTCCCTAATCATATTTTAACTATTAAAAAAAAGACATCTTTTTACTATGCTTATGGACGTGCATTCATATATTTATAGTATTTATGCGATTGAGTCTAAACAACCGAATGAATTTCAATGTACTTTTAAATTTTTAAATCTGAAAAAATTTGGAAATACTGTCCTATTTGTCCTCTTTGTTTAGCAATTTAAAAAAAACGCTGATTCGTTGAAATCAATCATATTAAAATAAAAGACTGGAAAATTTTTCTTCTTTCAATGAAGAAAACTCTTTTACTTAATCTTTTTCGAAGGCGAAGGTGAAAAAGTCGATTTCGCCACGGCAACAATGGTTGGACGCGACGCATGGACATTCCCCCGAAATGGGGGATCGGTTTTTGTTTTCTAGAAACGCGAGCGAGGCGATCGAAAACGCGAAATGCGTTAGTTGGATAACGGAGAGAGTCGCGAGGTTCCGTATGAAATAAAAAGACACGACCCCTAGCAACAGCATGCGTGTTTTGTTTGCCCCACATAGTCATCCAAAGGCTAAAGCTTGAAATTAAAATCAAAATAAAAATTAAATATACAATATAAAATTTTTCTATATTGCAGAAGATAGGGATAAATTATAGTTAATTGTATTATGTAAAATTTATTTCAAACACTTGAAAAATCACCTTCAGTCTTCTCCATTGATCATCAAGCCTTTCTTTTTTGAATGTAGATTAACTTGTTTTATTTCCAATTAATTTATATTTGCAGGCATGTTTCTATAAATTTCAAATCCATTAATCAATTTGAATTTGTGATATTATGTCAGCCAGTTTCGAAAAAATGGTTTCAAGAAAAACGCATTTAAAATTTCTGATATCATTATTAACCGCTGGGTACTCTTCCCTTTAAATGACTATAATTTTGTTACTTCTACGAATTTTAATGAGTCTACGTTTATAATAATTGCTAAATAAGGAGGACGAGTTGCAAGCCAAAGATCAGTTGCAGGGTTTTTAAAAAAGTCAGATTGGCATTTTTCTTCTCATTTTTGCGGCATGTTTGCAAGGGATGTGTCCGATATATACATATGGATATAATCAATTCATTTTCCTTCAATAATTCTCCATTGCAAAAATTCTACAGTATTCTTACATTTTTTTATATTTTAAAATTTTCCCATATGATTAGAAAGTAGGTATACGGCGAAAGCTATACAACTTTATATGTATACAGGGTGTTCGGCCACCCCTGCGAAAAATTTTAATGGTGGATTCTAGAGGCCAAAATAAGACGAAAATCAAGAATATCAATTTATTGATGAAGGCTTCGTTAAACGGTTATTAACGTTTAAAGTTCCGACAGTACTGAATTTTTTTCTCAAAAATGCGCAAGATTTCGGGTGTATGTGTATTCACCAAAAATGATTGCAATTGACCCCCGGAACCGACAATAATTTTTTCAGAACGATTTGAAATTTTTTTTTTCGTCGAAAAATTTAGGCACCTACCCCCTATCGATTTTTGTTAAAAATTCTTTTTTCATTTTTAGTAATTTTGTTTGATGTTCTACAGAAAAGTTGTCTAATACTTTTTTGTAGGTACCCATGGGCTCTACTTCAAAAAAAAGTTTCATTGAAATATATTCACAATTGTAGGAGTTATGGCTGTTTGAAAATTGGACCATTTTTATGGGGTTTTTCTCATTTTGCGGGGTCAAGGACCAACCTTTCGAATATTTTTGCGATTTCTACATATTCTCCACCAAAATACGCGTAGTTTGCTTTTTTAAACATTAAAATCGTCCAATCCGTTCAGAAGTTATGGTGTTTTAAAGATTCGCATGAAAATTCAGGCAGACATTTCTGGTCAGAAATTATATTTTCGGTAAGGAATTTTTTTCTCGAAACTGAGTAGGATTTCGGGGGTATGTCTGTTGACCAAAAATGCTTGCAATTGACTGCTGCAACTAAAAATAATTTTTCCAAGACGAATCGAAAGTCTTTTTTTCGCCGAAAAATTTCAGCACCTATCCGATTTTTTTTCTCGAAAGTGGATAGGATATCGAAGACATGTGTATTCACCAAAAATTATTGTAATTGACCCCCGCAGCCGAAAATAATTTTTCCAGAACGATTTGAAATTTTTGAATTTAATTGTTAATAACTTTTTAACGAAGCCTCCATTAACAACTTGGTATTCTTGATTTTCGTCTTATTTTGGCCTCTAGAATCCTCTATTAAAATTTTTCCCAGGGGTGGCCAAACACCCTGTACATAGTGCATGATCGCTTCGTATGGAAAGTCAATAAATCTTCAAAAAGCGTCCAGGTCAGATTTCGAGAAATGTAAGGTCTGTCAGTCACGATGGCTTTTGCCGTTTACTGACGATCCGAACGTGTGGCGATTGGCGATGCCAGGCCTGCTTTCGAGGAATGTAAGCGACGTCAGCGATGCAAGAGCGAGAAGGAAAGCGAGTATCAGCCTGTTCTTCTCGCCTCTTCCGAAACTTTACGAGCTCACGTATACACAATTGGGCATAGTGTGCGAAAGTGGAATGAGGAGTTCCTGGGGCCCCCGATGCGCGGTTTGATAATACTGATTTCGAGTCGCAAATACGTTTTTGCCGAGTTATTTTTTAAATAAATGATGTATTACAATTTAAGATAAAAAATAGAAGATTTGCGGTGTACGTCTCAATGAGATACATTCTTAGGTATTTTAATAATCTTGAAATTTTTAAATAACCTTAATCGATTGATTACTCCAATGAAATTAATCGCTTAATGTCTAATTATGGACCGTACAGCTTTCATTTCGTTAAAAAATAATAAAATTTCTGAAATTTCATTTTCTGTCTCACTTCCTCTTTTGTTCATTTCCAAATCTGTTGGTAACGTTGCGAGTGACACGGAAATGGTAATGGGGCTCTAGAGCCCCAGAGAATCGGGCCGAAAAAATACATTAGGTGATAGGTCTACTCGTATACCTCGTCTCTGGTGATAGGTCTACTCGTATACCTCGCCGGTGGTTGCAGATCTGGTTATCACCAAGTGATATTGTGGCGCCAGTAGTGTCAGTCTTGTAGTCGGTAAACCAGTCGCGTCGGTAAGTTAGATGCCTCGACGCACCGCTGTCGATCAGCCAGGCCTCACTATGATCGGCCGCCATTACATAACTTTGCGTCGACAGCACCGATGCGTTTTCTGCAGTTTTCGAATTCAAGGTGACCGAATTTTTCACCGTCTCCACTACGAATGCACAGTCACGGGTTTTGTCACCTTCATCGCGCAGCTTCTGTGTGTTTCGACACTGAAACGCAAAATGTCCCATCCCGTGACACCTGTAACACCGTATTTCCTTTTTATTTTTTTTTTTCCTTGTTCTCGGTACTTCTCGCTCTCCGCGGACGTCGATTTTTAGCGACCACTGCTAACGCTTCCGAAGCATCTTCGTCGCTATTGAGCCTCGCATCCTCTCTAATCAATCTTTCTTGTAGATTATCGAGAGTTTGTCGTGCAGGATCGACACTATCCCACGCCACTTGCAGCGTGCTAAACCTCGTGGACAGACTCGCGAGAATCTTTGGCATAATTGTGGCATCCGATACATTTTCTCCGACGTCCTTGAGCTGACTTGCCATGTTCATTACCCTGGCCACGTACTGTACCGCCGTATCCATTTCGCTTATCCAATACGCGTGAAACCTTTGTAGCATACCCAGCTTGTTTGTCGCTGTCTTCTGCTCGTGTATTAAACATAATTTTGTCCACATTTCTTTCACTGAAATGCACGATAGCACACATGCATCGTCTTTTATATTTTTCTTCAACGCGTCCGCGTGTCCCACTTCCGCGACCGGCTCACCCCTTGTACCGTCTACGATATCGAGAACATCGTTCATAACAAATAACGCGTTCACTTGAGCTTTCCAGCCCTGGAAATTCGTTCCATCGAAAGACTTCACACCCTTCACTGAGATTCCAACAGACATCGCAGATCCGTTTTTTTATCCCCGTACGTTTTCCGACACGTTCCCACAAGCACTCGAACAAAAAACTGACGTCCGTTTCGCGCCACGTGCACCTCCCTGAATAATCTTCACAGCGTTCACACAATTTCAGCGCAGTTACACATTAACTGAGCCCATAACCTGTTAAAGCAGGATTGTGAATAATTCGTACGCTGTTGTTAATATTCCCTATATTAAATAATAATAGACTTAGCGAGACTATTCGTAACACGTCCGTCTTATACAAAATGATGCCTGGAACTTCACGTTTGTTACATGATTCGCGCTTGGCTTTTGTTCGTAGTACGAGAGGTGCCGAGGTTGTCCGACTCGCGCTCGGCTCGCTGCTACAACACAGGTAGCTGCAGAAGAGTCGGAGCAGCCGAATATTTTTAGGCTCGACAATTACCACTCTTCGCGACCAGAACCGTTCCATAAAACTTGACCTTACCTACAGCTGCACATCACGTTCAAATCACCGCAGTAAAACCATTACCTGCTAGCCCTAACTGATCAACATTTCCCAAAAATGTTTAAACATCCAAGCTCCACCTCAAGACCATTTTTAGATCCACCCTCACAATATAACCGACTAATCCAAAATCATACAGTTTACCTTTCCCCAAAATGACATCAGCCAATTAGAACCTTAACCTCCTCGACAACCGAGCAAACACGGTCGATCAGATCAGAACTCAACCAGAGGTCAAAGAAAATACATCAAAAGTTCACTTACTACTTCATCAAACCACTTGTACAGATATTGTGTATTAAATTTTAAATAGTGTTACCAAAAACCTCTTGTAAAAACTCATTGCAAAATCAACCATTAGACACACAACTCTTCGCGCATTAAGTTGCACGAAGAAGAGCGAACGCAAACGATCCGTTGAACCGGACAGATCGTCATCCTGCGTCGCAACAGAGGTGAACTTAACCATTCTCAATAGATGTTTTTATTCTTATTCTTATTAATTTGTATGATTCACACCATTGACAGACTTTAGAAATATTTTGTTTACATCTTCTGTAATATGTTTTATCTTTATCCACTTCGAATTTATTAAGGAGACTTGAGAACCTGGATCATATGTTCCCATTATCTCTATCTTATTCTCAACTAGTAGCTTAAGTTTGATCAATGGTGTGACTATTCGTTTTTTTTCTCTGTACTTAGATTTACTTCTATTACTGAATTGCTTCCTATAGTTTTAGGTTTCTCTTTTTTCCCTAGTTTAAACCAGCATTTCTCTTCTGGGTGGTATCTTACACCTTTACCCATAGCCTCACATGTCTTGCATGGTTTTTTTTTCTTCATTTCTAACTCTGTATTCTGGTTTACCTTCCTTTTTGAATATTTTCTTTTTATTTGTTATTCCTTCCAGCTTTTGTAATTCATTAATTAAATCTTTCGTATTTTCTATTTCATCTCTATCAATTTTCTCTCTGATAAATTCTGGCAGACCAAATGCAATCCTATCTATCGTTGTATCAGCGACCAAATTCTTGTTTATTTCTAATAATAGTCGTTCTTTCTTTATTGCATATTGTACTAGTGAACCTTCTTTATACTTAAAATAATGTGCATATGTTCTGTTACTCCATCCTTTACTTGAAAAGGTTTCTATTAAAACTTGTTTCCATCCATGCCAATCGTTTTCATGCTCTCCTCTTATTACTGTAGAAGTGTACCAGTCTTGACAAGTTCCATCTAGAAATACTCTCAATAGTTCGATTTTAGTTTCATCTTTTTCTATCTTAAATCTTTCACATTCTTTTTCAAATGAGTCTACCCATTGTCTAACGTTAGATGTTTTATAGTTAAATTTTCCTAATACGAATTTATCTACAATGTGCTTTAAATTTCTTTCTTCTTCTTTTTTTTCTGATTTTTCAACTAGTTTTTCCAGTATTTTCACCAAGTCTGATTGTTCTTTCATATTCTTTTGAGATATTTGTTTTAAATATTTTCCTTCAAACTGGAAATTTCCTTCATCATTCAAATATATCTTTTGCAATTCTTCTGATAGCATTATCCATATTTCCAACTGATCATATCTTTTTACTAACGAATTTTTTATTTTCTTGAAAACATTCGTCTTTTTTAACTCCTCATGAAAATCTGCATAGCTGAGTTCATCTGATATAGCATATTTTTCCCCTTGTTCTATACCAAGTGAGGTTACAGCTATTACTGTAGTTTTACTATTCTTCGGGGCAGCCACGGCTCTGAACTCGAATTTTAATTTCATTGTGTGACGAAAATTGTCGTTTTATAATAGGATTTATAATTAATTTTTGAGGTTATTCGAATAACGTAACCAAATTAGTTTCTCTGTAAACAAAGTGTTTGCTTTATTAAAATTAAACTATTTACAATATTTACATTAAATCTCACCTGTAAACAAAGAAACGACAATTAAAGTCAATTATCCGTTTCTCTTTTACAATGCTGTGGAGATTTGCTGTTATGCTATGTAATACTGGTATGTCTCTATTTTCTCTCTGTCTTTTCTCTACCTCTTCGATTTCGATTAATCGACCATTCGATAAAATGACTAACGGGTGTCATAGATGCGCGGTAAACTTAATTTAAAGAGAGTATATTCTCTTTACATATATTTATAACCATGTTCAATCTTCTCGAGCGGACCATAATGATCAATATGTATTGTCTGAAGAGGCTTAGTTCCCTTATCATAAATATGAAGTTCACCTTCTGCTTTCCGGGTTGGAACTGAATAAGTTAAACATCTAATACAATTAGTAATATAATCCTTTGTTACGTCGGATCCCCGTCGGTATTAGCAAGAAGAGATTCCCCTAGGCTTACCCGGTCACCTTCCCCTCTGAGTACAGTCATCGCTCCGGCGGCGAACTTCCCCCCAGCGCGACGTCACGGATTGCCTTTGGAAATGTTGGCGAGTCAGGATACCTGGGTGGCGGCGTAGCGGCCTGTGGCGTTGCGGGTTGGTGGCGGGAGGTTTAACTTCGGTGACTGAATTCAAGCAGCGGTTTTGAAAGAGGCAGATTCAGGGAACAGAATAAACCACTCGCGGCTAAATTCAAACACTGTACTTTATTGTTTACAAAATAAATAGAAGCCTTTGCGCGGCTCCAGCGTGTAATAGGTTATATTAGTTATGAAACGATCTTCGCTATTTATTAGCCAAGCAACGCCTATCAGTACAATAATTATGTTCACTCATTCCGCTCCAACTCTCTCTCTACTTTCCTGGAAGCCGATGCCCCCTTTTATTACTTTCAGACAAACGGGGTGGGAGCCCTTCCCGGTGGTCCGAATTCCTTGCGATACCCGGCGATCCCTATATCCCTGCCTTAGACTTCGCGCCTAGAAGCGTTCCCATATTTCCCGTTACCCTACACCATATGCAGGTATCATTCATTTACTTATCGATCGGCCTCAGCTAACAGTTCGTTCTGAAGGTATAAAATTCCCATATTTCTCAGGTTACCTTACACCGAATACAGATATTCTTCCATTCATTGATCGGGCTCGGCTAACAGCTCGCTTCGAAAATGCCCACTCCATTATATATCTCCTAATCCTATGCGTATTCAATTCATAACATTAATTAATCATTCCCCAAAGCTTTTCATAAAACCGAAATGAATATGAACATATCAACTAATACATAACCCGAATTAAATATCCCGGTCTCCGCGATCCAGCTACTTACTATCTAGTAACTTACTATACAAAATATGGGGAGAAAGGAGTCAGGGTGGGGGAGACGTACGCCACGCGGACGTTACACTCTTCTCGTTGTCACCCCTCCGTTCGCACTGGCAAAATTGTTAAACAACCCTAATTGGTTAACCCCACGTGTTGGGCCTTTCCAATCAGGGCCATTTATTTTCCCCAAATCACCGCCTATTTCTTCCGCCCTCGGCGTGCTTGTTTTCGAAACGGTGTGGTGATCGAGGGGGACGACGTTGCGTCCTCACTGCAGGATTTCCTTCGAACCACCCGTGCTGGGCCCACTTGGCGAACCTCCGATGGGAACGCGTCGAGTGTCCTCCGGAAATCCCTAATTTACGACCGTTTTTATTTGCTGTTGAGGGGCTTAGGAAAAGAATTTACTGAATGCATTCGCTACGCGAGTCTGGAGAATATCTTCCTCAAAAACAGCTTCGATGAACAAGAGTCGTAAATTACGTGGACCGTTTGCACGAAAGAAAACTTTCTCTTGTGCGTACGACCGGACGCTACAATCCTTCTTGTGCTGTCTTTTTCTGTATTTGGAAACATCAAAGAGCGACGGATCGAGGTGCTGGGTACATTTATCGAATGGGAGGTAGCTATTTTCTAATGGAACGCTTCCACTGTTCCGTAAGTGATCAGAAACTGCAAGACTTATGAGATAGGAGGTTTCGTTAGTTACCTCTGTTGAATAAATGTACTATCCACTGAGCTTGCGACGATACGAGTACGTACATGTTTTGGAGGTGCCATTAAGGGTTAAGACCAGTGTAAAAACCAGAAATAAAACGTTTTTTGGCGATTTTTGTTTGGATGGATAGAAAAGTAAGAGGATAATAATATTCAAGAATGTTATTAACCATGTCGTTAAATGTTAAAAAAAATATATTTATTCAAAAATAGTGCAAAATGACCATGCTGGAGCTATTCTCGCGAGGCACGTTTTGAATTTGAGGCGCTCTGCGGCACGCAGTGTAACTGACGCAAAGGGTATAGCCGAATAAGGGGGTCAAATGTGTCCTTGAACCAAAGACATACGATGGATCCATCGATAGAGCATCAGAAAAGAACATTCTGTGCCAAATTTCAACCCTCTATCTCAGGCATGTAAAACTCATATGATATTAAGGGCCACATGATCTATTTTCACAAAATTAATGGAATACGATTTTTAGAGTCATTTTTTAAACTAAAAATATTTTATATTTTATTGTATATTACACAATATACAATAGATACATAGACATTTTATATTTCATGTTATTTTTTAAACTTAAACTACAAATATTTTATATTTTTTATAAAAAACGAAAATTTGGTTGAATATTGTTTGAATATCGCGTTAATTCGACGTATTCTAAAGTAGAATAAAATTCGTCACCCGGTATTGTTTTTCAGCGTATGTAAGTGACCAGCGGTACCTCGGTCGTCGTGTCCGCTACGCGAAAACAGTACGGGATAGAAAAACAGTCGCTCTCAGGTTTTTTTCGAAACATCACGCGATCGACCACGTAACGCACAATTTCGAATAAAAGTTTCAACGCTCTTGTCTAGAGAAGGTACGACAATTTTGTATTAGACAAAGATGGACACAAAAAACGCCTACAGCGCCGCTCTTCAGAGGTTTCACCCTTCGAGCGAACATTTTGATTGTCCGTGCTCGTCTGTCACTCTTAATCTGGAACCGGCAGGAAACACATGAGCATACGACTCCGCTCCACGGACGTTCCAATACTCCCGAATAGTTACGAGTTACTCGAACTCTCGAAGAAATTGTAAACGTGGACAGGAAGTAATACGAGAACGGATTGTGAAACAATCCCTTACCGTGAACACTTCCACAACCCGTTTCTAATTTAAAACAAATCAGGTCGGGCTAGTGCCACATCAACAAGACTGTAAAAACTCGTGGATTATAATACGAGATTTTCAGTCAGCGGTGGCTATAATCCACATCAGTCTGAATACAGACACGTATCGCTGCAATCAGAGGTCGTGTCCGAGGTATCGAGTTTGATTTTCGCACCTCCCTTGACTGTCGAACGGATAAACCCCCATCTATAATGGCCTTATTGGCGCATTCCTTGGGTGGACTTGCCGTCCTCCAGTCGGTGTTCTGGACAACTTTGAGTTCCCGGCATCCGGCGACCAGCTAAAGCATGGTTCACTCATCGCCAGTGTATACGTACATTGGTCGTAGAACACCGCTCAAATAGCGCCTTGGTGAACGTACCTTAATTTTCAGTCGCTGCATGCGCCGTTAAGGTACTGCACCACACCGTGCCCCTACGCATTACGAGAACGGTGAGAAGCCGAGGAGCAGGCAAACAGTTGGAGCCTTTCAACCGTCCTCCGTTTACCTCTCCTAGTCGAGAATTGCAGTGGTGGAAAAATCGAGATTGATTCTCGCCTTTCCAAACTGCAATCAAACGTTTCCTGGTTTAAAGGAAACGGTCACACATACAGTCCGCTAACTTAGCTGCGTATCGCGACGGCTGAGTTCCCCGCTCTTGAGTGCGACAAGCACAACTAGGAGCGCGAGAACATTAGAACAAGACGGACATCGTGACTAATGTTAACGAGTATTTACGCATAGTTTCGTCTCTTTTGTTTCAGTACAGCGTGACGCGAACCGCCATCCGACGGCCGAGAGGACGGTTTTTTCCGGTCAGACGCCAGCCAGACATTTTGAGCTGCAAAAAGAAAATAATATTAGGAGTCAGTGTTTGTTGTTTTTACTGAAAATAAACGGATTCGTCGACAATTCGACGAAGCGAAAAATAAATTAAATGTGCAATTATTACTTTTCCAACGTCCTCTCCCTCGTAATCCGGACCTCCGTTAGACGAGGCATTCAAATAAAATATTTGAATCCTCCCTAATCTATCAAATATTGCTAGAGTACTTAGGGACTCTAACTGGGGTCAGGATGAGGGAACAGACAGGGAGAGAAATTGTTACAAGTTTTCCAATAAATTTTTTATTACAAAAATATAACTTAAATTTTTATAAATTGTAATAATGGAAGCTAAACCAAAACGGGGGAACAACTATATCAAAACGGCGGCTCGGAGTTTTCGGCCGGTTACTCTGATTTCCTTCTATTATTGCTGCGGAGGCTTTCTGAAACAAAAGACTTCGGCAAATAAATACTTTGCGGGCAAGTCAACAATCGCGCCCTCGTCAGCTGCTTATCTCGCGCTCCAGCGAAAGTCTGGTGTGCCTGGAGGGGAAAGCTAACTGGCTATTTAGCGTTATAAGAAGTGGACTGTATTTTTGTTTTTTGATCGGTGATATTCGTTTTCTACGATCTCACTGACGTGCACAATCGGAGAGACGAGGTTTTCCTCCATTCTATCGGGTTCGCTTCGCAATGCCACGGACGGGAAACCAAGTGGAGATTGTACAAGAGATTATATCCCGCGAGCACGCTCACCGTGCGGATGGCTGCATGGACACCACCGACGCAACAGGATCTTGCCTGGTTCGGCTACCTCGACGGCGGCTCCTCAGAAGCGATCTGCGGCCTGCCCACGCTAATGCCTCGACAGCGATTCCTTCCACGAAGGAACGCCCGGCAGCCAGCTGTGGCTTCCTCGACGGAGGCTATTGTGGGCCGAGGAACTGGTCTGCGGCTTATCGATTTAGGACATTTCTTACTATTTTGGGCTAAAAAAATTTATGTATTTTCAAAATACGAATAATAAAGTGAGCGAAATATTCGTATGAAAAAATCTTATGGTTTTTTTGGGTAAAATTCGGAAAGAATGTCTATTTTGTTGTCTACTTTATTAAAGGACACCCCTAAATACATATATCTGTTATTAACCATGCCGATAATCGAGTGTAATATTGTATGGTTTTATGGTACTTGAAAACTGCTTTGACGGCAAGACAGTATACAGGGTAAATTTTCCAACTGTGTAACCGCTAGAAAGTTTTTCGACCGCAAGTTCGAGTCTCTTTTTGGATTTAACTATTTCGTGTTTATTCATCATTTTTTTTCAAGTGTTAATTATATAACAATGATCCATATTTACATATAAATGTTTTAACGGTATTTCAGAAATTTCCTTACATTTTTTAAAATAACGTGTATGTATCGGAATAACTAAATAACTATGAGGTTTACTAATCATTATCGACGGGCTAATTATATTCGAAGTCTAATCGGATCTTGAAATCAGGATATAAAACGTAAATGTAAAATTACATTGAAATTCATTAAGTTGTTTAGACTCAATCGTATTAATAATATAGATACATAAACTAATCTAAGACTCAATCGTATTATTAATATAGATACATAATAATTCTTGTTTTTTAATAGTTAAAATGTGATCAGGGGGCCATCAAACGTGTATTTCTGTAAAAAAAATTTTTAAAATATGTTTTCATTCTACTACTTTGCTTCTACATACATATATGCCTACATAGGTAGGAAAGATAAATGCCTGGGCGGGAATAGAGTCGACCTTAGTTATATTTAATGAAAAATTTTTTTCGAAACAACCCCAGGAATTGTGAAAATTTTTTATTTTTGTAACCCGTTTTTCTCCATTAAATTTCCATGTATCGCTGTTATACAGTTTTATACCCCTCTGAATTCGTCTTTTTACACTTTTATAAGGATATAAAAACAGAATTTTGAATTTTTTGTTTCTTATAAATTACGATCGTAAAATTTCAAAAATTAATTGCGAGAAAAAAATATACTTTCTCACATTATATTTTCTTCGTTAAATAGGACAAGTTTTACCTATATCATTTTTTTATATGTTTGTAAATAACGAAGATATTTAGTGTTTCTATTTCAATTACTATAACATATAGAATCAATGCAAGGAAATATACCGTATAAAATGAATAGCCGTGAAACTAAAAAAGGAATATGCAGTGAAATGAAATATGAAATAATACATCATATAATACATTCATAATATGAAAATGTAATGCAACATTCAATGACCACGAGTTTGATGCGATTACGAGACATTGGGACGGGAAACTTTCACCAGCTTTACATGGGGCAGGAAAAGTCAAAGATTACCAATAATCATCACTTCTAGAGGTGTCATACGGCTGCTGTGGATTCCTATCATTCCACGTAACAGTGGGAATGATCAAGCCTCTGAGGTATATGACTCATTAGATGAATGGTGCAACCAAGTTCAGGCATTTTGCTGTGACACTACATACTCCAACGAACACTGGACGTTTCCAAGGTGCTTGCGTTCTACCTGAACAAAAATTAAACAGGGATATCTTATATTTACCCTGTAGGCATCGTATATGTGAGATTATTCTACAGAATGTATTTAACGATAAACTATCAAAATCTTTGGCTCCCAGTGCTCCGCTACACGAAACATAACCAAAAATTGATAAATTGAGATTTGTAGCCGGAATTGTAATTAAATATGTCCACCAAACAATTCAAACTACAGTAGTTCAAGAAATGATCCAATTTTCAACAAATATTCTAGAAAATGAGCTACAGCCACGAGAGAATAATAAAGAAATTCTTGATCTTGTTATTATTTTCATAGATGGAACTCCACCAAAAAATATAAGTTTTCGAGCTCCAGGAGATTTTTATCACGCTCGATGGATGACGGAAGCTTTGTATTGCTTGAAAATGTATTCATTCAAGGAACAATTTAATTTGAGTGATAAAAAAGAAGGTGGAATTAGAGATATTTGTATCTTTCTCGCCAAAGTGTATTTAAAGTCATACATTAAAAGTTCAACGACGATGGAAGCTTCACGCCAAGATTTGGAATTCGTTGCAGAACCTCATTTGTATCATGAGATTGGTGAAGAAGTAAGCAAAGTAGAAATAAAGAAATGTTTCAACCACTTGTGGTACTTAACATCGGAAGCATTAGCATTATTTTTTCCGATAACAAAGTGGAAAAGGACAGTAAGATATGAACGCTAGAGGCGATGGGTCTACGAGGCTATACATGACTTTAACAAAAGACTAAAAATTGGCACTGAAAATATACAATATTATATTGACAAAGGACTGGACCATTTTGTTTTCCACGAGGCAACATGATTTTTTGAAAGAATTTCCATGTCAACTGAATTTTTGAGAATAGATCCTGACACGTGGGAAGATGATGACAATTGTAATGACACTGCTAAACGTGAAGTTAAATTTATGAAAGAATACAATTAATTACTATCCAAAAATGAGGAAGAAAAACAATTTTACATAAGAAATAATTTCAAAACGCCGAAAACAATTTCCTAATGTGATAAAACATACTTTAATGAAAGATATTTTAACACAATATTAATAATTTCATTTTTTACTCTCTTAGATATTACTTCAATGCTTTAGAATTGCTTTTTTTATGCTATATTTTCTTCTATAAATAGACGGTTTAAATAGAAATATGTAAATTCTATACATATCGTAGTTATTTGTGAATATATAACAAAACTGTTCGAACAAAAGTTTGCAGAATCAAATGTAACCCTCAAAGAAAAAATTTTTTTTCAAAGTCAATTTTTAAAATTTCAGTCCTTGTTTTTCTTTTTTAATGCAATGATATATTTTTTGTTGATATTTTTATACAGCGCAAAAAGACGAATTCAGCGATATACAAAACTATAAAAACTGTGAATTAAAACGGAGAAAAACGAATTACGAAAATAAAAAATTTTTAATTTTTATGTGCCACACTTTTTCATCTAATGGCATAATCCTAAGGGGTGTTCCAACGAAAATCCTAATGTTTAAAAATATGTGGCTGAATCACAGACGACGTATACGAGTAGACCTGCAAAATTCGGAGGTGATTTTAGTGCCCTCTTCGAATTAGTATTGATGGGCAGACAGCTGTAGTATATGCGTAAATTCATATGAATTGACTATGGGAGGGATTGAAAAAGGCAATCCAGTACAGTAATGCCTACATAAATGACCAAGCTCGGGACTGGCTTCGGTCATTTATGTGGGCATGGTTAGTTCTCAGAATTCAGCAGAGATAGGGAAGGAGAATAAGTGCGAGTAAGATACAATAGCTTGCACCCGGAATTATATATACAATGTATCGATAACGATCGGCGGCGTCAGGTTGCATTCGACACGCTCGATGTTCAAAGTCGCTTGGCTTCTAAGAATTGGTGGGGACACCTCTGGTCATTTATGTGAGCAGACATCAGGTCACTTATGTGAAATACACGTTTTAAGACCTTCTGATTATATGTTAACTATTTAAAAGAAGACTTTTTTACTATGCTTATGGTCGTGCGTTCATTGAGTACCTATACTAGTAATACGATTTAGTCTAAACAACCGAATGAATTTCAATGTTATTTTACATTTTAACTTCATGTTCTCATTTCAAGGTTTGATTAGACTTTAAACATAATTAGTTCGTGGATAATAATCAATATACCTTTTATAGTTTTTTAGTTATTTTGATACATATACGTTATTTGTAAAAAATTTTTAATATATTTTATAAAATCTTACGAAGAGTTAAGTAGTAACTAACAAATTAAAATTTATTTATTTATAAACGGGTTTAAAAGTCATAATGTACAAAAAAGAAGGGTACATTGTGACGAGCAATGTGGAAAATATAACTATAACAAGAAATATAGAAACAACAGTATATTTGTTAGAAGCTAAGAGTTTTAACCAGTGCCCGGACGAGGGAGAGAGTTTTGACAAGTTTTAATTAAGCTTTTCTCTTAATTTCGTATCACTTCCTTACGTATGTAGGATTACAATGGTAAAATCTATTCCTTTAATAGAAATGCGCGAATAGATTACAATGAACGTATAACTCGTAAAAACGGGGAAAAACACACACACAATAACAAATAACATTCGTAAACGTAACGTGGAACACAACTTAAACTAACCGCAATTGTAATGTAATATGTAAAAATATTCGTAATTGTATCGTATCGTATCGTAATCACAACGTTCACTTGTAACGGACTGCCGTCAAAAATCCCCCTCGCCTTCTGGACGCCTGCTTCTATCCTTTTTCCCCTCGAACATTTGCCGGTTTCACGTCCGGCAAAGCTTCGAGAACGTTCTCGTCGTTTCGCATCGATGTTTCGTAACCATAGTTTATGCACTCATACAATCAATCATTTATTCAATCAGAGTCGACACATTCATGTAATTCGATCATTCCAGAACGTTCTTGACGTTTCGCATTTACCCCTTGCCAGTTCCTCATCCGGTATTACTTCCCGAATGTTCCTATCGTTTATAAACATTCCATCTCTAAGACCGACGCACTCATACATTCACCCATTCAATCATTTAATCAGAGTTGACACATTCAGTCCGCTCAGCTGTTCACCGCGATCGATGCGATACGACGAAGAACGCTCGTCCCCTCAGTAGTTTCCTCCCGTGTGCCCTTTCTGCGTTTTCGCTTGGGCCGTGAAGTCCGGCCGGTGTGGGAGGCTTGAACCGGTAGATTGGCCGCTGGCTGAGCGGACGGCAGGGCTACCTCCTCCTTCCGTTGGTCCGCCAGGAAGACGCTCGACTTCAGATGTCCGTCCGGTCCCCATCTGAGGACGTATTGCCCCCCCCCCCCCGGAACCCGGCAATGATATCTTCGGGACGTCGTTAGAACCCTGGCCGGAATTCTAAAGGTGTCCAGCCCGATGTTCAATGTCACTTCGGCGGGTGGTTCCGGAGTTCGAGTTGAGCCTCCAGAAGTTGAGTCGATCTCAGAATCGCCCGAGATCGATAGTTCTTCCGCACGGCTGCTTGTCTCTGAACTTATGTCGCTCATTATGGTTTGAATTAGACTCAAACTGAGCGATTTTCGGCTCCGCGAGTTCCGTTGCGAGTCGGGGGCGCTCGGATTGCTCGGTGCGCCCATTTTTTTTTTTTTGTACGTGGGGAAATCCTCATGGAGACCCGCGGGCCCACCCGAAGGGCGGGTCGGCGGGTAGTGCCGGATTCTTACCGGCTAAAACCCTACGGTGACCATCCTTCGACGCCTGGCGAGGGATCGGGAACTCTAATGAGACATCACAGAGTCCCCCGCCGCGTCGTACCTTTTCAGGCCCCTCCCGGTGGGAGGCACTCCTTCCACTGAATTCCCACTCAACCGCAGGTGCCTGGTCACCAGCGCTCGTGTTCACCTCCCCTGCCACCTGGACAACCAAACGGGTGCGTGGGCATTAGGAAATCATTCTGCTACTTATCTAACCATTGAAATGGGGGTCACTTCCGTCGCGATACAGCAGCCCGATAATTAATACAATTCGGAGAATACTGCACACGGTAATTTTTAACGTACTTTTGAATCGGCCCCACATAGATTTTTTGGTATATAAACCCCGTGATTTCATTACTCAGGGGATCATAATCGTACCTCGCCTCTCGTTACGCGTATGCGGTTTTTGATAGTCAGTTGTATTTCGTGAGATCTTTAAATAATATTTGTTAGAAACTAAGGGTTCTAACCGAGGTCCGGACGAGGGAAATACTAGGGAGAGTGATTGATAAGTTTTTTATTTTGTAATTTTCGCTTGTCGCTTTGCGACAAGCCTTTTATTTAATTTTAACAAAAAAAATGAAAAAAAATAAAAAATATAAATTACAAAAAGAGAGAGAATTTGTTTATAATCCAGCCGGGGATGGAGATTCACCGGTGTTGCCCCGGTTGGGATGGACCTTGGTTGCTGTAACAAAGGTTTGTTCAGATTAAATACGTGCGTACACGTATCGTAAACACGCTCGTCAGCTGTTCGCCTCGCTCTCCTAGCGACCAGCGGTGCGCAGGGAGGGGGAATCAGCTGTCGTTTAACGTGAATCAGTGAACTGTAAATTTGTACTTGTACGCTGATAATTATTTATTGAAATTATCAGCGATACTTTTGCCCTGAACAGAAGAGAATTCACTCGTATCTGTCGGGGGCGACTTAGCCACGGACGGGTCACCAAATGGAGGTCGTAAAGCTCCAAATGGGTGGATCCCGTGAGCACGCTCTCCGTGCGGGTGACGTAGGAACGTCGTGCGAGGAGATTTCCTGCGACACTGTAAAATTACTGCACGGCGACCGTTTCTACCGGGGACCGTGACAGTAAAGTGTCCTTTGCAAAAAATCCCTCGCGGGTCCAACCGCACTATAAAGCCTACCCGGCGACCGTGTTGCACGGGGACCGTATTTGGTAGGCGGCGTGACGGAAGGTGAGGCGACCTTGAACCCGAACTCCTCCGTAGGGTGTACGGTCGACTCGTACACCGACGGGTTTTTGGAGAGGGTTTTTGGGCGACCTTTGCACGAAGAGCACTCCACGAGGCGGTACCGATTCAACGGTATGACCTTTGGGAGGCTCCAAAGCCGTATAGCTTTAAAGGGATTCTGGGTGGGTGCACCCTGAGTCCCTTACGTCGCGGTCGCGGCAACGACTGCAACGTACAATCCTTCCTAGCGAAGGCGGTCGCGCCACGCGCTGCGTGTATTACGACCTCCCTTTTGTCGCAGGTAGATTGTTCTGGGAAACTCTAACCGCAGCAACGGAGAGAATTCTTTTTTATACAAGTCCGAATATTATGTGCGAGTCCGTACTTGAGGAGCGAGATCTTCTGGGATCCGCTCCCGTTGGCAGTCGGCTCGTGAAAAATTACGAATATCGTCGCGGATCGACAGACGAAGACTCGGTCGCGCCTTGTCGTCACGACGCGGCGCTGCCGAATTCAGCTGTCGATCTCTTTTCAATATATCATACGGTTCTCTCTCTCGACGCTGACGTCACGATACCGTTTAAACCGGTGTGAAGCGAATCTTCGCGTGAGGTCTGCGTATAAAAACACGTAAACGGCCGCGGTTTTAAATCGTCCGAACGTTCAACGAACCTGACGAACGCTTAACCTTCCGCAGTGTCACGTACACAAACAGATACGGGAATCGCAGCCGAGAATTTAATGTTTCAGACTAACGCGATTTTAAATAGTTTTTTAACATATTTAAACAATATTAAACCATATAGAATCCGTGAACCGGCATAAATTCTATTACGGCCATTATTTTCAACACCGTGCAAGATCATATTAGGTAAATATAGTCATTCTTTGATCGCGACATAAGGTACACGAAACACTTGTTTTTTACTTGCTGGTTTAAGAATATATCTACTTCCATGATTAAATCTTAGTTATCCAACTTCTTTAACCCCTAATTATATAAAGCAATTATTATTAGTTAAACGTTCCCATAATAATATAACCTTACCGCTTGGGTTATATTATATTTAATAATTCAAATTTACGAGTTCAATTAGCATATCCTAAATTCAAATACAAATTCTTACAACCTAGTGGCTCCTCGATTTCGCATCGAGTTCGTCCACGCAATCTATTACCATCCTAGCGGCTCCGCATCAGGGTCGTCCACATCTTACAGTTCCCTGATTTCGCATCAAGTTCGTCTGTGATTTATCCAACCTCCCAGCAGCTCCTCGATTACGCATCGAGTTCGTCTGCGTTTGTTCCAACCATCTAGCAGCTCCCCGATTTCGCATTAGGTTCGTCCGTGCACCTAACTAACAAATTGATACCATATTCCATACTCTCTCTCGCACTCGCAGGCCACGTGCGCTGCACGGCCCTAGCTCGTAACATTGTTATATTTAAATTGATTTGTTATACAGAGTGGGGCAGTAACTATTAGCACCTCAGATATCTCTGAAACTATAAGTTTCACAGAAATATTTGCTGAAATAAAATTGGACAGTACGAAGAGGGCCATCATAGTTTGTTTGCAGGTGGAGGTACTTCAGACATTTGACGGTCACCACCATTTTTTTAATTGGATGGGTATGTTTTTGCTTCCGTATCATGGTAGAGAATCTTAAAACGAGTTTAACGACCTATTACATAAGGTCATTGAAAGTCATAGAACGTAGAGAAAGGCGATAATTCTTAGGGTTTTGATAGTAAACGAAACACACGTATTGTAAACTTATTTTATTAATGAAAATTTGAATGCAATATTTAAACTAATTGTATTAAGGATACATTGGGTGTTTTGCTAGAAGAGTCACCTTTACTTACACGACAAACCTTGTGGTATCAACATGATGGATGTCCAGCACATTATTCATTGATTGCGCGAGGGAAACTTGATGAAAAATTTCGAAATCGTTGAATTGAACGCAGCGGTCCAATATCATGGCCAGCTCGTTCACCAGACTTAACACCTCTAGATTTCTTTCTGTGGGGAACACTGAAAGAGAAAGTGTACAAAGAAACCAACTATACCTTACGACATGCAACAGAGAATTATTACAGCCTGTGCGTCAATAAGTTTATAATAATAAGATCATAAGCGTCAGTAAATATTATCGCCTTTCGCTACTTTCTATGGCCTTCAATGACCTTATGTAATAGGTTGTTGAACTCGTTTTAAGATCCTCTACCATGATACGGAAACAAAAACATACCGATCCATTTAAAAAAATGGAGGTGACTTTCAAATGTCCGAAATACCTCCATCTACAAAAAAAACTATTATTACCACCGGATAGCCTCCTTCGTACTGTGGAATTTTATTTCCGTAAATATTTCTGCGAAACTTAATTACCGAGATATCTGAAGTGCTAATAGTTATTGTTCCGCCCTGTATAATATAGATGTTCCCACATACCTATCATTACCATTTTTTAAGTACATCTAATAATCTGTATAAATTTCAACGAATTATTTCGTAACAAATTAATACGCAATTAATTGTATAAATATGTAAATCACCTAAACTATCAAAGGACATCTAAGTTCATATTGAATGTGGTAGGCGAGCGTTTGGTCAGTGTATCGCGGATACACTGTTCGATTACAAAACGTAACTGAATCGCGTTAGGACTATTTGAATTATATAATTGGTTGGTATACTAAAAGAGCGCTTTTCTAGGTTCTCTATGGTTTCGATGTTAGAACGAACTGTTTGCGATGACAATTTTTACTTAGCATTACATGTCGGAGGAGTCCTGATTTATGTAGGATATTTTAAGTGGTAGAAAGACATCGGAGGATACAATTCTATAATTGGTGCTTGGAAAAGTCGTGGATGGTTTTTTTGGAGAAGAAAGTGGGATGAAAGTGAAAGGACGATCGGAACTAAGGGGTGGTCTTGAAAATAGAAAGTCGCAGTCAATGCAAGTGATGACAGTGCCTAGGTTATAAAAATATGTTGCTATTTTCTAAATTTTGGAAGGTTTCTGGCAGCCAAATGTCGCTATTGTTCTGTACTGTTTTGTATCGGCAGGTACAGGGCTACAGGGGTTTTCTTTGCGCTGAGGTCGAAATTACTATGGTCTTGAGGCTGGAATACATTGCGACGTAACAGCATAATTGTTGTGGTTATTCAGTACAACACTCATGTTTACTTGAATGAGTCGAAAAGACATTTAATACAGAACATATAATTAATGTAGATAACAAATTGGTACATCACATGGCTCTTGAATCACATAACACTTTAATGTTTATACTCAGAATGAACGGTACGATGGTGCACGACGAATGGGCATCATGGCCGCGGAAACTAAAGGAAAAACGCAGGCCTAATGCCTGATCTCTATGATTACTTAATGTGTGGACTGAACAATCCTTCAATAATCTAATTTAATTAATCACAAGAAGTGTCCGAATATCTTTTCTGTAATGTTCCTCCTTTTGCTGGTGAATCTGCTTCTTCATTCCGATGTCTTATATGTTCTTTCTTTGATTCCTGTTTTTCAATATTGGTTTAGGGAGAAAAATGAATGATTTTTTCTTCGGGATTAGTTTCATGGTTGCTAGCAAAGGGTCCGACGTGAGTAATAATTGATTCAGTATATTCATATCACATGTTCTTCTACAAAATTTTCCTGTAAATTCTTCCCTGTATTTCCGTAAATGTTTATTTCTTGTTTCAACTACTTCTTCGAAAAAAATTCGAATCAGTGGTAGAGCATGATTTATAATTAATGCTCCATGAATTAAAATTTTGTGCACAATAGGACTTATTGAGTATTACGGATATAATTGCACATATAATTTTGTTATTTTGGTAGAATATTTCGGGAAGCCCGATGTTTCCAATTACGTAACTAGCCCATTGCTCCTGTGTCCTAAGTCTCAAAAGCTTGTTGCTTTTAAATCACGTAAGAGCCCCTTGTCTGTGCGAAATGTAACCTCGAACATATGTTTTTTTTAGTAATAATTTAACAATAAGCAAACATATAATGTGTTAAAATAGGTGCTAGTCGGACATTGGGGGTTTTCTCCCGTGACCTGATCTCTCACCCTTTAACGTGGAGTCCGAATTTCGAGGGATTGGAATTGTGTGGGAAAGTGAGTTGTACACTTTTTTTTTTTTTTTTTTTTTTTTTTTTTTTTTTTTTTTTTTGTCGTGGGGAAAATCTTCGAAAGACTCCCTCCCACCTCCTTGGGGAGAGGTGGGAGGGGTGTGTGGGATTCCCCGCGCCCGTACAACGACAGGCGCGGGACCTACCCACTAAAAACCCCACGGTGACCCTTCGGCACGCTTTGGGAGGATACCGGGAATCGCTCGAAGCATTCTTCCGGTATCCTCCCCGTGCCCGCGCTTTCGCGCCCATCCCCCGGGGGGACAATCGGTCCCCCCAGTAGACACACTGCCTCATAGTGGTGGGACGGGGCCACTCCATCCCGCCGCTATCCGTCCCGGGGCCGCGTTTAGTGGCGGCTGCGAGCCCCAACTCGCAACCGCCCGCGACCCCGTTTCCACCCCTCGGCGGCCGGGCGTTCATGGCCGCACCAGACCGCCGAGGGTGCCTCCCCTTGCGTCGGACCGGTAGGGGGAGGCACTTCTACCCCCAACCGGTCCGACCCGGCGCCGCCTGGCGGGAGGAGGGTCCCCTCAGGACCCCCCTCCCAGCCCAGGTCATCCGCCACGCCGAGGCGGCCGCCCGCGACGCCTCGCGACCGGGCGACGACCTCGGGCCACCGCACGAGCGCGAGCCTCAGCGCGCCGCTGAAGCTCGCGCTCCCTCCCCGCGGCCTCCTTCTGCAACATTACGTTCTCGCAGAAGGAGGCCACGGCCCTCCACTTCTCCTCGCTGCCGAGCATGGCGCGCACCACGCCCGGCAGCGAGACATCCCGCCCGACGACGCCGACCAGGACACGGCGCTCCCCCTCCAACGCGGGGCATACCTCCAGGGTATGATCCGCCGTGTCCTGCTCAGCGTCGCAGTGGCAGCAACGCGCCGTCGGCTCCTTCCCTATCCGGCACAGGTATCTTCCGAAGCTGCCATGCCCGGAAAATACCTGTGCCATCCGGTAGGTGAGGCTGCCATGGCCTCTGTCCAGCCACTCCTTCAGGAGTGGCCGAACCGCCCCGACAGTCCGGTGCCCCGCGGTTGGCAGAGCCAGCCGCTCCTGCCACGCGAGCAACACGGACTGCCGGGCCTGGCAAGTGAGTTGTACACTGAATATTTCCTTCACCTAGTCCAATTTGGACTAGGTCGTTTATTTAAAATAAAATTAAACTTAAAAACAAAACAAATGAAGGAAATTTGAAAGAAATTGAAATTAAATTTATATTTATTATTTTAAAAGTGCAGGAGAAAACTCCGAGCTGATGGCTCGGGAAAAAACCTGCGTCGCCGTCGGCCCCTAAGGCTCTCGTCTCGGTCTTCTGTAACCAAAAGAAATACCGAAATCCGGCGGTTAATACCTGACAACGCTCGTTGCGTTGTCTGACTCGCTCTAATCTACACGCTCCTTACACCTTTTACGGTAAACAGGAGCGGGATTCTTACACAGCGATATACAACTGTGTTAGTGGACTGTATAAGTTTCTCATATGATTGAGAAACATTCGATTGCAGTATGAGAAGGCGAGATTCTAATCTCGATTTTCCCTTGACTGCAGGGTTTGATTATTCCTGAAGTGGACAACAGACGGAGGTTGTAAGGCTCCGAATATTGTCCGCTCCGCGGCTCTTCACCGTCCCCTGGTCATGTACGAAACCGGTGTGGTGCAGTCCCTTAACTGCGCAGAAGCGACTGACTATTAATGCGCTTACACCACGGTGCCCTTTGAGCGTCGCTCTACGTCGACTGTCCGTACACACTGACGATCCGGAAACCACGCTCGAGCAGGTCGAATACAGCTGGAATGTTACCCAGGGTATGTGTCAATAAGTCCCCTATGGGGGTGTTATCCCAAACTTCAGATTCGACCCTGGAGGACAGTGATTGCACCCAGGGTATACGCCAGAAGGCCCTTATGCGAGTGTAATCCCGGCCTCCACTTTGGAGGACGGTGAGTCCACTCAGGGTATACACCATAAGGCCCCTATGTGGGTGTAGGCCCGCCTCCAACTTGGGGAACGATGAATTCATCCAGGGAATACGCCAGAAGGCTCCTATTGGATGATTTTAGCACCGTGCAATAATCAAGGGAGGATCGAGAAATTTTCTCGATACTTCCAACACGACCGCTTACTAAAGCGATACGTGTTTACCCCGCACCGATGGCTGTAACCAATCATTATAAAAGTGTAAGCTCGGTTATTTTCAGCCACCGGTTGCTATTTAATTTTTGGAAAGATAATCAGTCTGATTTTAATCCTTTCCATTTTTACACGACCGCTGACTGTGGCGGTACGTGTTTATTTAGTACCGATGGCTGTAACCAATCACTATAAGAGTGTAATCTTGGTAACTTTCAGCCATCGGTTTTTTTGTAATTTAGTGGAAAGAAAATCAGTTCGATTTTATTACTTCCCAAAATGGTTCATTCGACGCAGTGACCGATTTCTGCACGTGAACGTATGGCCGGAATATTTGCTGCAGTCTGAATTCCGTGCAACTTCGTTCACGTGATTCTACAAGTTAGACAAAACTAACCTGTCGAGAATCGGTCTCCGTCTTCAGACGAGGTCGGCGTTTGAGGTCCGCTCTCGTGGAGAACCAAATAGCTAGTGTGTGAAGAGACAGACATTTCTAATCGCGGCCACGAGAGAGAAAATTGTCCTCTCGCGGCGCTGTCTGATTTTCGTTGTCTATCTCTTATTATCGTCGTATCCTCTCTTCGTTTCGGCGTAGTAACACCAGTTCTCTTGGAACCGTTATTGGGTCGATCGCGGGTCTGTATTCGAAAGTAAATTCGGAGTTTTTCTATGCGGTATTGTTCCTGGAACGTATTACGCCTCAGAGAAGCCTCTGGAATGTCGCGTAAACAAGGAAAAACACCGTACAAGAAATGGCCCGTTTTTCTATCGATCACGCGATGGTTTAACCGACGTTTTTCGATTGTCGAATTAACGCGATATTTAAACATACCGCCCCCCTTGCACGGTCCGTGCAATAATCAATAGGAGCGGTAATTCGCGGTCTCTTTGCGATTAATAAACCGAGAAAGGAAATTTTCTTCACTTTATTAATACAAAATTAAGTTACTTACTTCGGTGTTGGATTGTCAATCTGCTGGCTCTGCAGGATTTGCAGGGAGGCGAGGACCCCCTCAGGGGCTGTGTCCGGCAATCGTCGGCCGCAGTACGGGGCGTTGCGACCCCGAGGTTCCTGATGCTAATGACACCGTAAGCCTCCTGTTGGGCGTCACACAGACCCATTCACAATTCCTTTTTTGGTTTTGTGAATGGTACGTGATGGCAGGACGAACGGGGGCCTTGGCTTAACCGCCCGGGACCGGGAGTATGGCGACTCTATAAAATCGCCCTCCAATCCTAAGTTATGGTGCGCGGCGATGGGATGCATGGTTGGGGGAGGAGGCCCAATCCCAAGCGACCACCTCCGGGGCACCTGCCGAACCCCCGGAGTATATAGGCTTACCCGGGTAAGGCGGCTCTGCCCGGGCGGAACTTTTCTTCCGACCTGCTCGTGGGAATAGTATGGAGTTGTGACCGTTCCCCCTTGGACGGTCCGATTCGAGGGGGACGCGGAGGAAGGTGGGCGGTGCCGACTCAGTCGGCGGACGAGGGTTCGCAGCGGTAAGTGACGTAGGCCGGGTGGATGTTTTGAGCGTGTTTATTGCTAACTTAACCTACTTACAAAACTTATACTTATGGCTACGGAGCACGGCGCGGCGAGCGGTCGGTCGCTCGAAGAGAGAGCGGCGCAATGAGCGTTCAGGTGCTCAGCGGAGGGGAGCGCGGCGAGCGGTCGGTCGCTCGAAGAGAGCGGCGCAACGAGCATTCAGGCGCTCAGCGGAGGGGAGAGGGCATACAGTACCCTACCTACGCTCCTACGAGGCCGCGATGTCGGTAGGGCCAGGGTAGGAGAGAAGGAAGAGGTTCGACCCAGTATCCAGGGTTATTGGAGGTGCGGTGTCGGTCAGAGGCCACAGTGGGTGCAGAGTCAGGCAATACCCTACCTACGCTGCTACGAGGCCGCGATGTCGGTAGGGCCAGGGTAGGAAAGAAGGAACGGTTCGACCCAGTATCCAGGGTTATGGGAGGTTCGGCGGATTGGTCGCGAGAGTACCCCTCGCACTCTCGTGTTCGCAAAAAGTCGGAGCTCGTGCAGACCCGTATAGTTCGTACGTATCTCTCGCCACTTAATTCGGCTTCGACGAGCAAGACACGAGTCCGCCGAATCCGGCCGGTGGCCCGGTATTAATACTCGCGCGGCGCGTAATTAGCGGTGAGAAGTCGCGGACGCCTAGCGGCCGCGCGGGAAACCACCGGTCGCGGGGACTCGGCCGCGACGGAGCACGGGTCGCGGTCCCGCGTCGGACATGCGCGTTACAGAGTTTAAAATTAAAACGAGGATGGGACGGGGTAATTCAGAGGGGGAGGACTTAGGCGGTGTTGGGACTGGAGTGACGGCGCTCGCGTCGCTCCCAGCGCCTGGCCCGGCTTCGTGGAGTGTGGAAAAGGACGACGAGACTGCGTCAGTCTCGTCCTTCTCCTCCACCAGCCTCATAGGCTCCAAGAGAAAGATGACGGGGCAGGCCGTCAATGGAGTGGGCAGGGCGATGAGCCCAGTTGTCCGGATGAGTTGCCTCAGGGACGAGGTGACCAAGAAGATATCGGAGAGGATCTCCTCGTCCCTGAGACGAGTGGAGAAAGTGGCCGCTGCCTGCTCTTTTAAAGGGCAGAAGAGCGGCGGGGCAGAGGCTCTGAGGGAGGCTGCCCAAATGATGAGCGATGCGGCACGGGAGCTAAGCGGGCGGAACGCCCGTCTGCAGCTCCTGTTGGAGGAGGGGCGACGGGGGAGGATGAGGTCAGAGGCGCGCTGGAACAGCGCGGCCCTCCCACCTGTCCTCCCTCCTCCTACGCCGCGCCCTCCTGCGGTCGTTATGAAGCGGAGTGCGGCGGAGGTGGTGCGGGCCCCCACAGGTCCTTCCACCCGCACTCCGCCCGCGCAGAGATCGCCGTCCTCTTCAGAGGACGATCTCCTGAGGAGGATAGGGGACATGATTGACATGAGGCTGGCCGCCTTTCGGGAGGAGCTCCTCCCCGGAAGAGCGGTCAGCGGGAGGGTGGTGCTACCCCGACCAGTGCCGGCATGGCCGGGGAAGGCGAAGGTGGGGGGAGCGAAGGCTCCGCCCACCGTGGCGACTCCGGAGCCTCGGGTCGTGACCCCCAAGGGGGGAAGCGTACCCCTGGTCCCGGTTCCCGCGTCCTCCGCGGCACCGCCCCAAGGGGGGGTGTCGTGGAGCGAGGTGGTGGGGCGGAGGGCGAAGAGGGCGGCGAGGAAGGCCTCGCAGGCGCAGCCTCCGCCCCCGCCGCCCGCGGCCAAAGGAAAGGCCGCGAAGGCGCGACTTGGCCGCCCTCCTAAAACGGCAGCGGTAGCGCTGACCGTTGCGGAGGGGGACGACCTGACCCTCACGGTGGCGATGCGGCTCGCCAGGAACAATGTGTCCCTGGAAGAGCCTGGCATCGCTTCCGTGAGGGCGAAGCGGGTCGTGACTGGGGGTCTCCTGCTGGAGATCCCCGGTCCAGACGGCGGCGTGAAGGCGGTCCGACTCGTCCAGAGGATCCGGGTGCAGCTGGGCGAGCGGGGTGTCCGGGTCGCCCGGCCCACGAAGCGCACGGAGATGCGCGTGTGTGGGCTGGACGACTCGGTCACCGCGGAGGACGTGGCGCCTGCCCTAGCAAGGGCGAGGGATTGCCCTGAGGGGGACTTGCGGGTCGGGGAGATCCGCTGATCTCCTTCCGGCCTGGGATCCGTGTGGGCCCGCTGCCCCCTCTCCGCCGCCCATAAATTGGCAGAATCCGGGAGGGTTTTGGTGGGGTGGGTTTCGGCGCGAGTGGAAATCCTCGCGCCGCGCCCGCTCCAGTGTCACCGCTGCCTCGAATTGGGGCATGTGAGGCAGTGGTGCACCTCGCCGGTGGACCGCAGCGGTCAATGTTACCGCTGCGGGGCGAAGGACCACCGCGCGAGCCAGTGCTCGGCGGCCCTCCACTGCCCGCTATGTGCGGACAGGGGGATGACAGCCGACCACAGGGTGGGAAGCAGGAAGTGCTCTCCCCCCTCCCGGAAGGAGAGGAAGAGGCGGGCCGTTCCGGCTCCGGCGCCGCAGGCGGTGGCATCGTCCACCATGGAGGTGGACGGTGCTACGGGAACGGACAGCCGGGAGGAGGCTCGGGCGGTCGGTAATTAATGGCGCCCCGCCTCCTCCTCCAGGCCAACCTCAACCACTGCCGCGCGGAACAGGATATGATGTCCCAAGTCCTCGCGGAGTGGGGGGTTGGCCTGGCTGTCGCCGCCGAGCCGTACCCCGTCCCTGATCACCCTCATTCGTTGGGCGACGCCGACAGCTTGGTGGCGACGATATGGGGAGGTGGCGACGGGTTCCCGCCGTTCTCCATGCTGGAGCGCGGTCGGGGATTCGTCGCCGTGGACTGGGGGGGAGTCGCCGTGGTGGGGTGCTACATCTCGCCTCGCAGCGGTCACGTCGCGTTCGAGCAGTACCTTGCCGAGGTCGCGGCTTGCGTGCCAAGTCGGTGGCGTGGGGGTCCCCCAGGACTTCCGTTCGCGGCGGGATCCTGGGCGACTGGGCGGCGGGGCTCGACCTTCGGTTACTGAACCGGGGGTCGGAGCACACGTGTGTGCGGCGATATGGGGGGTCTATCGTGGATGTTGGATTCGCGACCCCCAACGCCGTGCGCATGGTGTCGGGGTGGCACGTGGTCGCGGGGGCAGAGACACTCTCGGACCACCGGTATATCCGGATGGAGATCTCTGCCGCCGCGGGGGATACATCCCGACGCCACCGTCTGGGTGGTATCCTTCCGCGCCGCTGGGCGCTTCGGCGCCTGGACAAGAACGCCCTGATGGCAGCTGCCCTCGCTGCAACTTGGCCGCAGGGGGCGGCCGAGTTGCCGAGTATAGAGGAGGAGGTCGCCCGGCTCGGGGGGATGGTCGCGAACATATGTGACGCGGCGATGCCCCGGGTCGGGCGGGCTTCTCCTCGCCGGGCGGTGTACTGGTGATCGGCCGCGATCGCGGAAATGCGAGACGCGAGTGTCCGCGCCCGACGCCAGTACACCCACGCGCGCCGTCGTCTACGGAGAGACGATAGCGTGGCGCGAGCGAGGGCAGATGACCTGTATGAGGCATACCGCATGTCGCGGATGGCTCTGCAGGTCGCCATCAAACGGGCCAAGACCCGGGCATGGAAGGAGCTCCTCGAGACCCTTGATGACGACCCTTGGGGGCGCCCTTATAAGATGGTGCTGAACAAGCTCCGCCCGTGGGCGCTCCCCGTCACCGAGGGTCTTGACCCCCGGCTGCTGGATGACGTGGTCAATACTCTCTTCCCAATTGGGGAGATGGCACCACGTCCTCCGGCAGAGGCGACGGCCCCGTTGGAGTGGGTGGCCGAGCCGGGGGTCACGCAGGGGGAACTGGCCGCGGCCATCAGACGACTCGGGGCGCGTAACACAGCCCCGTGGCCGGATGGTGTGCCCGGCCGGGTTTGGGTGTTAACCCACGGCGTCCATGGGGTCGACCTCAGGCGGTTGTTTAACCGATGCCTGAGGGACGGGCGATTCCCCCCCACTTGGAAAGTAGCGAGGATGGTCCTCCTCCGGAAGGAGGTTCGGCCCGCGGAGTCTCCATCCGCATACCGGCCCATCTGTCTCCTCGACGAGATGGGCAAGCTCTTCGAGCGAGTGATTGCTGCCCGCCTCGTCGAGCACCTGTCGCGGGGTGCTGCGGGCCTGGCCGACTGCCAGTACGGTTTCCGGGAGGGCCGGTCGACGGTCGACGCGATCAGTCGGGGCAGGGCCCTCTCGGAGTCGGCCGTCTCCCGGGGAGGGGTGGCGTTGGCGGTATCGCTGGATATTGCCAACGCGTTTAACACCCTTCCCTGGGGACAGATACGGAGGGGGCTCGAATATCATCGGGTCAGTGCCGTGTGTTACGCAGATGACACACTGGTGCTAGCCGTCGGGGCTCAGTGGGGGAGGGCCAAGCGCCTCGCCGAGGAGGGGGCGCAACGCGTCGTCGACCGGATCAGGGGGATGGGGATGACGGTGGCGGTCCATAAGACCGAGGTGATAGCGTTCCACTCACATCGGCAGGATCCGCCACCCCCTCTGATCCGGGTGGGTGGGGCTGATATCGAGGTGAAGCCCCGGATGAGGTATCTAGGGCTGATCCTCGATAGCCACTGGCGCTTCGAGGAGCATTTCCGCTGCCTGGTTCCCCGGTTGGAGAGGATGGTCTCGGCTTTAGGCCGGATCCTCCCCAACCTGGGGGGCCCGGCGGGACGAGTTCGCCGCCTCTATGTGGCAATGGTTCAGTCGGTGGCCCTATACGGGGCCCCCGTCTGGGCGGACGACCTGGCGGCCACCCGGCGCAGCATGACGATGCTGCGTCGGGTGCAGAGGCGGATGGCGCTGAGGGTCGTCCGCGGCTACCGGACCGTGTCGAATGAGGCGGCGACGGTTCTTGCGGGGATGCCGCCCATGGATCTCCTCGCGCGGTCGCACGCGATGATGTATCGTCATCGTGTCGACCGTCGCGCGGGAGTGGGGGCGGTCCCGGGAGAGCAGGAACCTGCTTGGGGCGATTTGAAGCGCCAGGCCCGGCAGTCCGTGTTGCTCGCGTGGCAGGAGCGGTTGGTCCTGCCAACCGCGGGGCACCGGACTGTCGGGGCTGTTCGGCCACTCCTGAAGGAGTGGCTGGACAGAGGCCATGGCAGCCTCACCTACCGGCTGGCACAGGTATTTTCCGGGCATGGCAGCTTCGGAAGATACCTGTGCCGGATAGGGAAGGAGCCGACGGCGCGTTGCTGCCACTGCGACGCTGAGCAGGACAGTCGGGTCTGTTCGGCCACTCCTGTGTGAGTGGCTGGACAGAGGCCATGGAAGCCTTGCTTACCGGATGGCACAGGTATTTTCCGGGCATGGTAGCTTCGGAAGATACCTGTGCCGGATAGGGAAGGAGCCGACGGCGCGTTGCTGCCATTGTGACGCCGAGCAGGACACGGCTGATCATACCCTCCAGGTATGCCCAGCGTGGGAGGGGGTGCGCCGTGTCCTGGTCGGCGTCATAGGGCGGGATGTCTCGCTGCCGGGTGTGGTGCGCGCCATGCTCGGCAGCGAGAGGAAGTGGAGGGCCGTGGCCTCCTTCTGCGAGACCGTAATGCTGCAGAAGGAGGCCGCGGGAAGGGAGCGCGAGCTTCAGCGGCGCGCTGAGGCTCGCGCTCGTATGGTGGCGCGCGGGCGTCGCCCGGGCGTCAGGCGTCGCGGGCGGCGGCCTTTACGCGGCGGATGACCCTGGCTTGGAAGGGGGCCCTGAGGGGAACCTCCTCCCGCCAGGTGGCGATGGGTCGGACCGGGTGGGTCCGGCCCACGGGGAGGCACCCTCGGTGGCCGGGAGCGGCCATCAGCTCCCGGCCGCCGAGGGGTAGAAACGGGGTCGCAGGCGGTTGCGAATTGGGGCTCGCAGCCCGCCACTAAATGCGGCCCCGGGACGGATGGCGGCGGGATGGAGTGGCCCCGTCCTGCCGCTATGAGACAGTGTGTCTACCGGGGGGACCGTTTGTCCCCCCCGGGGATGGGCGCAAAGCGCGGGCACGGGGAGGATACCGGAAGAATGCTTCGAGCGATTCCCGGTATCCTCCCAAATCGTGCGGAAGGGTCACCGTGGGGTTTTTAGTGGGTAGGTCCCGCGCCCGTCATTCTACGGGCGCGGGGAATCCCACACACCCCTCCCACCTCTCTCCAAAGAGGTGGGAGGGAGTATTTCGAAGATTTTCCCCACGACAAAAAAAAAAAAAAAAAAAAATATTCGAAATTGATCAAGACAGAAAACCGCCGAAAGTATGGAGAAGTAAAAATAGTGCTTTGAAGGAACAGAACTTAGTCCATACAGTCAAACATGGAGGGGGATCTGTGATGGTCTGGGGGTGTGTGGCTGCTTCCGTGGTTGGAAATCTCGTGTTCATTGAAGATACAACGAAAAAGGGTGTTTAAAGACCTTAACCGCCCTAAGGGGGGGTTATTTTAGTCTGACGTGGTCCGGATTACGAGGGAAAGGACACTGGGAAAAAGTTTGAATAAATTGATGCACCTGATTTTTGCTCAATGAAATTAACGTTTATTTTTAATCAAAAAAAGAAAAAAAAAAGGAAAAAAAACCACCTAGACGTCGGTCCGACGTCTGGGGAAAAAAACCTGGGCCGGCTGCTCCTGGCCAAGTTCGCGATGTGTTGTTCTGTAACAAGGAAAGACAAGGCTGGATTTAAATACCTATTAACGCTTGTCGCGTCGCCTGTCTCGCTCTATCTCGCACGCTCCTGTCTGTGCCGTTCGCACTCGAGAGCGGAGATTACAGATACGTCTCGACGAACTGAGATATATATAAGTGGACTGTATATATGAACGTTCTCACAAATCGAGAACCGTTCGATCGCTGTGCGGAAGAAGAGATCTAATTTCTCAATTCTCCGCTTTTTAGCGATCGTTGAATGCCGCGGGAAAGGACAACAGGTGGAGGTCGTAAAGCTCCAAATGCTGGCCAAACCGCAGTTTCTCACCGTTCCCTGCGTACAAGACGCGGTGAGGTGCAGCCCTTAACGGCGCACGTAGCGTCTTACGTTTAAAGGAGCATACACCACGGTGCTCATTATGCGTTGCTCTACGCAGAGGGTACGTACTCACTGGCGGTCAAGGAGCGTTGCTCGAGCAGGTTGAGCTAAGAAGTCCGGAATTTCTTAGCCCCGACCTGAGAAACGGTGAGCCCACGTAGGGTATCGGTCAGAGACCACCCTAGGGGTAATATACAAAACCGTGCGGACAATTCAACTTGTCGCACGACCGCGTCAAATGCAGCAGTCCGTACGACAAATTCTTACACGACCGCGAAACTCAAACGTCACGTGAAGATTTTTTTTTTTTTTTTTTTTTTTTGTCGTGGGGAAAATCTTCGAAAGACTCCCTCCCACCTCCTTGGGGAGAGGTGGGAGGGGTGTGTGGGATTCCCCGCGCCCGTACAACGACAGGCGCGGGACCTACCCACTAAAAACCCCACGGTGACCCTTCGGCACGCTTTGGGAGGATACCGGGAATCGCCCGAAGCATTCTTCCGGTATCCTCCCCGTGCCCGCGCTTTCGCGCCCATCCCCCGGGGGGACAATCGGTCCCCCCAGTAGACACACTGCCTCATAGCGGCGGGACGGGGCCACTCCATCCCGCCGCTATCCGTCCCGGGGCCGCGTTTAGTGGCGGCTGCGAGCCCTAACTCGCAACCGCCCGCGACCCCGTTTCCACCCCTCGGCGGCCGGGCGTTCATCGCCGCACCAGACCGCCGAGGGTGCCTCCCCTTGCGTCGGACCGATAGGGGGAGGCACTCCTACCCCCAACCGGTCCGACCCGGCGCCGCCTGGCGGGAGGAGGGTCCCCTCATGACCCCCCTCCCAGCCTAGGTCATCCGCCACGCCGACGCGGCCGCCCGCGACGCCTCGTGACCGGGCGACGACCTCGCGCTCCCTCCCCGCGGCCTCCTTCTGCAACATTACGTTCTCGCAGAAGGAGGCCACGGCCCTCCACTTCTCCTCGCTGCCGAGCATGGCGCGCACCACGCCCGGCAGCGGGACATTCCGCCCGACGACGCCGACCAGGACACGGCGCTCCCCCTCCCACGCGGGGCATACCTCCAGGGTATGATCCGCCGTGTCCTGCTCAGCGTCGCAGTGGCAGCAACGCGCCGTCGGCTCCTTCCCTATCCGGCACAGGTATCTTCCGAAGCTGCCATGCCCGGAAAATACCTGTGCCAGCCGGTAGGTGAGGCTGCCATGGCCTCTGTCCAGCCACTCCTTCAGGAGTGGCCGAACAGCCCCGACAGTCCGGTGCCCCGCGGTTGGCAGAGCCAGCCGCTCCTGCCACGCGAGCAACACGGACTGCCGGGCCTGGCGCTTCAAATCGCCCCAAGCAGGTTCCTGCCCGCCCGGGACCGCCCCCACCCCGCGCGACGGTCGACGCGGTGCCGGTACATCACCGCGTGCGACCGCGCGAGCAGGTCCATGGGCGGCATCCCCGCTAGAACCGTCGCCGCCTCATGTGACATGGTCCGATACACGCGGACGACCCTGAGCGCCATGCGCCTCTGCACCCGACGCAGCATAGTCATGCTGCGCCGGGAGGCAGCCAGGTCGTCCGCCCAGACGGGGGCCCCGTATAGGGCCACCGACTGGACCATTGCCACATAGAGGCGACGAACTCGGCCCGCCGGGCCCCCCAGGTTGGGCAGGATCCGGCCCAGAGCCGCAACCATCCTTTCCAACCGGGGGACCAGGCAGCGGAAATGCTCCTCGAAACGCCAGTGGCTATCGAGGATCAGCCCTAGATACCTGATCTGGGGCTTCACCTCGATGTCAGCCTCACCCACCCGGATCAGAGGGGGTGGCGGATCCTGCCGAGGTGAATGAAACGCAATCACCTCGGTCTTATGGACCGCCACCGTCATCCCCATCCCCCTGATCCGGTCGACGACGCGTTGCGACCCCTCCTCCGCGCGACGCATGGCCCTCCCCCAGTGCGCCCCGACGGCCAGCACCAGTGTGTCATCCGCATAACACACCGCGCTGACGCCGTCGGGGAGGCCGGCCCGCAACACCGAGTCGTACGCGATGTTCCACAGGAGTGGCCCGAGGACCGACCCCTGCGGAACACCGCAGTACACCTCCCTCCGCATATCACCATCCCGGCCCGGATACTCGATCCACCTGCCGCGGAGATAATCCCCGACGACCGCCATTAGACAAGGGGGGACTCGATGATATTCGAGTCCCCTCCTTATCTCTTCCCAGGGGAGGGTGTTAAAGGCATTGGCAATATCCAAGGATACTGCCAATGCCACCCCTCCCCGGAAGACGGCCGCCCCCGAGAGGGCCCTCACACGACCTATCGCGTTGATAGTCGATCGGCCCCCCCGGAAACCGAACTGGCAGTCGGCCAGACCGGGATCACCCCGCGACAGGTGCTCGACGAGGCGGGCAGCAATCACACGCTCGAAGAGCTTGCCCACCTCGTCGAGGAGACAAATGGGCCGGTATGCGGAGGGAGACTCCGCAGGCCGACCCTCCTTCCGGAGGAGGACCATCCTCGCCACCTTCCAACTGGGGGGGAATCGCCCGTCCCTCAGGCAGCGGTCGAACAACCGCCTGAGGTCGGCCCCAAGGACGTCCTGGGTCAAGACCCAAACCCGGCCGAGCACACCATCCGGACCCGGGGCCGTGTTACGAACCCCGAGCCGTCTGATGGCCGCTGCCAGCTCCTCCTGCGTGACCCCCAGCTCGGCCGTCCACTCCACTGGGACAGCCGCCGCCGCCGGAGGACGCGGTCCCCTCTCCCCAATTGGGAAGAGTGTATTGACCACGTCCTCCAGCAGCCGGGGGTCAAGACCCTCGGTGAGGGGGGGCGCCCACGGGCGGAGCTTATTCAGCACCACCTTATATGGGCGCCCCCATGGATCGTCATCAAGGGTCTGGAGGAGCTCCTTCCAGGTAATCGTTAAGTTCCCGTTCCCGGACCAATTCAACTGTCCCTACTGCCATCGAGGGACCACGGCGCTGCAAAGAGGAGCGGCGGTGTACCGGCGGCACGAGGATTTAGGTAAACACCTTAAACTTCACCATTCTGGTATTACGCGTAGGTTTGTATGCGGTGATTGCGGCTTCACCGACAACAGTGCTTATGCACTGAAGAAGGTGAAGCAGCATCACGCTGCAAGCCACGCGAATGGTGCACCGAATCCTCCTGCCGCTGGTGCACCATCGGCCGCCCCGGGCGACGCATCTGCATCCCCGGCCAGCGGACCCGCGGGGGGGACGGGCTCCCTCCGCGAGGGCGCGAGAAGCGAGGCCCCGCGATCCGCCGAAACGGATCGATCGACCACGCGAGGAGGCGAGCCGCCATGCGCGAGAAGAAACGTGCCAGCGGTGGCGGCGTCGACCTCCCGCGGTAAGTCAAAGTCCTCCGCCCCCACAACGACGACGGCGAGGACAACGACAGGGCGGAGGACAACGGCGGCGGTGGTGGCGGGAAAGAAGCCCGCCACCGCCACACTGAAGAACTTTGTTACCGTCGCCGCCAGACGCAGTGGGTCGCAGCCCGAGCCCGCAACGGCTGCACCGAGGGGGTGCAGCAGAAGGGTGACTCCGACCACCACCTTCGCGGAGGTCACCCGGGGGCCACCGGCCGCCACCACCGGGGTATCGACGACAGCCACGGCGAGGGAAACGAAGAGGACAACGCCCAAGACGCCCTCGCCGGCCGGACCGATGACAGTGGGGGGGACCACCACCACCCAGCCGCCCCCCCCCCCGCCGGACAACTAACCCAGACCAACTTCGGCAATCTGTCGTCGGCCGGTAGGACTGCCCCGGTGGTCGTAACATCCACGGCGGCCACGACGACGACGACGACGACGATTACGACGACCACGACGACGACCTCGGTGGTGCGGGGGTCAATACCCGCACCGGTCGTGACACCACCGCCTACCCGGGGTCCAACTCCATCGCCGAGGGGGACAGCCGGCGGCAATTCCACCTCGCCGCCGGCACTCGCGCCCAGGACGAGGGCGCGAGCCAGGAGAGCCGCCACCGAGCCCCCCCAGCAGACCCCGGGCACACCACGACGAAGCAGGAGGATTCGCGGCACTCCCCAGGCGGTGGTACCAGTCGCGGCCGGGAGAAGGACGCCGCCGACGACATCTCCGGCGGCACTAGGATGCCCCACCCCAAGGAGAGGAAGAAGCGCCCGGGCCGTGTCCCTCCCGCCCTGGAGGGGGACGAAGGGGGGCAACACCGCCGCCACCGTATCCCCAGGGGTGGGGACGACGAGAAGAGGGAGAAGGAGGAGACTCCCGGCCATCGAGGAGTCGTCGTCGGAAGAAGATGCAACGACAGCGGCCCCGTCGTCGTCACCGCCGAATGAAGACTGGACAGTGGCGGCCCCCAGAAGAGGAAGGAAGAGGGCCGGGCTGCAGACCCCCGTGCCGGGGGAACAGGAGGCAACGGAGGAAGGAGTAATGCCCCCCGGCAGCGCAGGAATGGTCGGTCCCTCCGTGGAGGCGGAACGGGTCCGAAATACGGACCAGGGCCCAACTAGTAATAAGGGTAACAATTATAATACTGATTTTAACAACAGGACTAAAGATTTTAGCAGTATAAAAAGGTACTGTGACAGGGCCACGAGCCCTATAAATTTTAATAGCAATTTTATTTCGGACGACCAGCAAGGGAAGTTAAACCGTAATGTAACCGACGCGAGCCGGGGCAGTCCGACTAATGCCCCCGGGTCAAACCGGGGCTCTGTTTGTAGAAGGACTGCGGCCCCGAGTGGTGCAACCCCTGCGGTCAGTAGAGGGAACGCCGCCGTGGACCGGAGGCAGACGGCGACGAGGGGGAGAGGGAGTGGTGCCGACCCAGGAACGTGCGCACGGAGTGACCCGACGGTGACCGGAGGTAAGCGGACGCAGCGGACGTGTGGGGGGCTCAGACATGGGCCGGAGCGGAATCCCGATGCAATCGTGGAGCGTCCAGGGAGAGGGCGCGGACCCACCCGGAGCGAGCGGACGCCAATTGCTGCCCCCCGCCGACGCGGCGGCGCCGAGGAAGCGTCCGAAAGGGCGCGAATCGTCGCGGCTGCGGAGGCGGTGGGGACAGCGGAGGGCTTAGAGGCCCTTGCCGCCCTTGTGGCGGACTTCTTTGGTTCGAGGCGTTCCGCTCGTGGAAGGGGGGGGGGGGGTGCCGCAAGGGCCACTGGGGGGGGAGGAGGAAGGCCGGATGCGGCGGAGAGTTTGAGGGTGCGTCCTCGAGGGGATGCCAGTTGCAACGGAGCGACCGGGGCTCCTTCCACACGGACGGAACACGTCCGGGAAGCCACGCGAATACAGCGTCTGTTCCGAACGAACCGCAAGCGGGCAGTGCAGGTGGTGCTAGCCGAGCAATCTCCGCACTGCCAAGTGCCCAAGGACATTGTCCAAGGGCACTTTAGTTCTATATATGCGGCTCGGGACCGTTCGGAACACTTCCCGGCGCTCCACCACGACCAGCCGGATGAAGGAACCAATGAGGCACTGGAGAGGTCCTTCGGGTCGGCCGAGGTGTTCAACCGCCTCCGGAGGATGAAACAACCATCCCCCGGACCGGATGGAATCACCTACGCCGACCTGAGGGGGGCCAATCCGGGAGCCGAGGTCCTGACGGCGGCATACAATGCGTGCCGTCGGGTGGAGTTGATTCCCTCCCTGTGGAAGGAGTCAAATACCATCTTGATTTACAAGAAGGTGAGAGGGATGACCTCAGCAACTGGCGTCCCACCGCCATGGGCGACGTAATCCCCAAGCTCTTCGCGGCCGTGATGGCCGACCGCCTTACCCGCTGGGCCGTCCAAAATCGACGGCTCTCCCCGGCACAAAAGGGCTTTCTGCCGTACGAGGGGTGCCTTGAGCACAACTTCGTGCGGCGGGAGGCCCTTATCGACGCGAAGCGACGGCGGAGGGAGGTGGTGGTTGCGTGGCTGGACCTTTCCAATGCTTTTGGTTCGGTCCCCCACGCCGCCATCTTAAACGCGCTGGCCGGTGCCGGTGCCCCCCACGCGATCGTCAACCTCGTCCGGTGTCTATACACCGATTGCACGACGAGGGTCCGTACTGCCGAAGGATTCACTGATAGGATCCCCATGCAGTCGGGAGTAAAACAGGGCTGCCCCTTGAGCCCTATACTCTTTAACCTGGCAATCGAACCCGTGGTTCGACAAGCCGCGGAGTCGAGGGCCGGGTACGAGATGGCGGGCTTTAAGGTAGCAGCCCTAGCTTACGCGGATGATATCGCATTGATCGCGACGTCCCCCGAGGGCATGAGAGGGCTACTGGGTGCAGCAGAGGCCACGGCGCGGAGTCTGGGCCTCGCGTTCAATCCGGGGAAGTGCGCGACGCTACACGTCCTTGGAAGCGACGCGGTGGCCCGGACCGAGTTTGGCCTCAACGAGGGACTCGTTCCAGCGCTCTGAGACGGGGATGCCTATCAACACCTGGGCGTGGCCACTGGAATTCGGATCGACCAGCGCCCTACTCTACGATCCGGGACGTGCTGGGGGACTTGGGGGCGGTGGACCTCTCTCTATTAGCCCCGTGGCAGAAGGTGGAAACCTTACGTTCGGTTATAATTCCACGGTTGGACTTCATGCTGCGGGGTGCCAGCGTGAGGAAGACTACACTGGCGGAGGTGGACAAGGCTGTAAGGCGCACGGTCGAGGGATGGTTCAATTTACCGCAGCGTGGGGCGGATGTGGGCTCCTCCCGCTGGCAGACTTGGCCGACGTGACGACCGTGGCCCACGCGTTCAGACTTCTGGAGTCGATGAAGATTTAATTAAGTTTTTTCGCAATACTGTAAACATTTTCAAATGGTCACGATATAAATTTGGATGAATTTAAAAAGTACGCTGTTGAAGTGGCAACAAGATACGTAGAACTATATCCGTGGTACTACATGCCAACTTCAGTGCACAAGATTTTAATGTACGGCCCAGAAATAATAAGTTCCGCATTGTTACCGATTGGACAAATGCCTGAAGAAGCACAAGAACACTGCCACAAATATATTAAAAGCTTTCGGAAAGATTTTTCACGAAAATGTTCTCGTACAAAAACAATGGAAGATGTATTCTTGCGGCTGTTACAATCATCAGATCTATATACAGTGTGTTCGGCCACCCCTGGGAAAAATTTAAATGAGCGATACTAGAGGCCAAAATAAAACGAAAATCAAGAATACCAATTAGTTGATGGAGGCTTCGTTGCAATGTTATTAACGTTTAAAGTTCCGCCTGAAACGCGGCAACCTGCGAGCAGATGCGTAAGCGCGGTAGGTCAGGAGACGGTGTGTTAGAGGAACCGAGATTACCGACTTATCGATCGCCTTTCGTTTTTGCGTCAACTCCTCGGACGGCGAACGTGGTACGTTGAATAAGATACGACAGCCGCTCGTTTTTGCGTCAACTTCCAGGAAGGCAAACGCATATCGTCGAATGGGATTCAACCTGTCTTATGAACATCCGGAGGGACATATCAAAACTCGCCCGACAAGATGTTCACAGAGAGAGGGTGAATGCCTCTTTGAACACACACATTTTTTTTCACAAAAATCACCCACACGCGAGCATACACGCATCGCGATTGTCCCGTCCGCGAATGTCCACGTGTACGCACACCGCGATTGTCCCGACCGCGAGTGTTCACAAGTAAATACTTTTCGACGGGCACCACTATTCAATTAAATAATACACGCGCACCGCGATTTTACCGTCCGCAAGTGTCCACATGTACGCGCACCGCGATTGTCCCGTTCGCGAGTGTCCACATATTCACAGAGAACTGCCCTGCCTCACAATAAATGTTCCACGTGACCACCATTCTCTTGTAGGCACAGCTGCATTCTTTTGTGAAAATTTCGTCGCATATTTTCCAAATTAGCCCCTTCTCTTAACTCAATAATATCCGCTGATAATGTAATTCGGTGTTTGAGTTCATCGAGCGAGTTTACTGGCATGGAGTAAACTAAATCCTTCAAGTGGTCCCAATAGAAGAAATCAAGGGGGTTGAAATCGGGCGAACGAGCAGGCCACGGCGTAGGTCCTCCTCGTCCAATCCACTTGTTTCCAAAATATGCGTTTAAATGACCGCGTACTGCCAGTGTGGAATGCGGCGGTGCACCGTCATGCATGTACCACATGCTTCTACGTACATCTAGTGGTTCATCCTCCAGAAGGTTTGGCAACTGCGTTTCCAAAAATTCGAGGTACAATTGTCCTGTTAAACGGTGTGGGAAGACCACAGGATCAATAATTTTATTGCCAAGTATTCCTGCCCAAATATTGACAGAAAACTGGCGTTGAGTATTTATTTCGTAAACCGCGTGTGGGTTTTCTTCTGCCCAAATATGGGCATTGTGTGTGTTTACTGTACCGTGGCGATTGAATGTTGCCTCGTCGGTAAACAGTATGTTTGAGATAAAATCTTCATTATCTCTAATCATGGATAATATCCATGTGCAAAAATCTTTTCGTTTTGCAAAATCACCCTCTTCTATTTCTTGTACCCGTTGAAAATGGTATGGGTGCAGTTACCTCTGCTTCAATACCTGCCAAACAGTCGAATTACTGACTTGCTCGGCTGCTGCAATTCTCCGTGTGCTGGTGCTCGGATCTTCTTCAATTCTTCGAATTATTCTTTCCTCCAATTGTTGGGGCTGTTGATCCCGCCCACCAATTGGACGGGTCAGGACCGACCCCGTGTCTCGCAAACGCTGGTATATTCTTGTAAATGTCTTCCTGTCCGGTATTTGCCTATCGGGGTACCTTTCGGCATAAATGCGACGTGCTTCGCAGGCATTGCCTTCTGCTTCCCCGTAGCACATAATTACATCGGACAGTTCAACCAGCGTGTAATTGGTACCCGATATTCTTTCCGGTCCCGCGCCGCGCACTACACAACACAAACCACGCACACACACTACACTACACTACACTACACTACACTACACTACACAATCCGCAAACTTACGTATTTCACGCACTATTATGGAATAAAAAATAAATACTGAAAGAAAAATGAAAATTATATTTAATTGCTAAATATTAAATTGCAGTTCAAGTCGTTCTAAGCTCTCTCAGGTCTGTATTCGTTGGCGATTGCCTTCGAAATGAGAAAAGACAAACGAATGACGAGTGGTGAGAAAAGCAGACACATACTATTACAGTGCCGAACTCGCGGCCTACGAAGCACGTGGACGTGAATTCGGCACTTTGACATCGAGATCGACGAAAGCGAAATAAGGAGAGTGTAAATCTTTCCTTATTGCTCTCGTATAACTGAAATTCGAGTAACGTTGCCGCTATACGATTTCGAGTCTAATCTGCCCCAACAGTTAATAACGTCAGGAGGAAATACATTTTAACAATATCCAGGTATGTTTTGGGTGTGTATCGCCGGAAAAAGGCAACTTTAATCATAAACTAATTTATTATTTATAAATGTTAAAAAGCTGATGCTTCTAACGACGAGGTCCGGATAGAGGTATAGGAGTTTTCAGGGAAAATTATTACGGACGTCTGGTTTTCTTTTCGTCGGCCTTTTACGCCGACCTTTTATTACAAACGTAAACTTGAAATAAAAATAACAATCGAAAACCAAAATAAATTGTGATTATCTATAATCGTGCTGGGACGTTGCCTGCCTCGTCTCTGCCGGTCGCCGAACTCGCCGGGTTGAGGTAGGCCAAGGTTCCTATAATCAGAAAAACACGGCTATGTGTTAGACACACGTAAACAAGTTATACGTATCTATGCCGCGTTTGTGTCCTCACGCTCCTGGCTTCGGGATTCGAATGTATAGGAGCGGAGAATTTCGCTCGCTCGTAATATACGAGCTCGCTAGTGGACTGTATTTATAATTTTGGCTTTTGATAAAGAATAAATTCCGTATCTACGCCGTTTGCAGTCGATTACCTTGTGGACGGGATTGCAAGTGGAGTTTGTAAGGCTCCAAATGCACTTTTCCCGTGAGTCTGTCCACTGAGTCTATGCGCCGAAACGCAGTGCAGTGCAACAGCCCAACCGTCGAACTGTGGCTGCTCTTGGCTGCTTCAACAGACGACTTATTGGTCAGGGGTTGCACTACGGAGCCCGACTGCACGTGGTTCACTGCACGTTGCACATCTATTCGTTGTGCTTAGCAGTATTCGAACCACGTGGGGGCCTGACCCACGACTCCGTTACTCCTCCGCACAGGTGCTCCTCTAAACGTTACACCGGCGGGATCTGTAGGAGTAAGGACTCGCAGACCGGAAAAGTCAGACGTCCTTTGTGGACGTCGACCCGACTACAATGGACCCACCTGGATGGTTCACCACGTAGGTGCCTTCCTTTGGTGTCTCCTCAGCCTGGCGGTAATCACAAGAAAAGTGAAGCGTAATTTTTGCCAACTTTCTTATGCCTCGATCGTTTATACGATCGAGACGACCGCTCAATTCTGCACGGAGGGATCGAACACCTTACTGGTGTATATTCTCGATCACTCCACAGGATATCGAACACCTTGCTGGTGTATTTTCTCGATCTCCTGTCGCAAGACTGATTTCGTGGAATCTCGATTTGGGAAATCCCATACAAGATTCCGGGGTGTACTTGACCGAATCTAAACCGATCCGTTTGTCAAGGAAAAGGCGGATTATTTCCACACTTTTCTCGAGTTTTATCGAATTCTCAGCTGTGCGAGGTCAATCAGTGGACCCGCACCAGACTGAACATCTACTCGTTACACCCTTTAACTACAGGCAGAATCGTTCTGAATATCAAACAATTCGAACTTTCCTTTTGTAAATCTTTCCGTTCGAGTGCAATCGGGAGCCGATCCGCTCAAGTTGGAAGTCTACGTAGGACTGCGCGGATTGACAGCCGAAGACGCGGCCGCGTTACTCTAATTAGTCGTTACGCGGCGCTGTCTAAATTTCGGCAGTCTTTCTCCGTCTGATTCTTAGCGCACTACTCTCTCACGGTACTGACGTCATCAACACCGTTAGCACACTCGAATCGAAGGTAATGAGCCGTTACCGATGCCAGAAAAACTAGTAATACACGCGTTTTTCTATCACTGTTTGCTGTACAAATCCTATTAGAGATAATCTCCTTCGAATTGTACGTTAACAGGATTAACGGTAATCGCGGCCGAGGACAATCGCTCGGCATTATGCAAATCTTTAAACAATAAAAGTCCCAACATTTTTACGTCCCGACTTATGTAGGCATAAGTACGGTAAAGGAAAAAATTTCCAGAATTTTGTTTACGGAAATAACGTAAACACGGAATCACCGTACGTAAATGAGATTAATTTTTGCACTTGGCTTTTAGTAGAAAACGCAACAAATTACACTGTATTTTTTAAATTTTGAACACAAATTTAATTATTTACGCGGTATTTATTGATGGGAAAATAACGTGTATGATGCACAAGGTGACTAGCTTCTTAGCGATCTCAATGTTCCTCGAATGCTGATTCGAAAAAGATGGCCTGGAAATTTCTATGAAACATCATACATTATTATCTCGTAAGTTGACCGAAACATTTGAATCACGAGGCATAGGGAACCATAGAGTTTTGTCATTGTTAGGATTTTTGAAGGTTCCCGCTACGAGGACAACGACCGCAAAGGATTAGAACGTGTATTTCCGTAAACAAAATTCTGGAAATTTTTTCCATTACCGTACTATCTACTATTCTACTACCGGACAATCGCGAAGCGTGTATGCTCGCGTGTGGGTGATTTTTGTGAAAAAAAATGTGTGTGTTCAAAGAGGCATTCACCCTCTCTCTGTGAACATCTTGTCGGGCGAGTTTTGATATGCCCCTCCGGATGTTCATAAGACAGGTTGAATCCCATTCGACGATATGCGTTTGCCTTCCTGGAAGTTGACGCAAAAACGAGCGGCTGTCGTATCTTATTCAACGTACCACGTTCGCCGTCTGAGGAGTTGACGCAAAAACGAAAGGCGATCGATAAGTCGGTAATCTCGGTTCCTCTAACACACCGTCTCCTGACCTACCGCGCTTACGCATCTGCTCGCAGGTTGCCGCGTTTCAGGCGGAACTTTAAACGTTAATAACTTTGCAACGAAGCCTCCATCAACTAATTGGTATTCTTGATTTTCGTCTTATTTTGGCCTATAGTATCGCTCATTTGTTAAACGAATCGGATTCCGATTCGTACAAGAGCATCCAGAAATTTCGTTCGGGACATTCCCAATTGAGCTTCCAGTCTTTCAATACTGCTTATTTCGGAGGGTTCGAGAACACACCGATAAGGTGTTCGACCCCCCTCGTGCAGTATTATTTTGTCGTTTCAAGCGTATAAACGTTTGAAACACAAAGAAGTGGGCGAATAACGTCTAAACTTCTTTGTGATTGCCATTCGGCTTAGGAAATACCGAAGGAAGGCACCTATGTGGTGAACCTCCAGGTGGGCTCACTGCAGTCAGGTCGACATCCACTTAGGACGTTTTGTAATCGGTCTTCGCGTCCTTACTTCTACAGATCCCGTCGGTGTAACGTTTAGAGGAGCATCTGCGCGGAGAGGTAACGGAGTCGCGGGTCAGGCCCCCACGTAGTCGGGCTTCGCAGAGTGCAACTCTCGGCCAACAGGTCATCTGTTGGAACGTTTAAGAGAAGCCGCAGATCGACGGTCGTGCCGTTGCACTGCAGTGTGACTCGACGCACAGAGTCAGCGGGCATACTCACGGGATCAGTGCATTTGGAGCTTTACAACCTCCACTTGCATCCTCGTCCACTAGGCAATCGACAAAATCGGCAAAGAAAAGAAGTTTAATTCTTTTCACGCCAGATAATTGATTACAGTCCACTTGCGAGTTCGTATATTACGAACAAGCGAAATTCTCCGCTCCTATACATTCGAATAACGAAACCAGGAGCGCGCGGAGGCAAGCGCGGCGAATATACGTGTAACGTGATTATGTGTGTCTAACACAATGGCATGTTTTTCTGTCCTTGGGAATCTGGGCCTACCTCAACACAGCGGATTCGGCGAGCGGCCTGGAATCGCCGTTTATTTTCACAATACAATTTGATTTTCTATTATAGTTTATTTTTATTTTTATTTTTATAAACATTTTTTTAAAAAAAAAAAAGAAAATCAAACGCGTCCCATTCACTTTCCACAATAAAGATCCCTCTATCCGGACTTAGTCGTTAAAAGCATCAGCTTTTTAACAACACTAAACATATACAGTAACCCGGTACGAATTTAAGAACACCACTTTATTCGTTTATTGGTGTCTGACAACTGAGCACTTTTGCCAGGAGTCACGAGATTCCCTCCATCAAACCGTTTCTCACTGCTACGTAGTGAAACAAAGCTTGTGACAGGATAATGTTTGAAACAAAGGAAATGTGATCCCATTTGCCATTTTAATACAAAGTATCGGTTGGATTTAAAATTTTAAAAGCATATAGCCGAATATTTTTACAGGTACAAAACATTTTAATTTTAGAACAGTAATATGAGTTAGCAGGTAACGTCATAAAACTGTTTTACCCAATAATACTTCTTTTTACCTGAAGTATAAGGTAAAAAGTACGAGGTACAAGATACGACTATCCGAAAATCGCTCACATTTTATCAATGTAAATGAAGCGGCCTTTCTACCAGAGTTAAATACAATAGTTTGTAACTTTTGTGAAAATAAACCTTTCATTAGATGTACGTTGTGTTTAAAATTTTTATGTTTTGACTGTTTTTACAAAAAATACCATCAAGATTCATGTACTTTGTACATTGAAAATAATATATGTTAAATTTAATAGGTTAAATTCAACTTTTAGAAAAAAAAATATTCGAAGGTCAGACAAAAATATAATGTCACATTTAGCGTACGATTAAAATATAATTGAAAAAGTAAAAAAAAGATTTGTTCTAACAGGGTTTGAACCTGCAACAAACACTCCATCACCCACACCACGCTGGTTGTTGGTAAATGTAGTTCTATTTTTCTTTAAGTTCAATTTCTGAAGATAAGTAGCTGTAATATCTTTAATAATATCTCAAAGTAAAACCTAACCCAAAACTGGGTACTATAACAGTTCTTCCTTGTTAGAATCGAGTTTTCAATTCGTCTTAGCGAAAATCGCAGCCCGTTAACCGTTTTCAATTACCAAATATTTATTTCGCAATTAATCATTTGCGAGTGAGACAATTTTGGAGATTATTCTAAAACATTTATGGTAATCGTTTTCAATGCGATTTAAGTAAGTATGTGATGTATAAGATTTCTTTTAATTTTTTCTTTTCTAGAGATGATAGAGCGAAAGTTTATTCGATTTTTTTTACATAAAATTTAATTCTTCCTAAGATTTATATGAGATATTTAAAAGATTTTTTATAAATTACGCCTATGTATCGGAAGAACTATAAAACAAGAGTATAATCATTATTATCTATGAGCTGATTGTAGTCAAAGACTAATCGAACTTTGAAATGAGAACATAAAACTTAAATGAAAAGTTAAGTTTAAATTCATTCAGCTATTTAATACTCAATCCTACCCTTTGCGCTCGCGTGGTGCCTCTAACAAGGAACCTTCGCGAACGGTCCGACTTCGATTTTGATGAAACTTCGTACACTTATAAAGCAGCCAAAAATAATCGACACGTATTGTTATTTAGCTGCGGTAACTCGAGTTTCAGGGGTGAAACCACCCTTTGAAATTTTAGCTCGAAACGGCTATCTCGAAAACGGAAAGACATACGAAAAAATTATTAATGGGCGAGGATAATGGTTTCTTATGTACAATAACATAGTGCTAAAAAATTTATTAAAATACAATTTGTTTATAACAAAAAAAATTTATTAACTTAATTTTTCATTTTATTGAAATTTTCATAATGACAAAAAATGACGAGCATTTTATTCCAAATCCATTGATATGTAATATTTTAAAATTGCCTCCTAGAGTTTTGCAGATTTTGATAATTTACATCTTGCGCGCACATCCACCATGGTAGCAATCGTTCTAAATTTGATTTTAATAAAGCATTGTAGGCTTGCACTAAATTATACAATATCAAGTAACAAGTAACAATAACAGTAACAAGTTTCTTAACAGCAATGAAAAGATTAATTGTTTTTATTACCCACCAATGACATCGTGCAAAGGTGGAGCGATTTATAAATTATAAATACATACAGTGTGTATAGCAATTACTCTATGTAGTTTCGATAATAGTGGTACTCGTCGAAAAAATGTTTGAAACATAACGATTTCTTATATCATGCGCATTTAATTATTGCCACGTCACCACAAATATGGCATCTTGGTTCATTTTCAACAGAATAGTAGTACTCAACAGGATTCTGAAATGCATTTGGTTTTACATTTATACAGGGTATTCGGCCATTCCTGGGAAAAATTTTAATGGGAGATTCTAGAAGCCAAAATAAGATGGAAATCAAGAATACTAATTTGTTGATGGAGGCTTCGTTAAAAAGTTATTAATGTATAAAGCTCCGCCCATACTGAACTTTTTTTTAGAAAGTGGATAGGATTTTACGAGTGGGTCTATTCACCAAAAATTATCGTAAATGATCCCCGCACTAGAAAATAATTTTTCCAGAACGATTTGAAATTTATTAATTTTGTCGAAAAATTTCTCACTTTCTCGAATTTTTTTCTCTAAAATGGGTAGGAATTTGAGGGTATATTAATTCACCAAAAATGATTGTAACTGACTCCCGCAACCGAAAATAATTTTTTCAGAACGATTTGAAATCTTTTTTTTCACTGAAAAATTTAGGCACCTACGCCCTGTTGATTTTTCTTAAAAATTCGTTTTTAATTTTTAGTAATTTTGTTTGATACCCTACGGAAAAATTGTCTAATACTTTTTTGTAGATGCCCATGGGTTCTGCTGCAGAAAAAAGTTTCAACGAGATACCTTTACTATTGTAGGAGTTATGGCCGTTTAAAAATTGGATCACTTTTACGGGATCAAGGAGCAGCTTTTCCAATATTTTTAGAATTTCTACATATTCTCTACTAAAATACGCGTTGATTGATTTTTTAAATATTAAAATTCTTCATTCCGCTCAGAAGTCTTGACGTTTTAAAGATATGCATGGAATTTTAGGGAAGCATTTCTAGCCTCACATTAGATTTTCGGTAAAGAATTTTTTTCGTAAAAGTGCGTAGGATTTCGGGGTATGTCTATTCACCAAAAATGATTGTAATTGAGCCCCGCAATCAAAAATAATTTGTTCAGAATGATTATAAATTTTTTAATTTAATTTTGTTAACGTTTTAACGAAACCTCCATCAACAAATTAGTATTCTTGATTTCCGTCTTATTTTGGCCTCTAGAATCTCCCATTAAAATTTTTCCCAGGAATGACCGAATACCCTGTATAAATGTAAAACCAAATGCATTTCAAAATCCTGTTGAGTACTGCTATTCTGTTGAAAATAAACCAAGATGCCATATTTGTGGTGACGTGGCAATAATTAAATGCGAATGGTGTAAGAAATCTTTATGTTTCAAACATTTTTTCGACGAGTACCACTATTATCGAAACTACATAGAGTAATTGTTATACACACTGTATGTATTGTAGCGGCCATTGTATAGCCACTACGCCCTTGCCACAGTATGAATGGGAATGGAATGAAAGGTTAATTTTAAGCTTTCTATTTTTCCATTTTCCCAGGGTCTCGTTTGAGCCTGGTCGTCCTGTTAATCACTTGGCAATCAGAGCCGTACGAGGCGCCTGTTTTCCTTCAAGGTTTCGCCTGGGCCTCGGACCACCCCGATCCGGGCCCGGCGAGCCTCTTGACTTTTATTACCCTCTTTCACTCTAACTAAACTTTTCCTACACTCGATATTTTTCAGTTTCGTTTTTCCATCTTTCTGTCCTATCTCTTTTTCTCTCCCTTTGTCTATTAGGGTAAGGAGTGTATATAGGGAGTAGATTCTAAGAAAGAATGCTCAGTCCGTTAGAGACGTTGCCGTTACGCAGTCTGTTAGACTCAGCGACGCTGACTGGTAAAGATTGCGATTTATATTTAAAATCAGTATAAGCTTAACTTACGTGTGGTTGTGTATGCCCCACACCACCATCACTCGCGTGTTAATAATAAATAGTAATAATTGTGGGGTAGTCTGGTTAAGTGATCATTTTACCTCCTAGCCCCCTCAGTATTTATAATTTATAAATCGCTCCACCTTTGCATGATGCCATTGGTGGGTAATAGAAACAATTAATCTTTTCATTGCTGTTAAGAAACTTGTTACTGTTATTGTTACTTTTTACTTGATACTGTATAATTTAGTGCAAGCCTACAATGCGTTATTAAAATCAAATTTAGAACGGTTGCTACCGTAGTGGATGTGCGCGCAAGATGTAAATTATCAAAATCTGCAAAACTCTAGGAGGCAATTTTAAAATATTACATACCAATGGATTTGGAATAAAATGGTCGTCATTTTTTGTCATTGTGAAAATTTCAATAAATGAAAAATTAAGTTAATACATTTTTTTTGTTATAAACAAATTGTATTTTCATAAATTTTTTAACACTATGTTGTTGTACATAAGAAACCATTAACCTCACCCATTAATAATTTTTTCGTATGTCTTTCCGTTTTCAAGGGGTGGTTTTACCCCTTAAACTCGAGTTACTGCAGCTAAAAAACAATACGTGTCGATCATTTTTGGCTACTTTATAAGTGTACGAAGTTTCATCAAAATCGAAGTCGGACCGTTCGCGAAGGTTCCTTGTGAGTCACCACTGGATGTGGTGCGACAACTCGAGCGGTGTCTCTCACTCACCACTTGGGCCAGTGCGGTAAATCGAGCAATAACCATGTTTAATTAAGTTTGGCTTAACGAATATCGCTTCATGAGTCTATCTCTAGCTCTGTGTGTGTAATCTTATGATGTGTAAAATGTCACCACTTTGAAGTGGTTACAGCAATGTTATTTAAATATCGCACTAGTCCAGGAAAAAAAATCTCGGCCGCGATTCCCGTTTCTATTTGTATACGTGATACTTCGAAAGGTTAGGCTGGCGCCGAGTTCGTTCGGCGCAGGGACAGTTTAAATCACGGCCGTTTATGTGTTTTTGTACGTTGACCTCACGCGAAGTTTCACTTCGAACACCTGTTCCAACGGTATTGTGACGTCAGTGCCGAGAGAGAGAACTGAATCGTTAATCGAAAAGAGATCGACAGATGCGACGACGATGCGCGACCGAGTCTTTGCATGTCGATGCTCGATGATTTTACGGAGTATTTACGAGCCGTTACAGTCGCTGCGGCGACTGCAACGTATGGGATTCGGTGTGGAATACCTACAGTCCCTTTGAAAGCTATACGGCGGTATCGACAAACTGGTATCGCCTCGTGGTGAGCTCGCCGTGCATAAGGCCACTGAGAACCCACTCTAGTGACCCGTCGCTGTGCAAGTAGGCAGCGCACCTAACGGTGGAGTTGCGGATTCGAAGCGCCTTCCTTTCATCACAACTCCTACAGCCACAGTCCCCCGTTTGTCGGCCGCTGTGTAGGAAGCTTAGTGTGGTTGGACTTGCTTGGGACTTTCCTGCCAACACTACATACTGCCACAGTCACCCGATTAACGGCCGCTGTGCAGTAACTGCAATGTTGCGAGGAGTCGTATTTCCTGATATCTTCAATACGTCAACCCGCATAGTGAGCGTGTTCACGGGATCCGCGCTCTTGACGGGAGCCTTACAACCTCCATTTGGTGACCTGTCCGTGGCGAAAAAAGAGCCTCCGACAGATACAAGTGAATTCTCCTCTATTCAGGGCAAAAGTCTCGTTAATAGTTTAAATAATAACTAACTGCGAGCAACAAAAGACAGTCCACTTAACTATGCTAAACGACAGCTGTTGAACGTCGCAGCGGATCGTTCGTTCAGTGTAGTACGGCTACACTGTTCGGTTACACCTTGTAATCGAATCACATTGAAATTAGTCTAAAACAGCTAGTCGGTTGGAACGGAACTGACGTACTCGTGAGATACTGTAAAGCTCTGCCCGCGACGATCGGGGCCCTGGCTATATACCTCTGGTCCCGATCGTCTTTTGGTCTTTCCTTCGCGCCGGGTGCAAAAGTTCTCGGCGCGTGCCGTGGAACATTCTCAGTCCTTCCAGGACCGAGAATATTCCGCGACACGCGGAATCAATCGATTTTGCACCCGGCCCGAATCGGTTGCACACGGCACCATTTCTAACAGGCCTCGAATTGCTGCAATACGTTGCGACGCAACATACCGCCCCCTCTTGAACAATTACGTTCAAATTAATGCTAAATGGGATTGACGCTATAGCTAACTCGATTACAATGTCTTAGACTAAATATAGTGGTATGGCTACTTATCTTACTATAATATTATAGGCCTTATAACTATTGTAATATGTACAGTACATCTATATCCTGGTATACTAGATTACTACTATTTACATTTGGGATAAGCTAGATGTACGATGTCTTATTCAGTGATAGGAAGTGGCGAAAGTTTTTTGACACATCGTTTGTAGGTGCCACGCGATGTCTTCACAGTCACTGTCCTTACAATGCCATCGTCACCAGGGTGCAAGGCGACAATTCGCCCTAATGGCCAAATTGAAGGGGGCAGATTGTCTTCTCGCAATATAACTAATTCACCTTCTTTAATGTTCGTTGGTTTATTAGTATGCCACTTTTTTCGCACTGTTTGTTCCTGGAGGTATTCCTTGACCCATCGGGTTCAGAAATGTTGCTGGAGTTGCTGCACATGCTGCCACATCGACAGTCGTCCAGTCAGGGTTGTAAGTAATGTATGATCTGGCATGCTTGTTAATACATCGCCAATGAGGAAGTGCGAAGGTGTTAGGGCTCGCAAGTCATTTGGATCAGAGGATAGAGGTGCGATTGGTCTAGAATTAAGGATTGCTTCGATTTGATTGATATATGTCAACAATGCTTCGTAAGACAATAGGGTATCGCCAATTATGCGCACTATGTGATGTTTGGTGAATTTTACTGCTGCTTCCCACAATCCACCAAAATGTGGTAAGCATGGAGGTATCAAATGCCAATTTATGCCGTCATTACCTAATGCTTCAGATATCACGTCATTGTAGGATTGTGTTTTTATCATAGCATATAATTCTTTGATCTCTCGCTTCGCGCCTATGAACGTTGTTGCGTTGTCCGAATAGAGATCGGAACATTTACCTCATCTCGAGAAAAATCGACGTAAGGTCGCTAAAAAGGCTTCGGTGGTTAAGTCATTGACGATTTCAATATGGATGGTCTTGATTGATAAACAAACGAATATGACTAAATATACCTTTATTTTATTTCTATTTCTGTTAACTTTTCTTTAATGAAGAGGGGACCGCAATAATCGATCCCTGTATGTAAGAACGGTCTTGCCTGAACAAAACGACCCTTCGGTAAATTGCCCATTATATAGGTGGGTATCGCGGGTTTGGCTTTGTGACAGGTAATGCATTTGTGTATGATCTGTTTGACTAAGGATTTTCCGCTTGGTACCCAATATTTTTGTCGCAGGGAGTTTAAGACAGCCAACGTATCTGCGTGGAAACTTCTCAAATGCTCATCACGTACGATCGCTCTAGTGATTCTTCGGTATGAGAATCGGATGTTTGGAGTTGTATGGTAGCATTGCATGGGATAACCTACCGCCTACTCGTAATATCCCGTCTTTGTCGATGAACGGGTTTAATGAAGTCAAAAAACTCATGATTGAGGTTTCCGATAATAGTGAGTTAATTTCCCTTGCGAATTCCTCCCGTTGAACGCTTTTTATGATTCGTATTTCGGCTATTTGAAGTTCGCGTGCAGACAACGGACCCTTTAGGTTTTCTTTCCGAGAGGTATTGGTTATAAATCTAAGGCAATACGCGAGAACTCGTTTTAATCGTTGGAAGGATGAGAATTTTGCAAGCACGTCCCAATGAGTGGTCCGAGCTATGCAGGTAACAAGAGGGCGCGTTTCAGGTAGCTCGATTGGTTCTAAGGTCAAATTTGGCTATGAGACTTCGAAATTCGTTAACCAGGTAGGACCGTACTGCCATAGATCGTTTCGTTGTATGTCCCTTGGGTTAACGCCTCGAGATATTAGGTCTGCAGGATTGCTTTCGGATGGAACGTGCCTCCAGTGGTAATTGGTGGTAATAGCTTGTATCTCAGCTACTCGATGCGCAACAAAGGTTTTTAATTTATGCGGCGGTGTTCTAAGCCAATGTAGCGTTATTGTAGAGTCGGACCAAAACGTGGCATTTTCAAACGCTAATTTGGGTAACGCTATCAAGATTGACTTGTACAGTTTTGCGAGCAAGTGAGCTGCGCACAATTCAAGGCGTGGTAAACTAATGGTTTTTAGCGGCGCGACACGGGATTTCGAACTGAGTAATCTAGTAATTATGGTACCGTCTTCTCTACTCGAACGGATATATATGCATGCACCATATGCCCTTTGACTCGCATCGCAGAAACCGTGTAATTGCGCGGAACTATAGTGCTTTATGGTTACTTGTCTTTCAAACTGGACGTTACGTAATAATTGAAATTCCTTGCAGTATTCTATGCAACGAGTATGTATGTCTACTGGTACCGATTCGTCCCAAACTACCCGTAGTTGCCAAAGACTTTGCATAAGTAATTTGGCTTGTATAACTACAGGTCCTAACAATCCTAGCGGATCGAATAATGATGCGATTTTTGATAAGATGGTGCGTTTCGTTATCCGTTGCGTCGGTGTCATGTCTGTAACCGTATATGTTATAATGTCTTGTCTCGCGTTCCATTGAATGCCTAGCGTTTTTACCGTTTCGTCTAAGTCTAATCGTATATATGTGTTTTCTGTTTTGTCTAATTGGTATAATAGCCTCTCGTCATTCGAGGTCCATTGTCTGAATTGCAGTCCTACCTTGCGGCAAATTGTAATAATTTCATCGCGAGTTCTTTCGGCTTCGTCAAACGTTTGGGTACCTGTCAGCAGGTCATCGACATAAATATCTTCCCGCAATACGGCTGCGGCTCTAGGTAGTTGGGTAGACTCGTCCTTCGCTAACTGGTGCAACGATCGAATGGCTAAAAATGGGGCCGCGGAAGTACCGTACGTAACCGTGTTTAACGCGTACGTGTCTATTGGTGCTTGCGGATTGTCGCGCCATAATATCTTTTGATATTTGCGATCCTGTGGATGCACGACTATCTGTCGGTACATTTTTTCGATGTCCGCGGTGAGAACGTATGAGTAACATCGAAATCTAAGTAGAATGGAATACAAGTCATCTTGTATCGTTGGCCCTACCATTAACGTTTGATTAAGTGATCTTCCATTCGAAGTTTTGGCCGATGCATCGAACACAACGCGAAGCTTTGTGGTAACACTTGATTGTTTCACGACCGCGTGATGAGGTAAATAATAGCCCTCGCTAGTGTTTACCACGTCGAGTTTGGACATATGACCTAGGAAGTGATATTCATTCATAAATTCAGTGTATTTTAATCTATTTTCAGGATTTTTCGCGAGGCTACGTTCCAAAGAATAAAACCGTCTAAGAGCTATCGCATGTGAGTCGCCTAGTGACGTCGGATTTTCTTTGAATGGTAATCGGACTGTACATTGTCCTGAACTTGAATCGCGTGTAGTATGTTGTTGATAATGTTGTTCGCACGCTGATTCTTCGTGTGACAATAACTTCTTATGCGGGCCTTCTTCTATTTCTCAAAACCGATCTAATTGCGATTGCAATGGATGTAAGGAAATGTTACAAATAGATGCCTTGCTATTACGGTGGGATTTTAATTTTCCTGCAACTATCCAACCAAGTTTGGTCTTCTGTAGAGTTAATTGGTTGTTTGCTACGGCTATTTGTCCTACGCACAATAATTTATAAAATATTTCGACGCCTTGTAAACCGTCGATTTCGGAGGGGCTGCAGAAGGCGGGGTCGGCTAACGGAAGGTTAGCAGGTAGCTGCAATTGTTGTTTTGGGATTGCTTGGGACGGTAGAATTTCTGTAATTTGCGGCAGAATTAAAAATGCTAACTCGGTGCTAAATGTATTAATGCGTGATTTGATACGCGATTTCACCATGTGGTGTATTTGTGAAATTGTTTGGTTAATACCAATTACTGGAATTTTTATATTGTCTCGTTTTAGTCCTAGTTTCGTTGCAAAGCTTTCGGTTAAAAAATTAGACTGTGACCCGGAATCTAGCAGAACTCGACACGTTCGTGGTTGATTGTCTTTATCTAAGACTTCTACAATCACAGTGGATAAAATCATTTCGAATGGTGTGGTTGTGCTAAGCGACACTACATTGGCTCGATCTGTTTGCTGGTTCGTATTCGTTTCTCTGTGTAACAATGTATAGTGTTTTGTCTTACACTGTTTACAGGCACCAGCGATACACTGTTTGGCCGTGTGATTAGGCCGTAAACAATTACCGCACAATCCTGACTTTTTTACGACTTCGTATCTTTGTCCTACTGCTACCTTGATTAGTTTGGGGCATTGATACGTATAGTGTGGTTCCTTACATATATGGCACGCTAGATTAGACGCTGGGCACGCAAATATGGATCGATTAGTCTCTATCGCGCGTTTATGTGGTTGTGGTCTGTCTGATCTGTCGAAAGTTCAGTCAAATTGCGAATTCTCTAGTACCTTGTAACGTACTCGCAAAAATTCTAATAATTCGTCCATAGTGGGGAAAGGGTTCCCTTGAATTCTTTCCTTCCAACGTAAACGCGTTTGAACATCTAATTTCGATACGATTGCATAAATTAGAAATGCTTCTAAAAATGGATGGTTCGTCGCCTGAAGAGCGCGATAATGTTTGCTAGCACAATCCAATATCTCTCCTACAGACGTTGCACTGACCCTTGTGCAGGTCGGTAATTCAAAAAATGCATTTACCCGATTGTAAATGATTGCGGTTGGATCGTGATATGACCTTTCGAGCAGGTCCCATGCAACTACATAATTGCCTGCGGTAGTCGATAATGACTCTACTTTTTCAGCTGCTTTGCCTGTGAGGCAGAATCGTAAATAAATGAGTTTTTGGGAATCTCGAAAATTGGGGTTATCGTGAATTGCGGATTTGAACGCGTCACAAAAGCCAGGCCATATCTCGTAGGAACCGCCGAATTTCAGTAAGTCCATTGTTGGCAATTTTACCTGTATCTCTGAGGAGACAGCCCATGAAGGACTCACAGCTATTTCGGCCGGGTTCGCTACTGTATTAGGGCGTAATGTTACCGATGGGTAATCTTGCTCCTTCTGCGGTTGGTTCATTTAATCTGACAACGCGATAATGTTCTGAACCTTTCTAGCGACTTTATGATGTTTCTCGTAGAACTCCGCACGTTCCGCGAGTCGAGTTTCGAACATGTCGTCCGACGCGATTGTTTCCAGTTCATCTTGGACGAGATTAAAGGCTTCATAATCACCTTCTAATTTTTCGAGACGATTTTTTAGATGATTTACATCTCCTAGCGTGATATCACTAAATCATTCTAATGACCGTGCAAACGTCGTCACCTTGGTTTTAAACGCAACGCGTTTTCTAATCAATTCGCGTTCGCGTTTGCTATTGTCTTCGGAAGCCATTGTTTTTTCGAGTTGAGTTTACAAGGAGAGAGTAATTCAGATGGATAGATAACGGGAAATTGGCGACTAGTAACAAGCGTGCAGACTTACGTTGCGTTGATACCCTCAGCTGCGGATGGATGCTGTACAGCGAAGACTCGTGTTGATGTTGAGACTACGCCTTCCCTGGTGTTCCAAGGATGATTAGAATGGCTTCCTCGTGGTTCAGTCCGTTCCACTAGGACGCTATGCGCCCTTGCCAGGTTGTCCTTGTCTTGGCTGCTCGCTCCTCGAAGTGGCGTACGATAATAGCACTGGTTGCTGCTGTCGTTCTAAGTTGCGTAAGGTACGCAGGATCGTGGACGTCGTCTTGGATGTTGACTAATTACCGACTGCTGGTTGGATGATATTAATGGATCAAGCACTCGAAGCACAGGATCCGGCTCGAAGGACCAAAAATGTTGAACGTCGTAGCGGATCGTTCGTTCAGTGTAGTACGACTACACTGTTCGGTTACAACTTGTAATTGAATCACATTGAAACTAGTGTAAAACAGCTAGTCGGTTGGAACGGAACTGACGTCGTACTCGTGAGATACTGTAAAGCTCTGCCCGCGGCGATCGGGGCCCTGGCTATATACCCCTGGTCCCGATCGTCTTTTGGTCTTTCCTTCGCGCCGGGTGCAAAAGTTCTCAGCGCGTGCCATGGAACATTCTCGGTCCTTCCACGGCACGCGGAATCGATCGATTTTGGATCCGGCCCGAATCGGTTGCACACGGCACCGTTTCTAACAGGCCTCGAATTGCTGCAATACGTTGTGACGCAACAAAAGGAGTGTCAGAGATTAGCATATTTCTGCAAGAAATACTCTGATTCAAACATTGTGAACTACGTTCCACAATTGATGAAAGCTGGTATTTTTCAAAGCATACAGGAAGCGATGCAGCCACTTTTCGCCCAAGTCGAAAGTTTGCTGTACTTTCTAAATAATAATGTTGTTGAGAGTTTTAATAATATCATCGCCAAATTTATCGGAGGCAAAAGGATAAATTTTGGGCGAAGAGACTCCTATCAAGGTAGAGTCTCCGCTGCTGTCGTACAATTTAATACTACAGAGGCATTCAGCAAAATAAGCACGGTAATGAATAAACAGCCGACAACCGTCTTAAAAAGGATGGAAGAACGTCGTAAGCATGCTGCAGAAATGGCAATAAAATATAAACAAGAAGCGAAAACATCCTCCTTCCGAAATGGAAAACAATCGTGCGACCAGAATTACGGCCCCAATGCAGAGAAACCAGATATGGACAAAGCACTTTTCGGAGTGTCAAAGGCACTTGGCTATACTGCATGAGTGGCCATCGATGCGATGCCAGATTGAAGCAGAAACTCGCGATCAAGCAAACAGTGAGAAATGGATAGCTTATAGGAAGAAATTATTAACCGCATCCAATTTTGGCAAAGTATGCCGATTACGAAAGGAAACACCACGGGCAAATACTTTGAAAAGTATAATGTACCCGCAACTTCAACACTTGCATTCAGTGCAATACGGAAGAAAGAATGAGGCAAAGGCGTTGAGACAATTGGAGGAAAAATTAGGAAAACATATTGTCCCGTGCGGCCTGCTTATCGATACCGCTCTGGCTTATTTAGGTGCAACTCCTGACGGTGTTGTGGACGACGATACCATCGTCGAAGTGAAATGTCCTGAATCGGCGAAAGATTTATCGTCTGCCGAAGCAATACAGCAAATTCCTACAATACGGCGTATTTTCCGGGGTAGTGAAATGAATAAAAATCATCACTACTATTATCAAGTACAAGGACAATTGCACATAACGCATTGACAAACAGCTTTATTCTGTTTATGGACGCCAAAAGGAATGACAATTACAACAGTATCGAGAAACGATGCATTCTGGGCAACAGAAATGGAGGAAAAACTGGGGAAGTTTTATGAAGGTTGCATGTTGCCAGAAATTATAGACAGTAGATTTATTCGACACCAGCCAATTAGAGAACCTCCGTACATAAAAACAGGAAGAGCATGTACCACTAAACAATACAGTACGTGTTATAACGATGGACAACATCGAAGCAGCACCGGCGAGTGCATTCAGCAGATATAAAAAGCTGTTAAATAATCAATTGCAACTAAAATATAATATTGCACCGGCAAGTGCATTCAGCGGATATGAAAAGCTGTTACATAAGCAATTGCAACTACAATGTACCATTGCACCGGCGAATGAATTCAATGGATAGGTGGAGCTGTTGAAAAAGGAATGTAAGTATGATGTATGTGAAAGACACAAAGTAAAGAGGGTCGTCTATGACGGGGGTGGTGGTGGGTCTTTTTACATTCTTCTAATAATATATACTTTCACCTATTTTTTCAGCTACAAAATTGTAAGTATAGCACTGAAATTTTTCTTATGCACATAATTGTATCAATTGAAAATCATTATGAATTTCTCTTTCAGCTATGAATTTCTGACATTTATTTCTGGTAAGCAGTATTACAGGCAAAAATCACCATGTATGAATCAAGGAAAGAAACCAAGGCCTCGCAATGCATGTATACAAATAAGTAAGTAACAAGTAAGTAATACACACATTTAAATTTATATTGTATACCAAATTATTACAATTTGTTCTAACTTTCTACCACAGGTTCTATTAATAGTAATTGCAACTGAAAGGGGCCAGTACTGTTACAAGAAAATATGTATCAGAAACAGTCAATATTAATAATACATTCTTCAGAAGATGTAAGTATTGCTTTTTACATTCAAGTGGTATAAACTACAAAAGTAATTTTTATTATATTTCTTTCTTTTTACAGATGAAAGCAAGATGTACAGCACGTTATTTTAACAGATGTGGTCCAGACGAGGGACCATAACATAACCTTGACATAATCTTACATATTATAATGTGCGTTCGATAACTACTTTGTGTATCAGACATTTATTTATGTTAGGATAAGTGTATAACATTCCTGTTCTGATTGTGTTTTCCTAATAAAAAACTGTCTAATGTAACAAATTTTATTTTGCAGCAACATCCTCTCATCTGTCCTTTATTTCCACTTATAATTTATTACTGTAATGTAATATTTTGCAGAATAATATAATATAATTGAAAATGTACAATCAGTTTTTTACATTCCCACTACTAGCATTGTTTCATATACAGTAACTACGCATTGCTTTACACATTCGGAATGGTATATGGCAATAGCAAGCAGCTCCCTCTGGTTTCTTTAGGCAGCAGCGTATCTGATGGTATTACCATTTCTGTGCAGAAAATCGCTGCTATAATACCAACCTGCCCAATCGGCGAGGTCACGTGCCGTGTCTACCCCTTTAAGTGTATTCGTTGTCATTCGTTAATTCGTAAATTGGCAGGTCAGATTAAGAAAATCAAGACGGAAGCTGAAACAGTAATGTCTTCAGCCATTCTTAAAAGAGCAGTGAATATAGGTGATGTATTGTGTAATAAGTGTCGCGTTTATACATATAAAATAGTAAAAACTACGAATTTCAGTAATTCTCAAGAATTTCTTCTGCAACCGAAACTTTTTCTTCGGTCAGACTCCCTTCCGTACTCCAATCGTTTTCTTCATTTGAATCTCATTATTCTGTAGTTTCAAGCAAGTGGAACATTTTCTTCCACTGAAACTATTTCTTCAGAAGTACCTTCTTCCTCTAGCACCAAAACGTATCATTAATGTACCAGCCGAAACTAGGAAGATTAATGTCAAGATATTTCTAATTTAAAAATACATTCTAAGACTAACATAATCGATACCAAAGAATCACGTATTTATTTTGAATATCTTTCAGTCAACAACACTTCACATATTAAAGATAAAGTAGATGATTTTACGCTCTCCGAAGAACAATTAGAAGTATTTACGGGTTTAACGTGAGAAAATCTATTGCAACTTCGCGAAATGATGACCTCCTTAAGAAATTCTGAGCAGCAAACTATTACACAAGCCATCGTTGTTTTTTACTGAAATTACGTACCGGGAATTCAAATAAAATGATAGCTGCAATTCTTGGAATAGAACGCGAACAATAAATATCGGATTTTTGTACACCTGTTTTAAATTCATTCGAAAAAGATACACTACCATTTCGGATTCGCGGCCATTTCTCGAAATAATTTGATTTAAAATGAAACATCATTCATTGTTAAACAATTATATAATTTAACAGACCAATTGGCACTGATTTTTGACGGAACATATATTCGACATGAAAAAAGTTCGAATAAAGAGTAACAGTGAAAATTATATTCCGGCCAAAAAAAGGTACCATTGTGCAAACCTTTTACAATTTGCACAATAAATGGTTATATAGCCGATATACTTGGTCCCTTTTACGCTAACCAAAATGACGCGGAGATTCTAAACATTGTTTTGAAGAATCCAACTGGTTTATCAAGTCTTTTAAGATCAGGGGATATTTGTATTGTTGATAGAGGTTTTCGTGATGTAAAATTAGATTTAGAAAAATGCGGTTATACAGTTTTGATGCCGGCTTTGAAGGAAAAGCGTAACCAGCTCACTACAACAGAATCAAATCAAGCGCGTCGTGTTGCAAAAGTTTGCCGGGTAGTCCAAGCAATACATGGAATTCTAGGACAAAAGTATAAATTGTTACGTCACCAGTTGAACAATAAATTACTCTCCAAAGTCGGTATATTTTACAAAATAGCAGATTATCTCCACAATACGTTTGGAAAACGTTTGAATTCAGATGTAGGGCTTTCTAATGAAATAGCAGCGAAAATAATATCAGAAGATGGTATCGCAAATACGTTAGCAGTGCAAGTAGAGAATAATCATTGGAATAGGCGAAAATCTCTTTTCGAACTACTTTCAGCTTTCGAGATTCTTGATTTTCTGGAATTAACAGAACAAAACTTAAAAATTCTATTTACGGGAACATACCAATTATCACAAGCCATATCTTACTTAGCAGAAGTTATGAATGAGGATAATAATATAACTGTTCGTTACCTTAAGCAGACAAAAAATATTATTAAATGTGAAGTAAAATCGCGTCACATCAATAGTAAAACATATAGACGTTACATTAACTACGTACCAAAATTAATCGGTTACTCAGGGATTAAACGCTATTGTTGCGAATGTGCGAATGATAACCGTACTGTCGGTTGCTGTTCACACGTCGCAGCAATAATTTATTATTTATCACATGCTCGGTACCTTTCACGAATTGTACGTCCTGCAGAAATTCTGAGTAACATATTTAATATCGAACAAGTAAATCCCGTAATTAGCGTCGCCAGCGACGAAGATTGAGCCATACTTTTTCTTGTTTCCAACACTTATATCCACCATTTACTCTCATCCGATCCATGTAATCACTTCTAACCTATCCTTCGCCTCTCCTGATGGAAGAAGCCCTCCACCTTCCCATGGTTTCCATCCAGCAATGAAAATTCATTCAAAAATAAGCATGAAACAATCAAACTGGTACGTAAAAATGCGTTTATTAGAAAAAAGTATCATTGGCAGAGAGTGGGTTAATAGATTTGGCGTGGAATGGCCCTTACATGTCTACGTTAGATACTGAAGCCGTAGCAAACATTTATATTTATGAAAGAAAGAAGAAAAGAAGGAAAGATCTGCGATCCATTCACAATAATCAAAGGTAAGAGATTTGAAAGCTAACATTTCACATTAATTTCAATGTAAGAGATGTTAAACAACAATCGCGGTTGACAACAAAAACAAAGACGCAAAACACGCTCCAAAATTATATTTATACATATTTTAGGTTAAAATATTTGTAAAATGCTTTTAGAACATTTATAAATAAATATAAAGCATTATTATGTAGTTAGAATTTGAAGAAAAAAAATACTAAGTCCAGAAAAGAGACTCGCACCTACGGTAAAAAAACTTCCAGCGGTTCCGCAGTCGGACACTCTAACGTTACGTTACCGACGCTGTTGAAAACATCGTTGATTTTTTAGGATATATTACGCTCAACGGTTGGCTTTATTTTATTTGTTTCAATTGTTATGTAATTCTGCTTAGTGTAGAAATATTAAATAGTACACAAAAACTCATATATTGAAGAATGCATAAAAATTCAACGTGTGAGTTACTCTAATACGTAGAAAATGAGGAAAAAATCGGTTATTATTTTTTTTCATTACAGCGCACCAAAATGAAAAATCTGAAAAAGATTGAGAACAATAGCAATAGCAACACCTGTTTACTATAAAAGTATAAAAGTAGTTCTGGACCTCTTTCAATACGTTCGCGGCATTTTTTGCGGTTTCTTATTTTTTCCTACTTGGTTCTTCAATCAAAAAATCTATAAATCTCCCAAAATATGTGCTCTGATACACAAAATGTCTCTGAATTTTTTTACATTTTTTTATTCAATAAGTCAAGAGAAATTGTACAAAAACATGATTTTCGTTTTCAACCCATTACTACCCCCACGGTCAAGATTTCAAGTTAAAAATTTGCACACAGGGTTTTTTTTGATAAGCTACCGAATGACGTTCGTTCAATTCGGTTTGGGGGCACATTTGACCACCTTATTCGGCTGTACCCTTTCCTTCATGAACTACTGTACACCGATGAGAAAATGACACGCGGGACGGCACAGAGGCAAAGGGAGCACTTCGCACACTCCGCCTTATCCCCACGTTTGATCCTCGCGTAGTTCACAATCATTCGACTTTAGCAGCACACTTTTACATAGGCGTAGCAGTTCCGTATTTTCGAGGGAAATAGTACTATTGTTCGTGCATAACATTTGATGAATTCAATTATTTGTTCCTTACATATACGGGGTGTTCGGCTACTCCTGGGAAAAATTTTAATGCGGGATTCTAGAGGCCAAAATAAAACGAAAATCAAGAATACCAATTTGTTGACGGAGGCCTCGTTAAAAAGTTATTAACGTTTAAAATTCCGCTCGTACTGAATTTTTTTCTCGAAAATGCGCAAGATTTCCGGGGTATATCTATTCACCAAAAATGATTGTAATTGACCACCGCAGCCGAAAATAATTTTTCCAGAACGATTTGAAATTTTTGAATTTAATTGTTAATAACTTTTTAACGAAGCCACCATCAACAAATTGGTATTTTTGATTTTCGTCTTGTTTTGGCCTTTAGAATCCCCCATTAAAATTTTTCCCAAGGGTGGCCGAACACCCTGTATATAACGAAATTAAACGTTCTTAATAGACTAGACTTAGAGTCTTACTACAACGATTTCAAATTATCCGCAAATTGGTTTCCAATGTATTGCAAAAATATAGAATTTAAAATTTTAATCAGGAAGAGAGTCTTGAAGCATGTGGGCTGTCTTGAGAGGATGATTGGCTACAAGGAGTGCTTAAGTCTTAAAGGTCACGTCTTTATTGAATTTCGAAAAAGTGACCGTAGGCTTGGAAAGTTTATGGTGACAAGGAACCCTCGAAGGCACAGGAAGTTTTCTAATGTTGGAAAGTGCTGTAAGCGGCAGAAGTTTTGCCCGCTTATACCGCCCAAATAACCCTGTGAGCAGGTCAATTATTCTGCATTTCCCATTTTACCACATGGCAATAATTTCTCTACACCGGATTCGAGTAAAAAGTGGGAAAAACGTTGCTTTTCCAACGCTTTTTCCAACGACCAACAGTTTCTCCAGAGTAGTCTTCCAGTGCGTATCGAGTGTAACCAAACAGTTTTTTCATTATTTAATTTAAATTCTTTTTTACTATTATAGTAGTGTAGTGTTATTTGCAGTTTTGTTTAGTTTATTATCTTGTTTTTAGTTTTAGTTAATTCTTTTTATATTTCGTTTTTTACATTTATACATATTTATCCTTTCAACTTTTTGCATTTATATATATTTATCCTTTTTTACCTTTTGCATTTTTTACATTTTTATTTATTCAATATTAGCTTAGTAGTTTTACTGTTTATTAAATTAAATATTTAACAAACGAGATGTAATCTCGAAAAAGGGGCCAAACCATCCATAGTGAGGCCCGAAACATTATTCGGCGTGTAATTAAAAAGTGTGATGAAGAAGCAAACAAAGGGCAATATCTGCATGCCGCGAAACAATCTAATGCGCGTATTGCAGACTATACCGGTGTTTCCGTACCAACGGTGACGAGAATCCGGAAGGAAGATTCGGAGTCCACGGAAGATGAGCTTCTTTCATCTCCTGGAAAAAAACGTCCAAGAAGAATTGAAAAAAAGTTCCATTGTTCGGAAGAAGATAGGACTGTGATCCGAAATATAATTTATGATTTTTACACCAATAAGAAAATTGTGCCCAGTGCATAGTGGTCCCAAATCGTGAAATCGTGGCCAAAACCCCAAAAAATAATTTTTCGTTACGGAGGTTTGACCTGTCGGAATCGTTAGTTTAATCATGTCCCTTTAGGGTAGGGAAAATGAAATGTGTCATATTTTTATAGCTGGATGGCAATTGCGATCCAAACTTCGGCTTCTTTAATCAGTCGTTTGGCGAGAGCGTAAGCGTGAATACGTGCGACCAAGTGAAAAGTGAATAAGTTTTTTTAGAAGACATCAATATCAATTCTGCAAAATGGACGCTGTTCCTGGAAGTAGGTACAACATTTCTGAGTAGTGATATATTGAAAATTGTTATCCAGTAAGTTTGTAAACCGGTATATTTATTACTGAAAAGAGAACGTGAAATTTCATGCATGCATCGCAAACATGTAAGCAAAAAGTTGCATATCCCACAATATCACGGTACAATTCCTCTTCAGACTTGTATTTGATACTTTGATCTTATAGAATTTGCAAAAATTAGCTGCCACTTCTTGCCCCTTTGATCGTACAACCCTATTTTATAATGCAGGGTGACCGCGTTACTAAATCAAGCGGTTTTTCTCGGAAACTGTGGCAGATGCAACAAATTTTTTCAAATAAATAATGTATAATTTTGGGTGGACTTATTATTAGGTTTAATAAATCTTGAAACTAATGCATAAATAACTTTTTATTATTAAAAATTGTATATTTTTTAATGAACCAGTTGATTTAGCTCATTATTGACTATAAATCTGTATTAAACTAATTAGATGAAAAATTATTTATTTCGAAAACAATTAATAAAATTTGAGATTCCTAGCTAAAACATTTTTTCGCATTTGTCATGTAAAAGCACTAAGAATCAAAAAATACGAAGGCCCTGCTGCAAGTTGTAAATTGTACCTCATACCTGCCTTACTTTATGACGGTCACGAAATATCTGTGCGGTATTACCTTTCGTTTTCTCTTTCTTTCGTTTTCATGTAGATTTTTTACTTATACAGAGTGTTCGGCAACCCCTGGTAAAAATTTTAATGGAAGATTCTAGAGGCCAGAACAAGACGAAAATGAAGAGTATCAATTTCTTGACTTAGGTTTCATTAAAAAGTTATTAACAATTTAATTTAAAAAATTTCAAATCATTCTGAAAAAATTATTTTTGGTTGCGGGCGTCAATTACAATAATTTTTGGTCAATACACATACCCTTGAAATCCTACCGATATTCTAGAAAAAAATTCAGTACGGGCGGTACTTCAAACGCTAATAACTTTTTAACGAAGTCTCCATCAACAAATTTGTATTCTTGATTTTCGTTTTATTTTGATCTCTGAAATCTCCCATTATGATTTTTCCCAGAGGTGGCGGAACACCTTGTATAGCAAACCAATAGAGAGTGAGCAAAAAATAGCGTACAATCAATAATCTTAAGACCTTTGCTTTAATTCTTGAACAGTGTGTTTTAAATATATTATAACTTATGTATAATTATATATTGTAATTTTTACGTGATTTCTACATTTCCTTCGCATACGCGTGAGCTCCATTGGAGACGCCATTTTGTTTTTTTCTAATTATGACTTTTGATTCGTAATCAGCGACCTCGATAACACCTATGTACCAAATTTCACGTGATTCCTACATTTCCTTCGCATATGCGTGAGGTCTATTGGAGACGCCATTTTGTTTTTTCCAATTATGTCTTTTGATTCTTAATCAGCGACCTCGATAACAGCTATCTACAAATTTTTAGCTAAATCGTGGAACTCCTTCATATTTTGGCCATCTCTTCGGCAATTGGGGCCACTGTGCAGTGGACCAAAATTATTAGCCACAATAAGAGAAAAAATTGAGTTCCCTTGGAAACTCGATACACTTCGTAAATTATTAAGAAGTATGAACTATAAGTGGAAAAAAGCAGCAATATTAGAAAATTCTTAATAGAACGACCACAAATTGTTGCTTGGAGAGGCAAATATTTAAAAGCACTTCAGTATTATCATACTCAGAACAAAAATATAATTTACATCGATAAAACTTTGGTGAACAATACCCTATCTTTTGGAAAGTGTTGGCAAAGTGAGCACATGATTGGTATTGTGGAAAACACCAGTGCATCTCATCGATTCATAATTGTACATGCTGGAGGGAAGGCAGGATTTGTTAATGATGCCAAATTAACGTTTAAAGCCCGCTCTGAAACTGGAGATTATCACGGACAAATGAATGGGGAAAATTTTCAAAGGTATGTATACATTAACATGAAATTAAATTACATGCGTCTTTAATTAACTTCTATTTCTTAGTGAATTAGATATTTGATAAGTTATCCTACTCACGTTTCACAGTTACAACTAATACAAAAATTGTTAACAGATGGATTCCAGAAAAATTGTTACCAAACATTCCCGAAGATACAATTATTATACTGGATAATGCATCTTATCATTCGGTACAAATAAATAAGCCTCCTTCCAAATATGCTACAAAGCTAAAAATGATTGAATGGCTTACAAAAAACAATATTCCTTTTGCTGAAAGCATGCTGCGATATGAATTATACGAACTAATCGAGAAAAATAAAACTAAAGAAAAAACTCATAAAATCGATGAAATTTTAAAAGCAGACGGGCACACAACATTAAGACTGCCGCCCTATATGTGCGAACTGAATCCAATAGAATTAATTTGGGCACAAATGAAACGAAAAGTAAGGGAAAGTAATCCCTCCACATTAACCAGTGCCGAATTATACAAATTAACAGATGATGCTGCAAATTCTATAACACTTGAAGATGGGGAAAAAAGTTGTGAGCACGTTGACAAGCTGGAAAAGCAGTATTGGGAGAAAGATAATTTATTAGATACTATGATGGCAGAATTGACAATTGAAGACAGCAATTCTAAAACTGAAAGCTCAAGTGAAAGCAGTCTTTCAGAAGATATGGAATAAGTAAGTAACAACCTGATATTTATGTATAAGTAATTGTAAATAAGTGTATTAAAAAACATAATGACATTTTTATTTGGCTTGTAGATGTAACTCTATAATCCGAACCTACGCCCTTGGTTTAAAATCTACTGCAACGCAGGACGTCGTCTCATCTTACTTTGTCTGGAAGCAGCTTTGTCAGACGACGCGATTAGTATGTGTGACCGGATCGGCTCACAGCGCGCGACGATCTAGAATGCGTGTGCATGAGCTGTCTTATCGACAACGCCCAATCGTACTCGCATACCTTAGTCTCGTTATCTACTCATCGGTCTATAGTACTTAAATAACGCTATCCTTACTGTTGTATTATCTTCTTTTAAATAACAGATTTATTTATAATAATATACAAAAAAGCACCTTAACTAAAACTTAACACTTATTTAACTCGCTTGTTCCTCTCGTGACTCTTTTGTCTTCTCGACACCCTCCGGTATTCCTCTCTCACTCCTTGCTACCAACTTCACCCATCATCACTGCCAACCTCCACAACCAACTCACCACCTATGTCATTCACAGAAGATTATCCCCTAACACTTACAATTAGTAAAAATATGCCAAGTGGCAATAAGAATGTTGAATACCCATTACATTTATGTAAGAAATCTACATATAAAACGAAACACTGTACCCAAATATGTAATATGAAAAAAAGGATTCATGGGAGTTTTGGACTACCTTCTTGATTCAGAAATCCATCCATAAAAAATAACTGAGAAGTAATATGAAATATATGAAAGACGAATTGAGATTTAGTGTTTGGCTTAAGTTAGCAGAAAAAGGGTAGAATTTTCAAATTTTAAAAAGAGAAAGAGACAAAAAAAATGAAGATAAGACAAATGAAGAAGTGGATGACGAATCTATTTACCCTGTGAAAAAATAGATAAAATAATAGGAAGACACAAATCTTTTTAGACTATGTAATCTCAAATTTCAGAGATAAAGAATAAGAAAGAATATTGAACATATTAAAAAAAGTAGTTTAATTAATAACATGATATTTAAGATAACTGACATGCTATTATTATATAACACTACATTATCTAATGCATTAGATAAATATCCAAGTAATGGATCAATAACACTTAATGTTTGGGATGTTGAACCTTTCTTCAGTAAAAGTGAAGCGTATTTTTTTTTTTTTTTTTTTTTTTTTTTTGTCGTGGGGAAAATCTTCGAAAGACTCCCTCCCACCTCCTTGGGGAGAGGTGGGAGGGGTGTGTGGGATTCCCCGCGCCCGTACAACGACAGGCGCGGGACCTACCCACTAAAAACCCCACGGTGACCCTTCGGCACGCTTTGGGAGGATACCGGGAATCGCTCGAAGCATTCTTCCGGTATCCTCCCCGTGCCCGCGCTTTCGCGCCCATCCCCCGGGGGGACAATCGGTCCCCCCAGTAGACACACTGCCTCATAGCGGCGGGACGGGGCCACTCCATCCCGCCGCTATCCGTCCCGGGGCCGCGTTTAGTGGCGGCTGCGAGCCCCAACTCGCAACCGCCCGCGACCCCGTTTCCACCCCTCGGCGGCCGGGCGTTCATGGCCGCACCAGACCGCCGAGGGTGCCTCCCCTTGCGTCGGACCGGTAGGGGGAGGCACTCCTACCCCCAACCGGTCCGACCCGGCGCCGCCTGGCGGGAGGAGGGTCCCCTCAGGACCACCCTCCCAGCCTAGGTCATCCGCGACGCCTCGCGACCGGGCGACGACCTCGAGCCACCGCACGAGCGCGAACTTCAGCGCGCCGCTGAAGCTCGCGCTCCCTCCCCGCGGCCTCCTTCTGCAACATTACGTTCTCGCAGAAGGAGGCCACGGCCCTCCACTTCTCCTCGCTGCCGAGCATGGCGCGCACCACGCCCGGCAGCGAGACATCCCGCCCGACGACGCCGACCAGGACACGGCGCTCCCCCTCCCACGCGGGGCATACCTCCAGGGTATGATCCGCCGTGTCCTGCTCAGCGTCGCAGTGGCAGCAACGCGCGGTCGGCTCCTTCCCTATCCGGCACAGGTATCTTCCGAAGCTGCCATGCCCGGAAAATACCTGTGCCAGCCGGTAGGTGAGGCTGCCATGGCCTCTGTCCAGCCACTCCTTCAGGAGTGGCCGAACAGCCCCGACAGTCCGGTGCCCCGCGGTTGGCAGAGCCAGCCGCTCCTGCCACGCGAGCAACACGGACTGCCGGGCCTGGCGCTTCAAATCGCCCCAAGCAGGTTCCTGCCCGCCCGGGACCGCCCCCACCCCCGCGCGACGGTCGACGCGGTGCCGGTACATCACCGCGTGCGACCGCGCGAGCAGGTCCATGGGCGGCATCCCCGCTAGATCCGTTGCCGCCTCATGTGACATGGTCCGATAAAGTGAAGCGTATTTCGAATTTTTGGTGATACAAAATGAGAATATAAAGGCATGAAGAGGACTCTTATTATACAAAATAAATTAAATTGTCTTACATAGAACTCTACTTACGATTTCTATTGAAATGTGATCTTAAGATAAAAGATGGCATGAAGGGGTGAATTCACTGTGACAACTGAAAATGAAAGCAATTTTCAAAAATTTTTTGAGCATAACTGTGAAACTTTCTCTGATAAATGTTTAATGTCTTCGAAAGTACATTTGTTGTGCTACTTCTTGTAAAAATTTCGTATAAAAATATTAATTGTTATAACCACAATACGAACCAGCGTGGGAGGCTTCCAAAAATTTATTAGAAACGGCCGGACGTGTAATTTTTCATTCCAAGTTGTGAAACCAGAAATCATGCATTTTCTTAAACTGTAAGACAGTAGCTTCAGTTTCACGTACAGATTTTTAAAAATGATTATATATTATAAAATGATGGAACTTTGAAGGAAATATTTTCAAAAAACTGTAACCAAATCAATATTTCTTTTAACACCACGTCGAAACTAATTATTCCATCGAAAATTTCGAAAGTGCAACTGAAGAAAGTAGTATTAGGAATCACCATACAAAATTTTAAGTAAATCGGATGAAAATTGACTGCATTATTGAGATACGCAGTTTGAAAAATATGGTTTTGAGAAAAACGTGTTTAAAAAGTTTTGCACCAATTAATCTAAGAAATAACATTGGAGCATTTAAACTTTCTAAAGGGCATCTACTTCAGGACCCAAACACGTATCTTCTGTAGGAAGATCATCCTCATCTCCTTTTTCCTACAACCAAATGTCATGTGTCGTTGTTTTGTGTTTTCACTCAGCAGCGGAAAGGCAAAGCATGTTCTGTTTGTGTCGATAATTTCTTCATAATTTATAATAATCCTGAATAGCCATTGTTAAATTGGATTACGTCTAAATAAGCTGCCAGTTGGACCACTTTAGTCATGTATCAATACATTCTAAATACTCTTCATCCACACAATTGTCTCGATCAAAATACTTCCAATTCATATAAAACCTTTACTAAAGCAGAAATAATAAAAAAGTTTCAACTGAATATCCGAAAGTAAAGAGCAGTTAGTTTCAAACATTATGTGTATTACATTTTCTCCATCTACTAAATTTTCTGTAATGTTGTCATTTTTGCGAATTTTACTTTAATACTTTAGCGGATCATTCTTAAAACTCCAAGCATTGAAAAAAGATAAAACAAAAATTTCAAATTTTTTCAATCTGTCGCAGTGGTTTCTCCCCTTAAATTCAAGCTCTTTTCATTTTTCCAAATTACAGATTTAAAAATAATTTTGATATTTACAAAAAAATGATAACAGTTTTAAAATATTTAATCAAATTTAAACATTAGAGATACACAGTAAAAATAAACAATATTATTAATATTATTGTGACATTTTTACTCAATTATAATATTAATATAGACACATTGACTATTAATTTATAAAGACATAAAGTTAATAAAGTCCCAGCAGATCATAAATAGTTTAACGAGCCTCAATTAGCATACAACTTCATAAAATATTTTATGAGTGATAAAAGTATTTTGAATAATCTGAATGTTATAGCTGCAACTATATCTTTAGTTAAGCAATCAGGGATTCAATTCAAGAGTACTCCGACTAATAATATTAAGTTCTATGTGAAGACATTTGTTAATAAATATAGATATAGTGTTGACGATTTAATCAGGCTTAATAAAGTAAGTAGGCCAAGTGGGAACAATATTGATATATTTAAGAATATGAAGATACTGATAGAAATATTCTTTTTATCTTTATATATGTGTGTCTTTATATCTTGTCTATTGGATAATATACATTTAGATTCTTTTTCTGATAAATTACGAATAAACTGAATTATTTTAAAGGACTTGTCAAAAAAGTTTTTCATTTTTTTATAAATTTGTTTTATGAAACAACCAATTAAATTAAGTTGCATGCATGCATAAGTGATAAAATTGTATAAAGACTTTTGAGGCATGTAAGACAAAACTTACAAAGGCCTGCATAGAAAATTTTTAAACAAAATGTTTACTTAAATGTTAAGACTTACTTTTCGTAAAAACCGGCGGTATTGACTGTGTAAATCGTCTTATGTTCGTGCCCGATGATGTAGAACACGTGCTCGATTTAGGTTATGTATGTTCCTTACGTACCACTTTCTCGATGTATAGTTTTACACCAAAATTTGCGACAAGCATCCCATCCTTGTCGCCAAATTGTAGTATCCTGAAATTCACAAAACTGGTTAGGTTCAAGTCTTCGTTGATCGTTTACTTCCAACTTTATTAATAACAAACCGTGAATGCACGACAGTCTTTGTATTTCTAACTATATACTCCCATTCCTTTGGTTGTCGATAAATGATTACAACTCACCATATATTTCTTTGGTTTGATATTACACTTCGTTTTCACACGCGTATAAATCCGATGAGTCTCACCGAGAAAGTGTCGAGATTCCCCGAAGATTCTTTCATCGCGAAGAAAGCAGAAGAACACGGTCCCGCCGTACTGCGCTGCGCGCGCAACCTTAAGGCTGGTTTACACGAGTCCACATGAGTACGTTTCATGCGACCAATTGTGCGAGCCAGACCTCAAGTCTCGACCCTACATGAAAATCTTTCAGCGTGCTATCATGTAGTTTAATTTTCTTAACCATAAATAACCCCCATTCGGTGCATCGACGCATCGTTGTTAATAGCAACGATGACGGCGAATTTCATTTTTATACATAGATGTGAACTTATTCAAGTGGTTAAATGGTATTTATGTAAGTGAGCCTATAAATACGCATCTCAACTCGCGGCGGGACTTGGCCACATGATTCACCATACGACGAAACCCCATATGTTCTGCATAGCTATATCATCTATATTACTAGCAGTAACTTCTAATCACTACAGTATCATGATCTGGTATTATTTGCGCTAAAATTTAGAGGATCCAATTATGCAGATATATTGCACTTTTCAAACATATCAGAATAATTCTTGACCCATTTCCCTAACAATTTTTAAATAAATTTTCTATTGTTACGCTATCGCGTAAATTTGGGTTTTATTGCGTCCCGATCTGCGGCTTAGGGAGATAAGGATGTGGGTTGGTGCCCTTAGAGCGCTGAAATGCTCTGCTCGGCGAGGTGCGCAAAATAAAACACTTAAAAATTTTCCGTAGTAACTTCAAACAAATTTACTTTATTTTGTAGATTGACAACGTGACCGTATTTTAGATGTTTGCCGTACTCTCTCGAGAGTTGATCTCCCCTTCCGCGAGAATCTTCTCCTGAACCTCGGCGTTTGTCTCTTCTCCGGCAAAATCTTAGATCCTCCCTCCGGGTTGTCCTGATTCAATAGGGGGTTGGGTCCTACTCCGTCCGTCAGGATCTTCTTCGATCGACAATCCAACCCCGAGCCGCGTGGAGGTGGGAGCTACGCGGCCATGTTCGTAGCAGGCACATGTGATAAGGGAAAGCGTGGGAGTCCAGAGCAAAAAGAGACTAGCTAATGGGTTAAATAAACCCTTAAAAAAATTTATGACCCTTTTGGAGAAAATAAACGGAAACGCGAAGTAAAGTACCGTGAGAGCCCCGTTGTGTTTCAAGATCCTCGCGAGATTTAGCAGAAATAAGAATTCGTCAGGAGGCGGGGGAAACTCCGATTCGACACGGCTTTTAGAAAATAAACTAAGTATTTCTAAGGAATGCCTTCTTTTCTCCTTCGACCCTTGACTTTCCCCTGATTGATCACCCACATAGACTCTTATACAGTAGCGACGTACATTATAAGTCGTTGGTTCGGTTGAATTCGCTCCGAATTTTAATGGAGTTACATGATCGCGCACTCGATGGTTATTAATCGAGTTCCCATAAATTTCCGTCGCCGAGCTATATCTACTAAACCTAAATTCACGCGATAGCGTAACAGTTTAATACACATAGCACCACAACAGGAATTAATTGGAACTTAATTAATCACCATCGAGTGCAGGATCATGTAACTGCATTCAAATTAGGAGTGAAGAAACGGACTAGCATATTATAATGTACTGTAACGTCCGTGTAGCTTACGTCTCCCAACTCTGGCCTCTCGTCACTATATTACGTGTTACGCTATTACGTGAACGTAGGTTTAATATACATAGCACCACAACGGGAATTAATCGAAACCCGATTACGCACCGTCGAGTGCGGAATCATGCAACTGCATTCTAATTAAGGGCGAAATTCAAACGGACCAGAGTATTGTAATGAACAATGCAATTGTGTGTTTCTCAACGTGGGCGATCAAACTGGGGAAGGTAGAGAGAAAGGAAGGCAGTTCTTAGAGACACTTAGTTTATTTTCTAAAGGCCGTGTCAAATCGGAGTTTCCGTCGTTCCTTCTTTTAGTTTATTACGGACCGTGCCAAATTAATTATTTCCGTTAAGAATTACGATGGTCTTGAAACACAGCAAGGCCCTCGTGATACTTCACTTCGCGTTCCGTTCAGTTCTTATCATGAGGGTCATAAATTTTCTTAAGGGTTGCTTTAGGTCGCTGGCTTCGTTTTTTCTCTCGACTCCCACGCTTTCTCTCATATGCGCCCGATCCGAACATGGCCACGCAGCCTCCACCTCCACTCGGCTCGGGGGTGGATCACCGATCAAAGATGATCCGGACGGATGGCGCAGGGCACATATCCCGATTGTATCAAAAAGTCGTACGCTGAGTTAACTCCAACGAATAAATTTTGCTAAAATACTTTCAAACATATCGAGTAGTTTTGATTTTTGCGCGCCTCGCCGTGCAGAGCGTTTCATCGCTCCACGGGTACCAATCCACTTCCTTTTCCCCTAAACCGCGAACTCGGGACGCAACATACGAATAGTTAGTTACTATATAGTAAGTAACTAGATTGTGGAATCCGCTCGCAACGTCATAAAATATTATAACCATTCTGTTCATTCACTAATAATTATTATATTCAATCACTAAGTATAATATTCAGTCTTATTCATGTATTAATCGTTATGTTTATCCATTGTTAATTATTATATTCATTTAGGTCTTGTAAAAATTTATAGGAGTTAGTTAATTGAAGTTATAGAGTTTAAGCATGCGTAGCATTAAGAAATATAGATTTTACATACCTTTGAAACGAGCTGGACGGCGTAGGTGACCAGAGGAGCATGAGAACACTCCTGGGCGCGACGTATCAGCCGGGAATCCTGATACTGTAAGGAGATTGGAGCACAGGAAAAGGTCTCCCACTCCTCCGATTAGTGAGAATTTAACGACAGGCATTAAATAAAAAGGAGAGTCTCCTCCTAACCCAGCTCTCAAAAAGTTCGAAAAATCTGCACATGATCTTCTCCCGGGTAATAGGCCGCGATCGCTCGTAATTTGTTTTATGTAACACAGAGCCGTGCAAGGGCTCACCTCTAAAGAATAAATCAATGTAATCAAAATGTAATGGTGATCCATTCATTCCATTCCCTAATCGAACTCTCTGGGCGACAATAGCATGCGTGTAAAAATTATAATAGTCTTCAGTATTTTTTTATCCAGTGGGTTATTGAGTGTTGAAGCCCGTCCACAACATTTCGAAAAATATTCAAGGACCACAGAATATCCTAGTATTCTACCGGACTACTGAGCGTCGAAGCCCGCCTGGGAAAATAGTAGCGAATCAGCGTACTCGTAAAATTTAGATGCCTAAGAGAACCCGTCGCTCCGATCGACACCAACAAATTCGACGTCTAGTGATCCTTTTAAATCTGTCGGCACCTGCAGATCCGCAATTACTCGGAGTTCGGGAGTTCGGAGTTCGGACACCTTGGCAGCTCATCCCAATAGAGGTGCCATCCCAACGCCTTGACCGCGCCAACATCCCCGAGGGCGATCCACGGCATAGATGCCAGATTCAGCACCCGGTGCCCTACACATACATGGAAGATCTCGCGTACGTGAGCTCGTGAAGTTTCGGAAAGTCAACAAAGGTAAACTGACACATGCCCTCTTTCTCGATTATTCCGAAGCTGCCCGAAGTAATTTCGGTCCGCCCCGTGGGAGTCGAGAGAGAAAGGCTCACATTTGCCTTCTCACGTCTACGGCATACGATTTGGAATCTCGAGCCGTGATTCTCGACTGCCCAGGCATTTTTACTTTTCGACCTATGTAGGCGTACAAAAGCAAAGTACCCATAATGGAAAAAAAATTTTGTAAAATTTATTTTACGGAAATACACGTTTTAAGACCCCCTGATCATATTTTAATTATTGAAAAAGAAGAAATTTTTTTTATTATTCCCATGTATGAGCGTACATATATATATTAATGTGGGGTGTGAATGTATGAGTGCGTGTGTGTGTGAATGCGTGAGGTGAGTGACCAGGGTCAGCTGTGCGAGCCTCGGAAACAAATCGATTGATTCCGGGGTCGCGAAGACGAATGCAGAATGCGTGCGGTTTTTGTTCTAAGGCGAATGTGTGGGTATGTATGTGTAATTAAGGAAATGAAAAGCGACGAGAGGGCAGAGAAAAGAGAGCGATTGAAGCGATTGGAGTGTGAAAAGCGAGCTGGTGTATTTTAAATCTCTTGGTGTAATAAAGTTCCATATCCTACAAATTTGGGGGCTCGTCCGGGATTTGTTGTGAGAAATAGTGTTTGTGACGGAGGTGAGATAATCTTGTGCTTGGTGATAAGCGATAATAGTGATTTTGTGTCGGATATGGAGAAGCTCCAAGAACTGTCCGTGGCGCGACTCAAAGAAGAACTGAGGAAGTTGGGATTGTCTTCATCTGGCGTGAAGGCCGAGTTGGTGCAGAGGTTGTTGGCGGCGGATCCGAGCGGATCGGTGGCATCAGGGGATGCAACCGAACCAGGAATATCTAGGATGGACGAAAACGCCGGCTCTTCCCGTGAGCCGATAGAGATGGATGGCGACGAACGGGAGATGCAGCTCTTGCGACGGGAGAACGAGCTCATGAAGCGTGAGCTGGAGCTGCAGCGTCGCGAAATGGAAATGTTGCGAGGGATGCAGTCTCCGGGTGTAACGGCATCGGTTGGGGCAGGACATAGGAGTCCTCGGGGAAATATGAGCATCACGGCGATTGCCGATCTCCTTAATTATTTTGATGGCGACGGGAACCAGTTCGAGAGATGGGAGAAACAATTGACGATGCTCAAAACGTCGTACGATTTGGCCGAAGCCGAGTGCCGAATTTTAATAGGTTCGCGATTGCGTGGGAAAGCCCTTGATTGGTTTCACTCGAAGCCAGAATTCGTGTGGGTTCCAATCGGGCAGCTTTTGGAGGAGATGCGGTCGATGTATCATCATAGGCCAAGCAAAACGGCAAGAAGGAAACAATTCGAACAACGTGTCTGGAAGAAAGGGGAATCCTTCGGGGAGTACTTCCATGACAAGATGATATTGGCGAACCGCGTCCCCATAGAGGAGGACGAACTAGTCGAGCAATTGATTGAAGGTATTCCGGATGTAACTTTACAGAATCAGGCCCGAATCCAACGGTTTGGGGATAAGTCATTATTACTCGCGGCATTCGAGAAAGTACGCTTAGATGCGGCTGGGAGATCGCATGTGTGGAAAAGCCCTGTGCCGAGGAGAGAAGATCTGGTGAAACAGGAGGTGCGTGTGCAGGCTGGCGAGTCGATAAGAAGGTGTCGTAGCTGTGGAGGGAAGGACCATGCGTTGGTGGACTGTCCGACGAAGGATAAGGGTAGGAAGTGTTTCCAGTGTCGCGAGTTCGGGCACATATCAGCGTATTGTCCGACCAAGAAACCAGCGGTTAGAGACAGTTGCGGTGTTAGCGAAGCCAACGGGAGGGGCAAGTATTGTAAAGACGCGCGAATTAGCGGGCATAATGTTAAAGCCCTGATCGATACCGGTAGCGACATAAGCTTGATGCGGGCGAGCAAATATGTTGAGATCGGTATGCCGAAATTGACTCGGAAAGAAATTATTTTCCGCGGTGTAGGTTTGGGTGATCATAAGACTTTCGGCGAATTCGAGACGAACATCGCAATCGATAGCGACGTATTCGGGATAACGGTTAACGTCATTCCGGATAGTCTGACAACGCACGATCTAATTGTCGGAACCGACTTTTTGAACGAGACGGAAGTGATGATTAAAGATGGGAAAATTTCGATCAAAAAACCTGTACCCCGGTGTAACTACGCGGAACGCGAGATCTTGAATATAGACTGTATTTACGAATCGAACAGCGTGGATTTATCGGACATTCAAAACAAACAATATCGAGCTGCGGTAGGACATTTAATAACGGCGTACAGTCCGTCGAAAACTCGTGAAGTGAACGTCGAAATGAACATCGTGTTAAAGGACGACGAACCGGTGTATCAACGTGCGAGGCGTTTGTCACCAAAGGGGAAAGAGGAGGTGCAAAAACAGGTGGAAGAATGGCTGCGCGACGGTATTATACAACCGTCTTTGTCGGACTACGCGAGTCCAGTTGTACTAGTAAACAAGAAAGACGGTGCGAAAAGACTATGTGTAGATTATAGGTTACTGAATGCGAAGATAGTTAAGGACCGCTACCCCCTTCCCCTTATTGAGGACCAACTGGATCGCCTGCAGGGTGCACGGGTTTTCAGTACTCTTGACTTAAAAAATGGCTTCTTCCATGTTTCCCTTAACAAAAACAGTCGGAAATATACGGCTTTCGTGATTCCCGATGGTCAGTTTGAATTTTTGAAAGTTCCGTTTGGGTTGTGTAACGCACCCGCAGTTTTCCAAAGATTTATTAATGCCGTGTTTAAGGAGTTGATAGCGAAAGGGGTAGTGTTGTCCTATATGGATGACCTTATCATACCTTCGGCCGGGTACGAGAGTGCGCTAGAAAATCTTGTTTTGGTATTGAAGACAGCAGCTCAGTATGGGCTCGTAATTAATTGGAAAAAATGCGCCTTTCTACAGGAACGGGTCGAATTTTTAGGACACATTGTCGAAAATGGAAGCGTCCGACCGTCGGAAAGGAAAACCTTAGCAGTAATTAATTTTGAGAGGCCGCGAAATATTAAAAATCTCCTAAGTTTTTTAGGCCTAACGGGATACTTCCGGAAATTTATCCGTAACTATTCGATTATAGCGCGACCGTTGACGGACTTGACGAAGGCGAATCGCGAATTTGTATTTGGGGATAGGGAAGAGTGTGCGTTCAGACATTTGAAAATGTTATTGTGTGAAAAACCGGTACTGCGATTATATCGGGTGGGAGCAGACACCGAATTGCATACCGATGCATCGAGTGCCGGTTACGGAGCGATTCTTTTGCAACGCGATGCGAGCGACGGCGCTCTGCATCCCATATATTATGCGAGTGGAAAGACGAGTGAGGCGGAAGCGAAATATTCGAGCTATGAACTGGAAGCGTTGGCCATAGTGAAAGCAGTAAAGAAATTCCGGGTTTACTTGTTGGGTGTGCCATTTAAAATTGTGACGGACTGTAGGGCGTTCGCGTTGACCCTCAAGAAGAAGGACTTGTGCGTAAGAGTGGCAAGATGGGCACTTCTCCTGGAAGAATTTCAGTATGTGATAGAACACAGATCGGGAAAAGGTATGCCGCATGTTGACGCGCTCAGTCGGCAACCGTTGCCTAATTGTCTAGTGGTGGATCGCGAGGAAGAAGGTCTGATGGCTCGGCTTAAGCGAGCACAGCGTGAGGATACCACTTTGCGGAGAATATTGGAGGCATTCAAGGAAGGGCACCTAGATGGTTACGTCGTGAGAAACGGGGTCTTGTTTAAAGAGATGAATGACGAAATCCGTTTGGTGGTGCCTGCGAGTATGCAGTCGCAGATAGTCAGGCAAGACCACGAGAGGGGACACTTTTCGGTCGGGAAGACATTACTTCTCGTGCAAAGGGAATATTGGTTTCCCAACATGAGGTCAAAGATAGAGAAAGTGGTAAGAAATTGCGTGCCGTGTATCCTGGCAAATAAAAAACAAGGCAAGCAGGAGGGTCTTCTACATTCGATCGATAAAGGAGACGCACCTCTACTAACGTACCACATGGACCACTTGGGTCCGGTGCCGTCGACACGGAAAAATTACAAGTATGTATTCGTCGTAACGGATGCATTCAGCAAGTTTGTTTGGTTGTACGCAACGAGGTCAACGGATACGGCCGAGGTCGTTAAGCGGTTGGAAAACCAAGCGGCAGTATTCGGGAACCCAAGGAGAATAATATCGGATAGAGGGACCGCTTTTACATCTCAAGATTTTAAACAGTATTGCGAGCGAGAAGGTATTCAACATGTAAAAATAGCGACTGGTGTACCACGAGGGAATGGGCAAGTGGAACGCGTCAATCGGACCCTTATTCCGCTGATAACGAAGTTGTCTGCCGCGAAGCCAGAGGAATGGTTTAAACATTTGGATACGGCGCAGAAATATATAAATTCGGTGCCGCACCGAAGTACTGGAATGACACCATTTAAAATACTATTTGGCACGGATATGAAATTACGGGAAGATCCAGCGATACGCGAAATGCTAGAGGAAGAGGTAACCACCATGTTTCAAGAAAATCGCGACGAGTTACGGGAAAAGGCGAGACAGAAAATATCTCAGATTCAGCAGGAAAACAGAAGAGGCTTCAATAGGAAAAGGAAGAAAGCGCAATGTTACAGGCAAGGAGATTTAGTGGCCATACAGCGGACACAGTCCCACCCTGGGGCAAAGTTTACATCAAAGTTTCTCGGACCGTACGAGATCACCCGAGAGCTGAGGAATGATCGTTATCTGGTGAGAAAGGTTGGCGATCATGAAGGTCCGCTGCAGACTTCGGCGTCAGCCGACCACATGAAGCTGTGGATCATCAATGACAGCGGAAATGAGGACGACGGGGAATTTGAGGATTTGAATGAATCGATCGGCGACACCTGAGGGCAGATGTCAAATTCAGGACGGCCGAGTGTGGGGTGTGAATGTATGAGTGCGTGTGTGTGTGAATGCGTGAGGTGAGTGACCAGGGTCAGCTGTGCGAGCCTCGGAAACAAATCGATTGATTCCGGGGTCGCGAAGACGAATGCAGAATGCGTGCGGTTTTTGTTCTAAGGCGAATGTGTGGGTATGTATGTGTAATTAAGGAAATGAAAAGCGACGAGAGGGCAGAGAAAAGAGAGCGATTGAAGCGATTGGAGTGTGAAAAGCGAGCTGGTGTATTTTAAATCTCTTGGTGTAATAAAGTTCCATATCCTACATTAATAATACGATTTTTCAAAATCAAAATTCTTTAAGATTGAAAATCAATAAATTAAAATGAGAATCTACTCTTTGCCAGTATTGTGCAGGTTGTGATATTTTTCAATAAGAAGAGTTCTTATTTTTATAACGTAAACAAAATAGTGGAATTTATAACAGAAGAAATTAATTAATAATGACTTTCCTCGATATATTTTGAGTTAACCGTATCAAATTGTTATGACGAACTAAATATTATATGTTTGATTTGGCTTAATTTTGCATAAAAAAATGATTGTATCGATCCATCAAAATTAATAACGTGCACGATACCGCTCAATGGAAACCACGGGAAGGTGGTGGCCTCTTCCATCAGGAGGGAAATGTAAAAAACTGTTATTTAATTATGCAATGTGCAATATTGAAATGTTTAAACTAATGTAATGAAAAAAGAGCTCGTAGATACATTAATTTTTGATTAATGTACATACGAGCTATAGTCACGAGATTTCCACCATCAAACCGTTTAAAAACAACGGAATAGTGATACCGTTTGCCAGTGTGATACAAAGTATGGGTTGGATTTTAAATTTTAAAAGGACATAGTCGAATATTTTTAAAGGTACAAAACAAAGCGTTTCATTTTAGAACAGTAACATGAGTTAGCAGGTAGCCAGTTATATCCCTTTTTACCTGAAGTATAAGGTAAAAAGTACGACGTACAAATAAATCGAAATTCGAAAATCATTCACATTATATCAATGTAAATGAAGCGGCCTTTCCATCAGAGTTAAATACAAAATTTTGTAATTTCTGCGAAAACAGAATTTTCATTAGATGAACGTTGTGTTCAAAATTTTTATGTTTTGACTGTTTTTACGAAAAATACCATCCAGATTCATGTACTTCATATATTGAAAATAACACATGTTAAATGTAATTGGTAAATTCAACTTTAAAAAAAAATATTCGAAGATCAGACAAAAATATAATGTCACATTTAGTGTACGATTAAAATATAATTAAAAAAAAAAGATTTCTTTTAGCAGAGTTCGAACCTGCAGAGCAAAAGAAGCTCGAATTTGCAGTCAAACACCTTATCATTCACGTCATGCTGGTTGTTGGTGAATTTGGTTCTATTTGTTACGTATGTCGAACGTTTCGTTCCTCAAATTTTTCTTGTCACTTGCGTGCATTATGAAATCGCCCTGCTACTTATCTAACCTTTGAAATGGGGGTCACTTCCGTCGCGATGCAGCAGCCCGTTAATTAATACAATTCGGAGAATAGAGCAGCCCGTTAATTAATACAATTCGGAGAATAGTGCACACGGTGATTTCTAACGTACTTTTGAATCCGCCCCACACAGATTTTTTGGTATATAAACCCTGTGATTTCATTACTCGCGGGATCATAATCGTACCGTCACGTTAGAGTCAACGTCACGTCTCTTGTCACGCGTATACGATTTGATAGTCAGTTGTATCTTGCGAGATCGGGCTACCGTACCCTTTAGTATCAAACCATATAGAATCCGTGAACCGGCATAAATTCTATTGCGGCCTTTATTTCCAACTGACATACCCCCGCATCGCCAGTGCGTCAACACCGTGCAAGGTCATTTTAGGTAAATATACTCATTCTTTGATCGCGACATAAGATACACGAAACAATTGTATTTTATTTGTTGATTTAAGAATATATCTACTTTTATTATCAAATCAGAGTTACCCAACTTCTTTAACCCACAATTATATAAAGCGATTATTATTAGTTAAACGTTCCCATAATAATATAACCTTACCGCTCGGGTTATATTATATTTAATAATTCACAGTTACGAGTTCAATTAACACATCCCCAAATCCAAATACAACCTCTTACAACCTAGTGGCTCCTCGATTACGCATCGAGTTCGTCCACGCAATCTATTACCATCCTAGCGGCTCCCTGATTTCGCATCAGGTTCGTCCGCATCCTACAGCTCCCTGATTTCGCATCAGGTTCGTCTGTGATTTATCCAACCTCCCAGCAGCTCCTCGATTTCGCATTGAGTTCGTCTGCGTTTCTTCCAACCTCCTAGCAGCTCCCCGATTTCGCATTGGGTTCGTCTGCGTCGTTATCAACAAACCTAGTGACTCCCCGATTTCGCATCGGGTTCGTTCACGACGTTTCACCCTCCTACGGCTCCCTGGTTTCGCACCAGGTTCGTCCGTACGTGACTCCATCCCAGAGGCTCCCTGATTTCGCATCAGGTTCGTCCTCGTTATCAACTATCCTAGCGGCTCCCCGATTTCGCATCGGGTTCGTCCGTGTACCTAACTAACAAATTGATACCATATTCCATACTCTCTCTCGCACTCGCAGGCCACGCGCGCTGCACGGCCCTGGCTCGTAACATATTTTTGAAGATAAGTAGCTGTAATAACTTTAATATCTTGCAGTAAAACTTAACCCAAATCCGGGTACCATTCCAACTTTCCCTTGTTAGAACCGAGTTTTCAATTTGTTTTAGCGAAAATCCCAGCCGGTTAAGCTGCTTACTGCTGTTTTTAATTACCAAGCATTTATTTCTCAATTAACCCTTTGCGATTAAAACCATTTTGCATATTATTCTAAAACATTTCTGGTATTCGTTTTCAATGCGATTTAAGTAAGTATGTAATGTATAAGATTTCATTTAAGTTTTTCTTTTCTAAAGAAGATAAAGAAAAAGTTTATTTAATTTTTTTTACATAAAATTGAATTCTTCCCAAGATTTATATGAAACATTTAAAAGATCTTTTATAAATTAGGCCTATGTATCGGAAAAAGTATGAAACAAGAGATATAATCATTATTATCCATGGGCTGATTATAGTGAAAGACTAAACGGACTTTGAAATGAGAACATAAAACTTAAATGTCAAGTTCCATTTAAATTCATTCAGCCATTTATACTCAATCGTATTAATAATATACATATGTACGCTCATACATAGGAATAATAAAAAATTAATTTCTTTTTTTTCAATAATTAAAATATGATCAGGGGGTCTTAAAACGTGTATTTCCGTAAAATAAATTTTACAAAATTTTTTTTCCATTATGGGTACTTTGCTCATGTGCGCCTACATAGGTCGGAAAGAAAAATGCCTGGGCAGTCGAGAATCTCGACTCGAGATTCCAAATCGTATGCCGTAGACGTGAGGTCGGATTTCAATTGTTAAGAGCGAGAAGGGAAATATGAGCCTTTCTCTCTCGACTCCTACGAGGCGGACCGAAAGTACTTCAGGCAGCTTCGGAATAATCGAGAAAGAGGGCATGTGTCAGTTTGCCTTTGTCGGGTTTCCGAAACTCCACGAGCTCACGTACGCGTGATCTTCCATGTGTGAGTAGGGCACCGGGTGCTGAATCTGGTATCTATGACGTCAGGTCAGCACTTCATGCAACTTCGGGAAATCGATAAAGAACGTGAACGGGAGTCTTTCTTTCTTACTCTTGAACAGCTGAAGTCCGTCCTCGGAATCTCGACTGCCCAGGCATTTTTACGCTTTGAGCTATACATATATGCAGATACATATAAGCAAAGTCCATAATAAAAGAAAAATTTGCACGTAAATACACATTTTAAGACCCCTTAATCATGTTTCAACTATTGAAAAAAAAAGAAATATTTGTTATTATTTTTATGAACGAATATATGTATACATATGTATGGCTGCTGATTGGCTGAGGGAATCGCTAGTTGATAGATATGAGAAATAATTCAAAATAAAATTAAAGAATTATTATTTGAAATAATGGAATACTTAGCAAATAAATCGTTTGAAAATAGTTTTCATAGCCTTGTTTGATAAACTATTTTCAAACAATTTATTTCAAAAATTGAAAAATACATTACCGAAAATATAATTTATGGCCAGAAATTATCGCTTGGAATTTCATGCGTATGTTTAAAACATTATAACTTCTGAACGGATTGAAGGATTTTGTTTCAAAATGAAAACAACGCGTATTTTGATGCAGAATATGTAGACATTCTAGAAATATTCGAAAAGTTGTTCCATAACCCCGAAGTGACAAAACCCCCAGAAAAATTGTCAATTTTCAAACTATCATAACTTCTACAATAGTGAATGTATCTCGTTGAAATTTTTTCTGGATATAGAGCTCATCGATACCTATAAAAAAAGTATCAGACAATATTTCCAAACAGCGTCAAACAAATATATTAAAAATCAAATTTATATTGTTTTAAATGCGCAGCCATTAGCTCGGTGTTACCCACGATGAAGAAGTTCTTCTTCATGGGTAACACCGATTACCAGGTCTCACCACGAGGAGGTTGCTGCGAGTGGAAACCCGAAGGGAGCTAAATGGAATCAAAGTTCCATCGATCTCTCTTTTACAGTCTTAGAAACTAGATTCCGAAACTAAGAAGATGCCAAGTAATTATTTTTTTTAAAAGAGGAGGAAGCTAAATTGTAGGAGACGCGACACGACGCAACACGACGCGATACTGCACAGTGCAGTAAGTACAAGGAACGAGAGGCGCGACACAAACCGAATAGCGAGTTCAAAGGGTCAGCTCGTTGCCTCTTCGCAAATCTGATTGAAGAGGAGGAGAATCGATGCTCCCGACACGGATTCCCCATTTCTCCTAAGCATTCTGCTGAGAGCCCGCAGGACCCAACTCGGGATGTCTAACAAAGAAAGGGATCCCGACAGACCGCAGAAAGGAACAGTTCCTGAATCCCTCTACGGCCTAAATATTCTTTCCCTTGAATCGTCTCACCAGAGGACGGCAACTGACCTTTCGAACCAGCTAAACGGCCGATCACTTGTTTTCTACATCAAAGCAGTGGTGATCGGAGCTAGAGGCGAGGGAACGAAGCTGAAAAAGAATCTATTAATTAATCCATCACTTGCAATATTACGGATAAAATAAAATTTACAGTATCAACTAGAAATTAACGTCGAGGGTGAAACTAATTAGGATAAAACAGAAATTGAAAATTAATTTAAATTAATTAAATCAAAGAAATATAGAAAAAAGAAATATTCGACGTTAATTTTTACATTCACGACGAAGCTTAAATTTAATCAGCTTACATTTGAAATTACTACGGCGCATGAATCCCTCGGCTGATGAATCTGACGTCTTCTTCGTGTCCTAAAAATTGATCTAAATAAAAACTAAAATAAAAATTAATATTTATACAAGGAAAATAAAATTAATTGAATGAACAAATACAAAAAAATACTGAAGAAATATAGAAAAACAAAAATATAACCTAGATAAAAAAAAAAAAACTAATTATATGAAATAATGAACAGAACAACCCAACGAAGTACAAGACAAAGAATAGAATAAGAAGAAAAATAACAACCCAACGAAGCAATCTAGATAAAAACTGAAAAAAAACAATTATATGAATTAATGGAAAGAACAACCCAACGAAATATTACATTATCTATATAAAAATGAGAAACACAATACTTGTATTAATTATATTAATATTAATTATATACCAGTGAGCGAGTATGGTCGAGTGTGGTCAACCACTGTCGACCAATCGGAGCCTTACAAATGTTGGAGTGTTACAAATATTACCACAATTAAATTGATTAGGAACATAATGCTGGAATAGAGAAAACAGTTAATCATAAAGTTTAATGAAAACCTAGAAATGAAATAAAATAGACATGTAAATTCAATACATATATTAATAATTTAATAATATAATATTATTACTACTTGTCGACAAATAGCTACCAGTCGGCAGCACTGATCGGCAGCGCTCAACTATTCTCTGAAACAAAAAATCAATATTCCTGGCAGATAACACCACAGACGAGGTATACGAGTAGACCAATCACCTTATGGACTTTTGCGGCCGAATCCGACTGCCATACCGACCTGAAAATTCGGAGATGATTTTAGCGGCCTCTTCTCAAGGATGGCGGTCAGTTGAGAAACTATTCACTGAATTAGTATCGATGGGCAGAAAGTTGTGTGGGTGCGTAAATACATGTGAGTTGGCAGTGCAGAATTATCAGACGGCAAGCCTGTGGCCAAAGGAAACTGCCCCTCCACTTACACACACAATGCACAACCACCTTGTATATGAGTTCTGGCGTTTCGTATAGCTTCGGGGATTCGAGAAAGGCGGTGAATGTGAGTCTATCCTTCTTGCTCTCACACCTGAATTCGACCTCGCATCATCGGCATGCGATATCGAATCTCGACTGCCCAGGCATTTTTTACTTTCCGACCTATGTATGTGCATATAAGCAAAAGACCATAATGAAAAAAAAATTGTTGAAATTTTTTTTACGGAAATACACGTTTCAAGACTCCCTAATCATATTTTAACTATGAAAAAAAAGACATTTTTTTACTATGCTTATGGACGTGCGTTCATATATTTATACTATTAATACGATTGAGTCTAAACAACTGAATGAATTTCAATGTAATTTTAAATTTTTAAATCTGAAAAAATTTGGGAATACTGTCCTATTTGTCCTCTTTGTTTAGCAATTTAAAAAAACGCTGACTCGTTAAAATCAATCATATTAAAATAAAAGATTGGAGAATTTTTCTTCTTTCAATGAAAGAAACTCTTTTACTTAATCTTTTTCGAAGGCGAAGGCGAAAAAGTCGATTTCGCCACGGCAACAATGGTTGGACGCGACGCATGGACGTTCCCCCGAAATAGAAGATCAGTTTTTGCTTTCCAGAGACGCGAGCAAGACGATCGAAAACGCGAAACGCGTTACATAGTTGGATAACGGAGAGAGTCGCGAGGTTCCGTATGAAATAAAAAGACACGACCCCTAGCAACAGCGTGCGTGTTTTGTTTGCCCCACATAGTCACCCAAAGGCTAAAGCTTGAAATCAAAGTCAAAATAAAAATTAAATATATAATATAAAATCTTTTCTATATTGCAGAAGATAGGGATAAATTGTAGTTAACTGTATTATGTACAATTTATTTCTGTTACAGATTTATTTGTCTGCTACAGGCATGTTTCTATAAATTTCAAATCCATTAATCAATTTGAATTTGTGATATTATGTCAGCCAGTTTCGAAAATATGATTTCAAGAAAAACGCATTTAAAATTTCTGATATGATTATTAACCGCTGGGTACTCTTCCCTTTAAATGACTATAACTTTGTTACTTCTACGAATTTTAATGAGTCTACGTTTATAATAATTGCTAAATAAAGAGGACGAATTGCGAGCCAAAGATCAGTTGCAGGGTTTTTAAAAAGGACAGATTGGCATTTTTCTTCTCATTGTTTGCGGCGTGTTTGTGAGGGATGTGTCCGATATATACATATGGATGTAATCAATTCATTTTCCTTCAATAATTCTCCATTGCAAAAATTCTACAGTATTCTTACATTTTTTTATATTTAAAAATTGTCCCATATTATTAGAAAGTAGGTATACGGCGAAAGCTATATAACTTTATATATATAGTGCATAGTCGCTTCGTATGGAAAGTCAAAAAATGTTCAAAAAGCGCCCAGGTCCGATTTCGAGAAATGCAAGGTCTGTCACGATGGCTTTTGCCGTTTACTTTCGATTCGAACGTGTGGCGATTGGCGATGCCAGGCCTGCTTTCGAGAAATGTAAGCGACGTCAGCGATGCAAGGGCGAGAAGGAAAGCGAGTATCAGCCTGTTCATCTCGCCTCTTCCGAAACTCTACGAGCTCATGTATACGCAATTGGGCATAGTGTGCGAAAGTGGAGTGAGGAGTTCTTGGAGTCCTCGATGCGCGGTTTGATAATACTGATTTCGAGTCGCAAATACGTTTTTGCCGAATTATTTTTTAAATAAATGATGTACTACAATTTAAAATAAAAAATAGAGGATTTGCGGTGTACGTATCAATGAGATACATCCTTAGGTATTTTAATAATCTTGAAATTTTTAAATAACCTTAATCGATTGATTACTCCAATGAAATTAATGGATTAATGCCCAATTATGGACCGTACAGCTTTCATTTCGTTAAAAAATAATAAAATTTCTGAAATTTCGTTTTCTGTCTCACTTCCTTTTGTGTTCATTTCTAAATCTGTTGGTAACGTTGCGAGTGGCACGGAAATGGTAATGGGGCTCTAGAGTCCCGGAGAATCGGGCCGAAAAAATACATTAGGTGATAGATCTACCCGTATACCTCGTCGGTGATAATACGGTCTCTAGCGGAGAGATGCAAAATCAAAGTTAAAACTGTATGGTCTACGAAAGGAATAAAAATTAACATTCTTTGTTATAAAATTAAAGAATTATTATTTGGAATAATACAATACTTTGGAAATAAATCGTTCGAATATAGTGTATCAAGTAAGACTCTAGAAATTATTTTCAAACGATTTATTTTTCAAGTATTCTATTATTTCAAATAATAACTCTTTAATTTTATAACAAAGAATGTATATTTTATATTTAATTAAATTTGTGTCAATTATATTTTTTGCCTATATAGTTGTTCAGTTTTAGTCCAGAGTTATTCCGTAACGGAGATTTTCAGTCTCTGAGTTATTCAATATAAGAGTTGTTCAGTTTATTTGTTCAGTTTAGGTGTTCAGTTTAGGTGTAGTTCCCAAAGATGGGATTTTCTTCGTCTCCAAAGAAACACGTGTTGTCCCTTGGCCGCTGTTCGTGAAACATCTTCTTGACTATCTTCGATCTTCAGTGAATGTAAATCTTCAATTAAATTCTTCATCTCGCTTCACGGTTCGTCTTGCTTGGTGGTTGAGGAATGACTCCCGCGAGCGCCCTAGGGGGCTCCCGTAATCGCCAAGCATGACGGACCATGGAGAGGGGCCAAGATGACATTTGTGCAACTTTGATAGACGAATTGTCCATCAAAGGAAAATTAAAGAATCATTATTTGAAATAATGGAATACTTATAGATATACAGGGTGTTCGGCCACCCCTGGAAAAAATTTACATGAGCGATTCTAGAGGCCAAAATAAGACAAAAATCAAGAATATCAATTAGTTGATGGAGGTTTCGTTAAAAAGTTATTAACGTTTAAAGTTCCGCCTGTAGAATGGCATCTGCGTACAGCTGCGTTCGCGCGGAAGGTTGCGACAGGCCAGTGCTAGTGGTTCTCACGCAGCATGAATAATTCTACTTACCGACGTTATCAACAGCCTTATATTTTTGTCCACTTATGGAAATGCGAACACCTTACGGTGAATAGGATTCAACCTGTCTTATGAAAATCCAGAAGGGCATATCAAAACTCGCCCGACGAAATTTTCAGAGAAAGGGCGAATGTCACTTCCAATAGGCAACGTTGTGCACAAAAATCACCCACACGCGATCATACACGCCCCACGATCGTCCACAATGCCCACAAGTATCCACAAATAATCGTTTCAGGCACTAGCCACTATGCAATTGAATGAACACGCACCGTGATTATGTTTTTCGTGAGTGGCTATGTGTATGAGTACCTCGATTCTACCAAATTACTTACAAATAGAACTGTTATTTATTTTTCAAATACACTTTAATTTATAAATGTAAAAAGGAATTTATTAAATATTCGCTGATTGTTTAAGTGTTCGCTGTATTTCTTACATACTACTTAATAGATAACTGAACGAAATATCTCTAAAATGTGTCGCGTGAACTGTCTTGACTGATTTTTTTTTACGACTGACTAGCTGGCCGAACACGTGCCGATGCTGCCCTTTGTCTCCGAGACTGAATGTACAGTGCATATGTTGTGTATGTGTGTGTGTGAGAGAGAGATTAGCGAGGCGAGTGACGTAGAATCGGGGTCCTTTTCGGCATTTGGTTCTCAGAACCTCGTCGGTCGATGGCACAGTCAGCTGCTAATATCGTTAGATTCTTCGACGTGAGCGCAAATCGATGCGAAAATTTCATTTATCCTACGATTCTTTTTTACATTGAGGGGGTTAGGAGGTAAAAGGATAACTCAACCAGGCTACCCCACAATTATTACCGTTTTATTATAAACGCGAGCGAGAAATGTGCTGTGGGGCATACGCAGCCACACGTAGGTTAAGCTAATAATGTTTTTGACTATGCACCGCGATACGCGTCTTTACCAACCAACGTCGCTGAGTCTAACGGATTGTATAATGCACGACGTCTTTACTAGACTAGTCCTCAACAGACTGTCCATGAACGCATCTACATCAGACTGACCTTTCTTTCTTCACATCTCCTCCCTATATACACACCTTACCCTAATAGCAAAGGGAGAGAAAAAGAGATAGGACAGAAAGACGGAAAAACGAAGCTGGAAAATATTTAGCATAGGAAAAGTTTGGCTAGTGAAAGAGAGTCATAAAAGTCAAGAGGCTCGCCGAGCCCGGATGGGGGTGGTCCGAGGCCCAGGCGAAACCTTGAAGGAAAGAAGGCGCCTCGTACGGCTCTGGTCGCCAAGTGTTTAACAGGACGACCAGGCTCGCACGAGACCCTGGAAAAATGGAAAAATAGAAAGCTTAAAACTAGCCTTGCATTCCATTACCATTCATACTCTGCCAAGGGCGTAGCGGCTATACAATGGCCGCTACAACATTGTTAAATTAAAGTATACTTGAAAAATTAAGAACATTTCTATTCGTAAGTAATTCGGAACAATCGCGGTACACGTTATTCCATTGCTTGCGGATTAGCAGCAATTCGAATCTGTAAATAGTTTATTACGGAATTTTAGCAAATGGCTTAAATCAGTTTATTTTTATATTCCTTATTGTAGAGGTCCGTTAGAAATGATGCCATGTGCAACCGATTCGGGCCGGGTGTAAAATCGATCGATTGCACGTGTCGCGGAATATTTTCGTTCCTCGAAGGACCGAGAATGTTCCACGGCACGCGCCGCGAAGGAAAACCAAAAGACGATCGGGACCAGGGGTATATAACCAGGGTCCCGATCGCCGCGAGTTTAGTTTTAACAGTATACCACGAGATCAATAGAACAATCGCAAAAAAGGTTTTTTTCACGAGCACGCAGTCAAGGATTAATATCCTCAACGTTCGCAATCATTCATACACTATTCTGTTCTGCATTTTCCAACTACTGTGTTTAACAAAATAAATATACTCTTTGCCCGTCACACTGTGCCAACAATCATATCAACATAAATAATCCCAACCGACTTAACAGGACATAGGGATAACGCAAAATTCGTATTATTCCGGGTGTCGAACTTATTCGAGACGAGGATTTACGACCCTTGTTGACGAGTCACACTGCAGACGCGTCTCATCTGCGAACTGTACGAACACATTCTGCGCAATAATGTCAAATTGGAAACCACAATTGTATCAAATTAATAAATCTGTATTATTCCTGATCACAACCATCAACAGTTCTTCCAGCAAGTCTATTTCCGTTTCAACTTTCATTACTTTTGTATAGTGTTGAATGTAGTAACGAGGTCTGAATATCGAGGGAGGAAATGCAGGAAAAATTGACTATACAAGATATTATTTTCATTTTCGCTTATTCGGTTCTGGACAAGCCATTTATTTTCTACTAGGTTTGAAATAGAGAGAAATACAGTCAGGGATGAAATTGAGTGGACTCCTGATTGCGTTAGAAAAAATGCAATAAGTCAAGAATTTTTTCTAATTAATTGTCACTTTCTTAATTCTTTATTATAGTTTACACATTTATCAAGAAATTTCGTAAGTTGTTTTATGAAATAAAATGGTTTATTTTAAATAAGAATATTTATAAGCTCAAGAGGAACAAAACAGTGTGGACAGAATTGAGTAAGCATTTTCATTCTTTCTGTATTTTACTCTACTTACATTCTTTTAATATTTTGTATTTCCTCCTGTACCCTTAGTGACTGTTTCTAAACGTTTTGGGATGCTTTCTACTAAATTTCTGATAATGTTTTTCGTTATACAGGGTGTTCGGTCACTCCTAGGAAAAATTTTAATAGGGAATTCAAGAGGCCAAAATAAGACGAAAATCAAAAATACCAATTTGTTGATGAAGGCTTCGTTAAAATGTTATTAACGTTTAAAGTTCCGCCAGTACTGAATTTTTTTCTCGAAAGTGGCTAGGATTTTAGGGGTATGTGTATTCACCAAAAATGGTTGTAATTGACCCCCACAACCGGAAATAATTTTTCCAGAACGATTTGAAATTGTTAGGGGAAGGAGCTTTGAAAATACCTCGCCTAACGGGGCTCCGGATCTCGTGGCAAGGAACAGACGGAAAATAAGCGGTACAAGAAAGTATAATTTTCGCCTAGCCAAAGAATCAGCTAAGCCTTTTATTTTATCTTTTTTTTTTTTTGTCTTTGATATGCGAGTGTAGGCCGAACGGCTGCGGCTGCCAAACGTTGGATTGGTCCTGCTTCTGTTGATGCCCTGTAACAGAAAGAGACACGACTAGGCGTTAAATACCTATCGACGTGAGTCACGTCGTCTGTCTTCCTCTTTTCCGTACACTCCTGGTTTATGCTTGTCGCACCTAGGAGCGGGAATCTCTGCCGCTGCGATATGCAGCTAAGCTAGCGGACTGTATGTGTGTGTGAGCGTTCCCTTTAAACCGAGAATCGCTCGCTTTCTTTCAATTATGGAATTTCGTCTCAGTTTTCTGTTCGACTGCAACACTTGATTGTCGCAGGAGGGGGTGCCTAGAGGGAGGTTGTAAGGCTCCAACCGTCACCCGGTCCTCGGCCCCTTACCGTATTCGTATGTGTGTGTACGGAACACGGTGTGGTGCAGTCTTTCAATGGCGTATAGGACGATTTACTATTGAGACTGACACCACGACGCCTTGTGAGTCGCGTTCTACGCGCAGTGACCGTACAAGACTGGCGATCAGAGAACAACGCTCTGGCATTCGCCGAAAGCTGGGCTTAGAGTAACTCGTCCCACGCTCCGACTAGAAGGCGGCAAGTCCACCCAGGGTATACGTGCCAATAAGGCCCCTTTAGGTGGGTGTAAGGCCGTTCGATTAAATCAAGGGAGGATCGAGTCTTAACCTCGATACCTCTCGCACGACCGCTGTTTGCAGCAATACGCGGAAAATTCGGGAACTCGATGATACCAAAGAGTTTCCCGCAGTCTTTAACTGGGTGGTACTCACGACTGAATCGATTAACTGGTTTGATTCAACAACCGGAATTACACGCAGTTTACTGGGGGCAATTTGCTTACGCAAGCTAATCCCGTAAAGCTGCGGCTATACGTCAGTTGCCCGCGTTGTGAAAGTTCGAATAACTCGAACTTTCAACGTTGCGTGGGAATCAACCGCTAGAATCCGAGAATTTTCTTTATGTTTTTTTTTTAAGTTTCGCCGAAGGCTCGAAAGACTCGAAGCTGTTCGGGTTTTATGGGAACGGGGTGTTTGCCGAATGGTCAAGTAACTCGAGTGGTTCGGACGGTACCTGATCGTTCTAATAGGCGAATGCTCGAAGGACTCGAGCATTCGGAAATCTAATGACGTTTTGCGAAGCGTGATCGATTATAGATCCGCGCTTGGCGGGCTCTCGTTAGCAAGTGACGGGGCGAGCACAAGCAGCCGAAAATTACGCATGAGAGGGGGAATCCTCCGACGCGCGGCGCTGTCACCGTGTCTCTCGTCCGTCTTTGTCTAATTTGTAATTGTCGTACCTTTTCTATGGTCGAGCGTTTAATCGAAAAGTTCGAAATCGAACGTTACTGTAATGCTCGCGTGACTTACAGAAAAACTCAAGGAGCGAGAGTTTTTCTGCCGCCTTATGTTTCGAACCGCGGACGCGTCGACCTAGAATATTCTGGTCGGTCGCGTGTATTGAAAACAAAGCGGATTAACGGCTAATTACGGGTTTAAATAAATCGAATTAACTCGATCTTTAAACAGAAATTTTTGGATTTAATTGTTAATAACTTTTTAACGAAGCCTCCATCAATAAATTGGTATTCTTGATTTTCGTCTTGTTTTGGCCTGTAGAACCCCCATTAAAATTTTTCCCTGGGGTGGCCGAACACCCTGTATATTCCTATGAATGTCGTAAACCGGTGTTTGATCCACGGGAGCTTTCGTTCCGACCTCCGGGGTGCCATGCGAGGATGCGGCCACCAGCCTTCTCAGGTTGATGAACTCATTCTCACCTCGCATCCCATCCCAGCGGCTGCCCCTATTCGCCACCTGGGAACGCGTCACGTAGGGGTTCACTTCCCCTGCCGCCTGGACAACCAAACGGGTGCGTGGAAACAGGTGCGTGGAAAGTTTTTGCAATATTTTTATATTTCCTTCGTAGCGCTACTTTGCTGCAGGTAGGAACTTGGAAAATTTCGTAGGAGAACAGAAAAAGAAACGAGGAGGTATGTTTCGCCCGGGTCTGCTAGTGGACTCATCATTAAGGCTTCCTAGCAGGCCCTGCCTTACACGACAAGGGCACCCCACCCTCTGTCACAAGGCAACCAAACGCTTGCATGGCATCTAGTTATTTTCTATATAGTTATTAACTATACGCAATGTATGGGCAAGGGGTCAGAGTAGGGAACGTGCGCTACGCTGCCGTTATTCGTTGTATGGAGAATCATGTAGCCAAGTCCCGCCACGAGTTGAGATGCGTGTTAGTAGGCCCACTTAAAGAAACACTATTTAATCGCTTGAATGAGTTCACATCTATGTATGAAAATGAAATTCCCCATCATCGTTTCTATTGACAACAATGCGACGATGCATCGAATGGAGATTATTTATGGTTAAAAAAACTAAACTCATGGTAGCACGCTGAGACGTTTTCTTACAGGGTCGAGACTTGCATCTCGCTCACACAGTAGCTCAGATGGAGCGTGCTCATTTGAGCACGCGTAAACTAGCCTTAAAGTTGCGCGCGCAGTGCAGCACGGCAGGATCGTGTTCTTCCGTTTTCTTCGCGATGAAAGAATTTTCGGGGAATCTCGATACTTCCTCAGTTAGACTCATCGAGTGGAGACGCGTGTGAAGAACGAAGTGTAATATCAAACCAAAGATATATATGGTGAGTTGTAATCATTTATCGACAACCAAGTAGTAGTGGGAGCATATAGTTAGATATACGAAGGCTGTCCTGCATTCACGGTTTGTTATTAATAAAGTTGGGAGTAGATGATCAACGAAGATTTGGATCTAACCAGACACTCGAATTCAAAGACACTACAATTTGGCGACAAGGATGGGCTGCGTGTCGCAAACTTTGGTGTAAAACTATACATCGAGAAAGTGGTACGTAAGGAACATACATAACCTAAATCGAGCACGTGTTCTACATCATCGGGCACGAACATAAGACGATTTACACAGTCAATATCGCCGGTTTTTACGAAAGGTAAGTCTTAACATTTAAGTAAACATTTTGTTTAAAAATTTTCTATAAAGACTTTTGTAAGTTTTATCTCTCATGCTTCAAAAGTCTATACAGTTTTATCACTTATGCACACATGCAACTTAATTTAATTGGTTGTTTCATAAAACAAATTTATAAAAAAATGAAAAACGTTTTTGACAAGTCCTATAAAATGATTCAGTTTATTCGTAATTCATCAGTAAAAGAATCTAAATCTATATTATCCAATACACAAGATATAAAGACAGACATATATAAAGATAAAAAGAATATTTTTACTAGTATCTTCATATTCTTAAATATATCAATATTCTTCCCTTTTGGCCTACAACATTATTAACATTATTAGTCGGACTACTCGTAAATTCAATCTCTGATTTCGTAACTAAAGGTATAGTTGCAGCTATAACATTCAGATTATTGAAATTATTTTTATCACTCATGAAATATTTTATAAAGTTATATGCTAATTTAGGCTCGTTAAAACATTTGTGGTCTGTTGAGACTTATTAGCTTTATGTCTTAGTAAATTAATAGTCAAAGTGTCTATATTAATATTATAGTTAAGTAAGAGTGTCACAATAGTAATAATATTATCCTTTACTAATACTGTGTATCTCTAATGTTTAAATTTGATTAAATACTTTAAATCTGTTATCATTTTGTTATAAATATCTAAATTATATTTAAAACTGTGATTTGGAAAAGTGAAAAGGGCTTGAATTTAAGGGGTGAAGCCACAGCGACAGATTGGAAAAATTGAAATATTTGTTTTAATTCTTTTCAATGCTTGGGATTTTAAGAATGATTCACTAAAATATTAAAATAAAATTTGCAAAAATGACAACATTACAGAAGATTTAGTAGATGTAGCAAATGTAATACCCATAATACTTGAAACTAACTGCTCTTTGCTTTAGAACATTGAAACTCTTTTATTATTTCTGCTGTGGTAAAGGTTTTATATGAATTGGAAGTATTTTAATTGTGATAATTGTGTGAGTGAAGAGTATTTAGAATGTACAGATACATAACTAAAGTGATTCAACTGGCAACTTTTTTAGCCATAATTCAACTTAACAATGGTTATTCAGGATTCAATTCTATAATGAAGGTCCACGATATTAGAATTGGATCACAGGTTACGCATATTGACACAAACAGAACATGCTTTGTCTTTCCGCTGCTGAGTAGAACGGAGATATAAATGAAGGAGATGAGGATGATCTTTCTACAGAAGATACGTTTTTGGATTCTGAAGTAGATCCTCTGTAGAAAAATTAAAAACTCCAATGTTATTTCTTAGATAATTTGGTGCAAAATTTTTTGATTATGTTTTTCTCAAAACCAGATTTTTTAAACTGCGTGTCTGAATAACACAGTCAATTTCCATCCGATTTACTTAAACCTTTGTATGGTGGTTCCTAATAGTATTTTCTTCAGTTGCACGTACGGCATTTTCGATGGAATAATTAGTTTCGATGTGGTGTTAAAAGAAATATTGATTTGAGTACAGTTTTTTGAAAATATTTCCTTCAAAGTTCCATCATTTTATAATAAATAATTATTTTTAGAAATCTGTACGTGCAACTGAGGCTACTGTCTTACAATTTAAAAAAATTGCATGATTTCTTGTTTCACAACTTGCAATGAAAAATCACACGTCCAGCCGTTTCTAAAAAATTTGTGGAAGCCTCTCACGCTGGTTCCTATTAGGGTTATAACAATTAATATTTTTATACGAAATTTTTACAAGAAGTAGTTCAAGAAATATTATTAGTTCTTTCGAAGAAAGTAAACATTTATCAGAAAAAGTTTCATAGTTATGCCCAAGAAATTGTTGAAAATTGCCTTTACTTTCAGCCATCACAGTGGTTTCACCCCTTGATGCATCTTTTATCTTAAGGAGATCACATTTCAACAGAGATCATAATTAGACTTCCATATAAAACAATTCAATTTATTTTGTATAGAAAGAGTTCTTTTCTTGTCTTTATATTCTCATTTTGCATGACCAAAAATTCGAAATATGGTTAATTTTTACAGAAAAGGGGTTCAACATCCCAAACATTAAGTGTCATTGGTCCATTACTTGGATATTTATCTAATGCATGAGATAATGTAGTAATATAACATAATAGCATGTCAATTATCCCAAATATCGTGTTATTAATTAAACTACTTTTCTGACTATGTAAAATGTGCTTTCTTGTTCTTTATCTCTGAATTTTGAGATTACAGAGGTTAAAAAAATTTGTAAATGGATTTGTCATCCCCTTCTTCATTTGCCTTATCTTCATTTTCTTTGTCTCTTTCTTTATTTGAAATTTCAAAAATTCTACCCTTTTTCTGTTAACTTAACCCAAACACTAAATCTCAATTCATTTTTCATATATTTCATATTACTTTTCAGTTTTTTATTTATTGATAGATTTCTGTATTAAAAAGATAGTCAAAAATTCCCATGAATCTTTTTCTTCATTACGTATTTGAGTAGTGTTTCTTTTTACGTATGCATTTCTTATATACATGTGATGGGTATTCAACATTCTTATTACAGCTTGGTATATTTCTACTAATTGTAAGAATAAGGTTATTTAAGTAGTTTATGAAGATAAGGGTATAGCTGAATAAGGGGGTCAAATGTGCTCTTGAACCAAATTTGACATACGATGCCCATCAATAGAGCATCAGAAAAAACATTCTGTGCCAAATTTCAACCCTCTATCTTGTTCGAAGAGGTAGTTGTAGGGGAAATTCGGATTAGCGAATTTGTGCCTATTTCCCTTATTTAATCGAGTACGAAAATTATGAAAAAAATCCGGTGCATTGTGGTTATCGAGATACGTGTTTGAGAATTTTTTCCGATTTTTCAATTTGAAATCCTAGACGTGAAAAATTAAAAACGCAAAAGAACGCAGAAAAATACCGAATAGAAACTGCTCCATAATTGTTTTTGTGTATATTTTAAGTGAAAATATTTTTGAAATATTTTAAATAGATTTTCATTGTTATATAGTTGAAAATTGAAAAAATATATAAATAATAAAATAAAAAAAAGATATGGTTTAAACAGGCCACGAACTAGCGTCAAAAATTTTGCAGCGTATCCACAGTCAAGCATCTTAATCAATACGCCATCGCATCTCTTGGCAATACTGCTGATATTTCTGAATCTAACGCGCATAGCACCTTTAATTTGGTGATTTATTTTTGTTTTTCTATTCTATACATCGTTCTATTCAATATAGAATTGTTTAAAACCATAGAATATAGTTATCCATTAAAGGGAATACAAAAATTCAAAGTATAAGTTACTTTTTCACGCGAAAACCGCCGAAAAATTGGTTTTTGATTTTTGCTACTACGGCGCACCCTGCCAAAAATTTGAAAAAATTCAGGGACATAACCAATGACAATATGCATTTACAGGAATTATATAAATCTAGTGTCTCGAAAGCTTCCATACGAAATCGGTATTTTGCTGCGTTTTTTTACGTTTTTAATTTTTCACGCCTAGAATTTCGAATCAAAAAATCGGAAAAAATTCTCAAACACGTATCTCAATAATCACAATGCACAAGATTTTTTTCATAATTTTCGTACTCGATTAAATAGGGGAAATAGGCACAAATTCGTTAATTCGAATTTCCCCTACAACTACCCTTCCGAACAAGATAGAGGTTTGAAATTTGGCACAGAATGTTTTTTCTGATGCTCTATTGATGGATTCACCGTATGTTAAATTTGGTTCAAGGGCACATTTGACCTCCTTATTCGGCTATACCCTTTCAGGGTAGCATTTCTGGCCTCACATTAGATTTTCGGTAAAGAATTTTTTTCTTGAAAGTGCGTAAGATTTCGGGGTATGTCTATTCACCAAAAATGCTTGTAATTGACCCCTGTAACTACATATAATTTTTTTATTATGATTTGAAATTTTTTAATTTAATTTTGTTATACTTTTTAACCAAGCCTCCAACAACAAATTAGTATTGTTGATTTCTGTCTTATTTTGGCCTCTAGAATCTCTCATTAAAATTTTTCCCAGGGGTGGCCGAATACCCTGTATAGATGAACAACCAAATGCATTCCAGAATCCTGTTGAGTACTGCTATTCTGCTGAAAATGAACCAAGATGCCATATTTGTGGTAACGTGGCAATAATTAAATGCGCATGGTGTAAGAAATCTTTATGTTTCAAACATATTTTCGACGAGTACCACTAATATCGAAACTACACAGAGTAATTGCTATACACACTGTATGTATTTATAATTTATAAATCGCTCCACCTTTGCGACGATGTCATAGGTGGGTAATAAAGACAATTAATCTTTTCATTGCTGTTAAGAAACTTTTTACTGTTATTGTTACTTATTACTTGTTACTGTATAATTTAGTGTAAAGTTAGAAAAAAGTCAAAGTTAGAACGGCTACTACCATAGTGGATGTACGCGTAAGATGTAAATCATCAAAATCTGCAGAACTGTAGGAGGCAATTTTAAAATATTACATACCAGAATAATATTGGAATCTAAGGGTTCTAACCGGGGTCCGGACGAGGGAAATAGCAGGGAAAGTTGATTGACAAGTTTTATTATTTATTTTTTCGCTTGTCGCTACGCGACAAGCCGTTTATTTAACACAAAAATAGAAAAGTTTGAAAAATATAAAAAAAAATATATAAAAATATAAAAAAATATAAATATATTTTCCTATGGCCGGAGGCGGGGGGGGGGGGGGGGGGGGTTGCCCCGGATTTGCTGGACCTTGGTTTCTGTAACAAAGGTTCGATCAAATTAAATACGTGCGTACACGTATCGTAAACACACGCTCGTCAGCTGATCGCCTCGCTCTCCTAACGACTATCGGTGCGCTTGGAGGGGGAGATCAGTTGTCGTTTAGCGTTGATCAGTGGACTGTAATTTTTAATTGCTCGCTGATAGTTATTTATTGAAACTATCAGCAAGACTTTTACCCTGAACAGAAGAGAATGCACTCGTATCTGTCGCGGGCGGTTTAGCCACGGACGGGTCACCAAATGGAGGTCGTAAAGCTCCAAGTGGGTGGATCCCGTGAGCACGCTCTCCGTGCGTGTTGACGTAGGAACGTCGTGCCAGGAGATTTCCTGTGACACTGTAGAATTACTGCACGGCGATCGTTTCTTCCGGGGACCGTGACAGTAAGTGTCCTTTGCAAGAAATCCCTAGCGGGTCCAACCGCACTCTAAAGCCTACCCGGCGACCGTGTTGCACGGGGACCGTATATGGTAGGCGGCGTGACGGAGGGGTTGTGGCGTTACGGGGGGGAAGCGCTTTGAACCCGAACTCCTCCGTAGGATGTACGGTCGACTTGTACACCGACGGGTTTCTGGAGAGGGTTCGCAGTGACCTTTGCACGAAGAGCACTCCACGAGACGGTACCGATTCAACGGTATGACCTTTGGGAGGCTCCAAAGCCGTATAGCTTTAAAGGGATTCTGGGTGGGTGCACCCTGAGTCCCTTACGTCGCGGTCGCGGCAACGACCGTAACGTACAATTCTTCCTAACGAAGGCGGTCGTGCCACGCGCAGCGTGTATTACGACCTCTCTTTTGTCGCAGGTAGATTGCTATGGGAAAACTCTAACCGCAGCAACGGTAAAAATTCTTGAAAAAACAAGTCCAATCGTACGTGCGAGTCCGTACTTGAGGAGCGAGATCTTCAGGGATCCGCTCCCGTTCGTAGTCGGCTCGTGAATAATTGCGAATATCGTCGCGGATCGACAGACGAAGACTGGGTCGCGCCTTGTCGTCGCGACGCGGCGCTGCCGTATTCAGCTGTCGATCTCTTTTCAATATATCATACGGTTCTCTCTCTCGACGCTGACGTCACGATACCGTTTAAACCAGTGCGAAGCGAATCTTCGCGTGAGGTCTGCGTACAAAAACACGTAAACGGCCGCGGTTTTAAATCGTCCGAACGTTCAACGAACCTGACGGACGCTTAACCTTCCACAGTGTCATGTACACAAACGGATACGGGAATCGCAGCCGAGAATTTAATATTTCAGACGAACGCGATTTTAAATAGTTTTTTAACATATTTAAACACCATGTTTCGGCGAATTTTCCTACCCAGATTAGAAATTGATCGAAGATAGTCGAAGGCTTCTTCAATTCAATGTTTTAATTGGTCAACTAATCTGAACTGTTGACCTGAGTGATAAACAATATTTTTCATTGTACTCTAAAGGAAGAAATCCAGTGGTTTTAAGTCTAGAGAACCTGGAGGCCATATGTATAGTGCAGATCATATGTGCTCAGTTCTTTTTTATTAATAGTTTTCTGTACTAAAAAGGCAGCCCAAAATACAGTGTTTCTTTTTATATATAGATTTCTTATGTACATGCGATGGATATTCAACACTTACTACAGCTTTGCATATTTTTACTAATTGTAAGAGTAACGTTATTTTAGTAGTTTATAATGGAAATTTAGAGCGAAATTTATTTTCTTAACAGCGATGCCACATGACAAAGCGACAATATTTTCGAAGGGAATTTCTCTTTCGCTCATGGCAATCTCAAATGTTTTAAATAAATTATCAGCGCCACAATTTGTGGCATTAAGATATGATAATTCTACCAATTCCATTCGAACATCCAAAGTCTCGGGTACAGCATAACGAACAAGAAACGTCATCCATTTCTCGTTGGTTGAGTCTGAAGTTTCGTCAAGATAAATAACAAATTTAGTGTTTTGTAAAACACTAGAAATACATTTTGTTTCATAAGGATACAAAACGTCTCATATAATATTTGAACACTTTGTTCGACTGAACGACATATGTTGCAAGACATCAGGATCTTACCCAATGTCTTTCAAAACTTCAAGAATCTTCCCTGCGATTCGATACGGAATATTTTTGTCGGCTATTAACTTGTGTTAGAAATAGGGAGGGTTCAAATATTTTATTTGAATGCCCCGTTTAACGGAGGTCCGGATCACGAGGGAAAGGACAATGGAAAAGTAATAATTGCACGTTTAATCGAATTATCGACGAAGCCATATATTTTATTTTATTCAGCGTTACCGAACGTTGACTCTTAATTCTAGTTATTTTTCTTTTTTGCCGCAACGTCTAGCCAGCGTCTGGCTAGAAAAAACCCTGCCGATGGGCCGTCGACGGTTGGCCAGAGATGCCAGAAAAGCACCGAAGGTGCTCTCTCACACTATGTCAGATCACGCGTACGTGAGCTCGTGGAGTTTCGGTAACTCGACAAAGGCAAAATGACGCATGCCCTCTTTCTCGATTCTTCGAAGTTGCCCGAAGTAATTTCGGACCGCCTCGTGAAAGTCGAGAGAGAAAGGCTCACATTTGCCTTCTCGCTCTTAACAACTGAAATCCGACCTCCCGTCTACGGCATACAACTTGGATCTCGAGCCGAGATTCTCGACTGCCCAGGCATTTTTACTTTCCGATCTATGTAGGCGCACATAAGCAAAGTACCTATAATGGAAAAAAAATTTTGTAAAATTTATTTTACGGAAATACACGTTTTAAGACCCCCTGATCATATTTTAATTATTGAAAAAAAAGAAATTTTTTTTTATTATTCCTATGTATGAGCGTACATATGTATATTATTAATACGATTGAGTATAAATGGCTGAATGAATTTAAATGGAACTTTACATTTAAGTCTTATGTTCTCATTTCAAAGTCCGATTAGACTTTGACTATAATCAGCCCATGGATAATAATGATTATATCTCTTGTTTCATAGTTGTTCCGATACATAGGCGTAATTTATAAAAGATCTTTTAAATGTTTCATATAAATCTTGGGAAGAATTCAATTTTATGTAAAAAGAAATTAAATAAATTTCTTCTTTATCTTCTCTAGGAAAGAAAAACTTAAATGAAATCTTATACATTACATGCTTACTTAAATCGCATTGGAAACGAATACCACAAATGTTTTAGAATAATGTGCAAAATGGTTTTAATCGCAAAGGGTTAATTGAGAAATAAATGCTTGGTAATTAAAAACAGCAGTAAGCAGCTTAACCGGCTGGGATTTTCGCTAAAACAAATTGAAAACTCGGTTCTAACAAGGGAAAGTTGGAATGGTACCCGGTTTTGGGTTAAGTTTTACTGCAAAATATTATTAAAGTTATTACAACTATTTATCTCCAAACATAAAACCAAATTCACGAACAACCAGCGTGGCGTGAATGATGAGGTGTTTGGCTGCAAGTTCGAGCTTCTTTTGCTCTGCAGATTCGAACCCTGCTAAAAGAAATCTTTTTTTTTTAATTATATTTTAATCGTACACTAAATGTGACATTATATTTTTGTCTGATCTTCGAATATTTTTTTTTAAAGTTGAATTTACCAATTACATTTAACATGTGTTATTTTCAATATATGAAGTACATGAATTTGGATGGTATTTTTCGTAAAAACAGTCAAAACATAAAAATTTTAGACACCACGTACATCTAATGAAAATTCTGTTTTCGCAGAAATTACAAAATTTTGTATTTAACTCTGATGGAAAGGCCGCTTCATTTACATTGATATAATGTGAATGATTTTCGAATTTCGATTTACTTGTACGTCGTACTTTTTACCTTATACTTCAGGTAAAAAGGGATATAACTGGCTACCTGCTAACTCATGTTACTGTTCTAAAATGAAACGCTTTGTTTTGTACCTTTAAAAATATTCGACTATGTCCTTTTAAAATTTAAAATCCAACCCATACTTTGTATCACACTGGCAAACGGTATCACTATTCCTTTGTTTTTAAACGGTTTGATGGTGGGGATCTCGTGACTCCTAGCAAAAGAGTTCAGTTATCGATTGCCAACAGGCAAATAAAGTTATTCTTTTAAATTCAATTTAATCGAGCCAGTGTGTGTGCAGAGTGTAAATATTTCGTGCCGTTGGGTAAGTTTTTAATAGTTGATTTTTAATTAGTGCAAATAAATTCTATAACAAAAATGGCAATATTTGAGGGAGCCAACACAAAGTTAAATTATAAATTTCAATCTGTTTGGATGAACGATCCAAATTTGAAATCATGGCTCCGCGAAGTTTCAGGGGACAATAGCGTTTTCTATTGTTCCGTTTGCTAAAGCACTTTTAAGTGTCGATCCTCAAATGTTAAGAGGCATTTAGAATCTGCGAGGCATAAATTTTTGTTAAGTAAATTAAATCTTGATACAACGGAACGTCCGACGGAGACTGTCACGTCTCAATGTTTTAACATTGAAAAATTTAAACCATGGTTACGTGAAGTCGACGGCGTTCCGTCTTCTTGTTATTGCTCAATTTGTGAGATAAGATTAAAGCCGCGTTTATATATTTTAAATCGCCATGCAGATTCTAAATGCCATCTTGAGAACTGCGCAAAAAATGGAATAGACGTGACTAGGTCGAATGATTTCAATACGCAATCCGAAGGATCGGCTCTGTCGTTCGAGGAACAGCGGCATAGCGCGGAGATTCGGTATGCAGCTTTACTAGCTACATTGAATCTTCCGTTTAAAGTCGCGAGCCGGATACTTAAGTACTTTCAAACTGTGCCAAAACCGATTTTGGACAGTATGAAAATAAGTCGAACAAAGTGTACCAATATTATAACGAAGGTTCTGTATTCCTACGAAACAGATCGTCTTTCTAGTGTTCTACGGAACAATAAATTTTCAATTTTTATTGACGAGACATCGGACTCGACGAATGAAAAATGGATGACGCTTCTAGTTCGTTACGTCGATCCCACGACTTTGGATGTACAATCGGAATTATTAAAATTAATTAATCTCGACCCGAAAGAATGTAGTTCCGAAAAGATATTTGAAGCATTTAAACATGAAATGTGGAAAAAAGAAATTCCGATTAAAAACTTCCTTGCCTTGTCATGCGATAACGCGTCTGTCATGGTAGGGCAATATTGTTCGTTCAAGACTGCTCTTGCAAAAATTCTCGGCGATAACTTTTTAACTTTGAGATGTCCTTGCCATTCCTCTGCATTGATAGTGCGCGCAGCGTGCAGTACCCTTTCAGACAAATGTGAGGAAGTTTTACATCTGGCAGTAGGTTTTATATATTCCAGCCCGAAACGGACTGCAATATTTCACAAGTTTCAAGAATATTACCAAATTAAAAGCCGAAAGATTTCAAAATTATGCACTACACGCTGGCTTCCCCACCACGCGGCTGCAACTTCATTATTAGATAATTGGGATTGTATTATATCATATCTTCAAGAATTTGTCTTGAGCGAAAAAACAGAGTCTGGAGAACATCTTCTTATCTTGTTACAAAATCCAGAAATAATAGCATATATCTATTTTTTGAATGCTCTTGGCTTTTTCGTTCAATTTAATATATTTTTTCAAAGCCAAGAAACCAGGATCCATTTGCTTCAACAATCTGCAATATCTCTTTTGCAATGCATGCTGCGAAACTTTTTGAAGCCAGAGTTGTTGAAGCAAATAGATACAATAATTAATGTAGATTTTTCGAGTCACGGGAATCAAATCAAGCTTGATGTGGTATGCGTTGGTTCGGAATGTGGTAGCTTCCTCGATGATTTGGTTGAGGAAGGCAAACCCGATATTGCTAAAACTGTTCGAAAACATTGTTTGGATTTTTATATTACAGCTGCAAATGAAATTCGTCATCGATTACCAATCAATGACACATTTCTCAGCAGTCTACGTATTTTCAGCCATCAATGGGCTTTAATTAATAGAAACAGAGACAATTCCTTCAGAGTTGTTCTCTATATTGCAAACAAAATCGATGGTTTCGATATAAAGGGTTTGCGAAAAGAATGGTTTGGTCTACATCTGGATTTTGATACTAAAGAAAAGGAGATGCTTTCTAGTAAGAAATTTGATGGTTTATGGAAAATGATCTTGTCAACGCGAGATGAAAATAATGCATTTTGTTAAAAAGCTGATGCTTTTAACTACGAAGTCCGGATAGAGGGATCGGATCTTTATTGTGGGAAGTGATTGAGAATGTAAGATTTTCTTTTTCCAAAAAAAACTGTTTATTATAAAAATAAAGAAGATAAACAATTAAAAATTGCCGAAGATTCTTATCGAATCGTTCCCAACGATTCCCTTGTTGGAATCGACACGTTGAGGTAGGCCAAGGTTCTGTGAACAGAAAAACACGGCAATGTGTTAGACACGTAAACACGTTACACGTATATTTGCCGCGTGTGTGTCCTCACGCTCTTGGCTTCGATATTCGAATGTATAGGAGCGGAGAATTTCGCTCACTCGTAATCTACGAGCTCGCAAGTGGACTGTATTTAACATTTGGCGTGAAAAGAATTAAATTTCTTTTCGACGCCGAACTGAGTCGATTGTCTAGTGGACAGGGATGCAAGTGGAAGTTGTAAGGCTCCAAATGCACTGATCCCGTGAGTATGCCCACGGAGTCTGTGCGTCGAGTCGCACTGCAGTGCAACGGCACGACCGTCGATCTGCGGCGTCTCTTTAACGTTCCAACAGATGACTTGTTGGTCGAGAGTTGCACTGCGAAGCCCGACTGCACGTGGTTCACTGCCCGAATGCACCACTCGATGTGATTCGTGACAGTATTTGAACTACGTGGGGGCCTGACCCGCGACTCCTTAACCTCTCCGCACAGGTGCTCCTCTAAGCGTTACTCCGGCGGGGTCTGTAGAGGGAAGGAATCGAAGACCGAAAGTCAAGCGTCCGAAGTGGACGCTGACCTGACTCCAGTGAGCCCACCTGGAGGTTCACCACGTAGGTGCCTCCCTTCGGTGTCTCCTAAGCCGAACGACAATCACAGAGAAGTTTGAACGGTATTCGCCCACTTCTCTGTGTTTCAAACGTTTATACGCTTGAAACGACAAAATAATACTGCACGAGGGGGGTCGAGCACCTTATTGGTGTATTCTCGAACCCTCCAAACTAGACAGAAAATAGAAATTGAGCTTGTTTGAGACTTTCCCAAACGAAACTCCTGAATGCTTTTATTCGAATCGAGAGTCGACTCGTTTGATAAGCAAAGTCTAAAATTAATGAATGCTAATTTGAGTTTTAATGAATTCTCAGCTGTGCGCGGTCAATCAAAGGACCCGCACCAGACTGAACATCGACTCGTTGCACCCTTTATTCAATAATCATCTGCTAGCTTTATCTCGAGAATTTCACAGTTCGGACACGATCGGGAGCCGATGTGTCTTCCTCAGAAGTCGTTGTGAGACTGTGCGGATTGACAGCCGAAGACGTCGTCGTGGTACTCTAATTAATTGTTCCGCGGCGCTGTCTAAATTTCGGCAGTCTGTCTTTGTCTAATTATTTGCGCGCTACTCTCTCACGATACTGACGTCATCAACACCGTTGGCACACTCGAATCGAAGGTAATGAGCCGTTACCGATGCCAGAAAGACTGGTAATACACGCGTTTTTCTATCACTGCTTCCTATACAAATCCTATTAGAGATAATCTCCTTCGAATTGTACGTTAACAGGATTAACGGTAATTGCGGCCGAGAATAATCGCTCGGCATTATGCAATCTTTAAACACATTTAAATACCCAAATTTGGGTAAATTAATCAACCCTATTAGATGCCCACCAAATTCGAATGCCGAAGCCGAAAGAATATTTTCCATATTTCCAGACGTGAAAACTAGAAAGCGTAATAGACTTTGTTCAACTTCCACGAGTGCTGTTTGTGTGTTGAAATCGTCGTTAAGGACGTCAGAGGTAAAATACCGAACCATAGAGGTAGATAAAAAACATCTATCTCTAATGAGTTCCAAAAACTTATATTCAACAACTGCTAAGAGGCAGAAATGTCAATTACGTATTCATGCCGTAGATGATGACGGTACCGCGAATATTCCCTCTACGTCATACAACGACGATGATCTTTCTATGTCATATGACGTGGACGGAACATCCAAGAGGAACGTCAAAGAGGATCCCCCTACATCATATAACGTAGATGTTCAAGATTCATCTACGTCACATGACGCGGGCTAGACTGCGGTTACAAAGCAAATGTTTCCCACGATATCGCGGTATTTCCCTGTTTTGTTGCTTCTATGAACCGCGACATAGGCGCAACAAGACGTAATATCGGATAAAAACTCTTGCATTGTAACCGCAGTCCCATTGGTAATGTCCAAAATATATTTTTTTGGATATTGCCAACTGACTGTTCGATCTGTCTCGCGCTATTCTTTTTTTAACTTGCTTGCTAGTAGTATTGTAGTTTTTGCTTGCTGTATATATGCGCGAAGACAGTTCGCGCGGAAATGCTTGCCCGCAGGTAATTGTAGGATAATCCGCTCCCACGCACCCTTTCCTTTGGAAATGTAAACAGTTGTATAATACTTTTGTTCCTATAGCTCGTATGTACATTAATCAAAAATTAATGTATCTACGAGCTCTTTTTTCATTACATTAGTTTAAACATTTCAATATTGCACATTGCATAATTAAATGACAGTTTTTTACATTTCCCTCCTGATGGAAGAGACCACCACCTTCCCGTGGTTCCCATTGAGCGGTATCGTGCACGTTATTAATTTTTATGGATCGATACAATAATTTTTTTGTGCAAAATTAAGCCAAATCAAACATATAATATTTAGTTCGTCATAACAAATTGATACGGTTAACTCAAAATATATCGAGGAAAATCATTATTAATTAACTTCCGCAACTATTAATTCTACTTTTTTGTTTATGTCATAAAAATAAGAACTCTTCTTATTGAAAAATGCCACAGCGTGCACGATACTGGCAAAGGGTGGACTCTCATTTTTATTTATTAATTTTCAATCTTAAAGAATTTTGATTTTGAAAAATCGTATTATTAATATACATATGTACGCTCATATATGGGAATAATAACAAAAATTTCTTCTTTTTCAATAATTAAAATATGATCAGGGGATCTTAAAACATGTATTTCCGTAAAATAAATTTTATAAAATTTTTTTTCCATTATGGGTACTTTGCTTATGTGCGCCTACATAGGTCGGAAAGTAAAAATGCCTGGGCAGTCGAGAATCTCGACTCGAGATTCCAAATCGTATGCCGTTGACGGGAGGTCAGATTTCAGTTGTTAAGAGCGAGAAGGCAAATGAGAGCCTTTCTCTCTCGACTTCCACGAGGGAGTCCGAAATTACTTCGGGCAGCTTCGGAGAATCGAGAAAGAGGGCTTGCGTCACTTTGCCTTTGTCGACTTTCCGAAACTCCACGAGCTCACGTACGCGTGATCTGGCATAGTGTGCATGGAACGTATCCATGCGAGCGCGGGTAAACCTGCCGTAAGACTGCGCGCGCAATGCACCACGACGGGATTGCGTCCTTCCGCTTCCTTCCTGACATTTCTCGAGGTAAGACACGTGTGAAAAACCAAGTTAAAGAGAAACCAAAGACTAACACGCATTGCGTCGTTGAAATATACAGGGTGTCCCGTAAATAGTGTAAGAACCAGAAATGGGGGGTAGCTGAGACGATTCTGAACAACAATTTCCTTTGCGAAAATGCCGGATGGGGCTTCGTTTTTGAATTATTAACGAAAAACACTGACGAATCACGGCGCGCACCTGCCGCGCTCTCAGGGTCGTCCGAACTCAGAGAGCCACCGTGTCGGGTAGGTAGCAAGATGTGCATCGGAGATACGTCGAGGAACGAATACAAATAATTAAAAATACTACCACTGCAACTGTTACCTCTGCGGATTGGATAAATCAGCCAGCTAAATCGAATTTATTAATTATTTGTATTCGCTGTTTCCAAGGAAGAAGGAATAAAATGTGGGAAGATGCTCTCGGAATTTTTAGGAAATTAATTCTTCGCATCTGAGTGACGCTTCTCGCCAGAGTGTGTTAAAATTAAAATAAGAATTATTTTCAGAAAATTAAAATAAATACGGTAAGAACCATTTGTAATCGTTTGTTACTAAAAACTGTACTGGAAAAGCAGACTGGATTTGTGCGTACCGAAACATTCTTCGCATGCAAGGGGTTAATAGTGTAGGATAAAATCATCGCACACACTCGCTCCGCATTCCCCAATTACTCGCAACGCTCTGTCTTTTCCCCGGTCACTCTCTCCTAATCTCTCATACTCTCTCTCACACACACACACACGCACGCCTTAAGACAAAACCTGCACGCATTCTGCATTCGTCTTCGTAACCGGGCAAAATCGATAAAACTGGGCAATCGATTAGTTTGCTTTCCTGGTCCGAACAGCTGACTCCAGTCACTCACCTCACGCATTTACATACCAACGCACTCACATTCTCACTCCACAATAGAGAATTAATTGAAATTCACCTTACCCATTTACTTGCAAGTTGCAATAAGGCCGGCGAAGAATTAATTTCCTAAAAATTCCGAGAGCATCTTCCCACATTTTATTCCTTCTTCCTTGGAAACAGCGAATACAAATAATTAATAAATTCGATTAATAGTTAATCGAATAGTTAATAGTAAATTTTTATTAAAAGTACTATTATAGCTACCCATTCTAAGAATGGGATATGATGGATTTGTAGTTTCAACTCTTTCACATTTGGTATAATTACTGTAAGCTTACAGCACATTACGTTGTACCTATTTTTTACACTACTCTTTTTTTTTTAAATTATTTTGATGTTTTGGTTCATTAGCGATCCCTTTCCAATTATTACACCACTTACTTGAAGGTAGTTCTTGTTAAACAATATTCTAGGATTAGCTGGCTTTCTGATTTTTAAAAGAGCCAATGTTATCAAATGAATGCCCTTGTGATTTGTGTATTATGATGGCATATGAAACAATCACTGGAAATTACCAATGTTTTAATAAGAAAAGCAGTAACGTATCGCTCAGTATCATATCTATGCAGAGTATTATTGCTATATATTTCTTCCTTTTTCCTGAAATTATTTTTGCTACAATGTAATTACTGGTCAGTGTCAATATCTAAAGCCTCATTCCATTTAATAAACCTTTCTTTGCATTGAAATTTCTCAACAACATAATTAGACCTCCAACCTTCAAGTTTAATTTATGTGGTGATGAATTTGACGTCTGTTCATTACAGTAGAACTTCATTTATCTGAACCGAAAGGAAAACAAAAGTGTTTGGATAATAAGAGCTCACGGATTATCTTTTCCTCTACAGTTTATTGGTTTGCATAATAGGATCTAATATTCGCATAACTTGATTTCTAGTCTTACTTATTTAATTCAAATTTTTCAGAATGGTAGATTTTGCTTCCCTGTTGTTGAAAGTATATAATTATATGGGCCACCACTTAATAATTTTTTAGATATTTGCAATTGAAGATTATTTAACCCTTAAGTGGACTCTCAATCTTAGTTTAGTTGTTGGGCCAGTAGGGCTGTTGCGGCCTTGTAGGTGAATTCGCAAAGTGATCTTCCTCTTCCACTTACCATGTAACAGATTCTTAAACTACTTTTATAGTGTAATAAGTTTAGAAATACATGAAGATATTAAAAATTTGAGATTTGAAGTAGGTGAGATTACTTTACGACTAATGTCAAACACAGAGTGTGCAATGCTTTTTTATTTTAAACAGTCACTATACATTATTTTTGAATATTTTTTGCATATATTTTTATTACACTTTTGGCAAATTTTACCAAACAGGTGTCTTTATTAAACACAACCGACATCTTGAACGTTTTATCTGCTTTTCTTGTAGTTTTGTTGATGGACCTTCCTTCAACAGCGCTTATAGTACGCTTTAATGTTTTACTACGTATATTCTCACATATTTGAGACTGATGGATAAGATTGATAGATAAAATTACTAAATAAATTTTTTATAACTAATCATTCTTTTGGTCAATCTGTTGAAAGACCGCTCCCTCATGAATTTTGGTGAGCCTGAAATATGTGGTAAAGATATTTTGGACAACATTTTCCTATACGTATAGTAGGTGATTGAATTTAGTGTAATGATACCGAAAGTTTTTTGAAAATATCTTGGAAACTAAAGCCATTCATTTATTATATGTATTGGAAAAAGTTGTCTAAAATATTGTCCTTTGTAACATATTTGAAGCTCGTCAAACTTCATGAACAACATTCTTTCGTTACATGTATAAAACTTCTCCGAGAATGATTTCAATACCACAAAATATAACTTTTTCAGGAAAACACAGTTAAAATATCTTACAAGTTCATAGCACAAGATCTGATGCTCGACTGTCTTTTCTGGCATCACGTTATGTTTATGTTCATATTATCTCAGTTCAGATCTGCTTACATTGGAACTTCGTGACGTAAAACAGACCTTGTTACTAAGAATCAAACAACCGCGACTAGCCGTTCAGTAAGCGAAATGTATCGGGGCCGCTGGGGCCCCGAAAGTCCAATTGAATTATTTTATTTAATGTTGATTTTTACTGAATTGGTAAATGGAGATCAACTTTTCTTTAAAGTATTTAAAAAATAATGAACTAATGGTGGATTACATAAATTTAGCATATAGCATCCTTTAATAGTTGCTTTCCATTAAATTTTTTATTAAACTCACAATTACTCATACTGGAAATATTAACTAATTGTAAAGTTGAAGGTTGGGAATCCATTCTAACTTTGCTATAATTGCAATAAATATTTATATAAATGATCGTTTCTGTAGCTTTTTAACTTTAACCATAATTTGTTTTTTTTATGTTTTTTTATGACAAGTGAAATTTTTACAAGTTTTTAGCAAGTAAAGACATTTAATTTCTAATTTATTTAAATTCCATTATGTATTTTTATATGTAAAAAATTGATACAAAATAAAAAAGAATTAAAAACAAAGCGTAAACATTATTCTCATTGTTTGCGGAGTTGAACTCGGATCCTCGGGCGTATGAACACTAATCCGTTGTCACTACACTAAATTATTACATAGTAATAATCCTGAATAGAATTGAATTTAAGGAATGGCAAATAATATATATTTTCTTTTCTTTTTAAGCATAATGTATATTTTCAGCAGCAGGGGAGCAAAATCTATCATTCTGCAAAATTTAAACTAAATTGGTGACCCTAAAGCCCTGCACTCTCCTTGTTGGTTACTATCTTACAAGATGCAGCTGTAGCGGCTATTGTATAGCCACTACGCCCTTGCCAGAGTATGAATGGGAATGGAATGAAAGGTTAGTTTTAAGCTTTCTATTTTTTCATTTTCCCAGGGTCTCGTGCGAGCCTGGTCGTCCTGTTAAACACTTGGCGACCAGAGCCGTACGAGGCGCCTGTTTTCCTTCAGGGTTTCGCCTGGGCCTCGGACTACCCCGATCCGGGCCGGGCGAGCCTCTTGACTTTTATGACTCTCGTTCACTCTAGCTAAACTTTTCCGACGCTAAATATTTTCCAGTTTCGTTTTTCCGTCTTTCTGTCCTATCGCTTTTTCTCTCCCTTTGTCTATTAGGGTAAGGAGTGTATATAGGGAGTAGATTCTAAGAAAGAAAGACAGTCCGTTAGAGACGTCGTCAATGGCAGTCCGGTAGAGACGTTGTCGATACCCAGTCCGTTGAGGACGTCGTAATATAACAGTCTGGTAAAGACGTTGTCGCGATTCATATTCAAAGTCGCAATTTAGCTTGACCTACGTGTGGCTGCGTGCGCTCCACACCACCATCACTCGCGTGTTTGTAATAAATGTTAATAATTGTGGGGTAGCCTGGTTGAGTGGTTATTTCACCCCCTAGCCCCTTCACAGCAATAACTTTGTACATTTGAAGTGTATCCGCAATCTTTAAAGTTATGAAATAATTTCCTACTTAAGAGTTCTGTCTTTCTAAATAACATATTATATGTGCCCATAATTATGAAAGTGGTCCAGTTGTAAGTCATATATTTCTTGTTTTGAGATATTTAATGAATTGCATTTGAATAAATTAAAAAATATTTTTATATTATACAACATTTTAATTTAGAATTTTATTAGTCTTGATTAATGGAAACTTATTATGAATATGAAATTTTGTGTGAATTTCATACGAAAATGTTGTTTTAAAATTTGAATTGACTTAGATCATTTTCAAAATTAACTGAATGTTCTATAAATGACTTAAAGGAATAAAAAACTATGAGTTTTATTAGAAACGATAATTTTAACCCTTCGTGCTCCGCGCGTTTCTCGAGTACTATCTACCAGCAAATCCGGCACATTTTTGAAGCAAAGCGCCTGAGATAAAGGAAGTCTTATTTTGAGCGGAAAAGATTACATTAGATTACCTTGTGAAAGCATTTGATTTTATTTATTTTATAAATATGCATTTTCCAATTGTAAATATAAGATAAATTTTTAATTTTGTAGTTCACCACGGTGTGATATCTATGAAAACAATCTCCCATGTGCATTCTTGGTTTACTTGGGCAAGTATCACAGCAATTACCTCTTTGACGTCTGCCATGCATTTTATTCCTCTTAGAACACACAACGCAGTCCCTCTTTGCAGCTTTTCTCATTACGTGAAGTTTTCCATTTAATCTGATTTCAGAAATTGATGTAGAAACTCTTTTTCTATCGTGACGAAAATCTCCTACGAGTTAATCGACTAAAATTTTTCTCTAGTGTAAATGCGTCAATGCTTTCTCTTTTTTATTGTACTGTACAGTTTTATAGAAAATGTATGAATTAATTATTGATATCTCCATTCCCCAGAAAAATAGTTTCTGCCACCACTTAAGTGATTTCCTCAAAAAGCAATAACTAGCAGTATAGTGATTAGCCCGATCAACTCCACCCATCGACTTTGTGTACCCGACAACTATACTTGGCTTTTGAATTACTTCATTTGTACCACCTTGTATAAATCTTCTAGTAGTTATCATTTCAGCATTATGCCAGTTGCTTAACAACGATACTATCCTCTTATTCCTCCAAGCTAAGAGCATTGTATTTCCTTGTTTGTATGCGACAGTCCTTTTTTCATATAATTTTGGTTTTTTCAGAATTGTTGGAACACCTTTTCTGTTTGTTTGTATGGCACCGGTTAAGTGGCACTTCATTTTTTTTAATTCTTCAGTTAAGAATATGCCAGTGTAATATACCTGTCGGTATGAATGTGATATCCTTTTGCGGTAGGTACCCGATTCAATAATTGTTGATACAGATCCAAAATAATTCTGGTGCAGACCAATAAATCTGGTCTTGGCAGATTTTCGGATGCAATACTTCCATAATATGGAAGGATGCTATACACATATCCTGTTTCTGAATCTGCTAAAACGTATATTCGAATGCCCCACTTGGTAGGTTTATTGGGATTGTATGTAATAAAACTTATTTTTCCTTTAAATTTTACTACGGATTCGTCAACGCATATATTTTTTCCAGGTATAGAATAGTCTGAAAATCTGGAATTTATAAATTCTAAAAAATTACTTGCTCGTTGAATACGCGTTCTAATATAATTTTGCGTAGGATCAGGTGTTTTCAAATGGGTTATTTCATGCGAAGTCGGACACCTTTTGGAGTACCATGTCGGATTTTGTTCTGATTTGAATATGTTGTAGTCTTTAGTGATATATACACGTATCTCGAAAGATTTTTAAAAATTTTAAAAATTGTTCGTTTTACATCTGTTTGAAATATACAGCTCACTTTTTCAATAAATAATAGCTGCTAAAGTAAGAAAATTATAAAAATGAGACTTTAGGTACTTGTAATATACCCATGGGAGTATCGAATAAAAATTATTTCAATTAAAAGAAAAATTTTTTTGACTATTTATTTTGCAATTGTTTACAACAAATGCCATTTTTTATAGAGGGGAAATATTTAAAAATCTGAAAAAAATGTGCATATAGTCCTGTTTGTCCCTTTACGGACCAAGTTTTAAAAATACGGACATTAAAGTTGGCCTGATAAAAATTAATTGAATGGAACGCGGCGTCGCGTTGTGGCAGGCTGGCTCGACCGGCCAAGTCGCGCGGTACCTGCAACAGCCAAGCGGCTATACCTGCTATTGTTATACATACATAGGATGTTGGACTGCTGGAAGGTGTAACAGTTATTGGACACTCACTCTTTGTCAATGACACTTAGCATTATACACATGTTGTCAATGTTCAATGGAAACCACGAGAAGGTGGTGAGTATTCTTCCATAGGGAGACGGAGTAGGATATGATGGGATGTAATGGGATTTGGTTCTGGTTAAGGAATAATAGTTGGATTCTACCAATGATCGTCTATCGGATTAAATTGTTTGTTATAAAATTACTTACCTCATAACAGCTACAACTGTTGATTTTTCACTGTCTGAATACATTCGGGCATTTAAATGCGTTACTTCTTTGGCTGGAGTAAATGAGTGAAAATTGCGTGTTCCACAGATTGTTGTAGCCAGTCCACGCCTTTCCAGCAAAAATTCCGAATGTTTCTTATTGTTAGGGGGAGGAGGCTTGGAAATGCCTCGCCCAACGGTGGTCCGGATCTCGAGGGAAGGAACAGACGGAAAATAAGCAGTACAATTATAATTTTATTTTCGCTTATCCGAATGCACGGATAAGCCTTTTATTTCTGTCTTTGGTTTTTCTTTTCTTATAGTTTTTTTTTTACAGGCTCCGGGTAATAGCCGGCCGACGTCTGCTTCTGACAGACGATGTTATTGTGCGGCCCGCGTTGCTACCCTGAAACAGAAAGAGACGCGACTAGGCGTTAAATACCTATCGACGCGATACGCAGCTAAGCTAGTGGACTGTATGTGTGTGTGAGCGTTTCCTTTAAACCGGGAATCGCTCGCTTTCTTCCAATTATGGAATTTCGTCTCGGTTTATGTTCGACTGCAACACTTGATTGTCGCAGGAGAGGGTGCCAAGAGGGACGTTGTAAGGCTCCAACCGTCACCCGGTCCTCGGTCCCTTACCGTCTTCGTATGCGTGTGTACGGAACACGATGTGGTGCAGTCTTTCAATGGCGTATAGGACGTCTTACTATTGAGACTAACACCACGACGCCTCGGGAGTCGCGTTCTACGCGCAGTGACCAACGCTCTGGCATTCGCCGGAAGCTGGGCTTAGAGTAACTCGTCCCACGCTCCGACTAGAAGGCGGCAAGTTCACCCATGGTATACGTGCCAATAAGGCCCCTTTAGGTGGGTGTAAGGCCGTTCGATTAAATCAAGGGAAGATCGAGTCTTAACCTCGATACCTCTCGCACGACCGCTGTTTGCAGCAATACGTGGGAAATTCGGGAACTCGATGATACCAAAGAGTTTCCCGCAATCTTTAACCGGGTCGTACTCACGACCGAATCGATTAACTGGTTTGATTCGACAACCGGAATTACACGCAGTTTACTGGGGGCAGTTTGTTTACGCAAGCTAATCCCGTAAAGCTGCGGCTATACGTCAGTTGCCCGCGTTGTGAAAGTTCGAATAACTCGAACTTTCTACGTTGCGTGGGAATCAACCGCTAGAACCCGAGAATTTTCTTTTTAATTTTTTTTCTTTTTCGAATGTTCGAATAACTCGAAGCAATGCGAATATTGCGAGGGCCTTTTGATTCTCAACGAATGCTCGAATAACTCGAAGCAATTCGGAATATTTTTTAAATTAGGTGAAGCGTGATCGGTTATCGATCCGCGCTTGGCAGGCTCTCGTTTGCAAGTGACGGACGAGCACGAGCTCCCGAAAAGTACGCGTGAGAGAGGGGGAATCCTCAGACGCGCGGCGCTGTCGCCGTGGCTCTCGTCCGTCTTTATCTAATATGTAATTGTCGCACCTTCTCTATGGTCGAGCGTTTAACCGAAAAGTTCGAAATCGAACGTTACCGTAATGCTCGCGTGACTTACAGGAAAACTCAAGGAGCGAGAGTTTTTCTGCTGCCTTCGTCGCGTCGACCTAGAATATTCTGGTCGGTCGCATATATTGAAAATAAAGCGGATTAACGGCTAATTACGGGTTTAAATAAATCGAATTAACTCGATCTTTAAACATACCGCCCCCCTTGCACGGTCCGTGCAATTAACATGGTGAGCCCTATTCGCGGTCACTTCGCGATCGAAACACATAAAGAAGGTTGCAATGTTGGAATTTTTTTGTTTTTGTACTTGAGAGATTCAAGGTACTTACTCAGCGGCGAGGTCGGCCCCGTCTGTCCTCCAGCACTTGGAGGGTGGCGAGGACAGTTTCCGCGATAGCGGTCCTGTCCGGGGCGTGGCGGCGACTGTCCCTCCACCGGGGGTGCCGCGATGTGGCGTGGGCCCGTTCCCGAGGGCGGATTACCCCCGCATCTCGTGCCGGCCCTCTGTTCCGACTCCTTGAGCGGTGCTGTTGCTCCCGGGTCACTGGCGGCATGGGTGAGGCGGTTGGCCGTGAATTTCCGGCCGCTGGTTGCCTTACAGCTGCGACGGGCGGCACGGCGGTGGCCGCTTGCTCGGGTTGGGTCCCCGTTGTCGCAGCGGACGGTCTTGGGGTGGTAGATGCAGGTCGAAACATACATTCGATTAATCTACCACCCCTGGCCCATTTCAATTTAAAGTGCCCTCCAGGGGCCTTGCACCTTAGGCGCCTGGTGGACCACGGGACGTGGGCCGGAATCCGGAGCTGGTCCTGCCCCAAATTTAAAACAAACGCCGGCGGCTCGATGGACGCTGGCCCAGGAAGTACTTCCGCGCTGTCGCTCGATGGCTGCGTGGCCGGCACCTCCACAGTTTCGGCTGTCCTTGGCTGGCCTTGCAGTGGTCCATCGACCAACTGCAGCAACCTATCGAATTGCTGGTCGATATCCGGGTCGCGTGGGGACTCCACGACCGTCAACAGGCTCTCGTCTCCAATGCTCGACATTCTGCTCTTATCACTTATTCACTATTTGTGCGTGAACTGGACGAATTTGTCCGCGGGTCCCGCTTTTACGTGCTGACGCTCGCAAATCGCTCCCTTCCAGGTATTTAGCATGATGGTAGGGTATAGATTCCCCTCTCATCGTTTTGTCTTCAAAGACGCAGGATATGTGGGAATCAACACCGTTTTGATTTCAAACGGCTGTATTCTCTGTCCTTTGCTCTGTACAACAGGATTCGGGACTTTGTTTATCCTATGCTGCTCCTTCGTCGGCCATTGTCGAAGTTGACTCATCGACGGGCAGTCTACACAGTCGCGTAATTGGACGTGTGTATGTAGATGTGGCTGTGCGTACTTTTACCACACGCACACGTCTGTCTCGGCCTGGTAATACTTCCTCAATTCTTCCCATTTCCCACTGATTTGGGGGGAGAAGAGGGTTTTGTACTAGAACCAACTCGTTTGGTTTTAACTGCACTTGGGTGGTGCGCCACTTATAGCGGTTCTGGAGGTGCGTCAGGTAATCTCGCGTCCAGTGTTTCCAGAGCTGCTCATGGAATTTTTGGATGGCCCTCCATCGCGTAAGCCGCGAGAGGGTTTCCGTTTCCACAGACTCGACCGGGAGTGCATTCATCGGTCCTCCAATCAGAAAGTGGCCCGGTGTAAGAGGTGCATAATCCTCGGGACAGTCGCTTAAAGCGGCGATCGGTCGCGAATTCAAGCTCGCCTCGATCTTACAGAGTAACGTCTGCATTTCTTCGCTTGTGGGCGTAAATTCTCTGAGGATGCGTTTCAGGTGATGCTTCATCGATTTCACACCGGCTTCTTGCATACCACCAAAGTGGGGTGCACTGGGTGGATTAAACTTTCACGTAATGCCCTTTTGACCGCACTTCTTTCTCAATTCTGGTGTATGATACACCGCATTGAAGTGTTCTTTCAATTCGCGATCCGCTCCTACGAAGTTTGTTCCGTTGTCACTGAACATACAGGACGGAACTCCTCGGCGAGTGATGAATCGGTCGAAGGCGGCGAGGAACGCACTCGTCGTATAATCGTGGACGAGTTCGATGTGCACGGCTCTTGTGGCGAAGCAGACGAACACTGCTATGTACGCTTTATGAGCCGTTTTTCCACGACCGGCGGAGTCGCGGACCCGAAACGGTCCAGCGTAGTCGACTCCGCAGTTTGAAAAAGGTCGTGCTGCGCGACTGCGCTCCGGTATTAAATCCTGCATGATTTGCGTGAATGTATTCGCTTGCCATCTCACGCATCGTATGCATTCGTGGATAACCATGCACGCTGCGTTTCAGCAGCCGATGATCCAGAATTTCTGTCTCACCGTGTACATGGTCAATTGCAAACCCCCGTGCAACGTGTCCACGTGGCATTGTCGAATTATCATGTTAGAAATATGATGTTTCGGCAGTATTATCGGGTGTTTGGTTTCCCATGCCAGCGTCGCGTTCTCCAATCTTCCACCCACTCTCAAGACATGCTTGTCATCGAGGAAAGGGTTAAGGCTTTTCAAGGGAGACGTTGCAGGGATTCCCTTGTGCTCTTCTAAACACCGGTACTCTTCCGCAAAATGCGTACGCTGCAAGTAGCGTGCAATTCTTTCCGTTGCACGCTGTATTTCCGATGGTTCGACAACTTTTGCATCGAATGACCTCTGTTCTCCAGCCAGCGCTCTCCGGAGCCGGAGGCAGTAGGCGGTGACTCGTAACAGCTTACTCCATTTGGAAAATCGGAATACAAAATCCCATTCCTTTTGTGGAGTTGCCACGAGGGTATGCGATGCGCGTTTACCCTCCTCGGTCTCGAGAGAGGCCGGCGCTTTCGGCCAATTTTCTTCTGCTTGTCGAAGCCATTTCGGTCCAGAGATCCACAACTCCAACTGAATGAGTTCCGCAGCTTCTACACCTCGCAAATTTAAATCTGCGGGGTTGAAGCGTGTGGGAACGTGTCGCCATTCAGCTTTCGGGAGCAAAGTCTGGATTTTTGACACGCGGTTGGCTAGCACAACCTTCCATGTTGAGGCATGCTTTCTCTACCAGGCGAGTGCAATCGTAGAATCTGTCCAGCAGATTATACGGCCAATCTCTATGGGGAGGGACCGTTTTACGTGCACGACGAGCTCGGAGAGAAGTACAGCCCCGTTCAATTCTAGAACGGGGATGGATTGTGTTTTTATCGGAGCCACTCGTGTCTTTGCCATTATTAATGTTGTAAACACTTCATTGGTGTTCAGGCAGCGAGCGACGCGTCGCAGAATCCGTGTAATTCCACAGAGACTGCGTCTGCTCCGTATCGGATTCATCTGGGGAATTTTAACTCCTTGAGACTGCTCCAATCCACGCAGAACGTGTTCCACGTTTTTTGCGTATCCGCGGAAAGGGTATAGCCGAATAAGGGGGTCAAATGTGCCCCCAAACCGAATTGAACGAACGATGGGTCATTCGATAGCTTATCCAAAAAAAACCATGTGTGCAAATCTGATATCTCCATTTAAAAATAACTTCAAAAACTTAAGGATACATATTGTTAAATTATTGCAATATTTAATATACTATTAAAATCCAAAGTTATTTGAGAATTCGGTTTATGGCACAGTTTTCTGGTACATTGTAGTTATTAGGAATCGTGTTTTTCGTAAGATTATTTTTTTAATAATTTGTAGTTTGTAAGAAATTGGAATTCTGAAATGTAATACAGGATATTTAAATCCTTCACTTCTGTTCTACATTTGTGCTTCAATATCCTCAATAGTGATTGTCCTATCATAAACATACGAATATCGAATCTGTACTAATAAATATACTCCCGTTAAGTCCTCAGTGAACCTCAGGCTTGCACAAGGAATAGTCATAATAGGAAACAAAGAATAAAGTTATGGATTCAACGTTACGCACCTCGCGACTATACAATGTCGATGTGACATTCTAGGAATATTAGGACGAGATATTGTCATGGAGCCTTATCATAATTCATTAGTCACTCTTTAGCAAGTTACTCTGTAGCAAACATTCATATTTATCAAAGAAAGAGAAAAAAAAGGAAAGATCTGCTTGATCGAAGGGGGAGAAGAAGTAATAGTAAGCCAATATACAATCTTTTGCTCTGATCCACTCACAATAGTCAAAGGTAAGAGATTTGAAAACTAACATTTCACATTAATTTCAGTTTAAGAGATGTTAAACAATAATCGTGGTTGACAAAAAAAATAAGGACGCAAAGACGCCTCAAAATTATATTTATACATATTTCAGGTTAAAATATTTGTAAAATGCCTTTAGAATATTTATAAATAAATATAAACCATTGTTATATAGTTAGAATTTGAAAAAAAAAATAACGAATAAAACAAAATTCTAAGTCCCAAAGAGAGACTCGAACCTACGGTCAAAAAACTTCCAGCGGTTCCACAGTCGGACACTCTAACGTTGCGCCAACGACGCCGTTGAAAATATCATTGATTTTTTAGGATATGATGCGCTCAACGGTTGGTTTATTTTATTTCTTTCAATTGTTATGTAATTCTGCTTAGTGTAGAAACATTAAACAGTGTACAAAACACTCGTATATTGAAGAATGCATAAAAATTCAACGTGTAAGTTACTCTAATACGCAGAAAATGAGGAAAAAATCGGTTTTTATTTTTTTTCACTGCGGCGCACCAAAATGAAAAATCTGAAAAAAATTGAGAATAATAGTAATAGCAATACGTGTTTACTGTAAAAGTATGAAAGTAGTTCCGGGCCTCCTTCAATACATAATTGGCATTTTTCGGCATTTTTTGCAGTTTTTTATTTTTTACTACCTGGTTCTTCAATCAAAAAATTTGAAAATCTCCCAAAATATGTGTCCCAGTACCCGAAGTGTCTCTGAATTTTTTTACATTTTTTTACTCAATAGGTTAAGAGAAATTGTTCAAAAACATGATTTTCGTTTTCACCCCATTACTACCCTCACGGTTGAGATTTCAAGTTAAAAATTTGCACACGTGGTTTTTTTTGGATAAGCTATCGAATGACCCATCGTTCGTTCAATTCGGTTTGGGGGCACATTTGACCCCCTTATTCGGCTATACCCTTTGATCGTCTCACTGGAGTTTCTCCAGCCATTGGGACTGCATCAAAATTTTTGCGCGAATTACGATTGGTGATAACCAGCCGAGCGGATCAAAGAGCTTCGCAATCTCCGAAAACAAATTTCTTTTTGTCAGCGGTAACGCAGACGGTTGAAATCGTTGCAGATTGAAATAGAAATAGTCTCCGGAAGGGATCCAACGTAAACCAAGCACTTTTAGTTCGGAATCATCGAACACAGTGAGGTCTACGGCGTGGGAGTGAGCGCTTTGGGGAATATTCTGCAATAATTGCGCCGAATTTCCAGCCCACTTTCTCAATTTGAACCCACCTCCCTGCAGGAGTTCGCAGACTTGCTTGCGAGTTTTCTCGAGCATGGATTTGTCAGGCGCTCCCATAAATACATCGTCGACGTATATATCCTTCTCGAGAATCCGAGCTGCGAGAGGATACCTCTCTCCATCTTGCTCCTTTAATTCGAGAAGGGTACGCATCGATAAATATGGGGCGCACGCCGTACCGTATGTTACGGTATTTAATTCGAACGCTTTAAGCGGTTCGTTTGTTGACGTGCGCCAGACGATGCAATGAAAACGACGGTCCTGTGGGGCGACGAAAATTTGTCGAAACATTTTCTCGATGTCAGCCACCAACACGTACTCATACAGGTGCCATCTCGTTAAAACCGAGGTGATGTCGTTCTGTAATTTTTGCCCTACGTGTAGGACGTCATTAAGGGATCGCCCTCCGATCGTTCTGCTGGTTGCATTAAACACAACCCGCAGTTTGGTCGTTGCACTTTCCGTGCGTATGACCGCTCGATGCGGAATGTACAATCGTCCTTATGTTAAAAAGCTCATGCTTTTAACTACGAAGTCCGGATAGAGGGATCGGATCTTTATTGCGGGAAGTGATTGAGAATGTGTAAGATTTTCTTTTTCAAAATCTGTTTATTATAAAAATAAAAATAAAATAAACAATCAGAAACCAAGAAAAATCATATTTAACGATGTAAGTAATAACATTGCCAATCCTGCGTCGGAACCGAGACGTTGAGGTAGGCCAAGGTTCTGTGAACAGAAAAACAGGACAATGTGTTAGACACGTAAACACGTTACACGTATATTCGCTGCGTGTGTGTCCTCACGCTCCTGGCTTCGATATCCGAATGTATAGGAGCGGAGAATTTCGCTCACTCGTAATCTACGAGCTCGCAAGTGGACTGTATTTAATATTTGGCGTGAAAAGAATTAAATTTCCTTTCGACGCCGAACTGAGTCGATTGTCTAGTGGACGGGGATGCAAGTGGAGGTTGTAAGGCTCCAAATGCACTGATCCCGTGAGTATGCCCACGGAGTCTGTGCGTCGAGTCGCACTGCAGTACAACGGCACGATCGTCGATCTACGGCTTCTCTTTAACGTTCCAACAGATGACTTGTTGGTCGAGAGTTGCACTGCGAAGCCCGACTGTACGTGGTTCACTGCCCGAATGCACCACTCGATGTGATTCGTGACAGTATTTGAACTACGTGAGGGCCTGACCCGCGACTCCGTTACCTCTCCGCACAGGTGCTCTTCTAAGCGTTACACCGGCGGGATCTGTAGAGGTAAGGAATCGAAGACCGAATGTCAAGCGTCCGAAGTGGACGCTGACCTGACTCCAGTAGGCTCACCTGGAGGTTCACCACGTAGGTGCCTCCCTTCGGTGTCTCCTAAGCCGAAAGACAATCACAGAGAAGTTTGGATGGTATTCGCCCACTTCACTGTGTTTCAAACGTTTATACGCTTGAAACAACAAAATAATACTGCACGAGGGGGGTCGTACACCTTATTGGTGTATTCTCGAACCCTCCAAACTAGACAGAAAATAGAAATTGAGCTTGTTTGGGGCTTTCCCGAACGAAACTCCTGAATGCTTTTATTCGAATCGAGAGTCGACTCGTTTGATAAGCAAAGTCTAAAATTAATGAATGCTAATTTGAGTTTTAATGAATTCTCAGCTGTGCGAGGTCAATCAGAGGACCCGCACCAGACTAAACATTGGCTCGTTGCACCCTTTATTTGAGAATAGTCTAATAGCAGTATCTTAAGAATTTTACTCTCAAGATTCTCTCGATTTCTGTCCGGACACGATCGGGAGCCGATGTGTCTCCTTCAGAAGTCGTAAGACTGTGTGGATTGACAACCGAAGACGTGGCTGTGGTACTCTAATTAATAGTTCCGCGGCGCTGTCTAAATTTCGGCACTCTATCTTTGTCTAATTGTTTGAGCGCTACTCTCTCACGATACTGACGCCATCAACACCGTTGGCACACTCGAATCGAAGGTAATGAGCCGTTACCGATGCCAGAAAAACTAGTAATACACGCGTTTTTCTATCACTGCTTGCTGTACAAATCCTATTAGAGATAATCTCCTAAGTATTGTACGCTAACAGGATTAGCGGTAATTGCGGCCGAGAATAATCGCTCGGCATTATGCAATCTATAAACAAAAATGTAAATATATTTTTCTATGGCCGGGTGGGGGGGGGGGCCTCACCGGCATTGCCCCGGATGTACTGGACCTTTTTTTTTTTTTTGTTTTTGTCATGGGGAAAATCTTCGAAAGACTCCCTCCCACCTCTTTGGGGAGAGGCGGAAGGGGTGTGTGGGATTCCCCGCGCCGGTAGAATGACGGGCGCGGGACCTACCCACTAAAAACCCCACGGTGACCCCCCCCCATCCGTCCGGGGGCCGCGTTTAGTGGCGGCTGCGGGCCCCAACTCGCAAACGCCTGCGCCCCCGTTTCCACCCCTCGGCGGCCGGGAGCTCATGGCCGCTCCAGGCCACCGAGGGTGCCTGCCTGTAAGCCGGACCCTCCCGGTCCGACCTTTCGCCGCCTGGCGGGAGGAGGCTCCCCTCAGGGCCCCCCTCCCAGCCAGGGTCATCCGCCGCGCAAAGGCGGCCGCCCGCGACGCCTGGCGCCTGGGCGACGCCCTCGCGCCACCATACGAGCGCGAGCCTCAGCGCGCCGCTGAAGCTCGCGCTCCCTTCCCGCGGCCTCCTTCTGCAGCATTACGGTCTCGCGCCGAAGCGCCCAGCGGCGCGGTGGGGTACCACCCGGACGGTGGTGTCGGGATGCATCCCCCGCGGCGGCAGAGACCTCCATCCGGATATATCGGTGGTCCGAAAGTGTCTCTGCCCCCGCGACCACGTGCCACCCCGATACCATGCGCACGGCGTTGGGGGTCGCGAATCCAACATCCATGATAGACCCCCCATATCGCCGCAGACACGTGTGCTCCGACTTCCGGTTCAGTAACCGAAGGTCGAGCCCCGCCGCCCAGTCGCCCAGGATCCCGCCGCGAACGGAAGTCCTGGGGGACCCCCACGCCACCGACTTGGCGTTGAAGTCCCCCAGGACCAGCACCGGCCGGGCCGCGCAGCGCTGCACGCATGCCGCGACTTCGGTCAGGTACTGCTCGAACGCGACGTGACCGCTGCGAGGCGAGGTGTAGCACCCCACCACGGCGACTCCCCCCCAGTCCACGGCGACGAATCCCGGACCGCGCTCCAGCATGGAGAACGGCGGAGACCCGTCGCCCACCCAATGAGGGTGATCAGGGACGCGGTACGGCTCGGCGGCGACAGCCAGGCCAACCTCCCACTCCGCGAGGACTTGGGACATCATATCCTGTGCCACGCGGCAGTGGTTGAGGTTGGCCTGGAGGAGGAGGCGGGGCGCCATTAATTACCGACCGCCCCAGCCACCTCCCGCGGCGCCGGAGCCGGAACGGCCTGCCTCTTCCTCTCCATGCGGGAGGGGGGAGAGCACTTCCTGCTCCCCACCCTATGGTCGGCTGGTATCCCCCTGTCCGCACATAGCGGGCAGTGGTGGGCCGCCGAGCACTGGCTCGCATGGTAGTCCTTCGCCCCGCAGCGGTAACATTGACAGCTGCGGTTCACAGGCGAAGTGCACCACTGCCTCACATGCCCCAATTCGAGGCAGCGGTGACACTGGAGCGGGCGCGGCGCGAGTACCTCCACTCGCGCCGAAACCCACCCCACCAAAACCCTCCCGGATTCCGCCAATTTATGGGCAGCGGTGAGGGGGCAGCGGGCCCACACGGACCCCAGGCCGGAAGGAGATCTGCGGATCTCCCCGACCCGCAAATCCCCCGCCCTTGCTAGGGCACGCGCCACGTCCTCCGCGGTGACCGAGTTGTCCAACCCACACACGCGAATCTCCGTGCGCTTCGTGGGCCGGGCGACCCGGACACCCCGCTCGCCCAGCTGCTCCCGGAGTCTCTGGGCGAGTCGGTCGGCCTTCACGCCGCCGTCTGGACCGGGGATCTCCAGCAGGAGACCCCCAGTCACGGCCCGCTTCGCCCTGACGGAAGCGATGCCAAGCTCTTCCAGGGACACATTGTCCCTGGCGAGCCGCATCGCCTCCGTGAGGGTCAGGTCGCCCCCCTGCGCAACGGTCAGCACTACCGCTGCCGTTTTAGGGGGGCGGCCAAGTCGCGCCTTCGCGGCCTTTCCTTTGGCCGCGGGCGGCGGGGGCGGAGGCTGCGCCTGCGAGGCCTTCCTCGCCGCCCTCCGCCTCTCCACCTCGCTCCACGACACCCCCCCTTGGGGGTCACGACCCGAGGCCCCGGAGTCGCCACGGTGGGCGGAGCTTTCGCTCCCCCCACCGGCGCCTTCCCCGGCCGTGCCGGCACTGGTCGAGGTGGCACCACCCTCCCGCCGACCGCTCTTCCGGCGAGGAGCTCCTCCCGGAAGGCGGCCAGCCTCTTGTCAATCATGTCCCCTATCCTCCTCAGGAGATCGTCCTCTGAGGAGGACGGGGACCTCCGCCGCACTCCGCTTCATAACGACCGCAGGAGGGCGCGGCGTAGGAGGAGGGAGGACACAGCCTCTGCCCCGCCGCTCTTCTGCCCCTTAAAAGAGCAGGCAGCGGCCACTTTCTCCACTCGTCTCAGGGACGAGGAGATCCTCTCTGATATCTCCTCGGTCACCTCGTCCCTGAGACAACTCATCCGAACAACCGAGCTCATCGCCCTGCCCACTCCATTGACGGCCTGCCCAGTCATCTTTGTCTTGGAACCTATGAGGTTCCTGGTGGAGGAGAAGGACGAGACTGACGCAGTCTCGTCGTCCTCCTCCACCCTCCACGAAGCCGGGCCAGGCGCTGGAGGCGGCGCGAGCGCCGTCACTCCAGTCCCAACACCGCCTTCGTCCTCCCCCTCTAACTTACCCCGTCCCATCCCCGTTTTAATTTTGAACTCCATATTATTCCCACGAGCAGGTCGGAAGAAAAGGTCCGCCCGGGCAGAGCCGCCTTACCCGGGTAAGCCTATATACTCCGGGGGTTCGGCAGGTGCCCCGGAGGTGGTCGCTTGGGATTGGGCCTCCTCCCCCAACCGTGCATCCCATCGCCGCGCACCATAACTTAGGATTGGAGAGCGATTTTATAGAGTCGCCATACTCGCGGTCCCGGGCGGTTAAGCCAAGGCGCCCGTTCCTCCTGCCGTCACGTTCCATTCACAAAACCAAAGAAGGAATTGTGAATGGGTCTTTGTGACGACCAACAGGAGGCTTACGGTGTGATAAGCATCAGGTACCTCGGGGTCGCTACGCTCCGTACTGCGGCCGACGATTGCCGGACACAGCCCCTGAGGGCGGATGTACTGGACCTTGGTTTCTGTAACAAAGATTCGACCAAATTAAATACGTGCGTACAAGTACCGTAAACACAGGCTCGTCAGCTATTCGCCTCGCTCTTCTAACGACTATCGGTGCGCTTGGAGGGGGAGATCAGTTGTCGTTTAGCGTTGATCAGTGGACTGTATTTCTTATTGTTGGCTGATAGTTATTTATTTAAACTATCACCGAGACTTTGGCCCTGAACAGAAGAGAATTCACTCGTATCTGACGGGGGTGGTTTTGCCACGGACGGGTCACCAAATGGAGGTCGTAAAGCTCCAAGTGAGTAGATCCCGTGAGCACGCTCACCGTGCGGGTTGACGTAGGAACGTCGTGCAAGGAGATTTCCTGCAACACGGTAGAATTACTGCACGGCGACCGTTTCTTCCGGGGATCGTGACAGTAAGTGTTTTGTGCGAGAAATTCCTAGCGGGTCCAACCGCACTATAAGGCCTACCCGGCGACCGTGTTGCACGGGGACCGTATGTGGTAGGCGGCGTGACGGAAGGGAGGCGCTTTGAACCCGAACTCCTCCGTAGAGTATACGGTCGACTCGTACACCGACGGGTTTCTGGAGAGGATTCGCAGTGACCTTTGCACGAAGAGCACTCCACGAGGCGGTACTAATTCAACGGTAGGACCTTTGGGAGGCTGCGAAGCCGTATAGCTTTAAAGGGATTCTGGGTGTGTGCACCCTGAGTGCACACCCTCCCTTACGTCGCGGTCGCGACAACGACTGCAACGTACAATCTTACCTAGCGAAGGCGGTCGCGTTACGCACAGCGTGTATTACGACCTCCCTTTTCTCGCAGGTAGATTGTTCTGTGAAGTCTCAAATCGCAGCAACGATGAGAATTCTTTTATTTTTAGTCCAGATATTTAATTAGTAGAGCACGTACTTGAGGAGCGCGATCTTCAGGGATCTGCACCCGTTCGCAGTCGGCTCGTGAATAATTGCGAATATCGTCGCGGATCGTCAGACGAAGACTCGGTCGCGCATTGTCGTCGCGGCGCGGCGCTGCCGAATCCGACTTTCGATCTCTTTTCAATATATATTACGATTCTCTCTCTCGACGCTGACGTCACGATACCGTTTAAGCCGGTGCGAAGCGAATCTTCGCGTGAGGTCTGTGTACAAAAACACGTAAACGGCCGCGATTTTAAATTGTCCGTACGTTCAACGAATTTGACGAACGCTTAACCATCCGCAGTGTCACGTACACAAACGGATACAGGAATCGCGGCCGAGAATTTAATTTTTCGGTCGAACGCGATTTTAAATAGTTTTTAACATATTTAAGCACAATTAATATTACTGTATGGGCCCTGGTCCGTATTTCGGCCCCGTTCCGCCTCCACGGTGGGCCCGACCATTCCCGCGCTGCCGGGGAGCGTTACTCTTCTCTCTGTTGCTTCCTGCCCCCCCCCCCCTCCGCCACGGGGGTCCGCATCCCAGCCCTCTTGCTTCCTCTTCTGCAGGCCGCCTCTGTCCATTCTTTTTTCGACGGCGACGACGACGGAGCCGCTGTCGTTTCCTCTTCTTCTCCTGACGACGATTCCTCGATGGCTGGGAGTCTTCCTCCTTCCTCTCCTTGTCGTCCCCACCCCGGGGGATATGGGGGCAGTGGTGTTGCCTCCTTTCTTCAACCTCCCGGGCGGGAGGGACACAGCCCGGGAGCTTCTTCGTCTCCTTGGCGTGGGGCATCTTAACGCTGTCGGGGATGTCGTCGGCGGCGTCCTTCTTCCGGCCGCGACTGGTACCACCGCCTGGGGGGTACCGCGAATCCTCCTGCTGCGTCGTGGTGTACCCGGGGTCTGCTGAGGGGGCTCGGTGGCGACTCTTCTGGCTCGCGCCCTCGTCGAATTGCCGCCGGCTGTCCCCCTCGGCGATGGAGTTGAACCCCGGGTGGGCGGTGGTGTCACGACCAGCGCGGGTATTGGCCCCCGCACCACCGAGGTCGTCGTCGTCGCCGTCGTGGCCGCCGTAGATGTTACGACTAGCGGGGTAATCGTGCCGGACGACGACAGATTGCCGGAGTTGGTCTGGTGTAGTTGTCCGGCGGGGGGGGCCACCACCACCCAGCCCCCCCCCCCTCCACTGTCGTCGGTCCGGTCGGCGAGGGCGTCTTGGGCGTCGTCCTCTTCCTGTCCCTCGCCGTAGCTGTCGTTGCCACCCCGGAGGTGGCGGCCGGTCGCCCCTGGATGACTTCTGCGTAGGTGGTAGTGGGAGTCACTCTTCTGCTGCTCCCCCTCGGTGCAGCCGCTGTGGGCTCGGGCTGCAACCCACTGCACCTGGCGGCGACGGTCATGAAGCTCTTCAGTGTGGTGGCGGGCTTCTTTCCCGCCACCGTCGCCGCCGTTGTCCTCCGCCCTGTCATCCTCGCCGTTGCCGTCGTTGTGGGGACGGAGGACTTTGTCCTGCCGCAGGAGGTTGAAACCGCCACCGCTGGCAGGTATCTTCTCGCGCATGACGGCTCGCCTCCTCGCGTGGTCGATCGATCCGTTTTGGCGGATCGCGGGGCCTCGCGGAGAGAGTCCCCCCTCCCGCGATTCCGCTGGCCGGGGATGCTGATGCGTCGCCTGGGGCAGCCGATGGTGCACCAGCGGCAGGAGGATTCGGTGCACCATTCGCGTGGTTTGCAGCGTGGTGCTACTTCTCCTTCTTCAGTGCATAGGCACTGTCGTCGGTGAAGCCGCACTCACCGCATGCAAACCTCCGCGTTATTCCCGAATGGTGTAATTTAAGGTGTTTACCTAATTCCTGGTGCCGCTGGTACACCGCCGCTCCCCTTCGTAGTGTCGTGGACCCTCGGTAGCAGTAGTGACAGTTAAATTGATTAGGGAACGAAAACTTCACGATTACCTCGTTCCCTCGGGCGACGCATCCGGATCCTTCGGCCATGCCTAAACCTTGTATATAAAACAAACAAGGGTCAGAAAGAATGAAAGTGTAAAAGAAAGTATAAAAGTATAAAGTGACTAGAGGGGAGTCAGAATTTTAATAGTTAAAAGTTAAAAATTAGAAGTCAAAAGTTAAAAGTCAAAAGTTAAAAAAAAGGGATGAAAAGATATTGAGGGATGAAGAAAGGCCAGAACCCCTCTTTAATATTTTTTAATTATCTCGACGCCATTAGAAAAAGAATCGTTTGTACCCATTTGTACCACCCTTATTTTCGTTTGTACCCCAAGGGATTCGATTGGACCGCACTTTGAAAAATCGTCAAGAGGTAACTTTGCCATTTTTCAATATTTTTCGAATGTTCTTGCGGAATCAGTTTCCTTGCCGTTTGTACCCGTTTGTACCACCCTTGTTTTCGTTTATAGTAGACAAGACTGTTTGTGTTCTCATATTAATAATTCTTTTCATAATTTTTAAAGGTGGTGATTAATAATTACTTAGATTATTTAAGTAGTATAGTGTTGAGTTTCTAATTGGTCAGTGCTGGGCACCGGTCATGGATAATGAGGGAAAAATGGAGGCGGATGGGACACCTCCGATTTCAAGCCTCCCTGGGTTTTATAACTTTATGCTCCAGCCCGGTGAAGTGATAAAGAAACACAACCGCTTTTGCTATTAAGATGTGAAAATACCAACCTCCGGAATTTGTTATCAGTGCTTTGTCAGTGCGACATCAATAGATTCCTGATAGTTTTATGATGAAAATGATACCGAACACCACATAATTTGGATATTTTTTACCTGAAGAACCAGCGAATTTCTAAATTATCCGCGGCCGTTTTCATTCGCAGACAAAAACTTTTATTGCACACTTTTTATGTAAAGATATATTTAGTTTACCTTATTTGCCTGTTATTTTAATTTTTACAATAAAAATATGAATCTTACATGAAGTGCAGAAAGCGAAAAATACCAAACACGGCATAATTCGGATATTTCTTACATTCTACTCTACGTGTAAGTTTCATGTTTTTTACTGAAAACATTAAAATAACAGCCAAGTAAGGTAAAGTAACAGAAATGTGGTAGGTTTTCTCCAATTGTGCACGGTCGGTGCACTGAGTGGAACCGGCGGTGGACAATTCCGAAATTCGCTGGTTCTTTAAGTAAAAGCTATTCGAATTATGTAGTTTTTGGTTTCATTTTCATCGAAAAAAACATAAGGAATCCACTGATATCTACTATTTTCATGAGAATCTGAGGAAAAATATAAACATTTTATGCCTAGATGTTCATTATTTTACGATTGACTACGCCTATCCTTTGTTCTCCGCTGTGCGCGTACTTGTGCTCACTCGGGTGCCTAGGATTGAATGGATGATAACTATAAATTAAATAAAAGAATCAAATTGTTTATTCTTCATCGTATCGATGTGAAGGTGGTACCAATGGATTTCTGGTGTTCTACCACTTAGAATAATATCTCATATCGCGTAAATCAGACTATTTTTAACGAAGTTAGGTTTCAATTATGTAACAACATTTTTCATGTAATTTCGTTCGATTCCGCAAAATTTTTATAAAAAATGCGGAAGTTGGTATTTTCATTTCTTAACGGCCAAACCGATTGTACTTTTTTTTGCGATTCAGTTTCCACTATACCTAACATTGTGGTGGAGATGACTCCCGGTCAATTAGAGAAAATGTTCGATGGACAGTTAGAGAGCCAATACTGTAGTAGTTTGTATAATGATTATTTATTTAAATGTTGTTAATTGTTATTATTTCAGTACATTTATTCAATTTTGGGCAATTTGAAAAATGTATTCTTTAAAATATGTGATTAAGACTGAACGCGGTAGTAAATTATTATTGGATGTACGGCTATATTGTATATTATGGGGAGATTGTTTGGATGTCTTTCTTGCGTAGTCTGATGCTGAGTACAATACGGTGTTAACATTTTGAAGGAATAATATATATTTTTAGAATTGCGACCGGAGGACTCACTTTTCTAAAATAAACATTTATTATGATTTTTATTTATTTATTATTTTTTTATGACTTTGCGATACAAATGAAAACAATACAGTCAGAATTTTATTTTTTCGTTTCGTCCTGAACAGGTAATCCTATTAAAAACGGGACATCGACCCTCGTGTAGAAAAAAACCCGCAGGAATGCTTGCAATATTTACCTTTAAAAAAAAAGAAATTAATATATCATTCAAGTACTAATTAGTATTACAGTTTTCATTTTCTTGCATACTTACATATTTCCATTGGATGACTAACGGACAAATTACCCCTTCTCGTTTCAAAGTGGCCAAATCATTGCTTCGTCTTATTTTAGACATAACTGTGGGAATCTTTAAATAACGAAAATTAATATATTATTCAAGTAGTAATATAGCAACTAGTAATAAACTTTTTATGTTTTTGCATACTTACATTTTTTTATTTGTGATGTGTCCGAAAATTACCATTTTCTGTTTTGTAAAACACCATCTTTAAATGTGTATACCAGATCCTGTGATCCACGAGCACAATTGCAACAGGTTGCATATTGGTTTTCTGGTTTAATATAGACTAATATGGAGATGTTTCTTTTCTTCAGTAATTGTCGAAATGTGGCCGTAATACCTTTTTTGGATTTGGAAACATCATCGAATATTTCCCAGCTTGCTGCTATTCTTTTACAGTGAGAAACATAATGTCCTACACTGTTGGTATTTGTATTTCCTACATACTCAATTGCTGAAACTAATTTAAATTTGGTGCTGTTAAATAGTATCTCTGTTGGTACTTGTAGTAATGTGAAAGTTCCTTCCCAATCATAAATATTTTCTGCTACGGCTAAATGTTTATATTGTAACGGCTCAAGATCAAGAATAAATTGTTGTCCGGGAACAGTTGTAATTTTACTGGTGTTATTTTTACATTTGCTACAATGTTTTATTTCTCTAGGTGCAATTACTTGATGAAATGAATTTTCTAGTGCATCGATTCCATTCGTATAAAACGGTGTCACATTTACATCTATAACTGCTTTAAATTCTTCCTTAAAATAGTTACATGTTGAACATTCTTGTATAATTTTTAACGAATGTTCTCTTTCAAATAAAAGTTTGTTAATTAAACTACTAATATTACACGCGCAGTCCATATAATTTAATTCTAACTTAAATATATTATTAAGTATTAAAGCTCGTTCTTTGTAAATTTTTTTGCAAATTCCAAATTCCGATAATACTTTTATAAATATAAATATCGCATTTTGTGATTCTTTAATATACGTATTATATGAGCACCAATCTCAATATGCTATTAACAGCGTTTGAACGAAGGAATCAAATGCACATGTATTTTTTACTAATACATGCTTGCTAGCGATTAATTGTGGTCCTAATAAAATACCATTTTCTAACATAGGTAAATTTTTATTTAATTTCAGTTTCTTATGTAAGTCTGTAATATTCGGACAAATATTTAAATATTTTCCTCGCTTTTTGATCGGTGTATTTACTTTTCCTCTCCAGTTCTCAGTTTCGTTTAAAATTTTGCTTTCTTTGGAGGACTCGAAAATATTATCATAATTAGTAAAATTTATATTTTCCTTATTATCATCACTGTCTACAGTGCTATTTCGATTAAGTTTTCTTTTTCGTAAAGTTAGTTTATCTACTATTGTTCTTTTATTTAAATTAGAATTATCTACAGGTACCATAATATCTATCGAACTATTATCTATTCGTTGAGAACTGGGAGAAGGTAATAAACTATCTTTATCAATCATATGAATTGTATCGTTTGTTTCAATTTCTATTTTCGGACTACTAGTGAATAGAATTTTACGTTGTTTACATTTTGATTCCCTTGACTGATTGGCATTCAAAATTTTCATATGGCCTGCTAATGACTTAATGTGTTGTAATATAAATTTGTCCAAACGAATATTTTTTGCGTGCTTTAAAGTTAATTCTTTCAATTCTCTGAAATATTCTTCTACATACGCCGACGTTGAGACATCATTTGGATCAGACACCAAGGAAGTCCAAAGCGGAAAATGTTTACATATTTGCCGAAAGTTTGGGAGGACATCAGGACACCAATACGAATTTAGTCTATCAGAGATAGAAACGTTAAGATCTAAGAACTCATCTTCCACTTCGAGGAATCTTAAAAAGTTATTTAAAGTATTACTATCATTCATATTAAAATCTGTTGTTCCATTAAAATCACTATTGTCATTATCATCCGTATTGTCGTACTTGACGTCTGTTTTATTTGTTTTTATAAAATTAATTGTTCTCTGTTGCGAAATGATACATGATTCGTGTTCTGTTTGGAACATAGATACCGTAATTATATCTCGGGATATAGTTCGAAACAAATTTATATCGTTACATGTAGTTAATAAGGCAATACAACGTACATAAAAATCCTTTACTCGTTTCGGTTTATGCTTGAAGCAATTCCATTTACATATAATTTTAACAAAATGAGCAATATCTATTTTAATAATACTTTTTGGTTTGAATGAGATATTATTAGTTTCTAAATACTGTATACAATTATCAACGTATCTTGATACGTCCACATTATTAAAAGCCAATACTACGGCATTGAGTAAAGCAGAAGAATAATCTATTATGACGTGGGAAGGAACTTGAACTAAACTTAATCGAAGCCATTCTCTTAAGAAAAATGTAATCGTATTTGTATCATGCCTTTCGGAAATCATTTGAAATACTGGAAAAACTTGATTTTCGAAAGGGACAACTGCTTGGTATAACAATATTGTTTTGCTAGAACCATCTGATTTTCTAATTTTTTTAACAATTGACCCTGTAGCATCGATACATAAATGCCTACATTTGTATGACTTCTTTTTCATAATTTGTTTATATAGATACACCTGCTCCGGGCTCCAATACATTACGAATACATCGTTTATTCCAATTTGTCGCACTGCTCTCATAATTTCTAAATTTTCTTCTTTCATTTTCAATAAATTATGTAACGGGTCAGAGAGTCTATCGGCTCCTAATTCTTTATCTGCTTCTAACTGTTTTGCCTCCCACAAAACTTCTGGTTTGTAAATGTGCGCAGGTACTTGGTCGCCGAATTCCATCTCTTCGTTAGCTTGTTCCCTAAAGGTCGATTTATACTATCCGTTTACAGTACGGCACGGCACAGCCGGCACAGTTCGAGCAAACATTCTTTCAAGCTGCTAAGACACGAGTATTTATACGTAACGTCGCGGATCCGTTTCGGCACGTTACGTTTCGAACGTGCACATCATCCATTCAAGCACGTAACGTTTACAGCATTTCCAGTTTGGGCAGACATTATTGCGGGTATTGGAATAGGAGTGTTTATATCTAGCGTCACAGAACGTTCAGGCACGTTGCGTGAACGGGCAGGCAAAGATCAGTATTCTTTGACAGAATGTTTGGGTTCGGGCAAGCTTGAAGTCAAGGGCCCCGACAAAAAAAAAGGTCTAAGGTCCTTATCCGCTCGTATTTCTGTCCATTTAGCTAAAATTATATATTTACTTTGACTCCACGTCTTCGATGCCAAGAACCACCAGCCTTCTTTCCAAACAGAAAATTCGTACTTCGCGCACTTCCCCTTCCATTTTAGAAAATAACCACACCTACTACCACTATCACGAACCAATAAGCTAAAACATTGTACACCCCCATCCCCAACATTTTTAACCAATAACAACACAACAGAACTTATATAAACCGCGAATACCCTCGAAAAACACAATTTCTCAGTTAAAAATGAATACGTCAAACACGAGTGCAACGGAATCGCAAAGTATGAAAGATGAGAAATTAATAGAGTTGGTGTGACAACATAGTTTTTTATATAATCAGGAAGAAAGAGGATACAGTGACAATGAGAAAAAGGAAGCTGCTTGGAGAGACATTGGGAAAATTATAAATTTAACCGGTAAGTAACATATAATTACATGTATTTCATTATTTTTCGTGAGGATACAGATTTTTAGTTTCGTTCAGTATTAAAAAAATCTTTAAATGTCTCCCTTACGTGGAACGCGGTTGCAGTATTGCTACCACTTTGCAAGGGGAGACTTTGCATGGTTGTTTCCGCAGGTTCCATACCCATATCCAATGGTCGAAAATCACGAGATGACAAAATATAATTATGCAAAATACATGTCGTTAAAATAATTTTATCGACATTTTGCGGGTGTAATTGCATTCTTCGTAAATAAATTCTGAATTTTTGTACTAAAATTCCGAATGCATTTTCCGACACTCGTCTCGCTCGTGAGTGTCGATGATTATATTGTCGTTTGGCGGGATCATGGATTTGTAATTTCGGATATGGTCTTAATAAATATTTTTTCAAAGGAAAAGCTTCATCGCCAACAATAACATGAGGCATCACAGTGTTAGTACCTGGTAATTCCGCATCTTCTGGTATATTCAATTTATTTTGTGCAAGGCACCTTCCCAATTTTGAATGGCTGAATATTCCCCCATCGCTATTCTTCCCGTACGATCCAATATCGACGGCTATGAATTTGTAATTGGCATCTACCAAAGCCAACAACACAATAGAAAATGTTTTTTTGTAATTATAGTACAAAGAGCCGCTGTTAGGTGGTGCGAAAATTTGTACGTGCTTTCCATCCAATGCACCAATGCAATTGGGGAAATTCCATACTCTCCAAAATTCCTCCGCTATTTCAAGCCATTTTTCCCGACTGGGTATACTCATGTATTCTGGCATTAGTTGTTTGATAATTGCATTGCAAACTTCAATCACAATACGTGATACTGTTGTGTGCCCTAGTCGATAACTGAATGCAATTGTCTTATATGAATCACCAGTTGCTAAAAATCTGGAAAACAGTATATATATATATATATATATATATATATATATATATATATATATTAAGTTTACAATACTTATATGCGTGGTAATTATTAATTTTATTTCATCTTTCCAGCTAAAGATTGCAAAAAGCAATAAATATTGTTACGAGACTGCTTTCGTAGAGCCCTAAAAAAAAGGAGAGATCCCAGCAGCGGGCAGGCCACGACAAAAATAAAAAAATGGAAATTCGAGGAAGAAATGTCTTTTTTAATTCCATATTTCAAAGAAAGGGAATGTATTACATCACTAGATAGAGCCGATAATTTAAATGTAGAAGTAAATGATATTGCGCAGGAAACTACTGATTTTACCCCCAACGAAATTTCATCGCCCAACCCAGATAATATACACGCAATAGTCAATAAATCCAAAAATAATAAAAAAAGAAAATCAGAGAGGGCATCCGAAACAGTAATGAATTATATTTTACAAAATAGAAATATCGATGACAGTAACACAATATTTTTTAAAAGTTTAGCAGCAACAGTAAATAAATTAACTCCGTATAATCAAGCAATAGCCAAGGCCCGGACCTTCGCAATAATTTCAGAACTAGAATTACAGGAATTATCTAATAAAAATGACCATACCACATGCACTTTAATTACAACACCTCTGCCATCTTCATCACCACATTTACAAAACCCAAGTACTTCCTCCAAATACGTATAGCAATTTTTCAAATAAACCCGACGGATAGAAATAAATAAATTTTTGTACTTTTATATTATTGTATTTTTATTATATTGTATTATATTATATATTTTTATATTAATTAATTACGAATAAATAATGTTTTTGTATTTTTATATTGTTTGTATTATTAAACATACCTCAAACATACTGCCAGTTTTTCTCTTGGGCATATAGCCTCCTTGAATACTGTGTCTTGCTTAGTAATAGAATTTTCAATTTTTTCCAAAAGTAAATTAAAACTATTAATGGGCATTCGGAAGTACTGGAAGAATTTTTCTTCATCATCCATTAAATGTTTATATAGTGTCCAATACTCTCCATCAATTATTCTTCTTTTTAGCATGTTATGTACCGAAAAACGTCGTTTCCTCACTTTCCTTTCTTCCTCTTCATCTAATAGTAACGCTACGCAGCATAAATCTTCCACGGATAAATGTGAAAACATTTTTAACTTCTTCTAATTCACAATCACAGATTAAAAATTTTTCACGATTGTCGTTACCGAACGTACACTAAAGGAATGAACTTTTGCGGAGACTAAAAATGCGAAGGCGTAACTCTGTCAAAATTCATCTAACTCTCCGTCTTGATTTTTCCCATAAGGAAACCTTGGTCTCCCCTGTCAGGGTGACAACGGCGAACATTGCCTACTGGAGGGAGGATTGGTCAAGCCAATCCTTATCGTTGTCATCTTGACAGGGCGGTTCCTAACAATTTGCAACATTCCCGCCCACGCTGCTGTCGTGTCCAGGTAGACCATGCAGGAGTGAGCGAGAACGTTGCGTTGTTATTAACTTATTTGGGAAATGCCCAACGACCGCGAGACCCCGGTGGTCCGCAGCTGTGCGCCAACGCGGGTTTACGATACGTCAATCGCTATTGAGACAAGGAAGAGCTCTAATGATTTCAAGTCCCGTGTGGAGTTTGCAGGTTCCTTAATGACCGTATCCTAATTTGTTCAAGTAAAAATGTCTTGAAAGCCTAATCCTCAAAAATAGCGGAGAAGTCACGTCCATATCATAAACCCGCTTGTTTTGTGCAGTAGCACAATGTCGCACGGCAACTTAATTTTGTGCGAACTGTTTAGGGGGATACGTTTGGAGGCTCCAATATGAGATGTCCGCCAGATGAAGTCTTCGGTCTGTTGATTCGTGTTCTGTGTCCTTCTCAGTGTTGTCGGTTTGATTTTTTGACTCAATCTGCTCTCTGGCGTATCCAAGGCCATGGGAGGAAGTATCGGTTGCTGATTAGTTTTGCATTACTAATACACAGGCCAATCATTTTAACGGCGAGGTTGGTCGGTGGGAGGCGGCATGTAATAGTGGTTGTTAGAATAGGGAGGTTTCAAATATTTTAATTGAACGCCTCGTCTAACGGAGGTCCGGATCACGAGGGAAAGGACGTTGGAACAGTATTAATTGCACGTTAGTTTTATTTTCGCTTCGTCGAAAATTCGACGAAGCCGTTTATTTATTGCACAGTTTTTCTTTTCAGGACGAACACAAACACAAACTCTTAATTCTAACCGCCTAGACGTCTGGCCGGCGTCTGGCCAGAAAAAACCCCGCCGATGGGCCGTCTCCTTTCCGGCGGTTCGCGTTGCTCTATCCTGAAACAAAAGAGACGAGACTATGCGTAAATATCGAGTAACGTGAGTCACGTTGTCCGTCTCGTTCTAAGGTTCACGCGCTCTTGGTTGTGCTTGTCGCACTTGCGAGCGGGGAACCCGGCCGCCGCGTTACGCAGCTAAGCTAGTGGACTGTATGTGTGAACGTTCCCTTTAAACCAGGAAACGTTTGATTGCAGATTTGGGAGACGAGAATCGATCTCGATTTTTCCCGACTGCTAATTTCGACTGTCGCCGGAGAGGTTAACAGAGGGAGGTTGTAAGGCTCCAACTATTTACCTGCTCCTCGGCCGTTTATCGTCCTCGTAATGCGTACGGGCACTGTGTGGTGCAGCACCTTTACAGCGCATGCAGCGACTTATAATTATAGTGCGTACACCACGGCGCTATACTGAGCGGTTCTACGCACAGGGTCCGTACACACTGGCGATGATTGAACAGCGCTCTAGCTGGTCGCCGGATGTCGGAACTCAAGTATTGTCCCGAACACCGACTGGAGGACGGTAATACCACCCAGGGTATGCACGCCACGAAGGCCCCTAAGGGTGGGTTTGCACCGTTCGACAGTCGAGAGGTTCGAGATTCAAATTCGAAACCTCGGACACGACCTCTGATGGCAGCGATACGTGTCTGATGTCAGACTGATGTGGACTATAGCCACCGCTGAATGGGAATTTCGGATTATAATTCACGAAATTCTACAGTCGCTTTGATCTGGTCGAAACCCGACCTGATCTATATCGAATTACAACGAGTTGCGAAAGGAATCACGGGAAGAGATTGATTCACAATCCGTCCTCGTATTCGATTCCTTTCCTCGTTTACGATTTTTTAATTTAAATTGTGAACGGGTTACGGAAGGAGTCACGGTAAAAGATTGTTTTTACAATCCGTTCTCGTATGGAGTCCTTCCTATTCCACGTTCAGAATTTATTCGAAAAGTTCGAGTGACTCGTAACTATTCGAGAACTATGGAATGCCCGAGGAGCGGGGTCGTATGCCCATGTGCTCCCTGCCGGTTCCAGATTAAGAGTGACGGACGAGCACGGACAGTCAAAATGTTCGCTCGAAGGGTGAAACCTCCGTAGAGCGGCGCTGTGAACGTTTTTTGAGTCCGTCTTTGTCTAATACAAAATTGTCGTACCTTCTCTAGACACGCGCGTCGAAACTTTCGTTTCGAAATTGAGCGTTACGTGATCGATCGCGTGAGGTCTCGAAAAAAACCCGAGAGCGACTGTTTTTCTATCCCGTACTGTTTTCGCGTAGCGGACACGACGACCGAGGTACCTCTGGTCTTACGTACGCCGAAAAACAATACCGGGTGACGAATTATATTTTACTCGAAAATACGTCGAATTAACGCGATATTTAAACATACCGCCCCCCTTGCACGGTCCGTGCAATAATCCGGAGGAGCGGTAATTCGCGGTCACATGCAATCTACCGTAGAGAAGGTCGTTGTACACATAATTATATAAATCAAAGTACTTACTTAACGCCGAGCTAAGGCCCGTCTGCCCTCCAAAATTTGGAGGGTGGTGAGGACAGCCTCTTGTAGCGCGGCCTGATCAAGGCTGCCCCGGTTGGAGGGCCGTTGGCGTCCCGGCCGGCGGGTGGTCGGCTGCCGGTCCCTGGGGCGACCTCTCCCAGCCACCCTGGCCTGTCCTCGGTCCCCTCTGGTCCGGTCCTCCCTCGGAGGTGGTACCGGCGGGGTGCTGCTGCCTCCCGGTAGGAGGTTCGACTGGGTCGCGTCCGGTCGCTGTGATGTGGGGGCGACGGTCGCTCTAAAATTGCACCCCACCAGGCGCCCCCCTCTCGCCCACTTCAACCTGAAGTGGCCTCCAGGCGCTTTACATTTCAGCCGCCTGGTCGTCCAGGGCACGTGCGCCGGTATCCGGAGGACGTCCTGGCCCAGGTTTAGGAGGAACTCCTGAGCCGGTCCGGGCGTCTCCGTCGGAGCCGGTGTCTCCTCCGCTTGTGCCTCTTGCGGGGGAGTGGTCGGCAGCGGTCGTGAGGTATCGACCAGTTTTAGCAGCCGGTCAAACTGTTGATCTATTTCGGGGTCTCGTACCGCCCCGACGACCGTCTCAACACTCTCCTCGGAACTGCTTGACGCCATGTTGGTTTTTTCAATTTTTCTTCCGCGTATGACTTGGAACTGAGCGAATTCGGCCTACGGGTCCTGCTTTTAAAGCCTGGGACTCTCGCGAATTGCTCCCTTCCTTAATTGTTAACGGGATGGTAGGGAATAGATTCCCCTATCCTCGTTTTGTCACCACATACGCAGGACACGTGGTAATCAACACCGTTGTTATTACCACCAGCGGTTACCACATTCTTGTTTCTTTGTACCGCGGAATTCGGGATTTCTTATGTCCCGGTAGCGTCGTCTTCGTTTATTGACGGCGTCGACTGTTCCACGGGCAATTTACACAGACGTGTGATTGGTCGTGTGTAGGTGGAAGTAGCTGTGCGTACTTTTACAACCCGTACGTGCCTATCCTTACCCGGGAATGTTTCCTCTATTCTTCCCATTTCCCATTGATTGGGGGGTAAGAGGGGGTTTTGCACTAATACCAAATCGTTTGGTTGTAGCTGCAATTGGGCGGTACGCCACTTAAAGCGGTTCTGGAGGTGCGTGAGATAATCACGCGTCCAATGCCTCCAGAGTTGCTCGTGGAATTTTTGAATCACCCTCCATCGCGTCAGCTGCGAGAGGTTTTCATTTTCCACGGTCTCGACCGGAAGTGCGTTTACCGGACTTCCGATTAAAAAGTGGCCCGGTGTGAGAGGTGCATAATCCTCCGGGTTATCGCTTAAAGCGGCGATCGGTCGAGAATTTAGGCTCGCTTCGATCTTGCAGAGCAATGTCTGCATTTCTTCGCTTGTTGGCGCGAAATTACCGAGTATGCGTTTCAGGTGATGTTTCACCGATTTCACACCGGCTTCTTGCATACCGCCGAAGTGTGGTGCACTAGGTGGATTAAATTTCCACCGAATGCCTTTCTGGCCGCACGTATTTCGCATTTCCTGTGTATTATACACGAGGTTGAAATGCTCTCTCAATTCTCGATCCGCTCCGACGAAATTTGTCCCGTTGTCACTGCATATGCAGGACGGAACTCCTCGACGGGCGATGAATCGTTCTAAGGCGGCCAAGAACGCACTCGTTGAATAATCGTGAACGAGTTCGATATGCACGGCTCTTGTAGCGAAACAGATAAAAACTGCTATGTAAGCTTTGTGAGCCGTTTTCCCTCGACCGGCGGAATCGCGGACCTTGTACGGTCCAGCGTAATCTACTCCGCAGTTCGAGAAAGGTCGTGCAGGGCGGCTGCGTTCTGGTATTAAATCCTGCATTATTTGCGTGGAGGTGGTTGCTTTCCATCTCACGCATCGCATGCATTTGTGGATAACCGTCCGCGCCGCATTACGAGCGCCGATGATCCAGAATTTCTGTCTCACCGTGTACATAGTTAATTGCAGACCCCCGTGCAACGTATTCACGTGACATTGCCTGATTATCATGTTTGAAACATGATGTTTCGGCAGAATTATTGGGTGTTTGGTCTCCCATGCGAGTGCCGCATTCTCCAACCTTCCACCCACTCTTAAGACATCTCGGTCGTCGAGGAAGGGGTTTAGGCTTTTTAATGGAGATTTTGCAGGGATTTCCCGTTGCTTTTTTAAGCATTGGTATTCGTCTGCAAAGTGCGTGCGTTGCAAGTAGCGTGCAATCCTTTCCGTTGCACGCCGTATTTCCGAGGCTTCGATAATTTTGGCGTCGAATGACCGGCGTTCCCCGTCCCACTCCCTTCGGAACCGAAGGCAGTAGGCGGTGACGCGTAGTAGTTTACTCCATTCAGAAAATCGGAATACAAAATCCCATTCCTTTTCCGGAGTTGCTACGAGGGTATGCGATACGCGTTTACCCTCCTCGGTCTCGATTGAAGCGGGCATTTTCGGCCAACTTTCTTCCGCCAGTCGAAGCCACGTCGGCCCTGAAATCCATAGCTCCGACTGAATAAGTTCCGCAGCTTCTACTCCACGCGAATTTAAATCTGCGGGATTTGAGCGTGTGGGAACGTGATACCATTCAGCGTTTGGGAGCATAGTTTGGATTTTGGAGACACGGTTGGCGATTAAAACCTTCCATGTCGATGCATGCTTTCTCAGCCAAGCGAGTGCAATTGTAGAATCTGTCCAGCAGATTATGCGGTCCAGCTTCATCGGAAGGGACCGCTTTACGTGCATCACAAGCTCGGAGAGGAGTACAGCCCCGTTTAATTCCAGGACGGGGATGGACTGCGTTTTAATTGGAGCCACTCGCGATTTTGCCATTATCAATGTCGAAAAGATTTCATTGCTCGTTGTCGTCACGCGTAAATACGTGACGGCAGAGTAGGCTGCGAGGGAGGCATCGCAGAATCCGTGCAACTCCACGGTCGCGATATCAGCTCCATAACGTATCCATCTTGGAATTTTTAATTCCTTTAAACTACTCCAATCCGTGCAGAACGTATTCCACGTTTTCTGCGTATTCGCGGAGATTTGGTCGTCCCACTGGATTTTCTCCAGCCACTGGGACTGCATTAAAATCTTTGCGCGTATTACGACGGGTGATAACCAGCCGAGCGGATCGAAGAGTTTGGCAATTTCCGAAAACAAATTTCTCTTTGTCATCGGTGATGCCGACGGTTGAAACCGTTGGAGATTGAAATAGAAATAATCTCCAGACGGAATCCATCGTAGACCAAGCACTTTTAGTTCGGAATCCTCGAACAGGGTGAGGTCCACGGCGTGGGAGTGAGCGCTGTGGGGGATGTTTCGCAGCAACTGTGGCGAATTTCCAGCCCACTTTCTCAGCTGAAACCCACCTCCTTGCAGAAGGTCACACACTTGCGTGCGGATTTCCTCCAGCAAGGGTTTGTCCGGTGCTCCCATGAATACATCATCGACGTAAATGTCCTTCTCGAGAATCGGGGCGGCTAAGGGAAATTTTCTCCCATCCTGCTCCTTTAATTCGAGAAGGGTACGCATCGATAAGTATGGGGCGCACGCCGTTCCGTATGTGACGGTATTTAGTTCGAACGCTTGCAGCTGTTCGGTTTCGGGTGCACACCACACGATGCATTGGAATCGACGATCCTGTGGGGCGACGAGAATCTGTCGAAACATTTTCTCAATGTCGGCCACTAACACGTATTCGTACACACGCCACCTCGTTAATACCGAGGTGATATCGTTTTGTAATTTCGGACCTACGTGTAGGATGTCGTTTAGGGAGCGACCTCCAGTCGTCCTACTGGTCGCATTGAATACGACCCGTAGTTTCGTGGTCGTACTGTCCGTACGGACGACCGCTCTATGGGGTATGTAGAGTCTAGTTCGGTCGATGGGCTCGATACGAGCCATATGACCAAGGGACTCGTACTCGGTTAAAAACTCCGAGTATTCTTGACCCAGGGTCGGATTTGTTTCTAGTTTCCTTCGCAGCCTTGCGAGAGCGGAGAGCGCGATATGGAATGAATTTCCCAACGCATCTTCCGGTCTCGGGCAATTGAAGGGGAGTCGTACTAGAAACCTCCCAGTCTCGTTACGGACGACGGTTTTTCGGAAGAATGCTTCGCACTCTTCCTCTGCCTTTGTACGCAGTGGCGTCGCGGGAATTTCTTCCGATTCCCAGAATTTCCGAATCGCTTGATCCAGCGATTCGAGTACGGTGCAATGCAACGTCCGTACTGTATTCGGGGTTGCGCCCGCTGCACTTATCGGCCCGGAGATTACCCAGCCGAACGCAGTCTCTTGGGCTATCGGACCTTCCGCTGTTACGCGGCGGAATCCCGGACGCAGAATCTGCGCGTATAAGTCGGCGCCGATCAAAATCTCAATGTTTTGATCAGCTGTGACGTCGGAATCGGCGAGAGGTAGGTCCCGAAACGCTTCGTAGCCGAGCGTTTTTTTGGACGACGTTGCGTAGGTCGTGATTCGAGGCACGACGTACGCGTCGACCGTACATGTCGGTTTCCTATCTTCCTTCGCGCTGAGGTTCATTCCGACGCTATATTTGATCGCGTCTGTTCGTTTTCCTCCCAAGCCCGTTACCGTGGCTGGAGTTTTCCTTCGTGCGAGTTTGAGGTCATTCACCAAACTCGCGGAAATGAAGGAAGTTTCCGAACCTTGATCGAGCAGTGCGCGCGCGATTCGCGACGCACCGTGTTTTCCATACACTCGCACTCGAGCCGTAGCCAACAACACGGGCCTCGGTACATGTGTACCGAATGTCGTACAGTGCGACGTCGTGGCTTTCGGTGTGTTGGCGCTCGGCGAGGTTTTTCCTTTTGGCCTGAATTTTCCAGGCCGCCGGGGTGGGGCTTCTGACCGCCTTTCCTCTTTATCGCCGTACTCGGTTTCCGATACCGGCTGATTATTCTGAGGCTCCCGTGATATTTCGAAGTGCAGCAGGGTATGGTGTTTTCCGCTGCACCTCGTGCACGCCGTGGGGCTTTTGCACTTCATTACCGTATGGGTGGTGCCCAAGCATTGTATGCACCACCGACTACGTTTTACGTATTGACTGCGCATTTTTGCAGTCAATCGCATGAAGTTGTCGCAATTCGTCAACTTGTGCGGCCCTGTACAGAATCCACACGACTTTGTTGACGTAGTTCCAACCTGCCTGTTGTCGTGACTCGTTTCCCGGGGTTTTTCCGCCCGGATGTGGTCTAGGACAGCATTATGGCTGCGCACGTGTTTGGAGGCGTCACCGGAAACCCGAGTGGCCTTCGTATTTCGTGCATTTTTGGTTGAAAGCCCTAAGGCTGCATTCCGCCGCTCCTCGGTCATGGAAAGCAGAGCGCACGATTCTCGTTCCACGAACCTCCTTACGTCCTCGAACGTAGGATAGTCGGGCGAGCTGCCTAGTGTCCTCTGCCATTTCAACTCCATTTCAGGGGTGAAATGTTGCTTCGCCCAGTGCGCTAGTAGCCATTCTACCAGCTGTTCTGGGGTTCCCTTTTTCCGGAGGGCAGCGAGGGCTTCTGTGCAATCCACCGTGATCTGCTGCATACTAGCTAGATCATTTAGATCGATGGGGTTCATGTACAGAAGTTTGTCTAGTAGTTTTCCCGTTACTAGACGTGGGAGACCGAATTTGCTCTTGAGCTTTTTCCACGCTTCCGGGAAATTGCGACCGACGATTTCTATAGACGAAATCGTCGCCAGAGCCGGTCCTTCTAAGCCTGCGTTTAAATGATGCAGTTTTTGTACATCGGACAACCATGCATTATTGATCACCCCGGAGGTGAACAGATCCTCGAAGTGTTCCCACTCTCGAGGATCCCCTCCGAATTTTGGTAATCTTTGTTTTGGGAGCTCGATCGGTATACTGCATTGAGCTTCCGACGTCGCCGGTTTTGGATCCCCGGCGAGTCGTTCTATCTCAGCGCTTACGAATTCCACGAAATCGTGATAGTCGTTTTCGGCAGTGGCCATACCGTTCTGTTTAAAGAACTCGTATTCCTGCCTTTGCGCTGGCTGTACTAATTTCCGTACAGCCGAGTACCGATCTGTGAGTTCCCTCCATAAGTTTTTGGCAAACTCGAGCTTTTCCTCAAGGCCTCGTACCGAGTAGCTCGCTTTTCCCTTCTTCTTGAGGTTAATGCCCAACTTATTGAGTCGGTATGCACCCTCGGTCAAGGCATCGATGTGATCATCGAGCTCCGACCACGTGGCTTGTTTAGCTACCGCCATAGTTGGATTTTCGAGGATAAAACCGCTCGAAATAACCTCTTACGTGGGTAATTCCACACGTGTACGATCGTGCACCTTTTCCTGGTCCAATAACCTCGTTTAAATCCGGCTCGAAGGACCTTATGTTAGAATAGGGAGGTTTCAAATATTTTAATTGAACGCCTCGTCTAACGGAGGTCCGGATCACGAGGGAAAGGACGTTGGAACAGTATTAATTGCACGTTAGTTTTATTTTCGCTTCGTCGAAAATTCGACGAAGCCGTTTATTTATTGCACAGTTTTTCTTTTCAGGACGAACACAAACACAAACTCTTAATTCTAACCGCCTAGACGTCTGGCCGGCGTCTGGCCAGAAAAAACCCCGCCGATGGGCCGTCTCCTTTCCGGCGGTTCGCGTTGCTCTATCCTGAAACAAAAGAGACGAGACTATGCGTAAATATCGAGTAACGTGAGTCACGTTGTCCGTCTCGTTCTAAGGTTCACGCGCTCTTGGTTGTGCTTGTCGCACTTGCGAGCGGGGAACCCGGCCGCCGCGTTACGCAGCTAAGCTAGTGGACTGTATGTGTGAACGTTCCCTTTAAACCAGGAAACGTTTGATTGCAGATTTGGGAGACGAGAATCGATCTCGATTTTTCCCGACTGCTAATTTCGACTGTCGCCGGAGAGGTTAACAGAGGGAGGTTGTAAGGCTCCAACTATTTACCTGCTCCTCGGCCGTTTATCGTCCTCGTAATGCGTACGGGCACTGTGTGGTGCAGCACCTTTACAGCGCATGCAGCGACTTATAATTATAGTGCGTACACCACGGCGCTATACTGAGCGGTTCTACGCACAGGGTCCGTACACACTGGCGATGATTGAACAGCGCTCTAGCTGGTCGCCGGATGTCGGAACTCAAGTATTGTCCCGAACACCGACTGGAGGACGGTAATACCACCCAGGGTATGCACGCCACGAAGGCCCCTAAGGGTGGGTTTGCACCGTTCGACAGTCGAGAGGTTCGAGATTCAAATTCGAAACCTCGGACACGACCTCTGATGGCAGCGATACGTGTCTGATGTCAGACTGATGTGGACTATAGCCACCGCTGAATGGGAATTTCGGATTATAATTCACGAAATTCTACAGTCGCTTTGATCTGGTCGAAACCCGACCTGATCTATATCGAATTACAACGAGTTGCGAAAGGAATCACGGGAAGAGATTGATTCACAATCCGTCCTCGTATTCGATTCCTTTCCTCGTTTACGATTTTTTAATTTAAATTGTGAACGGGTTACGGAAGGAGTCACGGTAAAAGATTGTTTTTACAATCCGTTCTCGTATGGAGTCCTTCCTATTCCACGTTCAGAATTTATTCGAAAAGTTCGAGTGACTCGTAACTATTCGAGAACTATGGAATGCCCGAGGAGCGGGGTCGTATGCCCATGTGCTCCCTGCCGGTTCCAGATTAAGAGTGACGGACGAGCACGGACAGTCAAAATGTTCGCTCGAAGGGTGAAACCTCCGTAGAGCGGCGCTGTGAACGTTTTTTGAGTCCGTCTTTGTCTAATACAAAATTGTCGTACCTTCTCTAGACACGCGCGTCGAAACTTTCGTTTCGAAATTGAGCGTTACGTGATCGATCGCGTGAGGTCTCGAAAAAAACCCGAGAGCGGCTGTTTTTCTATCCCGTACTGTTTTCGCGTAGCGGACACGACGACCGAGGTACCTCTGGTCTTACGTACGCCGAAAAACAATACCGGGTGACGAATTATATTTTACTCGAAAATACGTCGAATTAACGCGATATTTAAACAGTGGTTTTTAATAATTTTTTGCGGGCCTGGGTTTTTCCGCGAGGAGGTTACGGGCCCGGGTCAGCGCTTGGTGTCCAAATGTTTCGAGCGGTACCTGAGTCTGGTCATAAAACATCTGGCACCGGTCGTCGATGTTATTACAGGTAGTAAAATCATAGAGCGACTGGAATTGGAGAACCATGTAGATTTTAAGTGAATTTACTAATTAAATAGCCGCCTTACGGGCACTAGGTAGTAAGCAAAAACCTTGATTGTTTATGAAAGATGTGACTCTATATCCGCTGGCTTTATGAATTTACTGTTACGCTGCAACACCGCTCGCTGTACCGACCCTGAACAGTGAGGTCTCGACAGATGAGCCGTGCCGGAACCAAAACGTTACGTGCCGAAACGCAAGAGGGCATTTGCTTGAACCGTGCCGTGCCGTGCCGTAAACGGATAGTATAAATCGACCTTAATACGCGTATTGCGGACTATACCGGTGTTTCCGTATCAACGATGACGAGGATCCGGAAGGAAGATTCCGGAGTCCACGGAAGATGAGCTTCTTTCATCTCCTGGGAAAAAGCGTCCGAAAAGAATTAAAAGAAGTTCCATTGTTCGGAAGAAGATAGGACTGTGATACGAAATATAATTTACGATTTTTATACCAAAAAGAAAATTGTACCCAGTGACCCACAATTATTAGCCACAATAAGAGAAAAAATTGAATTCGGGCTATAAATGGAAAAAAGCAGCAATATTAGAAAATTCTTAATAGAACGGCCACAAATTGTTGCTTGGAGAGGCAAATATTTAAAAGCACTTCAGTATTATCGTGCTCAGAACAAAAATATAATTTACATCGATGAAACTTTGGTGAATAATACCCTATCTTTTGGAAAGTGTTGGCAAAATGAGCACATGATTGGCATTGTGGAAAACACCAGTGCATCCTATCGATTCATAATTGTACATGCTGGAGGGAAGGCAGGATTTGTTAATGATGCCAAATTAATGTTTAAAGCCCGTTCTGAAACTGGAGATTATCACGGACAAATGAAGGGGGAAAATTTTCAAAGGTATGTATACATTAACATGAAATTAAATTACATGTGTCTTTAATTAACTTCTATTTCTTAGTGAATTAGATATTTGATAAGTTATCCTACTCACGTTTCACAGTTGTTCCTAATACAAAAATTGTTAACAGATGGATCCCAGAAAAATTGGTACCAAACATTCCCGAAGATACAATTATTATACTGGATAATGCACCTTATCATTCGGTACAAATAAATAAGCCTCCTTCCAAATATGCTACAAAGCCAAAAATGATTGAATGGCTTACAAAAAACAATATTCCTTTTGCTGAAAGCATGCTGCCATATGAATTATACGAACTAATCGAGAAAAATAAAACTAAAGAAAAAACTCATAAAATCGATGAAATTTTTAAAGCAGACGGACACACAACGTTAAGATTGCCGCCCTATATGTGCGAACTGAATCCAATAGAATTAATTTGGGCACAAGTGAAACGAAAAGAAAAAGGAAAATAATCCCTCCACTTTGACTAGTGCCGAATTATACAAATTAACAGATGATGCTGTAAATTCTATAACACCTGAAGATTGGAAAAAAGCTGTGAGCACGTTGACAAGCTGGAAAAGCAGTATTGGGAGAAAGATAATTTATTAGATACTATGATGGCAGAATTGACAATTGAAGACAGCAATTCTAGAACTGAAAGCTCAAGTGGAAGCAGTCTTTCAGAAGATATGGAATAAGTAAGTAACAGCCTGATATTTATGTATAAGTAATTGAAATAAGTGTATTAAAAAACATAATGACATTTTTATTTGGTTTGTAGATGAAACTCTATAATCCGAACCTACGCCCTTGGTTTAAAATCCACCGCAGCGCAAACGTCGTCTCATCTTACTTTGTCTGGAAACGTCTTTGTCAGGCGACGCGATTAGTATGTGTGACCGGATCGGCTCACAGCGCGCGACGATCTAGAATGCGTGTGCATGAGCTGTCTTATCGACGACGACCAATCGTACCCGCATACCTTAGCCTCGTTATCTACTCATCGGTCTATAGTACTTAAATAACGCTATCCTTACTGTTGTATTATCTTCTTTTAAATAACAGATTTATTTATAATAATATACAAAAAAACACCTTAACTAAAACTGAACACTTATTTAACTCGCTTGTTCCTCTCGTGACTCTTTTGTCTCCTCGACACCCTCCGGTATTCCTCTCTCACTCCTTGCTACCAACTTCACCCATCATCACTGCCAACCTCCACAACCAACTCACCACCTATGTCATTCACAGAAGATTATCCCCTAACACTTACGATTAGTAAAAATATGCCAAGCGGCAATAAGAATGTTGAATACCCATTACATTTATGTAAGAAATCTACATATAAAACGAAACACTGTACCCAAATATATGTGGGAAGGGGAGAAGCAGGGTGCACTTCAGGGTGCACCGGTAAGTGCCCGGGTATGCGGTGCGACCGGGCTGATGCTCGCCGCGAAACAAATGGGCGTTTTGTCATCGCAACGGGCAAAAGCGCGGCCATCTGAGAAAGGGGCCGATATCGATAAACAGTCGGGAAAAGGTCGAGACGAGAACGGATGTCGAAAATAATAGTCGTGTTATAATGTACGTTAGTTTTCTAGTTTAATTCAGAATAGTTGAGTTTGGTGTGGTTTGTTCCGTGTGTTGTTATTTCAAGTTGTAAATAGTGTTCATTAAACAGTTTGTGTTGTTTGTATCGTTTGCTTTGTGTATATCTTTTATTACTTCCCTGATCCCACAGTATTTTCGGCTATCTCATGGAAAGCTTTAGCGGCTAAAACAGCAGGGAAATTCTGCTCTACGGGAGGTTTCCCGGAATTTACATTGCATGCCCTTCGAAAAAGAGATTCTGTGGTCAGACAAATTTGCACAACACTCGGCGATGGTATAATTAAAAAATTACGTGTAATTGCTTTAATATATGATGTTGGATCATGTTTGTGTACAGAAATGTTACTTTTATCTATTTCCTCACATGCAAGTAAACATTTAATGCACCTAATTTTTCTGTGTTTTTTTAAAGATAAAATTACCCAGCCAGCAATATATCCAATTGCTTGCTGGGAAAATTCACTTAGATTTGGAGACTGTGCCCATATGAAATTTAAAAATTCGGTAATTTCGGGGAAGTAATCAGTATGTTGTACATGTTCACTGAGCCCGTACTTGTTTGTATTTTCAAATTATGTACTTGGTCATAAACATTTACATCAGACCTATCTATTTTTGCATGTTTTTCTTTGGTTCGCTTGATACATTTAATATTTTAGTGTTGTCTAATGCTCTCACGTTTCCTGTATTAATAGAAATGTCATGTCGCACAAGCAGTCGCTTGTACGCGGAAACAAACTGCGAAGCTGTTGGATTTGGGCACCACCCACTTCTGCCTCTAACAGCGCAAAAAAAGAGCTCCAGATGATCTTGGCTCGTCTTATAAGATAGTAAATATTTCATTTGCGATTCATTTGGTTTAATATATGAGTCGTATATGTTAAAAATAGATAATACTGCGGTAAAAAGGCCAATAAATCCTGCTTTTCGCCTGGAGAGGAATATGGAAGTTCCATTGTTATCTTTAATTTTCGATAAATATTCAAGTTCTACGATTAAACGTGGACGCCAAATATCCTCATTGTCGCGTTTTAAAGGGCATTTGAGGTGTCTCCCCCATGGATTTCTCACGTTCAAAAAATCAAATATCGCATCGACGCAGCGTAAAAAACGTGCTGTTGCCCCACCACCTTCAAATTCCGGAATTTGAAGCACATTCCAACAAAATTCAATGCTATCGGCCACGCTTGAGCTCAGTGTTTGCGCAGCTAAGGCCACTTTCATCACCATTTTCCGGTATTCAATGTGTTTTGTAAGAAGACGATTACCCAAACGTAGACCTTCCTTCTGTTGCAGTAAAGCAAGTGCTTGTATATATCGCCACTCGATTTTCTTTCCTTCTCCATCAAAGAGGACTAAGTATTCGCCTAAACAATTTCTTATGTTCTTTAACATATGACAAGCATCAAATATTACATTAATATCTGTGTTAGAATAGGGTGGTTTCAGATATTTTAATTGAACGCCTCGTCTAACGGAGGTCCGGATCACAAGGGGAAAGACGTTGGAAAAGTAGTAATTGCACGTTAGTTTTATTTTCGCTTCGCCGAATTGTCGACGAAGCCGTTTATTCTTTGCGCAGTTTTTCAGGACGAACACAAACACAAACTCTTAACATTACCGCCTGGACGTCTGGCCGGCGTCTGGCCAGAAAAAACCCCGCCGATGGGCCGTCTCCTTTCGGCGGTTCGCGTTGCTCTATCCTGAAACAAAAGAGACGAAACTATGCGTAAATACCGAGTAACGTGAGTCACGTTGTCCGTCTCGTTCTAAGGTTCACGCGCTCTTGGTTGTGCTTGTCGCACTCAAGAGCGGGGAACTCGGCCACCGCGTTACGCAGCTAAGCTAGAGGACTGTATGTGAGAACGTTCCCTTTAAACCAGGAAACGTTTGATTGCAGATTTGGGAGACGAGAATCGATCTCGATTTTTCCAGACTGCTAATTTCGACTGTCGCAGGAGAGGTTAACAGAGGGAGGTTGTAAGGCTCCAACTATTCGCCTACTCCTCGGCCGTTTACCGTCCTCGTAATGCGTACAGGCACTGTGTGGTGCAGCACCTTTACAGCGCATGCAGCGACTTGTAATTATAGTGCGTACACCACGGCGCTATACTGAGCGGTTCTACGCACAGGGTCCGTACACACTGGCGATGATTGAACAGCGCTCTAGCTGGTCGCCAGATGCCGAAACTCAAATATTGTCCCGAACACCGACTGGAGGACGGTAAGACCACCCAGGGTATGCACGCCACGAAGGCCCCTAAGGGTGGGTTTGCACCGTTCGACCGTCGAGAGGTTCGAGATTCAAATTCGAAACCTCGGACACGACCTCTGATTACAGCGATACGTGTCTGATGTCAGACTGACGTGGACTATAGCCACCGCTGAATGGGAATTTCGGATTATAATTCACGAAATTTTACAGTCGCTTTGATCTGGTCGAAACCCGACCTGATCTATATCGAATTACAACGAGTTGCGAAAGGAATCACGGGAAGGGAATGATTCACAATCCGTCCTCGTATTCGATTCCTTTCCTCGTTTGCGATTTTTTAATTTAAATTGGAAACGGGTTACGGAAGGAGTCACGGTAAAGGATTGTTTTTCCAATCCGTTCTCGTATTGAGTCCTTCCTAGTCCACGTTTAGAATTTATTCGAAAAGTTCGAGTAACTCGTAACTATTCGAGAACTATGGAATGTCCGAGGAGCGGGGTCGTATGCCCATGTGCTCCCTGCCGGTTCCAGATTAAGAGTGTCGGACGAGTACGGACAGTCAAAATGTTCGCTCGAAGGGTGAAACCTCCGTAGAGCGGCGCTGTGAACGTTTTTTGAGTCCGTCTTTGTCTAATACAAAATTGTCGTTCCTTCTCTAGACACGCGCGTCGAAACTTTCGTTTCGAAATTGAGCGTTACGTGATCGATCGCGTGAGGTCTCGAAAAAAACCCGAGAGCGGCTGTTTTTCTATTCCGTACTGTTTTCGCGTAGTGGACACGACGACCGAAAAAAACAATACCGGGTGACGAATTATATTTTACTCGAAAATACGTCGAATTAACGCGATATTTAAACAATCTGGCTCGTCAGGCACAGGATGTGCGAAATGAACTTTAAATATGTCATAAATATTTTCATGCTCTGTCTTTCTCGTATCTACATGCATTCGAGCACCTAATATTTCTACTGCGGCAAAATGATCACATGAGCCGTCTAACGTGAAACTGTACACAGTCACGCCCGCTTTCTGTAGGCGAATGAATGCCTCTCGCAATAAGTTGGCTTTAGTTTCGGCGTTCAACGTTGTAATTAAAAAATAGCCGATTGGAAGTTTCCAATTTTTGTCTAGCGCCACAACCATTATTACGAGGGCATTTTTGGCCTCTAGAAGGTCATCCCCACCACTGATACCGACACCTAAATCTACATGACCCCGCATTGTCCCATCACGACCCCTCTGACATCCTTTTTTTATGCCCATCTCATCAAATATCACTGCACAAAGCAGTCTTTGCCTTTTTTCTTTTAACTCGCCAGATTTTTCTTTTAATAATGCAAAGGAATCCTCAGTAAAACCTGGTTCTGCATTTACACTACTGTACCAGGTTCTGAGGACATCTGCGTGCCGAAGCGCTAAATTGAAGGTTTTTCTAATATACGAAACGCTTTTGGTGAATAGAAGTGTACAGTCAAAGCAAACGCGCGCAGTGCTGGTGGGTATTTGTCTCGCGTGAGTTTACCTATGTCTCTCCTGTTTTTGAGCATGCGGTTGAACAATTCTAATGAAGCATCGGCATTAGCAGAAAAACAATAATATGCACTATCAGGCAAAAGTCTGTTTTCCTTTAACCCTTGTATCACATCTTGTAAAGAGTGTACCTTTTTTCTCAGTCGTGTGACCTGCTGCTTCAGTAATCTATTCTCCTGCATCGTGGACTGCAATCTTCTTCGCATATTATCTAATTTCTTCATCGTACTTCGTGGTGTATTTTGGTAACGATGATCATGTAGTACTTTGTCATGCAGTGTGAGTTGACACTTATCCCTTACATTTGCAGTTTTTCATGTGCGTGGTGAAGAGAAATCTTTACTAACTGTAATGGGAAATATTGATCAGTACTGTAGACAGATTTCTCGGTCTCGTACCCTTTAACGTAATATAGTCCGGATCACGAGGGATGGGGAATATGGGGGAAAGTGAATGTACAGTTTTTAGTTTTCTTTCGCCTAGTCCAATGGACTGGCCATTTATTGAGGTGGAAAACAAAAATTCAAAATTAAATAAACGTAAAAAGAAAATTAACGAGAATTAGAAAAAAGAGAACTGGTGTTGGGCTGAGCCGGCATGCCCTTACGGCTCTCGCCTCGGTCTTCTGTAACAAACAGAGACCGAAATCCAGCTGTTAAAAAAGGACAACGCTCGTCGCGTTGTCGGACTCGCTTTAATCCACTCGCTCCTTACTCCGTATATTTGTAAACTGGAGCGGGAATTTTTACCACAGCGATACGCAGCCGGGTACGTGGACTGTAAAATATTTCAACGTTTCAGATTTTGGAAACGTTGAATTGCAGATGGGGAAGACGAGATTCTAATCTCGATCTTCCCACTGCTGCAAGCTTGGTTTTTGCAGGAGAGGACAACAAGTGGAGGTTGTAAGGCTCCAAAGGTTGTCAACTCCGCGGTCCCTCGCCGTTCCCTGGTCCGTACGGGACCGGTGTGATGCAGAGCCTTAACTGCGCAGAAGCGACTGACTATTAAGGTTCTAACACCACGGTGCTCTTTGAACGTAGTTCTACGTCGAATGTCCGTACCCACTGACGATCTGGAACCCACGCTCGAGCAGGTCGAAACCAGCCGAGATAGTTACCCAGGGAATGCCAATAAGGCCCCTATCGGGTGTTATCTCAAACTTTTGTTTCGACCCTGGAAAACGACGAACCCAACTCAGGGATTTTGCAACGAAGGCGCCCTATAGGTTGGGTTTTTGAACCGTGCAATAGCCAAACAGAGAATCAAGAAACTCTCTCGGTTCTCAAACACGACCACTGATTTCAGCAATACGTGTTTGTCCGTCACAACGGTGGCGATAATCAAGCACTGTTTAAGTGTAATCTGATTATATTCAACCACCAATGGCGGGTTGTGAAAATTACTCAAATTATCGAGTAAATTTTCCCGTTCCTATGGTTCATTTACCGCGGAAATCGAGATATTCTCACGAAACCGTAGGGTACGAAATTCGACTTGGCGTGATTCTTTCGAATCCGCAGCAGTCTCTGTTTTGTACCATTTCGGTTAAGTGGATCCACGATCGTATTAGACGAATCTAATTAATCGTATGTATCGATTCCGACAGATTGACGAGGTCGGCTCAGGAGATCCGCACTCGTCGAGAACCAGATAGCAAGTCCACCAGAGACATATCTGCTTAACCGTGGCCACGAGAGAGGGGAAATTTTCATCTCGTGGCGCTATATGGTCTAAGCTGTCTGTCTCTTACTAATTTTGTATCCTCTCTGTAATTTCGGCGTAGTAACATCTGTTCTCTGGGAACCATTACTAGGCCGATCGCGTGATTTGTATCGAAAGTAAGTTTGTAGTTTTTCTACACGGTATTGCTCGAAACATATTACGCCGCAGAGAAGGCTCTGGAATGTCGCGTAAACTGAGAATAACCGTATAAGAAATGTCCTGCTTTTTCTATCGATCACGCGACGGTTTAACTGACGTTTTTCAATTAACGAATTAACGCGTTATTTAAACATACCGCCCCCCTTGCACGGTCCGTGCAATAAACAAAGGAGCGGTAATTCGCGGTTTTTTCGATACAGAGAGAATTTTATTCACTTAATTAACAAAATTAAGTTACTTGCTTCGACGATGACGCCTGGCTGCTTGCCTGCTACTCCTGCAGCAGCTTCAGGGAGGCGAGGACCACCTCCGTTAGGGAGTTGTCCCGCCGCTGGCCATTACCGGGGGGTTGCCGGGCCTTCGCCCTTGCCTTTCGCCGCTGCTCACTGCGGCGCCAGGACCTCCCTGTTTCCTGGGGCGTCGGGGTCTCCCTGACTGGCCGCTTCCTCGACGAGGTCGGCTTTGTCGGCGGGGGCGGTCCGGTTGGCGTTGGTGGCGGCTGAACGGCCGTTGTCGTCGCGCTCTTTCATTTGTAACGTCTGGCGGTCCACGGTACATGGGCTGGCACACGAATTAGTTCCGGTCCCATGTAAACATCGTATGTCGGCAAAGTGCCGACGGTGGAGGCTGGCGGTTCTTTTTCGGGAACCGTGGCCTCGGTGGTCCTGCTTTCCGGGGCGGTTGAAGTCGAGGCCACTGCCTCGGGTTCCTCCGTCTCCTTAGCACCTTTGGGGGCGAACACTTTCCCCAATTGGAGGAGGCGCCCAAACTGCGCCTCCATTTCCGGGTCTATGCGGTTGGACCCCACTACCGTTACCACGCTTTCGTCGCTCGACATTGTATTGCTTCCGATTGAATTGATCCGGAACTGAACCGATTCGGTCCGCGGATCCTGCTTTTAAAGCCGTGGATCCCGGGGAATCGGGGAATCGCTCCCTTCCTCAATTCTTGACGGGATGGTAGGGTATGGTTCCCCTCTGTCCGTATTATCACCAGAGACATGCGGAATGTGGATCAACACCGTTTTTGTGTGTAACTGTCGTTCTCACTTCCTTCTGTCTTTGTCAGCGGAATTCGGGATTTCTTATGTCCCGATAGCGTCGTCGACGTGTGTTGTCGTTACCGACACTTCCACAGGCAATTTACACAGACGTGTGATAGGACGCGTGTAAGTAGACGTTGCTGTGCGCACTTTAACTATACGCACACGCCTGTCTTTACCCGGGAATATTTCCTCGATTCTCCCCATTTCCCATTGATTTGGGGGGAGAAAAGAGGGTTTTGCACTAACACCAAATCGTTTGGTTTTAGCTGTGCGTGGGCGATATGCCACTTATAGCGGTTCTGGAGGTGCGTGAGATAATCACGCGTCCAATGCCTCCAGAGTTGCTCGTGGAATTTCTGTATCGCTCTCCAGCGGGTAAGGCGGGAGAGTTTTTCAGTTTCCACGGACTCGAGCGGAAGTGCATTTATCGGACTTCCGATCAAGAAGTGGCCCGGTGTAAGAGGCGCATAATCCTCAGGACTATCGCTTAAAGCGGCAATCGGTCGAGAATTCAAGCTCGCTTCGATTTTGCAGAGTAATGTCTGCCCGGGACGGATAGCGGCGGGATGGAGTGGCCCCGTCCCGCCGCTATGAGGCAGTGTGTCTACTGGGGGGACCGATTGTCCCCCCGGGGGATGGGCGCGAAAGCGCGGGCACGGGGAGGATACCGGAAGAATGCTTCGAGCGATTCCCGGTATCCTCCCAAAGCGTGCCGAAGGGTCACCGTGGGGTTTTTAGTGGGTAGGTCCCGCGCCTGTCGTTGTACGGGCGCGGGGAATCCCACACACCCCTCCCACCTCTCCCCAAGGAGGTGGGAGGGAGTCTTTCGAAGATTTTCCCCACGACAAAAAAAAAAAAAAAAAAAAAAAAGAGTAATGTCTGCATTTCCTCGCTTGTTGGCGCGAAATCGCCGAGGGTGCGTTTGAGGTGATGTTTCACCGATTTTACACCGGCTTCTTGCATACCGCCGAAATGAGGAGCACTAGGTGGATTAAATTTCCACGTAATACCCTTCTGGCCGCACTTATTGCGCATTTCCTGTGTATTGTACACGATATTGAAATATTCTCGCAATTCTCGATCCGCTCCGACGAAATTCGTTCCGTTGACACTGAACATGCAGGACGGAACTCCTCGACGGGCAATAAATCGATCCAAGGCGGCCAAAAATGCACTTGTTGTGTAATCATGCACGAGTTCGATATGCACGGCTCTCGTAGCGAAGCAGACGAATACTGCTATGTAAGCTTTGTGAGCTGCTTTTCCTCGACCGGCGGAGTCGCGGACACGGTATGGTCCAGCGTAATCTACTCCGCAGTTCGAAAAAACTCGTGCGACTGCGTTCCGGAATTAAATCCTGCATTATCTGCGTGGAAGCGGTTGCTTGCCATCTCACGCATCGTATGCAATTATGGATAACCGTACGCGCCGCGTTACGGCAACCGATGATCCAGAATTTCTGTCTCACCGTGTACATGGTTAATTGCAAACCTCCATGCAACGTATCAACGTGACATTGTCTTATTATCATGTTAGAAACATGATGCTTTGGCAGAATTGCCGGGTGTTTTGTTTCCCATGCAAGTGCTGCATTCTCCAGCCGTCCACCCACTCGCAAGACGTCTTTTTCGTCGAGGAAAGGGTTGAGACTTTTTAACGGAGACTTTGCAGGAATTCCCTTCCGCTTTTTTAAGCTTTGATACTCTTCCGCAAAGTGCATGCGTTGTAAATAGCGCACAATTCTTTCTGTTGCACGCTGTAATTCCGGTGCTTCGACAATTTTGGCATCGAATGACCGTCGCTCCCCGTCCCACGTCCTTTTTAATCGCAGACAGTAGGCGGTTACGCGGAGTAGCTTATCCCATTTGGAAAATCGGAATACAAAATCCCATTCCTTTTGTGGAGTTGCTACGAGGGTATGCGATACGCGCTTACCCTCCTCGGTCTCGATCGAAGCGGGCATTTTTGGCCAATTTTCTTCCGCTTGTCGAAGCCACGTCGGACCGGAAATCCAGAGCTCCGACTGAAGGAGTTCCGACGCGTCCACCCCACGCGAATTTAGATCCGCGGGGTTCGAGCGCGTGGAAACATGATGCCATTCAGCGTTCGGGAGTAATGCCTGGATTTTCGACACTCGGTTGGCGACAACCTTCCATGTCGATGCATGCTTCCTTAACCAAGCCAATGCAATCGTGGAATCTGTCCAGCAGATTACGCGGTGCACTTTTATCGAAAGTGACCGCTGCACGTGCACCACCGGCTCAGAGAGGAGTGCCGCCCCGTTTAATTCGAGGACTGGGATGGACTGCGTTTTAATCGGAGCGACTCGCGTTTTTGCCATCAGCAACGTCGTAAAAATTTCGTTGCTTATCGCCGTCACGCGTAAATACGTGACGGCCGAATAGGCCGCGAGCGAAGCGTCGCAGAATCCATGCAATTCTACTGACACCGTATCAGCTCCGAAACGTATCCATCTTGGAATTTTTAACTCCTTTAAGCTGCTCCAATCCGTACAGAACGCATTCCATGTTTTTTGCGTATTCGCGGAGATTTGATCGTCCCACTGGATTTTCTCCAGCCACTGAGACTGCATCAAAATCTTCGCGCGAATTACAACCGGCGAGAGCCAGCCGAGCGGATCGAAGAGCTTCGCAATTTCCGAAAACAAATTTCTTTTTGTCATCGGTGATGCCGAGGGTTGGAACCGTTGGAGATTGAAATAGAAATAATCTCCAGAAGGTATCCATCATAAACCGAGCACTTTTAGTTCGGAATCATCGAACAAAGTGAGGTCAACGGCGTGGGAGTGAGCGCTGTGGGGGATATTTCGCAATAATTGTGGCGAATTTCCTGCCCACTTCCTCAGCTCAAACCCGCCTCCTTGGAGGAGCTCGCAGACTTGTGTGCGGATTTTCTCCAGCAAGGATTTATCAGGTGCTCCCATGAATACATCGTCGACGTAAATGTCCTTCTCGAGAATCGGAGCGGCAAGCGGAAATTTCTTTCCATCCTGTTCCTTTAATTCGAGGAGGGTACGCATCGACAAGTACGGGGCGCACGCCGTTCCGTATGTAACGGTATTTAACTCGAACGCTGCCAGCTGTTCAGTTTCGGGTGCATTCCATACTATGCATTGAAAACGACGATCCTCTGGGGCGACGAGAATCTGTCGAAACATCTTCTCGATATCAGCCACCAACACGTATTCGTACAAACGCCATCTCGTTAATACCGAGGTAATATCGTTTTGTAATTTCGGACCTACGTGTAGGATGTCGTTTAGGGAGCGTCCACCCACTGTCCTGCTTGTCGCATTAAAGACGACCCGCAATTTGGTGGTCGCGCTGTCCGTTCGAATGACCGCTCGGTGCGGAATGTAAAGTCTTGTTTGGTCAATAGGTTCGATACGCGACATATGACCTAAAGACTCGTATTCCGCTAGAAACTCTGCGTATTCTTTACCGAGAGTCGGGTTCGTGTCCAGTTTCTTCCTCAACCTTGTGAGAGCGGAAAGAGCGATATGGAATGAATTTCCCAACGCTTCTTCCGGTCTCGGGTAATTGAGGGGGAGTCGGACTACAAACCGCCCAGTTTCGTCACGGGTAACGGTTTTTTGAAAGAATGCTTCGCACTCCTTTTCTGCTTTGGTATGCATGGAGGTTGCGGGAATTTCTTCCATTTCCCAGAACTTTCGAACCGCTTGATCCAGCGATTCGAGTACGGTGCAGTGCAACGACTGCACCGTGTTCTGCGCACCACTCGTTGCGTTTATCGGCCCGGATATCACCCAGCCGAATGTAGTTTCTTGTGCAATGGGACCTGCATCGTTTATGCGCCGGAATCCCGCTCGCATAATCTGCGCATATAAGTCCGCACCGATCAAAATTTCAATTGTTTGATTCGATGCGGGGTCGGGGTCGGCAAGCGGTAATTCCAGGAACGCTTCGTATCCGAGCGTTCCTACCGATGGAGTCGCGTAAGTCGTGATTTGAGGCACGACGTACGCATCAGCCACACACATCGGTTTCTCACCGTCTTTTGCGCCGAGACTCATTCCGACACTGTACTTTATCGATCGGGTTCGGTCACCGCTTTGGCCCGTCACCGTGGCTGGGGTTTTCCTCCGCGCGAGTTTGAGGTCATTCACCAAACTCGCGGATATGAAGGACGTTTCCGATCCTTGATCGAGTAGGGCGCGCGCGATTCGCGTCGTGCCATTTTTGCCGAACACTTTAACTCGGGCGGTCGCTAATAGCACTGGCCTCGGTGCGCCTGTACCAAAAGCGGTACAGTGCGACGTGGAGGCGGGCGTTGTTTTAGCACTCGCCGAAGTGTTGGGTTTCGGCCTCGATTTCGTAGGCCGACGGGATTGGTCATTAAGACGCCGCTCTTCCCGATTGCCGACCTCACTTTTTGGTAGCGGCTTAGTCGGTTGAGCTTCCCGTTTTACCTCGAAGTGCAGCAGGGAATGGTGCATCCCGCCGCACGTCGTACATGCCGTGGAGTTTTTGCACTTGGTCACCGTATGAGTGGTGCCCAAGCACTGGATGCACCACCGGCGACCTTTCACATACTGACTGCGCATTTTTACAGTCAATATTGCAAAATTTCTGCAGTTCGGCAAACTGTGCGGCCCGTTACAGAATCCGCACAATTGAGTGGGCGTTGTTCCAACCTGCCTGACGTTATCGGAACCCGTTCGTCGTGGCTGTTCAGCCTGGACGTTTTCCATGACAACGTTATGGCTTCTCACGTTCTTCGAGGCGGCGCTGACTTCCCACGCCGCGCTTCGATTACGCGTGGGTTTTGTTGGAAGCCCCAAGGCAGCTTTTCTGCGCTCCTCGTTCATGGAGAGCAAGGCACGTGACCGTTTGTCCACGAATTTCCTTACGTCCTCGAACGTAGGTTAATCGGGCGAGAGGTCTAGCGTTTTTTGCCATTCCAGCTCCATTTCGGGGGTGAAGTGTTGCTTCACCCAATGAGCGAGCAGCCAGTCTCGTTGCTGTTCTGGTGTGCCCTTTGTATCCAGAACAGCGATTGCTTGGGTGCAACCCACGGTCACTTGTTGCATGCTGGACAAGTCGTTCATATCGATGGGCTTCAGATATAGAAGCTTGTCCAGTAGTTTCCCAGTGACTATGCGTGGGAGGCCGAATTCGGTCTTCAGCCTCGTCCACGCTTCCGTGAAGTTGCGACCCACGACTGGAAGGGAAGCAACGATTGCTGCAGCCGGCCCCTCAAGGCAGGCATTTAGAAAATACAATCGTTGGATGTCTCCCAACGCAGCATTGTTAATTACCCCGGCGGTAAGCAGATCCTCAAAGTGTTCCCACTCTCGAGGATCACCTCCGAATTTGGGTATTCGCTGCTTAGGGAGCTCGATCGGTACGTTGCATGGTTCGACCGACACCGCTGGTCTTTTCTCAGCGGTGAGTCGGTCGATTTTCGTGTTTACGAGATCCATGTATTCGTGGAAATCGTTTTCGGCGGCTACGATAATATTCTGTTTAAAGAAATCGTAGTTTTGCCTTTGCGCCGGCTTTAAGAGCTTGCGCACGGCCGTGTACCGATCGTTTAACTCCTTTCATTGTGTTTTGGCAAAATCGAGCTTTTCCTCGAGAAGCCTCACCGAGTAATTCGATTTGCCCGTTTTCCTCAGGTTAGTACCCAATTTGCTTAGGCGATAGGTGATTTCGCACATGGTCTCTATGTGCTCATCAGCTTCCGTCCACATGGTTTCTTTAGCCACGGCCATTGTTGGGTTTTATCGAGGATTAATCAGCTCGAACTAACCCCTCACGTGGATACTCGACACGTGTGATTTACTGTACCTTTCCCTATTCCTCTCAACCTCGTGTTAAATCCGGCTCCAAGGACCTTTGTTAAAATAGGTACTAGTTCGTGCAAAGGTTATGATAAAACCTTGTCTCGTACCCTTTAACGAAATATGGTCCGGATCACGAGGAATTGGAAATTTGGGGGAAAGTGACTGTACAATTGATAATTTTCTTTCACCTAGTCCAACGGACTAGGGCGTTTATTTCAATGAAAAAAATTCAAAAATGAAATAAACAAAAATAAAGAAAATTTATTAAAAAAAAACAAACGAAGAGAAAAGAAATACTGGACGCCTCGCACTTACGACTCTCGTTTGCCCTTACGGCTCTCGTCTCGGTCTTCTGTAACAAAAGAGACCGAAATCCGTCGGTTAATACCTGACAACGCTCGGTGCGTTGTCTGACTCGCTCTAATCCACACGCTCCTTCTTCCGTTTACGGTAAACAGGAGCGGGATTCTTACACAGCGATACACAACTTAGTGGACTGTATTATTATTTCAACGTTTCAGATTTTGGAAACGTTGAATTGCAGATGGGGAAGACGAGATTCTAATCTCGATCTTCCCACTGCTGCAGGCTTGGTTTTTGCAGGAGAGGACAACAAGTGGAGGTTGTAAGGCTCCAAAGGTTGTCAACTCCGCGGTCCCTCGCCGTTCCCTGGTCCGTACGGGACCGGTGTGATGCAGAGCCTTAACTGCGCAGAAGCGACTGATTATTAAGGTTCTAACACCACGGTGCCCTTTGAACGTAGTTCTACGTCGAGTGTCCGTACCCACTGACGATCTGGAACCCACGCTCGAGCAGGTCGAAACCAGCCGAGATATTTACCCAGGGAATGCCAATAAGGCCCCTATCGGGTGTTATCCCAAACTTTTGTTTCGACCCTGGAAAACGACGAACCCAACCCAGGGAGTATGCAACAAAGTTGCCCTATAGATTGGGTTTTTGAACCGTGCAATAGCCAAGCAGAGAATCAAGAAATTCTCTCGGTTCTCAAACACGACCACTGATTTCAGCAATACATGTTTGTCCGTCACAACGGTGGCGATAATCAAGCACTGTTTAAGTGTAATCTGATTATATTCAGCCACCGATGGCGGGTTGTGAAAATTACTCAAATTATCGAGTAAATTTTCCCGTTCCTATGGTTCATTTACCGCGGAAATCGAGATATTCTCACGAAACCGTAGGGTACGAAATTCGACTTGGCGTGATTCTTTCGAATCCGCAGCAGTCTCTTTCTTGTACCGTTTCGGTTAAGTGGATCCACGATCGTATTAGACGAATCTAATTAATCGTATTTATCGATTCCGATAGATTGACGAGGTCGGCTCAGGAGATCTGCACTCGTCGCGAACCAGATAGCAAGTCCACCAGAGACATACCTGCTTAACCGTGGCCACGAGGGAGGGGAAATTTTCGTCTCGTGGCGCTATCTGGTCTAAGCTGTCTGTCTCTTATTAATTTTGAATCCTCTCTTCGTTTCGGCGTAGTAACACCTCTTATAGGAACCGTTACTGGGCCGATCGCGGAACTGTTATCGAATCTAAATACGGAGTTTTTCTATGCGGTATTGTTCCTGGAACATATTACGCCTCAGAGAAGCCTCTGGAATGTCGCGTAAACAAGGAACAACACCGTACAAGAAATGGCCCGTTTTTCTATCGATCACGCGATGGTTTAACCGACGTTTTTCGATTGCCGAATTAACGCGATATTTAAACAATAACAAAAATACTGAACTAAAAGAAAAATAACGACGGCTCCTACTGCGGCCTCGTCTCCTCTTTTTCAGTCTCCTTTTTTCAACTTTCTACTGCGGAGGCTTTCTGTAACAAAAGAATCCGCCTAATAAATATTTCTGCGGACAAGTCAACAATCGCGCGCTCGTCAGCTGTTTCTCGCGCTCCAGCGACAGTCTGGTGTGCTTGGAGGGGAGAGCTGGCTGGCTATCTAGCGCACTAGCTAGTGGACTGTATTTTCTTCTCTTTCTGGTCAATAAGATTCGTTTCCTACGATCTCACCGACGCGCACAACCGGGTAGACGAGGTTTTCCTCCGTTCTACCGGGTTCTCTTCGCAATGCCACGGACGGGAAACCAAATGGAGGTTGTAAGGCTCCAAGAAGCTAGATCCCGCGAGCACGCTCACCGTGCTGGTGGCGTGTGTACACCACCCACGCAAGAGGACATCTTGTCCTGATTCGGCTTCCTCGACGGCGGCTCCTCAGAAGCAACCTGTGGTATGCTCACGTGGTTGCCAAGCCGGCGATTCCTTCATTAAAGGAACGCCCGGCAGCCAGCCGTGACTACCTCGACGGAGGATCCTGTGACACGAGGAACTGGCCTGCGGCTCACCGGTTCAGGACTCAATCCCCTGCAACTCCAACCACCCTACGTTCACAGACCAGTGTGGTCGACTCACAGCTGGTAGTGGGTGTAGCGATGGAAGGAAGGCTCTTCGAACTCTTCGCTCCACCGTACGCTTAGGCTCTACCTATTGTCCTCTCACGACGGTATATTGGAGCGGGTTCTCCGACGCCCGATGCACGGAGAGCACCACGAGGTGATATCCTTTCTGAATATCTATCTTCCGGTTGCTCCTACGCCGTATAGCTCTAATCTGGTCGTTGGAACTTTTCACCCCACCGGTCGGTGTACTCTCAGTGGTACACAGGACAGGTGATTCCAGTGGGTTTCGTACGACCTCTACGAACGGTGAACTACCACCAGGCGATACCAGAATGTCGGTATCAGCCTTCCAGTAGCTCCAACCGGATAATTGGAAATGACTCAAGGCGATTCACACCGAATCTCCAACGTCGCAGTCGCGTCCACGAATTGCAACGTTCAATCTTTATCCTGCGTCTACGATCGCTTCACACTCGGCGTGCCTTGCGATCGCTGCAACGTCAGGTAGATTGTCCTTTTTCTGGGGAAAATCTCCAGTCGCTATGACGAGATTTTCCAATAAATTGTCTGTCCGCAAACTGATTCTATTACGAGGAGCGAGATCGACTCATCCTCCTCGGAGCTCGTAGGGAAATGGGAACACGACCGTCACAGGGTCCACTCTCGATCGCCGACGGCTCAAGAATGAACGGTAACGATCTGCAAGCAGCGACGGCCGCGGCCGGCTTCGTCGCGCAAGCGCAGAACCGGGTAATAACCACGAAAATAGCCGCGGTATATTAATCTGAACGATGGAAAATTTCCACATCAGCACAACTATCTAGAATTACGCGAATTCAATATAGATACAGGCATCGCGGCCGAGTTTCTACGTCTCGGACTCGCGCGATATTTAAACATACCGCCCCCCTTGCACGAATTGTGCAACACTAAGAGGACGCGGTTGTCCCGTACGGCAATGATTTTACGCGAACCAAGAAAGAGAGACGCGCACTTTTAATTCAAAAAATTAAAAAAATTTTTTAATAATTAAAAGTACTTACGGTTGTCCATAAGTGGCCTGCTGCAAGAACTTCATCGAGGTTAGCAGCATCTGGTCTGCCAGGGCTCGCGTGGTGGCTTCCACCGTCCGAAGATGGCCGGGATGACCGGGATGCCATCTGGCATTTTTCCCCGGCTGGGGCTTCATCGGCTGACGGGCCCCGCTGGGTCCCGGCTGCGGTTCCGCAGCGGGCTTTGCCTGCCTTCGCCTTCGTCACTTCCTTGCAGCCGCCTTGCTGCCGGCCTGCGCTGGTCCTGGCTGCTGTGGCGGCGGAATTGCCGCTGGCTGGACCGACGACGGAATCGGTTGTTGCTGGCCTGGCGGCTGGGCCGGTGCCTCCAGCTTCTCCGGTCGCCAGGCGCTATGTAGAAGGCGCCCGCCTGGCGCCCATCGAAGGACGTACATTCCTTCGGCGATCCGGGCGTTGTATCTTCCACCCGATTCGACAATCTGAGCCGGAACTCGGACCTTGTCCAGTCCCAATTTTATAACCAGCTCTGGCTCTGGTTCAGGCTTGTCGGCTTCGACCTCGTCCGCCAAGGACGGGTTTCTGGACTCTTCGGCGATCCGCAGAATCTGCCCGAACCTTAGATCAATCTTAGGATCTCCCGAGATCATGATCGTATTGTCTTCAGGGTTGCTGCGTGTGTCACTCATCTCGAAGCTCAGATTTAACTGAAGCCAATATGGCGACGCGTGGACCGCAGCATTACTCGGGTCGTTTACGTTGCTAGGCAACCCGTACCTCAGATTGAGCCTTAGCAACGACGGATAGATGGAAGTAGACACCGGTTGCTATGAACGTGGTGGTACTTCACCTTCCGAATTCCTCGGCAACAAAATCTGGAATTTCAGTGTTTCCTCGAAAGCGACGTTTCGTGGTAAATGGCTCGGCGAGTGCTTCTCGAGTCAGCCAATCACTTTTTGGTTCGCTAGTTCTAGTACGGAGCGAGGAATCGTGACTTTACAGCCACGTTGGGTTTTGTGCCAGAGAGAATCATACACTTAGATTGTTCACTATATCATTTAATCACAATTTACTATAACGATTACGATGATACACTGGACGACAATATAATTAACGACGGTGTTCGGTTGAAAGTACAAATCACAGTGGTCGAAAATTTACAACAAGAAAAGTCGTTAGCTGCGGACGCTTCGAACCTTTACACATATGGCTTCAAAACAAAAACGCTCATAGATCGCATGCTTGAAGGTCGATTTATACTATCCGTTTACGGCACGGCACTGCACGGTTCAAGCAAATGCCCTCTTGCGTTTCGGCACGTAACGTTTTGGTTCCGGCACGGCTCATCTGTCGAGACCTGACTGTTCAGGGTCGGTACAGCGAGCGGTGTTGCAGCGTAACAGTAAATTCATAAAGCCAGCGGATATAGAGTCACACCTTTCATAAACAATCAAGGTTTTTGCTTACTACCTAGTGCCCGTAAGGCGGCTATTTAATTAGTAAATTCACTTAAAATCTACATGGTTCTCCAAATCCAGTCGCTTTATGATTTTACTACCTGTAATAACATCGACGACCGGTGCCAGATGTTTTATGACCAGACTCAGGTACCGCGCGAAACATTTGGACACCAAGCGCTGACCCGGGCCCGTAACCTCCTCGCGGAAAAACCCAGGCCCGCAAAAAATTATTAAAAACCACTATTACATGCCGCCTCCCACCGACCAACCTCGCCGTTAAAATGATTGGCCTGTGTATTAGTAATGCAAAACTAATCAGCAACCGATACTTCCTCCCATGGCCTTGGATACGCCAGAGAGCAGATTGAGTCAAAAAATCAAACCGACAACACTGAGAAGGACACAGAACACGAATCAACAGACCGAAGACTTCATCTGGCGGACATCTCATATTGGAGCCTCCAAACGTATCCCCCTAAACAGTTCGCACAAAATTAAGTTGCCGTGCGACATTGTGCTACTGCACAAAACAAGCGGGTTTATGATATGGACGTGACTTCTCCGCTATTTTTGAGGATTAGGCTTTCAAGACATTTTTACTTGAACAAATCAGGATACGGTCATTAAGGAACCTGCAAACTCCACACGGGACTTGAAATCATTAGAGCTCTTCCTTGTCTCAATAGCGATTGACGTATCGTAAACCCGCGTTGGCGCACAGCTGCGGACCACCGGGGTCTCGCGGTCGTTGGGCATTTCCCAAATAAGTTAATAACAACGCAACGTTCTCGCTCACTCCTGCATGGTCTACCTGGACACGACAGCAGCGTGGGCGGGAATGTTGCAAATTGTTAGGAACCGCCCTGTCAAGGTGACAACGATAAGGATTGGCTTGACCAATCCTCCCTCCAGTAGGCAATGTTCGCCGTTGTCACCCTGACAGGGGAGACCAAGGTTTCCTTATGGGAAAAATCAAGACGGAGAGTTAGATGAATTTTGACAGAGTTACGCCTTCGCATTTTTAGTCTCCGCAAAAGTTCATTCCTTTAGTGTACGTTCGGTAACGACAATCGTGAAAAATTTTTAATCTGTGATTGTGAATTAGAAGAAGTTAAAAATGTTTTCACATTTATCCGTGGAAGATTTATGCTGCGTAGCGTTACTATTAGATGAAGAGGAAGAAAGGAAAGTGAGGAAACGACGTTTTTCGGTACATAACATGCTAAAAAGAAGAAAAATTGATGGAGAGTATTGGACACTATATGAACATTTAATGGATGATGAAGAAAAATTCTTCCAGTACTTCCGAATGCCCATTAATAGTTTTAATTTACTTTTGGAAAAAATTGAAAATTCTATTACTAAGCAAGACACAGTATTCAAGGAGGCTATATGCCCAAGAGAAAAACTGGCAGTATGTTTGAGGTATGTTTAATAATACAAACAATATAAAAATACAAAAACATTATTTATTCGTAATTAATTAATATAAAAATATATAATATAATACAATATAATAAAAATACAATAATATAAAAGTACAAAAATTTATTTATTTCTATCCGTCGGGTTTATTTGAAAAATTGCTATACGTATTTGAAGGAAGTACTTGGGTTTTGTAAATGTGGTGATGAAGATGGCAGAGGTGTTGTAATTAAAGTGCATGTGGTATGGTCATTTTTATTAGATAATTCCTGTAATTCTAGTTCTGAAATTATTGCGAAGGTCCGGGCCTTGGCTATTGCTTGATTATACGGAGTTAATTTATTTACTGTTGCTGCTAAACTTTTAAAAAATATTGTGTTACTGTCATCGATATTTCTATTTTGTAAAATATAATTCATTACTGTTTCGGATGCCGTCTCTGATTTTCTTTTTTTATTATTTTTGGATTTATTGACTATTGCGTGTATATTATCTGGGTTGGGCGATGAAATTTCGTTGGGGGTAAAATCAGTAGTTTCCTGCGCAATATCATTTACTTCTACATTTAAATTATCGGCTCTATCTAGTGATGTAATACATTCCCTTTCTTTGAAATATGGAATTAAAAAAGACATTTCTTCCTCGAATTTCCATTTTTTTATTTTTGTCGTGGCCTGCCCGCTGCTGGGATCTCTCCTTTTTTTTAGGGCTCTACGAAAGCAGTCTCGTAACAATATTTATTGCTTTTTGCAATCTTTAGCTGGAAAGATGAAATAAAATTAATAATTACCACGCATATAAGTATTGTAAACTTAATATATATATATATATATATATATATATATATATATATATACTGTTTTCCAGATTTTTAGCAACTGGTGATTCATATAAGACAATTGCATTCAGTTATCGACTAGGGCACACAACAGTATCACGTATTGTGATTGAAGTTTGCAATGCAATTATCAAACAACTAATGCCAGAATACATGAGTATACCCAGTCGGGAAAAATGGCTTGAAATAGCGGAGGAATTTTGGAGAGTATGGAATTTCCCCAATTGCATTGGTGCATTGGATGGAAAGCACGTACAAATTTTCGCACCACCTAACAGCGGCTCTTTGTACTATAATTACAAAAAAACATTTTCTATTGTGTTGTTGGCTTTGGTAGATGCCAATTACAAATTCATAGCCGTCGATATTGGATCGTACGGGAAGAATAGCGATGGGGGAATATTCAGCCATTCAAAATTGGGAAGGTGCCTTGCACAAAATAAATTGAATATACCAGAAGATGCGGAATTACCAGGTACTAACACTGTGATGCCTCATGTTATTGTTGGCGATGAAGCTTTTCCTTTGAAAAAATATTTATTAAGACCATATCCGAAATTACAAATCCATGATCCCGCCAAACGACAATATAATCATCGACACTCACGAGCGAGACGAGTGTCGGAAAATGCATTCGGAATTTTAGTACAAAAATTCAGAATTTATTTACGAAGAATGCAATTACACCCGCAAAATGTCGATAAAATTATTTTAACGACATGTATTTTGCATAATTATATTTTGTCATCTCGTGATTTTCGACCATTGGATATGGGTATGGAACCTGCGGAAACAACCATGCAAAGTCTCCCCTTGCAAAGTGGTAGCAATACTGCAACCGCGTTCCACGTAAGGGAGACATTTAAAGATTTTTTTAATACTGAACGAAACTAAAAATCTGTATCCTCACGAAAAATAATGAAATACATGTAATTATATGTTACTTACCGGTTAAATTTATAATTTTCCCAATGTCTCTCCAAGCAGCTTCCTTTTTCTCATTGTCACTGTATCCTCTTTCTTCCTGATTATATAAAAAACTATGTTGTCGCAACAACTCTATTAATTTCTCATGTTTCATACTTTGCGATTCCGTTGCACTCGTGTTTGACGTATTCATTTTTAACTGAGAAATTGTGTTTTTCGAGGGTATTCACGGTTTATATAAGTTCTGTTGTGTTGTTATTGGTTAAAAATGTTGGGGATTGGGGTGTACAATGTTTTAGCTTATTGGTTCGTGACAGTGGTAGTAGGTGTGGTTATTTTCTAAAATGGAAGGGGAAGTGCGCGAAGTACGAATTTTCTGTTTGGAAAGAAGGCTGGTGGTTCTTGGCATCGAAGACGTGGAGTCAAAGTAAATATACAATTTTAGCTAAATGGACAGAAATACGAGCGGATAAGGACCTTAGACCTTTTTTTTTGTCGGGGCCCTTGACTTCGAGCTTGCCCGAACCCAAACATTCTGTCAAAGAATACTGATCTTTGCCTGCCCGTACACGCAACGTGCCTGAACGTGCTGTAACGCTAGATATACACACTCTTATTCCAATACCCGCAATAATGTCTGCCTACTATCCGTTTACGGCACGGCACGGTTCGGTTCAGGCAAATGCCTTCTTGCGTTTCAGCACGTAACGCTTTGGTTCCGGCACGGCTCATTTCTCCAGACCTCACTGTTCAGGGTCGGTACAGCGAGCGGTGTTGCAGCGTAACAGTAAATTCATAAAGCCAGCGGATATAGAGTCACACCTTTCATAAACAATTAAGGTTTTTGTTAACTACCAGTGCCCGTAAGGCGGCTATTTAATTAGTAAATTCACTTAAAATCTGCATGGTCCTCCAAATCCAGTCGCTCTATGACTTTACTACCTGTAGTAACATCGACGATCGGTGCCAGATGTTTTATGACCAGACTCAGGTACCGTGCGAAACATATTAGTAATGCAAAACTAATCAGCAACCGATACTTCCTCCCATGGTCTTAGATACGCCAGAGAGCAGATTGAGTCAAAAAATCAAACCGACAACACTGAGAAGGACACAGAACACGAATCAACAGACCGAAGTCTTCATCTGGCGGATATCTCATATTGGAGCCTCCAAACGTATCCCCCTAAACAGTTCGCACAAAATTAAGTTGCCGTGCGACATTGTGCTACTGCACAAAACAAGCGGGTTTATGATACGGACGTGACTTCTCCGCTATTTTTGAGGATTAGGCCTTCAAGACATTTTTACTTGAACAAACTAGGATACGGTCATTAAGGAACCTCCATACTCCACACGGGACTTGGAGCTCTTCCTTGCCTCAATAGCGATTGACGTATCGTAAACCCGCGTTGGCGCACAGCTGCGGACCACCGGGGTCTCGCGGTCGTTGGGCATTTCCCAAATAAGTTAATAAAAACGCAACGTTCTCGCTCACTCCTGCATGGCAACCGCCCTGCCAAGGTGACGACGATAAGGATTGGCTTAACCAATCCTCCCTCCAGTAGGCAATGTTCGTTGTTGTCACTCTGACAGGGGAGACCGAGGTTTCTCTATGGGAAAAATCAAGACAGAGATTTAAATTAATTTTGATAGAGTTACGCCTTCGCAATTTTAGTCTCCGCAAGAATTCATTCCTTCAGTGTACGTTCGGTAACGACAGTCGTGGAATGTTTTTATACTGTGATTGTGAATCAGAAGAAGTTGAAAATGTTTTCACATTTATCCATAGAAGATCTATGCTGCGTAGCGTTATTATTAGTTGAAGAGGAAGAAAGGAAAGTGAGAAAACGTCGTTTTTCGGTACACAACATGTTAAAAAGAAGAAAAATTGATCGAGAATATTGGACATTATACAAACATTTAATGAATAATGAGGAAAAATTCTTCCAATACTTCCGAATATCCATTCATAGTTTTAATTTGCTTTTGGAAAAAATTGAAAATTCCACTGCTAAACAAGACACAGTGTTCAAAGAGGCTATATGCCCAAGAGAAAAACTGGCAGTATGATTAAGGTATGTTTAATAATACAAACAATATAAAAATACAAAAACATTATTTATTCGTAACTAATTAACATAAAAATATATAATATAATTCAATATAATAAAAATACAATAATATAAAAGTAGAAAAATTTATTTATTTCTATCCGTCGGATTTATTTGAAAAATTGTTATACGTATTTGGAGTGGAGGAAGTACTTGGGTTTTGTAAATGTGGTGATGAATATGACAGAGGTGTTGTAATTAAAGTGCATGTGGTCTGGTCACTTTTATTAGATAATTCCTGTAATTCTAGGGCCTTGGCTATTGCTTGATTATACGGAGTTAATTTATTTACTGTTGCTGCTAAACTTTTAAAAAATATTGTGTTACTGTCATCGATATTTCTATTTTGTAAAATATAATTCATTACTGTTTCGGATACCGTATCTGATTTTCTTTTTTTATTATTTTTAGATTTATTGACTATTGCGTGTATATTGTCTAGGCTGGGCGATAAAATTTCGTTGGGGGATAAATCAGTAGTTTCCTGCGCAATATCATTTACTTCTACATTTAAATTATAGGCTGTATCTAGTGATGTAATACATTCCTTCTCTTTGAAATATGGAATTAAAAAAGACATTTTGTCCTCGAATTGCCATTTTCTTATTTTTGTCGAGGCCTGTCCGCTGCTGGTTTCTCTCCTTTTTTTTAGGGCTCTACGAAAGCAGTCTCGTAACAATATCCATTGCTTATTGCAATCTTTAGCTGGAAAGATGAGATAAAATTAATAATTACTACGCATATAAGTATTGTAAACTTAATATATATATACTATTTTCCAGATTTTTAACAACTGGTGACTCATACAAGACAATAGCATTCAGTTATCGATTAGCTTTGGGTTCGATATCACGTATTGTGATTGAAGTTTGTGATGCAATTATCAAACATCTAATGCCAGAATATATGAGTATACTGAGTCGGGAAAAGTGGCTTGAAATAGCGGAGGAATTTTGGAGAACATGGAATTTCCCTAATTGCATTGGTGCGTTGAATGAAAAACATGTACAGATTTTTGCACCACCTAGCAGCGGTTCTCTATATTGTAATTATAAAAAAACATTTTCCATTGTACTATTGGCTTTGGTAGATGCCAATTATAAATTTATAGCTGTCGATATTGGATCATACGGAAAGAATAGCGATGGAGGTATATTCAGCAATTCAAAATTGGGAAAGTGTCTTCCACAGAATAAATTGAATATACCGGAAGATACAAAATTACCAGATACTAATACCGTGATGCCTCATGTCATTGTTGGCGATGAAGCTTTTTCTTTAAAAAGATACTTATTAAGACCGTATCCGAAACCACAAATCCATGATCCCGGAAAACAATATTATAATCATCGATACTCACGAGCGAGACGAGTGTCGGAAAATTCATTCGGAATTTTAGCACAAAAATTCCGAACTTGTCTACGTAGAATGCAATTTGTTAAAATAGGTACGACTTCGTGCAAAGGTTATAAAAAGACCTTGTCTCGTACCCTTTAACGCAATATGGTCCGGATCACGAGGAATTGGGAATATGGGGGAAAGTGAATATACTGTTTTATAATTTTCTTTCGCCTAGTCCAAGGGACTAGGCCGTTTATTAAAATTAAATACAAAAATTAAATGAACGTAAAGAAAATTAATGGAAAAAAGCAAAATTAATGAGAATAAAACACAACTGAAACGGAACTTTTATTTTCTTTTAAAAACAAAATTGCTGTGCTTAAGCAGGCTTGCCTTTACGGCTCTCGCCTCGGTCTTTTGTAACAAAAAGAGACCGAAATCCGGCTGTTAATAAGGAACAACGCTCGTCGTGTTGTCGGACTCGCTTCAATCCAGAGGCTCCTTACTCCGTTTATTGTAAACAGGAACGGGGATTTTCATCACAGCGATACGCAGCCGGGTTCGTGGATTGTAAATTTTGCGTTTCTGATTTTGGAAACGTTTAATTGCAGATGGGGAAGATGAGATTTTAATCACGATTTTCCCACTGCTGCGGAATTTTTACCCAGGGAATGTGCCAATAAGGCCCCTATCGGGTGTTATCCCAAGCTCAGATTCGACCCTGGAAAACGACGATCCCAACCCAGAGAATTTGCAACAAAGACGCCCTATAGGTTGGGGTTTTGAACAGTGCTATAGCCAAAAAGAGAATCAAGAAATTCTCTCGGTTCTCGTACACGACCGCTGATTGCAGCAGTACGTGTTTTTCGTCACAACGATGGCGATAATCAAGCACTATTTAAGTGTAAATTTGATTATGCTCAGCCACCGATGGCGGGTTGGAAAATTGTTCAAACTATCGAGAAAACTTATCCGTTCCCAAATTGGTTCGTTCACCGCAGAAATCGAGTTATTTACACGAAACTGTAGGGTACGAAATTTGACTTGGCGTGATTCTTTCGAATCCGCAGCAGTCTTTATTTCGTTCCGTTTCGGTTCAGTGGATCGACGATCGTATTAGACGAATCTAATTAATCGTGTATATGGATCTCCGACGGATAGACGAGGTCGACTCAGGAGATCCGCACTCGTCGAGAACCAGGTAGCAAGTGTCTACGAGACATACCTGCTTAATCGTGGGCACAAGAGAGGGGAAATTTTCGTCTCGTGGCGCTGTCTGGTCTAAGCTGTCGGTCTCTTATTAATTTTATATCCTCTGTGTAATTTCGGTGTAGTAACACCTGTTCTCTGAAAACCGTTACTAGGCCGTTCGCGTGATTCCTAACGAAAGTACGTTTGTAATTTTGCTACACGGCATTGCTCTGGAAACATATTACGCCGCAGAGAAGGCTCTCGAATGTCGCGTGAACTGAGAATAACCGTATAAGAAATGTCCTGCTTTTTCTATCGATCATGCGATGGTTTAACCGACGTTTTCAATGAACGAATTAACGCGTTATTTAAACAATATTTTTGTTATTAGTTAATCAATTCTATTATAATTTGGTATAGATAAACGTTATACATGTGTTCATTAACAGCAAAAAGTTTATTGCAAAATCTTACATGGCATCGTTTGATTTCAACAAATTTCTCCCATAAGCAATGAGGGTACGAATACTTACGGGATTAACTATACGGCCATGTCGTCGAGACTCGAAATTGTCTGTAGCTTTCACTGACAGCCGTAGTTGACAACTGAAGAAAAGGACAGCGAGTGGGAACGAGTGGGAGCGAATGAGAAAAAATAAAAGGCAGTCGAAGAAAAGGATAACAAATGAGAAAGAATGAACTGAAGTTGAAGAAACGGACTCTGTATGATTTTTCGTCTGCTCTGTCCATTTTAAATCAGCCACTTATTGAAATTATTAATATTTGTGTCATTCTACGACAAATGAATCACTTTTTGGACACTCAATTAGCTGATATCACGTTCCTCTTTAAATTTACAAGGTTTATTTCTACATGTTTCAGTGACATTTTTCAATTTTTTGGGCGAAAAATAGTTAAAACTGATGATACTGTATACTCTCAAACACAGTGGCTTTTAAAAAAGGTTGTCTCACGGTATTCATGGCATTGGCCATTCTGTTTGTTTCAAATGACAAAACGTGAAAGATGTTGAATTAGCCCTATTCGCCCCGTCCCCCTATACGCCTCGTCTTCGTCATTCGCCCCGTCTTCGCTGGTCGCCCCCTCATCACAACACGCCCATCTTTCTTATTCGCCCCGTCATCCCTATTCGCCTCGCCTTCCCTGTTCGCTCCGTCTTCGCTATTTGCGCCGTCTTCTTATTCGCCCCGTCTTCGCCATTCGCCCGTACCCATATTCGGCCCGTTATCGCTTGTCGCCCCGTCTTCGCTGGTCGTCCCGTCTTCACAACTCGCCCCGTTTTCGCTATTTGCGCCGTCCCCCTATTCGGCCCGTTTGAGCTGGTCACCTCGTCTTCCTTACACGCTACGTCATTCCTATTCGCCCCGTCTACGGCATTTGCCCCGTCTTTGCTATACATTCCGTCTCTCTATGCGCCCGTGTTCGCCATTCGCCCGTCGCCCTATACGCCCCGTCTCCCTATTCGTACCATCTTCGCCATTCGCCCGTAGCCCCTATTCGTTCCGTTTTCGCTGGTCGCGCCGTCATACCTATTCGCCCCGTTTTTGTTGTTCGCCCCGATTTCGTTGTTCGTCCCGTCTTCGTTATTTGCTCCGTCTTCGCCATTCACCCCGTCACCCTATTCTGCCGGGGTTCGCTTCTCACCCCGCTTCGCGTCGGCGAGGGCCTCGCGCAGTCAATGTTGTGCTTGGGGCACCCCTCGTACGACAGAAAGCCCTTCTGTGCCGTGGAAAACCATAGGTTTTGGACGTCCCAGCTTGTGAAACTGTCGGCCATCGCAGCTGTGAAGAGTTCGGGGGCGGCGTCATCCATAGTGATAGGACGTTAGTTGCTGAGGTCATCTCTTTCACCATTCTTGTGAATCCAGTCGATGTTGGGCTCTTTCCACAGTGAGGGAATCAACTCCACCGACCAATCGTCCAGCGGACGATTTTTTCATTCTCCTGAGTTAGTTGGACACCTCGGCTGCCCCGAAGGGCCTCTCCAAGGCTTTACTGGAACCCTCATCCTGCTGGTCGCGGTGGTGCGCCGGGAAGTGTATTGAACGATCCCGAACTGCGTACATCGAGCTAAAGTGCCCTTAGTCGATGTCCTTGGGCACCTGACAGTGTGGAGATTGCCCGGCTAGTACCTCCTGCACTGCCCGCTTGTGGTTCGTTCGAAACAAACGCTGGATTTGCGTTGCTTCCCGGACGTGGTCGGTCCGTGTGAGTGGAGCCCCGGTCGCTCCGTTGCAACTGGCGTCCCCCAGGGGATACCCCCCAAATTTTCCGCCGCATCCGGCCTTCTGCCCCCTCCCCCGGTAGCTCTTGCGGCGGCACCCCTCCCCCTCTCTCGAGCAGAAACACCACGAACCAAAGAATTCCGCCACAAGGGCGGCAAGGGCCTCGGAGCCTTCCGCTGTCTCCACGGCCTCCGCGACCGCGACGATTCGCGCCCTTTCGGACGCTTCCTCGACGGTGTCGCGTCGGCGAGGGGCAGCCACAGGCGTCTGCAAACCTTGGAGGGGTCCGCACCCTCTCCCTGGACGCTCCACGATTGTGTCGGGGTCGCGCGCCGGCCCATGCCTGCGCCCCCCGCACGTTCGCTGCGTCCGCGTACTTCCGGTCACCTTCGGGTCACGACGTGTGAATGATCTCCGGTTGGCAGCACTCTCGCGTCATCTCGTCGCTCGGACACAGCCCGGAAGCTTCTTCCCCTCCGCGGGATGGGGCATTCTAACGCTGCCGGGGATGTCGTCGGCGACGTTCTCCTCCCGGCCGGGGATGGGGTCACCAACTTGAGGAGGATAGTAACCGCATCCTCGCATGGCATCCCAGAGGTCGGAGCGAAAGCTCCCGCGGACCAAACACCGGTATGAATGTTTTGCGTGTGTGATTGTGTGTGTGTGTGGCCCGAGACATGGCATATTTGCCGCGGGCTTTACCTAAGGCTGCAGATTGGTCAGTTGGCTGCAGATGAGTCCTGCGGTCAACGTGGCCACCCGGCCGACGGCTTAGTCCCATGTCTCGGGGCCGCAGGCGCTGGTGACCAGGCGGCTGCGGTTGAGTGGGAATGCCTGTGGGAAGAGTGCCCCCCACCGGGATGGACCTGAAGAGGCACGACGCGGCGGGGGACTCTGTGATGTCTCATTAGAGTTCCCGGTCCCTCGCCAGGCGTCTGAGCGTGGTCACCGTGGGGTTTTAGCCGGTAAGAGTCCGGTACTACCATGAGGTGTCCATGAGGATTTCCCCACGTACAAAAAAAAAAGAGAGAGGCGGTGGTGTTGTTACGGCGGGGCTCGATCCAGGAATAAAAAAAAAAGGAATTTCTTATCCAGCTACACAATCCGCGTAAAGAATAAAGCCCTTTCGTCCACGCAGCACGTACGTCTACGTTTGACCGGGGAATTTTGTATGCAGTTAACGGGGCGTCACGCGTAATTGTTTGTTTTACCTATATCTTCTATTTTCTGGCGCGTTCAGGAGTCTGCCGTGTTGTCTCTGGAGGGATCCACCTCGTGGAAGCAGAGCCTCTGATCGTCAGGCGGGCTTTCGGGGATGCGTGTTGAATGGCCGGCGATTGTCTGGACAGGCGAATTCACAGGGTTCCTCGGCAGCTGGGTCGCTTGCAGAGGATGTTGACGATGGAGAAGGTCTTCCAAGGCTTGCAGAGGATGTTGACGATGAAGAAGGTCTTCCAAGGGTGGTTTGCACAAAATGAATTGAGAGGCGAATGTATTTTGTAGTGAAATAACTATATTCTGACACTTGAACTTGTACAAACTTAATTCTTATACGAGCCTTTGCACGACTCGTGTTAACAATGGAAAATGGTACAAAGACTGAGACTGGTTTCGGTGGTTGACAAAGATTACAAGATTCAGAGCTTTCGCTGGTCGGTGTGTATGGATTACAATATATTTCAGGCTCTTTTGACAATCGGATCAATTTGCTAACCTCTCAACTCTATGTTTCTGTTAAACTCTCAACTAACTCTTACGCGTCGCGTGGTCGCTTTTATATTCACTCTCGGGAGTGGGGAGCAGTCGGTATTCGCTACTCCGCTGAGTAGGGATAGTCACGTGGCCACGGTTGGCTCCGTGTAGTGGGGGGTGCTTGCCTGCTTGCGCCGTCGGATAAGGCGCGCGTGTACGAACCTCGGTAGTGGAGGGGGGTCGCGCGTGTATCGGCAGCTACGTGCTGCCTTGGCGAAGGGTTCGCGCGTCTTACAGAATAACCACAGAAATGCTTAATGGTAGACATACAGATTAATATGCTTGTAATGCAATTGCCTGATCAACGTATATCGGAGATACAGAAGGGTGTGCAGAGGAGTCGACGGGCGTAGCCTGACGTTACATCCCCCCCCCCCGGAAAAAGAAGCTCAGCCATGTTAAGCTCTCTTGCTAGCTAGGCGGAGAGCGAACGAGAGCGAGACGGGTATGGTATTCTTATTCAACTGATTACCATAGGAATGCGTTCTGTTTACAAAAGCCTTTTTCTTTGGTGTTCACGGAGGACGGGGCTGGGGTTGGTTTCTGATGACGTCCTTGTATGTGGGGTGAGCTGGTAGTCCATTCTCTGCGGTCTATCCGGTTTGTAGGCGTGTTGATGCCTGCTGCTTGGGAGCGGCTTTGCTCGTTGATTGGTGAGGGGGCGTGGTGTTTGCCACGCGCCTTGCACTTATGCTGATCGTTGAAGGGGGTGTGCCTCGGTTTGAGACGGGCGGGTTTTCGAGGGGTTGTGCTTACTGCTTCGCAGGAGGTATTTCTCCTGCATCCTCTGCCGCTGGTAGCGCTGATGATGGATCTCCGAGCAGGTGTCGCAATCCTGCGCTGCCCGGGCTGACAATATATCCTTGCCATTGTTGTCACGATGTTTCATTATGATGTGAGGTGATAAGGGACTTGTTTCCCTCATCGTCATACATCTCTACGCTGCTCGCGTGGAGTTTGATAAATGAATCGTTTCTGGCTCGCCGTTGTTGGATGTCTTTGGCTGTAGTGCTCCTTGCAGGAACTCGGGTTGGGTAGATGTTAGAAAATAAATGTCACTGGATATAGAAAATACTACGCATCCTCGTGCTCTCGCTGTTTCGAAGTCTTAGATATTTTTAACGTATTCGTATGAACTACTCTAATTTTTCTTTTAAATTTTATTCTTACATTACTCTTATCTATTACTTCGGTGATTACGTATGGACCCGTATATTGGTCGTCTAATTTTCCTTTCTGGGGTTCTTTCAGAAGATAAACGCGGTCGCCCGTTTGGAAGTTGTATACATTCAGTTTCCGGTCGTAGTACGCTTTAAATTTCGTTTTCGCTTTGTTTAGATTCTCTTTCGAAGTTCGTCGAAGTACGCTGTGTACGTCTCGTCGACCGTATCTAATTCGAGGGGCTGGGCCGAAGGGAGCCGGGCAAGTTTTCCGAAAACTAGTTCATGTGGCGTGTACATCGTGCCTTCGTGTACGCTTGTGTTGTATGAAAAGGAGGCTAAGTCTAGCCATTCGTTCCAATTTCTATTTTTGCCGATAAAGTGTTTGAGGTATTCCGTCAAGACTGCGTGGGATCTTTCGATGGATCCGTTTGATTGAGGATGAAAGGCTGTTGTTTGCATCTGCGTTATCCGGAATCTTTTAGCTACGATTTTCATTAGTCTACTTGTAAAATTTGCTCCCTGATCTGTTAGAATTGCTTTCGGAGCGCCGAATCTACATATGAAAGAATTTTTGAGGGAATTAGCAATATCGACGGACATGGCCTGTTTTAAGGGGATCGCTAGTGAATATTTCGTTAGGAGGCATTGCATTGTTAGTATATATACGTGTCCGGCGGGAGTGGAAGGTAAGGGACTTACTATGTCCATGGAAATTTTGTCGAAGGAAGCGCCCGGTGTATCGGTAAGCGTCATTGGTTGTCGTGTTTTCTATCGCGTTAGTTTTTTTAATTGACAGCTGGTACAGTCTTGGATAAAAGTTTGTATCTCTTCCTTCATTTTCGGCCAGTAGTATCTCTGTCTGATTCTACTGTAAGTTTTGTTAACTCCTTTGTGACCGCCAAAGGCAGATGTGTGATTTTCTGTAATAATGTCTTGCCGAGTATTTTCCGCGGGGATTTGAACTAGGCTTTGGCATACTATGATTTTGCATGTGGTTTCTAGGAAAATTAGTAGGAGTAAGTCGCGGATTTTTGTCCATGGAATGTGATCGATACGCGTTTTTGCCATACTGAACGTAGGTAACTGTAACTCTCGTACGACGTCTAGAAGTGATTTCAACGATTCAGTGAGGATTTCCGGATCCAGTGGTTGGTGTGTGTTATTTTTAATTGGTAACGCGATGTGGTATTTTTGATTTCTTTTTGTTACTTTGGCTCTGGCTAAGATGGCGTCTGTAAATTTAGTTAGTTTATTGTTTTTAGAGAGTTCATTCGCGCCTTGATCGATTGGTTCACCGGTGATAGTTGTGAAATATACCAAATTATCGTTTCTCATAACAAGTTTGTCGCGGGTTTCTATGATGCGAGTTCCGTGCGTTTTCGTTTGTCGATAAGGAATAATTTCTGATTCGAATATTTGTTCGTCTGAGTCGCTCGTGTCTGTACTGTCTATAATGTATGTTGTCGCAGGCGTGTTTTCGTGGGACGTTTGCAGGGACTGGTCTTGCGAAGAAAAAGGAGAGGGATTCGCGTCGCTGGTTTGAGGGTTGGTGGGCGAGAGAGGCAATGGAGGGGGCGTTGCCTCCCTGATTTCTGGGTTTTGGGGGTTTTCGCGCGGTGCTGAAAAAATTGATTCGTCGGAACTGGAATTGGCGAGAAATAAGACTTGCGCGGGATTCCTGGATAATGCGTCTGCGTTTAAATTTATTTTTCCCGATTTATACTTGACTTCGTATTCGTATTCGGCTAGTTTTAATCTCCAGCGTAGTAATCTGGAGGAAGGATCTTTGACGGAGTGCATCCACACAAGCGGTTTGTGGTCTGTGATAAGCGTAAATTGTCGACCGTATACATAGGGTCGGAAATATTGTACCGCGTATAGAATGGTCAGACATTCCTTTTCTATTGTGGAGTAATTTAACTCTGCCCCGGTGAGCAATCTGGACACGTATGCGATTGGTAAATCTCTTCTCGATATTCCCTGACTCAGCACTCCTCCTATCGCGTATCCGGACGCGTCGGTCGTGATGTTGAATGGTTAAGAAAAATTAGGTTATTGCAGGATCGGAGACGTGCACAGCGTATCGCGCAAGCATACGAACGCGTTTTCGTGTGCGGGTGACCATTCGAACGGTGTATCTTTCTTTAATAAATTCGTAAGGGGTTTCGCTATTTTAGAGAATTTAGGTATGAACCGCCGGTAGTAGCCTGCTCGGTCGAGGAATTGTTTTACGTTTTTCGGATTTTTGGGTCTCGGAAAGTTTTTCACGGCGGCGATTTTATGAGAGTCGGGCTTGACTCCGTTTTCGCTTATAACATGGCCCAGGTATGCCACTTCCTTTCGAAGGAACTCACATTTGACCGGTTGTAACTGGAGATTCGCCTGCCTGAGTCGCTTACAAAGTTTTCTGAATTTTACGGAATGTTCCTGGTAAGAGCTAGCGTATCGTACGATGTCGTCCATGTATACGAACATTTCGTTGCCTTGTAGGCCCGAGAGGGTGGAATCCATTACCCTTTGGAAAGTGGCTGGCGCGTTACATAAACCGAAGGGCATGCGCGAGAATTCGAAATGGCCGTACGGGGTTGAGAAGGCCGTTTTAGGTGCGTCTGCATCGTCTATACCTATTTGATGAAAATCGCTCGCTAAATCGAATACGCTGAAAAATTTCGCTCCGCCGAGCTGATCTAGTATTTCCGTGATACTCGGTAACGGGCACGCGTCGGCGATGGCTTTTTCGTTCAAAGCTCGGTAATCGATTACGACTTTCCAGCGTTTGTTGCCCTTGCGAGTCCGGTTTCTTGGGGACGACCCATAAGGGAGAATTGTAAAGCGATTGAGATGGTTTAATAATATCATTTTTCAATAATTCGTTAATTTGTCTATTAATTTCTTCCTTATGGTACGGTGGGTGGCGGTATTGCTTTACATTTATTGGAATATCATCGGTAGTCGAAATTTTATGTTTGACTAGATTTGTTTTCCGAAGCGGTTCGTCGGGAAGATGGAAAAGATCTGCGTTTTCTTTTACGAGATTTTGTACAATTATGCGTTACTCGTCGTTCAAGTGTGCCAGGCGCAAGAGAGGGAGGATTTCGTCGTATCGCGATTTAGGATTTTGCCCCGTCGTTCTAACCCGGGCTGATTCAAAGAGATCCGCGGATACAGGGGAGTTAGAAAAATTTCCCGACGCTTTCGGGGATACAGCGGATTTAGTACAATTTCCCGACGCTTTCGGGGATACAGCGGATTTCGAACAATTTCCCGACGCTTTCGGGGATACAGCGGATTTAATCAAATTTCCTACGCGTTCTTTGTGGTGATCGACGCGTATTTTGGCGGCCGAAGAATTCTCATTTGCTTTAGAGGTGACATCATTGCCCATGGATATCGAGAATATTTTAGATAAGGAGAATTCTTCGTCGTCGATGGAGTCTATGTTTATTTGGTCGGCGGCCGCGAGGTATTCGCTGACGTCAAAGTCTTCGAGCGCAACGGTTGGCGTTGCTATCTCGATGTCGTGGTCCGTCGTGTTTATAATTCGGGTGAGAGCGCGTCCGTGCTCGTTCCGAACTATAGAGTTACCGAGATAGAGTCCCGGTTCGATATTGATTCGGGAAATTATGCCTTCGGCGACGTTGCCGCTTAATACCCTGATCGCGATGACTTTATTTGTTCTTGATCGTGTCGGCGATCGTGTCGGCGTTAGAAAACGGAATCGAATGATTATGCCATTTTAGGCGTTGCTCGGTGTATAATATTTCTGCGGCGCCGTTGGAGAAAGCTGAACCCAATATTCCGGAGGCTTCGATAGGAAAATCTGGACTGACTACATGGAATTTGACGATTTTATCTAGTATTTCGATATTTGTTGAGCCGATAGTGAAAACTGTGCCCTCGGTGATTTCGTGGATTTTTAGCGTGTCTCGTTCGTCTATTAAGGTGTCCGGATGTAGGGTGTTGATTTTAATGAGGTTTGGCTCGGAACCGGTGTCGATCATAAAAATATTTTCACGATTGAATTTCGGGGAATTTAAGCTGACCGTGGGAACGAACGATTTCGTATTTAATTTGACTGTTGTGACTCGAGCGTTGCTGGCTCCGCGTGGATCATGTGTACCGGATTTCCCGATTCTATTGCGGCCTTCCGACTGGTACCCGGTTTTTGCGAAAGGCCGTTGTCGTTTCCCGAATTAATTTTATTATAATATTCGCGTTTCCGACACTCGTGGATTTCGTGGCCTACGTTTTTGCAGTACCTGCAGGTTTTAATTTTGTCGAATGCGGGTCGGTTTTCGAAGTATTTCGGCGGGTATTGTCTAGAAGGGTCGCGTCGCTCGCGCTCGAGTGGTTTATTGGAGTCGTTCAAGTGCCTCTGAAAATTGGTACCCGGCCGTGCTCGGAATGAGTCACGCTCGTCGGGGTTTTCCCAGCAATTTCCTACGTGGTGGCCTGTTCGCCCGCATCGCGTACAACTTTGGATAAAATTAACTTTTCGTTCCGCGTTTGGGAGGTTGGTTCGTCTACCTGAGCCGTACCTTTCTTTGTCGAGTTCGTGCCGTTTGAATAGAATTTTTGCGTTCGAGAATGCGTCCGCTAATGTATGAATTTCAGAAGGATTCATTTGATGCCGAATTTCAGGAATTAAACCGTCTATGAAGCATTTAAGCGCAAAATTATCTACAATATGGCGAATTTTATGTCTTTTACCCGGTTGATGAAATTTAATACGTGCTTGTTCGGAAATTGAAATATATTGGCTAACTCGCCGCGGTAATGTTCGACGGATTTCGTGGGACCGAAAGATTCGCGGAGCAAATCGGAAAGTTCCAGAATGGAATTGTAAAGTTCGTCCTCGACGGCGAGGTACGCTTGTCCCGTAAGGCGATTCGCGACGAGTTTCGTGAATTGGTTTTCGGCGTACGATGGTAAAATGGCGAGCGCGCGTTTACATGCACGTAAAAATTTAGAGACGGACATATTGTGTCCATCGAAAACGGGTATAGATTCCATGGCTGCGCGCATCGAATAATTGATCGGCATAGAACTTTGGGAATCGCTGTGGTCTCGCGGGAAAAAATTCTGCGCGTTTACGTCTAATTGATTTTGATTCGCGCGTCGGCGTTCGTGCCTGGAGGAAAGCTCGCGGGTATCGGCGTGGTAAAAATTGGCGAGTTCTTCACCGTGCACGGGCGGGACACGAGGGGTCGTGTTTCTATCGCGTACTTTTAACGACTCGATTTCTAGTTCGCTTTGTAAGAGATTTAGGCGCGCTTCGGTTTCGCGGATTCTGGCTTCGTCGTCGCGCAGTTTACGCGATCTCAATTCTAATTCCTCGTTCACTTTCGCGACGTTTGCTTCCTCGTGTCGGATTCTACGGGTTTCGACACTAATCATTTCGAACTGGCCGTTCGCGAATTTCTCGGAGGCTTTAACGCGTTCGTCGTCTTCGCGAATTTTACGTTCGACTCCTACAATTCCAAGAGCTCGGCTTCCGTGATCGCGGTTTTGCTACGCGTGGTGGCCATTTTGTTAACGATCTTCACGAAATTTGGGCTAATCCCACCGCTGTCACCAAATTGTTACGTCGGGGCTCGATCCAGGAATGAAAAAAAAGGAATTTCTTATCCAGCTACACGATCCGCGTAAAGAATAAAGCCCTTTCGTCCACGCAGCACGTACATCTACGTTTGATCGGGGAATTTCGTATGCAGTTAACGGGGCGTCACGCGTAATTGTTTGTTTTACCTGTATCTTCTATTTTCAGGCGCGTTCAGGAGTCTGCCGTGTTGTCTCTGGAGGGATCTACCTCGTAGAAGCAGAGCCTCTGATCGTCAGGCGGGCTTTCGGGGATGCGTGTTGAATGGCCTGCGATTGTCTGGACAGGCGAACTCGCAGGGTTCCTCGGCAGCTGGGTCGCTTGCAGAGGATGTTGACGATGGAGAAGGTCTTTCAAGGGTGGTGTGCACGAAATGAATTGAGAGGCGAATGTATTTTGTAGTGAAATAACTATATTCTGACACTTGAACATGTACAAACTTAATTCTTATACGAAGCTTAGCGCGACTCCTGTTAACAATGGAAAATGGTACAAAGACTGAGACTGGTTTCGGTGGTTGACAAAGATTACAAGATTCGGAGCTTTCGCTGGTCGGTGTGTATGGATTACAATATATTTCACGCTCTTTTGACAATCGGATCAATCTGCTAACCTCTCAACTCTATCAAACTCTCAACTCTATGTTTCTGTTAAACTCTCAACTAACTCTTACGCGTCGCGTGGTCGCTTTTATATTCACTCTCAGGAGTGGGGAGCAGTCGGTATCCGCTACTCCGCGTGTAGGGAAAGTCACGTGGCCACGGTTGGCTCCGTGTAGTGAGGGAGCTTGCCTGCTTTTTTTTTTTTTCTTTTTTTGTCGTGGGGAAAATCTTCGAAAGACTCCCTCCCACCTCTTTGGGGAGAGGCGGGAGGGGTGTGTGGAATTCCCCGCGCCCGTAGAATGACGGGCGCGGGACCTACCCACTAAAAACCCCACGGTGACCCTTCCGCACGATTTGGGAGGATACCGGGAATCATTCGAAGCATTCTTCCGGTATCCTCCCCGTGCTCGCGCTTTGCGCCCATCCCCGGGGGGGGGGGGGGACGAACGGTCCCCCCGGTTGACACTCTGTCTCATAGCGACAGGACGGGGCCACTCCATCCCGCCGCCATCCGTCCCGGGGAGTGGTCCGAGGACCGACCCCTGCGGAACCCCGCAGTACACCTCCCTCTGCATATCACCATCCCGGCCCGGATACTCGATCCACCTGCGGAGATAATCCCCGACGACTGCCCTGAGACACGCGGGGACCCGATGATATTCGAGCCCCCTCCGTATCTCCCCCCAGGGAAGGGTGTTAAACGCGTTGGCAATATCCAGCGATACCGCCAACGCCAACCCTCCCCGGGAGACGGCCGACTCCGAGAGGGTCCTGACCCGACTGATCGCGTCGACCGTTCACCGTCCCCCCCCCCCCCCCCGGAAACCGTACTGGCAGTCGGCCAGGCCCGGAGCACCCTGCGACAGGTGCTCGACGATGCAGGCAGCAATCACTCGCTCGAAGAGCTTGCCCACCTCGTCGAGGAGACAGATGGGCTGGTATGCGGATAGAGACTCCGCGGGCCGACCCTCCTTCCGGAGGAGGACCATCCTCGCTATCTTCCAACTGGGGGGGAATCGCTCGTCCCTCAGGCACCGGTTAAACAACCGCCTGAGGTTAGCTCCAAGGACGCCGTGGGTTAAGACCCAAACCCGGCCGGGTACACCATCCGGACCCGGGGCCGTGTTACGCGCCCCGAGCCGTCTGATGGCCGCGGCCATCTCCCCCTGCGTGACCCCCGGCTCGGCCACCCACTCCAACGGGGTCGTCGTCTCTGCCGGAGGACGTGGTCCCATCTCCCCAATTGGGAAGAGAGTATTGACCACATCCTCCAGCAGCCGGGGGTCAAGACCCTCGGTGACGGCGGGCGCCCACGAGTGGAGCTTGTTCAGCTCCACCTTATAAGGGCGCCCCCAAGGGTCGTCATCAAGTGTCTCAAGGAGCTCCTTCCATGCCCAGGTCTTGGCCCGTTTGATGGCGACCTGCAGAGCCATCCGCGACATGCGGTATGCCTCATACAGGTCATCTGCCCTCGCACGCGCAACGCTATCGTCTCTCTGTAGACGACGGCGCGCGCGGGTGTACTGGCGTCGGGCGCGGACACTCGCGTCTCGCATTTCCGCGATCGCGGCCGACCACCAGTACACCGCCCGGCGAGGAGAAGCCCGCCCGACCCGGGGCATCGCCGCGTCACATATGTTCGCGACCATCCCACCGAGCCGGGCGACCTCCTCCTCTATACTCGGCAACTCGGCTGCCCCCTGCGGCCAAGTTGCAGCGAGGGCAGCTGCCATCAGGGCGTCCTTGTCCAGGCGCCGAAGCGCCCAGCGGCGCGGTGGGGTACAACCCGGACGGTGGTGTCGGGATGCATGCCCCGCAGCGGCAGAGACCTCCATCCGGATATATCGGTGGTCCGAGAGTGTCTCTGCCCCCGCGACCACGTGCCACCCCGACACCATGCGCACGTCGTTGGGGGTCGCGAATCCAACATCCACGATAGACCCCCCATATCGCCGCACACACGTGTGCTCCGACCCCCGGCACAGTAACCGAAGGTCGAGCCCCGCTGCCCAGTCGCCCAGGATCCCGCCGCGAACGGAAGTCCTGGGGGACCCCCACGCCACCGACTTGGCGTTGAAGTCCCCCAGGACCAGCACCGGCCGGGCCGCGCAGCGCTGCACGCATGCCGTGACCTCGGCTAGGTACTGCTCGAACGCGACGTGACCGCTGCGAGGCGAGATATAGCACCCCACTACGGCGACTCCCCCCCAGTCCACGGCGACGAATCCCCGACGGCGTGCCAGCATGGAGAACGGCGGGGTCCCGTCGCTACCAAGCCGTCCACGTCGCCCACCCAATGATCAGGGACGCGGTACGGCTCGGCGGCGACTGCCAGGCCAGCCCCCCACTCTGCGAGGACTTGGGACATCATATCCTGTGCCGCGCGGCAGTGGTTGAGGTTGGCCTGGAGGAGGAAGCGGGGCGCCATTAATTACCGACCGCTCCAGCCTCCTCCCGGCTTTCCGTCCCCGTGGCGCCGGAACCGGAACGGCCCGCCTCTTCCGCTCCTTCCGGGTGGGGGGAGAGCACTTCCTGCTCCCCAGCCTGTGGTCGGCTGGCATCCCCCTGTCCGCACATAGCGGGCAGTGGTGGGCCGCCGAGCACTGACTCGCGCGGTGGTCCTTCGCCCCGCAGCGGTAACATTGACCGCTGCGGTCCACCGGCGAGGTGCACCACTGCCTCACATGCCCCAATTCGAGGCAGAGGTGACACTGGAGCGGGCGCGGCGCGAGTATCTCCACTCGCGCCGAAACCCACCCCACCAAAACCCTCCCGGATTCCGCCAATTTATGGGCGGCGGAGAGGGTGCAGCGGGCCCACACGGACCCCAGGCCGGAAGGAGATCTCTGAATCTCCCCGACCCGCAAGTCCCCCTCAGGGCAATCCCCCGCCCTTGCTAGGGCACGCGCCACGTCCTCCGCGGTGACCGAGACGTCCAACCCACATGCGCATCTCCGTGCGCTTCGTGGGCCGGGCGACCCGGACACCCCGCTCGCCCAGCTGCTCCCGGAGCCTCTGGGCGAATCGGTCCGCCTTCACGTCGCCGTCTTGACCGGGGATCTCCAGCAGGAGACCCCCGTTCACGGCCTGCTTCGCCCTCACGGAAGCGATGCCAAGCTCTTCCAGGGACACATTGTTCCTGGCGAGCCGAATCGCCTCCGCGAGGGTCAGGTCGCCCCCTGCGCAACGGTCAGCGCTACCGCTGCCGTTTTAGGGGGGCGGCCAAGTCGCGCCTTCGCGGCATTTCCTATGGCCGTGGGCGGCGGGGGCGGAGGCTGCGCCTGCGTGGCCTTCCTCGCCGCCCTCCTCGCCCTCTGCCACACCACCACGCTCCACGACACCCCCCCTTGGGGCGGTGCCGCGGAGGACGCGGGAACCGGGACCACGGGTACGCTTCCCACCTTGGGGGTCACGACCCGAGGCCCCGAAGTCGCCACGGAGGGCGGAGCCTTCGCACCCCCCACCTTCGCCTTCCCCGTCCGTGCCGGCACTGGTCGGGGTGGCACCACCCTCCCGCTGACCGCTCTGCCGGGGAGGAGCTCCTCCCGGAAAGCGGCTAGCCTCTTGTCAATCATGTCCCCAATCCTCCTTAGGAGATCGTCCTCTGAGGAGGACGGGGACCTCTGCGCGGGCGGAGTGCGGGTGGAAGGGCCCGTGGGGGCCCGCACCACCTCCGCCGCACTCCGCTTCATAACCACCGCAGGAGGGCGCGGCGTAGGGGAGGGTGGACAGGAGGGAGGGCTGCACTGTTCCAGCGCGCCTCTGCCCTCAGCCTCCCCCGTCGCTCCTCTTCCAATAGGAGCTGCAGACGGGCGTTCTGCCCGCTTAGCCCCTACGCCGCGTCCTTCATCATTTGGGCAGCCTCCCTCAGAGCCTCTGCCCCGCCGCTCTTCTGCCCCTTAAAAGAGCACGCAGCGGCCACTTTCTCCACTCGTCTCAGGGACGAGGAGATCCTCTCCGATATCTCTTCGGTCACCTCGTCCCTGAGGCAACTCATCCGGACAACCGGGCTCATCGCCCTGCCCACTCCATTGACGGCCTGCCCCGTCATCTTTCTCTTAGAGCCTATGAGGCTCCTGGTGGAGGAGAAGGACGAGACTGACGCAGTCTCGTCGTCCTCCTCCACCCTCCACGAAGCCGGGCCAGGCGCTGGGAGCGGCGCGAGCGCCGTCACTCCAGCCCCAACACTGCCTAAGTCCTCCCCCACTGACTTACCCAGTCCCATCCCCGTTTTAATTTTGAACTCCATAGTATTCCCACGAGCAGGTCGGAAGATAAGGTCCGCCCGGGCAGAGCCGCCTTACCCGGGTAAGCCTATATACTCTGGGGGTTCGGCAGGTGCCCCGGAGGTGGTCGCTTGGGATTGGGCCTCCTCCCCAAACCATACATCCCATCGCCGCGCACCATAACTTAGGATTGGAGGACGATTTTATAGAGTCGCCATACTCGCGGTCCCGGGCGGTTAAGCCAAGGCCGCCGTTCCTCCTGCCGTCACGTACCATTCACAAAACCAAAAAAGGAATAGTGAATGGGTCGTTGCGACGACCAACAGGAGGCTTACGGTGTGATTAGCATCAAGTACCTCGGGGTCGCTACGCCCCGTACTGCGCCGGAGACCTGGCCGGACACAGCCCCTGAGGGAGCCTGAACGCTCCTTGCGCCGCACTCGCCGAGCGACCGACCGCTCACCGCGCCATCCTCCGTAGCCATAAGTTTGTACACAGACTAAGTTAGTAATAAATACGCTTCAAACATCAACCCGGCCTACGTCACTCACCGCAGCGAACCCTCGACCGCCGACTGAGTCGGCACCTGCCACCTTCCTCCGCGACCCCCACGAATCGGACCATCCACGGGGGAACGGTCACAACTGTACCAAGAAGACCATAGATAACAGGGCTACCTGCCCTATCAATTTTAATATTCCTGACGACCCGCAAATGGATTTTAACTCTAATTTTAATTTTAAGTTAATAGACGAGGGCCGGGGCAGTCCAACTAATACGCCCGGATCAAACCGGGGTTCTGTTTTTAGAAGGACTCCGGCCCCCAGTGGTGCGACCCCTGCGGTCGATAGGAGAGACGCCGTCGTGAATCGGAGGCAGACAGCGACGAGGGGGCGCGGGAGTGCTCCCAACCCAGTAGCATTCACACGTCGTGACTAGATGGTGACCGGTGGTAGGCGGACGCAGCGGGCGTGCGTGGGGCTCAGGCATGGGCCGGTGCGCGACCCCGACGCAATCGTGGAGCATCCAGGGGGAGGGCGCCCCCCCCCCGGGCGAGCGGACGCCTGTGGCTGCCCCTCGGCGACGCGGCAGCGCCGAGGAAGCGTCTGAAAGGGCGCGAATCGTCGCTGTCGCGGTGGCGGTGGGGACAGCGGAGGGCTTAGAAGCCCTTGCCGCCCTTGTGGCGGATTTCTTTGGTTCGTGGTGTTCTGCTCATGGAAGGGGGGGGGGGGGGGGTTGCCGCAAGAGCCACCGGGAGAAAGGTCGGAAGGCCGGATGCGGCGGAGGGTTTGGGGGGCGTCCCTGGGGGGACGCCAGTTGCAACGGAGCGACCGAGGCTCCCTCTCACACGGGCGGCACATGTCCGGGAAGCAACGCGAATCCAGCGTTCGTTCCCAACGAACCTCCGCACTGGCAGGTGCCCAAGGACATCATCCAAGGGCACTTTAATTCAATTTATGCGTTTCGGGATCGTTCGGAACACTTTCCGGTGCTCCACCACGACCAGCCGGAGGAGGGTACCAATGAAGCCCTGGAGAGGCCCTTCGGGGCGGCCGAAGTGTCCAACCGGCTCAGGAGGATGGAGAAATCATCCCCTGGACCGAATGGTATTACCTAGGCCGACCTGAGGGGGGCCGATCCGGGTGTCGAGGTCCTGACGGCGGCATACAATGCATGTCGTCGGGTGGAGTCGATTCCCTCCCTGTGGAAGGAGTCCAACACCATCTTGCTATACAAGAAAGGTGAAAGGGATGACTTCAGCAACTGGCGTCCCATCGCTATGGGTGACGTTATTCGGCACCGTGATGGTCGACCGTCTCATCCGCTGGGCCGCACAAAATCGACGGCTCTCCCCGACACAGAAAGGTTCCCTGCCGTATGAAAGGTGCCTTGAGCACAACTTTGTTCTGCGAGAGGCCCTTGCCGACGCAAAGCGACGGTGAAGGGAACTGGAGGTGGCGTGGCTGGACCTTTCCAATGCTTTTGGTTTGGTCCCCCACACCACCATCCTGGGTGCGCAGGCCGGTGCCAGTGCCCCCCTTTTTTTTTTTTTTTTGTACGTGGGGAAATCCTCATGGACACCCGCGGGCCCACCCGAAGGGCGGGCCGGCGGGTAGTGCCGGATTCGTACCAGCTAAAACCCCACGGCGACCATCCTCAGACGCCTGGCGAGGGACCGGGAACTCTAATGAGACATCACAGAGTCCCTCGCCGCGTCGTGCCTTTTCAGGCCCCTCCCGGGGGGAGGCACTCCTCCGCACTCCGCATTCCCACTCAACCGCAGGCGCCTGGTCACCAGCGTCCGCAGCCCCGTGACATAGGACTAAGCCGCCGGCCCGATAGCCACATTGGCCGCAGGACTCATCCGCAACCAAATGGCCAACCTGCAGCTTTAGGCAAAACCCGCAGCAAATATCCCCTGCCCCAGTCCACTCATACACACATTCACACACACAACACATTCATACCGGTGTTTGGTCCGCGGGAGCTTTCGCTCCGACCTCCGGGATGCCATGCGAGGATTCGTCTACCAGCCTTCGCAGGCTGATAACCTCATCCCCGCATCCCATCCCAGCGGCTGCCCCTATCTGCCACCTGGGGACGCGCCACGTAGGGGTTCACCTCCCCTGCCGCCTGGACAACCAAATGGGTACGTGGGGTGCCGGTGCCCCCCGTGCGATCGTTAACCTCGTTCGGTACTTATACACCGATTGCACGACGAGGGTCCGTACTGCTGAAGGATACACCGATAGGATCGCCATGCGGTCGGGAGTGAGACAGGGCTGCTCCCTGAGCCCGATACACTTTAACCTGGCAATCGAACCTGTGGTCCATCAGGCCACGTAGTCGGGGACCGAGTACGAGTGGCAGGTCTTAGGGTAGCAACCCTGGCTTACGCGGACGACATCGCGCTGATTGCGACGTCCCCTGGAAGCATGGGTCCGCTATTGGGTGCAGCGGAGGCCACGGCTTAGGATCAGGGCCTCACGTTTAACCCGTGGAAGTGTGCTACACTACACGTCTTCGGGAGCGGTGTGGTGGCGCGGACCGAGTTTGGCCTCAACAAGGGACTAGTTCCAGCGCTCGGAGACGGGGATGCCTATCAACACCTGAACGTACCCACTGGGGTTCGGATTGACCAAACGCCCTACTCTACGATCCGGGACGTGCTGAGGGACTTGGGGGCGGTGGACCGCTCTTTACCAGCCCCGTGGCAGAAGGTGGAAACCTTAGGTTCGGTCATAATTCCACGGTTGGACTTCTTGCTGCGGGGTGCCAGTGTGAGGAAATCGGCAGTGGCGAAGGTGGACAAGGCTGTAAGGCGCACGGTCAAGGGATGGCTCAATTTGCCGCAGCGGGCTAGCGCGGAGGTAGTTTACATTCCTCCCTCGTGGAGTGGATGTGGGCTCCTCCCGCTGGCAGACCTGGCCGACGTGACGACCGTGGTCCACGCGTTCGGACTTCTGAGCGCGGGGGTCCGGTTGTCGCGTCGTTAGCAAGAGCATCCCTTGACGCGGCAGCGCTGGATAAGCTGCGTCGGCCTCCGACAGAGGGAGACCTCGCGGAGTACCTGTCGGGTTGTTTGACCGGGAACTTCGCGAGGCCAACCAGCGGATATGCCTCGTTCTGGTCGCGGGTGCGGTCCGCCGCTCTCAGGTCTGCGGCGCGTTTCGGTTATCGGTGGAGGTGGGACGATGGTCGGGCCGAGCTCTCGGTGGAAATCGCCTCGCGGGGCGAGCCAGTTGTGGTGTCGCCGGGAGCGAAGGCAGAGATAATCCGCCGGATGAGGGCGGCAGTGGCCGAGCACTATAGAATGACACTGGTCCGAAAGCCAGACCAGGGGAAAGTTCTCGGACTTTTTTTTTTTTTTTTTTTTTTTTTTTTTTTTTGTCGTGGGGAAAATCTTCGAAAGACTCCCTCCCACCTCCTTGGGGAGAGGTGGGAGGGGTGTGTGGGATTCCCCGCGCCCGTACAACGACAGGCGCGGGACCTACCCACTAAAAACCCCACGGTGACCCTTCGGCACGCTTTGGGAGGATACCGGGAATCGCTCGAAGCATTCCAAAGTTCTCGGACTGACCTCCCGCCATGCAGTGAGCAATCACTTCATGCGTGGGGGGTCGTTCACTCGCTTCGCTGACTGGCGCTTTGTACATCGGGCGCGCCTAGACGTTCTTCCACTCAACGGAGCAATCCGTTGGGGGGTGGGCGACAAGCGATGTCGGCGTTGTGGGTACAAGCTCGAGAGCCTTCCTCACGTGATCGGTCACTGCGGCGTTCATTCGGCGGCTCGCCAGCTCCGACACCACGACCTGGTTCGCAGACTTGCGAAGACGACCCGTCTTCTGGGCAACATCCGGATTGATCGGCGAGTCCCGGGCGTCCCTGACGAATTGGCGGCCTTGCGTTCCGACATAGTCGTGACGCATGAGCCGTCGCGGACCGTCCACCTGATCGATGTGGCCGTGCCCTTCGAAAACACCTTCGCAGCCTTCGAAGAGGCCAAGGCGGAGAAGCTCCAGAAATACACGCTGTTAGCGTGTGCTCTCCACCGGCGCGGCTACACCATTCACGTGGACGCGTTCATCGTTGGGGCCCTGAGCGTCTGGTATCCGGAGAAGAAGGCCCTCTTGAAAATGCTGCGCATCTCGTGGTTCTATGCGAGGACCATGAGACGACTTATGGTATCGGAGACCATAGCCTGGTCCAGGGACATATACGTGGAGCACGTCTCTGGGACTCGGCAGTACCCCGCGCAGACCGCGATGCCTGAAGCCAAGGAGGACACGGCGGCATCATTAGAAAGGTAAAGAATTGGTAAGAGGACCGTGGGGGGCGAGGGGCCGGTAAGGAAAGCACCACCGGACTGCCCCGTGCTCAAAACGACGAGCAGCGGGCGTCCAACTTGATTTTGTGTATCGGCCTAGTCGTCGCTCTAAATGTTCTATTTAATTAATTATTTATTTATGTATCGATTTTAGCTCATTTTATTCTATTCTGCAATATTACCATATTATATATCTCGTAATTATATACTATTTTATTTTATCGTATCTTATCTCATGCTGGTTTGTACTATCCTTTTTACTATCTTTTCGTTTTTTTTCATTTCTTTTTTCTTCCTCTTCTTTACCTTACAGTACTCGTCATCTTTTGCGGCCCTTTACACCGATAATTTGTTATATCAGTCGTGCTGTATCCTTTATTTTATTTTATACTTTCTATTCGGTTATTATTATGTTTATTTATTTATTTATTTAATTTATTTATTATTTAGTTATTTGATTTTATTGTTATTATACCTGCGGATCGATGTGATCAATGGAACTATTTAAGAAGCGACCAAAAATGTGTGTAAACGTATGTATATTAACTGGACGCCTAGCGCGAGCAAAATGTAGTAAAATATTGCGACCCAAAGAGCGCAGTGGGAATGTCTCTGCGCCCTTCGAAATTTTATTTTTTACAAATTTCGTGAAGTTCGTTAACAAAATGACCACCACGCGTAGCAAAACCGCGATCACGGAAGCCGAGCTCTTGGAATTGTAGAAGTCGTTGTCGAAACGCGAACGTAAAATTCGCGAAGACGACGAACGCGTTAAAGCCTCCGAGAAATTCGCGAACGAACAGTTCGAAATGATTAGTGTCGAAACCCGTAGAATCCGACACGAGGAAGCAAACTTCGCGAAAGTGAACGAGGAATTAGAATTGAGATCGCGTAAACTGCGCGACGACGAAGCCAGAATCCGCGAAACCGAAGCGCGCCTAAATCTCTTACAAAGCGAACTAGAAATCGAGTCGTTAAAAGTACGCGATAGAAACACGACCCCTCGTGTCCCGCCCGTGCACGGTGAAGAACTCGCCAATTTTTACCACGCCGACACCCGCGAGCTTCCCTCCAGGCACGAACCCCGACGCGCGAATCAAAATCAATTAGACGTAAACGCGCAGAATTTTTTCCCGCGAGACCACAGCGATTCCCAAAGTTCTATGCCGATCAATTATTCGATGCGCGAAGCCGTGGAATCTATACCTGTTTTCGATGGACACAATATGTCCGTCTCTAAATTTTTACGTGCATGTAAACGCGCGCTCGCCATTTTACCATCGTACGCCGAAAACCAATTCACGAAACTCGCCGCGAATCGCTTTACGGGACAAGCGTATCTCGCCGTCGAGGACGAAACTTACAATTCCATTCTGGAACTTTCCGATTTGCTCCGCGAATCTTTCGGTCTCACGAAATCCATCGACCATACCGCGGCGAGTTAGCTAATATATTTCAATTTCCGAACGAGCACGTATTAAATTTCATCAGCCGGGTAAAAGACATAAAATCCGCCATATTGGACTGCGACAGGTTACAACGTGACGAGTACAATATGTCGGGTAACGTAGGTAATTTCGCGCTTAAATGCTTCATAGACGGTTTAATTCCTGAAATTCGGCATCAAATGAATCCTTCTGAAATTCATACATTAGTGGACGCATTCTCGAACGCAAAAATTCTATTCAAACGGCACGAACTCGACAAAGAAAGGTACGGCTCAGGTAGACGAACCAACCTCCCAAACGCGGAACGAAAAGTTAATTTTATCCAAAGTTGTACGCGATGCGGGCGAACAGGCCACCACGTAGGAAATTGCTGGGAAAACCCCGACGAGCGTGACTCATTCCGAGCACGGCCGGGTACCAATTTTCAGAGGCACTTGAACGACCCCAATAAACCACTCGCGCGCGAGCGACGCGACCCTTCTAGACAATACCCGCCGAAACCCTTCGAAAACCGACCCACGTTCGACAAAATTAAAACCTGCAGGTACTGCAAAAACGTAGGCCACGAAATCCACGAGTGCCGGAAACGCGAATATTATAATAAAATTAATTCGGGAAACGACAGCGGCCTTTCGCAAAAACCGGGTACCAGTCGGAAGGCCGCAATAGAATCGGGAAATCCGGTACACATGATCCACGCGGAGCCAGCAACGCTCGAGTCACAACAGTCAAATTAAATACGAAATCGTTCGTTCCCACGGTCAGCTTAAATTCCCCGAAATTCAATCGTGAAAATATTTTTATGATCGACACCGGTTCCGAGCCAAACCTCATTAAAATCAACACCCTACATCCGGACACCTTAATAGACGAACGAGACACGCTAAAAATCCACGGAATCACCGAGGGCACAGTTTTCACTATCGGCTCAACAAATATCGAAATACTAGATGAAATCGTCAAATTCCATGTAGTCAGTCCAGATTTTCCTATCGAAGCCTCCGGAATATTGGGTTCAGCTTTCTCCAACGGCGCCGCAGAAATATTATACACCGAGCAACGCCTAAAATGGCATAATCATTCGATTCCGTTTTCTAACGCCGACACGATCGCCGACACGATCAAGAACAAATAAAGTCATCGCGATCAGGGTATTAAGCGGCAACGTCGCCGAAGGCATAATTTCCCGAATCAATATCGAACCGGGACTCTATCTCGGTAACTCTATAGTTCGGAACGAGCACGGACGCGCTCTCACCCGAATTATAAACACGACGGACCACGACATCGAGATAGCAACGCCAACCGTTGCGCTCGAAGACTTTGACGTCAGCGAATACCTCGCGGCCGCCGACCAAATAAACATAGACTCCATCGACGACGAAGAATTCTCCTTATCTAAAATATTCTCGATATCCATGGGCAATGATGTCACCTCTAAAGCAAATGAGAATTCTTCGGCCGCCAAAATACGCGTCGATCACCACAAAGAACGCGTAGGAAATTTGATTAAATCCGCTGTATCCCCGAAAGCGTCGGGAAATTGTTCGAAATCCGCTGTATCCCCGAAAGCGTCGGGAAATTGTACTAAATCCGCTGTATCCCCGAAAGCGTCGGGAAATTTTTCTAACTCCCCTGTATCCGCGGATCTCTTTGAATCAGCCCGGGTTAGAACGACGGGGCAAAATCCTAAATCGCGATACGACGAAATCCTCCCTCTCTTGCGCCTGGCACACTTGAACGACGAGTAACGCATAATTGTACAAAATCTCGTAAAAGAAAACGCAGATCTTTTCCATCTTCCCGACGAACCGCTTCGGAAAACAAATCTAGTCAAACATAAAATTTCGACTACCGATGATATTCCAATAAATGTAAAGCAATACCGCCACCCACCGTACCATAAGGAAGAAATTAATAGACAAATTAACGAATTATTGAAAAATGATATTATTAAACCATCTCAATCGCTTTACAATTCTCCCTTATGGGTCGTCCCCAAGAAACCGGACTCGCAAGGGCAACAAACGCTGGAAAGTCGTAATCGATTACCGAGCTTTGAACGAAAAAGCCATCGCCGACGCGTGCCCGTTACCGAGTATCACGGAAATACTAGATCAGCTCGGCGGAGCGAAATTTTTCAGCGTATTCGATTTAGCGAGCGATTTTCATCAAATAGGTATAGACGATGCAGACGCACCTAAAACGGCCTTCTCAACCCCGTACGGCCATTTCGAATTCTCGCGCATGCCCTTCGGTTTATGTAACGCGCCAGCCACTTTCCAAAGGGTAATGGATTCCACCCTCTCGGGCCTACAAGGCAACGAAATGTTCGTATACATGGACGACATCGTACGATACGCTAGCTCTTACCAGGAACATTCCGTAAAATTCAGAAAACTTTGTAAGCGACTCAGGCAGGCGAATCTCCAGTTACAACCGGTCAAATGTGAGTTCCTTCGAAAGGAAGTGGCATACCTGGGCCATGTTATAAGCGAAAACGGAGTCAAGCCCGACTCTCATAAAATCGCCGCCGTGAAAAACTTTCCGAGACCCAAAAATCCGAAAAACGTAAAACAATTCCTCGGCCTAGCAGGTTACTACCGTCGGTTCATACCTAACTTCTCTAAAATAGTGAAACCCCTTACGAATTTATTAAAGAAAGAAACTCCGTTCGAATGGTCACCCGCACACGAAAACGCGTTCGTATGCTTTCGCGATACGCTGTGCACGTCTCCGATCCTGCAATACCCTAATTTTTCTAAACCCTTCAACATCACGACCGACGCGTCTGGATACGCGATAGGAAGAGTGCTGAGTCAGGGAATACCGGGAAGAGATTTACCAATCGCATACGTGTCGAAATTGCTCACCGGGGCAGAGTTAAATTACTCCACAATAGAAAGGAGTGTCTGGCGATTCTATACGCGGTACAATATTTCCGACCCTATGTATACGGTGGACAATTTACGCTTATCACAGACCACAAACCGCTTGTGTGTATGCACTCCGTCAAAGATCCTTCCTCCAGATTACTACGCTGGAGATTAAAACTAGCCGAATACGAATACGAAGTCAAGTATAAATGGGGAAAAATAAATTTAAACGCAGACGCATTATCCAGGAATCCCGCGCAAGTCTTATTTCTCGCCAATTCCAGTTCCGACGAAACAATTTTTTCAGCACCGCGCGAAAACCCCCAAAACCCAGAAATCAGGGAGCCAACGCCCCCTCCATTGCCTCTCTCGCCTACCAACCCTCAAACCAGCGACGCGAATCCCTCCCCTTTTTCTTCGCAAGACCAGTCCCTGCAGACGTCCCACGAAAGCACGCCTTCCCCACCATCCCTACCCACATCAACACGACCGGACACACCTGCGACAACATACATTAAAGACAGTACAGACACGAGCGACTCAGACGAACAAATATTCGAATCAGAAATTATTCCTTATCGACAAACGAAAACGCACGGAATTCGCATCATAGAAACCCGCGACAAACTTGTTATGAAAAACGATTATTTGGTATATTTCACAACTATCACCGGCGAACCAATCGATCAAGGCGCGAATGAACTCTCTAAAAGCAATAAAATAACTAAATTTACAGACGCCATCTTAGCCAGAGCCAAAGTAACAAAAAGAAATCAAAAATACCACATCGCGTTACCAATTAAAAATAACACACACCAACCACTGGATCCGGAAATCTTCACTGAATCGTTGAAATCACTTCTAGACGTTGTACGAGAGTTACAGTTACCTACGTTCAGTATGGCAAAAACGCGTATCGATCACATTCCATGGACAAAAATCCGCGACTTATTCCTACTAATTTTCCTAGAAACTTTCCTAGTTCAAATCCCCGCGGAAAATACTCGGCAAGACATTATTACAGAAAATCACGCATCTGCCTTTGGCGGTCACAAAGGAGTTAACAAAACTTACAGCAGAATCAGACAGAGATACTACTGGCCGAAAATGAAGGAAGTGATATAAACTTTTACCCAAGACTGTACCAGCTGTCAATTAAAAAAACTAACGCGACAGAAAACACGACAACCAATGACGCTTACCGATACACCGGGCGCATCCTTCGACAAAATTTCCATGGATATAGTAAGTCCCTTACCTTCCACTCCCGCCGGACACGTATATATACTAACAATGCAATGCCTCCTAACGAAATATTCACTAGCGATCCCCTTAAAACAGGCCACGTCCGTCGATATTGCTAATTCCCTCATAAATTCTTTCATATGTAGATTCGGCGCTCCGAAAGCAATTGTAACAGATCAGGGAGCAAATTTTACAAGTAGACTAATGAAAATCGTAGCTAAAAGATTCCGGATAACGCAGATACAAACAACAGCCTTTCATCCTCAATCAAACGGATCCATCGAAAGATCCCACGCAGTCTTGACGGAATACCTCAAACACTTTATCGGCAAAAATAGAAATTAGAACGAATGGCTAGACTTAGCCTCCTTTTCATACAACACAAGCGTACACGAAGGCACGATGTACACGCCACACGAACTAGTTTTCGGAAAACTTGCCCGGTTCTCTTCGGCCCAGCCCCTTGAATTAGATACGGTCGACGAGACGTACACAGCGTACTTCGACGAACTTCAGCGTCAAATCCAATCCGTACAAAATTTAGCGAAAGAGAATCTAAACAAAGCGAAAACGAAATCAAAAGCGTACTACGACCGGAAACTGAATGTATACAACCTCCAAACGGGCGACCGCGTTTATCTTCTGAAAGAACCCCAGAAAGGAAAATTAGACGACCAATATACGGGTCCATACGTAATCACCGAAGTAATAGATAAGAGTAATGTAAGAATAAAATTTAAAGGAAAAATTAGAGTAATTCATACGAATAAGTTAAAAATATGTAAGACTTCGAAACAGCGAAAGCACGAGGATGCGTAGTATTTTCTATATCCAATGACATTTATTTTCTAACATCTACCCGACCCGAGTTCCTGCAAGGAGCACTACAGCCAAAGACATCCAACAACGGCGAGCCAGAAACGATTCATTTATCAAACTCCACGCGAGCAGCGTAGAGATGTATGACGATGAGGGAAACAAGTCCCTTATCACCTCACATCATAATGAAACATCGTGACAATGGCAAGGATATGTTCTCAGCCCGGGCAGCGCAGGATTGCGACACCTGCTCGGAGACCCATCATCAGCGCTACCAGCGGCAGAGGGTGCAGGAGAAATACCTCCTGCGAAGCAGTAAGCACAAACCCTCGAAAACCCGCCCGTCTCAAACCGAGGCACACCCCCTTCAACGATCAGCATAAGCGCGTGGCAAACACTACGCCCCCTCACCAATCAACGAGCAAAGCCGCTCCCAAGCAGCAGGCACCAACACGCCTACAAACCGGATAGACCGCAGAGAATGGACTACCAGCTAACCCCACATACAAGGACGTCATCAGAAACCAACCCCAGCCCCGTCCTCCGTGAACACCAAAGAAAAAGGCTTATGTAAACAGAAAGCATCCCTATGGTAATCAGTTGAATAAGAATACCATACCCGTCTCGCTCTCGTTCGCTCTCCGCCTAGCTAGCAAGAGAGCTTAGCATGGCTAAGCTTCTTTTTCCGGGGGATGGGGGGGGGGGAGAGATGTAACGTCAGGCTACGCCAGTCGACTCCCCTGCACACCCTTCTATATCTCCGATATACGTTGATCAGGCAATTGCACTACAAGCATATTAATCTGTATGTCTACCATTAAGCATTTCTGTGGTTATTTTGTAAGACGCGCGAACCCTTCGCCGAGGCAGCAAGTAGCTGCCGATACACGCGCGACCCCCCTCCACTACCGAGGTTCGTACACGCCCGCCCCATCCGACAGCGCAAGCAGGCAAGCTCCCCCACTACACGGAGCCAACCGTGGCCACGTGACTATCCCTACTCAGCGGAGTAGCGGATACCGACTGCTCCCCACTCCCGAGAGTGAATATAAAAGCGACCACGCGACGCGTAAGAGTTAGTTGAGAGTTTAACAGAAACATAGAGTTGAGAGTTTGATAGAGTTGAGAGGTTAGCAGATTGATCCGATTGTCAAAAGAGCGTGAAATATATTGTAATCCATACACACCGACCACCGAAAGCTCTGAATCTTGTAATCTTTGTCAACCACCGAAACCAGTCTCAGTCTTTGTACCATTTTCCATTGTTAACACGAGTCGCGCAAAGGCTCGTATAAGCATTACGTTTGTACAAGTTCAAGTGTCAGAATATAGTTATTTCACTACAAAATACATTCGCCTCTCAATTCATTTCGCGCAAACCACCCTTGGAAGACCTTCCCCATCGTCAACATCCTCTGCAAGCCTTGGAAGACCTTCTCCATCGTCAACATCCTCTGCAAGCGACCCAGCTGCCGAGGAACCCTGCGAGTTCGCCTGTCCAGACAATCGCAGGCCATTCAACACGCATCCCCGAAAGCCCGCCTGACGATCAGAGGCTCTGCTTCCATGAGGTGGATCCCTCCAGAGACAACACGGCAGACTCCTGAACGCGCCTGAAAATAGAAGATACAGGTAAAACAAACAATTACGCGTGACGCCCCGTTAACTGCATATGAAATTCCCCGATCAAACGTAGACGTACGTGCTGCGTGGACGAAAGGGCTTTATTCTTTACGCGGATCGTGTAGCTGGATAAGAAATTCCTTTTTTTTTTTATTCCTGGACCGAGCCCCGGCGTAACAACACCACCGCCTTTCTCTTTTTTTTTTTGTACGTGGGGAAATCCTCATGGACACCTCATGATAGTACCGGACTCTTACCGGCTAAAACCCCACGGTGACCACGCTCAGACGCCTGGCGAGGGACCGGGAACTCTAATGAGACATCACAGAGTCCCCCGCCGTGTCGTGCCTCTTCAGGTCCCTCTCGGTGGCAGACATTCTTCCCACAGGCATTCCCACTCAACCGCAGGCGCCTGGTCACCAGCGCCTGCGGCCCCGTGACATGGGACTAAGCCGTCGGCCGGGTGGCCACGTTGACCGCAGAACTCATCTGCAGCCAACTGACCAATCTGCAGCCTTAGGTAAAGCCCGCGGCAAATATCCCATGCTCGGGCCACACACACACACAATCACACACGCAAAACATTCATACCGGTGTTTGGTCCGCGGGAGCTTTCGCTCCGACCTCTGGGATGCCATGCGAGGATGCGGTTACCATCCTCCTCAAGTTGGTGACCCCATCCCCGCATCCCATCCCAGCGGCTACCCCTATCCGCCACCTGGGGACGCGCCACGTAGAGGTTTACCTCCCCTGCCGCCTGGACAACCAAACGGGTGCGTGGACCTGGGGACGCGCCTATCCGGGGCCCAACTCCATCGCCGAGGGGGACAGCCGGCGGCAAATCCACCGCGCCGCCGGCGCTCGCGCCCGGCTCGAGCCAAGAGAGCCTCTACCGAGCCCCCTTGGCAGACCCCGGGTACACCAAGAAGAAGTAGGAGGATTTGCGGTACCCCCCAGGCGGTGGCAACGGTCGCGGCCGGGAGGAGAACGTCGCCGACGACATCCCCGGCAGCGTTAGAATGCCCCATCCCGCGGAGGGGAAGAAGCTTCCGGGCTGTGTCCGAGCGACGAGGTGACGCGAGAGTGCTGCCAACCGGAGATCATCCACACATCGTGACCCGAAGGTGACCGGAAGAACGCGGACGCAGCGAACGTGCGGGGGGCGCAGGCATGGGCCGGCGCGCGACCCCGACACAATCGTGGAGCGTCCAGGGAGAGGGTGCGAACCCCTCCAAGATTTGCAGACGCCTGTGGCTGCCCCTCGCCGACGCGACACCGTCGAGGAAGCGTCCGAAAGGGCGCGAATCGTCGCGGTCGCGGAGGCCGTGGAGACAGCGGAAGGCTCACAGGCCCTTGCCGCCCTTGTGGCGGAATTCTTTGGTTCGAGGTGTTTCTGCTTCAGGGAGGGGGAGGGGGGCCGCCGCAAGAGTTACCGGGGGAGGAGGCAGAAGGCCGGATGCGGCGGAAAATTTGGGGGGTATCCCCTGGGGGACGCCAGTTGCAACGGAGCGACCGGGGCTCCACTCACACGGACCGACCACGTCCGGGAAGCAACGCGAATCCAGCGTTTGTTTCGAACGAACCACAAGCGGGCAGTGCAGGAGGTACTAGCCGGGCAATCTCCACACTGTCAGGTGCCCAAGGACATCGCCTAAGGGCACTTTAGCTCGATGTACGCAGTTCGGGATCGTTCGAAACACTTCCCGGCGCACCACCGCGACCAGCAGGATGAGGGTTCCAGTAAAGCTCTGGAGAGGCCCTTCGGGGCAGTCGAGGTGTCCAACTAACTCAGGAGAATGAAAAAATCGTCCGCTGGAAGATTGGTCGGTGGAGTTGATTCCCTCACTGTGGAAAGAGCCCAACATCGACTGGATTCACAAGAATGGTGAAAGAGATGACCTCAGCAACTAACGTCCTATCACTATGGATGAAGCCGCCCCCGAACTCTTCACAGCCGCGATGGCCGACAGTTTCACAAGCTGGGACGTCCAAAACCCATGGTTTTCCACGGCACAGAAGGGCTTTCTGTCGTACGAGGGGTGCCCCAAACACAACATTGACTGCGCGAGGCCCTCGCCGACGCGAAGCGGGGTGAGAAGCGAACCCCGGCAGAATAGGGTGACGGGGCGTATAGAGGGACAGGGTGAATGGCGAAGACGGAGCAAATAACGAAGACGGGACGAACAACGAAATCGGGGCGAACAACGAAAACGAGGCGAATAGGTATGACGGCGCGACCAGCGAAAACGGCACGAATAGGGGCTACGGGCGAATGGCGAAGATGGGGCGAATAGGGAGACGGGGCGTATAGGGCGACGGGCGAATGGCGAACACGGGCGCATAGAGAGACGGAATGTATAGCAAAGACGGGGCAAATGCCGTAGACGGGGCGAATAGGAATGACGTAGCGTGTAAGGAAGACGAGGTGACCAGCTCAAACGGGCCGAATAGGAAGACGGCGCGAATAGGGACGACGCACAGTGGTCCCAAATGCCGAAAAGATGGCCAAAATATGAAGGAGTTCTTCGATTTAGCTAAAAATTTGTAGATAGCTGTTATTGAGGTCGCTGATTAAGAATCGAAAGTCATAATTGGAAAAAACAAAATGGCGTCTCCAATAGAGCTCACGCGTATGCGAAGGAAATGTAGGAATCACGTGAAATTTGGTACATAGGTGTTATCGAGGACGCTGATTACGAATCAAAGGTCATAATTGGAAAAAACAAAATGGCGTCTCCAATAGAGCTCACGCGTATGCGAAGGAAATGTAGAAATCACGTAAAAATTACAATATATAATTATACATAAGTTATAATATATTTAAAACACACTGTTCAAGAATTAAAGCAAAGGTCTTAAGATTATTGATTGTACGCTATTTTTTGCTCGCTCTCTATTGGTTTGCTATACAGGGTGTTCGGCCACCTCTGGGAAAAATCATAATGGGAGATTCCAGAGACCAAAATAAAACGAAAATCAAGAATACAAATTTGTTGATGGAGACTTCGTTAAAAAGTTATTAGCGTTTGAAGTACCGCCCGTACTGAATTTTTTTCTAGAATATCGGTAGGATTTCAAGGGTATGTGTATTGACCAAAAATTATAGTAAATGACGCCCACAACCAAAAATAATTTTTTCAGAATGATTTGAAATTTTTTAAATTAATTTGTTAATAACTTTTTAATGAAACCTAAGTCAAGAAATTGATACTCTTCATTTTCGTCTTGTTTTGGCCTCTAGAATCTCCCATTAAAATTTTTACCAGGGGTTGCCGAACACTCTGTATAAGTAAAAAATCTACATGAAAACGAAAGGTAATACCGCACAGATATTTCGTGACCGTCATAAAGTAAGGCAGGTATAAGGTACAATTTACAACTTGCAGCAGGGCCTTCGTATTTTTTGATTCTTAGTGCTTTTACATGACAAATGCGAAAAAATGTTTTAGCTAGGAATTCTCAAATTTTATTAATTGTTTTCGAAATAAATAATTTTTCATCTAATTAGTTTAATACAGATTTATAGTCAATAATGAGCTAAATCAACTGGTTCATTAAAAAATATACAATTTTTAATAATAAAAAGTTATTTATGCATTAGTTTCAAGATTTATTACACCTAATAATAAGTCCACCCAAAATTATACATTATTTATTTGAAAAAATTTGTTGCATCTGCCACAGTTTCCAAGAAAAAACCGCTTGATTTAGTAACGCGGCCACCCTGCATTATAAAATAGGGTTGTACGATCAAAAGGGGCAAAAAGTGGCAGCTAATTTTTGCAAATTCTATAAGATCAAAGTATCAAATACAAGTCTGAAGAGGAATTGTACCGTGATATTGTGGGATATACAACTTTTTGCTTATATGTTTGCGATGCATGCATGAAATTTCACGTTCTATTTTCAGTAATAAATATACCGGTTTACAAACTTACTGGATAACAATTTTCAATATATCACTACTCAGAAATGTTGTACCTACTTCCAGGAACAGCATCCATTTTGCAGAATTGATATTGATGTCTTCTAAAAAAACTTATTCACTTTTCACTTGGTCGCACGTATTCACGCTTACGCTCTCGCTAAACGACTGACTAAAGAAGCCGAAGTTTGGATCGCAATTGCCATCCAGCTATAAAAATATGACACATTTCATTTTCCCTACCCTAAAGGGACATCATTAAACTAACGATTCCGACAGGTCAAACCTCCGTAACGAAAAATTATTTTTTGGGGTTTTGGCCACGATTTCACGATTTGGGACCACTGTGCGACGGGGCGAGTTGTGAAGACGGGACGACCAGCGAAGACGGGGCGACAAGCGATAACGGACCGAATAGGGTTACGGGCGAATGGCGTAGACGGGGCAAATAGGAAGGCGGGGGCGAATGGCGAAGACGGGGCGTATAGGGATAACGGAACGAGTTGTGAAGACGAGGCGACCACCGAAAACGGGCCGAATATGGGTACGGGCGAATGGCGAAGACGGGGCGAATAAGAAGACAGCGCGAATAGCGAAGACGGAGCGAACAGTGAAGGCGAGGCGAATAGGGATGACGGGGCGAATAAGGAAGACGGGCGTGTTGTGATGAGGGGGCGACCAGCGAAGACGGGGCGAATGACGAAGACGAGGCATATGGGGGGACGGGGCGAATAGGGCTAATTCAACATCTTTCACGTTTTGTCACTTGAAACAAACAGAATGGCCAGTGCCATGAATACCGTGAGACAACCTTTTTTTAAAAGCCACTGTGTTTGAGAGTATACAGTATTATCAGTTTTAACTATTTTTCGCCCAAAAAATTGAAAAATGTCACTGAAACATGTAGAAATAAACCTTGTAAATTTAAAGAGGAACGTGATATCAGCTAATTGAGTGTCCAAAAAGTGATTGATTTGTCATAGAATGACACAAATATTAATAATTTCAATAAGTGGCTGATTTAAAATGGACAGAGCAGACGAAAAATCATACAGAGTCCGTTTCTTCAACTTCAGTTCATTCTTTCTCATTTGTTATCCTTTTCTTCGACTGCCTTTTATTTTTTCTCATTCGCTCCCACTCGTTCCCACTCGCTGTCCTTTTCTTCAGTTGTCAACTACGGCTGTCAGTGAAAGCTACAGGCAATTTCGAGTCTCGACGACATGGCCGTATAGTTAATCCCGTAAGTATTCGTACCCTCATTGCTTATGGGAGAAATTTGTTGAAATCAAACGATGCATGTAAGATTTTGCAATAAACTTTTTGCTGTTAATGAACACATGTATAACGTTTATCTATACCAAATTATAATAGAATTGATTAACTAATAACAAAAATATTGTTTAAATAACGCGTTAATTCGTTCATTGAAAACGTCGGTTAAACCATCGCATGATCGATAGAAAAAGCAGGACATTTCTTATACGATTATTCTCAGTTCACGCGACATTCGAGAGCCTTCTCTGCGGCGTAATATGTTTCCAGAGCAATGCCGTGTAGAAAAATTACAAACTTACTTTCGTTAGGAATCACGCGAACGGCCTAGTAACGGTTTTCAGAGAACAGGTGTTACTACGTCGCAATTACAGAGAGGATATAAAATTAATAAGAGACCGACAGCTTAGACCAGACAGCGCCACGAGATGAAAATTTCCCCTCCCTCGTGACCACGGTTAAGCAGGTATGTCTCTGGGGGACTTGCTACCTGGTTCTCGACGAGTGCGGATCTCCTGAGTCGACCTCGTCAATCTATCGGAATCGATAAATACGATTAATTAGATTCGTCTAATACGATCGTGGATCCACTTAACCGAAACGGTACAAGAAAGAGACTGCTGCGGATTCGAAAGAATCACGCCAAGTCGAATTTCGTACCCTACGATTTGGTGAGAATATCTCGATTTCCGCGGTAAATGAACCATAGGAACGGGAAAATTTACTCGATAATTTGAGTAATTTTCACAACCCGCCATCGGTGGCTGAATATAATCAGATTGCACTTAAACAGTGCTTGATTATCGCCACCGTTGTGACGGACAAACACGTATTGCTGAAATCAGTGGTCGTGTTTGAGAACCGAGAGAATTTCTTGATTCTCTGTTTGGCTATTGCACGGTTCAGAACCCCAACCTATAGGGCGCCTTCGTTGCAAAATCCCTGGGTTGTGTTCGTCGTTTTCCAGGGTCGAAACAAAAGTTTGGGATAACACCCGATAGGGGCCTTATTGGCATTCCCTGGGTAAATATCTCGGCTGGTTTCGACCTGCTCGAGCGTGGGTTCCAGATCGTCAGTGGGTACGGACACTTGACGTAGAACTACGTTCAAAGGGCACCGTGGTGTTAGAACCTTAATAATCAGTCGCTTCTGCGCAGTTAAGGGTCTGCATCACACCGGTCCCGTACGGACCAGGGAACGGCGAGGGACCGCGGAGTCGACATCCCTTGGAGTCTTACAACCTCCACTTGTTGTCGATTAGAATCTCGTCTTCCCCATCTGCAATTCAACGTTTCCAAAATCTGAAACGTTGAAATATTTTACAGTCCACGAACCCGGCTGCGTATCGCTGTGGTGAAAATTCCCGCTCCAGTTTACCGTAAACAGAAGAAGGAGCGTGTGGATTAGAGCGAGTTAGACAACGCACCGAGCGTTGTCAGGTATTAACCGCCGGATTTCGGTCTCTTTTGTTACAGAAGACCGAGACGAGAGCCGTAAGGGCAAACGAGAGCCGTAAGGGCGAGGCGCCCAGTATTTCTTTTCTCTTCGTTTGTTTTTTTTTAATAAATTTTCTTTATTTTTGTTTATTTCATTTTTGAATTTTTTTCATTTAAATAAACGGCCTAGTCCGTTGGACTAGGTGAAAGAAAATTATCAATTGTACATTCACTTTCCCCCAAATTTCCAATCCCCCGTGATCCGGACCATATTTCGTTAAAGGGTACGAGGCAAGGTTTTATCATAACCTTTGCACGAACTAGTACCTATTTTAACAAAGATCCTTCGAGCCGGATTTAACACGAGGTTGAGAGAAATAGGGAAAGGTACAGTAAATCACACGTGTCGAATATCCACGTGAGGGGTTAGTTCGAGCTAATTAATCCTCGATAAAACCCAACAATGGCCGTGGCTAAAGAAACCATGTGGACGGAAGCTGATGAGCACATAGAGACCATGTGCGAAATCACCTACCGCCTAAGCAAATTGGGTACTAACCTGAGAAAAACGGGCAAATCGAATTACTCGGTGAGGCTTCTCGAGGAAAAGCTCGATTTTGCCAAAACACAATGGAAGGAGTTAAACGATCGGTACACGGCCGTGCGCAAGCTCTTAAAGCCGGCGCAAAGGTAAAACTACGATTTCTTTAAACAGAATATTATCGTAGCCGCCGAAAACGATTTCCACGAATACATGGATCTCGTAAGCACGGAAATCGACCGACTCACCGCTGAGAAAAGACCAGCGGTGTCGGTCGAACCATGCAACGTACCGATCGAGCTCCCCAAGCAGCGAATACCCAAATTCGGAGGTGATCCTCGAGAGGGGAAACACTTTGAGGATCTGTTTACCGCCGGGGTAATTAACAATGCTGCGTTGGGAGACATCCAACGATTGTATTTTCTAAATGCCTGCCTTGAGGGGCCGGCTGCAGCAGTCGTTGCTTCCCTTCCAGTCGTGGGTCGCAACTTCACGGAAGCGTGGACGAGGCTGAAGACCGAATTCGGCTTCCCACGCATAGTCACTGGGAAACTACTGGACAAGCTTCTATATCTGAAGCCCATCGATATGAACGACTTGTCCAGCATGCAACAAGTGACCGTGGGTTGCACCCAAGCAATCGCTGTTCTGGATACAAAGGGCACACCAGAACAGCAACGAGACTAGTTGCTCGCGAATTGGGTGAAGCAACACTTCACCCCCGAAATGGAGCTGGAATGGCAAAAAACGCTAGACCTCTCGCCCGATTATCCTACGTTCGAGGACGTAAGGAAATTCGTGGACAAACGGTCACGTGCCTTGCTCTCCATGAACGAGGAGCGCAGAAAAGCTGCCTTGGAGCTTCCAACAAAACCCATGCGTAATCGAAGCGCGGCGTGGGAAGTCAGCGCCGCCTCGAAGAACGTGAGAAGACATAACGTTGTCATGGAAAACGTCCAGGCTGAACAGCCACGACGAACGGGTTCCGATAACGTCAGGCAGGTTGGAACAACGCCCACTCAATTGTGCGGATTCTGTAACGGGCCGCACAGTTTGCCGAACTGCAGAAATTTTGCAATATTGACTGCAAAAATGCGCAGTCAGTATGTGAAAGGTCGCCGGTGGTGCATCCAGTGCTTAGGCACCACTCATACGGTGACCAAGTGCAAGAACTCCACGGCATGTACGACGCGCGGCGGGATGCACCATTCCCTGCTGCACTTCGAGGTAAAACGGGAAGCTCAACCGACTAAGCCGTTACCAAAAAGTGAGGTCGGCAATCGGGAAGAGCGGCGTCTTAATGACCAATCCCGTCGGCCTACGAAATCGAGGCCGAAACCCAACACTTTGGCGAGTGCCAAAACAACGCCCGCTCGGGAATGCAACGCCGGTGGACGCTCCCTAAACGACATCCTACACGTAGGTCCGAAATTACAAAACGATATTACCTCGGTATTAACGAGATGGCGTTTGTACGAATACGTGATGGTGGCTGATATCGAGAAGATGTTTCGACAGATTCTCGTCGGCCCAGAGGATCGTCGTTTTCAATGCATAGTATGGAATGCACCCGAAACCGAACAGCTGGCAGCGTTCGAGTTAAATACCGTTACATACGGAACGGCGTGCGCCCCGTACTTGTCGATGCGTACCCTCCTCGAATTAAAGGAACAGGATGGAAAGAAATTTCCGCTTGCCGCTCCGATTCTCGAGAAGGACATTTACGTCGATGATGTATTCATGGGAGCACCTGATGAACCCTTGCTGGAGAAAATCCGCACACAAGTCTGCCAGCTCCTCCAAGGAGGCGGGTTTGAGCTGAGGAAGTGGGCAGGAAATTCGCCACAATTATTGCGAAATATCCCCCACAGCGCTCACTCTCACGCCGTTGACCTCACTTTGTTCGATGATTCCGAACTAAAAGTGCTCGGTTTACGATGGATACCTTCTGGAGATTATTTCTATTTCAATCTCCAACGGTTCCAACCCTCGGCATCACCGATGACAAAAAGAAATTTGTTTTCGGAAATTGGGAAGCTCTTCGATCCGCTCGGCTGGCTCTCGCCGGTTGTAATTCGCGCGAAGATTTTGATGCAGTCTCAGTGGCTGGAGAAAATCCAGTGGGACGATCAAATCTCCGCGAATACGCAAAAAACGTGGAATGCGTTCTGTACAGATTGGAGCAGCTTAAAGGAGTTAAAAATTCCTAGATGGATACGTTTCGGAGCTGATACGGTGTCAGTAGAATTGCATGGATTCTGCGACGCTTCGCTCGCGGCCTATTCGGCCGTCACGTATTTACGCGTGACGACGATAAGCAACGAAATTTTTACGACGTTGCTGATGGTAAAAACGCGAGTCGCTCCGATTAAAACGCAGTCCATCCCAGTCCTCGAATTAAACGGGGCAGCACTCCTCTCCGAGCTGGTGGTGCACGTGCAGCGGTCACTTCCGATAAAAGTGCACCGCGTAATCTGCTGGACAGATTCCACGATTGCATTGGCTTGGTTAAGGAAGCATGCATCGACATGGAAGGTTGTAATCGCCAACCGAGTGTCGAAAATCCAGACATTACTCCCGAACGCTGAATGGCATCATGTTCCCACGCGCTCGAACCCCGCGGATCTAAATTCGCGTGGGGTGGACGCGTCGGCACTCCTTCAGTCGGAGCTCTGGATTTCCGGTCCGACGTGGCTTCGACAAGCGGAAGAAAATTGGCCAAAAATGCCCGCTTCGATCGAGACCGAGGAGGGTAAGCGCGTATCGCATACCCTCGTAGCAACTCCACAAAAGGAATGGGATTTTGTATTCCGATTTTCCAAATGGAGTAAGCTACTCCGCGTAACCGCCTACTGTCTTCGACTAAAAAGGACGTGGGACGGGGAGCGGCGGTCTTTCGGTGCCAAAATCGTCGAAGCACCGGAATTACAGCGTGCAACAGAAAGAATTGTGCGCTATTTACAACGCATGCACTTTGCGGAAGAGTACCAAAGCTTAAAAAAGACGTCTTGCGAGTGGGTGGACGGCTGGAGAATGCAGCACTTGCATGGGAAACAAAACACCCGGTAATTCTGCCAAAGCATCATGTTTCTAACATGATAATCAGGCAATGCCACGTTGATACGTTACACGGGGGTTTGCAATTAACCATGTACACGGTGAGACAGAAATTCTGGATCATCGGCGCTCGTAATGCGGCGCGGACGGTTATCCACAAATGCGTGCGATGCGTGAGATGGAAAGCAACCACCTCCACGCAAATAATGCAGGATTTAATTCCGGAACGCAGTCGCGAGGCACGAGTTTTTTCGAACTGCGGAGTAGATTACGCTGGACCATACCGTGTCCGCGATTCCGCCGGTCGAGGAAAAGCAACTCACAAAGCTTACATAGCAGTATTCGTCTGCTTCGCTACGAGAGCCGTGCATATCGAACTCGTGCATGATTACACAACAAGTGCATTTTTGGCCGCCTTGGATCGATTTATCGCCCGTCGAGGAGTTCCGTCCTGCATGTTCAGTGACAACGGAACAAACTTCGTCGGAGCGGATCGAGAATTGCGAGAACATTTCAATATCGTGTACAATACACAGGAAATGCGCATTAAGTGCGGCCAGAAGGGTATTACGTGGAAATTTAATCCACCTAGTGCACCTCATTTCGGCGGTATGCAAGAAGCTGGTGTGAAATCGGTGAAACATCGCCTCAAACGCACCCTCAGCGATTTCGCGCCTACAAGCGAAGAAATGCAGACATTACTCTGCAAGATCGAAGCGAGCTTGAATTCTCGACCGATTGCCGCTTTAAGCGATAGCCCTGAGGATTATGCGCCTCTCACACCGGGCCACCTCTTGATCGGAAGTCCGATAAACGCACTTCCGCTCGAGTCCGTGGAAACTGAAAAACTCTCCCGCCTTACCCGCTGGAGAGCGATACAGAAATTCCACGAGCAACTCTGGAGGCATTGGACGCGTGATTATCTCACGCACCTCCAGAACCGCTATAAGTGGCATACCGCCCACGCACAGCTAAAACCAAACGATTTGGTGTTAGTGCAAAACCCTCTTCTCCCCCCAAATCAATGGGAAATGGGGAGAATCGAGGAAATATTCCCAGGTAAAGACAGGCGTGTGCGTGTAGTTAAAGTTCGCACAGCAACGTCTACTTACACGCGTCCTATCACACGTCTGTGTAAATTGCCTGTGGAAGAGTCGGTAACGACAACACAAGTCGACGACGCTATCGGGACATAAGAAATCCCGAATTCCACTGACAAAGACAGAAGGAAGTGAGAACGACCGTTACACACAAAAACGGTGTTGATCCACATTCCGCATGTCTCTGGTGATAATACGAACAGAGGGGAACCATACCCTACCATCCCGTCAAAGATTAAGGAAGGGAGCGATTCGCGAAAATCGCGAGATCCTGAGCTTTAAAAGCAGGATCCGCAGGCCGAATCGGTTCAGCTCCTAATCAATCATCGAAGAAGCATGTCAAGCGACGAAAGTACGGAAACAGTGATCCGTGCCACAGGGTTGGACCCTGTAATGGAGGCCCAATTCGGGCGTCTCCTCCAGCTCGGGGAGGTATTCTCCCCGAGGGCGAAGGATGCCGTTGAGGAGACGGTGGAAAAGGAGGCGCTATCGGCCACGCCGTCAGCGTCCACCTCCACCGCCCCTGCTGATCAGCCTCCAGCAGCCTCCACATACGAGCATCCCGCCGCCACCTTACCGATACCGCCATACGAGGTGCGGCTGGGACCAACGCTACTATTAATACCGGTCGAGATACCCTCGACGTCCCGGAGGTATAAGTGTCCGGTTCCGGGAGGCCAGTACCACCTCAAGTGGGCTTCAGATAGCAAGCTAGTCGGCTGCAATTTCCGGCCATCGAAGGGCCCAAAGCCGACAAAGCCTGCCGCCGAGCATCGGCCAACGCTGCTCGCACTGCCGCCTACGAAGGCGGCGATAAAATGGACGGAGGCCCACGCCAATGCACACACCCGCCGCCGCAACGAGCAACGACGGAAAGCGGCTGCGGAAGCAAGAGACTCTAGGGCCAGGAGCCAGCCGCAGCGGCAGCCGTACGGGAGTGTGGCCGACCCAAATTTGGTGACCCAGGCGGTCCTCGCATCCCTGCGTATCTTGCAAGGCCAGCAGGTTGTCCAGCCGATACCGAAGTAAGTAACTTAATTTTTATTAATTTCTTCTCGGTTTATTAATCGCAAAGAGACCGCGAATTACCGCTCCTATTGTTTATTGCACGGACCGTGCAAGGGGGGGCGGTATGTTTAAATATCGCGTTAATTCGACAATCGAAAAACGTCAGTTAAACCATCGCGTGATCGATAGAAAAACGGGCCATTTCTTGTATGGTGTTGTTCCTTGTTTACGCGACATTCCAGAGGCTTCTCTGAGGCGTAATACGTTCCAGGAACAATACCGCATAGAAAAACTCCGTATTTACATTCGATAACAGTTCCGCGATCGGCCCAGTAACGGTTCCTATACGAGGTGTTACTACGCCGAAACGAAGAGTGGATTCAAAATTAATAAGAAACAGACAGCTTAGACCAGATAGCGCCACGAGATGAAAATTTCCCCTCCCTCGTGGCCACGGTTAAGCAGGTATGTCTCTGGTGGACTTGCTATCTGGTTCTCGACGAGTGCAGATCTCCTGAGCCGACCTCGTCAATCTGTCGGAATCGATACATACGATTAATTAGATTCGTCTAATACGATCGTGGATCCACTTAACCGAAACGGTACAAGACAGAGACTGCTGCGGATTCGAAAAAATTACGCCAAGTCGAATTTCGTACCCTACGGTTTCGTGAGAATATCTCGATTTCCACGGTAAATGAACCATAGGAACGGAAAAATTTACTCGATAATTTGAGTAATTTTCACAACCCGCCATCGGTGGCTGAATATAATCAGATTGCACTTAAACAGTGCTTGATTATCGCCACCGTTGTAACGGACAAACACGTATTGCTGAAATCAGTGGTCGTGTTTGAGAACCGAGAGAATTTCTTGATTCTCTGTTTGGCTATTGCACGGTTCAGAACCCCAACCTATAGGGCGCCTTCGTTGCAAAATCCCTGGGTTGTGTTCGTCGTTTTCCAGGGTCGAAACAAAAGTTTGGGATAACACCCGATAGGGGCCTTATTGGCATTCCCTGGGTAAATATCTCGGCTGGTTTCGACCTGCTCGAGCGTGGGTTCCAGATCGTCAGTGGGTACGGACACTTGACGTAGAACTACGTTCAAAGGGCACCGTGGTGTTAGAACCTTAATAATCAGTCGCTTCTGCGCAGTTAAGGGTCTGCATCACACCGGTCCCGTACGGACCAGGGAACGGCGAGGGACCGCGGAGTCGACATCCCTTGGAGTCTTACAACCTCCACTTGTTGTCCTCTCCTGCAAAAATCAAACCTGGAGCAGTGGGAAGAACGAGATTAGAATCTCGTCTTCCCCATCTGCAATTCAACGTTTCCAAAATCTGAAACGTTGAAATATTTTACAGTCCACGAACCCGGCTGCGTATCGCTGTGGTGAAAATTCCCGCTCCAGTTTACAAATAAACGGAGGAAGGAGCGAGTGGATTAAAGCGAGTCCGACAAGCGTTGTCCTTTATTAACAGCTGGATTTCGGTCTCTTTTTGTTACAGAAGACCGAGGCGAGAGCCGTAAGGGCATGCCGGCTCAGCCCAACACCAGTTCTTCTTCTTTTTCTAATCCTCGTTAATTTTCTTTTTACGTTTATTTAATTTTGAATTTTTGTTTTTCCACCTTAATAAACGGCCAGTCCATTGGACTAGGCGAAAGAAAATTATCAATTGTACACTCACTTTCCCCCATATTTCCGATCCCTCGTATTCCGGACCATATTTCGTTAAAGGGTACGAGACAAGGTTTTATCATAACCTTTGCACGAACTCGTACCTATTTTAACATACGCTATTTTTTGTTCGCTCTCTATTGTTTTGCTATACAGGGTGTTCGGCCACCTCTGGGAAAAATTCTAATGGGAGATTCCAGAGGCCAAAATAAAACGAAAATCAAGAATACAAATTTGTTGATGGAGACTTCGTTAAAAAGTTGTTAGCATTTAAAGTACCGCCCGTACTGAATTTTTTTCTAAAAAATAGGTAGGATTTCAAGGGTATGTGTATTGACCAAAAATTATTGTAAATGACGCCCGCAATCAAAAATAATTTTTTCAGAATGATTTGAAATTTTTTAAATTAATTTGTTAATAACTTTTTATTGAAACCTAAGTCAAGGAATTGATACTCTTCATTTTCGTCTTGTTTTGGCCTCTAGAATCTCCCATTAAAATTTTTACCAGCGGTTGCCGAACACTCTGTATAAGTAAAAAATCTACATGAAAACGAAAGAAAGAGAAAACGAAAAGTAATACCGCACAGATATTTCGTGACCGTTATAAAATAAGGCAGGTATAAGGTACAATTTACAACTTGCAGCAGGGCCTTCGTATTTTTTGATTCTTAGTGCTTTTACATGACAAATGCAAAAAAATGTTTTAGTTAGAAATTCTCAAATTTTATTAATTGTTTTCGAAATAAATAATTTTTTATCTAATTAGTTTAATACAGATTTATAGTCAATAATGAGCTAAATCAACTGATTCATTAAAAAATATACAATTTTTAATAATAAAAAGTTATTTATGCATTAGTTTCAAGATTTATTAAACCTAATAATAAGTCCACCCAAAATTATAAATTATTTATTTGAAAAAATTTGTTGCATCTACCACAGTTTTCAAGAAAAAACAGCTTGATTTAGTAACGCGGCCACCCTGCATTATAAAATAGGGCTGTACGATCAAAGGGGGCAAAAAGTGGCAGCTAATTTTTGCAAATTCTATAAGATCAAAGTATCAAATACAAGTCTGAAGAGGAATTGTACGGTGATATTTTGGGTTATGCAACTTTTTGCTTACATGTTTGCGATGCATGCATGAAATTTCACGTTCTATTTTCAGTAATAAATATACCGGTTTACAAACTTACTGGATAACAATTTTCAATATATCACTACTCAGAAATGTTGTACCTACTTCCAGGAACAGCATCCATTTTGCAGAATTGATATTGATGTCTTCTAAAAAAACTTATTCACTTTTCACTTGGTCGCACGTATTCACGCTTACGCTCTCGCTAAACGACTGACTAAAGAAGCCGAAGTTTGGATCGCAATTGCCATCCAGCTATAAAAATATGACACATTTCATTTTCCCTACCCTAAAGGGACATCATTAAACTAACGATTCCGACAGGTCAAACCTTCGTAGCAAAAAATTATTTTTTGGGGTTTTAGCCACGATTTCACGATTTGGGACCACTGTGCGACGGGGCGAATGGCGAATACGGGGCGACCAGCGAAAACGGGCCGAATAGGGCTACGGGCGAATGACGACGACGCGGCGACCAGCGAAAACGAGCAGAATAGAGGTACGGGCGAATGGCGAACACGGGGCGCATAGGGAGACGGGACGTATGGCGAAGACGGGGCGAATCAGGGGACCAGGCGAATGCCGTAGACGGGGCGAATAGGAATGACGGGGCGTATAAGGAAGACGGGATGACCAGCTCAAACGGGCCACGCGGTGATGTACCGGCACCGCGTCGACCGTCGCGCGGGGGTGGGGGCGGTCCCGGGCGGGCAGGAACCTGCTTGGGGCGATTTGAAGCGCCAGGCCCGGCAGTCCGTGTTGCTCGCGTGGCAGGAGCGGCTGGCTCTGCCAACCGCGGGGCACCGGACTGTCGGGGCGGTTCGGCCACTCCTGAAGGAGTGGCTGGACAGAGGCCATGGCAGCCTCACCTACCGGATGGCACAGGTATTTTCCGGGCATGGCAGCTTCGGAAGATACCTGTGCCGGATAGGGAAGGAGCCGACGGCGCGTTGCTGCCACTGCGACGCTGAGCAGGACACGGCGGATCATACCCTGGAGGTATGCCCCGCGTGGGAGGGGGAGCGCCGTGTCCTGGTCGGCGTCGTCGGGCGGGATGTCTCGCTGCCGGGCGTGGTGCGCGCCATGCTCGGCAGCGAGGAGAAGTGGAGGGCCGTGGCCTCCTTCTGCGAGAACGTAATGTTGCAGAAGGAGGCCGCGGGGAGGGAGCGCGAGCTTCAGCGGCGCGCTGAAGCTCGCGCTCGTGCGGTGGCCCGAGGTCGTCGCCCGGTCGCGAGGCGTGGCGGGCGGCCGCCTCGGCGTGGCGGATGACCTAGGCTGGGAGGGGGGTACTGAGGGGACCCTCCTCCCGCCAGGCGGCGCCGGGTCGGACCGGTTGGGGGTAGGAGTGCCTCCCCCTACCGGTCCGACGCAAGGGGAGGCACCCTCGGCGGTCTGGTGCGGCCATGAACGCCCGGCCGCCGAGGGGTGGAAACGGGGTCGCGGGCGGTTGCGAGTTGGGGCTCGCAGCCGCCACTAAACGCGGCCCCGGGACGGATAGCGGCGGGATGGAGTGGCCCCGTCCCGCCGCTATGTGGCAGTGTGTCTACTGGGGGGACCGATTGTCCCCCCGGGGGATGGGCGCGAAAGCGCGGGCACGGGGAGGATACCGGAAGAATGCTTCGAGCGATTCCCGGTATCCTCCCAAAGCGTGCCGAAGGGTCACCGTGGGGTTTTTAGTGGGTAGGTCCCGCGCCTGTCGTTGTACGGGCGCGGGGAATCCCACACACCCCTCCCACCTCTCCCCAAGGAGGTGGGAGGGAGTCTTTCGAAGATTTTCCCCACGACAAAAAAAAAAAAAAAAAAAAAAAGCTCAAACGGGCCGAATAGGAGGACGGCGCGAATAGCGAAAACGGGGCGAATAGGGATGACAGGGCGAATAGGGACGACGGGGCGAGTTGTGAAGACGGGGCGAATAGGAATGACGAAGCGACCAGCGAAAACGGGCCGAATATGGGTACGGACGAATGGCGAAGACGGGTCGAATGACGAAGACGAGGCGTATAGGGGGACAGCGCGAATAGGGCTAATTCAACAACTTTCACGTTTTGTCATTTGAAACAAACAGAATGGTCAGTGCCATGAATACCGTGAGACAACCTTTTTTAAAAGCCACTGCGTTTGAGAGTATACAGTTTTAACTCTTTTTTATAAATCATATCATCAGTTTTAACTCTTTTCGCCCAAAAAATTGAAAAATGTCACTGAAACATGTAGAAATGAACCTTTCAAATGGAGCATTTTTTTTTTTTTTGCTTAAATTGATAGGAAATTTCCTCAGGAATACGATAAAAAAGTTAGAAACTGATCAGAGATTTCCTTGTACCTTATTTTCAAAATAAAGTAAATGGTTGTATTGGGCGCAGCGCCTCGGTTAGTCGAATGCTCGTCGGACACTTGGTCTTATGGTTGTATAAGCAATTACCGCAGTCGGGCGACGGATGTTTAGGTTTTAGAGATATGAGGTGTCGATTTCGGAAAGAGAGGAGAGCGAAATCTTCCCGAAGAGAAGCGAGCGTTCTGCTGGCGGTCGAATAAAGACTTTTACGGAAGAAGCAGCTCGGAACGCTCAGAACGCTCAGAAACAGACATTGAAGAAATATAGAAGTAACTCCAAGAGACCGTGTAATCAACAGTGAAAATGAGTCGAAAAGTGCAAGATCATCTGTCTTCAACAAATGAAAAACTGCAGTACGACGACTGTTCTCCTGGTGCCGATTCGTGGTGTAAGTGGTGCGTTGCATAGGCCTTGGGACAAGAATTTGACCATCCACCTCCATTACATGAAGATATGCAAAAACATATTCGTCCAATTTACAAAGATTTCTCACGAGATGATTTGTTGGAGAGATGTTTAGGTGGCCATACACAAAATGCTAACGAGAGCTTTAACGCCATCATTTGGCGTTTAGCGCCTAAGCATTTCAATTGTCGCATAAAAATTATTGAAATAACTGTTTTTTTGGCTGCCGGCATATTCAACGAAGGATTTTCGTTCGTCCTTCAAATAATGCAAGAGCTCAGTATAGTAATTGGACAGCAGAGTAAAACATTCATTGATCGTGAAAATAAACGCCGCATTAAACAGCAGTAGCGCCGCAGTCTTCATTGCACAAAAGAGGCTCACGCTTCTCTAAAAGAAGAAAAAATGGCTAAATCACAATTTTTCGAAGAAGAGGAAGACCTGTTCCATGGCCCTCGAATTAGATTAGTAAAAAACCACGATAAATTGAAATGAATTACGAATTTTTCACGATTTTTCTGTTACTCAAACTTTAAACGCGTTTTAAAAGCTCAAAAACTAATCACTCGATCTTTATGAAACTTGGCACAAATATTCTATAAATAATTAGCCTCAGCATGACGAGCTCCGATTTTTTATTTTTGTATTTAAAACACTGCTATTAACAATTATTCATAACAAAAAAATCCTTCTTTTCTTCAAAACTTCGCCATTTTTGCAATTTTGCAAATTTTAACAAAAGAAAAACGTAATGCTGAGCGTTCTTCCATAAACTAAAGAATCCATCTTAATTTTTTGGTTTCGGATCATTTTTGAAACCTGTACGCTGCACGGCACATTTACAAAATGCCATTTTCAAGCCGCCATTATACCGTCCTTATTAACAATTACGGCTTAAAAAAAATACTCATGTTACGTTATAATATCAATAAATGATACCTAAAATTTTAAATCAATCTATGCATTACATTTTTCATAAAAAATTCTTGAAAAACAGGCCATTTACATGAGGTTCCCCCCTTAAGTTAGAAATAAATACATTTTAAGAACCGACAACCCAGCCTACGTCACTCACCGCAACGAACCCTCGACCGCCGACTGAGTCGGCTCACGCTACCTTTCTCCGCGACCCCCACGAACTGGACCGTCCCGGGGAAGCGGTCCCACAGTCTACTAGAGAGGTCGTACTTTACGAACGAGAGAAATTCTTCGCTCCTGTACGTTCAAATAACGAAGCCAGGTGCGCGCGGAAACAAACGCAGCGAATATACGTGTAACGTGTTTTCGTATGTCTAACCCATAGCCGTGTTTTTCTGTTCACAGGAATCAGAATCTACCTCAACCAGGCACGGCGAGTTCGGCAACCGGCCTGGGATTGATATCAGGATTTCTGTTCTCCGTTTTTTTTTGTTTATTTTCACAGCGATTGATTTTTCTACAATAGTTTATTTTTCATTTTTTAATACACGTTTTTTAAAAGGAAAATCAGACGCCACCCATTCACTTGCCACATAAACACCGATCCCTCTATCCGGACTTTGTCGTTAAAAGCGTCAGCTTTTTAACAACTATAAAAGGTGTATTGATTATTATCAACGGGCTAATTATATTCAAAGTCTAATCAAACCTTGAAATGAGGTTCATTCGGTTGTTTCAACTCAATCGTATTACTAGTATAGATACTATATGAACGCACGACCATAAGCATAGTAAAAAAATTACTTCTTTTTTAAATAGTTAACATATGATCAGGGGGTCTTAAAACATGTATTTCCATGACAAAATTTTTATATAATTAATAATTAAATTCAAAAATTTCAAATCGTTCTGAAAAAATTATTTTTGGTTGCGGGGGTCAATTACAATCATTTCTGGTGAATAGACATACCCCCGAAATCTTGCGCATTTTCGAGAAAAAAATTCAGTACGGGCGGAACTTTAAATGTTAAAAACTTTTTAAAGCAGCCTCCATCAACAAATTGGTATTCTTGATTTTTGACTTATTTTGGCCTCGAAAATCTCTCATTAAAATTTTTCCCAGGGTTGGCCGAACAACCTGTATAGGTTGGAAAGTAAAAATGCCTGGGCAGTCGAGATTCGAAACCGCATACCCATGATGTGCGGTCGAATTTCAACTGTGTTGACAGGAAGAAGGGGAAAGACTCACATTCCCCTTCCTTCTCTAATCCCCGAAGCTATACGAAGCGCCAGAACTCATATACAAGGTGTCTATGCATTATTGCGTTTAAGTGGAGGGGTAGTTTCCTTTGGGCACCGGCCTGCCATCTGATAATGCAGTAATGCCCACATAAATGCCGAATGTTTATGACCAGAGGTATCCCCACCAATTCTTAGAAGCCAAGCGGCTTCGAACATCGAGCGTGACGAATGCAAGTTGACGCCGGTCATTATCGATACATTGTATATATGGTTTCGGGTGCCAGCTATTGTATCTCACTCGCACTTATCCTCCTTCCTTATCTCTGCTGAATTCTGAGAACTAACCATGCCCACATAAATGACCGAAGCCGGTCCCGAGCTTGGTCATTTATGTAGGCATTACTGTACTGGATTGCCTTTTTCAATCCCTCCCATGGTCAATTCACATGTATTTACGCATATATGTACTACAGCTGTCTGCCCATCAATACTAATTCGAAGAGGGCACTAAAATCACCTCCGAATTGTCAGGTCTACTCGTATACCTCGTCTGTGGTTCAGCCACACATTTTTAAACATTGGAATTTTTGTTGGAACACCCCCTAGGATTATGCCATTAGATGAAAAAGTGTTGCACATCAAAATTGAAAATTTTTTATTTTCGTAATTCGTTTTTCTCCGTTTTAATTCACAGTTTTTATAGTTTTGTATATCGCTGAATTCGTCTTTTTACGCTGCATAAAAATATAGACAAAAATATATCATTGCATTAAAAAAATATACAGTTTCTATACAGTTTTGTATAACGCTGAATTCGTCTTTTTACACTGTATGAAAATATGGACAAAAAATAGATCATTGCATTAAAAAAAACAAAAAAAAAAGAATGATATTTCAAAAATTGACTTAGAAAAAAAAATCTTTTATTTGAGGGTTACATTTGATTCACCAAATTTATGTTCCAACAATTTTGTTACATATTCACAAATAACGACGATATGTATAGAATTTACATATTTCCATTTAAACAGTCTGTTTATAGTAGAAAATATGAAATACAAAAAGCAATTCTGAAGCAGTGAAGGAATATCTAGGAGAATAAAAAATGAAATTTTTATTGTGTTCAAATATCTTTCACAAAGTATGTTTTATCACATTAGGAAATTGTTTTCGATGTTCCGAAATTATTTATTATATAAAATTGTTTTTCTTCCTCATTTTTGGATAATAATTCATTGTATTCTTCCATAAGTTTAACTTCACGTTTAGTAGTGTCATTATAATCGTCATCATCTTCCCACGTGTCAGGATCTTTTCTTAAAAATCCAGTTGACATGGAAATTCTATGAAAAAATCTTGTAGCCTCGTGGAAAACAAAATGGTCCAGTCCTTTGTTAATATAATTCTGTATATCTTCAGTACCAATTTTTAGTCTCTTGCTAGACTAATCTATGGCCTCGTTGATCCATTGCCTCCAGCACTCATAACTTACTGTCCTTTTCCACTTTGTTATTGGAAAAAGATAATACTAATGCTTCCGATGTTAAGTACCACAAGTAGTTGAAACATTTCTTTATTTCTACGTTGCTTACTTCTTTACCAATCTCATGAAACGCATGAGGTTCTGCAATGAATTCCAAATCTTGGCGTGAAGCTACCATCGTCGCTGAACTTTTAATCCATGTCTTTAAATACACTTTGGCGAGAAAGAAACAAATATCTCTAATTCCACTTTCTTCTTTATCACTTAAATTAAATTGTTCCTTGAATGAATACATTTTCAAACAATAAAAAGATTTCACCATCCATCTATGAAAATAACAACAAGATCAAGAATTTCTTTATAGTTCTCTCGTAACTGTTGCTCATTTTCTAGAATATTTGTTGAAAATTGGATCATTTCTTGAACTACTGTAGTTTGAATTGTTTGGTGGACATATTTGTTTACAATTCCGGATACAAATCTCAATTTATCGATTTTTGGTTATGGTTCTTGAAACTTATTCTATAGCGGAGCACTGGGAGCCAAAGATTTTGATAGTTTTTCGTTAAATACATTCTGTAGAATAATCTCATATATACGACGCCTACAGGTAAATATAAGATATCCCTGTTTAATTTTTCTTCAAGCAGAACGCAAGCTCCTTGGAAACGTCCAGTGTTTGTTGGAGTATGTAGTGTCACAGCAAAGTGCTTGAACTTTGTTGCACCATTCTTCTAATGAGTCATATACCACAGAGGCTTGATCATTCCCACTGTTACGTGGAATGATGAGAATCCACAGCAATCGTTCAACACCTCTAGAAGTGATAATTACTGGTAATCTCTTGACTTTTCCTGTCCCATGTAAAGCTGGTAAAAGTTTTCCGTTCCAAAGTACCGTAATCGCATTAAGCTCGGAGTCATTGAATTCTGAACGCAATTTCTGCGCAATGTTTATACGAAGTTCAGACCGACAGCAACGAATTGATGTATTATATTTTCATTTCTCATTTCACTGCATATTCCTTTTTTAGTTTCAAGGCTATTTATTTTATACAGTATATTCCCTTGCATTGATTCTATATGTTATAATGATTCAAATAGAAACACTAAATATCTTCGTTATTTACAACCATATAAAAAAATGATATAGGTAAAAATAGCCTCATTTAACGAAGTAAATATAATGTGAGAAAGTATATTTTTTTCTCGCAATTAATTTTTGAAATTTTAGAATCGCAATTTATAAAAAATAAAAAATTCAAAATTTTGTTTTTGTACCCTTATAAGAGTGTAAAAAGACGAATTCAAGGAGGTATTGAAATGTATGACAGTGATAGATGGAGATTTAATGAAGAAAAACGGGTTACAAAAATAAAAAATTTTCACAATTCCTGGGGTTGTTACGAAAAAAATTTGTCATTAAGTATAACTAAGGTCCACTCTATTGCCGCCCAGGCATTTATCTTTCCTACCTACGTAGGCATATATGGATGTAGAAGCAAAGTAGCAGAATGAAAGCAAATTTTGAAAATTTTTTTTACAGAAATACTTGTTTGAAGGTTCCTTAATCACATTTTAACTATTAAAAAATAAGAAATTTTGTCTTGCTATGCTTATGAATGTGCGTTTATGTATCTATATTATTAATACGATTGAGTCTAAACAACTTAATGAATTTCAATGTAATTTTACATTTACGTTTTATATCCTGATTTCAAGATCCGATTAGAACATAATTCGCCCGTCGATAATGATTAGTATACCTCATAGTTTCCTAGTTATTTCGATACATTTACGTTACTTGTGAAAAATTTAGGGAAATTTCTGAAATACTCTTAGAACATTTATATGTAAATATGGACCATTGTTATATAGTTAACCCCTGGAAAAAATGACGAATAAAAAAAAAGTAATTAGATCCAAAAAGAGACTTGAACTTACGGTCGAAAATCTTTGTAGCGGTTCTGCAGTTGGAAAATTTACCCCGTATACTGTCTTGCAGTCAAAACAGTTGTCAGGTACCATAAAATAGTACAACATTACACTCGATTATCGGCGCGGTTAGTAGCAGACATATGTACTTGAAATGAAATGTATCGGCTCTTTTGAAAAACAGATCCGGATGGCTGACATCATAGCGACTGTCCTTTTTTTTTTTTTTTTTTTTTTTTTTGTCGTGGGGAAAATCTTCGAAAGACTCCCTCCCACCTCTTTGGGGAGAGGCGGGAGGGTTGCGTGGGATTCCTCGCGCCCGTAGAATGACGGGCGCGGGACCTACCCACTAAAAACCCCACGGTGACCCTTCCGCACGATTTGGGAGGATACCGGGAATCGCTCGAAGCATTCTTCCGGTATCCTCCCCGTGCCCGCGCCTTGCGCCCATCCCCGGGGGGGACAAACGGCCCCCGCGGTAGACACTCTGTCTCATAGCGGCAGGACGGGGCCACTCCATCCCGCCGCCATCCGTCCCGGGGCCGCATTTAGTGGCGGGCTGCGAGCCCCAACTCGCACCCGCCTGCGACCCCGTTTCTACCCCTCGACGGCCGGGAGCTCATGGCCGCTCCAGGCCACCGAGGGTGCCTCCCCGTGGGCCGGACCCACCAGGTCCGACCCATCGCCGCCTGGATAGCGACTGTCCTGCTCATCTTAAACAAAGAAATCAAAACGTATTCTAGTTAGTGAAGATACAATAACACTCCGAACTAAAAAACATTGAACATCTTAATTTTTTAACCATTGACAGCTTTTTGAATTTTAAGTATCAATCTTTCCTCATTTTTTTCATCTTTGAGATTAAAAAAGAATAGAATTGCACATGAGATCTTCAGGGAGTTTTCTACTGTAAAACGCGTATTTTTAATGTTCCCTTTGGTATTTTTCTTGCATCGACATATCGTACATATATTTATTATTCCTACAGTAATTTTCACAAATTTTTACAACGAGAAACAGTAAAAAGTAGTAGCAGTACAGAGTCTCGTATTCAATCGTGTATCGAAAAAGTGTTCTAACTGGTTCCACGATTCCAGCCGTTCTGTTTGACTAAATCAAGAAAACGCAAGATTCTTAAGGAGCCTTTCTACTTTGTGAGATTTAAAAAAAATCGAATTTCTTTTGCATTTTCTTTTAGTATGTAGTGTCAAAAATATATCTATCAAATACTAAATTGAAATTCAGAAAATTAACGAAGTTATAGCCTGCTGAAATGTACCACGCGCAGGTATAACAACTGTACGTGAAACTTTAAAGCTGTTTTTCTCGAAACTATATTTTTCAGCACTGCGTAGACGACAACATGAAAACCATTCAAGATATGAACATCAAATTTATATAGTATCTTTAGAACTGGTCTCTGTATGGCATGAACTAGAATACTTGCGATATGTGCAATATGTTTTCTTTTATAACAAAAAAGCAAGCGAATATAAGAAAATATTCAATATTTTTTCGTAAAATAGCTGCCATTTTTCGTTTTCTTGAGAAAATCCTAGTTCATGCCATAACCAAACTTACCTATATTAAGAATATCTTCGGTTTTTGTATTTCGGATAACTTGTTCGCAAGATATCACCTATGCAGTCAGGCGCCGTTCATAAAAACTGTTGTTCGTTGATCAACAAAAACAGCGTAATCAACAGATATTATGCGTTGCAAAAATTCGTGAATATAGTTAAATATATAATAAATATATCCAACAAACCCGGAATTAATCGCTCTTTAATAGCACGCAAAAAAGAAATTATTAAGAAACATGTATTTTTCTTACCTACAAAGTAGAATGGCTCCTTTAGGGGGTTTCCCGGAAGGAAGTAAAGGTAGACCGTAATGACGTACGGTTGAGATTATTGGTAGTTCCAGATAACACGACGGCTAGCGCGATTATATTTTCCAACCATTTGTAAAAATTCCGATTGTCTGTCAATTTGTGTTTAAATATTGTGTTCCTCCAGGACGGAGAAACTTGGCCGCGATTCCCGTTTCTATGTTGAATTCGCGTTATTCTAGAAGGCTGGGCTGGTGCTGAATTTTTTCAGCATACAGAAAATTAAACCGCGGCCATTTACGCGTTTTTTGCTAGCTAAATTCGCAGGAATTCTCGCTACCCAGTTTTGCGGTTACGCGACAGAACCCAGTCCGCGGCCGTCAATGACGATGTCGCTCGATTAACGTACATGCTCCAAGAAGTATGAGATCCTCATAATCACTCCTCGTAATCGAGTCTAGTTTGCGGACATTCATTTATTGGAAAATCTCGTTATTGCGACGTGAGATGTTCCCACAAAAGGACAATCTACCTGACGTTGTAACGATCGCAGTACTCGCCGCGCGTAACGCGACCGTGGACGCAGGATTGTGATTGAACGTTACAGTTCGTTGCTGCGACAGTGACGTTAGGGATTCGGCGCGAAGCACTTAGAGTCTCTTTCGAATTAATACAGTCTGAGTCACTGGAAGGTTGATACCGACATACTGGTATCGCCTCGTGGTGGTTCGCTGTTCGAAGGGATCGCACAATCCACTCGAGTCACCCGTCAAGTGTACCATATAGGGGACACCGACTGGTGGAGTGGCAGGTTCGACCCATTAGAGCTATACGGCGTAGGAGCAACCGGAAGATAGATGTTCAGGAAGGATATCACTTCGTGGTGCTCTCCATGCATCGGGCGTCGGAGAACCCGCTCCAATATAACGTCGTAAAGGGGCAATAGGAAGATCCTAAGCGTACGGTGGAGCGAAGAGCACACGAAGGGCTGTGAACGTAGGATGGTTGGAATTGCAGGGGATTGAGTCCTGAACCGGTGAGCCGCAGGCCAGTTCCTCGGAACATAGAAGTCTCCGTCGAGGTAGCCACTGCTGGCTGCCGGGCGTTCCTTTGATGAAGGAATCGCTGGCTTGGCAACCACGTGAGCAAACCGCAGGTTGCTTCTGAGGAGTCGCCGTCGAGGAAGCCGAACCAGGAGAAGACGTCCTCTTGCGTGGAAGTGTCCATACGCCACCCGCACGGTGAGCGTGCTCGCGGAATATAGCCTCTTGGAGCCTTACAACCTCCATTTGGTTTCTCGTTCGTGGCATTGCGAAGAGAACCCGGTAGAACGGAGGAAAACCTCGTCTCCCCGGTTGTGCGCGTCGGTGAGATCGTAGGAAACGAATCCTAGGAAAGAGCAAAATTACAGTCCACTAGCTAGAGCGCTAGAGAGCCAGCCAGCTCTCCCCTCCAAGCACACCAGACTGTCGCTGGAGCGCGAGAAACAGCTGACGAGCGCGTGATTGTAGACTTGTCCGCAAAGGTATTTATTAGGCAGATTTTTGATACAGAAAGCCTCCGCAGTAAAAAAAAGGAGACAGAAAAGAAGAGACGGGGCCGAAGAGCGAGCCACCCACAAATCCAAGCTTTTGTTTCCGTTATTCGTTTTGTTTTTACATTTTTGTACGATCTAAATTTTGATACTTTTGTAAAATAAAAAATTTATTGAAAAACTTGTAATAATTTCTCTCCCTGTCTGTTCCCTCATCCGGACCCACGTTAAAGTCCCATAGTACTTAACAATTATAATTATAAAAAAACATTTTCCATTGTGCTATTGGCTTTGGTAAATGCCAATTATAAATTTATAGCCGTCGATATTGGACCATACGGAAAGAATAGCGAAGGAGGTATATTCAGTAATTCAAAATTAGGAAAGTGTCTTGCACAGAATAAATTGAATATACCGGAAGATACAAAATTACCAGATACTAATACTGTGATGCCTCATGTCATTGTTGGCGATGAAGCTTTCCCTTTAAAAAGATACTTATTAAGACCGTATCCGAAACCACAAATCCATGATCCCGGAAAACAATATTATAATCATCGACATTTACGAGCGAGACGAGTGTCGGAAAATGCATTCGGAATTTTAACACAAAAATTCCGAATTTATCTACGTCGAATGCAATTACACCTACAAAATGTTGATAAAATTATTTTAACGACGTGCATTTTACATAATTATATTTTATCATCCCGTGATTTTCGACCATCGGATATGGGCATGGAACCTTCGGAAACAACGACGCAAAATCTCCCGTTGCAAGGTGGTAGCAATACTTCAACCGCGTTTCATCTAAGGGAAGCATTTAATGATTTTTTTAATACTACACGAAACTAACGTAGAAATATGTATCTTCATGAAGAACAATAAAATACATGTATTTATATGTTACTTACCGATTAAATTTATAATTTTCCCAATGTCTCTCCAAGCAGCTTCCTTTTTCTCATTGTCACTGTATCCTCTTTCTTCCTGATTATATAAAAAACTATGTTGTCGCACCAACTCTATTAATTTCTCGTCTTTCATACTTTGCGATTCCGTTGCACCTGTGTTTGACGTACTCATTTTTAACTGAGAAATTGCGTTTTTCGAGGGTATTTGCGGTTTATATAAGTTCTGTTGCGTTGCTATTGGTTAAAAATGTTGGGGATGGGGGTGCACAATTTTTTAGCTTATTGGTTCGCGACAGTAGTAGTAGGTGTGGTTATTTTCTAAAATGGAAGGGGAAGTGCGCGAAGTACGAATTTTCTGTTTGGGAAGAAGGCTGGTGGTTCTTGGCATCAAAGACGCGGAGTCAAAGTAAATACACAATTTCAGCTAAATGGATAGAAATACGAGCGGATAAGGACCTTAGACCTTTTTTTTTTGTCGGGGCCCTTGACTTCGAACTTGCCCGAACTCAAACATTCTGTTGAAGAATACTGATCTTTGCCTGTCCGTACACGCAACGTGCCTAAACATGCTGTAACGCTAGATATAAACACTCCTATTCCAATACTCGCAATAATGTCTGCCCAAACTGGAGATGTTGCAAACGTTACGTGCTTGAATGGATGATGTGCACGTGCGAAACGTAACGTGCCGAAACGGATCCGCGACGTTACGTATAAATACTCGTATCTTAGCAGCTTGAAAGAATGTTTGCCTGAACCGTGCCGGCTGTGCCGTGCTGTAAACGGATAGTATAAATCGACCTTTATACGGACTTACGCAGGCCGGAAGCGCCTGGAACAAGCGGCTTGATAAGGATTCCGAAGACTTGGAGTGATCCCTTCAAAAAGCGATCCATATCTGTATTTGAAGGGTGAAGGAGACGATCTGTTAATGATCGTCGTATACGTTGGCGATATCCTTATTATGTCTAGGAATTTGAATAAAATTACTAACTTCGGAATCGAGCTACACCAAAATTTTTAGATGAAGGAACTAGGTGATCATCGATGCCTAGGTATAAATTTTGAGTGAAATCAGGGCGGCATAAGGCTGATCCAGAAGACCTATATTCGCGATATTTTGCGACGTTTCGGGATAGAGAACGCGAATCCGGTATCAACTCCTCTCGACGTGGGCACAAAATTGACGAGAACAGAAGTCTGGACCCCATCCGATGGACCGAAACCGCCGTATCGTGAGTTAGTCGGAACATTATTGTATTTATCCGTAGCAACGCGGCCGCACATGGCTCATGCGGCGAGTTTGCTGAGCCAGTTCAACGAATGTTTTGGACGGACTCACTGAATGGCAGCAAAGCGGGTTCTACGGTATCTACGAGGAACAGCAGATCTGGGCATCACCTACCGGCGCGACGAACGGCCGATAGAAGGATTCGTCGATGCGGATTGGGCTGGATGTATTGATGACAGGAGGTCATTTACTGGGTATGCATTCATTATGAATGGCGGGTGCGTAACGTGGGCTTCGAAGAAGCAGCGGACCGTGGCTTTATCTTCAATTGCAGCTGAGTATATGGCACTCAGCGAGGCAACCAAGGAGGCTGTCTATCTTCGGCGTTTTCTACACGAGCTCGGCGAGAGCGCGGACGTTATAAAATTGTCAAATGGTACTTTTGGAGCTCAGAGACTTGCAGGCAATCTAGTTTTCCACGCTTGGACCAAGCACATAAACATCCGGCATCATTTCGTTCGCGAGGCTGTCGATTCAGGGCTAGTGGATATTCAACACATCGCTTCTGAAAACATGCCAGTGAAAAGGTACATCCTTCTTTAAAAGTTTCGTTAATGGTTTTGCGGTTTTAGCCATATCGGGGATGAATCGTCTGTAGTAACCTACCAGGCCTAGAAATTGTTTAATGTTTTTCCGCATTCGGGGTACTGGGAAATTTTTTACAGCTCGAATTTTATCTGGGTGATGCTTCACTCTTTCACTGGTAATTTTATGACCTAAGTATGCGATTTCTGTTTACAGGAAACGACATTTCGTCGGTTGAAGAGTTAATTCAGCATTTTGCAACCGAGCCAGAAGAGCCCTCAGTCTACATGCGTGTTCCGAAAGGGAAGCTGCGTAAATAACAATATCGTCCATGTAGACGAAGAGTTCGATTCCCTGTAACCCGTATAGCGCGAGGCCCATAACTCGTTGAAAGGTGGCTGGCGCGTTCCTCAGGCCGAAAGGCATACGGTTGATTTCAAAGTGGCCGTAGAAGGTGAAGAAAGCCGTTTTGGACTTGGACGCGGGATCTACGAGGATTTGATGAAACCCGGAGGCTAAATTTAAGGTGCTAAAATATTTAGCTCCTCCTAGCTGATCTAAGACTCGTTGGTTAGGGCCGAGGATAAAACGTATCTACTCGCGTTGATTCAGAGCCGAGTACAGTACCTAATCTACTGCGGCATCGTAGGGGACGATTCCCCCCGGACTGTAGAAATATTAATAAATCTAATAAAATCCGCGTATCCCCGGAGACTTAATCTTAACGACTTGCAAAACGAATTACGGGGCGTACAGCGTCACGATCATGAAACTATCGAAGAATTCGGTTACCGGGTACATGGGATTGTAGATCGTGGGATTCAGACGGCGCGTGAAAATTACGATCCGGAGCAATTCGTCGGGATCAAGGCGTTGCTCACGGAGAACGCGGTTCGCGATTTCCTAAAAGGCCTGCCAAGCGACATTATCTCGGGGATAGTATCGAGGGACGATTTGCAGGATCTAAAAACGGTCATAAAGTCAGCCTCCAGAATTGAAAGCCTAGCCGGTTTTACGCGAACCCCGAAACCCGCGAACATTCCCCGGGATCGGCCCCGGATACTTAGGACGGAAGTACATGAGCGAGCTTGTTTCCGTTGCGGGGAAACGGGGCATTTGGTCGCGGACTGTCAGCGCGAGGCTAATAACCGATTTCATAGGCGCCGACCATACATACCGAGAGGCCGACAATGCGGGGGAACGGGGCACACGGAAAGACAGTGCCGTCGGTATAGTTCAAATCGCGTTCCTGAGGATACGCGCCCCCCAGTCCCCTTACTCTCCGCGAACCTAGTGGACCAAGGTTTGCGTGTATCCTGGCGGGTGATGCCAGATGAAAGTGTGAATGGGGATGACCAGGACCGCACAGAGATATCCAGAGGTGTGACCTCGGTAGTAAATCCGGTAGACCCTGTAGAAAACCTTTTAGTTGCACAAGATATCAATGACAAAAATAGAATCAATGTCGGGAAAAGAATTTTAACCGCCGATATGAATGAACCGACGCAATCCTCCCCTATCGTTCCTACTGTATTCTATTTAAAGGACTACCTTTTTACACGACGGGATAACCTCGTTCACTTCGTCCCTATCAACGGCACCGATACTTACCACACCACCGAGGAACTGTTAAATCGAATAGGTCTATCAATAGAACAGGTACGACAATACAAACTAAATGTTGGGAATGCCATGGCGTTCCCTCAGAACAAATACTCGGTATTCTTTTTGTTTTTCAAAATCGATCCTCAAGACGAATTAAATTTTAATCACATCCAAAACTTCCTGAAATCCCTCAAAAACCTACTAAACTCTTTGCGTTCCGATACCTTCAGTATCCTAATAGACCCAAGTAAATTCGACTCCTCCGCGCAGAATAATATATTAAACTTGCTTAGGGAAATCTTTAACGACATTTTTTCAGAATGACTTGAAATTTTTTAATTTAATTTTGTTAACGTTTTAACGAAGCCTCCATCGAGAAATTAGTATTCTTGATTTCCGTCTTATTTTGGCCTCTAGAATCTCCAATTAAAATTTTTCCTAGGAATGGCCAAATACCCTGTATAGATGTAAAACCAAATGCATTCCAGAATCCTGTTGAGTACTGATATTCTGTTGAAAATGAACCAAGATGCCATATTTGTGGTGACGTGGGAATAATTAAATGCGCATGGTGTAAGAAATCTTTATGTTTTAAACATTTTTTCGACGAGTACCACTATTATCGAAACTACATAGAGTAATTGCTATACACACTGTATGTGTATTAAAAATAATTAATCCTTCCATTGCTGTTAAGAAACTTGTTACTGTTACTGTTACTTGTTACTTGTTACTGAATAATTTAGTGCAAGCCTACAGTGCTTCATTAAAATCAAAGTTAGAACGGCTACTACCATAGTGGATGTACGCGCAAGATGTAAATCATCAAAATTTGCAAAACTATAAGAGGCAATTTTAAAATGTTACATGCCAATGGATTTGTAAGTTAATAAATTTTTTTTTGTTATAAATTGCAATTTGTTAAATTTTTTAACACCATGTTATTGTACATAAGAAACCATTAACCTCGCCCGTTAACAATTTTTTCGTATGTCTTTCCGTTTTCGAGAAGGCCGTTTCGAGCCACAACTTCAAGGGGTGGTTTCACCCCCTAAACTCGAGTTACCGCAGCTAAAAAAAATACGTGTCAATTATTTTTGGCTGCTTTATAAGTGTACGAAGTTTCATCAAAATCGAAGCCGGACCGTTCACGAAGGTTCCTTGTAAGCACCACGAGGAAATGCGAATAAATAAATATATAAAACAAACAAATTTTATATTTTATAATTAAAGCAGGGAGACAGTGTTGAAAACACATGAGAACTAACGATGAGATTAGTAAAACTTGACAATTTATAACCTCCCGATAACCTGAGAAACGGCCAGCGACAAGCGAAGTAATCCTAATTAGTGCAGCCGGCGCCAAGAGAATACGTTTTTACGAGACGTGCGGACGGCAAAGTGTTAACATCCAAAGAAAATACGAAAAACATCATTTAAGTTCCACTTTACACTTTTCTTAATGTTTTTTTAAAAAAAATAAATTTCGCGTCAAATTTCCTTCATGAACAACTTATGTAACGTTATTTTTAGTAAAAATATGCCAACCTGTAGTAAGAATGTTGAATACCCATAACAAATGTATATCAGAAATCTACATGTAAAAAGAACCACTGTACTTTACCACCCCTCTTTTCATGTTAATATTAAACTAAAAGAAACGACGCGGCCTACACCGAAAACCGATCAAAGTTCTACGAAGTCAACAAAGCTCACGGCGAAAAAAGCTAGGCCGCACCAATCAGCGACGACTGATGGGCTCGAGCCGATCTACCGTTCCGGTATAAATATAGTCCCTTTGGCCCATCGCAGTCAGTCGCGACCCGACTACCGAAAAGGTAACCTTTCAAAGTACCGGCTTCTTCACGGCAGCACAGACAAGGTATACGAGTAGACCTTACACCTTATGGACTCGTAGCCAAATCTGATTGCCATACCGACCTGAAAATTCGGAGGTGATTTTAGCGTCCACTTCTCATGTATAGCGGTCAGTAGAAAAACTATTCACTAAATTCGTGCGATGGGCAAACAGACTATAGTTGCGTATAAATATATGTGAGTTGCAAAATACGAATTATTCGCATTTCTTTGTCTGGTTAAAGTTGCAAATAATCTATATTAATTGACTAGTTCCATTTAGAATTACGAACGATCAGAAACTTTTGATTTCCTTTTCCAAATTCTAATTTGGAGGATCAGGCCTCGATCTACCATATGATTCATAATTAAATTGAGCAACAGAAGAATATCTCGACTTTCGAACCATACGTACAATGCGTAAATAATTTTTGATCGAAACTTTCGTCGATAGCGCATCAGAAGAAAAATTCGTGAATTTCCTTTCGTTACCAATATCAACGAACGGGTTAAATATTCGCAGAGCCACTATCCTTAAACACAGAGTGCGCTATAATACTATTGATATTTTACATAATCAGTATTTCGATTTGTTAAAACATAACCTCATATTGAACCGGTGATGTAAACAAAACTTAATTACTTATTAAACGATTGTTTGAAAAAGATATACTTATTCCAAAACGTGTGATTTAGGTACGGCGAATGCTACAGATCGGAAAGTGTCTAACTTTACAATCAATTATCGATTGTAAACAAAGAATCAAATTTAATAGACTACGTATCACATTACTTTTCGACAATTATTAAATACTCTGTTGGAAAGAGAATCAATCTTAGATCAGTTTCTGAATTAAACTGCTCTTGACAATCATTTTATGTATACAGAAAGTAAAAAAATAAAATTTGTTCGTTTTGCTAGAAGAACAGAAACTCTTCGATCGGTAATCAAATAAAAACGTCCGTTCGTGTCACGAACGTTCTCTATGCATAATACGGAGGACCTTATTTTACGATTTTCGAATTTTTTTAGGACACCTTCAGAAATTATGACACTAGATGAAAAAATAACCTATGCAAAATCTGAAATTGATCAGACAACGGGAAAACGTGGCAAATCGCAGTTGAAAATTTGGTGTCTTTGTAACCCGTTTTTCTCCATTATAATGTCTTGCTATCATATATGTTAGTACCTCTTTGAGTTCATCTTTTTATGCTTTATAAAGACATAGAAAAAAAATTTTGAATTTTTTGTTTTTTATAAGTTGCGATTCTCAAATTTCAAGAATGTATTGCGGAACCAAAATATACTTTTTCGCATTATATTTGCTTCGATAAATAGTACAAGTTTTACTTATAACATTTTTTTCTCTGTTTATAAATAACGAAGATATCTACAGTGACCTTTTAAAGCGCTTTTACGTCTTTGATTTCATATTTTGAAATGATGAAGGTGTATATCAAGATTATAGTTTCTTAATTATTTTGTATTTCAATTAAATCATACGGACAAAATGATGTATGTAAACACGTGCGAAATAGTATTCAATATTTTGGAAATGCTACTACATTTTCCTTCGACTAGATGCTATATAGTACTTAAAAATCCTTAACTATGGTCCATCAGGCTACTATCTGTTCTCAACAAAGGATCAGGTACTGAATGCTGGAGGGGAACAGGGCTAGTACTTGAATTTGATGAGGCTGAATCAACCCACCTGTTAGATTTGCGCTAAGGAAAGTTTATGGTAAGAAAAAGCCTCCAAAACTGTATGCAAGTCCAAGATTGTCACATCTGCAGGCCAGCTTATAGTCCTAGCATAAACCCTCCGAATTTCGAACCAAGAAAAAGCATCAAGGAAAAATTAAACCATTGTAAGAAACTGTAGCGGTCGACTGCCTAGATTCGCGGCTAGGCGAAATTTATGACAGTGAATGTGTATGACCAGCTTTTGCGAGCACGTAAGCGCGAGCAGTGTCGTACCCAGGCTTTCGCCTATACCGACAGGTGTTATGGTGCGACATAGCCATTATATTTATTATAGCCAGAGCCTCGTTAGCCGGCAACGGCAGAAGATGTAATATCTCCCTCACAGCTTTGGACAGCCCGAGGTTTATGACAGTCGAAACGTTCAGTGTTCTTTAAAGTAATATCACAGCAAAGTGCAATCACTTTATTACACCACTCTTCTAGTAATTCATATACCGCAGAGACTTGATCATTTCCACTGTTACGTGGAATGATGGGAATCCCCACTAATCATTCGACACCTCTACAAGTAATAATTTCTGGCAATCGCTCAACATTTCCTACCCCGTATAAGACTGGTAAAAGTTTTCAGTCCCAGTATACTACAATTGCATAAGGCTCGCAGTCATTAAATGTTGAACGTAATTTCTGCGCAAGGTTTGTATGAAGTTCAGATAGACAGCGACAAATTGATTAATTATTAAGTACTAATTATTAAATCTTCTAACTCATGACCAGGAGCTGCAATAGCACCAAAATCAAATTTTAACAAAACATGAAAAAAATCTTTTGACAAAAATTGCGTTGTTTGATGAAAGAATATAACCTGAAAAAGAAGTTTTCTCATGGTCAATATTTGAAATTTCAAACTCATCATTTCTTTTTAATGCAGTCATATATTTTTTTTTCTATATTGTTATAGAGCGTAAAGGGTGAATTCAACGATATACAAAACTATATAAAAACTGTGAATTAAAACGAAAGAAAACAAATTACATTGCAGTCAGGTTTCACTGCCAAATTTTCAACTACTATGTGCCAAGTTTTCCCATTGTTCGTTCAATTTCAGATTTTGCATAGGTTGTTTTTTCAACTATTGTCACAATTTCAGGGAGTATAATTTTCATCAAATATAAATAAGGTCCACCCTAATGCATAAGAAACGTAACTTTGTAAATAATATTGAATTGTGATTTTCGAAATGAATAATGTGAATGTATTCAAGAATCTTCTCATCCATCAATAGGGTTCTACAAACAAGGTATTTACGTTGTTCAAGTTTGTAGACTTATTGTTAGTGTCTTCGTTTTTTTATTTTGAATCCGCGGTTTCTACCTGAAACATCCTTAGTTCCGCAAATTAACGAAGTTTCGAAAACGTGGTTTAATCTTTCTTTTCGAATCACAAGCTTCGCGAGATATTGGAGCTTCCCCAACCCGCTACCTATTCGCTATCATTCATATTTGGTAAATTAACGTAGTAACACGTTTCGCGACCAACGAGGTGCATATTTCTAACCTGCTCATGTTTTGTTATTAATACTACTCGCGTTTACTCTCTAACGGTGATTTCGTTTAGAATTAATACATTCCTACCTAAAATGGGGTTGGAATTGTGGCAAAAAGTAAATCAATTTCACACACTTTCTTCGATATTTAACCGGCGTCGATTCATATCTGTCTAAACGAAATGACGTATCTTGTAGATATTATTTCAAGTTCAATTATTGTTTAATTGTCATTAGATGTGTGTACCGTAATGCACTTGGTTTTAATTTGTATTTTCCTTGTGTAGCAGTTTCTGATTAGAATGCAAATAAAAGGGAAGCTACCGGCTCGGAATCGTAGCCATTACACTTGGAGAACTTCGAATGGTCTAATAAGAATTGGTAAAATTTAATATACATATATTATTACAACAAATAACATTTATACATTTATTTTATATCTTTGTAATTCTATTGAGTTATTATTTGTCGGAAACGTGATATATCAGTGTTGAGATTAAATAATTAAAATTAAATAATAAATCATTCTTTAATTTGCGTTATAATCGGCAAATTAAATGAAAATTAATTTGCGCATTTTATTCAATGTTAATCACGATTACATATTTCTGGGTGTGAAATATTTATTGTTTTTACAAATCTAACACTATGAATTGTTGCAATTGTATTTGCATACAATCTTCTATGCAAGTCGAGTAGAACATAGAAACTGCGTAATTATTATATGCCATTCATATACAAGTAAATTGCAAACTTTAATTTTTATACGTTCTAGAACTTTTTATAAAAATCCAAACATATTGTTCTGCCCCTAGGGGTTCACCGTAGTGTGTGGGAGGTTGCGGATTCGGGAGTGGTTAAAGAATTATTCCAATCAAAGAAGCCCAAACCAAGGAGCCGGTGCAAGTAGAGGCAGCGGCCTTGACCTCTACCGCCCCGGAGACGGCCGCTCCGGAGACAATGCAGTGCTAGGGGAAAAATGAGAAGAGCGCGATCTGCTACTACCAAACGACGAGCAATCTCTTTTTGTGGAAGACGACGAAGACGTTCACAACTGCGAACAGTCATCGGATGGTGGAAGTGCTTCGAATAGCGATTCTGAGCCAGAGGTGCAGGATTGGGAATCCGACGAATCTGATACGTCAGAATCTGAAGAATATACTGTTCCAGAAAACGAAATTGTATTTGGACGTAACTGGCAGTACATTGCACCAAATAACGGAGCAGTAGAAGACCTTTCGCGTAAGTGTTCATTTACAGAAAAAAGTGAACACGTAGAAATGTTTTCATTTATTTATGAATGATGAAATCTTCCATACGATCATTCTGTACACAAATATCAAGGCAAAGAAGAATATGCCGCCAAATAAACACTGGAAGCCAGTGGACCGCATAGAACTCGATGCATTTTTTGGGCTTCTTCTACTTATTGGGCAGTTCAGAGAATCACGTGAACGCAAGCAGGACCTGTGGAAGACAAGCGATGCATTTTCTCGACAATTTTATACGGCAACAATGTCGCGTGATTGCTTCGTAGATATACTAAGTTATGTTATTATTATTATTATTACTATTATTATATTTATTTATTATCCTGGTCATTCGGTTTTGGATGGCTTTCGCTTACATCTTCACATACATCCACACTTACATTTACATTTACATTTTATTCAGGTATATTCGTTTTGACGATTCTGCCACACGAGAAGAAAGAAAATCAAAGGATAAATTGGCACCTCTGAGGGATATTACAAATATGTTTGTACAAAACTGCGCGAACTCGTACGATGCAACAGCCGTTGGGTGCGTCGATGAACAACTAGTCACATTTCGCGGTCGTTGCTCGTTCAAAGTCTATATGCCAAGCAAACCAGGAAAATATGGTATCAAAATATGGACCCTTTGCGATTCGAATACTTTGTATTGCTGCAACATGCATGTATACCTGGGGAAACAAGGACAGGCCCCAGAAAAGCAACAAGGGCAACGGGTCGTCAAAGAAATGACAGATTTTTGGAGAAATTCTGGCCGCTGTGTAACAACAGATAATTTTTTCATGGATATAAGTTTGGCGGAATATCTGCTAGAAAACAAACTTTTTTTGATTGGAACAATTCGTAAAAATAGGCGGGGCCTACCAAAAATATTAACACAAATACAAGATCGACTTATATATTCTTCTCATTTCCTATTTATAGAAACAATAAGTTTACTATCCTACATCCCGAAACCGCGAAAGTGCGTTGTTCTACTTTCAACACTACACGCGAACACGGTATATCTACAGCAGCAGAAATGTTCAAACCAAAAATAATAAAATATTATAATTCCACAAAAAGTGGGGTAGATGTATTAGATAAATTAATAAGGGAGTACTCTTGTAGGCGTTGCATCCGCCGTTGGCCATTATCATTATTTATGCATTATATCGATATCGCCGCATACAAAGCTTTTGTTATATGGCATACGAAGTATCCAACATGGGAACTTAGACACTCCTCAAAAATGAGGAGAAAGTTATTTTTGCAAGAGTTAGCAAAAAAATTAACTGCTAACAATATTGATAGACGGACTACTAAATTTGAAAATGAAGAAGGAGGGCTACAAGCCAATATTGTAATCGTGATAGAAGCGACGGGAAGAAAAATCATAAAGAAAAACAAACAATTAGCAGGTCACAAACGTGGTAGATGTTGTTTCTGTATAGGGAACAACAACAAATATCACACTGTATGCGATTCCTGTAAAAAACATGTTTGTAAAAACCACTTTACCGAAAACCGCACACTTTTATGTAATACATGTAGTAGGTAATATAAATGTTGAATAAACATAATTTTTTTATAATTCACAAATCGCAACCCTATTATTGTTTCGTATAAGTATACCAAATATCCAAACGTAATCGGAATCCCCTTCCACTACTTTGCATAGTATTCCGGCGAGGATCTCGAGCTCGAGCGACCGTCCCTACCTGAGTACAGTATCGGTGAGGGTCTTGAGCCACCGTGAATATGTATTAGTGAACTATCGGTGAGGGGTCTGCAAGGACCCAGGCGCAGGACTCGAAGTCCTGTACTCGGAGGATTAAGTGAATTACTGAACGCAACAAAAATGAGCTTGCGTAAGCATGGCATGACTCAATAAATTCGTCTTCTTAAATATATACAGTCAAATGAATATAGCAAAAGAATTTAAGTACTTCTTAAAGGAGATTTGTTATAAAAAAAAAGTCATTTAGTTCAGAAAAAGCTTTAAGCATTTCTATCATGACAGTCCTTTCCAAATTTCAATATATTACCATGCGTAATGAATTCATAAAATGCAATAATTATCAATGGCCTTCGTACTTCAAATTATTGATAGAGAAAAGAAATTGTTATCCTGCAAAACATACGGTGAAAATAACAGAGGTATTGCAAATAACAAAGCATATTAGATCATACAATTTCCCGCATAATTAAAGATGTAAGTACATCAGAAACTACTCTTACTGAGCTATTACTTATAAGCAAATGGGGCTGTGATGGTGCATCCGGGCAATAAAGATACAAACAACCTCAATATGAGAATGTTAACATTAATGATACCATTTTCATTTCAAGTTTTGTACCATTAAAGTTGCAAAAAAAATCGTCCGATGAAATAATTTAGAAAAACCCATGCCTATCGTCGCCGTGGTTTTCTCAACCTATTAGATTCCGATTTGTTCGAAAAAGCAAGCAAACCATCGAAGAAGAAGTTAATAATATTAAAAAATAAATTGAAAATTTAAAATCATACAATGAAAATAATGTAGGAGATTTGTATTGAATATTTGTGCCACGCTGTAGTTTTGTTAAATGTTAATTTATGAGCAAAAGGTTTGGGAGTGTTTTGTTCGAGAAGGAATGGGTAACCAGGGACAGCGAGAAAACTAAGAGTTGGAAACGAGTGATTGTGAAAGAGAGATGTGATTATAAGTTGTGTTGCCAATTAATGTGACTTGAATTTGTTCCGTCCGATGTGGAATAATCGTTCCGGCCGAACAGTCTCGAAATCGGGCCGTCCGCAATCGATTGGAGAAATCGGGCCGGGTGCAAAAATCAATAGCGAGCACGTGTCGTGGAACATAGTTTCGAAGGATCGAGAACGTTCCGCGGCACGCACGCGCGAGAATCTTTGCACCCGGCTTGAAGAAAAACGGACAATCGGGTAAAGGCGCGTATAAAGACAGGACCCCGATCACCCGGGCCAGTATAATCCAGATCCGCACGACAACGCGAAAGTAAAATTGAACTAGTTATTTCACTATTAAATTAGTAAATTAACGCGTCGTGACTATACGCATCGAGTCGCAATCTTATAAATTTGTGTTGTTAATTGTTAATTGCTAATTTGTGTGTTCCTAATTCGTTTATTAAAATTATATTCTTTGTATATTTGTTCCTCAAATATATTCTCTCCGTTAAATCCTACAAATTTGGGGGCTCGTCCGAGTCAATCAAGAAGAAGAATTTGTAACATATGCTACTGGTTTAAGTTATGGCGATTTGGTATCTTGTTGTAACATCCTAGACCTGGATTATAGAGGATCTCGAGAAGATTTGATTCAGAGAATTTGTTCTGGTTTAATGGATTTACGTTCTCTGTGTTCCACTACAAAAGATGATCCTGAAGACGATGAAATCATTGAAGATGTTCAGGGTGAGAATGTTGAAACATCTATTGTACTTGATGATATATGTTTAAATAACGCGTTAATTCGTTGTTTGAAAACGTCGGTTAAACCGTCGCATGATCGATAGAAAAAGCAGGACATTTCTTATACGGTTATTCTCAGTTTACGCGACATTCCAGGGCCTTCTCTGCGGCGTAATATGTTTCGAGCAATACCATGTAGAAAAACTACAAACTTACTTTCGATACAAATCACGCGATCGGCCTAGTAACGGTTCCCAGAGAACAGGTGTTACTACGCCGAAATTACAGAGAGGATACAAAATTAGTAAGAGGCAGGCAGCTTAAACCAGACAGCGCCACGAGACGAAAATTTCCCCTCTCTCGTGGCCACGGTTAAGCAGGTATGTCACGGGAACATTTTTTTTTTTTTTTTTTTTTTATTGAGAACCTCAGATAAGGTTCATATATACAGTGATATGTATGTTTACGTGTACATTATATCCGCAGTTTACATTCGTTTAAAAAATTAAAAATACATAAACAAGCTGGAATATTTGGTTCAGCAACTAGCGATTCAACATTAAGTGGGAGAAACAGTTTCATATTTTGTAGCTTTTTAATTAACTTGACCCTTAAACTGTCGTAAAGCCTGCATTGCCAAACCACATGATTGATGTCTTCGATTTCATGGTTGCATTTACATGTAGGATCGCTTATTATCTTAATGCGGGCGAGGGAGGCAGCAAGATTATAATGCCCAGACCTAATACGGTTTATTGAAACAATAAATTCTCTTCTGTGTTTCCCCCAATAGTACCAAGGTCTGCTACAGTCATTGAAATATAATTGGAAGTATTTCGTCCCTTTAAAGGCACCCTGGTCTGTGATTATTCTCAGTGTTCTGTCTAGCATTTTCTTTATAAATTTCAAAAATGTCGGTAAATGGAATTTTTAAAATATCCAAGTTATACGAATGTGTAGCTATTTTGGCCAAGTTATCGACTTTCTCATTATCAATAATTCCTATATGCCACGGCACCCAGATAGATTTAAGAAAACTATTGCTCCTATTGTTGCACATAAAGTCATTGAACTTTTTTTTAATTTCAAGAGTGTACGAATTTGTTTTGATTGATATTTTTATGGTCTGCAAGCTCTGTAGGGCACTAAGAGCGTCAGAACAAATGTATATATTGCGATGTTTGTTACTTAAGGCAATGTCTAGGGCATGGCTTAGCGCAATACACTCGGTCGTGAACACAGAAGAGAACTTGTTTATACTTATAGTGATTTCAGTATTCATCTCGGGACACCAGCATGCTGCACCGACCCAATTGTTGCCTGAAATTTTGCTTCCATCTGTATAAATGGATAGCGCATTACTGCTTTTTATGAGTTCCGCTAGTATTACATTGGGGTACCCTGAAGTCCTTAGCTCATGGCTCAGCACAGTATCAACAGAAACCACGGTCATTAATGTTTCGAAACTGCAGGAGTAAATACTGCAGTTATCTTGATTACTAATGTATTTAGTAGCCTCTAGTACGCGTGGGATACACAAATTAAGGATTGACTTGGATCTCGGTTGTCTATTTTTTGTTACTCTATGATAGCTTTTTACAGCTTGATGGGTGTAGGAATTGTTGTTAGTTAGCGCCTTTGTCAAAAACAAGTTGCATAAAAGTTTTGCACGTTCCCGGATAGAAATTAGTTTAGATTCTGCTAATAGGATATTCTTTGGAGTGCTTTTACGGTAACCAAGAGCAATTCTAACTGCTGAATTCTGTATTGCTTCGAGTTTTTCTAACAGAATTTTATTGCTGGGGAAGTAAATGAAGAAGCCATAATCGATAAAAGAACGCACATAACTCTTATACAATGTAATCAGTGTATTGGGGCAACATCCCCACCAGGTACCTCTCAAAAATTTAATAATGTTGAGAGATTTAAAGCATCTTCCTTGTATCTGATCAACTTGAGGGGCAAAAGAAAGTTTATAGTCGAATAATATACCGAGGAAACGGACGGTTGCGCTGGATTTTATATTATGGCCTCCGATTGTTATTTCTGAACTTCCGGGCATTATTCTTTTTTGGTTAAAGTGAATATACGTAGTTTTGTTAGAGGTAAGTGTTAGGCCTAGTTGATGGGCAGCCCATATAGGCCAGTTTGGATAACAAGATGCCCACGTTTACGTTATCGAAAGCTCCTTGGACATCGAGGAAGGCCGTGAGAACTTCTTTCCTTTCTGCAAAAGCTTCTTCCACTTTGACTGCCAAACTAAGCACATTGTCGATACATGATCTTCCTCTCCTAAATCCTTGTTGGTTGCTTGGTATGAGATTGTTGTGTTCAGTCCACCATTGTAGTCGATTTTGGATGAGAGTTTCGAAGAGTTTGGACACACAGGAAGTAAGCGAGATGGGGCGCAAGCTTTTACCGTCTGCTTTTTTGATAAGGTGGACAAAGGAATTTTTCCAACTTTTGGGATAATCACTTTGTACAAACATCTGATTGTAAATGTCCAACAATAGTAATTTAAACTTGACCGGTAAGTTTTTTAACATTTCATAGTCAACTCCATCCATTCCTGGAGCTGAGTTAACTTTTTTATGCTCCAGTGCAACAATGAATTCCGTGAAGTTGAATTGAGCCTCAAAAAATTCGTTTTGTTGATGTGGAGGTAGCCAGTTGGGGTCCGTTAAGACCCACGGGGGACTTATTTTATTAATAGCTTCTTCAATTTTACTTTTATCTTGGTGGTTTTCCACCCAATGCTGAGGACTTATTTTGACCCATTTATTTTTAAAGATCCTGCACTTGTTCCACACATAGCTAGGATCTGTTTGTAGATTTATGCTTTCAGCGAATTTTTTAAGACTCTCTCTTTTTCTTTTTAAAAACCTTTTTAGCTGTGGCTACGTTTTTTTTGTAAATTATTAGATCTTCTAGGTTACCCGTATGTTCCCACTTTTTATATGATGCGCGTCGATGTCTTCGAGCTGTGTCACAGTCAGCATCCCACCAGGGAACAGAATTTCTACTATTCCTTGAATTGTAGTTTCTTCTCCGCGGTGTACTAGATTCTATAGCTTCCGTAATTTTTTCCACAAACATTCTGTATTTTTCATGAGGTGCCAGTTGATTGTAGTTAGATAGAAGAAATTTAGAATAACAAGCTTCAAGTTTTGTTGTATACAGGGTGTTCGGCCACCCCTGGGAAAAATTTACATGAGCGATTCTAGAGGCCAAAATAAGACGAAAATCAAGAATACCAATTAGTTGATGGAGACTTCGTTACAAAGTTATTAACGTTTAAAGTTCCGCCTGTAGAATGGCAATCTGCGTACAGCTGCGTTCGCGCGGAAGGTTGCGGCAGGCCAGTGCTAGTGGTTCTCACGCGGCATGAAAAACTCTACTTACCGACGCTATCGACAGCCTTAGATGTTTGTCCACTTATGGAAATGCGAACACCTTACGTTGAATAAGATTCAACCTCTCTTATGAAAATCCACAAGGGCATATTAAAACTCGCCCGACGGGATTTTCACAGAGAAAGGGTGAATGCCACTTCCGATACCATAACGTTGTGCACAAAAATCACCCACACACGATCATACACGCCCCACGATCGTCCACAATGTCCGCAAGTATCCACAAATAATCCTTTCAGGCACTAACCACTATGCAATTAAATAAACACGCACCGCGATTATGTTATTCGTGAGTGACTATGTGTACGTGTACCACGGTTGTTACGAGTTACTTACGAATAGAAACGTTCTTAATTTTTCAAATACACTACAATTTAAAAATGTAAAATGGAATCGTAGGATAAATGAAATTTTCGCATCGATTTACGTTCACGTCGAAGAATGTAACAATACTAGCAGCTGACTGTGCCATCGATCGACGAGGTTCTGAGAAACAAATGCCGAAAAGGACCCCGATTCTACGTCACTCGCCTCGCTTATCTCTCTCTCACACACACCACAGACACACAAACACATGCACTCTACACTCAGTGGAGACAAAGGGCAGCATCGGCACGTGTTCGGCCAGCTAGTCAGTCGTAAAAAAGAATCAGTCAAGACAGTTCACGCGACTCATTTTAGAGATATTTCATTCAGTTATGTATTATCGAGCATGTAAGAAATACAGTGATATAAACAATCAGCGAATACTTATTAAATTCCTTTTTACATTTTTAAATTAAAGTGTATTTGAAAAATTAATAACAGTTCTATTCGTAAGTAATTCTGGAGAATCGTGGTGCACGTACACATAGTCACTCACGAATAACATAATCGCGGTGCGTGTTCATTTAATTGCATAATGGTTAGTGCCTGAAAGGATTATTTGTGGATACTTGCGGACATTGTGGACGATCGTGGGGCGTGTATGATCGCGTGTGGGTGATTTTTGTGCACAACGTTATGGTATCGGAAGTGACATACACCCTTTCTCTGTGAAAATCTCGTCGGGCGAGTTTTGATATGCCCTTCTGGATTTTCATAAGACAGGTTGAATCTTACTCAACGTAAGGTGTTCGCATTTCCATAAGTGGACAAAAATCTAAGGCTGTCGATAGCGTCGGTAAGTAGAGTTTTTCATGCTGCGTGAGAACCACTAGTACTGGCCTGCCGCAACCTTCCGCGCAAACGCAGCTGTACGCAGATTGCCATTCTACAGGCGGAACTTTAAACGTTAATAACTTTGTAACGAAGCCTCCATCAACTAATTGGTATTCTTGTTACGAGCCAGGGCCGTGCAGCGCGCGTGGCCTGCGAGTGCGAGAGAGAGTATGGAATATGGTATCAATTTGTTAGTTAGGTACACGGACGAACCCGATGCGAAATCGGGGAGCCGCTAGGATAGTTGATAACGAGGACGAACCTGATGCGAAATCAGGGAGCCTCTGGGATGGAGTCACGTACGGACGAACCTGGTGCGAAACCAGGGAGCCGTAGGAGGGTGAAACGTCGTGAACGAACCCGATGCGAAATCGGGGAGTCACTAGGATTGTTGATAACGACGCAGACGAACCCAATGCGAAATCGGGGAGCTGCTAGGAGGTTGGAAGAAACGCAGACGAACTCAATGCGAAATCGAGGAGCTGCTGGGAGGTTGGATAAATCACAGACGAACCTGATGCGAAATCAGGGAGCCGCTAGGATGGTAATAGATTGCGTGGACGAACTCGATGCGTAATCGAGGAGCCACTAGGTTGTAAGAGGTTGTATTTGGATTTGGGGATGTGTTAATTGAACTCGTAACTGTGAATTATTAAATATAATATAACCCGAGCGGTAAGGTTATATTATTATGAGAACGTTTAACTAATAATAATCGCTTTATATAATTGTGGGTTAAAGAAGTTGGGTAACTCTGATTTGATAATAAAAGTAGATATATTCTTAAATCAACAAATAAAATACAATTGTTTCGTGTATCTTGTGTCGCGATCAAAGAATGAGTATATTTACCTAAAAAGATCTTGCGCGGTGTTGACGCACTGGCGATGCGGGGGTATGTCAGTTGGAAATAAAGACCGCAATAGAATTTATGCCGGTTCACGGATTCTATATGGTTTGATACTAAAGGGTACGGTAGCCCGATCTCGCAAGATACAACTGACTATCAAATCGTATACGCGTGACAAGAGACGTGACGTTGACTCTAACGTGACGGTACGATTATGATCCCCCGAGTAATGAAATCACGGGGTTTATATACCAAAAAATCTGTGTGGGGCGGATTCAAAAGTACGTTAGAAATCACCGTGTGCACTATTCTCCGAATTGTATTAATTAACGGGCTGCTCTATTCTCCGAATTGTATTAATTAACGGGCTGCTGCATCGCGACGGAAGTGACCCCTATTTCAAAGGTTAGATAAGTAGCAGGGCGATTTCATAATGCACGCAAGTGGCAAGAAAAATTTGAGGAACGAAACGTTCGACATACGTAACATTCTTGATTTTCGTCTTATTTTGGCCTCTAGAATCGCTCATGTAAATTTTCCCCAGGGGTGGCCGAACACCCTGTATATGGACCAGTCAGTACGAACTGACTTTAGCTTAAAGGTCTTTTTGCTGTAGGTTTCCTTTTCTACAGCTACATTAATCCATATAGGGAAGTGATCAGATTCCCACGTCTCGTCACATACTTTGTGATCTAATTTATCTGAAATATTTATAGTAGAGAGGATTAAGTCGAGGTTAGATTTTGTGTTATGATATATGTCGACGTGCGTGAACGAGTCATTATTGTGTAGGAATAGATCGTGTGTTTCTATGGCTTTTTCCAAACGTGCCCCATTTGTGTCTGTGTAACTGCAGTTCCAGTTTTTATTATGAGAGTTAAAATCTCCTAATAGTAAGGAGCTGCTATTCAATTCTATATTTTGTAGAATAAGGTCCCATTGGTCTTGAGTGAGAATATTTCCTGGAGCTCTGTAGCAAACTAGAAGTTGCAGGGGGGGATTTATGTTACTTATGCGTAGACCACAAATTTCAGTAGCGGTGTCCGGTGTCTTCAGATTACATATTTCTTTATACGCTAGGTATTTACGTATAAGTATAAAAGTACCACCTCCTCTTGAATGGGTTCTGTCCTTTCTGTATGTTAAGAAGCCGGGAAAGTGAATAGCATGTTGTTCTGTAAGCCATGATTCAACGCAAATAAGTATATCAACATTTGTCAATATTTTTCCAATTTCAGATAGTCTCTGGCGCACGCTTCTAGCATTCCAAAAAAGTATCTTAAGAGATTGATTGTTCTTATTTCGTATATCTGGGTCGCTGGGGATCATTTATTGTAATATTGCGCAGAATCAGATAATGCTTTTATTTGAGGGTCATCGGTAGAATATGAATCATCGCTCGATTCACCCTGTATTTGCAGTTCTGGAGTGCGTAAACGTTTAACTATTCTAGTTACTCGACTTTTCAAGGATCGTTCTGTAAGGTGGCCCTTAATTTCTGTTAGCATGTTTGCGAGGGCATGTATATCTTTAGTGTAGTTAATAGCAATACCTGGAGTATCTGAGTTTTCGTAGGTATCTAGTAAAAAATTAGTGATGCGTTTGAAATCAAGTGGAAATTTCTGTAGGTTAGACAGAATATAATCTTTAGCAGGAAGTAATTGTCTTGTCACGTCGTCCAAAGTAATTTCAGATGAACCAGATTTTTTCAATTTTTTAACAGTATTAGTTTGGCTATTGTGTGTTGTTTTGGCGGCCTTATTTCCTTCAGAACCTTGATCTGAACTGATAATAGAAGATAGAGAAAGAGGTCTTTTGGTATATGCCGGAGGAGGCATGAAGAGGATTGTAAAATTCGGCTCTATAGTTGCAGTCGAGCATTCGGTAGTGTTTCGCACTGAATCTTTTTCTATAACATGAGTGACTGCCTGTATATTTGTTTGCATATTTTCTTCAGGTTTTGAAATCCCTAGAGCGCTACTATTGTTTGTGGAATCTATAGTTTTACAGTACCTAGCGAGATGCCCCTCTTCATGGCATAAAAAACATGTTAACTTCTCCGTTGATAGATAAACCCAGTAAACTGTATCATCATAATTAATTTTCAGAGTTTCCGGTAATTTAGAAACGTCTTCAGGCTGTATAAACATTTGTCTTCTGAAGCTTAGCACGTGACTGTAGTTAGGGTCACTCATTCCTGCTCTGATAAATGTTATCTGCGAGCTTAACTTGATTTTGAGCTTGTCTAGTTCGTTTTCAATTAAGCTGTGGGGGATTATTGGGCATACGTTTGACAATATTATTCTTTTAGCTTTTGTAATTAATGGTCGTATTCCAAGAACATGCGGACCAATGTTTACTTTAGCATTACTATCAGTAAGTTTGTCAGCTATCTCCTTACTATTCAAGTACATGCAAACTCGTCCATGTGAAATGCGAGATACAAATCTAATATTTTTTGGATCCGTTAGCTTTCCCACTGCCACTGTGTACTCCTGAATAGAGATTCCTTCAATGGAATCAATTATTATTGCCTGTTCCCCTGAAGCCAGAAACACTTTCCTTCTCTCTCACACACTTTAAACGAACACTCGCGTATCGCTCGCAATCTGAACCAGGACAATAATATAAACACGTCCGTGCTCGACGGTAGCTCGCGCTTGACTCCCCCAAGGATGATTAGGATGGCTTCCTCGTGGTTGAGTCCGTTTCACTAGGACGCTATGCGCCCTTGCCAGGTTGTCCTTGTCTTGGCTGCTGGCTCCTCGAAGTGGCGTACGACAATAGCACTGGTTGCTGCTGTCGTTCAAAGTTGCGTAAGGTACGCAGGATCGTGGACGTCGTCTTAGATGTTGACTAATTACCGACTGCTGGTTGGATGATATTAATGGATTCAGCACTCGAAGCACAGGATCCGGCTCGAAGGACCAAAAACGTTGAACGTCGTAGCGGATCGTTCGTTCAGTGTAGTAAGGCTACTCTGTTCGATTACACCTTGTAATCGAATCACATTGAAACTAGTGTAAACAGCTAGTCGGTTGGAACGGAACTGACGTCGTACTCGTGAGATACTGTAAAGCTCTGCCCGCGGCGATCGGGGCCCTGGCTATATACCCCTGATCCCGATCGTCTTTTGGTCTTTCCTTCGCGCCGAGTGCAAAAGTTCTCAGCGCGTGCCGTGGAACATTTTCGGTCCTTCCACGGCACGCGGAATCGATCGATTTTGCACCCGGCCCGAATCGGTTGCACACAGCACCGTTTCTAACAGGCCTCGAAATGCTGCAATACGTTGCGACGCAACACAAGGGGTGTCAGAGGTTAGCATATTTCTGCAAGAAATACTCTGATTCAAACATTGTTAACTACGTTCCACAATTGATAGAAGCTGGTATTTTTCAAAGCATACAGGAAGCGATGCAGCCACTTTTTGCCCAAGCCGAAAGTTTGCTGTACTTTCTAAATAATAATGCTGTTGAGAGTTTTAATAATATCATCGCCAAATTTATCGGAGGCAAAAGGATAAATTTTGGGCGAAGAGACTCCTATGAAGGTAGAGTCTCCGCTGCTGTCGTACAATTTAATACTACAGAGGCATTCAGCAAAATAAGCACGGTAATGAATAAACAGCCGACAACCATCGTAAAAAGGATGGAAGAACGTCGTAAGCATGCTGCAGAAATGGCAATAAAATATAAACAAGAAGCGAAAACATCCTCCTTCCGAAATGGAAAACAATCGTGCGACCAAAATTACGGCCCCAATGCAGAGAAACCAGATATGGACAAAGCACTTTTCGGAGTGTCAAAGGCACTTGGCTATACTGCATGAGTGGCAAACGATGCGATGCCAGATTGAAGCAGAAACTCGTGATCAAGCAAACAGCGAGAAATGGATAGCTTATAGGAAGAAATTATTAACCGCATCCAATTTCAGCAAAGTATGCCGATTACGAAAGGAAACACCACGGGCAAATACTTTGAAAAGTATAATGTACCCGCAACTTCAACACTTGCATTCAGTGCAATACGGAAGAAAGAATGAGGCAAAGGCGTTGAGACAATTGGAGGAAGAATTAGGAAAACATATTGTCCCGTGCGGCCTGCTTATCGATACCGCTCTGTCTTATTTAGGTGCAACTCCTGACGGTGTTGTGGACGACGATACCATCGTCGAAGTGAAATGTCCCGAATCGACGAAAGATTTATCGCCTGCCGAAGCAATACAGCAAATTCCTGCAATACGGCGTATTTTCCGGGGTGGTGAAATGAATAAAAATCATCATTATTATTATCAAGTGCAAGGACAATTGCACATAACGAATAGACGAACAGCTTTATTCTGTTTGTGGACGCCAAAAGGAATGACAATTACAACAGTATCGAGAAACGATGCATTCTGGGCAACAGAAATGGAGGAAAAACTGTGGAAGTTTTATGAAGACTGCATGTTGCGAGAAATAATAGACAGTAGATTTAATCAACACCAGCCAATTAGAGAACCTCCGTACATAAAAACAGGAGGAGCATGTACCACTAAACAATAAAGTACGTGTTATAACGATGGATGACAACATCGAAGCAGCACCGGCGAGTGCATTCAGCAGATACGAAAAGCTGTTAAATAATCAATTGCAACTAAAATATAATATTGCACCGGCAAGTGCATTCAGCGGATATGAAACGCTGTTACATAATCAATTGCAACTAAAATATAATATTGCACCGGCGAGTGCATTCAGCAGATACGAAAAGCTGTTAAATAATCAATTGCAACTAAAATATAATATTGCACCGGCAAGTGCATTCAGCGGATATAAAAAGCTGTTACATAATCAATTGCAACTAAAATATAATATTGCACCGGCGAGTGCATTCAGCGGATATGAAAAGCTGTTACATAAGCAATTGCAACTACAATGTACCATTGCACCGGTGAATGAATTCAATGGATAGGTGAAGCTGTTGAGAAAGGAATGTAAGTATGACGTATGTGAAAGACACAAAGTAAAGAGGACCGTCTATGATGGGGGTGGTGGTGGGTCTCTTTACATTCTTCTAATAATATATACTTTCACCTATTTTTTCAGCTACAAAATTGTAAGTATAGCACTGAAATTTTTCTTATGCACATAATTGGATCAATTGAAAATCATTATGAATTTCTCTTTCAGCTATGAATTTCTGACATTTATTTCTGGTAAGCAGTATTACAGGCAAAAATCACCATGTATGAATCAAGGAAAGAAACCAAGGCTTCGCAATGCATGTATACAAATAAGTAAGTAACAAGTAAGTAATACACACATTTAAATTTATATTGTATACCAAATTATTACAATTTGTTCTAACTTTCTACCACAGGTTCTGTTAATAGTAATTGCAACTGAAAGGGGCCAGTACTGTTACAAGGAAATATGTATGAGAAACAGTCAACATTAATAATACATTCTTCAGAAGATGTAAGTATTGCTTTTTACATTCAAGTGGTATAAACCACAAAAGTAATTTTTATTATATTTCTCTCTTTTTACAGATGAAAGCAAGACGTACAGCACGTTATTTTAACAGATGTGGTCCAGACGAGGGACCATAACATAACCTTGACATAATCTTACATATTATAATGTGCGTTCGATAACTACTTTGTGTATCAGACGTTTATTTATGTTAGGATAAGTGTATAACATTCCTGTTCTGATTGTGTTTTCCTAATAAAAAACTGTCTAATGTAACAAATTTTATTTTGCAGCAACATCCTCTCATCTATCCTTTATTTCCACTTATAATTTATTACTGTAATGTAATATTTTGCAGAATAATATAATATAATTGAAAATGTACAATCAGTTTTTTACATTCCCACTACTAGCATTGTTTCATATACAGTAACTTTTCATATACATTGCTTTACACATTCGGAATGGTATATGGCAATAGCAAGCAGCTCCCTCTGGTTTCTTCAGGCAGCAGCGTATCTGATGGTATTACCATTTCTGTGCAGAAAATCGCTGCTATAATACCGACCTGCCCAATCGGCGAGGTCACGTGCCGTGTCTACCCCTTTAAGTGTATTCGTTGTCATTCGTTAATTCGTAAATTGGCAGGTCAGATTAAGAAAATCAAGACGGAAGCTGAAACAGTAATGTCTTCAGCCATTCTTAAAAGAGCAGTGAATATAGGTGATGTATTGTGTAATAAGTGTCGCGTTTATACATATAAAATAGTAAAAACTACGAATTTCAGTAATTCTCAAGAATTTCTTCTGCAACCGAAACTTTTTCTTCGGTCAGACCCCCTTCCGTACTCCAATCGTTTTCTTCATTTGAATCTCATTATTCTGTAGTTTCAAGCAAGTGGAATATTTTCTTCCACTGAAACTATTTCTTCAGAAGTACCTTCTTCCTCTAGCACCAAAACGTATCATTAATGTACCAGCCGAAACTAGGAAGATTAATGTCAAAATATTTCTAATTTAAAAATACATTCTAAGACTAACATAATCGATACCAAAGAATCACGTATTTATTTTGAATATCTTTCAGTCAACAACACTTCACATATTAAAGATAAAGTAGATGATTTTACGCTCTCCGAAGAACAATTAGAAGTATTTACGGGTTTAACGTGAGAAAATCTATTGCAACTTCGCGAAATGCTGACCTCCTTAAGAAATTCTGAGCAGCAAACTATTACACAAGCCATCGTTGTTTTTTACTGAAATTACGTACCGGGAATTCAAATAAAATGATAGCTGCAATTCTTGGAATAGAACGCGAACAATAAATATCGGATTTTTGTACACCTGTTTTAAATTCATTCGAAAAAGATACACTACCATTTCATTTCGGATTCGCGGCCATTTCTCGAAATAATTTGATTTAAAATGAAACATCATTCATTGCTAAACAATTATATAATTTAACAGACCAATTGGCACTGATTTTTGACGGAACATATATTCGACATGAAAAAAATTCGAATAATGAGTAACAGGGAAAATCATATTCCGGCCAAAAAAAGGTACCATTGTGAAAACCTTTTACAATTTGCACAATAAATGGTTATATAGCCGATATACTTGGTCCCTTTTACGCGAACCAAAATGACGCGGAGATTCTAAACATTGTTTTGAAGAATCCAACTGGTTTATCAAGTCTTTTAAGATCAGGGGATATTTGTATTGTTGATAGAGGTTTTCGTGATGTAAAATTAGATTTAGAAAAATGCGGTTATACAGTTTTGATGCCGGCTTTGAAGGGAAAGCGTAACCAGCTCACTACACAGAATCAAATCAAGCGCGTCGTGTTACAAAAGTTCGCTGGGCAGTCCAAGCGAATTCTAGGACAAAAATATAAATTGTTACATCACCAGTTGAACAATAAGTTACTCCTCAAAGTCGGTATATTTTACAAAATAGCAGGTTATCTCCACAATACGTTTGGAAAACGTTTGAATTCAGATGTAGGGCTTTCTAATGAAATAGCAGCGAAAATAATATTAGAAGATAGTATCGCAAATACGTTAGCAGTGCAAGTAGAGAATAATCATTGGAATAGGCGAAAATCTCTTTTCGAACTACTTTCAGCTTTCGAGATTCTTGATTTTCTGGAATTAACAGAACAAAACTTAAAAATTCTATTTACGGGAACATACCAATTATCACAAGCCATATCTTACTTAGCAGAAGTTATGAATGAGGATAATAATGTAACTGTTCGTTGCCTTAAGCAGACAAAAAATATTATTAAATGTGAAGTGAAATCGCGTCACATCAATAGTAAAACATATAGATGCTACATTAATTACGTAGCAAATTCAATCGGTTACTCCGGGATTAAACGCTATTGTTGCGAATGTGCGAATGGTAACCGTACTGTCGGTTGCTTGTCGCACGTCGCAGCAATAATTTATTATTTATCACATGCTGGGTACCTTTCACGAATTGTACGTCCTGCAGCAATTCTGAGTAACATATTTAATATCGAACAGGTAAATCCCGTAATTAGCGTCGCCAGCGACGAAGATTGAGCTATACTTTTTCTTGTTTCCAACACTTATATCCACCATTTACTCTCATCCGATCCATGTAATCACTTCTAACCTATCCTTCGCCTCTCCTGATGGAAGAAGCCCTCCACCTTCCCGTGGTTTCCATCGAGCAATGAAAATTCATTCAAAAATAAGCATGAAACAATCAAACTGGTACGTAAAAATGCGTTTATTAGAAAAAAGTATCATTCGCAGAGAGTGGGTTAATAGATTTGGCGTGGAATGGCCCTTACATGTCTACGTTAGATATTGAAGCCGTAGCAAACATTTATATTTATGAAAGAAAGAAGAAAAGAAGGAAAGATCTGCGATCCATTCACAATAATCAAAGGTAAGAGATTTGAAAGCTAACATTTCACATTAATTTCAATGTAAGAGATGTTAAATAACCATCGCGGTTGACAACAAAAACAAAGACGCAAAACACGCTCCAAAATTATATTTATACATATTTTAGGTTAAAATATTTGTAAAATGCTTTTAGAACATTTATAAATAAATATAAAGCATTATTATGTAGTTAGAATTTGAAGAAAAAAAAATACTAAGTCCAGAAAAGAGACTCGCACCTACGGTAAAAAAACTTCCAGCGGTTCCGCAGTCGGACACTCTAACGTTACGTCACCGACGCTGTTGAAAACATCGTTGATTTTTTAGGATATATTACGCTCAACGGTTGGCTTTATTTTATTTGTTTCAATTGTTATGTAATTCTGCTTAGTGTAAAAATATTAAATAGTACACAAAAACTCATATATTGAAGAATGCATAAAAATTCAACGTGTAAGTTACTCTAATACGCAGAAAATGAGGAAAAAATCGGTTATTATTTTTTTTCATTACAGCGCACCAAAATGAAAAAATCTGAAAAAGATTGAGAACAATAGCAATAGCAACACCTGTTTACTATAAAAGTATAAAAGTAGTTCTGGACCTCTTTCAATACGTTCGCGGCATTTTTTGCGGTTTCTTATTTTTTCCTACTTGGTTCTTCAATCAAAAAATCTATAAATCTCCCAAAATATGTGCTCTGATACACAAAATGTCTCTGAATTTTTTTACATTTTTTTATTCAATAAGTCAAGTGAAATTGTACAAAAACATGATTTTCGTTTTCAACCCATTACTACCCCCACGATCAAGATTTCAAGTTAAAAATTCGCACACAGGGTTTTTTTTTGATAAGCTATCGAATGACGTTCGTTCAATTCGGTTTGGGGCCACATTTGACCACCTTATTCGGCTGTACCCTTTCCTTCATGAACTACTGTACACCGATGAGAAAATGACAAGCGGGACGGCACAGAGGCAAAGGGAGCACTTCGCACACTCCGCCTTATCCCCACGTTTGATCCTCGCGTAGTCCACAATCATTCGACTTTAGCGGCACACTCTTACATAGGCGTAGCAGTTCCGTATTTTCGAGGGAAATAGTACTATTGTTCGTGCATAACATTTCATGAATGAAAACGTAAATACGGAAACTGTGCTGTATTGTTAATAGAATTCAATTATTTGTTCCTTACATATACGGGGTGTTCGGCTACTCCTGGGAAAAATTTTAATGCGGGATTCTAGAGGCCAAAATAAAACGAAAATCAAGAATACCAATTTGTTGATGGAGGATTCGTTAAAAAGTTATTAACGTTTAAAATTCCACTCGTACTGAATTTTTTTCTCGAAAATGCGCAAGATTTCCAGGGTATATCTATTCACCAAAAATGATTGTAATTGACCCCCGCAACCGAAAATAATTTTTCCAGAATGATTTGAAATTTTTGAATTTAATTGTTAATAACTTTTTAATGAAGCCTCAGTTAAGAAATTGATATTCTTGATTTTCGTTTTATTTTAGCCTCTAGAATCTCCCATTAAAATTTTTCCCAAGGGTGGCCGAACACCCTGTATATAACGAAATTAAATATTCTTAATAGACTAAACTTAGAGTCTTGCTACAACGATATCAAATTATCCGAAAATTGGTTTCCAATATATTGCAAACATATAGAATTTAAAATTTTAAAAGGGAAGAGTCTTGTAGCAAAAACATGTGGGCTGTCTTGAGAGGATGATTGGCGACAAGGAGTGCTTAAGTCTTAAATGTCACGTCTTTATTGAATTTCGAAAAAGTGACCGTAGGCTTGGAAAGTTTATGGTGACAAGGAACCCTCGAAGGCACAGGAAGTTTTCTAATGTTGGAAAGTGCTGTAAGCGGCAGAAGTTTTGCCTGCTTATACCGCCCAAATAACCCTGTGAGCAGGTCAATTATTCTGCATTTCTCATTTTACCACATGGCAATAATTTCTCTACACTGGATTCGAGTAAAAAGTGGGAACAACGTTGCTTTTCCAACGCTTTTTCCAACTACCAACAGTTTCTCCAGAGTAGTCTGCCAGTGCGTATCGAGTGTAACCAAACAGTTTTTTAATTATTTAATTTAAATTCTTTTTTACTATTATAGTAGTGTAGTGTTATTTGCAGTTTTGTTTAGTTTAATATCTTGTTTTTAGTTTTAGTTAATTTTTTTTATATTTCGTTTTTTACATTTATACATATTTATCCTTTCAACTTTTTGCATTTACATATATTTATCCTTTTTTACCTTTTGCATTTTTTACATTTTTATTTATTCAATATTAGCTTAGTAGTTTTACTGTTTATTAAATTAAATATTTAACAAACGAGACCGAATCTCGAAAAAGGGGCCAAACCGTCCATAGTGAGGCCCGAAACATTATTCGGCGTGTAATTAAAAAGTGTGATGAAGAAGCAAACAAGGGGCAATATCTGCATGCCGCGAAACAATCTAATGCGTGTATTGCAGACTATACCGGTGTTTCCGTATCAACGGTAACGAGAATCCGGAAGGAAGATTCGGAGTCCACGGAAGATGAGCTTCTTTCATCTCCTGGAAAAAAACGTTCAAGAAGAATTGAAAAAAAGTTCCATTGTTCGGAAGAAGATAGGACTGTGATCCGAAATATAATTTATGATCTTTACACCAATAAGAAAATTGTGCCCAGTGCACAGTGGTCCCAAATCGTGAAATCGTGGCCAAAACCCCAAAAAATAATTTTTCGTTACGGAGGTTTGACCTGTCGGAATCGTTAGTTTAATGATGTCCCTTTAGGGTAGGGAAAATGAAATGTGTCATATTTTTATAGCTGGATGGCAATTGCGATCCAAACTTCGGCTTCTTTAGTCAGTCGTTTGGCGAGAGCGTAAGCGTGAATACGTGCGACCAAGTGAAAAGTGAATAAGTTTTTTTAGAAGACATCAATATCAATTCTGCAAAATGGATGCTGTTCCTGGAAGTAGGTACAACATTTCTGAGTAGTGATATATTGAAAATAGTTATCCAGTAAGTTTGTAAACCGGTATATTTATTACTGAAAATAGAACGTGAAATTTCATGCATGCATCGCAAACGTGTAAGCAAAAAGTTGCATATCCCACAATATCACGGTACAATTCCTCTTCAGACTTGTATTTGATACTTTGATCTTATAGAATTTGCAAAAATTAGCTGCCACTTCTTGCCCCTTTGATCGTACAACCCTATTCTATAATGCAGGGTGGCCGCGTTACTAAATCAAGCGGTTTTTTCTTGGAAACTGTGGCAGATGCAACAAATTTTTTCAAATAAATAATGTATAATTTTGGGTGGACTTATTATTAGGTTTAATAAATCTTGAAACTAATGCATAAATAACTTTTTATTATTAAAAATTGTATATTTTTTAATGAACCAGTTGATTTAACTCATTATTGACTATAAATCTGTATTAAACTAATTAGATGAAAAATTATGTATTTCGAAAACAATTAATAAAATTTGAGAATTCCTAGCTAAAACATTTTTTCGCATTTGTCATGTAAAAGCACTAAGAATCAAAAAATATGGAGGCCCTTCTGCAAGTTGTAAATTGTACCTTATACCTGCCTTACTTTATGACGGTCACGAAATATCTGTGCGGTATTACCTTTCGTTTTCTCTTTCTTTCGTTTTCATGTAGATTTTTTACTTATACAGAGTGTTCGGCAACCCCTGGTAAAAATTTTAATGGGAGATTCTAGAGGCCAGAACAAGACGAAAATGAAGAGTATCAATTTCTTGACTTAGGTTTCATTAAAAAGTTATTGACAAATTAATTTAAAAAATTTCAAATCATTCTGAAAAAATTATTTTTGGTTGCGGGCGTCAATTACAATAATTTTTGGTCAATACACATACCCTTGAAATCCTACCGATATTCTAGAAAAAAATTCAGTACGGGCGGTACTTCAAACGCTAATAACTTTTTAACGAAGTCTCCATCAACAAATTTGTATTCTTGATTTTCGTTTTATTTTGGTCTCTGAAATCTCCCATTATGATTTTTCCCAGAGGTGGCCGAACACCCTGTATAGCAAACCAATAGAGAGCGAGCAAAAAATAGCGTACAATCAATAATCTTAAGCCCTTTGCTTTAATTCTTGAACAGTGTGTTTTAAATATATTATAACTTATGTATAATTATATATTGTAATTTTTACGTGATTTCTACATTTCCTTCGCATACGCGTGGGGTCTATTGGAGACGCCATTTTGTTTTTTCTAATTATAACTTTTGATTCGTAATCAGCGACCTCGATAACACCTATGTATCAAAGGGTCTAGCCGAATAAGCATGGTAAAAGTGCCCCCAAACCAAATGGAACGGGGTTAATACCACTCGATAGGTGGTTCGAAGAAACCCCTTTTCCCAAAGTTTCAATCCGGTATCTCTACTACAGGGGTAATTACGGGGTGAAAATCATTTTTTGGTTTATCCTTAATATCTCCCGTTCTATTCAATTAAAGATTATGAAAAAAATCATGGTTATTCTATCGATTGATGTACATGTTTGAGAATTTTTTCAGAATTTTTTGATGCAAATTCGATTTTTAAAAAATTCGAAAATATTTTAACCATCGATTTTTTGTCGAAGTTATCAAGTGACCACATTTGTTTTTATACAGTATAAAGCTCTGAAAAGAATTAGTAATCCCTAATTTTTTCAGATTTTTCGAAGGGGTGGAACGTAGTCAAAAAAATAAAAAATGATTAAAAAATAGTGAAAAAGCTTTATATTGTCTTAATTACTTACGTGACCATGCTCATATTTTTACAGCTATAGCGTAACATTATGATTATTAATGCGTAATTTTTTCAGATTTTTTGGAAAAGTGCATTATTGTTAAATAAATATGAATTCATATTTCCTACTTCTTCATACCAAAAAAGGCCGCACATGCTTTTAAAATAGATACAATTAAAATATATTTGTTTACATACTTTGTTAACTGGTCGCTAGATGTAATTTCAAATATGTACGTGTGATACTGGACTCCTGTTGATCAGAACCACTACGGCGCGGCCCGGCAGGACGCAGCGCCGCGCGGCGCGATGCGCTGTTCATTTTGGTACAGCATCCTTGTGTATATAATATATAAAATTAATATTATAATATATATAATATATATTATATACATGAAGTTTTTAAATATTCCTTAAATATTTTTGCTTTAATTAAAATAACTGATCTAAACAAGGTTTACCTGCTATTATTATTAACCGATTTACTCGACTTCCCAGAAATGACCGAACAAGATCTAAAAATATATTTTACGGGTTCGTATCAATTTTCCCAAGCAATATCCTATCTTGCCGAAATAATAAATGAACAAAATGAAATAAACCTCAGTTATCTAAAACAAAATGAAAATATAGTTCAGTTCAAAGTGCAATCACGACATATTAATAAAAAACTGTACAAGTGCTACATAGACTATACATCAAATTCAACGGGCTACTCGGGAATTAGACGATATTTCAGTGAGTAGTGGTAACAGGACAATTGGATGCTGCTCCCATATAGCTGCGATAATTTATTATCTATCGCATGCCAGATACACTTCAAAAATAATAAAACCTGCAGAAATACTGAGTAAATTATTTGAAAGTGAAAAAGTAAATCCTGTAATAAATGATGACAGCGATGAAGATTGAAGAACAAACCGAGTTATTAATGCTGGCAATAAAAATAATAGCAGGTAAACCTTGTTTAGATCATTTATTTTAATTAAAGCAAAAATATTTAAGGAATATTTAAAAACTTCATGTATATAATATATATTATATATATTATAATATTAATTTTATATATTATATACACAAGGATGCTGTACCAAAATGAACAGCGCATCGCGCCGCGCGGCGCTGCGTCCTGCCGGGCCGCGCCGTAGTGGTTCTGATCAACAGGAGTCCAGTATCACACGTACATATTTGAAATTACATCTAGCGACCAGTTAACAAAGTATGTAAACAAATATATTTTAATTGTATCTATTTTAAAAGCATGTGCGGCCTTTTTTGGTATGAAGAAGTAGGAAATATGAATTCATATTTATTTAACAATAATGCACTTTTCCAAAAAATCTGAAAAAATTACGCATTAATAATCATAATGTTACGCTATAGCTGTAAAAATATGAGCATGGTCACGTAAGTAATTAAGACAATATAAAGCTTTTTCACTATTTTTTAATCATTTTTTATTTTTTTGACTACGTTCCACCCCTTCGAAAAATCTGAAAAAATTAGGGATTACTAATTCTTTTCAGAGCTTTATACTGTATAAAAACAAATGTGGTCACTTGATAACTTCGACAAAAAATCGATGGTTAAAATATTTTCGAATTTTTTAAAAATCGAATTTGCATCAAAAAATTCTGAAAAAATTCTCAAACATGTACATCAATCGATAGAATAACCATGATTTTTTTCATAATCTTTAATTGAGTAGAACGGGAGATATTAAGGATAAACCAAAAAATGATTTTCACCCCGTAATTACCCCTGTAGTAGAGATACCGGATTGAAACTTTGGGAAAAGGGGTTTCTTCGAACCACCTATCGAGTGGTATTAACCCCGTTCCATTTGGTTTGGGGGCACTTTTACCATGCTTATTCGGCTAGACCCTTTCACGTGATTCCTACATTTCCTTCGCATATGCGTGAGGTCTATTGGAGACGCCATTTTGTTTTTTCCAATTATGACTTTTGATTCGTAATCAGCGACCTCGATAACACCTATGTATCAAATTTCACGTGATTCCTACATTTCCTTCGCATATGCGTGAGCTCTATTGGAGACGCCATTTTGTTTTTTCTAATTATGACTTTTAATTCTTAATCAGAGACCTCGATAACAGCTATCTACAAATTTTTAGCTAAATCGAGGAACTCCTTCATATTTTGGCCATCTTTTCGGCAATTGGGGCCACTGTGCAGTGGACCAAAATGATTAGCCGCAATAAGAGAAAAAATTGAGTTCCCTTAGAAACTCGATACACTTCGTAAATTATTAAAAAGTGTGGGCTATAAATGGAAAAAAGCAGCAATATTAAAAAATTCTTAATAGAACGGCCACAAATTGTTGCTTGGAGAGGCAAATATTTAAAAGCACTTCAGTATTATCATGCTCAGAACAAAAATATAATTTACATCGATAAAACTTTGGTGAACAATACCCTATCTTTTGGAAAGTGTTGGCAAAGTGAGCACATGATTGGCATTGTGGAAAACACCAGTGCATCTCATCGATTCATAATTGTACATGCTGGAGGGAAGGCAGGATTTGTTAATGGTGCCAAATTAACGTTTAAAGCCCGCTCTGAAACTGGAGATTATCACGGACAAATGAATGGGGAAAATTTTCAAAGGTATGTATACATTAACATGAAATTAAATTACATGTGTCTTTAATTAACTTCTATTTCTTAATGAATTAAATATTTGATAAGTTATCCTACTCACGTTTCACAGTTGTTCCTAATACAAAAATTGTTAACAGATGGATCCCAGAAAAATTGTTACCAAACATTCCCGAACATACAATTATTATACTGGATAATGCACCTTATCATTCGGTACAAATAAATAAGCCTCCTTCCAAATATGCTACAAAGCCAAAAATGATTGAATGGCTCACAAAAAACAATATTCCTTTTGCTGAAAGCATGCAGCGATATGAATTATACGAACTAATTGAGAAAAATAAAATTAAAGAAAAAACTCATAAAATCGATGAAATTTTTAAAGCAGACGGGCACACAATGTTAAGATTGCCGCCCTATATGTGCGAACTGAATCCAATAGAATTAATTTGGACACAAGTGAAACGAAAAGAAAAAGGAAAATAATCCCTCCACTTTGACCAGTGCCGAATTATACAAATTAACAGATGATGCTGTAAATTCTATAACACCTGAAGATTGGAAAAAAGCAGTGACCACGTTGACAAGCTGGAAAAGCAGTATTGGGAGAAAGATAATTTATCAGATACTATGATGGCAGAATTGAAAATTGAAGGCAGCAATTCTAAAACTGAAAGCTCAAGTGGAAGCAGTCCTTCAGAAGATATGGAATAAGTAAGTAACAGCCTGATATTTATGTATAAGTAATTGTAAATAAGTGTATTAAAAAACATAATGACATTTTTATTTGGTTTGTAGATGAAACTCTATAATCCGAACCTACGCCCTTGGTTTAAAATCCACCGCAACGCAAACGTCGTCTCATCTTACTTTGGCTGGAAGCGTCTTTGGCAGGCAACGCGATTAGTATGTGTGACCGGATCGGCTCACAGCGCGCGACGACCTAGAATGCGTGTGCATGAGGTAAGTCTTATCGACGGCGACCAATCGTACTCGCATACCTTAGCCTCGTTATCTACTCATCGGTCTATAATACATAAATAACGCTATCCTTACAATTAGTAAAAATATGCCAAGCGGCAATAAGAATGTTGAATACCCATTACATTTATGTAAGAAATCTACATATAAAACGAAACACTGTACCCAAATATGTAATATGAAAGAAAGGATTCATGGGAGTTTTGGACTACCTTCTTGATTCAGAAATCCATCCATAAAAAATAACTGAGAAGTAATATGAAATATATGAAAGACGAATTGAGATTTAGTGTTTGGCTTAAGTTAGCAGAAAAAGGGTAGAATTTTCAAATTTCAAAAAGAAAAAGAGACAAAGAAAATGAAGATAAGGCAAATGAAGAAGGGGATGACAAATCTATTTACCCTGTGAAAAAATAGATAAAATAATAGGAAGACACAAATCTTTTTAGATTATATAATCTCAAATTTCAGAGATAAAGAATAAGAAAGAATATTGAACATATTAAGAAAAGTAGTTTAATTAATAACACGATATTTAAGATAACTGACATGCTATTATTATATAACACTACATTATCTAATGCATTAGATAAATATCCAAGTAATGAATCAATAACACTTAATGTTTGGGATGTCGAACCTTTCTTCAGTAAAAGTGAACTGTACTTTGAATTTTTGGTCATACAAAATGAGAATGTAAAGGCACGAAGAGGACTCTTATTATACAAAATAAATTAAATTGTCTTACATAGAACTCTACTTACGATTTCTATTGAAATGTGATCTTAAGAAAAAAGATGACATAAAGGGGTGAAATCACTGTGATAGTTGAAAATGAAGGCAACTTTCAACAATTTTTTGGGCATAACTGTGAAACCTTTTCTGATAAATGTTTAATGTCTTCGAAAGCACATTTCTTGAACTACTTCTTGTAAAAATTTCGTATAAAAATATTAATTGTTATAACCATGATAGGAACCAGCGTGAGAGGCTTCCAAAAATTTATTAGAAACGGCCGGACGCGTAATTTTTCATTGCAAGTTGTGAAACCAGAAATCATGCAATTTTCTTAAACTGTAAGACAGTAGCTTCAGTTTCACGTACAGATTTTTAAAAATGATTATATATTATAAAATGATGGAACTTTGAAGGAAATATTTTCAAGAAATTGTAACCAAATCAATATTTTTTTTTTTAACACCACGTCGAAACAAATTATTCCATTGAAAATTTAGAAAGTGCAACTGAAGAAAATAGTATTAGGAATCACCATACGAAATTTTAAGTAAATCGGATGAAAATTGACCGCATTAATGAGATACGCAGTTTGAAAAATGTAGTTTTGAGAAAAACGTGTTTAAAAAGTTTTGCACCAAATAATTTAAGAAATAACATTGGAGTATTTAAACTTTCTAAAGGGCCATCTACTTCAGGACACAAACACGTATCTTCTGTAGAAAGATCATCCTCATCTCCTTCATTTATATCTCCTTTTTTTCTTCAATCGAATGTCATGTGTCGTCGTTTTGTGTTTTCACTCAGCAGCGAAAAGGCAAAGCATGTTCTGTTTGTGTCGATAGGACCTTCATAATTTGTAATAATCCTAAATAGCTATTGTTAAATTGGATTACGACTAAATAAGTTGCCAGTTGGACCACTTTAGTCGTGTATCAATACATTCTAAATACTCTTCATTCACACAATTGTCTAGATCAAAATGCTTCCTATTCACATAAAACCTTTACCACAGCAGAAATAATAAAAAAGTTTCAAATGAATATCCGAAAGTAAAGAGCAGTTAGTTTCAAACATTATGTGTATTACACTTTCCACATCTACTAAATTTTCTGTCATGTTGTCATTTTTGCAAATTCTACTTTAATATATTAGCGGATCATTCTTAAAACTCCAAGCATTGAAAAGAGATAAAACAAAAATTTCAAATTTTTTCAATCTGTCGCAGTGGTTTCTCCCCTTAAATTCAAGTCCTTTTCATTGTTCCAAATTACAGATTTAAAAATAATTTTGATATTTACAAAAAAATGATAACAGTTTTAAAATATTTAATCAAATTTAAACATTAGAGATACACAGTAAAAATAAACAATATTATTAATATTATTGTGACATTTTTACTTAATTATAATATTAATATAGACACATTGACTATTAATTTATTAAGACATAAAGTTAATAAAGTCCCAGCAGATCATAAATACTTTAACGAGCCTCAATTAGCATACAACTTCATAAAATATTTTATGAGTGATAAAAGTATTTTGAATAATCTGAATGTTATAGCTGCAACTATATCTTTAGTTAAGCAATCAGGGATTCAATTTAAGAGTACTCAGACTAATAATATTAAGTTCTATGCGAAGACATTTGTTAATAAATATAGACATAGTGTTGATGATTTAATCGGGCTTAATAAAGTAAGTAGGCCAAGTGAGAAGAATATTGATATATTTAAGAATATGAAGATACTCATAAAAATATTCTTTTTATCTTTATATATGTGTGTCTTTATATCTTGTCTATTGGATAATATACATTTAGATTCTTTTTCTGATAAATTACGAATAAACTGAATTATTTTAAAGGGCTTGTCAAAAACGTATTTCATTTTTTTATAAATTTGTTTTATGAAACAACCAATTAAATTAAGTTGCATGCATGCATAAGTGATAAAATTGTATGAAGACTTTTGAAGCATGTGAGACAAAACTTACAAAGGCCTTCATAGAAAATTTTTAAACAAAATGTTTACTTAAATGTTAAGACTTACCTTTTGTAAAAACCGGACATATCGACTGTGTAAATCGTCTTATGTTCGCGCCCGATGATGTAGAACACGTGCTCGATTTAGGTTATGTATGTTCCTTACGTACCACTTTCCCGATGTATACTTTTACACCAAAATTTGCGACAAGCATCCCATCCTTGTCGCCAAACTGTAGTATCCTGAAATTCGCAAAACTAGTTAGGTTCAAATCTTCATTGATCGTCTACCTCCAACTTTATTAATAACAAACAGTGAATGCACGACAGTCTTTGTATTTCTAACTATATGCTCCCATTCCTTTGGTTGTCGATAAATTATTACAACTCACCATATATTTCTTTGGTTTGATAATACACTTCGTTTTCACACGCGTACAAATCCGATGAGTCTAACCGAGAAACTGTCGAGATTCCCCGAAGATTCTTTCATCGCGAAGAAAGCGGAAGAACACGGTCCCGCCGTACTGCGCTGCGCGCGCAACCTTAAGGCTGATTTACACGAGTACACATGAGTACGCTTTATGCGACCTATTGTGCGAGCCAGACCTCAAGTCTCGACCATAGATGCCAGATTCAGCACCCGGTGCGACACTCACACATGGCAGATCACGCGTACGGGAACTCGTGGAGTTTCGGAAAGTCGACAAATCAAACTGACACATGCCCTCTTTCTCGATTATTCCGAAGCTGCCCGAAGTAATTTCGGTCCGCCTCGTGGGAGTCGAGAGAGAAAGGCTCACATTTGCCTTCTCGCTCTTAACAACTGAAATCCGACCTCCCGTCTACGGCATACGATTCGGAATCCCGAGCCGTGATTCTCGACTGCCCAGGCATTTTTACTTTCCGACCTGTGCAGGCGCACATAAGCAAGTACCCATAATGGAAAAAAATTTTGTAAAATTTATTTTACGGAAATACACGTTTTAAGACCCCCTGATCATATTTTAAATATTGAAAAAGAAGAAATTTTTTTTATTATTCCCATGTATGAACGTACATATGTATATTAATAATACGATTTTTAAAAATCAAAATTCTTTAAGATTGAAAATTAATAAATTAAAATGAGAGTTCACTCTTTGCCAGTATCGTGGACGCTGTGGTATTTTTCAATAAGAAGAGTTCTTATTTTTATAACAAACAAAAAAGTAGAATTAATAGTTGCGGAAATTAATTAATAATGATTTTCCTCGATATATTTGGAGTTAACGTTATGTTTAAATATCGCGTGAGTCCGAGACGGAGAAACTCGGCCGCGATGCCCGTATCTATATTGAATTCGCGGAATTCTAGATGGTTGTGCTGACGTGGAAATTTTCCATCGTTCAGTTTCGTATACCGCGGCTATTTACGGTTTTTTTCCAGTTAGCTTCACGGGAATTCTCGAGTTTTGAGAGAAATTCTAGGAATTGTGTTGCTAGCGACGAGAAAGAGAGAGAAACGAGATCTATCGAACAAAGATCGATAGACGAAACGCGGCAGCGCCGCGCCGTGGCCACGCAGCGAGGAGCGGCCCGGGGCCCAGCAGCGCGATGCGTCGCTAACCAGTACTGCGCCTGCGCGACGGAGCGAGCCGGGGCCGTGGCTGCTTGCAAATCGTCACGCTTCAGTACTGAGCCGTCGGTGATCCAGAGCAGACCTATTTACGATCTCGCTCCGGTTTTCAATCGAAGCTCAGAAGAGTGTGAGCTAAGCTCGCTCTTAAGTAGAGACAACAAGTGGACAGCGATAATAATTTATTGGAAAGTCTCGTCATCGTGACTTGAGATTTTCCCAGAGATAGGACAATCTGCCTGTTGTTGTAGCGATCGCACGGCACGCCGGGTGTGAAGCGATCGTAGACGCAGGAGTGTGATTGAACGTTGCCGGTCGTGGATGCGACTGCGACGTTGGAGACTCGGTGTCGATCGCCTTGAGTCTTCTTCCAATTATCCGGTTAGAGCTACTGGAAGGCTGATACTGATATACTAGTATCGCCTGGTGGTAGTTCACCGTTTGTAGAAGTCGTACGAAACCCACTGAAGCCACCCGTCCTGTGTACCGTAGAGAGTACACCGACCGGTGGGGTGGAAAGTTTCACCGACCAGTCTGGAGCTATACGGCGTAGAAGCAACCGGAAGGTAGATATTCAGGAAGGATATCACCTCGTGGTGCTCTCCGTGCATCGGGCTTCGGAGAACCCGTTCCAATATACCGTCGTGAGGGGACAATAAGTAGAGCCTAAGCGTACGGTGGAGCAAAGGGTTCGAAGAGCCTTCCTCCCACCTCTACACCTACTACCAGCTGTGAGTCGACCACACTGGGCTGTAAAAGTAGGGTGGATAGGTTAGCAGGGGAATTTCGTCCTAATCTGGCGAGCCGCAGGCCAGTTCCTCGAACTAAAGGAGTCGCCGTCGAGGCCGCTACGGCTGGCTGTCGGGCATTCCTGGCTGAAAGGAATCGCTGGCTAGGCAGCTGCGTAGGCAGGCCGCAGGTCCCTCCTGAGGAGCAGCTGACGAGGGAGCCGAACCAGGACAAGACGTCCTCTTGCGTAGGTGGTGTCCAGACGCCACTCGCACGGTGAGCGTGCTCGCGGGATATAGCCTCTTGGAGCCTTACAACCTCCATTTGGTTTCCCGTCCGTGGCATTGCGAGAGCGAACCCGGTAGATAGGAGGAGATCTTCATCTACCCGGTTGTGCACGTCGGTGAGATCGTAAGAAACGAATCTCATCGACCAGAAAGAATATACAGTCCACTGGTTAGAGCGCTAAATTGCCAGGCAGCTCTCCCCTCCAAACACACTAGACTGTCGCTGGAGCGCGAGATAAGCAGCTGACGCGCGCGTTAACGTGTAAGCTGTCCGCAAAATATTCATACTTTGCTGTACAATTGTGTTACAGAAGGCCTCCACCCAGATAAATCAACTGGGAGAGAAAAGAGGAAACCGGTCGAAAATACCGAGCCGGGTATTCCATAACTTTTTCCGTTTTCCATTATATTTATTTTCACATTTTTAATTTTGTAACAAATTATATTTTGTAAAATAAATTTCATTTTTTGTAAAAGTTGTAACTGTTTCTCTACCTGTCTGTTCCCTCATCCGGACCCACGTTAAAGTCCCTTAGTACTTTAACAGATTTATTTGAAAAATTGCTATACGTATTTGGAGTGGAGGAAGTACTTGGGTTTTGTAAATGTGGTGATGAATATGGCAGAGGTGTTGTAATTAAAGTGCATGTGGTCTGGTCATTTTTATTAGATAATTCCTATAATTCTAGTTCTGAAACTATTGCGAAGGTCCGGGCCTTGGCTATTGCTTGATTATACGGAGTTAATTTATTTACTGTTGGTGCTAAACTTTTAAAAAATATTGTGTTACCGTCATCGATATTTCTATTTTGTAAAATATAATTCATTACTGTTTCGGATACCGTATCTGATTTTCTTTTTTTATTATTTTTAGATTTATTGACTATTGCGTGTATATTGTCTAGGCTGGGCGATGAAATTTTACTTCTACACTTAAATTATAGGCTGTATCTAGTGATGTAATACATTCCTTCTCTTTGAAATATGGAATTAAAAAAGACATTTTGGCCTCGAATTGCCATTTTCTTATTTTTGTCGAGGCCTGCTCGCTGCTGGTTTCTCTCCTTTTTTTTAGGGCTCTACGAAAGCAGTCTCGTAACAATATCCATTGCTTTTTGCAATCTTTAGCTGGAAAGATGGGATAAAATTAATAATTACTACGCATATAAGTATTGTAAACTTAATATATATATATATATATATACTATTTTCCAGATTTTTAACAACTGGTGACTCATACAAGACAATAGCATTCAGTTATCGATTAGGCCATACAACAGTATCGCGTATTTGAGATTGAAGTTTGTGATGCAATTATTGAACATATAATGCCAGAATATATGAGTATACTCAGTCGGGAAAAGTGGCTTGAAATAGCGGAAGAATTTTGGAGAACATGGAATTTCCCTAATTGCATTGGTGCGTTGGATAGAAAACATGTACAGATTTTTGCACCACCTAACAGCGGTTCTCTATATTGTAATTATAAAAAAAAGCATTTTCCACTGTGCTATTGGCTTTGGTAGATGCCAATTATAAATTTATAGCTGTCGATATTGGATCATACGGAAAGAATAGCGATGGAGGTACATTCAGCAATTCAAAATTGGGAAAGTGTCTTCCACAGAATAAATTGAATATACTTATTAAGATCGTATCCGAAACCACAAATCCATGATCCCGGAAAACAATATTATAATCATCGATACTCACGAGCGAGACGAGTGTCGGAAAATGCATTCGGAATTTTGGCACAAAAATTCCGAACTTATCTACGTAGAATGCAATTTGTTAAAATAGGTACGAGTTCGTGCAAAGGTTATAAAAAGACCTTGTCTCGTACCCTTTAACGCAATATGGTCCGGATCACGAGGGATTGGGAATATGGGGGAAAGTGAATATACTGTTTTATAATTTTCTTTCGCCTAATCCAAGGGACTAGGCCGTTTATTAAAATTAAATTCAAAAATTAAATGAACGTAAAGAAAATTAATGGAAAAAGGCAAAATTAATGAGAATAAAACACAACTGAAATGGAACTTTTATTTTTGTTACGAGCCAGGGCCGTGCAGCGCGCGTGGCCTGCGAGTGCGAGAGAGAGTATGGAATATGGTATCAATTTGTTAGTTAGGTACACGGACGAACCCGATGCGAAATCGGGGAGCCGCTAGGATAGTTGATAACGAGGACGAACCTGATGCGAAGTCAGAGAGCCTCTGGGATGGAGTCACGTACGCACGAGCCTGGTGCGAAACCAGGGAGCCGTAGGAGGGTGAAACGTCGTGAACGAACCCGATGCGAAATCGGGGAGTCACTAGGATTGTTGATAACGACGCAGACGAACCCAATGCGAAATCGGGGAGCTGCTAGGAGGTTGGAAGAAACGCAGACGAACTCAATGCGAAATCGAGGAGCTGCTGGGAGGTTGGATAAATCACAGACGAACCTGATGCGAAATCAGGGAGCTGTAGGATGCGGACGAACCTGATGCGAAATCAGGGAGCCGCTAGGATGGTAATAGATTGCGTGGACGAACTCGATGCGTAATCGAGGAGCCACTAGGTTGTAAGAGGTTGTATTTGGATTTGGGGATGTGTTAATTGAACTCGTAACTGTGAATTATTAAATATAATATAACCCGAGCGGTAAAGTTATATTATTATGGGAACGTTTAACTAATAATAATCGCTTTATATAATTGTGGGTTAAAGAAGTTGGGTAACTCTGATTTGATAATAAAAGTAGATATATTCTTAAATCAACAAATAAAATACAATTGTTTCGTGTATCTTATATCGCGATCAAAGAATGATTATATTTACCTAAAATGACCTTGCACGGTGTTGGCGCACTGGCGATGCGGGGGTATGTCAGTTGGAAATAAAGGCCGCAATAGAATTTATGCCGGTTCACGGATTCTATATGGTTTGATACTAAAGGGTACGGTAGCCCGATCTCGCAAGATACAACTGACTATCAAATCGTATACGCGTGACAAGAGACGTGACGTTGACTCTAACGTGACGGTACGATTATGATCCCCCGAGTAATGAAATCACGGGGTTTATATACCAAAAAATCTGTGTGGGGCGGATTCAAAAGTACGTTAGAAATCACCGTGTGCACTATTCTCCGAATTGTATTAATTAACGGGCTGCTTTATTCTCCGAATTGTATTAATTAACGGGCTGCTGCATCGCGACGGAAGTGACCCCCATTTCAAAGGTTAGATAAGTAGCAGGGCGATTTCATAATGCACGCAAGTGGCAAGAAAAATTTGAGGAACGAAACGTTCGACATACGTAACATTTTCTTTTAAAAACAAAATTGCAGTGCTTAAGCAGGCCTGCCTTTACAGCTATCGCCTCGGTCTTTTGTAACAAAAAGAGACCGAAATCCGGCTGTTAATAAGGAACAACGCTCGTCGTGTTGTCGGACTCGCTTCAATCCAGAGACTCCTTACTCCGTTTACTGTAAACAGGAACGGGGATTTTCATCACAGCGATACGCAGCCGGGTTCGTGGATTGTAAATTTTACGTTTCTGATTTTGGAAACGTTTAATTGCAGATGGGGAAGATGAGATTTTAATTACGATTTTCCCACTGCTGCGGAATTTTTACCCAGGGAATGTGCCAATAAGGCCCCTATCGGGTGTTATCCCAAACTCAGATTCGACCCTGGAAAACGACGATCCCAACCCAGAGAATTTGCAACAAAGACGTCCTATAGGTTGGGGTTTTGAACAGTGCTATAGCCAAAAAGAGAATCAAGAAATTCTCTCGGTTCTCGTACACGACCGCTGATTGCAGCAGTACGTGTTTTTCGTCACAACGGTGGCGATAATCAAGCACTATTTAAGTGTAAATTTGATTATGTTCAGCCACCGATGGCGGGTTGGAAAATTGATCAAACTATCGAGAAAACTTATCCGTTCCCAAATTGGTTCGTTCACCGCAGAAATCGAGTTATTTACACGAAACCGTAGGGTACGAAATTTGACTTGGCGTGATTCTTTCGAATCCGCAGCAGTCTTTATTTCGTTCCGTTTCGGTTCAGTGGATCGACGATCGTATTAGACGAATCTAATTAATCGTGTATATGGATCTCCGACGGATAGACGAGGTCGACTCAGGAGATCCGCACTCGTCGAGAACCAGGTAGCAAGTGTCTACGAGACATACCTGCTTAATCGTGGGCACAAGAGAGGAGAAATTTTCGTCTCGTGGCGCTGTCTGGTCTAAGCTGTCGGTCTCTTATTAATTTTGAATCCTCTCTTCGTTTCGGCGTAGTAACACCTCTTATAGGAACCGTTACTGGGCCGATCGCGAAACTGTTATCGAATCTAAATACGGAGTTTTTCTATGCGGTATTGTTCCTGGAACGTATTACGCCGCAGAGAAGGCTCTCGAATGTCGCGTGAACTGAGAATAACCGTATAAGAAATGTCCTGCTTTTTCTATCGATCATGCGATGGTTTAACCGACGTTTTCAATGAACGAATTAACGCGTTATTTAAACAATATTTTTGTTATTAGTTAATCAATTCTATTATAATTTGGTATAGATAAACGTTATACATGTGTTCATTAACAGCAAAAAGTTTATTGCAAAATCTTACATGCATCGTTTGATTTCAACAAATTTCTCCCATAAGCAATGAGGGTACGAATACTTACGGGATTAACTATACGGCCATGTCGTCGAGACTCGAAATTGCCTGTAGCTTTCACTGACAGCCGTAGTTGACAACTGAAGAAAAGGACAGCGAGTGGGAACGAGTGGGAGCGAATGAGAAAAAATAAAAGGCAGTCGAAGAAAAGGATAACAAATGAGAAAGAATGAACTGAAGTTGAAGAAACGGACTCTGTATGATTTTTCGTCTGCTCTGTCCATTTTAAATCAGCCACTTATTGAAATTATTAATATTTGTGTCATTCTACGACAAATCAATCACTTTTTGGACACTCAATTAGCTGATATCACGTTCCTCTTTAAATTTACAAGGTTTATTTCTACATGTTTCAGTGACATTTTTCAATTTTTTGGGCGAAAAATAGTTAAAACTGATGATACTGTATACTCTCAAACACAGTGGCTTTTAAAAAAGGTTGTCTCACGGTATTCATGGCACTGGCCATTCTGTTTGTTTCAAATGACAAAACGTGAAAGATGTTGAATTAGCCCTATTCGCCCCTGCAATCCTGCGCTGCCCGGGCTGAGAACATATCCTTGCCATTGTTGTCACGATGTTTCATTATGATGTGAGGTGATAAGGGACTTGTTTCCCTCATCGTCATACATCTCTACACTGCTCGCGTGGAGTTTGATAAATGAATCGTTTCTGGCTCGCCGTTGTTGGATGTCTTTGGCTGTAGAGCTCCTTGCAGGAACTCGGGTCGGGTAGATGTTAGAATATAAATGTCATTGAATATAGAAAATACTACGCATCCTCGTGCTCTCGCTGTTTCGAAGTCTTACATATTTTTAACTTATTCGTATGAACTACTCTAATTTTTCCTTTAAATTTTATTCTTACATTACTCTTATCTATTACTTCGGTGATTACGTATGGACCCGTATATTGGTCGTCTAATTTTCCTTTCTGGGGTTCTTTCAGAAGATAAACGCGGTCGCCCATTTGGAGGTTGTATACATTCAGTTTCCGGTCGTTGTACGCTTTTGATTTCGTTTTCGCTTTGTTTAGATTCTCTTTCGCTAAATCTTGTACGGATTGGATTTGACGCTGAAGTTCGTCGAAGTACGCTGTGTACGTCTCGTCGACCGTATCTAATTCGAGGGGCTGGGCCGAAGGGAGCCGGGCAAGTTTTCCGAAAACTAGTTCGTGTGGCGTGTACATCGTGCCTTCGTGTACGCTTGTGTTGTATGAAAAGGAGGCTAAGTCTAGCCATTCGTTCCAATTTCTATTTTTGCTGATAAAGTGTTTGAGGTATTCCGTCAAGACTGCGTGGGATCTTTCGATGGATCCGTTTGATTGAGGATGAAAGGCTGTTGTTTGTATCTGCGTTATCCGGAATCTTTTAGCTACGATTTTCATTAGTCTACTTGTAAAATTTGCTCCCTGATCTGTTAGAATTGCTTTCGGAGCGCCGAATCTACATATGAAAGAATTTATGAGGGAATTAGCAATATCGACGGACGTGGCCTGTTTTAAGGGGATCGCTAGTGAATATTTCGTTAGGAGGCATTGCATTGTTAGTATATACAGGGTGTCCCGTAAATAGTGTAAGAACCGGAAATGGGGGGTAGCTGAGACGATTCTGAACAACAATTTCCTTTGCGAAAATGCCGGATGGGGCTTCGTTTTTGAATTATTAACGAAAAACACTGACCAATCACGGCGCGCGCCTGCCGCGCGCTCAGGGCCGTCCGAACTCAGAGAGCCACTGTGTCGGGTGGGTAGCAAGATGTGCATCGGAGATACGTCGAGGAACAAATACAAATAATTAAAAAAACTACCACTGCAACTGTTACCTCCGCGGATTGGATAAATCAGCCAGCTAAATCCAATTTATTAATTATTTTTGTTCGCTGTTTCCAAGGAAAAAGGACTAAAATGTGGGAAGATGCTCTCGGAATTTTTAGGAAATTAATTCTTCGCACCTGAGTAACGCTTCTCGCCAGAGTGTGTTAAAATTAAAATAAGAATTATTTTCAGAAAATTAAAATAAATACGGTAAGAACCATTTGTAATCGTTTGTTACTAAAAACTGTACTGGAAAAAGCAGACTGGATTTGAGCGTACCGAAACATTCTTCGCATGCAAGGGGTTAATAGTGTAGGATAAAATCAGCGCACACACTCGCTCCGCATTCCCCAATTGCTCGCAACGCTCTGTCTTTTCCCCGGTCACTCTCTCCTAATCTCTCATACTCTCTCTCACACACAAACACACGCACGCCTTAAGACAAAACCTGCACGCATTCTGCATTCGTCTTCGTAACCGGCCAAAATCGATAAAACCGGGCAATCGATTAGTTTGCTTTCCCGGTCCGAACAGCTGACTCCAGTCACTCACCTCACGCATTTACATACCAACGCACTCACATTCTCACTCCACAATAGAGAATTAATTGAAATTCGCCTTACCCATTTACTTGCAAGTTGCAATAGGGCCGGCGAAGAATTAATTTCCTAAAAATTCCGAGAGCATCTTCCCACATTTTATTCCTTTTTCCTTGGAAACAGCGAACACAAATTGTTTAAATATCGCATGAGTCCGAGATGTAGAAACTCGGCCGCGATGCCCGTATCTATATTGAATTCGCGTAATTCTAGATGGTTGTGCTGACATGGAAATTTTCCATCGTTCAGATTAGTATACCGCGGCTATTTACGTGTTTTTTCAAGCTAGCTTCACTGAAATTCTCGAGTTTCGGAACAAATTCTAGGAATGTGTTGTTAGCGCTGAGAAAGAGAGAGAAAAGAGATCTATCGGAAAAAGAACGATAGACGAAACGCGGCAGCGCCGCGCCGTGGCCACGCGGCGCGTAGCAGCCCGGGCCCAGCAACGCGAGGCGTAGCTACCCGGTTCTGCGCTTGCGCGACGGAGCCGGCCGCGGCCGTCGCTGCTTACAGATCGTCACGGTTCATTCATGAGCCGTCGGCGATCGAGAGCGGACCTTGTGACGGTCGCGTTCCCATTTCCCTACGAGCTCCGAGGAGGATGAGTCGATCTCGCTCCTCGTAATAGAATCAGTTTGCGGACAAATAGTTTATTGGCAAATCTCGTCATAGCGACTTGAGATTTTCCCCAGAAAAAGGACAATCTGCCTGACGTTACAGCGATCGCAAGGCACGCCGAGTGTGAAGCGATCGTAGACGCAGGATTGTGATTGAACGTTGCAGTTCGTGGATGCGACTGCGACGTTGGAGATTCGGTGTGGATCGCCTTGAGTCTTCTTCCAATTATCCGGTTAGAGCTACTGGAAGGCTGATACCGACATACAGGTATCACCTAGTGGTAGTTCACCGTTCGTAGAGGTCATACGAAACCCACTGGAACCACCCGTCCTGTGTACCGTAGAGAGTACACCGATCGGTGGGGTGGAAAGTTTCACCGACCAGTCTGGAGCTATACGGCGTAGGAGCAACCGGAAGATAGATATTCAGAAAGAATATCACTTCGTGGTGCTCTCCGTGCATCGGGCGTCGGAGAACCCGCTCCAATATACCGTCGTGAGGGGACAATAAGTAGAGCCTAAGCGTACGGTGGAGCAAAGGGTTCGAAGAGCCTTCCTTCCATCGCTACACCCACTACCAGCTGTGAGTCGACCACACTGGGCTGTGAACGTAGGGTGGTTGGAATTGCAGGGGATTGAGTCCTGAATCGGTGAGCCGCAGGCCAGTTCCTCGGAACACAGGAGCCTCCGTCGAGGTAGCCACGGCTGGCTGCCGGGCGTTCCTTTGATGAAGGAATCGCCGGCTTGGCAACCACGTGTGCATACCGCAGGTCGCTCCTGAGGAGCAGCTGACGAGGGAGCCGAACCAGGACAAGACGTCCTCTTGCGTGGGTGGTGTAGAAACGCCACCCGCACGGGGAGCGTGCTCGCGGGATATAGCCTCTTGGAGCCTTACAACCTCCATTTGGTTTCCCGTCCGTGGCATTGCGAAGAGAACCCGGTAGAACGGAGGAAAACCTCGTCTACCCGGTTGTGCGCGTCGGTGAGATCGTAGAAAACGAATCTCATCGACCAGAAAGAGAAGAATATACAGTCCACTAGCTAGAGCGCTAGATAGCCAGCCAGCTCTCCCCTCCAAGCACACCAGACTGTCGCTGGAGCGCGAGAAACAGCTGACGAGCGCGCGATTGTAGACTTGTCCGCAAATGTATTTATTAGGCGGATTCTTTTGTTTCAGAAAGCCTCCGCAGTAGAAAATTAAACAGGAGACAAAGAAAGAAGAGACGAGGCCGCAATAGGAGCCGTCGTCAGTTTTCTTTTAGTTTCTAGTTTTTTTTGTTCTAATTTTGTGAAAAGTTTAGTTCTATTTTTGTAAAATAAAAACGTTATTGAAAAACTTGTAACATTTTCTCTCCCTGTCTGTTTCCTCATCCGGACCCACGTTAAAGTCCCTTAGTACTTTAACACAAATAATTAATAAATTGGATTTAGCTGGCTGATTTATCCAATCCGCAGAGGTAACAGTTGCAGTGGTAGTTTTTTTAATTATTTGTATTCGTTCCTCGACGTATCTCCGATGCACATCTTGCTACCTACCCGACACGGTGGCTCTCTGAGTTCGGACGGCCCTGAGCGCGCGGCAAGCGCGCGCCGTGATTGGTCAGTGTTTTTCGTTAATAATTCAAAAACGAAGCCCCATCCGGCATTTTCGCAAAGGAAATTGTTGTTCAGAATCGTCTCAGCTACCCCCCATTTCCGGTTCTTACACTATTTACGGGACACCCTGTATACGTGTCCGGCGGGAGTGGAAGGTAAGGGACTTACTATGTCCATGGAAATTTTGTCGAAGGATGCGCCCGGTGTATCGGTAAGCGTCATTGGTTGTCGTGTTTTCTGTCGCGTTAGTTTTTTTAATTGACAGCTGGTACAGTCTTGGGTAAAAGTTTGTATCTCTTCCTTCATTTTCGGCCAGTAGTATCTCTGTCTGATTCTACTGTAAGTTTTGTTAACTCCTTTGTGACCGCCAAAGGCAGATGCGTGATTTTCTGTAATAATGTCTTGCCGAGTATTTTCCGCGGGGATTTGAACTAGGCTTTGGCATACTATGATTTTGCATGTGGTTTCTAGGAAAATTAGTAGGAGTAAGTCGCGGATTTTTGTCCATGGAATGTGATCGATACGCGTTTTTGCCATACTGAACGTAGGTAACTGTAACTCTCGTACGACGTCTAGAAGTGATTTCAACGATTCAGTGAGGATTTCCGGATCCAGTGGTTGGTGTGTGTTATTTTTAATTGGTAACGCGATGTGGTATTTTTGATTTCTTTTTGTTACTTTGGCTCTGGCTAAGATGGCGTCTGTAAATTTAGTTAGTTTATTGTTTTTAGAGAGTTCATTCGCGCCTTGATCGATTGGTTCGCCGGTGATAGTTGTGAAATATACCAAATTGTCGTTTCTCATAACAAGTTTGTCGCGGGTTTCTATGATGCGAGTTCTGTGCGTTTTCGTTTGTCGATAAGGAATAATTTCTGATTCGAATATTTGTTCGTCTGAGTCGCTCGTGTCTGTACTGTCTATAATGTATGTTGTCGCAGGTGTGTGTCCGATCCTGTTGATGTGGGTAGGGATGGTGGGGAAGGCGTGCTTTCGTGGGACGTCTGCAGGGACTGGTCATGCGAAGAAAAAGGGGAGGGATTCTCGTCGCTGGTTTGAGGGTTGGTGGGCGAGAGAGGCAATGGAGGGGGCGTTGGCTCCCTGATTTCTGGGTTTTGGGGGTTTTCGCGCGGTGCTGAAAAAATTGATTCGTCGGAACTGGAATTGGCGAGAAATAAGACTTGCGCGGGATTCCTGGATAACGCGTCTGCGTTTAAATTTATTTTTCCCGATTTATACTTGACTTCGTATTCGTATTCGGCTAGTTTTAATCTCCAGCGTAGTAATCTGGAGGAAGGATCTTTGACGGAGTGCATCCACACAAGCGGTTTGTGGTCTGTGATAAGCGTAAATTGTCCACCGTATACATAGGGTCGGAAATATTGTACCGCGTATAGAATCGCCAGACACTCCTTTCTATTGTGGAGTAATTTAACTCTGCCCCGGTGAGCAATTTGGACACGTATGCGATTGGTAAATCTCTTCCCGGTATTCCCTGACTCAGCACTCCTCCTATCGCGTATCCAGACGCGTCGGTCGTGATGTTGAAGGGTTTAGAAAAATTAGGGTATTGCAGGATCGGAGACGTGCACAGCGTATCGCGCAAGCATACGAACACGTTTTCGTGTGCGGGTGACCATTCGAACGGTGTAGCTTTCTTTAATAAATTCGTAAGGGGTTTCGCTATTTTAGAGAATTTAGGTATGAACCGACGGTAGTAGCCTGCTCGGCCGAGGAATTGTTTTACGTTTTTCTGATTTTTGGGTCTCGGAAAGTTTTTCACGGCGGCGATTTTATGAGGGTCGGGCTTGACTCCGTTTTCGCTTGTAACATGGCCCAGGTATGCCACTTCCTTGCGAAGGAACTCACATTTGTCCGGTTGTAACTGGAGATTCGCCTGCCTGAGTCGCTTACAAAGTTTTCTGAATTTTACGGAATGTTCCTGGTAAGAGCTAGCGTATAGTACGATGTCGTCCATGTATACGAACATTTCGTTGCCTTATAGGTCCGAGAGGGTGGAATCCATTACCCTTTGGAAAATGGCTGGCGCGTTACATAAACCGAACGGCATGCGCGAGAATTCGAAATGGCCGTACGGGGTTGAGAAGGCCGTTTTAGGTGCGTCTGCATCGTCTATGCCGATTTGGTGAAAACCGCTCGCTAAATCGAATACGCTGAAAAATTTCGCTCCGCCGTGCTGATCTAGTATTTCCGTGATACTCGGTAACGGGTACGCGTCGGCGATAGCTTTTTCGTTCAAAGCTCGGTAGTCGATTACGACTCTCCAGCGTTTGTTGCCTTGCGAGTCCGGTTTCTTGGGGACGACCCATAAGGGAGAATTGTAAGGCGATTGAGATGGTTTAATAATATCATTTTTCAATAATTCGTTAATTTGTCTATTAATTTCTTCCTTATGGTTCGGTGGGTGGCGGTATTGCTTTACATTTATTGGAATATCATCGGTAGTCGGAATTTTATGTTTGACTAGATTTGTTTTCCGAAGCGGTTCGTCGGGAAGATGGAAAAGATCTGCGTTTTCTTTTACGAGATCTTGTACAATTATGCGTTCCTCGTCGTTCAAGTGTTCCAGGCGCAAGAGAGGGAGGATTTCGTCGTATCGCGATTTAGGATTTTGCCCCGTCGTTCTAACCCGGGCTGATTCAAAGAGATCCGCGGATACAGGGGAGTTAGAAAAATTTCCCGACGCTTTCGGGGATACAGCGGATTTCGAACAATTTCCCGACGCTTTCGGGGATACAGCGGATTTCGAACAATTTCTCGACGCTTTCGGGGATACAGCGGATTTAATAAAATTTCCTACGCGTTCTTTGTGATGGTCGACGCGTATTTTGGCGGCCGAAGAATTCTCTTTTGGTTTAGAGGTGACATCATTGCCCATGGATATCGAGAATATTTTAGATAAGGAGAATTCTTCGTCGTCAATGGAGTCTATGTTTATTTGGTCGGCGGCCGCGAGGTATGCGCTGACGTCAAAGTCTTCGAGCGCAATGGTTGGCGTTGCTATCTCGATGTCGCGGTCCGTCGTGTTTATAATTCGGGTGAGAGCGCGTCCGTGCTCGTTCCGAACTATAGAGTTACCGAGATAGAGTCCCGGTTCGATATCGATTCGGGGAATTATGCCTTCAGTGACGTTGCCGCTTAATACCCTGATCGCGATGACTTTATTTGTTCTCGCGGGGATTTTGATCGTGTCGGCGTTAGAAAACGGAATCGAATGATTATGCCATTTTAGGCGTTGCTCGGTGTATAATATTTCTGCGGCGCCGTTGCAGAAAGCTGAACCCAATATTCCGGAGGCTTCGATAGGAAAATCTGGACTGACTACATGGAATTTGACGATTTTATCTAGTATTTCGATATTTGTTGAGCCGATAGTGAAAACTGTGCCCTCGGTGATTTCGTGGATTTTGAGCGTGTCTCGTTCGTCTATTAAGGTGTCCGGATGTAGGGTGTTGATTTTAATGAGGTTTGGCTCGGAACCGGTGTCGATCATAAATATATTTTCACGATTGAATTTCGGGGAATTTAAGCTGACCGTGGGAACGAACGATTTCGTATTTAATTTGACTGTTGTGACTCGAGCGTTGCTGGTTCCGCGTGGATCATGTGTACCAGATTTCCCGATTCTATTGCGGCCTTCCGACTGGTACCCGGTTTTTGCGAAAGACCGTTGTCGTTTCCCGAATTAATTTTATTATAATATTCGCGTTTCCGACACTCGTGGATTTCGTGGCCTACGTTTTTGCAGTACCTGCAGGTTTTAATTTTGTCGAAGGCGGGTCGGTTTTCGAAGGGTTTCGGCGGGTATTGTCTAGAAGGGTCGCGTTGCTCGCGCTCGAGTGGTTTATTGGGGTCGTTCAAGTGCCTCTGAAAATTGGTACCCGGCCGTGCTCGGAATGAGTCACGCTCGTCGGGGTTTTCCCAGCAATCTCCCACGTGGTGGCCTGTTCGCCCGCATCGCGTACAACTTTGGATAAAATTAACTTTTCGTTCCGCGTTTGGGAGGTTGGTTCGTCTACCTGAGCCGTACCTTTCTTTGTCGAGTTCGTGCCATTTGAATAGAATTTTTGCGTTCGAGAATGCGTCCGCTAATGTATGAATTTCAGAAGGATTCATTTGATGCCGAATTTCAGTAATTAAACCGTCTATGAAGCATTTAAGCGCGAAATTATCTACATTACTCGACATATTGTACTGGTCACGTTGTAACCTGTCGCAGTCCAATATGGCGGATTTTATGTCTTTTACCCGGCTGATGAAATTTAATACGTGCTCGTTCGGAAATTGAAATATATTAGCTAACTCGCCGCGGTAATGGTCGACGGATTTCGTGGGACCGAAAGATTCGCGGAGCAAATCGGAAAGTTCCAGAATGGAATTGTAAGGTTCGTCCTCGACGGCGAGGTACGCTTGTCCCGTAAGGCGATTCGCGACGAGTTTCGTGAATTGGTTTTCGGCGTACGATGGTAAAATGGCGAGCGCGTGTTTACATGCACGTAAAAATTTAGAGACGGACATATTGTGTCCATCGAAAACAGGTATAGATTCCACGGCTTCGCACATCGAATAATTGATCGGCATAGAACTTTGGGAATCGCTGTGGTCTCGCGGGAAAAAATTCTGCGCGTTTACGTCTAATTGATTTTGATTCGCGCGTCGGCGTTCGTGCCTGGAGGGAAGCTCGCGGGTATCGGCGTGATAAAAATTGGCGAGTTCTTCACCGTGCACGGGCGGGACACGAGGGGACGTGTTTCTATCGCGTACTTTTAACGACTCGATTTCTAGTTCGCTTTGTAAGAGATTTAGGCGCGCTTCGGTTTCGCGGATTCTGGCTTCGTCGTCGCGCAGTTTACGCGATCTCAATTCTAATTCCTCGTTCACTTTCGCGACGTTTGCTTCCTCGTGTCGGATTCTACGGGTTTCGACATTAATCATTTCGAACTGTTCGTTCGCGAATTTCTCGGAGGCTTTAACGCGTTCGTCGTCTTCGCGAATTTTACGTTCGCGTTTCGACAACGACTCCTACAATTCCAAGAGCTCGGCTTCCGTGATTGCGGTTTTGCTACGCGTGGTGGTCATTTTGTTAACGAACTTCACGAAATTTGTAAAAAATAAAATTCCGAAGGGCGCAGAGACATTCCCACTGCGCTCTTTGGGTCGCAATATTTTACTACATTTTGCTCGCGCTAGGCGTCCAGTTAATATACATACATTTACACACATTTTTGGTCGCTCCTTAAATAGTTCCATTGATCACATCGATCCGCAGGTATAATAACAATAAAATCAAATAACTAAATAATAAATAAATTAAATAAATAAATAAATAAATAAATAAACATAATAATAACCGAAAAGAAAGTATAAAATAAAATAAAGGATACAGCACGACTGGTATAACAAATTATCGGTGTAAAGGGCCGCAAAAGATGACGAGTACTGTAAGGTAAAGAAGAGGAAGAAAAAAGAAATGAAAAAAAACGAAAAAGATAGTAAAAAGGATAGTACAAACCAGAATGAGATAAGATACGATAAAATAAAATAGTATATAATTACGAGATATAAAATATGGTAATATTGCAGAATAGAATAAAATGAGCTAAAATCGATACATAAATAAATAATTAATTAAATGGAACATTTAGAGCGACGACTAGGCCGATACATAAAATCAAGTTGGACGCCCGCTGCTCGTTTTGAGCACGGGACAGTCCGGTGGTGCTTTCCTTACCGGCCCCTCGCCCCCCACGGTCCTCTTGCCCATTTTTTACCTTTCTAATGATGCCGCCGTGTCCTCGTTGGCTTCAGGCATCGCGGTCTGCGCGGAGTACTGCCGAGTCCCAGAGACATGCTCCACGTATATGTCCCTGGACCAGGCTATGGTCTCCGATACCATGAGTCGTCTCATGGTCCTCGCATAGAACCACGAGACGCGCAGCATTTTCAAGAGGGCCTCCTTCTCCGAATGCCAGACGCTCAGGGCCCCAACGATGAACGCGTCCCCGTGGATGGTGTAGCCGCGCCAGTGGAGAGCACACGCTAACAGCGTGTATTTCTGGAGCTTCTCCGACTTGGCCTCTTCGAAGGCTGCGAAGGTGTTTTCGAAGGGCACGGCCACATGGATCAGGTAGACGGTCCGCGATGGCTCATGCGTCACGACTATGTCGGGACGCAAGGCCGCCAATTCGTCAGGGACGCCCGGGACTCGCCGATCAATCCGGATGTTGCCCAGAAGATGGGTCGTCTTCGCAAGTCTGCGAACCAGGTCGTGCTGTCGGAGCTGGCGAGCCGCCGAATGAACGCCGCAGTGACCGAGCACGTGAGGAAGGCTCTCGAGCTTGTACCCACAACGCCGACATCGCTTGTCGCCCACCCCCCAACGGATTGCTCCGTTGAGTAGAAGAACGTCTAGGCGCGCCCGATGTACAAAGCGTCAGTCAGCGAAGCGAGTGAACGACCCCCCACGAATGAAGTGATTGCTCACTGCATGGCGGGAGGTCAGCCCGAGAACTTTCCCCTGGTCTGGTTTTCGGACCAGTGTCATTCTGTAGTGCTCAGCCACTGCCGTCCTCATCCGGCGGATTATCTCTGCCTTCGCTCCCGGCGACACCACAACCGGCTCGCCCCGCGAGGCGATTTCTACCAAGAGCTCGGCCCGACCATCGTCCCACCTCCACCGAAAACCGAAACGCGCCACAGACCTGAGAGCGGCGGTCCGCACCCGCGACCAGAACGAGGCACATCCGCTGGTTGGCCTCGCGAAGTCCCCGGTCAAACAACCCGACAGGTACTCCGCGAGGTCTCCCTCTGTCGGAGGCCGACGCAGCTTATCCAGCGCTGCCGCGTCAAGGGATGCTCTTTCTAACGACGCGACAACCGAACCCCCGCGCTCAGAAGTCTGAACATGTGGACCACGGTCGTCACGTCGGCCAGGTCTGCCAGCGGGAGGAGCCCACATCCACCCCACGAGGGTGGACAGCCTTGTCCACCTTCGCCAGTGCCGATTTCCTCACACTGGCACCCCGCAGCAAGAAGTCCAACCGTGGAATTATGACCGAACCTAAGGTTTCCACCTTCTGCCACGGGGTTGGTAAAGAGCGGTCCACCGCCCCCAAGTCCCTCAGCACGTCCCGGATCGTAGAGTAGGGCGTTTGGTCAATCCGAACCCCAGTGGGTACATTCAGGTGTTGATAGGCATCCCCGTCTGCGAGCGCTGGAACTAGTCCCTTGTTGAGGCCAAACTCGGTCCGCGCCACTACGTCGCTCCCGAAGACGTGTAGTGTAGCACACTTCCACGGGTTAAACGTGAGGCCCAGATCCTAAGCCGTGGCCTCCGCTGCACCCAATAGCGGACCCATGCTTTCGGGAGACGTCGCAATCAGCGCGATGTCGTCCGCGTAATCCAGGGTTGCTACCCTAAGACCCGCCACTCGTACCCGGTCCCCGACTCCGTGGCCTGATGGACCACAGGTTCGATTGCCAGGTTAAAGTGTATCGGGCTCAGGGAGCAGCTCTGTCTCACTCCCGACCGCATGGGGATCCTATCGATGTATCTTTCAGCAGTACGGACCCTCGTCGTGCAATCGGTGTATAAGCACCGAACGAGGTTAACGATCGCACGGGGGGCATCGGCATCCCACGTACCCATTTGGTTGTCCAGGCGGCAGGGGAGGTGAACCCCTACGTGGCGCATCCCCAGGTGGCGGATAGGGGCAGCCGCTGGGATGAGATGCGGGGATGAGGTTATCAGACTGCGAAGGCTGGTAGACGAATCCTCGCATGGCATCCCGGCGGTCGGAGCGAAGGCTCCCGCGGACCAAACACCGGTATGAATGTGTTGTGTGTGAATGTGTGTATGAGTGGACTGGGGCAGGGGATATTTGCTGCCGGTTTTGCCTACAGCTTCAGGTTGGCCATTTGGTTGCGGATGAGTCCTACGGCCAATGTGGCCATCGGGCCGGCGGCTTAGTCCTATGTCACGGGACTGCAGGCGCTGGTGACCAGGCGCCTGCGGTTGAGTGGGAATGCGGAGTGCGGAGGAGTGCCTCCCCCCGGGAGGGGCCTGAAAAGGCACGACGCGGCGGGGGACTCTGTGATGTCTCACTAGAGTTCCCGGTCCCTCGCCAGGCGTCTGAGGATGGTCACCGTGGGGTTTTAGCTGGTAAGAGTCCGCGGGTGTCCATGAGGATTTCCCCTCGTACAAAAAAAAAAAAAAAAAGGGAGGCACCGGCACCGGCCAGCGCACCCAGGATGGTGGTGTGGGGGACCAAACCAAAAGCATTGGAAAGGTCCAGCCACGCCACCTCCAGTTCCCTTCACCGTCGGCAAGGGCCTCTCGCAGAACAAAGTTGTGCTCAAGGCACCTTTCATACGGCAGGAAACCCTTCTGTGTCGGGGAGAGCCGTCGATTTTGTGCGGCCCAGTGGATGAGACGGTCGACCATCACGGCGGCGAATAGTTTGGGGATAACGTCACCCATAGCGATGGGACGCCAGTTGCTGAAGTCATCCCTTTCACCTTTCTTGTATAGCAAGATGGTGTTGGACTCCTTCCACAGGGAGGGAATCGACTCCACCCAACGACACGCATTGTATGCCGCCGTCAGGACCTCGGCACCCGGATCGGCCCCCCTCAGGTCGGCGTAGGTGATACCATTCGGTCCAGGGGATGATTTCTTCATCCTCCTGAGCCGGTTGGACACCTAGACCGCCCCGAAGGGCCTCTCCAGGGCTTCATTGGTACCCTCCTCCGGCTGGTCGTGGTGAAGCACCGGGAAGTGTTCCGAACGATCCCGAAACGCATAAATTGAACTAAAGTGCCCTTGGATGATGTCCTTGGGCACCTGGCAGTGCGGAGGTTCGTTGGGAACGAACGCTGGATTCGCGTTGCTTCCCGGACATGTGCCGTCCGTGTGAGAGGGAGCCTCGGTTGCACTGTTGCAACCGGCGTCCCCCCAGGGACGCCCTCCCAAACCCTCCGCCGCATCCGACCTTCCGCCCCTTCCCCCGGTGGCTTTTGCGGCACCCCCTCGCCCCTTCCATGAGCAGAACACCACGAACCAAAGAAATCCGCCACAATGGCGGCAAGGGCTTCTAAGCCCTCCGCTGTCCCCACCGCCGCCGCGACAGCGACGATTCTCGCCCTTTCAGACGCTTCCTTGTTGCTGCCGCGTCGCCGAGGGGCAGCCACAGGCGTCTGCTCGCCCGGGGGGGGGGGGCCCTCTTCCTGGACTCTCCACGATTGCGTCGGGGTCGCGCACCGGCCCATGCCTGAGCCCCACGCACGCCCGCTGTGTCCGCCTACCACCGGTCACCATCTAGTCACGACGTGTGGATGCTACTGGGTTGGGAGCACTCCCGCGCCCCCTCGTCGCTGTCTGCCTCCGATTCACGACGGCGTCTCTCCTATCGACCGCAGGGGTCGCACCACTCGGGGCCGGAGTCCTTCTAAAAACAGAACCCCGGTTTGATCCGGGCGTATTAGTTGGACTGCCTCGGCCCGCGTCTATTAACATAAAATTAAAATTAGAGTTAAAATCCATTTACGGGTCGTCAGGAATATTAAAATTGATAGGGCAGGTAGCCCTGTTATCTATGGTCTTCTTGGTACAGTTGTGACCGTTCCCGTTCCCCCGTGGACGCGGAGGAAGGTGGCAGGTGCCGACTCAGTCGGCGGTCGAGGGTTCGCTGCGGTGAGTGACGTATGCCGGGTTGATGTTTGAAGCGTATTTATTACTAACTTAGTCTATGTACAAACTTATGGCTACGGAGAAGAGCGCGGCGAGCGGTCGGTCACTCGATGAGAGCGGCGCAATGAGCGTTCAGGCGCTCAGCGGAGGGGAGAGGACATACAATATCCTACCTACGCTGCTACGAGGCCGCGATGTCGGTAGGGCCAGGGTAGGAAATAGGGAAGAGGTTCGACCCAGTATCCAGGGTTATTGGAGGTTCGGTGGGTGGCGGGATGTGGCCGAGGGGTCGGTTCAGGACGGTAATGTAATACCCTACCTATGGTGCTACGAGGCCGCGATGTCGGTAGGGCCAGGGTAGGAACGGTGGGATAGGTTCGACCCAGTATCCAGGGTTATTGGAGGTGCAGTGTCGGTCGGAGACCACAGTGGGTGCGGAGTCGGGCAATACCCTACCTACGCTGCTACGAGGCCGCGATGTCGGTAGGGCCAGGGCAGGAGATCTAGGAGCGGTTCGACCCAGTATCCAGGGTTACGGGAGGTTCGGCGGATTGGTCGCGAGAGTGCCCCTCGCACTCTCGTGTTTGCAAAAAGTCGGAGCTCGTGTAGACCCGTATGGTTCGTACGTAATCTCTCGTCACTTGTACTGGCTTCGACGAGCAAGACACGAGTCCGCCGAATCCGGCCGGTGGCCCAGTATTAATACCTACGCGGCGAGAAGTCGCGGACGCCTAGCGGCCGCGCGGGAAACCACCGATCGCGGGGACTCGGCCGCGACGGTGCTCGGTTCGCGGTCCCGCGTCGGATATGCGCGTTACACAGTTATTACAATTTGTTAGAAACTAAGGGTTCTAACCGGGGTCCGGACGAGGGAAATAGCAGGTGAAGTCAATTAACTGCTGGAATGGCGCGGCCCTCCCTCCAATCCTCCCGCATCCTCCGCCGCGTCCCCCGGCGGTGGAAAATAAGCGGGGTGCGGGGCTCTAGAGGCCCTTCTGCCCGCACTCCGTCCGCGGAGAGTTCCCCGTCCTTCTCAGAGGACGAACTTCTAAGGAGGATTGGGGAAATGATTGACCGGAAGCTGGCCGCCTTCCGGGATGAGCTCCTCCCCGGTAGAGCGGTCAGCAGGAAGGCGGTGCCCTCGTTGGTCCTGGGGGACTCTAACGCCGAGTCGGTGGCGTGGGGATCCCCCAGGACCTCCGTTCGCGGTGGGATCCTGGGCGACTGGGCGGCCGGGCTCGACCTTCGGTTACTGAACTGGGGGTCGGAGCACACATGCGTGCGGTGATATGGGGGGTCCATCGTGGATGTTGGATTCGCGACCCCCAACGCCGTGCGCATGGTGTCGGGATGGCAGATGGTGGGGAGCAGAGACACTCTCAGACCCCCGGTATATCTGGATGGAGGTCTCTGCTCCCGGATGTACATCCCGACACCACCGCCCGCGTGGCGCCCCACCGCGCCGCTGGGCGCTTCGGCGCATGGACAAGGACGCTATGATGGCAGCTGCTCTCGCTGCAACTTGGCCGCAGGGGGCGGCCGAGTTGCCGAGCATAGAGGAGGTCGCCCGGCTCGGGGGATTAGTCGCACATATTTGCGACGCGGCGATGCCCCGGTTCGGGTGGGCTTCTTCTCGCCGGGCGGTGTACTGGTGGTCGGCCGCGATCGTAGAACTACGCGTCGTGAGTGCGCGTGCCGTCGTCTACGAAGAGACGATGGCGTGGCGCGAGCGAGGGCGGATGACCTGTATGAGTCATACCGTACGGCTCGGGTTGTTCTGCAGGTCGCCATCAAACGCGCCAGAACCCGGGCATGGAAGGAGCTCCTCCAGACCCTCGATGATGATCCTTGGGGGCGCCCGTATAAGGTGGTGCTAAATAAGCTCCGCCCGTGGGCGCCCCCTGTCACCGAGGGTCTTGACCCCCGGCTGCTGGAGGACGTGATCAATACTCTCTTCCCAATTGGGAAGGGAGAACCACGTTCTCCGGTGGCGTCGGCTGTCCCAATTGAGTGGGCGGCCGAGCTGGGGGTCACGCAGGGGGAGCTGGCCACGGCCATCAAACGGCTCGGGGCGCGTAACACGGCCCCGGGGCCGGATGTTGTGCCCGGCCGGGTTTAGGTTTTGACCCAGGGCGTCCTTGGGGCCGACCTCAGGCGGTTGTTTGACCGATGCTTGAGGGACGGGCGATTCCCCCCTAGTTGGAAAGTGGCGAGGATGGTCCTCCTCCGGAAGGAGGGTCGGCCCGCAGAGTCTCGCTCCGCATACCGGCCCATCTGTCTCCTCGACGAGGTGGGCAAGCTCTTCGAGCGAGTGATTGCTGCCCGCCTCGTCGAACACCTGTCACGGGGTGCCCCTGGCCTAGCTGACTGCCAATACGGCTTCCGGGAGGGTCGATCGACGATCGACACGATAGGTCGTGTGAGGGCCCTCTCGGAGTCGGCCATCTCCCGGGGAGGGGTGGCTTTGGCAGTATCCTTGGATATTGCCAACGCCTTTAACACCCTTCCCTGGGAAGAGATAAGGAGGGGGCTCAAAGATCATCGGGTCCCCCCTTATCTCAGGGCAGTCGTCGGGGATTATCTCCGTGGCAGGTGGATCGAGTATCCGGGCCGGGATGGAGATATGCGGAGAGAGGTGTACTGCGGCGTTCCGCAGGGATCGATCCTCGGGCCAATCCTGTGAAACGTCGCGTACGATACGGTGTTGCGGGCCGACCTCCCCGACGGCGTCAGCGCCGTGTGTTATGCAGATGATACACTGGTGCTGGACGTTGGGGCGCACTGGGGGAGGGTAAATCATGAAAGGTTGGCCACTCCTTGTACGACCCATCGAACACCGGCAAATCGATGCGTGGGAGTACGGTGCGAGATCACTGACCGGCGTCCACCACGCAGTTTTTTTCTAGATTTGTCGGCAGACGACGAAGTCGCTTCGAGTTTCTTTAGAAAATCGAATAACACTCCGCGTTGATCAAGGAAGGATTCTTCCACGGAGTCAAAATAATTTTCGCGGAAGTACTCTTGTTTAGCGAGCATTTCGGTGTTGGCGCTTCGTTTTAACTCGCGATGTTTCCGTTGTATTTCCGACCACATAGATTCCAACCCGTCAATTCGAGATTGCACTAGCCCGGCCGTTATGTTCGCCGCACCTTTCTTTTTCAGATTTTTGACGCCTCGAGATAAACGGTGGCACATGTCGAGTTGTTCTTTTAATAGCTCAGACATTTTAAACGAAATTGTTAAAGGTCACTGTTTGTTTACAGGAGCACTACCACGCCCGGTTAACGGTCGCGCACTAGAACAAGAGGAGCAACGGAACGCGTGGAAACGAGGCACAATTTGTCGGAGATCCGGCTCGAAGGACCACTGTTTCAATCGAGATGGCTTTCCAGGGTACTGGATAGCCTCGATTTAATTAAATTAATTCTAGAACGTAACTTAGTTTAAAAACGGAATCCAATTAAATATTGTCTTTGATTATAGTTGGTTTATAAATATACTTAAGTTTAATAGCTTAACTATGTACACTTTAATTACAATAATTTGCTTAATAAAACGGTCTTGTTGGTTTTATTAACAAAGTAACCGCGACTTGAGCGGATCGGAAACCGAGATCGGTTTTCACTGGTTTAACGCGAGCACGTTTTCTCTGGTTTAACGCAATCACTTGTACTTGCCGGAGATCCGGAAGAGAAGAGAGCGTTTCCTTTCTTACGGGAAAGGTAGAACCGCGCAGTGAGAGTGTCGCGCGGGTGGGGGGAATCGCGACAAACCGAGACAGTGATCTATTGTAGCTGATTTGTCCAATAGATGTCTCGACTCGTGCGATTTCCCATTCTTGTTGATTGGCCGCACGCGGCGTGGTCAATCCTGAACACTACTAAATAAATTGATTTGAAGGAAAAACTTTTTTAATATATTCGTTTATTACCTATTATAGCTTATTACTTAACAGGAGCAATAATATACAGGGTGGGGCAGTAACTATTAGCACCTCAGATATCTTGGAAACTATAAGTTTCACAGAAATATTTGCTAAAGTAAATTGCACAGTACGAAGGGCGCTATTGGGTGGCGATAATAGTTTTTTTGCAGGTGGAGGTACTTCGGACATTTGAAGGTCACATCCATTTTTTTAAATGGATCGGTATGTTTTTGCTTCCGTATCACGATAGAGGATCTTAAAACGAGTTCAAAGACCTATTACACAAGGTCATTGAAGGTCATAGAAAGTAGAGAAAGGCGATAATACTTACGGTTTTGGTAGTAAATGAAACATGTTTATAGTAGGTGTTCGAAATGATGACCATCACTGTCAATGCGCCGTTGGATTCTTTTTACGATTGATTGACTTGGAAGTCTTACAGCGTCAGAACTTATTGATGCACAGGCTGCAATAATTCGCTGTTGCATATCGTGAGATGTAGTTGGTACTTCTTTGTACACTTTCTCTTTCAGTGTTCCCCACAGAAAGAAATCTAAAGGTGTTATGTCTGGTGAACGAGCTGGCTACGATATTGGACCGCCGCGTCCAATCCAACGATTTCGAAATTTTTCATCGAGTTCCCTTCGCGCAATCGATGAATAATGTGCTCGGCATCCATCATGTTGATACCACATGGTTTGTCGTGTAAATAAAGGTAACTTTTCTAGCAAAAGACCCAATGTATCCTTAATAAAATTAGCATAGACGTTGCCATTCAAATTTCCATTGATAAAATAAGGTCCAATAATTTTATCACCTATGATACCGCACCATACATTCACAGACCATTGTTTTTGATGTTCAACCTGTCGCAGCCGATGTGGATTTTCCGCTGCCCATAAATGCATGTTATGCAAATTAACATTCCCGTGATTTGTGAATGTTGCTTCATCAGTAAATAAGACGGTATTAAAAAAAAGCTCATTGTTTTGAATCTGACGTATAGCCCATCGACAAAACTCAACGCGATTCATGAAGTCGTTCCCATGCAATTCTTGGTGAAGACTAACGTGATACGGATGAAATTTGTGACGGTGCAAAATGCGAAGTACGCTCCTCCTACTAATGCCAGATTCGCGTTCAATTTGTCGCGAACTAATATGAGAATTTCTAGATACACTAGCGAGCACGCCGATTTCCATTTCTTCGTTAATTACTCGTTTCTGGCGTTCACTTTTACGAACACTTAAACTACCGGTTTGCCTAAGTTTATCATACACATTTTTAAATGTTTGACGCGAAGGCTGAGACCGATGTGGATATCGTTCAGCATACAAGTTTTTCGCCCTTACAGAATTTTGTTGGCATTCGCCATAAATAAGAAGCATATCAACCTGCTCTTCAAACGGATACATCGTGCCGGATTGACCGATTTATCGATACTAATCTTATGATGTTTATCTTACTCTGCAAACTATTAAAGTGTCCTTCAAGCAGTGTTTATTCTCAGTGAAGTAAACGGTAAGCATTACGCATTCCTCTACTGTTGACAATACGTATGTTTCATTTACTACCAAAACCATAAGTATTATCGCCTTTCTCTACTTTCTATGACCTTCAATGACCTTGTGTAATAGGTCGTTGAACTCGTTTTAAGATCCTCTATCGTGATACGGAAGCAAAAACATACCGATCCATTTAAAAAAATGGATGTGACCTTCAAATGTCCGAAGTACCTCCACCTGCAAAAAAACTATTATCGCCACCCAATAGCGCTCTTCGTACTGTGCAATTTACTTTAGCAAATATTTCTGTGAAACTTATAGTTTCCAAGATATCTGAGGTGCTAATAGTTACTGCCCCACCCTGTATATGCATTGATTCACAAAATAATAGCAAAAATGTATTTATGGAATATTTTATGGGCGGACAAAAGTATTGGCACACTTACATAAAAACATTTAAAAATGACTTAGAATTACATATTAATCCTTTAATTGTTTAGGCATCGAATCAACTTTTTTGTAAAATCCGACTCGATTTTGTTGCATTCTTCTAAAAGCACATTCTTCAAGTCTACTTTGTTTATTATATGATGTTTTCTAATCCTTTTTTCTAATTCGTTCCAGACATGTTTCATAGAATTCATGTCTGGACTCTGGGGTGGTGTATTTAGGGAATGAGAAATATTATAAATGAATATTTCGCGATCTTGTTGGAAATAGAAATTCCGCGGCAGGTTTAATATTTCTGCACTTATGAATAAATTTCGTTTTAATATTCTCCACACCATAACTCCACCACCTCCATATTTTACATTCGTTCGTAAATTTCGTTCATCCATCTCAGTACTTAGCTTTCTCCAAACTAATATTCTACCATGCGCTTAAAATATATTGAATTTGCTTTTATCTGAAAACAGTACATTTCTCCAAAATGTAGAATCCTTTATTATAAATTCTTTAGCAAATTCAATCCTCATCTTTCGATTTTTTTCTGATATGTATGGTTTTCTTCGCGCAACACACGCAGAATATACGGCAGTTTTTCATACCCCCTCCACAGTTTTCAAACTTCCTTCTTTGGCACTCTTTATTTAATATCATTCCGAGTTCTGAAAAGTTTAATTTGGGATTTTTCTTCACTTCATGTACAATTTTACGTTTTTGTCTAACAGATAACTTGAGAGGACGACCATTTCGATTCACACTATCAAAATCTGATTGATTTATAAATCGTTTTACGATGCTTCTAATAGTAAAACGACTTCTATTAACAATTTGTGATATTTCACTATAAGATTTTTGCTTTTTATATAAATTTAATATTATTTCCCTCTCTTTATTTGTCGTTTCTTTCGCTTTTCTTGAGATTATTACTTTGTTTTAATTTCCCTGTTGCTAGACAACTAAACTTTAAGATGATCGTTGTTAAAAGTGACAATCGGGGAGTCCCGTAGCTACATTTTAAAACGACGATCGGAAATTTTTCAAGGAAATGCGGATTAACATCATGTGCCGATACTTTTGCCTACCCATAAAATCTTCAATAAATACATTTTTGTTATTGTTTTGTGAATCAATGTACATACATTATTGCTTCTATTATGTATATAGTATGTATTTGAGAATGGTACGCGAGGCTTGAGGCTTTCGGCCGACAAGCGTAGCGGAGCGTCGGTGACGCTGTAAAACAAATGTCTGACGTTCGACGAAGGTTTGTTTTACAAACAAAAAAGGACGGAGACAAAAGGATCGGGAGTCTCGTGGTAAGGTTCAAGGTGCGAATCACGTGTTGGCTTTATGAATTTATGTTACGGTGTGGTGCCGATTTAGTATACGTACTTTATGTTTGTTCAATGTGATTTCTCATTTAAATATATATATATCTCTATATTATCGCGTCAGTGTTTGATTACGATTCCCGTTTTCTCCCGTGTGAAACTACTACATAATGTATACATACCTTTGAAAATTTCCCCCGTTCATTTGTCCGTGGTAATCGCCAGTTTCAGAGCGGGCTTTAAACATTAATTTGGCACCATTAACAAATCCTGCCTTCCCTCCAGCATGTACAATTATGATTCGATGAGATGCACTGATGTTTCTCATAGGGCCAATCATGTGCTAACTTTGCCAACACTTTCCAAAAGATAGGGTATTGTCCACCCAAGTTTCATCGATGTAAATTATATTTTTGTTCTGGGCTCGATAATATTGAAGTGCTTTTAAATATTTGCCTCTCCAAGCAACAATTTGTGGTCGTTCTATTAAGAATTTTCTAATATTGCTGCATTTTTCCATTTATAGCCTATACTTTTTAATAATTTACGAAGTGTATCGAGTTTCCAAGGGAACTCAATTTTTTCTCTTATTGCGGCTAATAATTTTGGGTCACTGGGCACAATTTTCTTTTTGGTATGAAAATCGTAAATTATATTTCGTATCACAGTCCCATTTTCTTCCGAACAATGGAACTTCTTTTCAATACTTCTCGAACGTTTTTTCCCAGGAGATGAAAGAAGCTCATCTTCCGTGGATTCCGAATCTTCACTGGTATAGTCCGCAATACGCGCATTAGATTGCTTTGCGGCATGCAGATATTGACCTTTGCTTGCTTCTTTGTCACACTTTCTGATTACACGACGAATAATGTTTCGCGCCTCACTACGGACGGTTTGGCCCCTCTTTCGAAATTCCATATCGTTTGTTAAATATTTAATTTAATAAAAAATAAAACTACTAAGCTAATATTGTAGGGATATGGTTACGTAATGTCAATTTAGAGAATTATCCCTCGTAATTTCGGTGCACTCACAGGTTTTAATTTCACAATTTCTCTCAACGTCACGCTCGCATCAAACACTCTGAACCTGGCTTCAATCATTCGCTTTCTTATATTTCGGTTCTTGCACACGTTCATTGCCACACCGATTTCGGCGTCTATTGCCCTTTACACTTCTCTCGCTCGTGCGTACGCTCTCACTCTCTCTCTCACTCTCGCTCTCGCGGTCGCTTGTCTTTCGGCAGTGTTTATCTTTACGATTCTTTCATCACCCACAATATTAAATAAATAAAAATGTAAAAAATGCAAAAAGTTAAAAAGGATAACTATGTATAAATACAAAAAGTAAAAAGGATAAATATGTATAAATATAAAATAACGAAATATAAGAAAAATTAACTAAAACTAAAAACAAGATAATAAACTAAACTAAACTAAACTGTAAAAAACACTACACTACTATAATAGAGAAAAGAATTTAAATTAAATAATTAAAAAACGGTTTGGTTACACTCGATACGCACTGGCAGACTACTCTGGAGAAACTGTTGGTCGTTGGAAAAAGCGTTGGAAAAGCAACGTTTTTCCCACTTTTTACTCGAAGCCAGTGTAGAGAAATTATTGCCATGTGGTAAAATGAGAAATGCAGAATAATTAACCTCCTCACAGGGGTATTTGGGGGGTATAAGCAGGCAGAACTTTTGCCGCTTACAGCACTTTCCAACATTAGAAAACTTGACCTCGTGCCTTCAAGGGTTCCTTGTTACCATAAACTTTCCAAGCCTACGGTCACTTTTTCGAAATTCAATAAAGACGAAACCAATTTGCAGATAATTTGAAATCGTTGTAGTGAGACTCTAAGTTTAGTCTATTAAGAATATTTAATTTTGTTATATACAGGGTGTCGGCCACCCTTGGGAAAAATTTTAATGGGGATTTCTAGAGGCCAAAACAAGACGAAAATAAAAAATACCAATTTGTTGATGGTGGCTTCATTAAAAAGTTATTGACAATTAAATTCAATCATTCTGGAAAAATTATTTTCAGTTGTGGGGGTCAATTGCAATCATTTTTGATGAATAGATATACCCCGGAAATCTTGCGCATTTTCGAGAAAAAAATTCAGTACGAGCGGAATTTTAAACGTTAATAACTTTTTAACGAAGCCTCCATCAAGAAATTAGTATTCTTGATTTTCGTTTTATTTTGGCCTCTAGAACCCTGCATTAACATTTTTCCCAGGAGTAGCCGAACATCCCGTATATGTAAGGAAAAATAATTGAATTCTATTAACAATACAGCACAGTTTTCGGATTTACGTTTTCATTCATCAAATGTTATGCACGAACAATAGTACTATTTCCCTCGAAAATACGGAACTGCTACGCCTATGTAAGAGTGCGCCGCTAAAGTCGAATGATGTGGACTACGCGAGGATCAAACGTGGGGATAAGTGGAGTGTGCAAAGTGCTCCCTTTGCCTCTGTGCTGTCCCGCTTGTCATATTCTCATCGGTCTACGGTGGTAGTCCATGAAGGAAAGGGTATAGCCGAATAAGGTGGTCAAATGTGCCCCCAAACCAAATTGAACCAACGATGGGTCATTCGATAGCTTATCAAAAAAACCCCTGTGTGCATATTTTTAACTTGAAATCACCATCGTGGGGGTAGTAATGGGGTGAAAACGAGAATCATGTTTTTGTACAATTTCTCTTGACTTATTGAGTAAAAAAATGTAAAAAAATTCAGAGACTTTTCGGGTACCGGGGTACATATTTTGAGAGATTTGTAGATTTTTTGATTGAAGAACCAGGTAGGAGAAAATAAGAAACCGCAAAAAATGCCGATAATTGAAGAAGGTCTGGAACTACTTTTATACTTTTACAATAAACACGTGTTGCTATTGCTATTGTTCTCAATGTTTTTCAGATTTTTCATTTAGGTGCGCTCTAGTGAAAAAAAATAATAACCGATTTTTTCCTCATTTTCTGGGTATTAGAGTAACTTACACGTTGAAATTTTATGCATTCCTCAACATATGAGTTTTTGTATACTATTTAATATTTTTACACTAAGCAGAATTGCATAACAAGTGAAACAATGAAAATAAAGCCAACCGTTGAGCGTAATATATCCTAAGATCTCAACCATGTTTTCAACGGCGTCGGTGGCGTAACGTTAGAGTTTCCGACTGCGGAATCGCTGGAAGTTTTTTTACCGTAGGTTCGAGTCTCTTTTCTGGACTTAGTATTTTTTTTTCTTCAAATTCTAACCACATAATAATGCTTTATATTTATTTATAAATGTTATAAAAGCATTTTACAAATATTTTAACCTGAAATATGTATAAATATAATATTGGAGCGTGTTTTGCGTCTTAATTTTTTTGCCAACCACGATTGTTGTTTAACATCTCTTACACTGAAATTAATGTGAAATGTTAGCTTTCAAATCTCTTACCTTTGACTATTGTGAATGGATCGCAGATCTTTCCTTCCTTTTCTCTTTCTTTCATAAATATAAATGTTTGCTACGGCTTCAGTATCTAACGTAGCCATGTAAGGGCCATTCCATGCCAAATCTATTAACCCACTCTCTGCCAATGATACTTTTCTCTAATAAACGCATTTTTAAGTACCAGTTTGATCGTTTCATGCTCATTTTTGAATGAAGTATCATTGCTCAATGGAAACCACGGGAAGGTGGTGGGCTTCTTCCATCAGGAGAGGCGGATAGGTTAGAAGTGATTACATGGATCGGTTGAGAGTAAGTGGCGGATATACAGGGTGTTCGGTCACCCCTGGGAAAAATTTAAATGAGCGATACTAGAGACCAAAATAAGACGAAAATCAAGAATACCAATTAGTTGATGGAGGCTTCGTTGCAAAGTTATTAACGTTTAAAGTTCCGCCTGAAACGCGGCAACCTGCGAGCAGATGCGTAAACGCGGTAGGTCAGCAGACGGTGTGTTAGAGGAACCGAGGTTACCGACTTATCGATCGCCTTTTGTTTTTGCGTCAACTCCTCGGACGGCGAACGTGGTACGTTGAATAAGATACGACAGCCACTGGTTTTTGCGTCAACTCCCAGGAAGGCAAACGCATATCGTCGAATGGGATTCAACCTGTCTTATGAACATCCGGAAGGGCATATCAAAACTCGCCCGACAAGATGTTCACAGAGAGAGGGGGTGATTGCTTCTTTGAACACACACATTTTTTTTCACAAAAATCACCCACACGCGAGCATACAAGCATCGCGATTGTCCGGTAGTAGAATAGTAGATAGTACGGTAATGGAAAAAATTGCCAGAATTTTGTTTACGGAAATACACGTTCTAATCCTTTGCGGTCGGTGTCCCCGTAGCGGGAACCTTCAAAAATCCTAACAATGACAAAACTCTATGGTTCCCTATGCCTCGTGATTCAAATGTTTCGGTCAACTTACGAGATAATAATGTATGATGGTTCATAGAAATTTCCAGGCCATTTTTTTCGAATCAGCATTCGAGAAACATTGAGATCGCTAAGAAGCTAGTCACTGTGTACATCACACTTGTTATTTTCCCATCAATAAATACCGCGTAAATAATTACATTTGTGTTCAAAATATAAAAAATACAGTGTAATTTGTTGCGTTTTCTACTAAAAACCAAGTGCAAAAATTAATCTCATTTACTTACGGTGTATTTCCGTAAACAAAATTTTGGAAATTTTTTCCATTACTGTACTTATGCCTACATAAGTCGGGACGTAAAAATGTTGGGACTTTTATAAATAATAAATTAGTTTATGATTAAAGTTGCCTATTTCCGGCGATACACACCTAGAACATACTTGGATATTGTTACAATGTATTTCCTCCTGACGTTATTAACTGTTAGGGCAGTGTTACGAGCCAGGGCCGTGCAGCGCGCGTGGCCTGCGAGTGCGAGAGAGAGTATGGAATATGGTATCAATTTGTTAGTTAGGTACACGGACGAACCCGATGCGAAATCGGGGAGCCGCTAGGATAGTTGATAGCGAGGACGAACCTGACGCGAAATCAGGGAGCCTCTGGGATGGAGTCACGTACGGACGAACCTGGTGCGAAACCAGGGAGCCGTAGGAGGGTGAAACGTCGTGAACGAACCCGATGCGAAATCGGGGAGTCACTAGGATTGTTGATAACGACGCAGACGAACCCAATGCGAAATCGGGGAGCTGCTAGGAGGTTGGAAGAAACGCAGACGAACTCAATGCGAAATCGAGGAGCTGCTGGGAGGTTGGATAAATCACAGACGAACCTGATGCGAAATCAGGGAGCTGTAGGATGCGGACGAACCTGATGCAAAATCAGGGAGCCGCTAGGATGGTAATAGATTGCGTGGACGAACTCGGTGCGTAATCGAGGAGCCACTAGGTTGTAAGAGGTTGTATTTGGATTTGGGGATGTGTTAATTGAACTCGTAACTGTGAATTATTAAATATAATATAACCCGAGCGGTAAGGTTATATTATTATGGGAACGTTTAACTAATAATAATCGCTTTATATAATTGTGGGTTAAAGAAGTTGGGTAACTCTGATTTGATAATAAAAGTAGATATATTCTTAAATCAACAAATAAAATACAATTGTTTCGTGTATCTTATATCGCGATCAAAGAATGATTATATTTACCTAAAATGACCTTGCACAGTGTTGACGCACTGGCGATGCGGGGGTATGTCAGTTGGAAATAAAGGCCGCAATAGAATTTATGCCGGTTCACGGATTCTATATGGTTTGATACTAAAGGGTACGGTAGCCCGATCTCGCAAGATACAACTGACTATCAAATCGTATACGCGTGACAAGAGACGTGACGTTGACTCTAACGTGACGGTACGATTATGATCCCCCGAGTAATGAAATCACGGGGTTTATATACCAAAAAATCTGTGTGGGGCGGATTCAAAAGTACGTTAGAAATCACCGTGTGCACTATTCTCCGAATTGTATTAATTAACGGGCTGCTCTATTCTCCGAATTGTATTAATTAACGGGCTGCTGCATCGCGACGGAAGTGACCCCCATTTCAAAGGTTAGATAAGTAGCAGGGCGATTTCATAATGCACGCAAGTGGCAAGAAAAATTTGAGGAACGAAACGTTCGACATACGTAACATCTCCCCCCCCCCCCCCCAAGATGAAACATCGCGTTATGCGTGATGCTTTCATATTAGACGGAAAGCGCCCTGTTACTTATTTACAAAAGAAAATAATAAAAGTCGCGAAAAGTAGAATAATTGAAAGCTAAATGTGTCGGGGTGTGTAGTATCATGTTGTGGCGTGTACTTATCAATACTGGTGCGTTGTGTTCTGGATTTAGACCTTGGGCACGACGTAGCCCACCTCCAACCAGTGCTCGGCTACGTTCACAGGTGGCTGCCCCTGTAGTCGGTCCAGGTGGAGATCGGCAACGACTCCGTCTTCCGCGTTACCGATCCGGGATATTCGGCCTCTTCGATTGGAATGTTACGGATTGCAGTTATGTGTGAAATCAAGTCCTGTAAATAGTCTCCATATGATTTTAATTTCTCTTTATCTGGGAAGGAACTGGGTTCTCGAGCTACTTTTCCAAAAATTAACTCGTATGGTGTGAAATTTGTTGCTTCGTGAACGGATGTGTTATATGAGAACATTGCAAAAGGAATTAATAAATCCCAATCTTCGTAGTTATCCATGTAATGTTTGAGGTATTCGGTGAGCACGATGTGACTTCTTTCCAATGATCCATTAGTTTGTGGTCTGTATCCGGAAGTTGTTATTTGTTTAATTTTAAATATTTCTGCCAAATTCGTCATTAAATTTCCAATGAAACTAGTTCTTTTATCTGTTAATATTGCGCGAGGTGTACCGTAGATTGCGATAAAGTGTCGTGCGAAGGCATCTGCAATGGTCGCGGCTCGAATATTAGGTATTGCAACTGCCACGCAGTATTTCGTCAGATTGTCCTGTATGGTAAGAATATGTCTATTTCCATTAGGCGTGATTGGAAGAGGTCCCACGGTGTCCAATGATATTTTGTCAAATGCATCCAGCGGTGTGTCGGTGATCAACATGGGTTGGCGAGTCTTTGCTCGAACTAATTTTTGTTCTTGGCAACTTTGGCATGTCCTGATGTACTCTTGAATTTCGTTGCGCATTTTTGGCCAATGGAATTTTGATCGAATGCGTTTGTACGTTTTTGTTATCCCTTTATGCCCTCCAATTAAACTATCATGGGCTTCGCGAATTATGTCCAATCTATCCGATTCAGACGGTGTGGTGATAGCACAGCTGCATATAGTAATTTGTTGATCTGTTTCGGTAAAAACTTCTTCTAATATTTTGTAAAATTTGTTAGCTGGTAATTTGTGTAAATCTCCTGTTACAGAGATTCGAAAGGAATTTATTTGATTTTGGTCCAGGGTATGTCTGAGAGTCTTTAACCCATGGGATACATCTTTTGCCGTAATATTGTCGTAAAAATTGTCAGAAATTACTATACTGAAGATTTTAAACAATCCATTGTCTGAAGTCAATACGTGTCCCTTTTTCGGTTGCGCTGCCAAAAGATCCGGTTTATTAATTATTTCGGTGTCCAGTAATACTTTTCCTACGGTGGATATTAGGTTGCAATCTGCTGATATGAAGTGCGCGTAATGTCCGTTTTCCGCAGCGAGGGTGTTCGAAGAAACAGTTATTTTATAAGATTGTTTTGACGCAGTGTATCGGTGCTCGCTTTCGTCGGTTAAAACATCTGTGTCGGATGCGTATGGTAGGTAAGGGTCAGGCGTGTGGTCAAAGGCGTCAGGTAGCCGTTCTGCACTTGTTTCGGTTGCAACCCTTGCAGGTGGATGAATTATGGCTGGTTGTAAAATTTCGTCTGTAACATGCGGTGTTACCTGTGGAGTACTGAATACATTTTTACGAGGATTTTCCATAATTGTATTTTCATTATTGGTAATTTCAAGTGGTTCTTCAAAGGACATTAGGTCATCGGGTAAATTGTTATCTTCCTCCGGTAGTGTGTTCCTTGTGGAGTTTGCTGCTGGCAGTAAGTTGTTTATGATTTCCTGAGATTCGTCTGGCAATGTTACTTCGTGCGATAAGCTGGGTAAAGTTCGGTGTCTAGCTATTATCGGCGAGTGTTGAATTTTTCCATAAGAGGGGCCTTGTTCTTCGTCCGAGCTACTACTAGCCTCCCGGTATTTGGGTCGGTTTTCCCTATCTCGACGTAACTGTTGTATACGGTGACCTATGAATTGCTTATCGGTAGTCGGTGGTACTTGAGCCCGGAAGTCGGGATCGTCCTTTGACTCCCGTGGAATGAGCGGTAGACAGACTGATGGGGGGTTGCGCGATAACGCGTCCGCGTTCATGTTCGTTTTTCCACACTTGTGGATAACCTGATACTCGTATTCCGAAAGTCGTAATTTCCATTTTATTAGCCTGGAGGTCGGGTCCTTAACTGAATGTAGCCAGACTAAGGGACGGTGATCTGTGACAAGGGTGAATTTTGTTCCATAAATATAGGGTCGGAAATACTTTACTGCGTAAACCATTGCGAGACATTCCTTCTCTGTTGCCGAATAATTCTTTTCAGGTTTATTAAGGCTTCGAGATGCATATGCTATTGGTAAATCCTTTCCTATTTCCCCCTGGCTAAGTACAGCTCCTATGGCGTATTCGGATGCGTCTGTAGTCACGATGAAGGGTTTGGTGAAATCCGGATACTGCAATATAGGTTGTTGACAAAGTTCTTTACGTAATTGATTAAAACTTTGATCTTGTTCTTCTGTCCATTTAAATTTAACACCGTTTCCTAGTAAATTGATCAACGGTTTTGACTTCACGGTGAAATCTGGTATAAATCTTTTGTAATATCCTGCTAAGCCCAAAAATTGTTGAATATTCTTCTGCGTTTTCGGTGTGGGAAAGTCTTGCACAGCTTTTAATTTTCTTGGATCCGGTCTTACCCCCTTTTCGGAAATTATATGTCCTAAATATGCAACTTCTTTGCGTAGAAATTCGCATTTGTCAGTTTGAAGGGTTAAGCCCTGTTCCCGAAGGCGGTTCAATAATTTTTTAACTTTGATATTATGTTCTTGCAATGATGAAGCGTAAACGACAATGTCGTCCAGGTAAACGAAGAGGTCTGTTCCTTGTAATCCGGTGAGAACTTGATCCATGAGGCGTTGAAATGTAGGTGGAGCGTTCTTTAAGCCAAAAGGCATTCTTGAAAATTCGTAATGTCCATGCGGTGTGGTGAATGCTGTTTTTTGCTTATCCCTTGGATTCATTTCTATCTGGTGAAATCCACTGGCGAGATCAAAAACGGAAAAATATTTTGCTCCTCCTAATCGGTCCAAAATTTCTGTGATTTGTGGTAATGGATATTTGTCGGAGATTGTCGTTTCGTTTAATGCGCGAAAGTCTATTACCATGCGCCAACGTTTGTTTCCCTGTGAGTCAGCTTTCTTCGGTACGATCCATAAAGGTGAGTTGTAGGGTGATTTTGACGGAGTAATTATGCCTTGTGATAATAATGCGCTAACCTGTTTTTGTATTTCGTCCTGATGCACAGGCGGATATCGATATTGTCTTGTGTTTACTGGTATTTCGTCTATGGTGTGAATCGAGTGATTAAAATCGGCTGCTTTTCCTAATTTGTCTCCAAGCAGAAAAAATCGGTCTGGAAATTCTTTTATTAAATCAGTGACGGATGCTCGTTCTTCCCTGTTTAAATGATTGGTATTTAGTGTATTTACGAGTTTTTCTATCCTATCTTCGGTGGTCCTGAATTTTGTTGGCTGTTCTGCATATGAGCAAAGGTCTTCGTCCGATGTGCTTAGAAAATCGTACGGTTCTATTATCTGTGGTTCTATCTCTACGTCGAGGTCTTCGCTGCTGGTGTTCGTTGCTAAGACGTGACATTTTCCGTTGTTATTTGTTACAGCTGCTTCCCCTACGTACAGTTGATCGTGAGTTTTAATACGTGGTAAATATCCTTCCTTTACTGTCGGGTTTGCTATTTTTACCGCGATTTGTTGTATCGTACGAGCTTCGAGCCTGTGTTTAGTCGGAGTTTGCGAGTTTAAAGATGAAAACAAATCATTGCGGTTTGAAAAACGTAATGGTCTAATAGGTTTGTCCCTTAATACCATGGTCCCATGATAATAAGAAATTTCGGCACCCTCTTGCATTAAAAATGGGCTTCCGATGAGTCCATCAGCGTCTATTGCAAGAGTTCTTACTATATAGAAAAATGCGGGTGTATCGTGAATATGGAGAATTGTGGTTCCTAACGTGTAAATTGGAGTTGTGGTTAATCCTGTTATTTCTATTTCTTCACGAGAATTTATTATTGCTTTTGTTCCTAAAACATCGAGACGTACTAAGTTGATGGCTGCACCGCAATCGATTAAAAATGTTCCCTTTCCTAATTCCAGTTCTGGGACTTTGGTTTCGAGACGTGGGGCAGGTGTTTCTTTGATAAGGAGTCGTTTTCGAAGTGTACTGTTCTTTGACGACGGGTTTCGTTGCCGCTCATCGTGTCGCCGGTACGGTGAGCGCGATTGAAGTTTAAAGACCCGTTCAATTCGGCTGACGAGTCCCGCGAGTCGCGTCGGTTTTTTGGATTACGCGGATTTTTCCTACAGGATTTCCCGTCGTGTCCCGTAGTTTCACAATACCAACAATATAATTTCGGTTCGCGATATCTTTCGGAATTTTTTAATATGGAATAATGATTTCCTTCATCCTTAGGAAAATCGTAAGAACGCCTCGAAGGGGGAAATCGAGGGGCTCCTTTGTCGCACGGGCCATGCCGACGCATGTGGTTGTTCCTCTCGATCTTCTTGACCTTCGTATGTTCTAGCATGCCGCCCTCGGTCATAACGACTCGGCGAGCCAGGGTACGACACTTGATTGTCGCGGTGGCGATAATCTTCGGTTCCACGATCCTTTCGTGACCACCGTGCAGGTGATTCGTTCCGGGGCATTTGTCTTCGATTCCTTAGTTTCTTGTCTATATGCAGCACGGCGTCGTAAGCATCTTCAAGAGTCCGTATGTCTCTAAATTGTGCCGACACCTTCCAAGAAATACGATCCGGTAAGCCTTCGATGAAATTTTCCAAAACATCTCGTTCCATCTCCTTGATGAAATCTTCGGCATTGTCCCGGTATCTTTCTCGAATGGCTCCGCGCGCGCAATAAACCAGGTGACTAGTCCTGTCGACGTACTGTCGCAAACTTTCACCCTCGCGAATACGTAAACTCGCGATGTCTACTTGGAAATACGACAAACTTTTTCCCGGCGCGAATCTCTTTTTTAAATGTTTAATCAATTCGCTAACACTCACGAATTTATGCTCTAAGGTGCACCTACGTGCGGGACCTATGAGTTTAGTCAGAACAATCGCCAGATAATCGGCTTCCGAACCCTCAGGTATCAATGTTAACCCATCCTCCACACTTTGTGCAAAACGCGATAAAGATGGAGTTTCTCCGTCGAAAGTCGGTATCGTCGATGTAACATTTTGTATGCATGTCTTTTGTGTCAAAAGTGACATTGAATTTGCAAGCGATAATGTCAAGTTCATAATATCGTTCGACGAAATATTTGCTTGTGAACTTGTCATTTTTAATAATTTATTTTAATTCAACTAGAGAAAACTAGTATATTTAAATCCAATTAACAATGTATATTAACTAGCGAAAACTAGTATATTCTTAACAAGAGTTAACTGGTTGACTTAACTAGCGAAAACTAGTATATCGTCTAAATTCAAGAAGAGAAATTTCAACTTCTCAAGAAACCCAAAAATTACGTAGCGATTCTAAAATAGTTAAATCCCACCGCTGTCACCAGTTTCTGTTACGAGCCAGGGCCGTGCAGCGCGCGTGGCCTGCGAGTGCGAGAGAGAGTATGGAATATGGTATCAATTTGTTAGTTAGGTACACGGATGAACCCGATGCGAAATCGGGGAGCCGCTAGGATAGTTGATAACGAGGACGAACCTGATGCGAAATCAGGGAGCCTCTGGGATGGAGTCACGTACGGACGAACCTGGTGCGAAACCAGGGAGCCGTAGGAGGGTGAAACGTCGTGAACGAACCCGATGCGAAATCGGGGAGTCACTAGGATTGTTGATAACGACGCAGACGAACCCAATGCGAAATCGGGGAGCTGCTAGGAGGTTGGAAGAAACGCAGACGAACTCAATGCGAAATCGAGGAGCTGCTGGGAGGTTGGATAAATCACAGACGAACCTGATGCGAAATCAGGGAGCTGTAGGATGCGGACGAACCTGATGCAAAATCAGGGAGCCGCTAGGATGGTAATAGATTGCGTGGACGAACTCGGTGCGTAATCGAGGAGCCACTAGGTTGTAAGAGGTTGTATTTGGATTTGGGGATGTGTTAATTGAACTCGTAACTGTGAATTATTAAATATAATATAACCCGAGCGGTAAGGTTATATTATTATGGGAACGTTTAACTAATAATAATCGCTTTATATAATTGTGGGTTAAAGAAGTTGGGTAACTCTGATTTGATAATAAAAGTAGATATATTCTTAAATCAACAAATAAAATACAATTGTTTCGTGTATCTTATGTCGCGATCAAAGAATGATTATATTTACCTAAAATGACCTTGCACGGTGTTGCGCACTGGCGATGCGGGGGTATGTCAGTTGGAAATAAAGGCCGCAATAGAATTTATGCCGGTTCACGGATTCTATATGGTTTGATACTAAAGGGTACGGTAGCCCGATCTCGCAAGATACAACTGACTATCAAATCGTATACGCGTGACAAGAGACGTGACGTTGACTCTAACGTGACGGTACGATTATGATCCCCCGAGTAATGAAATCACGGGGTTTATATACCAAAAAATCTGTGTGGGGCGGATTCAAAAGTACGTTAGAAATCACCGTGTGCACTATTCTCCGAATTGTATTAATTAACGGGCTGCTTCTATTCTCCGAATTGTATTAATTAACGGGCTGCTGCATCGCGACAGAAGTGACCCCCATTTCAAAGGTTAGATAGGTAGCAGGGCGATTTCATAATGCACGCAAATGGCAAGAAAAATTTGAGGAACGAAACGTTCGGCATACGTAATAGCAGATTAGACTCGAAATCGCATAGCGACGACGTTACTCGAATTTCAGTTATACGAGAGCAATAAAGAAAGATTTACACTCTCCTTGTTTCGCTTTCGTCGATCTCGATGTCAAAGTGCCGAATTCACGTCCACGTGCTTCGTAGGCCGCGAGTTCGGCACTGTAATAGTATGTGTCTGCTTTTCTCACCACTCGTCATTCGTTTGGCTTTTCTTATTTCGAAGGCAATCGCCAACGAATACAGACCTGAGAGAGTTCAGAACGACTTGAACTGCAATTTAATATTTAGCAATTAAATATAATTTTCATTTTTCTTTCAGTATTTATTTTTTATCCCATAATAGTGCGTGAAATACGTAAGTTCGCGGATTGTGTAGTGTAGTGTAGTGTAGTGTGTGTGCGTGGTTTGTGTTGTGTAGTGCGCGGCGCGGAACCGGAAAAAATGTCGGGTACCAATTACACGCTGGTCGAACTGTCCGATGTAATTATGTGCTACGGGGAAGCAGAAGGCAATGCCTGCGAAGCACGTCGCATTTATGACGAAAGGTACCCCGATAGGCAAATACCGGACAGGAAGACATTTACAAGAACATACCAGCGTTTGCGAGACACGGGGTCGGTCCTGACCCGTCCAATTGGTGGGCGGGATCAACAGCCCCAACAATTGGAGGAAAGAATAATTCGAAGAATTGAAGAAGATCCGAGCACCAGCACACGGAGAATTGCAGCAGCCAAGCAAGTCAGTAATTCGACTGTTTGGCAGGTATTGAAGCAGAGGCAACTGCACCCATACCATTTTCAACGGGTACAAGAAATAGAAGAGGGTGATTTTGCAAAACGAAAAGATTTTTGCACATGGATATTATCCATGATTAGAGATAATGAAGATTTTATCTCAAACATACTGTTTACCGACGAGGCAACATTCAATCGCCACGGTACAGTAAACACACACAATGCCCATATTTGGGCAGAACAAAACCCACACGCGGTTTACGAAATAAATACTCAACGCCAGTTTTCTGTCAATATTTGGGCAGGAATACTTGGCAATAAAATTATTGGTCCTGTGGTCTTCCCACGCCGTTTAACAGGACAATTGTACCTCGAATTTTTGGAAACGCAGTTGCCAAACCTTCTGGAGGATGAACCACTAGATGTACAGTAGTCCGCTCACTTGAAGTGTCGTGGGACGGCACAGGGGCAAGGGGAGTCGGACCGCCAATCCCCACCTTTAATGCTCTCTGAGCCGCATGATCCAACCTTCGGCCACGCCGTGTGACATAGTCGTAGGAACACATTTTATTCGCGTCCCTATTGCAGTATATGTATATACAAAATTAAAGCTTAGAGACCATAAACTACTAAGGTTTCGTTCATGTTTAATGTATAAAATGTCTGTTTTATCTCATAAGTGTTATTTCATATAGGAAGGAACAATATGTAATATTAGCAATTTTTTATAAGTGGAGTAATCAAAATGATTTTGAGATATACAGGTAGCCCTCCTACAACACGGCATCCTATAACACGGTTTCACTATAACACGATTCATAAATTGCGAGAACTCTCCTATAACACAGCAACTTATAACATGGTTTCGCTTTAACGCGATAAGAAAATTGCGAAAACCTTTGTACAACACTATACTTCTACAGCATTGGATAACATGATTTTTGCTTAACATATTTAAAAACTAAATTACCTTAAAATAATGGACGCGAAGGAATAATGAACTATGGTGGCATGAAAAAATATAAAGAAATTATAATTTATTAAATTAAGGTCACGTTAAATTAAAATAATATTTTTTGTTTTGTGTTATACATACATTTATATTTTTCATAAAAATGAAGTTGCCTATGTAGAATTAAAAAAAAATATTTATTTTAATAAATTTTCGGAACGTAACTCCCCTTTTTGTACCGGCTCTGGGTCTCATATAACACGGTTTCACATAACACGGCATTTTCTAGGAACCTATCTACCGTGTTATAGGAGGGTTATCTGTAATTAGTTTTACTTAATGGAATCAAATATTTTGTCGGACAAAATCCGATTTAACTCTAGTCATTTTCCTCAAAAAAGCATTAAGTCACAAATGTAAAAAACCATGTACCGATTACTCTTGACACAAGTTCGATGCAGTGTCTTTCTGCTATCGCAGTCGAATCTTCCCAATTCCTATCTACACATAAACAGAAGAGGTCACTGACGGAGGACCCCTTTTACTACGCACGTTCGAGGAGCAGATCCTCGAATGCATTTTGACCTAAACCTAAATATTTTGATGATCAATACGCATTTCATCTGAGCCAAAACACTTCCATTGTCGACATCAACGATAACATTTTCTTCTCGTGTCAACGTTCCTATGTTTAAACATAAACAATAATACACACTTGTTACAATAAGTCCCAGTTTCTTATCGTTTCCAAGAAATTCTATGGCGACCATGGCGTCATTATTTGCCGTTTATATAAACAATTTCGATCTATATATGAGGGACCATCTTCCGAGCTCTGCATATTCCTCTAAATCCTCTGCAAGTCGAGATCAAGCCTTTCTTCTGTATAGCGATAAATAGTGATTTTTATTATTTAATTTATTATTCAATTTTTTATCATTACTAGAGTACAGTTTTCTACTGTTTTACCTGTAATATCTCGTATTTTTGTTTTATTTTTAGTGTAATTTTTGTATAAGTGTTTAATCATAGTTTTAGTTTTAGTGTTACTTTTTTCGGCATAGTTTTCATTTTTGTGTGGTTTTTATCATAGTTTTAGTTTCCTATTATAATTTTTTATATTCCTTTTATTTACATTTTTTTTATTACATTTACATTTATTTCAATTTTATCGTTTTTTTAATTGATTTAATTAAATAAAAAATTTATTATGGAACGCAAACAAGGACCATCCATAGTGAGGCTCGAAATATAGTTCGGCATGTATTGAAACGGTGTGACGAAGAAAAATTTTCGAATCAATTGATTCACCCTCTAGAGCAAGCAAACGCCCGTGTTGCCGCATACTGTGGTGTGTCAACAAAAACTGTGTCACGCATTCGGAAGGAAGATGCATCATGCAGCCAGGAGGGGCAATTATCGTCACCCGGGAAAAGACGTCCGAAAGCAGAGGAGAAAAAATTTACTTGCACCGCTGAAGATGAGAAAATAATCAAGAGTATTATCTTCGATTTTTATACAGTGCACAAAACTGTACCAACGGACAAAAAATTATTGGCGGCCATTCAAGAGAGGATTGTGTTCCCGTGGAAATTAGACACTTTATACAGGTTATTGAAACGTATGGGTTTTAAATGGAAGAGAAGCCACAGCGTCCGAAAAGTTTTAATCGAAAGGCCGGACATTGTTGCTTGGCGAGGCAAGTATTTACATGCAATTCAATATTATAGATCACAAAATAGGAACATAGTATATATAGACGAGACGTGGGTGGATAATACCTTGTGCTTCGGCAAATGCTGGCAAAGTAATGACATTCTTGGCATTTTAAAAAGTAATAGTTCCTCACATCGTTTGGTAATTGTTCATGCCCGAGGAAAAAGTGGTTTTATTAATGGAGCTCAATTAATTTATAAATCGAGTTTAACAACTGGAGATTACCACGGACAGATGGATGCAGAGAAATTTGAGAAGTGGATTGTCGAAAAATTATTACCGAATGTCCCCCAAAATTCAGTCATCGTTATGGATAACGCTCCATACCATTCGTTGCAAACAAATAAGCCACCGACGAAATCGTCGACAAAAGCTGCCATGATCAAGTGGCTAACAGAAAACAATACCACATTTTCTTCTGAAATGAGGAAATTTCAATTATTTGATTTTATTAAAAATAATAAACAACAGAAAACTTTTAAAATTGATCAAATTTTAAAATTACACGGACACAATACTTTGCGCTTGCCGCCATATAATTGTGATCTGAATCCCATCGAATTAGTATGGGCCGAAATGAAGAGAAATTTAAGAGAAAGAAATGTTTCGATATTAACAAAGGATCAATTGGAGACATATACCGCAGAAGCGCTCAACGGAATTACTGCTACTTTTTGGAATAATTGTTGCAAGCACGTAGAAAAATTAAAAAATGAATATTGGGAGAAAGATGGACTTTTAAAAGATGTCGTCGAAGCAATGGGTTTGGTGACACTAGATGAAGAATCTGATGCTGAATCGGAATCCAGCATAAGTTCAAATAATGAATGAGGTAACAAAATACACACTATATTTTTTTTACAATTTGTATATACAGTTTCCTTTCAAATGAAAAATTATTTTAACAAGTAAACATACCTGGACCACATAGTCTGTTCGTCTTCCGTAGCGAGGAAAATTCACTGTCACACCGCACAAAATTTTACACGTTTCAACGAGACTTGAATGCTTCAGCGTAATAAATAATACATTATTTTAGATCTGTTCACATTTTTTATATGTGTCATATCATACAATATTATATATATAATATTGCATATATTTAAGTATGTAGAAATTTTATATTTATACAAATTTTATATTTATATTTGTATAAATTATGCTTGTTATATATGTATACACACATATAGAGTTGTTATCACCTCTTTATTTATTTCTAAATTTTTCATTGAGATATTTTTATTATTGTATTGTTAAAAAAAATATTTTTTTATTAAAAGGATTTAAATATTAAATAACAGTATTATACTTTCACTGGTAATTACATAACGTATACTTTCCTAGCATATTGTTGTCTTGTATTACATATAATTTGTATAATAGTAATATCAGTTACACTACGCCAATGGGGTTCTGTCCGCACGTGTTTCTCATTATCTCTTTCTATCTCGTTGCCTTCCTCGTCAGTCAGTCCACATGTGTGTGTAACTGCCGCGACCAATAGCGAGCTAGAGATCAATGTGTGCGTGGGAATACGTGTATCCCTTCTACTTCTCCCGCATTCTTTCCGCGGGACTTCAAGTGAGCGGAGGACAGTACCTAGACTAAGTTAGCAATAAATACGTTTCAACCAACAACCCGGCCTACGTCACTCACCGCAGCGAACCCTCGACCGCCGACTGAGTCGGCACCTGCCACCTTCCTCCGCGTCCCCCTCAAATCGGACCGTCCATGGGGGAACGGTCACATGGGTATAAAATTGACGAGAACGGAAGTGTGGGCCCCGTCCGATGGACCGAAACCGCCGTATCGTGAGTTAGTCGGAGCATTGTTGTATTTATCCGTAGCAACGCGGTCGGACGTGGCTCATGCGGCTAGTTTGCTGAGCCAGTTCAACGAATGTTTTGGACGGACTCACTGAATGGCAGCAAAGCGGGTTCTACGGTATCTACGAAGAACAGCAGATTTGGGCATCATCTACTGGCGCGACGAACGGCCGATAGAAGGATTCGTCGATGCGGATTGGGCTGGATGTATTGATGACAGGAGGTCATTTACTGGGTATGCATTCATTATGAGTGGCGGATGCGTAACGTGGGATTCGAAGAAGCAGCGGACCGTGGCTTTATCTTCAACCGAAGCTGAGTATATGGCACTCAGCAAGGCAACCAAGGAGGCTGTCTATCTTCGGCGTTTTCTACGCGAGTTCCGCGAGAGCGTGGACATTATAAAATTGTCAAATGATAATTTTGGAGCTCAGAGACTTGCAGGCAATCCAGTTTTCCACGCTTGGACCAAGCACATAAACATCCGGCATCATTTCGTTCGCGAGGCTGTCGATTCAGGGCTAGTGGATATTCAACACATCGCTTCTGAGAACATGCCAGTGAAAAGGTACATCCTTCTTTAAAAGTTTCGTTAATGGTTTTGCGGTTTTAGCCATATCGGGGATGAATCATCTGTAGTAACCTACCAGACCTAGAAACTGTTTAATGTTTTTCCGCGTTCGGGGTACTGGGAAATTTTTTACAGTTCGAATTTTATCTGGGTCAGGCTTCACTCCTTCGCTGGTAATATTATGACCTAAGTATGCGATTTCTTTTTGTAGGAAACGACATTTCGTTGGTTGAAGAGTTAATTCAAGATTTTGCAAGCGAGCCATAAGAGCCTTCAGTTTACGTGCGTGTTCCGAAAGGGAAGCTGTGTAAATAAGAATGTCGTCCATGTAGACGAAGAGTTCGATTCCCTGCAACCCGGATAGCGCGAGGTCCAAAACTCGTTGAAAGGTGGCTGGCGCGTTCCTCAGGCCAAAAGGCATCCGGTTGAATTCAAAGTGGCCGGGGAGAGGGGGGGGGGGAGAAAGCCGTATTGGACTTAGCTCCTCCTAGCTGATCTAAGACTCGTTGGTTAGGGCCGAGCATAAAACCTATCTACACGCTTTGATTCAGAGCCGAGTACAGTACCTAATCTACCGCGGCATCGTAGGCGACGATTCCCCCCGAACTGCAGAAGCATTAATAAATCTAATAAACTACGCGTATCCCCGGAGATTTAACCTTAACGACTTGCAAAACGAATTACGGGGCGTACAGCGTCACGATCATAAAACTATCGAAGAATTCGGTTACCGGATACATGGGATTGTAGATCGTGGGATTCAGACGGCGCGTGAAAATTACGATCCGGAGCAATTCATCGGGATCAAGGCGTTGCTCACGGAGAACGCGGTTCGCGGTTTCCTAAAAGGCCTGCCAAGCGACATTATCTCGGGGATAATATCGAGGGACGATTTGCAGGATCTAAAAACGGTCATAAAGTCAGCCTCCAGAATTAAAAGCCTAGCCGGTTTTACGCGAACCCCGAAACCCGCGAACATTCGGTCCCGGATACTTAGGACGGAAGTACATGAGCGAGCTTGTTTCCGTTGCGGGGAAACGGGGCATTTGGTCGCGGACTGTCGACGCAAGGCGTGGGGGAGAAGTATAGTACCGACCCCCCAGCCTCACAAGCGTTTTTAAAGAGTCTCTCAGAGAGAAACTTTCGAAAGTCATTAGAGTGAATCTGAATTGCTACGTCTTGCAGTTCTAGATCCCCACTGATACTTACAATAACAGTCTTTACTGAATAAAATAGTTCTATAGGAGCGTCCGAAAAGGTGCGGTACCATCCGTGGTACCCACAATAGTAAGCGTTCTATTGATATAGGACAGGCGGCTGTGTCCCTTAGGGGTGGCTGCGGAAGAAATGGAGTCGACGTTCACGAGGAACGTGTCCCGAGTTATAGCCGGAGCAGGGTGGGACGGCCATGAAAGCTCGAGCGATGAGGAGGAGAGAGATCGTCTCAGTAAGATCATGGCAGACAGTGACACCGTTCCCTCCACTTACCAGGGAAATGTAGTGTCCGGTGTACCCGGAGGAATCAAGAACCGTCGGAAGCGCGTCAGCGCAGGTAAACGGAATAAAAACTCCCCCCCGAAGCCCAACCCGAAAGTCAGTCTTGACTACACCCCCCCCCCCCACAGTCCTGAAGAGGACAAAGGCCCTTATTTTACCTCCCCTGTCACGCCATTCGTGGATAAGATGATTATCCATGCTACAGAAGAAAGCCCTCAAGAAGAGGGTGAATATGGAAGAATGATATCGTGGGTTGCCCTAAACGGTGCAGGTCCGTTGCCACCCACTGTAGGTAATAGAAGGGAACCGACGATTTGGGAGCGTCAGGCAGAGAGGCTGCTCGCCACAGCAGAGGATGGATATAATACGGTCACTTACTCCACTGCGGGTAAAAACAAAGACAAGCAGGGGTTGACTATCGGCTCGAAAACAAAAGAGCCAGCCGAAGGGGCCAAGAAAGTATCGAGGACTGGGAGGAGGAAAGCCCCCCTTAGCGTACGGGCTGCTCTCCTTGCTAACCAGGTCAAAGATGACCCCAACCGAATCCTCGGTATACTAGGGACAGGTGGAAGTAATAGGGCTTGGGCAGCAGCAGTAGCTCAGGCCCTACGTAAACTAGGTATTGGAGACGGGACATTGCGGAGTTGGGAGGCCAAGGTCATCCCTACTCCCCTTACAACCCCTCACGATGCAGCGCTCGTAGTCAAGGCTGCGGTGGACCTCTGGGCGTGCAACAACCCAGACACGGCGATGGAGGAGCGGCTACAAGAGTTAGAAGAGGTCCAAGAGACTACAACACCGAAGAGGAAGATTCAGGCCCCAGGAGCCCCTGGCTATGATGCAGAAATTGAGGAGCTCAAGCGGGCGATGGAGCCTACAAACTCCTCCATTGATGAGGCGGCCTTCGCTTTCGCCTACATTACAAGCATTAAGAGCAGCGGAGGTTCGACGCGGAGGGAGAGGGTTTGTCCATTTTGCGTGTTCTTCGAACTCGCAGGAATTAAGAACCGCCCGCTGTTACACCTGACTAGAGGAGCCTGTGCCAGGGGGGAGAGCATCCAAGTCGACACAGAAGAACCTGATTCGGAAGAGATATCTAGGCTTTACGAACGTCTACTGGTATGTGAGAAAGGGACGGGCTGGGTCAACGCCGCTGCAGAGGCCCACAACAAGGAGATGCACAGTATCAATGGTAACATTGATAGTGTGTGGGGAGACGGTAGCGATCGTGCGCCTCGGATCAATGCACTGAGGGGTCTGTTTTTCGATAGCGGGACCCACATGGTCTCGACCAATACCAGTACCGCAGGAGCGGTGACAGATACATTAGGCATGACCCCCGTCACCTACTGGTCCCGGGGACCAGACAGGGCATACCAGGCTCGGGTGAATGTTGGTACCATTCACCAGTTCTTCGAACGGGGAGCGCCTGTTGGTGCTGGCGATCAGAGGACTGCCCTAGAAGGGGACCATGTGCCTGGCCCCCGCGCTGATGGACCGGCAGCACATCACGAAAAAGGTACCGATACGGAACTTACAGTAGTGATGCCTACTACGTCCGCAGTGGATGAACAGCTCAGGGAACGGGCAGGAGGTGAGCCGTCCCAGAGGCAACGGGCAGGGGCCTCGGGGCCAGGGAGGGTCACACGAGCACGCGAGCAGGCTTTGGCCCGAGTGTGGGGGAACACGAAGTGGGCGGGAGTCGGTGTCGACTCGAGACTTGGCCTTGGCAGACTAAGAAGCACGGAGCAGGGGCAGCTGTTGATTGAAGCTGCCACAAAGCCAACCCCCTCAGTCCCCGGGGTCATCAACCCTGCTAAAGGGATATACGCATGGGGGTTCATGTCGAGTGTACCCCTGATTGCGGCCGCGATCGATAGAAGCATCGTCGGGGGGCAGTCGGATTACCGCTCCTTGGCGATGAAGGTCGATTTGTATGATGATCTGAGAGAACGTCGAGTTACTCAGCCATCAGGAGTTGACTATGCCTGGGCTCGGCCTGAAATGCCAGCCACTGACATTATCTCCAGCAGCGTAACTGGCCCGTGGAGCTACAGGGGCATATTTGTCAACGGTGACGTGATAGAGTATGCGCTGCGCGTAGGAGGCAACATACAAGTAGGCGGTAGGAACGGGGAAACTTGGCGCTTATCTGACCCAGGTGTGAAGATTATACCACTGAGCGATAACGAGGGGTCTGACCACCTAGGGAGGGATGTGTGGGTGGCGTCCCAGTTGACATACCCCCTTGTTCATGTAATCGACACGTTCAAGGTAGAGCGTATCTGCGGGCCTGTCGACCCTGACGGCCGACCTGTCGCCGAATACGAGAAACACGTACGAACATCAAGTTTGGTGGATATACATGACCCAGCCACGAAGATAATATTTGTGGTCCCGACGAAGACCACGGGCTCAATAGACCTTGGAGGTCGGGTCTTTGATGTAACAGGAGCAGATCACAGAGGGGTCGTCTCACGTGACATCAACATACCGCCCCATGATCTGAATGACACGATAATAACGATGGTGACGACGTTATTGACCTCCAGCCGGTCCCTGCGAGAGGCGTTCAGCTGTTATACAGCGCAATACTTCCCGAAAGGGATAGACTGGATCGAGGTCAATTCCTTAACAACGGCGCTAACCGTTCGTTGGCATCAGCGCGTCGAAGGCTATAATGGAGGACCGGGTATGCCGAATCGATATACGGGCGCTCCCGCCGACGTGTTGGAAGAGTTAGGCCTACATCCTGCAGACGGAATAGAGCCCACGTCGTACCCCGGGTACGGGAGTTTTTCAGCAGTGTCCGGTCTAGATCAGAGGTTTACAGCCCGGGGTAAGGCGAGGCGTTACCCTATGCTTCGTATCGGAGAGTGGGGTAGCATGGCTTCGTTAGCAGTGGCAACTGGGTTCGCATATTGCGACACAGAAACAGTAGAAGACCCGGTTCACCTAGCAGCCCGCAGCCACTCAAGCGGGCTAGACCGGCTCGAACGAGGACGCATGATCCGGCGGGCGTTCGAAGAGTGGAAGAGGGCAGCCGCACAGCAGGATAGGATCGCTTTCCCAGAGGAAGATCAGGCAGCCCTTAAGTACTGGGCACTGCTGATCAAAGACCCAATGAGGGGCGAGGGCTCAACGGCGGAATGGTTCGCAAAATACTTTGTTAATGACACGGTGTTCTGGTCGTGGACCATGAACATCCACGTCAGAGGCAATGGGGGCACGCTCACGGGGATCAGGACTCCTAGCTCGTATTGGCGCTCCACGCTAAATACGGAGTGGCAAGCAATGACAATACAGGAGAGTGGGCGTCCAGGGTCCCACTATACATATAACACTATTCCAGGGAGCTGGAGTACGCGTTGTTATGTGCAAGTGCAGCAGGGTGAGGACGACCCGGCGTTGGATGCTGCACTAATCAAAATCGACCTGAATTCGAACGAAAGACAAGACTGGGGGCTGTGTTATAAAACACATCCCTTAGGAGATAGGCTAGACGGCTACAATTGGGCCGTAGACTACACCCGCGGCGGCCGTCTCGCCTGGGAACAAGGCTGGGACGACTATGGTAGTCCTAGCGTGCCAGAGGATTCATGGGGGTGGGGGGTCCCCGTGAGAGTTAAAGACTATAGTACGGAGGAACTGAAAACCCTCGTGATACCGAAGGGTACGGCCACGATCATGACGGGCCGCCAGTTTAGCGACGGCACCGTCATATTGCGAGGAGAACGTGACGAGAAAGCGACAGGCCTCGTCCAACACTATATTGGAAGGTCTATGGGCGTTGATGTCGCTAAATTAACCAAAGGGCGAAAAAATCGTGATGCCCCGGGAAACGAGAAGGGAGAGGTACAGGCACCCAGTACCGATCCGCTGGCAAAGATCGCTCTACTAACAGCCGAAATAGAGCGGCTCCGAGCAGCAGCAGTGTCGGAGGAGCGCATCAGGCGCAACTTCGAAGATGCAGGGGGACAGGGTTGGGAATCGGACCCGAAACTCTCCTTTGGAGAGAAGCACGGTCGGGATCCACCCATTCTAGAGACGCAGGAGGCTGCCAGAGCGGCGAAGACTGCGGTAGCTGTCGAAAGGGTGATAGCGCGCCCGGAGGTGCTGGAAGAGCACGGAGTTGCGGAGGGGGCGAAACGATAAGAGGTGAAGCCTACTACCACCTAAATCCCGAGCAATGGATAGGGAATGACAGGATCATTCCAGAACCACAATGGTCTCCAGCGCTATTCGAACTAAAACTGAAAGAGTCATATAAAGCAGTAGAGGAAGAAGTCGGCACCGGCTATGACTGTGGTTGCGGCATACCGGGCTGGGGAATGCAGTACGATGACTTCCTGACTATGCTCAAAAAACCGACAGTGACGCACCCGCCATGCCGAGGTTGTTCCCTGGGCCACGGCGTAATTGAGGATCACATACACTTAATATTTAGGACTGCCTACAAACGGGCTGGAATTGCCATACTGGAAAGAGCTAAGCGCTTGAAAAGCACAACACCTGGTGCATGTCGTCATGGATTGCAGAAGATCCTGAAGAAAGAGACAGGCTTATATAAGATGGGAGGGCCCAGTATAGACGTCTATTGGCGTGAATTCTGCTACTGGGAACTGGGATTCGGTTTCCTTCCCTATAAGCCTGTTGACGACATGTATGGCGAAGCATACTCCTGGCTCGGGAAACAACTGGATCTAGGAGGACCCCTGGGAGTTGACAGTTACAGCCAGCTCCTTGCTAACGAAGTAGAAGACTTCATGGCCACCGAGTGGAAGGTTCCGAAACGTGTTAAAACCATCAAGGAGTGGGTGGCCACCTGCAAGTGGATGGAGGGAAAGGCAGGCACTGGCTTACCCCTCAGGGTCGATGTTGAGGGCAGGAAGCCCATGCGCGTTAGAGGAAAAGGTGTAGATGGCTACTACCTAAGTGACGAGCAGATTGAGATCGAGCTCACATCTCCGACCTCTGAAGTATTTCACGTTATGCAAAAAAGCGAGGGTGCGAAGATCAGACCCGTAGTAAAGACAGGGAACCAGGTCAACAGGAAGATGAACTTCCTATCCACCTATTTGGAGACTGGCCTTCATGGTTCCCCCTTATCCACGTTGTTCGCCGGAGAAGACGGAAATGAAAGAATAGACTATGACTTGATATCGGCAGTTAGAAATCCATCCATTTGGAAGGTTCCCCTTGATCAGGGAGGCTTTGACCAACATCAAAGCAGAGAAACCATCGCTGTAGTGTTGAGGGCAGTCGGGAACCACATATGGAGAGCAACACATAACAACGAGTTTGCTGCTGTTTTTGACGCACTGTGGGTATCCCTTTTCGAGACTGACGTCACCGTGAAGTGCGGGACCGAAACATTCACCTGGAGGAACGGACTACCTTCCGGGTGGAGGTGGACTGCTGTACTTGATACACTGCTAAACGTTTGTAGTTTCCGAGTGATGCACAAGCTGGCCCAGTCCTTGTTGGGGTATCGAAGTAGTATCATGCACTTCTATGCCCAGGGAGACGACGTAATTTTCGCCACAAAAGACCTGCCTACTGTACAGAAGATAATCGATTGTCGACGCAAGGCTAATAACTGATTTCATAGGTCCCGACCATACACACCGAGATGCCAACAATGCAGGGGAACGGGGCACACGGAAAGACAGTGCCGTCGGTATAGTTCAAATCGCGTTCCTGAGAATACGCGCCCCCCAGACCCCTTACTCTCCACGAACCTAGTGAACCGAGGTTTGCGTGTATCCTGGCCGATGATGCCAGATGAAAGTGTGAATGGGGATGACCAGGACCGCACAAGGATATCCAGAGGTGTGACCTCGGTAGTAAATCCGGTAGACCCTGTAGAAAACCTTTTAGCTGCACAAGATATCAATGATAAAAATAGAATCAATATCGGGAAAAGAATTTTAACCACAACCGCCGATATGAATGAACCGACGCAATCCTCCCCTATCGTTCCTACTGTATTCTATTTGAAGGACCACCTTCTTACACGACAAGATAACCTCGTTCACTTCGTTCCTATCAACGGCACCGATACTTCCCACACCAGCGAGGGACTGTTAAATCGAATAGGTCTATCAATAGAACAGGTACGACAATACAAACTAAATGTTGAGAATGCCATGGCGTTCCCTCAGGACAAATACTCGGTATTTTTTTTGTTTTTCAAAACCGATCCCCAAGACGAATTAAATTTTGATCACATCCAAAACTTCCTGAAATCCCTCAAAAATCTACTAAACTCTTTGCGTTCCGATACCTTCAGTATCCTAATAGACCCAAATAAATTCGACTCCTCCGTGCAGAATAATATATTAAGCTTGCTTAGGGAAATCATTAACGACATTTTTTCAGAATGATTTGAAACTTTTTAATTTAATTTTGTTAACTTTTTAACGAAGCCTCCATCAACAAATTAGTATTCTTGATTTCCGTCTTATTTTGGCCTCTAGAATCTCCCATTACAATATTGCCCAGGGGTGGCCAAATACCCTGTATAGATGAAAACCCAAATGCATTCCAGAATCCTGTTGAGTACTGCTATTCTGTTCAAAGTGAACCCAAGATGCCATATTTGTGGTGACGTGGCAATAATTAAATGCGCATAGTGTAAGAAATCTTTATGTTTCAGACATTTTTTCGACGAGTACCACTATTATCGAAACTACATAGAGTAATTGCTATACACACTGTATGTATTTATAATTTATAAATCGCTCCACCTTTGCCACGATGTCATAGGTGGGCAATAACAACAATTTTCATTGCTGTTAAGAAACTTGTTACTGTTATTATTACTTGTTGCTTGTGTAAGAAGTCTATATGTTTGGACCGTGGGACCGTTAGCGTCGATGATGTTTAGTCTAAGCTAGTGTAGGCATCGAGTGAGGTGTGTAGGTTTAAGCTGAAATACGTTCGGGGCACTGCGCCTCGAACATGTGTTTTGTTTAGATCATTATTGTAAGATAGGAATAAGGAAGGGTCGACTTTGACTGCGGGAACGTCACTCTGCATCGAACATTAATCGAGAGGAGTCACAGTTTTATGCTTATGGATTTTACGTTTACGTTTTATGTCTTTCTTTTATGTTTTCTATGTTAACTAGTTTTACTAAATATTAAATAATACAGTTAATATAGTTACGTTTATTGTCCGCGTGTTTGAATTCGACCATAAGCCTCTGACCATCCTCGCCAATCCTTACACTTGTTACTGTATAATTTAGTGCAAGCCTACAATGCTTCATTAAAATCAAAGTTAGAACGGCTACTACCATAGTGGATGTACGCGCAAGATGTAAATCATCAAAATTTGCAAAACTATAAGAGGCAATTTTAAAATGTTACATGCCAAGGGATTTGTAAGTTAATATATTTTTTTTTGTTATAAATTGCATTTTGTTAAATTTTTTAACACCATGTTATTGTATAAAAGAAACCATTAACCTCGCCCGTTAACAATTTTTTCGTATGTCTTTCCGTTTTCGAGAAGTCCGTTTCGAGCCACATCTTAAAGGGGTGGTTTCACCCCCTAAACTCAAGTTACCGCAGCTAAAAAAATACGTGTCGATTATTTTTGGCTGCCTTATAAGTGTACGAAGTTTCATTAAAATCGAAGCCGGACCGTTCACGAAGGTTCCTTGTAAGTACCACGAGGAAATGCGAATAAATAAATATATAAAACAAACAAATTTTATATTTATTTACGTATGTATATCTTCGAAATTTCATGAAAGCAGGGAGACAGTGTTGAAGACACATGAGAACTAACGATGAGATTAGTAAAACTTGACAATTTATAACCTCCCGATAACCTGAGAAACGGCCAGCGACAAGCGAAGTAATCCTAATTAGTGCAGCCGGCGCCAAGAGAATACGTTTTTACGAGACGTGCGGACGGCAAAGTGTTAACATCCAAAGAAAATACGAAAAACATCATTTAAGTTCCACTTTACACTTTTCTTACTGTTTTTTTAAAAAAAATAAATTTCGCGTCAAATTTCCTTCATGAACAACTTATGTAACGTTATTTTTAGTAAAAATATGCCAACCTGTAGTAAGAATGTTGAATACCCATAACAAATGTATATCAGAAATCTACATGTAAAAAGAACCACTGTACTTTACCACCCCTCTTTTCATGTTAATATTAAACTAAAAGAAACGACGCGGCCTACACCGAAAACCGATCAAAGTTCTACGAAGTCAACAAAGCTCACGGCGAAAAAAGCTAGGCCGCGCCAATCAGCGACGACTGATGGGCTCGAGCCGATCTACCGTTTCGGTATAAATATAGTCCCTTTGGCCCATCGCAGTCAGTCACTACCCGACTACCGAAAAGGTAACCTTTCAAAGTACCGGCTCCTTCGCGGCAGCACAGACAAGGTATACGAGTAGACCTTACACCTCATGGACTCGTGGCCAAATCTGATTGCCATACCGACCTGAAAATTCGGAGGTGATTTTAGCGTCCACTTCTCATGTATAGCGGTCGGCAGAAAAACTATTCACTAAATTCGTGGGATGGGCAAACAGACTATGGTTGTGTATAAATATATGTGAGTTGCAAAATACGAATTATTCGCATTTCTTTGTCTGGTTAAAGTTGCAAATAATCTATATTAATTGACTAGTTCCATTTAGAATTACGAACGATGAGAAACTATTGATTTCCTTTTCCAAATTCTAATTTGGAGGATCAGGTCTCGATCTACCATATGATTCATAATTAATTTGGGCAATATAAGAATATCTCGACTTACGAACCATACGACCGTACAATGCGTAAATAATTTTTGATCGAAACTTTTGTCGATAGCGCATCAGAAGAAAAATTCGTGAATTTCCTTTCGTTACCAATATCAACGAACGGGTTAAATATGATTCGCAGAGCCGCTGTCCTTAAACACAAAGTACGCTATAACACTATCGATATTTTACGTGATCAGTATTTTGATTTGTTAAAACATAACCTCATATTGAATCGGTGATGTAAACAATACTTAATTAGTTATTAAACGATTGTTTGAAAAAGATATATTTATTCGAAAACATGTGATTTAGGTACGGCGAATGCTACAAATCGGAAAGTGTTTGACTTTACAATCAATTAACGATTGTAAACAAAGAATCAAATTTAATAGACTACGTATCACATTACTTTTCGACAATTATTAAATACTCTGTTGGAAAGAGAATCAATCTTAGATCAGTTTCTGAATTAAACTGCCTTTGACAATCATTTTATGTATACAGAAAGTAAAAGAATAAAATTTATTCGTTTTGCTAGAAGAACAGAAACTCTTCGATCGGTAATCGAATAGAAACGTCCATTCGTATCACGTACGCACTCTATGCATAATACGGAGGACCTTATTTTTCGATTTTCGAATTTTTTTGGGACACCTTCAGAAATTGTGACACTAGATGAAAATATAACCTATGCAAAATCTGAAGTTGATCAGGCAACGGGAAAACATGGCAAATCGTAGTTGAAAATTTGGTGTCTTTGTAACCCGTTTTTCTCCATTATAATGTCTTGCTATCATATATGTTAGTACCTCTTTGAGTTCATCTTTTTACGCTTTATAAAGATATAGAAAAAAAATTTTGAATTTTTTGTTTTTTATAAGTTGCGATTCTCAAATTTCAAGAATGTATTGCGGAACCAAAATATACTTTTTCGCATTATATTTGCTTCGATAAATAGTACAAGTTTTACTCATAACATTTTTTCCTCTGTTTATAAATAACGAAGATATTTACAGTGATCTTTTAAAGCGTTTTTACATCTTTCATTTCATATTTTGAAATGATGTAGGTGTATGTCAAGATTATAGTTTCTTAATTATTTTGTATTTCAATTAAATCATACGGACAAAATGATTTATGTAAACACGTGCGAAATAGTATTCAATATTTTGGAAATGCTACTACATTTTCCTTCGACTAGATGCTATATAGTACTTAAAAATCCTTAACTATGGTCCATCAGGCTACTATCTGTTCTGAACAAAGGATCAGGTACTGAATGTTGGAGGGGAACGGGGCTAGTACTTGAATTTGTTGAGGCTAAATCAACCCACCTGTTAGATTTGCGCTAAGGAAAGTTTATGGTAAGAAAAAGCGTCAAAAACTGTATGCAAGGCCAAGATTGTCACATCTGCAGGCCAGCTTATAGTCCTAGCACAAACCCTCCGAATTTCGAACCAAAAAAAAGCATCAAGGAAAAATTAAACCATTGTAAGAAACTGTAGCGGTCGACTGCCTAGACTCGCGGCTAGGCGAAATTTATGACAGTGAATGTGTATGATCAGCTTTTGCGAGCACGTAAGCGCGAGCAGTGTCGTACCCAGGCTTTCGCCTATACCGACAGGTGTTATGGTGCGACAAGCACCCCTGCCAAGTACGAAAACAGAGAACTACTAGCCCCCTCAATACTGCCATATCCTTGAGGTAGGATAGTTGTCGACCAATTTTGACTCCAAGCCATTACTGCACTACAAAGAGTTTTTCTTTAGAGTCGTCTTGTATCTTGGAACCCATGTTCTAAGAGTGCGCTCGACTCATATTTATTATAGCCAGATCATATTATAGCCAGAGCCTCGTTAGCCGGCAACGGCTAGAGAAGTAATATCTCCCCCACAGCTTTGGACAGCCCGAGGTTTATGACAGTCGAAACGTCCAATGTTCCTTAAAGTAATATCACAGCAAAGTGCCATAACTTTATTACACCACTCTTCTAGTAAGTAAGTCATATACCGCAGATACTTGATTATTTCCACTGCTAGATAGAATGGTGGGAATCCCCACTAATCATTCGACACCTCTACAAGTAATAATTTCTGGTAATAGCTCAACTTTTCCTGCCCCGTATAAGACTGGTAAAAGTTTTCTGTCCCAGTATACTGCAATCGCATAAGGCTCGCAGTCATTAAATGTTGAACGCAATTTCTGCGCAAGGTTTGTATGAAGTTCAGATAGACAGCGACAAATTGATTAATTATTAAGTACTAATTATTAAATATTCTAACTCATGACCAAGACCTCCAATAGCACCAACATCAAATTTTAACAAAACATGAAAAAAATCTTTTGATAAAAATTGCGTTGTTTGATGAAGGAATATAACCTGAAAAAGAAGTTTTCTCAAGGTCAATATTTGAAATTTCAAACTCATCATTTCTTTTTATTGCAGTCCTATATTTTGTATTCTATATTGTTATAGAGCGTAAAGGGCGAATTCAGCGATATACAAAACTGTATAAAAACTGTGAATTAAAACGAAAGAAAACAAATTACATTGCAGTCAGGTTTCACTGCCAAATTTTCAACTACTATGTGCCAAGTTTTCCCATTGTCCGTTCAATTTCAGATTTTGCATAGGTTGTTTTTTCAACTATTGTCACAATATCAGGGAATATAATTTTCATCAAATATAAATAAGGTCCACCCTGATGCATAAGAAATGTAATTTTGTGAATAATATTGAAGTGTGATTTTCGAAATGAATAATGTGAACGAATTCAAGAATTTTCTCATCCATCAATAGGGTTCTACACACAAGGTATTTACATTGTTCAAGTTTGTAGGCTTATTGTTAGTGTCTTCGTTTTTTTATTTTGAATCCACGGTATCTACCTGAAGCATCCTTACTTCCGCGAATTAACAAAGTTTCGAAAACGTGGTTTTACCTTCTTTTTCGAAACACAAGCTTCGCGAGATATCGGAGCTTCCCCGCTATCTATTAGCTATCATTCATGTTCTGTAAATTAACGTAGTAACACGTTTAACGACCAACGAGGTGCGTATTTCTAACCTGCTCATATTTTGTTATTAATACTACTCGCGTTTACTCTCTAACGGTGCTCTTGTTTAGAATTAATACATTCCTACCTAAAATGGGGTTGGAATTGTGGCAAAAAGTAAATCAATTTCACACACTTTCTTCGATATTTAACCGGCGTTGATTCATATCTGTCTAAATGAAATGACGTATCTTGTAGATTTTATTTCAAATTCAATTATTGTTTAATTATCATTAGATGTGTGTACTGTAATGCACTTGATGTTAATTTGTATTTTCTTTGTGTAGCAGTTTCTGATTGGAATGCAAATAAAAGGGAAACTACCGGCTCGGAATCGTAGCCATTACACTTGGACAACTTCGAATGGTCTAATAAGAATTGGTAAAATTTAATGTACATATATTATTATAACAAATAACATTTATACATTTATTTTATATCTTTGTAATTCTATTGAATTATTATTTGTCGGAAACGTGATATATCAGTGTTGAGATTAAATAATTGAAATTAAATAATAAATCATTTTTTAATTTGCTTTATAATCGACAAATTAAATGAAAAGTAATTTGCGCATTTTATTCAATTTTAATCGCGATTACATATTTCTGGGTGTGAAATATTTATTGTTTTTACAAATCTATCACTATGAATTGTTGCAATTGTATTTGCATACAATCTTCTATGCAAGTTGAATAGAACATAGAAACTGCGTAATTATTATATGCCATTCATATACAAGTAAATTGCAAACTTTAATTTTTATACGTTCTAGAACTTTTTATAAAAATCGAAACATATTGTTCTGCCCCTAGGGGTTCACCGTAGTATGTGGGAGGTTGCGGATTCGGGAGTGGTTAAAGAATTATACCAATCAAAGAAGCCCAAACCAAGGAGCCGGTGCATGTAGACGGCCGCTCCGGAACAGTTCCCGCCAGCGAACCGCCAACCGCCACCATAGGCCCGCTGCCCACATACGACGTCCACCTGGGGCCGGAGTTGATACGGGTGCCAGGCTATATACCGTGGACGTCGAGGCGATACAAATGCCCGGCCGAAGGCGGCCATTTTCACCTTAAGTGGGCAACAGGCCGCAACGAGGCCCGAAGGCCGCGACGACGCCGGCCGTTCAGCCATCAACGACGCCACCCGGGCCGGCCCTGACGAAGGCTGAAAAAAAAGGCCAGCCACTGAGGTCCAGCAGTCCCAGGAAAAAGGACGGTTTTGGAGAAGGAAAGAGCAGCGACGGAAAGCGAGGGCGGAGGCCCGGAAAACCCAGGGAAGGGAAGAACCGAAACCGGACAACCTCCTGACCGAGGCCGTCCTAACATCGCTGAAGCTGCTGCAGGAGCAGCAGGCCAGCAACCAGGCGTCCTCGTCTAAGTAGCTTAATTTTGAGTGAACAAAGAATCCTCTCTATATCGTATGAGAACCGCGAATTACTGCTTCTTTGTTTATTGCACGGGCCGTGCAAGGGGGGCGGTATGTTTAAATAACTCATTAATTCGTTGATTGAAAACGTCGGTTGAACCATCGCGTGATCGATAGAAAACGCAGGACATTTCTTATACGGTGTTATTCTCAGTTTACGCGACATTCCAGTGCCTTCTCTGCGGCGTAATATGTTTCGAGAGCAATAACGTGTAGAAAAACTGCAAACTTACTTTCGATAAGAATCACGCAATCGGCTTAGTAACGGTTCCCAGAGAACAGGTGTTACTACGCCGAAATTACAGAGAGGATATAAAATTAATAAGAGACAGACAGCTTAGACCAGACAGCGCCACGAGACGAAAAATTTCCCCGCTCTCGCGGCCACGGTTAAGCATGTATGTCTCGGGGACACTTGCTATCTGGTTCTCGACGAGTGCGGACCTCCTAAGCCGACCTCGTCTATCATCGCAGATCGATATATACGATTAGTTAGATTCGTCTAATTCGATCGTCGATCTACTGAACCGAAACGGAGCGAAATCAAGACTGTTTTCCAACCCGTCATCGGTGGCTGAGAATAATCAAATTTACACTTAAATAGTGCTTGATTATCGCCACCGTTGTGTCGAAAATCACGTACTGGTGCAATCAGCGTCGTGTACAAGAACCGAGAGAATTTCTCGATTCTCTTTTGGCTATTGCATGATTTAAAAAACCAACCTATAGGGCGCCTTTGTTGCAAATTCCCTGGGTTGGGATCGCCGTTTTCCAGGGTCAAATCTGAGCTTGGGATAACACCCCCATAGGGGCCTTATTGGCACATTCCCTGGATAAAATCCCAACTGTTTTCGACCTACTCGAGCGTGGTTTCCGGATCGTCAGTGTGTACGGACACTCGACGTAGAGCGACGCTCAAAGGGCACCGTGGTGTAAGCACCTTAATAGTCAGTCGCTTCTGCGCAGTTAAGGCTCTGCATCACACCGGTCCCGTACGGACCAGGGAACGGCGAGGGACCGCGGAGTTGACAACCTTTGGAGCCTTACAACCTCCACTTGTTGTCCTCTCCTGCAAAAACCAAGCCTGTAGCAGTGGGAAAATCGAGAATAAAATCTCGTCTTCCCCATCTGCAATTAAACGTTTTCAGTAATCAGAAACGAAAATTTACAGTCCACGAACCCGGCTGCGTATCCCTGTGGTAAAAATTCCCGCTCCTGTTTACAATAAACGGGGCAAGGAGCGTGTGGATCGAGGCGAGTCCGACAACGCGACGAGCGTTGTCACATATTAACAGCCGGATTTCGGTCTTTTTTTGTTACAGATGTTACGAGCCAGGGCCGTGCAGAGCGCGTGGCCTGCGAGTGTGAGAGAGAGTATGGAATATGGTATCAATTTATTAGTTAGGTGCACGGACGAACCCAATGCGAAATTGGGGTGCTGCTAGGATAGTTGCTAACGAGGACGAACCTGATGCGAAATCAGGGAGCCTCCTGGGATGGAGTCACGTACGGACGAACCTGGTGCGAAACCAGGGAGCCGTAGGAGGGTGAAACGTCGCGAATGAACCCGATGCGAAATCGGGGAGCTGCTAGGAGGTTGGAAGGCGCGCAAACGAACTCGATGCGTAATCGAGGAGCCGCTGGGAAGCTGGATAAATCACAGACGAACCTGATGCGAAATCAGGGAGCTGTAGGATGCGGACGAACCTGATGCGTAATCAGGGAGCCGCTAGGATGGTAATAGATTGCGTGGACGAACTCGATGCGTAATCGAGGAGCCACTAGGTTGTAAGAATTTGTATTTGGAATTAGGATATGTTAATTTGAACTCGTAACTTTGAATTATTAAATATAATATAACCCGAGCGGTAAGGTTATATTATTATGGGAACGTTTAACTAATGATAATCGCTTTATATAATTATGGGTTAAAGAAGTTGGATAACTCTGATTTAATAATGAAAGTATATATATTCTTAAATCAACAAGTAAAATACAAATGTTTCGTGTATCTTGTGTCGCGATCAAAGAATGATTATATTTATCTAAAAAGATCTTGCGCGGTGTTGACGCACTGGCGATGCGGGGGTATGTCAGTTGAAAGTAATGGCCGCAATAGAATTTATGCCGGTTCACGGATTCTATATGGTATAATATTGATACGACAGGGAACTGTAGCCCGATCTCACAAATACAACTGACTAACAAAAATCGTATACGCGTAACGAGAGTCGTGGAGTTGACACTAAGCGTGACGGTACGATTATGATCCCCTGAGTAACGAAATCACGGGGTTTATATACCAAAAAATCTGTGTGGGGCGGATTCAAAAGTACGTTAGAAATCACCGTGTGCACTATTCTCCGAATTGTATTAATTAACGAGCTGCTCTATTCTCCGAATTGTATTAATTAACGGGCTGCTGCATCGCGACGGAAGTGACCTCCATTTCAAAGGTTAGATAAGTAGCACGGCGATTTCCTAATGCACGCAAGTGACAAGAAAAATTTGAGGAACGAAACGTTCGACATACGTAACACAGAAGACCGAGGCGGGAGCCGTAAAGGCGAGGCCGGCCTAAATTTGCCTGAATTTATATTATTATTAAATTTCTCTTACATTTGTTTATTTAATTTTTATTTTCCATTTTGAATTTCATTTAATAAATGGCCTAGTCCAGTGGACTAGGCGAAAGAAATATATTACCGTACAATTCACTTTCCGCCAAAATTCCAATCCCTCGTGATCCAGATCATACTAAGTTAAAGGGTACGAGACAAGGTCTTTTTATACACCTTCACACAAACTCGTACCTATTTTAACAAAAAGTAATACTGAGTGAAATGGCTAAAATTGTGGGTGATGAAAGAATCGCAAAGATAAACACTGCCGAAAGGCAAGCGACCGCGAGAGCGAGAGTGAGAGAGAGAGTGAGAGCGTACGCGCGAGTGAGAGAAGTGTAAAGGGCAATAGACGCCGAAATCAATGTGTGACAATGAATGTGTTCGAGAACGCGAATATAAGCAAGCGAACGATAGAAGACGAGACAGAGTGTATAGAGAGCGAGACGTATAGAGAGAGATTGCGAAATAAAAACCTGTGAGTGCACCGAGATTACGAGGGATAATTCTCTAAATCGACATCACGAAACCATATCCCTACAAAATGTACAAAATTCTTTACAATTGGCAAGGAATATTTATATTCTTTTAATTTTACAATGAATGAAAGTACTGTAGAGAACCGTGCATTTAAACAGTATTAAATCGCGTACGAATTCTGGCTGAGCAGCGAATCGTTCGCTGTCCGACGCAAGCGAAGGCGGTTACTGGCGAAAAAAACTGTCAACACGCGGCGAGCGAACGGCCGAATAGCTGATGGGTGAATAATCCAAAAAGTGAGAAACGATTGCGTGGAAGAGAGACAGATTGAAAAGTTCGGCAACCGCCGAACGTAGGTGAGAATGTATTGAAGAAAATAAACACGAGTGAGCCGCGGAGACTTGCGATAGACATTGTCGAGTATTAGCGGAGTGATTTTGTCGAAATATTAGCGGAGTGATTTTAGTAGCAAGAGAAAGTTTAGTATGAGCACGAATAAAGCATTTATAAAGATACTTGCTGTGTTTTACGAACAACCACGGTCCCTGATAATCCCACAGTATTTTATCGAAAAATGCCGCAGATAGAGCATCGTCATCAAATGTTACTGTATATAAAGGAAGGAAAGTATTGTCGCAATCCAGTGCTAGGGAAAAAATGAGAAGAGCGCGACCTGCTACTACCAAACGACGAGCAATCTCTTTTTGCGGAAGACGACGAAGACGTTCACAACTGCGAACAGTCATCGGATGGTAGAAGTGCTTCGAATAGCGATTCTGAGCCAGAGGTGCAGGATTGGGAATCCGACGAATCTGATACGTCAGAATCTGAAGAATATACTGTTCCAGAAAACGAAATTGTATTTGGACGTAACTGGCAGTACATTGCACCAAATAACGGAGCAGTAGAAGACCTGTAGCGTCCGGTCGTACGCAGAAGAGTTTTCTTTCGTGCAAACGGCCCACGTAATTTACGACTCTTGTTCATCGAAGCTGTTTTTAAGGAAGATATTTTCCAGACTCGCGTAGCGAATGTATTCAGTAAATTCTTTGTCTAAGTCCCACAACAGCAAATAAAGACCGTCGTAAATTAGGGATTTCCGGAGGACACTCGACGCGTTCCCATCGGAGTTTCGCCAAGTGGGCCCAGCGCGGGTGGCCCGAAGGAAATCTTGTAGTGAGGACGCAACGACGTCACCCTCGATCACCACGCCGTTTCGAAAACAAGCACGCCGAAGGCGGAAGAAATAGGCGGTGATTTTGAGAAAATAAACGGCCCTGATTGGAAAGGTCTAACGCGTGGGGTTAACCAATCAGGGTTGTTTAACAATTTTGCCACTGCGAATGGAGGGTTGACACGGAGAAGAAAATGAAAAAGAAAGGACTCTTCTGCAAGCGACGATCGCGGACAGACCATAGTAAGAGCTAATAACAAATAAAAAAAGTTTTGTCACCCCAAACTTGTAGTCTACACTACCAACCAACTATCCCAACATTGGTGACCGCCAACGTGATTTTGTAGTGTAGGCACTGGTGATTGTGTCATTATTCGTTTAATATACTTCCGGTGTCCGTGGAAAAACAATACAGTCAGCCGGAGATGGAGCAAGAGCCGCGGCTAGGGGTAGTGCCCCGAGTCTGGGCAGCGTCGCGGCGCCCGAAGTAGAGCGCGTCGGGATCAAGGTGCCGCCATTTTGGCCGGAGCAGCTTGAAATTTGGTTTTGTCAGGTGAAGGGCCAATTTATTCTGAGTGAAATCACAGCGGATTCCACAAAATTTTATTACGTAATGTCCCACCTGGACCCAAAATACGCGGTCGAAGTGAAAGACGTATTAGAGTCCCCTCTAGTGACCGACAAGTATGAGACCCTGAAAAGGGAACTCATCCAGAGGTTGTTGTGTTCGCAGACACAACGGATTCGGCAACTTCTGGAAAAAGAAGATATGGGTGACCGGACGCCGTCCCAGTTCCTGCGCCACATGCAGGGTTTAGCAGGTAAGACGGTGTCGGAGGATTTCCTGCGTACCCTGTGATCCAGCCGACTACCGCCGATGACCAGGGCCATCGTCAACGCCCAGGCTGACCTGCCCTTGAGCAAGTTGGCGGAAATAGCGGACTAAATACATGAAGGTACGAACCAGCCGCAGTTAGCTGCCATAGCAACCACGGAACGAGCCCCCACGCAGAACAGCATGATGGAAAAATTGATGAGATGATTGGAGGCGATGGAGTTCCGGATGGAGGAAATGGGCAGATCGTGGAATACGCGCAGAACGTCCAGGAACCGCCGACGGTCGAGGTCGCGCAGAAGAAGCAACTCGCCCCAGCAAATGGACCATTGCTGGTACCACCGGACATTTGGGGCTAGAACGACGAGGTGCCAACCACCGTGTACTTACGGGTCGGGAAACCCGACCAGTCTGCACTGAACGCGGCAGTCAGTGATGGACTGCGAACCTGCCGCCTTTTCGTCCTCGACCGCGCTCGGAACGAGGAATACTTAGTCGATACGGGGTCGGACCTGTGCGTGTACCCACGCGCATTCATCAAAGGTCCTCTCCCCAAGACGAAGTATGAACTGTTTGCCGCCAATGGATCAGTTATCCGGCGGTTTATCGATACCGTCGTTAGGGGACTTGATTTCTGCTACGCGTATCTTGACGATATTTTAGTAGCGTCGGATAGTGAGGCGGAGCATCGAGATCACCTGCGCGCACTTTTCGCACGTCTCGAAGGGTACGGCATAATAGTCAAACCGAACAAGTGCGTGTTTGCGAAATCGCAGGTAAAATTCTTAGATTATACGGTCAGCGCCGAGGGTACAAGGACAATATCCGAAAAAGTAAAAGTAATAGAAGAATACCCAAAACCAGCGACAATTAAACTATTGCGCGGGTTCTTGGGTAGGGTAAACTTCTACCATCGATTTATACCCGACGCCGCCGTATTGCAGGCCCCACTTAATCAACTGCTGCGTGGACGCAGGTTGAAGGGCAACGCTCCCGTCCAATGGACGAGCGAAGCAGAGTCTGCACTAGGAAGTCTTACGACTGCATTGGTGAACGCGACATTATTGGTCCATCCGTCGAACGATTCACGACTCGCGATTATGATAGATGCGTCGGATTATGCTTTAGACGCGACTTTACAGCAGCGGCAAAGCGGTTCGTGGCAACCGTTAGCTTTTTGCACAAAAGCTTTGTCGCCCGCGCAGAGAAAATATAGCGCGTACGATCGCGAATTACTCACCGCTTATACCGCGGTGAAACATTTCCGTCACGCAATCGAGGGTCGCGAATTTACGATCTATACAGACCACAAGCCAATAGTGTTCGCGTTCAAGCAAAAACCGGAGAAGTGTACGCCGAGACAATTCCGATATCTCGATCTCATCGGACAATTCACGACGGACATTCAACACGTCAGCGGAAAAGACAATGAGGTCGCAGACGCGCTCTCGATAATTGAAGCAGTAGCCGCACCGCTGAGTTACGCAGAACTCGCGAACGCGCAAGAGCGGGATGCAGAGCTTCAGAGTTTTCTTGAGACGTCTGACACTTCATTGGAATTGAAACGAATACGCATAAGTATAAACGACGCACCCGTTTACTGCGACGTTTCAACCGGAAGCGTGCGTCCATTCGTGACTCAACTTTTCCGACGCCAAGTGTTCGACCTGATAGACGGGCTGTCGCACCCAGGTGCGAAGGCGACAGTGCGGTTATTGAAGGAGCGGTTCGTTTGGCCGTCGATGGGGAGAGATTGCCGTGAGTGGTGTCGTAATTGTCTCGAATGTCAACGGGCAAAAGTTAGCCGACACGTATCCAGCGAGGTAGGAACCTTCGCGCCGCCGTCGAGCAGGTTTGAGCATGTGCATCTTGACCTGGTAGGGCCACTACCAGTGTCAAGGGGCAATAAATACTGCCTTACCTGCGTCGACAGGTTTACGCGATGGCCTGAAGCCTTCCCGCTCGAGAATATCGATGCCGAGACTGTCGCGCGAACCTTCGTTTCGGGGTGGGTCGCGCGTTTTGGGACACCGGCACGGGTCACCACTGACCGAGGCCGGCAATTCGAGTCCCACCTTTTCAGGCAATTAAATGCATTGCTCGGGAGCTCGCATTTAAAGACGACCGCCTACCACCCCGCAGCGAACAGTTTAGTGGAACGGTTCCACCGACAGTTGAAGGCCGCGATAAAGTGTCGCGCCAACGAACGGTGGACAGATGCGTTACCTGCCGTTCTATTAGGTATTCGCGCCGCGTACAGAGACGATCTCAAATCGTCTACCGCGGAGCTCGTATACGACGAGAATATTACACTCCTCGCAGAAATGTTTAGCGACGAGCCGATCTGCGAATCGGATCCAGCGACGTTAGTGCTGCAGCTCCGCGAACATTTCCGAGGGATACGACCGGTGAATGGTACCCGTCACGGTAGTAAAAAAACTTTCGTTTACAAAGATTTAGCGACTACGTCGCACGTTTTTATTAGAACGGATGCTGTACGGGGTCCGCTTGATAATCCGTACGACGGGCCATTCCCAGTCGTATCCCGGAAAGAACAGTATTTCGTAGTGCGGGTTAGGGGCAAAGAGACCACAGTCTCAATTGACCGGCTCAAACCCGCCTACATTCTAGCATCGAGTGCAGGTAGTGAACAGGTGCACGTCACGCCAGCACCTGTACAGGACGACATAAGCACTCCACCAACCTGTATGCAAGAACCTTTGCGTACCCGTTCAGGTAGACGGGTACGGTTCCCTGACCGTTTACAGATTGGATAATAAGTAGTTTTAGCAAATAGAAAATAAGGATTCTACAGACCTAGTGAAAAGTAAATAGATTATATTTGTGTACATAGTAGGTTTAAATAGTGTAAATAGTTAAGATTAGATCATTAAGATAACGTTTGCACTGGTAAGGGGGTGATGTAGCGTCCGGTCGTACGCACAAGAGAAAGTTTTTCTTTCGTGCAAACGGCCCACGTAATTTACGACTCTCGTTCGTCGAAGCTGTTTTTGAGAAAGATATTTTCCAGACACGCGTAACGAATGCGTTCAGTGAATTCTTTTCCTAAGTCCCTCAACAGCAAATAGAGACCGTCGTAAATTAGGGATATCCAGAGGACACTCGACGCGTTCCCATCGGAGTTTCGCCACGTGGGCCCAACGCAGGTGGTCCGAAGGAAATCTTGCAGTGAGGGCGCAAATAGGCCGTGATTTGGCGAAAATAAACGGCACTGATTGGAAAGGCCTAACGCGTGGGGTTAACCAATCAGGGTTGTTTAACAATTTTACCAGTGCGAACGTGGGGTCGACACGGATGGAGAAGCAACGAAACGGGACTTGGTTTTGCGCGCTCCAACGAGTACCATATCTAGTAAGAATAAAAGAACTTTTGTCACCCCAACGGCGTTTCCTACATTGACTAACCTACCCCACAGCTGTATAACGTGGTTAACAAATTGCGGTTTGGACGACTGGGTGGAAATGACAAACACTGAATTAAAAAAAAAATTTATATGTAGTCACCATTTTTCTATTAATAATTTCCATAAATCTGGAAGATTAAAAAAGAATGCTGTTCCTTATTTATATTCTATAGATAGCAATATTATTAATGAGCCGGTTGTTTTGCCTAAAAAAAAAATGCCATTTCTAGAATAGAAGAACGCGATAAAATACAGAAACTTGAGAATGCGTTAATGCAAGAGAAGAATAAGTCTAAGATTCTTTACTCGCAATTACGGACAAAGTGTAAAGTAGTAGATAGATTAACGGAAAAAATGTCTTCAGGCAATATCAGTGATGCATGTCTGAAGAAAGCTATCGCGCGTAGAGTTCGAGGTTTTATTTTAACATTTATTTTAATGCAATTATTCCCCTCAAGAAGGGAAGCATATAGTAAAAAACTACATCGTTCATGTTTAACACTGCATTATATTTCGCCCTTGCTGTATAATAAAATGCGCCACGTTCTTAAGTTTCACCTTTCAAGTCCGGTCACAATCATTCGTTGGTTCGGTAAAATCGACATTTGACCTGCAACTTGTCCAAATTTATTTAATGTTTTAGCGATTAAAACATCCAACATGGATGCTTTTGATCGGAATTGTGTCTTACTATTTGAGGGTTTCGAAGATTTAGGTTTCTTGGGTAGAAACGCGGCAGTGGGGACGCAGGTACTCGTTTTTATGATAAGAGGTTTATTCAGGAATTCGAAACAACCGCTTGCGTTATTTGTTTGAAAAAATGGTATCAAATCGAAACAATTATCAGCATTACTAGATGCTATTTTAGACACATTATATAATGTAGGTTTGATAGTCAGAGCTGTTGCTTCAGCCCAAGCAGCAAGCAACTAAAGCACAGCAGGAGAAAAAGTAAAAGTAGAAAATCCTTTTTTTATTCGAAATGGCCGTAAAATTTATTTCTTATTTGATTATATACACTTATGTAAGAGCATCAGGAATAATGTATTAAAACACGATTTTTTAATTGATGGTCATAGAGTATTCTGGTGCGATGTTATATCTTTATGGAATGTAGAACGCGATAAAGGCACCAGAGCGGCTTACAAATTAAGCGATCAACATGTCAGGCCAAATTCTTTCGATAAAATGTAATGTAAGCTCGCTTTGCAAGTATTTAGTAAAAGAATTTCTTCTGCTTTGTTTACTGCTTGCGCTACAAAATGTATAAAATCGAGTACCGTGCAGAATACAGCATGCTCCTTTCAAACTCTGAATGATTTGTTTGATAATTTGAACAGCAGATGTGCTCGCGATCCTAATCCAAACAAGTGCGCTATTTCTGATTTATTTCCTGATATCGAAAGCAATTTGCAAACACAATCAAATAACATATCCTATTGGTACGTTAACGCGGATAATGAACTTAAAACTCCGCCTTGTTTCTTAGGATTGCGACAGTCAGTAAATGCTACTGTGCAACTTTGGCACGATTTACAGAGAGAGGGTGCTATGTTTTTGATGACCTCTCGATTGAATACGGATGTTATAGAAAATTTCTTTTCGATTCTTCGAGTGCACGGTGGCACTTACAACCGAAATCCATCTGTGAAAGCGGTGCGTCTTGCTATCAGGAAGAATATAATGTTAAATTTGACCAGTAGTTCTCTAAATAGTAATTGTCTGCCTGATGAAGACGCAACGCTTTTAAAAGATGTTACTATAGCACGATATGCTTTAGCATCATCAAACAATGATGTTTCATTTAATAATGTACAAATGGATGACAATGATGTTGAGAATGATGACATGCAGTTAGAAATTCATAACGAATTGGAATCATTGTCGACATCAGTGTGCTCTTTAGAATCTTGTGCAATAGAATACTTTGCACGATATATTGCCAAAAAAAGCACGGAAAAATCGCGATGTAACATGTGTTATAATGATTTAACAGACAACAGCAGAGAATTTCAACGAAACGATCAACTACTAATATCCTTTCGCGCGTTTATTGTAAGTGAAAATGTCGAGTTTGGTCATTTATTAATACCATCACTCGAATTTTCAAATATTTTAAAAATTATTAATGCTGTATTTGATCACTTTTATCCAGCATTACGCAGCGACACATTCATTTTGGATAAACTATTTCGGATTATATCTGATGCAGTACATCAAAAATATTTAAAATGGTTTATAGAAACTGAATGTGCTACACATCGAAAAGATTTAGTTTATTTTACAGTGATTACGAAGATTCATAAAGATACAGTGTGGTTAGGTCAGGAACTGAGATTCTCTATTAATAGAAATTCTCATATTTCCAGACTACGTAATTTGCAAAATTTGTGAAGGTGCTTTTTTTAGATAAATGTATTCCATAGCAAAGTAGACTATTTAATGTATATATATATTTGTACATACTTTGAATACATTCAAGGTTTTGTGTTTTACAGGGAAATTTGTGGGATGTCATGCATAATAGTAGAATCACATTATAATTTGTATAGCCTATTGCATGGCTTCTATTTTCAGAAACGTTGGGTGTACTCCGAGATTGTAAAGTCCTTTCTTCACGCCTTCACGTGGCCAATCCCCTTAACATTATTACAGATACAGTAATATTAATATTATCGTATACATACATAGTAGTAATGGAACTAAGATGAAAGAAAGGCACTTATAATTATAATGATAATTTCTCATGGATTCTATTTTTCAGGCCTCCATATACGAGTGAGTCAGTCGGACAAATCATTCGCCGAAGAAGAAAATTTACGTTCTACATCATTAATCTCGTTTAGATTTTGTGTATAATATACTGTAATTCGTATATTTCTTGTTACAGTTATATTCTCTAAATTACTCGTCTGTATGCACTCTTCCTTTTTGTACATTATGACCTTTAAACTCGTTTATAAATAAATAAATAAATAAATTTTAATTTGTTGGTTATTACATAATCATTCCTTATAATTATAATTTTATTACATTATATTTTTTTGATATTTTTTACAAATAACGTATATGAAACCTTGAAATGAGAACATAAAACTTAAATGTGAAATTACATTTAAATTCATACGGTTATTTAATCTCAATCGTACTAATAGTATAAATATATGAATGCACGTCCATAAGTATAGTAAAAAAATGTCCTCTTTTAAATAGTTAACATATGATCAGGGGGTCTTGAAACGTGTATTTCTGTAAAAAAAATTTTGAAATTTCTTTTTATTATGGCACTCTATAGCTATACAGGGTGTTCGGCCACTCCTGGGAAAAATTTTAATGAGGGATTCTATAGGCCAAAATGAGACGAAAATAAAGAATACCAATTTGTTGAAGGAGACTTCGTTAAAAAGTTATCAACAATTAAATTCAAAAATTTCAAATCATTCAGGAAAAATTATTTTTGGTTGCGAAGGTCAATTACAATCATTTTTGGTGAATAGACATACCGCCGAAATCCTACCCACTTTCTAGAAAAAAATTCGAGAAGGTGTAAAATTTTTCGACGGAAAAAAAATTTGAAATCATTTTGGAAAAATTATTTTCGGTTGGGGGGTAAATAGATACACCTCCGAAATCTTGCGCATTTTTGAGAAAAAAATTCAGTATAGGCAGAACTTCAAACGCTAACTTTTTAACAAAGCCTCCATCAACAAATTGGTATTCTTGATTTTCGTCTCATTTTGGCCTCTAGAATCCCCCATTAAAATTTTTCCCAGGGGTGGCCGAACACCCTGTATTGGTTGGAAAGTAAAAATGCCTAGGCAGTCAAGATTCGAAATCGCATGCCGGTGATACGAGATCGAATTTCAACTTTGTTGAGAGCAAGAAGGGGAAAGGCTCACATTCCACTTCCTTCTCGAATCCCCGAAGCTATATGAAGCGCCAGAACTCATATACAAGGTGTCTATGCATTATTACATTTAAGTGGAGGAGTAGTTTCCTTTAGGCACCAGCCTGCCGCCTGATAATACAGTAGTGCCCAACTAAGTGAACTGATGTTTGCTCACATAAATGACCAGAGATATCCCCACCAATTCTTAGAAGCCAAGCGGCTTCGAACATCGAGTGTGTCGAATACAACCTGACGCCACCGGTCGATATCGATACATTGTATATATGGTTCCGGGTGCAAGCTATTGTACCTTACTTGCACTTATCCTCCTTCCCTATCTCTGCTGAATTCTGAGAACTAACCATGCCCACATAAATGACCGAAGCCGGTCCCGAGCTTGGTCATTTATGTAGGCATTACTGTACTGGATTGCCTTTTTCAACCCCTCCCATAGTCAATCCACATGCATTTACGCATATACTACAGCTGTCTGCCCATCAATACTAATTCGAAGAGGGCACTGAAATCACCTCCGAATTTTGCAGGTCTACTCGTATGGCCCCGGGACGGATAGCGGCGGGATGGAGTGGCCCCGTCCCGCCGCTATGAGGCAGTGTGTCTACTGGGGGGACCGATTGTCCCCCCGGGGGATGGGCGCGAAAGCGCGGGCACGGGGAGGATACCGGAAGAATGCTTCGAGCGATTCCCGGTATCCTCCCAAAGCGTGCCGAAGGGTCACCGTGGGGTTTTTAGTGGGTAGGTCCCGCGCCTGTCGTTGTACGGGCGCGGGGAATCCCACACACCCCTCCCACCTCTCCCCAAGGAGGTGGGAGGGAGTCTTTCGAAGATTTTCCCCACGACAAAAAAAAAAAAAAAAAAAAAAAAAAAAAAAAAAAAAAAAAAAAAAAAAAAAAAAAAAGGTCTACTCGTATACCTCATCTGTGGTTCAGCCACAAATTTTTAAACATTGGGATTTTTATTGGAACACCCCCTAAGATTATGCCATTAGATGAAAAAGTGTTGCACATCAAAATTGAAAATTTTTTATTTTCGTAATTCGTTTTTCTCCGTTTTAATTCACAGTTTTTATAGTTTTGTATATCGCTGAATTCGTCTTTTTGCGTTGTATAAAAATATAGACAAAAATATATCATTGCATTAAAAAAAAAGAAAACAAGGACTGAAATTTCAAAAATTGACTTTGAAAAAAATTTTTTCTTTGAGGGTTACATTTGATTCTTCAAATTTTTGTTCGAACAATTTTGTTATATATTCACAAATAACTACGATATGTAGTTTAGGATTTACATATTTCTATTTAAACGGTCTATTTCTAGAAGAAAATATAACATACAAAAAGCAATTCTGAAGCATTGAAGTAATATTTAAGAGAGTAAAAAAAGAAATTATTCTTATTGTGTTAAAATCTCTTTCATTAAAGTATGATTTATCACATTAGGAAATTGTTTTCGATGTTCTGAAATTATTTATTATGTAAAATTGTTTTTCTTCCTCATTTTTGGATAATAATTAATTGTATTCTTCCATAAGTTTAACATCACGTTTAGCAGTGTCATTACAATTGTCATCTTCCCACGTGTCAGGATCTTTTCTTAAAAATCCAGTTGACATGGAAATTCCTCCAAAAAATCATGTTGCCTCGTGGAAAACAAAATGGTCCAGTCCTTTGTCAATATAATTTTGTATATCTTCAGTAACAATTTTTAGTCTTTTGCTAGAGTCATCTATGGCCTCGTTGATCCATCGCCTCCAGCACTCAGCCCTCCTTTTCCACTTTGTTATCGGAAAAAGATAATGCTAATGCTTCTGATGTTAAGTACCACAAGTGGTTGAACATTTCCTTATTTCTACCTTGCTTACTTCTTCACCAATCTCATGAAACGAATGAGATTCTGCAACGAATTCCAAATCTTGGCGTGAAGCTACCATCGTCGCTGAACTTTTAATCCATGTTTTTAAATACACTTTGGCGAGAAAGAAACAAATATCTCTAATTCCACTTTCTTCTTTATCACTTAAATTAAATTGTTCCTTGAATGAATACATTTTCAAGTAATACAAAATTTTCGCCATCCATCGAGCGTGATAAAAATCTCCTGGAGCACGAAAACTTATATTTTTTAGTGGAGTTCCATCTATGAAAATAACAACAAGATCAAGAATTTCTTTGTAATTCTCTCGTGGCTGTTGCTCATTTTCTAGAATATTTGTTGAAAATTGGATCATTTCTTGAACTACTGTAGTTTGAATTGTTTGGTGGACATATTTATTTACAATTCCGGATACAAATCTCAATTTATCGATTTTTGGTTATGTTTCTTGAAACTTGTTGTATAGCGGAGCACTGGAAGCCAAAGATTTTGATAGTTTTTCGTTAAATACATTCTGTAGAATAATCTCATATATACGACACCTACAGGGTAAATATAAGATATCCCTGTTTAATTTTTGTTCAAGCAGAACGCAAGCTCCTTGGAAACGTCCAGTGTTCGTTGGAATATGTAGTGTCACAGCAAAGTGCTTGAACTTTGTTGCACCATTCTTCTAATGAGTATATGCACCATTCATATACCGCAGAGGCTTGATCATTCCCACTGTTACGTGGAATGATGAGAATCCACAGCAATCGTTCGACACCTCTAGAAGTGATAATTACTGGTAATCTCTTGACTTTTCCTGTCCCATGTAAAGCTGGTAAAAGTTTTCCGTTCCAAAGTACCATAATCGCATTAAGCTCGGAGTCATTGAATTTTGAACGCAATTTCTGCGCAATGCTTGTACGAAGTTCAGACCGACAGCAACGAATTGAAGTATTATATTTTCATTTCTCATTTCACTGCATATTCCTTTTTTAGTTTCAAGGCTATTTATTTTATACGGTATATTCCCTTGCATTGATTCTATATGTTATAATGATTGAAATAGAAACACTAAATATCTTCGTTATTCACAAACATATAAACAAATGATATAGGTAAAAATAGTCTCATTTAACAAAGTAAATATAATGTGAGAAAGTATATTTTTTTCTCGCAATTAATTTTTGAAATTTTAGAATCGCAATTTATAAAAAATAAAAAATTCAAAATTTTGTTTTTGTACCCTTATAAGAGTGTAAAAAGACGAATTCAAGGAGGTATTGAAATGAATGACAGTGATAGATGGAGATTTAATGAAGAAAAACGGGTTACAAAAATAAAAAATTTTCACAATTCCTGGGGTTGTTCCGAAAAAAATTTTTCATTAAGTATAACTAAGGTCCACTCTATTGCCGCCCAGGCATTTATCTTTCCTACCTACGCAGGCATATATGGATGTAGCAGCAAAGTAGCAGAATGAAAGCAAAGGGTATAGCCGAATAAGGGGGTCAAATGTGCCCCCAAACCGAATTGAACGAATGATAGGTCATTCGATAGCTTATCCAAAAAAAACCATGTGTGCAAATTTTTAACTTGAAATCTCGACCGTGGGGGTAGTAATGGGGTGAAAACGAAAATCATGTTTTTCAACAATTTCTCTTAACCTATTGAGTAAAAAAATGTAAAAAAATTCAGAGACACTTCGGGTACTGGGACACATATTTTGGGAGATTTTCAGATTTTTTGATCGAAGAACCAGGTAGTAAAAAATAAAAAACCGCAAAAAATGCCGAAAAATGCCAATTACGTATCGAAGGAGGCCCGGAACTACTTTTATACTTTTACAGTAAACACGTATTGCTATTACTATTATTCTCAATTTTTTTCAGATTTTTCATTTTGGTGCGCCGCAGTGAAAAAAAATAAAAACCGATTTTTTCCTCATTTTCTGCATATTAGAGTAACTTACACGTTGAATTTTTATGCATTCTTCGATATACGAGTGTTTTGTACACTGTTTAATGTTTCTACACTAAGCAGAATTACATAACAATTGAAAGAAATAAAATAAACCAACCGTTGAGCGCAACATATCCTAAAAAATCAACGATGTTTTCAACAGGGTCGTTGGCGTAGCGTTAGAGTGTCCGACTGTGGAATCGCTGGAAGTTTTTTTACCGTAGGTTCGAGTCTCTCTTTGGGACTTAGAATTTTTTTTTATTCGTTATTTTTTTTTCCAAATTCTAACTATATAACAATGGTTTATATTTATTTATAAATATTCTAAAGGCATTTTACAAATATTTTAACCTGAAATATGTATAAATATAATTTTGGAGCGTCTTTGCGTCCTTATTTTTTTTGCCAACCACGATTATTGTTTAACATCTCTTAAACTGAAATTAATGTGAAATGTTAGTTTTCAAATCTCTTACCTTTGACTATTGTGAATGGATTAGAACAGAAGATTCTATACTGGCTTACTATTACTTCTTCTCCCCCTTCGATCAAGCAGATCTTTCCTTTTTTTTCTCTTTCTTTGATAAATATGAATGTTTGCTACAGAGTAACTTGCTAAAGAGTGACTAATAACGAAAAATAATCTTACGAAAAAAACGATTCCTAATAACTACAATATACCAGAAAACTGTGTCATAAACCGAATTCTCAAATCACTTTGGATTTTAACAGTATATTAAATATTGCTATAGTTTAACAATATGTATCCTTAATTTTTTTGAAGTTATTTTTAAATGATGTGGAGATAAGAAAATCATCCTATGCAAAAATCGCTCCAAAATTATATTTATACATATTTCAGGTTAAAATATTTGTAAAATGCCTTTAGAATATTTATAAATAAATATAAACCATTGTTATATAGTTAGAATTTGGGAAAAAAAATAACGAATAAAAAAAAATTCTAAGTCCCAAAGAGAGACTCGAACCTACGGTAAAAAAACTTCCAGCGATTCCACAGTCGGACACTCTAACGCTACGCCAACGACCCTGTTGAAAACATCGTTGATTTTTTAGGATATGTTGCGCTCAACGGTTGGTTTATTTTATTTCTTTCAATTGTTATGTAATTCTGCTTAGTGTAGAAACATTAAACAGTGTACAAAACACTCGTATATCGAAGAATGCATAAAAATTCAACGTGTAAGTTACTCTAATATGCAGAAAATGAGGAAAAAATCGGTTTTTATTTTTTTTCACTGCGGCGCACCAAAATGAAAAATCTGAAAAAAATTGAGAATAATAGTAATAGCAATACGTGTTTACTGTAAAAGTATAAAAGTAGTTCCGGGCCTCCTTCGATACGTAATTGGCATTTTTCGGCATTTTTTGCGGTTTTTTATTTTTTACTACCTGGTTCTTCGATCAAAAAATCTGAAAATCTCCCAAAATATGTGTCCCAGTACCCGAAGTGTCTCTGAATTTTTTTACATTTTTTTACTCAATAGGTTAAGAGAAATTGTTGAAAAACATGATTTTCGTTTTCACCCCATTACTACCCTCACGGTCGAGATTTCAAGTTAAAAATTTGCACACATGGTTTTTTTTGGATAAGCTATCGAATGACCCATCATTCGTTCAATTCGGTTTGGGGGCACATTTGACCCCCTTATTCGGCTATACCCTTTTGAAAATTTTTTTTACAGAAATACTTGTTTGAAGGTTCCTTAATCACATTTTAACTATTAAAAAATAAGAAATTTTGTCTTGCTATGCTTATGAATGTGCGTTTATGTATCTATATTATTAATACGATTGAGTCTAAACAACTTAATGAATTTCAATGTAATTTTACATTTACGTTTTATAAACTGATTTCAAGATCCGATTAGAACATAATTCGCCCGTCGATAATGATTAGTATACCTCATAGTTTTCTGGTTATTTCGATACATTTACGTTATTTGTGAAAAATTTAGGGAAATTTCTGAAATACTCTTAGAACATTTATATGTAAATATGGACCATTGTTACATAGTTAGCACTTGAAAAAAATGACAAATAAAAAAAAAGTAATTAGATCCAAAAAGAGACTTGAACTTACGGTCGAAAATCTTTCTAGCGGTTCTGCAGTTGGAAAATTTACCCCGTATACTGTCTTGCAGTCAAAACAGTTGTCAGGTACCATAAAATAGTACAACATTACACTCGATTATCGGCGCGGTTAGTAACAGACATATGTACTTGAAATGAAATGTATAGGCTCTTTTGAAAAACAGATCCGGATGGCTGACATCATAGCGACTGTCCTGCTCATCTCAAACAAAGAAACCAAAACGTATTCTAGTTAGTGAAGATACAATTACAGTCCGAACTAAGAAACATTGAACATCTTAATTTTTTAACCATTGACAGCTTTTTGAATTTTAAGTATCAATCTTTCCTCATTTTTTTCATCTTTGAGATTAAAAAAGAATAGAATTGCACATGAGAGCTTCAGGGGGTTTTCTACTGTAAAACGCGTATTTTTAATGTTCCCTTTGGTATTTTTCTTGCATCGACATATCGCATATATATTTATTATTCCTACAGTAATTTTCACAAATTTTTACAACGAGAAACAGTAAAAAGTAGTAGCAGTACAGAGTCTCGTATTCAATCGTGTATCGAAAAAGTGTTCTAACTGGTTCCACGATTCCAGCCGTTCTGTTTGACTAAATCAAGAAAACGCAAGATACTTAAGGAGCCTTTCTACTTTGTGAGATTTAAAAAATCGAATGTCTTTTGCATTTTCTTTTAATATGTAGTCTCGAAAATATATCTATCAAATATTAAATTGAAATTCAGAAAATTAGCGAAGTTATAGCCTGTTGAAATGTACCACGCGCAAGTATAACAACTGGACATGAAACTTTAAAGCTGTTTTTCTCGAAACTATATTTTTCAGCACTACGTAGACGACAACATGAAAACCATTCAAGATATGAACATCAAATTTATATAGTATCTTTAGAACTGGTCTCAGTATGGCATGAACTAGAATACTTGCGATATGTGCAATATGTTTCCTTTTACAACAAAAAAGCAAGCGAATATAAGAAAATATTCAATATTTTTCCGTAAAATAGCTGTCATTTTTCGTTTTTTTGAGAAGATCCTAGTTCATGTCATAACCAAACTTATCTATATTAAGAATATCTTCGGTTTTTGGATTTCGGATAACTCGTTCGCAAGATATCACCTATGCAGTCAGACGCCGTTCATAAAAACTGTTATTCGTTGATCAACAAAAACAGCGTAATCAACAGATATTATGCGTTGCAAAAATTCGTGAATATAGTTAAATATATAATAAATATATCCACAAAACCCGGAATTAATCGCTCTTTAATAGCACGCAAAAAAGAAATTATTAAGAAACATGTATTTTTCTTACCTACAAAGTAGAATGGCTCCTTAAGGGGGTTTCCTAGAAGGAAGTAAAGGTAGACGGTAATGACGTACGGTTGAGATTATTGGTAGTTCCAGATAACACGACGGCTAGCGCGATTATATTTTCCAACCATTTGTAAAAATTCCGATTGTCTGTCAATTTGTGTTTAAATATCGTGTTCCTCCAAGACGGAGAAACTTGGCCGCGATTCCCGTTTCTATGTTGAATTCGCGTTATTCTAGAAGGCTGAGCTGGCGCTGAATTTTTTCAGCATACAGAAAATTAAACCGCGGCCATTTACGCGTTTTTGCTAGCTAAATTCGCAGGAATTCTCGCTACCCAGTTTTGCGGTTACGCGACAGAACCCAGTCCACGGCCGCCAATGACGATGTCGCTCCATTAACGTACATGCTCCAAGAAGTATGAGATCCTCATAATCACTCCTCGTAATCGAGTCTAGTTTGCGAACATTCATTTATTGGAAAATCTCGTTATTGCGACGTGAGATGTTCCCACAAAAGGACAATCTACCTGACGTTGTAACGATCGCAGTGCTTGCCGCGCGTAACGCGACCGTTGACGCAGGATTGTGATTGAACGTTACAGTTCGTTGCTGCGACAGTGACGTTAGGGATTCGGTGCGAAGCACTTAGAGTCTCTTTCGAATTAATACAGTCTGAGTCACTGGAAGGTTGATACCGACATACTGGTATCGCCTCGTGGTGGTTCGCCGTTCGAAGGGATCGGACAATCCACTCGAGTCACCCGTCAGGTGAACCATATAGGGGACACCGTCCGGTGGAGTGGCAGGTTCGACCCATTAGAGCTATACGGCGTAGGAGCAACCGGAAGATAGATATTCAGGAAGGATATCACTTCGTGGTGCTCTCCATGCATCGGGCGTCGGAGAACCCGCTCCAACATAACGTCGTAAAGGGGCAATAGGAAGATCCTAAGCGTACGGTGGAGCGAAGAGCACACTGGGCTGTGTACGTAGGATGGTTGGAATTGCAGGGGATTGAGTCCTGAACCGGTGAGCCGCAGGCGAGTTCCTCGGAACATAGAAGTCTCCGTCGAGGTAGCCACGGCTGGCTGCCGGGCGTTCCTTTGATGAAGGAATCGCTGGCTTGGCAACCACGTGAGCAAACCGCAGGTTGCTTCTGAGGAGTCGCCGTCGAGGAAGCCGAACCAGGAGAAGACGTCCTCTTGCGTGGGTGGTGTCCATACGCCACACGCACGGTGAGCGTGCTCGCGGGATATAGCCTCTTGGAGCCTTACAACCACCATTTGATTTCCCGTCCGTGGCATTGCGAAGAGAACCCGGTAGAACGGAGGAAAACTTCGTCTACCCGGTTGTGCGCGTCGGTGAGATCGTAGAAAACGAATCTCATCGACCAGAAAGAGAGAAAAATACAGTCCACTAGCTAGAGCGCTAGAGAGCCAGCCAGCTCTCCCCTCCAAGCACACCAGACTGTCGCTGGAGCGCGAGAAACAGCTGACGAGCACGCGATTGTGGACTTGTCCGCGAAAGTATTTATTTGCCGGATTCTTTTGTTGCAGAAAGCCTCCGCAGTAAAAAAAAGGAGACAGAAAAGAAGAGACGGGGCCGAAGAACGAGCCACCCTCCAATCCAAGCTTTTGTTTCCGTTATTTGTTTTGTTTTTACATTTTTGCACCATCTAAATTTTGATACTTTTGTAAAATAAAAAATTTATTGAAAAACTTGTAATAATTTCTCTCCCTGTCTGTTCCCTCATCCGGACCCACGTTAAAGTCCCTTAGTACTTTAACAATTAGAATTATAAAAAAACATTTTCCATTGTGCTATTGGCTTTGGTAAATGCCAATTATAAATTTATAGTCGTCGATATTGGATCATGCGGAAAGAATAGCGATGGAGGTATATTCAGTAATTCAAAATTAGGAAAGTGTCTTGCACAGAATAAATTGAATATACCGGAAAATACAAAATTACCAGATACTAATACTGTGATGCCTTCTGACATTGTTGGCGATGAAGCATTCCCTTTAAAAAGATACTTATGTAAGATTAGAATTTTAATAATAATCTAATACGATTCGCGACGCACACGGCCGGATTGTGTTCGTAAGAATGTCGTAATTGCAAAAGCCCTGCATGTCGCGGACGCTCGCCTTTTATTGTTCCCCGGCCGAATGTTCTCCATGTTTTCCGCGTTTCCGCGGTTTCCAACATACACGCACATACACCAATCATACCGTACTCTTATCATTCTCGCCCGGCCGAATGTTCTAGACGTTTCCACGTTCTCGAAGCTTCGGCCGGGCCTTCGCACACATGCATATGAAACCACATTCACGCTATTAATGATCGCTCGTCTCCTACACTTATTAAGACCGTATCCAAAACCACAAATGTATGATCCCGCAAAACAATATTATAATCATCGACACTCACGAGCGAGACGAGTGTCGGAAAATGCATTCGGAATTTTAACACAAAAATTCCGAATTTATCTACGTCGAATGCAATTACACCTACAAAATGTTGATAAAATTATTTTAACGACGTGTATTTTACATAATTATATTTTATCATCCCGTGATTTTCGACCATCGGATATGGGCATGGAACCTTCGGAAACAACGATGCAAAATCTCCCGTTGCAAGGTGGTAACAATACTTCAATCGCGTTTCATCTAAGGGAAGCATTTAATGATTTTTTTAATACTACACGAAACTAACGTAGAAATATGTATCCTCATGAAGAACAATAAAATACATGTATTTATATGTAACATACCGGTTAAATTTATAATTTTCCCAATGTCTCTCCAAGCAGCTTCCTTTTTCTCATTGTCACTGTATCCTCTTTCTTCCTGATTATATAAAAAACTATGTAGTCGCACCAACTCTATTAATTTCTCGACTTTCATACTTTGCGATTCCGTTGCACCTGTGTTTGACGTACTCATTTTTAACTGAGAAATTGTGTTTTTCGAGGGTATTTGCGGTTTATATAAGTTCTGTTGCGTTGCTATTGGTTAAAAATGTTGGGGATGGGGGTGTACAATTTTTTAGCTTATTGGTTCGTGACAGTGGTAGTAGGTGTGGTTATTTTCTAAAATGGAAGGGGAAGTGCGCGAAGTACGAATTTTCTGTTTGGGAAGAAGGCTGGTGGTTCTTGGCATCGAAGACGCGGAGTCAAAGTAAATACACAATTTCAGCTAAATGGATAGAAATACGAGCTGATAAGGACCTTACCTTTTTTTTTGTCGGGGCCCTTGACTTCGAACTTGCCCGAACTCAAACATTCTGTTGAAGAATACTGATCTTTGCCTGTCCGTACACGCAACGTGCCTGAACATGCTGTGACGCTAGATATAAACACTCCTATTCAAATACTCGCAATAATGTCTGCCCAAACTGGAGATGCTGCAAACGTTACGTGCTTGAATGGATGATGTGCACGTTCAAAACGTAACGTGCCGAAACGGATCCGCGACGTTACGTATAAATACTCGTATCTTAGCAACTTGAAAGAATGTATGCCTGAACCGTGCCGGCTGTGCCGTGCTGTAAACGGATAGTATAAATCGACCTTTATACGGACTTACGCAGGCCGGAAGCGCCTGGAACAAGCGGCTTGATAAGGAATTCCGAAGACTTGGAGCGATCTCTTCAAAAAGCGATCCATATCTGTATTTGAAGGGTGAAGGAGACGATCTGTTAATGATCGTCGTATACGTTGACGATATCCTTATTATGTCTAGGAATTTGAATAAAATTACTAACTTCGAAATTGAACTACACCAAAATTTTCAGATGAAGGAACTAGGTGATCATCGATGCCTAGGTATAAATTTTGAGAGAAATCAGGGCGGCATAAGGCTGACCCACAAGACCTATATTCGCGATATTTTGCGACGTTTCGGGATGGAGAACGCGAATCCGGTATCAACTCCTCTCGACGTGGGTACAAAATTGACGAGAACGGAAGTCTGGACCCCATCCGATGGACCGAAACCGTCGTATCGTGAGTTAGTCGGAACATTATTGTATTTATCCGTAGCAACGCGGCCGGACATGGCTCATGCGGCGAGTTTGCTGAGCCAGTTCAACGAATGTTTTGGACGGACTCACTGAATGGCAGCAGAACGGGTTCTACGGTATCTACGAAGAACAGCAGATCTGGGCATCACCTACCGACGCGACGAACGGCCGATAGAAGGATTTGTCGATGCGGATTGGGCTGGAAGTACTGATGACAGGTCATTTACTGGGTATGCATTCATTATGAATGGCGCGTGCGTAACGTGGGATTCGAAGAAGCAGCGGATAGTGGCTTTATCTTCAACCGAAGCTGAGTATACGGCACTCAGCGAGGCAACCAAGGAGGCTATCTATCTTCGGCGTTTTCTACGCGAGCTCGGGGAGAGCGTGGACGTTATAAAATTGTCAAATGATAATTTTGGAGCTCAGAGACTTGCAGACAATCTAGTTTTCCACGCTTGGACCAAGCACATAAACATCCGGCATCATTTCGTTCGCGAGGCTGTCGATTCAGGGCTAGTGGATATTCAACACATCGCTTCTGAGAACATGCCAGTGAAAAGGTACATCCTTCTTTAAAAGTTTCGTTAATGGTTTTGCGGTTTTAGCCATATCGGGGATGAATCGTCTGTAGTAACCTACCAGACCTAGAAATTGTTTAATGTTTTTCCGCGTTCGGGGTACTGGGAAATTTTTTACAGCTCGAATTTTATCTGGGTCAGGCTTCACTCCTTCACTGGTAATTTTATAACCTAAGTATGCGATTTCTTTTTGCAGGAAACGACATTTCGTCGATTGAAGAGTTAATCCTGCATTTTGCAACCGAGCCAGAAGGGCCCTCAGTTTACGTGCGTGTTCCGAAAGGGAAGCTGCGTAAATAACAATGTCGTCCATGTAGACTATAGACTTCGATTCCCTGCAACACGGATAGCGCGAGGTCCATAACTCGTTGAAAGGTGGCTGGCGCGTTCCTCAGGCCGAAAGGCATCCGGTTGAATTCAAAGTGGCCGTGGGGGGTGGAGAAAACCGTTTTGGACTTGGACGCGGGATCTACGGAGATTTGATGAAACCCGGAGGATAAATCTAAGGTGCTAAAATATTTAGCTCCTCCTAGCTGCTCTAAGACTCGTTGGTTAGGGCCGAGGATAAAACGTATCTACTCGCATTGATTCAGAGCCGAGTACAGCACCTAATCTACCGCGGCAACGTGGGCGACGATTCCCCCCGGACTGTAGAAGCATTAATAAATCTAATAAAATCCGCGTATCCCCGGAGATTTAACCTTAACGACTTGCAAAACGAATTATGAGGCGTACAGCGTCACGATCATGAAACTATCGAAGAATTCGGTTACCGGGTACATGGGATTGTAGATCGCGGGATTCAGACAGCGCGTGAAAATTACGATCCGGAGCAATTCGTCGGGATCAAGGCGTTGCTCACGGAGAACGCGGTTCGCAATTTCCTAGAAGGCCTGCCAAGCGACATTATCTCGAGGATAGTATCGAGGGACGATTAACAGGATCGAAAAACGGTCATAAAGTCAGCCTCCAGAATTAAAAGCCTAGCCGGTTTTACGCGAACCCCGAAACCCGCGAACATTCCCCGGGATTGGTCCCGGATACTTAGGACGGAAGTACATGAGCGAGCTTGTTTCCGTTGTGGGGAAACGGGGCATTTGGTCGCGGACTGTCGACGCAAGGCTAATAACTGATTTCATAAGTCCCGACCATACACACTGAGATGCCAACAATGCAGGGGAACGGGGCACACGGAAAGACAGTGCCGTCGGTATAGTTCAAATCGCGTTCCTGAGAATACGCGCCCCCCAGTCCCCTTACTCTCCGCGAACCTAGTGTACCGAGGTTTGCGTGTATCCTGGCGGGTGATGCCAAATGAAAGTGTGAATGGGGATGACCAGGACCGCACAAGGATATCCAGAGGTGTGACCTCGGTAGTAAATCCAGTAGACCCTGTAGAAAACCTTTTAGCTGCACAAGATATCAATGACAAAAATAGAATCAATGTCGGGAAAAGAATTTTAACCACAACCGCCGATATGAATGAACCGACGCAATCCTCCCCTATCGTTCCTACTGTATTCTATTTGAAGGACCACCTTTTTACACGACGAGATAACCTCGTTCACTTCGTCCCTATCAACGGCACCGATACTTCCCACACCACCGAGGGACTGTTAAATCGAATAGGTCTATCAATAGAACAGGTACGACAATACAAACTAAATGTTGGGAATGCTACGGCATTCCCTCAGGACAAATACCCGGTATTCTTTTTGTTTTTCAAAAACGATCCCCAAGACGAATTTAATTTTGATCACATCCAAAACTTCCTGAAATCCCTTAAAAACCTGCTAAACTCTTTGCGTTCCGATACCTTCAGTATCCTAATAGACCCAAATAAATTCGACTCCTCCGCGCAGAATACTATATAAAGCTTGCTTAGGAAAATCTTTCGCGACATTTTTTCAGAATGATTTGAAATTTTTTAATTTAGTTTTGTTAACGTTTTAACGAAGCCTCCATCAACAAATTAGTATTCTTGATTTCCGTCTTATTTTGGCCTCTAGAATCTCCCATTACAATATTGCCCAGGGGTGGCCAAATACCCTGTATAGATGAAAACCCAAATGCATTCCAGAATCCTGTTGAGTACTGCTATTCTGTTCAAAGTGAACCCAAGATGCCATATTTGTGGTGACATGGCAATAATTAGATGCGCATGATGTAAGAAATCTTTATGTTTCAAATATTTTTTCGACGAGTACCACTATTATCGAAACTACATAGAGTAATTGCTACACACACTGTATGTATTTATAATTTATAAATCGCTCCACCTTTGCTCGATGCCATTGGTGGGTAATAGAAACAATTAATCTTTTCATTGCTGTTAAGAGACTTCTTACTGTTATGTTACTTGTTACTTGATACTGTATAATTTAGTGCAAGCCTACAACGCTTTATTAAAATCAAATTTAGAACGGTTGCTACCATAGTGGATGTGCGCGCAAGATGTAAATTGTCAAAATCTGCAAAACTCTAGGAGGCAATTTTAAAATATTACATACCAATGGATTTGAAATAAAATGATCGTTATTTTTTGTCATTATGAAAATTTCAATAAAATGAAAAATTAAGTTAATAATTTTTTTTTGTTATAAACAAATTGTATTTTAATAAATTTTTTAACACTATGTTATTGTACATAAGAAACCATTAACCTCGCCCATTAATAATTTTTTCGTATGTCTTTCCGTTTTCAAGGAGTGGTTTTACCCCTTAAACTCGAGTTACCGCAGCTAAAAAACAATACGTGTCGATCATTTTTGACTACTTTATAAGTGTACGAAGTTTCATCAAAATCGAAGTCGGACCGTTCGCGAAGGTTCCTTGTGAGTCACCACTGGATGTGGTGCGACAACTCGAGCGGAGTCTCTCACTCACCACTCGGACCAGTGCGGTAAATCGAGCAATAACCATGTTTAATTAAGTTTGGCTTAACGAATATCGCTTCATGAGTCTATCCCTAGCTCTGTGTGTGTAATCTTATGATGTGTAAAATGGCACCACTTTAAAGTGGTTATAGCAATGTTATTTAAATATCGCACTAGTCCAGGAAAAAAAATCTTGGCCGCGATTCCCGTTTCTATTTGTGTTTAAAGATCGAGTTAATTCGATTTCTTTAAACCCGTAATTAGCCGTTAATCCGCTTTGTTTTCAATACACGCGACCGACCAGAATATTCTAGGTTGACGCGTCCGCGATTGGAAACATAAGGCAGCAGAAAAACTCTCGCTCCTTGAGTTTTTCTGTAAGTCACGCGAGCAATAGAGTAACGTTCGATTTCGAACTTTTCGGTTAAACGCTCGACCATAGAGAAGGTACGACAATTACAAATTAGATAAAGACGGACGAGAGCCACGGCGACAGCGCCGCGCGTCGGAGGATTCCCCCTCTCTCACGCGTACTTTTCGGCAGCTCGTGCTCGTCCGTCACTTGCAAACGAGGAGCCTGCCAAGCGCGGATCGATAACCGACCACGCTTCACTTAATTCACAGAATTCCGAATTGCTTCGAGTTATTCGAGCATTCGTTGAAGAATCATAAGGCCCTCGCAATATCCGAATTGCTTCGAGTTATTCGAGCATTCGGGAAAATTAAGAAAACCATGAAGAAAATTCTCGGATTCTAGCAGTTGATTCCCACGCAACGTTGAAAGTTCGAGTTATTCGAACTTTCACAACGCGGGCAACCGACGTATAGCCGCAGCTTTACGGAATTAGCTTGCGTAAACAAACTGCCCCCAGTAAACTGCGTGTAATTCCGGTTGTTGAATCAAACCAGTTAATCGATTCGGTCGTGAGTACGACCCGGTTAAAGACTGCGGGAAACTCTTTGGTATCATCGAGTTCCCGAATTTTCCGCGTATTGCTGCAAACAGCGGTCGTGCGAGAGGTATCGAGGTTAAGACTCGATCCTCCCTTAATTTAATCGAACGGCCTTACACCCACCTAAAGGGGCCTTATTGGCACAAATACCCTGGGTGGACTTGCCGCCTTCTAGTCGGAGCGTGGGACGAGTTACTCTAAGCCCAGCTTCCGGCGAATGCCAGAGCGTTGTTCTCTGATCGCCAGTCTTGTACGGTCACTGCGCGTAGAACGCGACTCACAAGGCGTCGTGGAGTCAGTCTCAATTGTAAGTCGTTCTATACGCTGTTGAAAGACTGCACCACATCGTGTTCCGTACACACGCATACGAAGACGGTAAGGGGCCGAGGACCGGGTGACGGTTGGAGCCATACAACCTCCCTCTAGGCACCCTCTCCTGCGACAATCAAGTGTTGCAGTCGAACAGAAAACCGAGACGAAATTCCATAATTGAAAGAAAGCGAGCGATTCCCGATTTAAAGGGAACGCTCACACACACATACAGTCCCCTAGCTTAGCTTCGTATCGCGGCGGTAGAGATTCCCGCTCCTAGGTGCGACAAGCACAAACCAGGAGCGTACGGAAAAGAGGAAGACAGACGACGTAACTCACGTCGATAGGTATTTAACGCCTAGTCGTGTCTCTTTCTGTTACAGGGCATCAACAGCAGCAGGAGCAAAACAACGTCTGGCAGCCGCAGACGTACGGCCTGCATTCACAGTATATATAAAAGAAAAAAAAAGGGATAAAATAAAAGGCTTAGCCGATCCTTTCGGCTAGGCGAAAAGTATATTTACTTGTACCGCTTAATTTCTGTCTGTTCCTTCCCTCGAGATCCGGACCCCCGTTAGGTGAGGTATTTTCAAACCTCCTCCCCCTAACAATTTTGAATATCTTTCAGTCAACAATACTTCACATATTAAAGATAAAGTAGATGATTTTACGCTCTCCGAAGAACAATTAGAAGTATTTACGGGTTTAACGTGAGAAAATCTATTGCAACTTCGCGAAATGCTGACCTCCTTAAGAAATTCTGAGCAGCAAACTATTACACAAGCCATCGTTATTTTTTACTGAAATTACGTACCGGGAATTCAAATAAAATGATAGCTGCAATTCTTGGAATAGAACGCGAACAATAAATATCGGATTTTTGTACATCTGTTTTAAATTCATTCGAAAAAGATACACTACCATTTCATTTCGGATTCGCGGCCATTTCTCGAAATAATTTGATTCAAAATGAAACATCATTCATTGCTAAACAATTATATAATTTAACAGACCAATTGGCACTGATTTTTGACGGAACATATATTCGACATGAAAAAAATTCGAATAATGAGTAACAGGGAAAATCATATTCTGGCCAAAAAAAGCTACCATTGTGCAAACCTTTTACAATTAGCAAAATAAATGGTTATATAGTCGATATACTTGGTCCCTTTTACGCTAACCAAAATGACGCGGAGATTCTAAACATTGTTTTGAAGAATCCAACTGGTTTATCAAGTCTTTTAAGATCAGGGGATATTTGTATTGTTGATAGAGGTTTTCGTGATGTAAAATTAGATTTAGAAAAATGCGGTTATACAGTTTTGATGCCGGCTTTGAAGGGAAAGCGTAACCAGCTCACTACACAGAATCAAATCAAGCGCGTCGTGTTACAAAAGTTCGCTGGGCAGTCCAAGCGAATTCTAGGACAAAAATATAAATTGTTACATCACCAGTTGAACAATAAGTTACTCCCCAAAGTCGGTATATTTTACAAAATAGCAGGTTATCTCCACAATACGTTTGGAAAACGTTTGAATTCAGATGTAGGGCTTTCTAATGAAATAGCAGCGAAAATAATATTAGAAGATAGTATCGCAAATACGTTAGCAGTGCAAGTAGAGAATAATCATTGGAATAGGCGAAAATCTCTTTTCGAACTACTTTCAGCTTTCGAGATTCTTGATTTTCTGGAATTAACAGAACAAAACTTAAAAATTCTATTTACGGGAACATACCAATTATCACAAGCCATATCTTACTTAGCAGAAGTTATGGATGAAGATAATAATATAACTGTCCGTTGCCTTAAGCAGACAAAAAATATTATTAAATGTGAAGTGAAATCGCGTCACATCAATAGTAAAACATATAGACGTTACATTAACTACCTACCAAAATTAATCGGTTACTCCGGGATTAAACGCTATTGTTGCGAATGTGCGAATGGTAAACGTACTGTCGGTTGCTGTTCACACGTCGCAGCAATAATGTATTATTTATCACATGCTCGGCACCTTTCACGAATTGTACGTCCTGCAGAAATTCTGAGTAACTTATTTAATATCGAACAGGTAAATCCCGTAATTAGCGTCGCCAGCGACGAAGATTGAGCCATACTTTTTCTTGTTTCCAACACTTATATCCGCCATTTACTCTCATCCGATCCATGTAATCACTTCTAACCTATCCTTCGCCTCTCCTGATGGAAGAAGCCCACCACCTTCCCATGGTTTCCATCGAGCAATGAAAATTCATTCAAAAATAAGCATGAAACGATCAAACTGGTACGTAAAAATGCGTTTATTAGAAAAAAGTATCATTGGCAGAGAGTGGGTTAATAGATTTGGTGTGGAATGGCCCTTACATGTCTACGTTAGATACTGAAGCCGTAGCAAACATTTATACTTATGAAAGAAAGAGAAAAAGAAGGAAAGATCTGCGATCCATTCACAGTAGGCAAAGGTACGAGATTTGAAAGCTAACATTTCACATTAATTTCAATGTAAGAGATGTTAAACAACAATCGTGGTTGACAACAAAAATAAAGACGCAAAACACGCTCAAAAATTATATTTATACTGTTGGTTTTTCTCTTCTAAAAGAGAAAGCTTTCTTTATGTGACAAAAACCATCGACGCGTATGTCTCGAAATACAAGTCAAGAGGGTGCAGCTGTGTCCCTTCCTTGGCTTGTTTAGACAAAGTATAGGACCGATTGGGTCTGAGGGTACGGGACGAATTTTTCGTCACTGACCTATTCTTTCTGTATGTTCCTTTGAAAGCGTGAAGACGTGCCTTCCACGTGTTTAGTAAAAACTTAGTAAAAGTTATATAAAGTAAATTGTTTTTTTATTCCACCACCTATTTCCAATAGGTTATGGGCCCAGTTTAGTTTTGTGCTATCTGCGAGTAGTGTGGAATAAAAAAAAAAAGAACTTAAAAGCAAAAAGCTATAATTGCTGTGTATATATATTTAAATACTAGTGTGTGTATCTTAGCATAATAATCCGTAGTGTAATAACACTGTTCAACACGAATTTTGTTTTCTTATAACCACTAGGTGATTCTTGTAGAACTCTGTTTCCTAAACACGAATCTGAAAATGGAATTGCTGTATCACCCTCAGTTTTCGAAAAACACGAGTTTTTGTGAAAACGCTCAATTTTTGGCAAAAACGAGGTATTACGCGAAAATTAAAAACATCAGAAAGTTCCACTTAGTCTTAAAAGATAGAGGAGAGATTCCTGAATATGCTAACATCAATAGTTATAATATTTTGTGCTTTTGAACGGTTGTAAATGATCGTCAAAGTTTGAAAAAGTGTCCAAGTACGCACTTTATGCACAATACTTTTGCATATTTACGAAAAGTTCTTTACCTGACATGAAAACTATACACAGGATTTGATTCAGCAGACATTTCTGAAGAAGAAACTGTCCAATAGAAGTGTAGAAGCCGTTTTCAATTGTCACAGGTTGAAAAAATGTTCATCGGCAACGCGTGCACGATGTTTTACCGCCACGCGACCATCGCTTGCCTATCTCGGCGCGGCAGTGCCGTAGCTACCTACAAGCGAAACTGGTATAATGGTACAATAGGGTGTGCACTCTGTACATAATATGTTTGATTTTATTTGTGTAACTTTTATTGCTTAATATTGTTGTACACTGTATGATACTAATCACTGAATTATATTTTCAAAATTCATGTAAATCCATCAATGGAATCACTCGAACATGTACGCTTTTCTAAGAAAGATCTGGAGTAAATCCTTGCTATTCACACTTCTTTTACCAAAAGATAAATTTGTCTTTCACACTCCGTGATCAACTCCTTTTAGGTATATGTATACATTATTCCTAGTCTGTAAGGCAATCCAATCATCAATTGCTTGCCATCCACAGCTCTCTTATTTTAAACAATCGAACCCTCGATATTCATGCTTACTAACCACACGCAGTTTAAATACTTGGTGGTGGCAATGTATTTTTCAAGAGAGTTCAAGGTAAGGACAACCGAAGGACGCTTATTCTATGATAAATTTATGACAGAGTTTTGAGGTACATGTGGCCTAAAGAGTGAATGAGACTAAACAGTTCTGGCGGCAAGCGACGCGACAGCGGACGACCACGTTGGGTCTCCAGCTGTCACGTATCGAGGTATTAATTGTTTATGGATGGAAAGAGGCAGATGACTCGACGTCGTATTGGCGAAAAAATAAAGACTTTGTCCTGAAGGATCTGGCTACGGAATAGGGAAAGCGAGTGCTGGCATACTTGACATAAATTGCCTTAAAATCGAATAGTGCCAGGCCAACTGCCAGCAACGACCCTTAAAAATATGTCGTGGCTAACATATTTATATAAAAATTTTAGACAAAATTTGCGGAAGCTAGCTGTAAAAAAATTGTAATAATTAAAATGAAGTAACATCATCTACTTTAATGTTTGTGTGTTACATCTGTATTATTTTTCGTATATACATATTTAACAATCTGCAATCATTACAATCATCTCTTGAAACTACTATTGTTTTTCTATTGCAGAAATGTATTTGCAAAAGTGTACTGTATAGGTTGCAAACATGCTTTCCTTTATTGTAGTATTACACATAGGTTAAATTCCTTTTTCGCATAAAGAAACCCTGTTAAAGTACTAAGGGACTTTAACGTGGGTCCGGATGAGGAAACAGACAGGGAGAGAAATTGTTACAAGTTTTTCAATAACGTTTTTATTTTACAAAAATAGAAAGTTACCTCTTTAGGAAATTATAACAAAAAATACTGAATTAAAAGAAAAACGACGACGGCTCCTACTGCGGCCTCGTCTCCTCTTTTTCAGTCTCCTTTTTTCCTTATTTTCTACTGCGGAGGCTTTCTGTAACAAAAGAATCCGCCTAATAAATACATTTGCGGACAAGTCAACAATCGCGCGCTCGTCAGCTGTTTCTCGCGCTCCAGCGACAGTCTGGTGTGCTTGGAGGGGAGAGCTGGCTGGCTATCTAGCGCTCTAGCTAGTGGACTGTATATTCTTCTCTTTCTGGTCGATGAGATTCTCTTTCTACGATCTCACCGACGCGCACAACCGGGTAGACGAGCTTTTCTCCGTTCTACCGGGTTCTCTTTGCAATGCCACGGACGGGAAACCAAATGGAGGTTGTAATTCTCCAAGAGGCTATTTCCCGCGAGCACGCTCCCCGTGCGGGTGACGTTTCTACACCACCCACGCAAGAGGACGTCTTGTCCTAGTTCGGCTCCTTCGTCAGCTGCTCCTCAGGAGCGACCGGCGGTATGCACACGTGGTTGCCAAGCCGGCGATTCCTTCATCAAAGGAACGCCTGGCAGCCAGCCGTGGCTACCTCGACGGAGGCTCCTGTGTTCCGAGGAACTGACCTGCGGCTCACCGGTTCAGGACTCAATCCCCTGCAATTCCAACCACCCTACGTTCACAGCCCAGTGTGGTCGACTCACAGCTGGTAGTGGGTGTAGCGATGGAGGAAGGCTCTTCGAACCCTTTGCTCCACCGTACGCTTAGGCCCTACTTTTTGTCCCCTCACGACGGTATATTGGAGCGGGTTCTCCGACGCCCGATGCACGGAGAGCACCACGAAGTGATATTCTTTCTGAATATCTTCCGGTTGCTCCTACGCCGTATAGCTCTAATCTTGGTCGGTGAAACTTTCCACCCCACCGGTCGGTGTACTCTCACTGGTACACAGGACGGGTGGTTCCAGTGGGTTTCGTATGACCTCTACGAACGGTGAACTACCACTAGGTGATACCTGTACATCGGTATCAGCCTTCCAGTAGCTCTAACCGGATAATTGGAAGAAGACTCAAGGCAATCTACACCGAATCTCCAACGTCGCAGTCGCATCCACGAACTGCAACGTTCAATCACAATCCTGCGTCTACGATCGCTTCACACTCGACGTGCCTTGCGATCGCTGCAACGTCAGGCAAATTGTCCTTTTTCTGGGGAAAATCTCAAGTCACTATGACGAGATTTTCCAATAAACTATTTGTCCGCAAACTGATTCTATTACGAGGAGCGAGATCGACTCGTCCTCCTCGGAGCTCGTAGAGAAAAGGGAACGCGACCGTCACAAGGTCCGCTCTCGATCGCCGACGGCTCAAGAATGAACCGTGACGATCTGCAAGCAGCGACGGCCGCGGCCGGCTCCGTCGCGCAAGCGCAGAACCGGGTAGCTACGCCTCGCGTTGCTGGGCCCGGGCTGCTACGCGCCGCGTGGCCACGGCGCGGCGCTGCCGCGTTTCGTCTATCGATCTTTTTTCCGATAGATCTCTTTTCTCTCTCTTTCTCAGCGCTAACAACACATTCCTAGAATTTGCTTCAAAACTCGAGAATTTCAGTGAAGCTAGCTTGAAAAAACACGTAAATAGCCACGGTATACCAATCTGAACGATGGAAAATTTCCATGTTAGCACAACCATCTAGAATTACGCGAATTCAATATAGATACGGGCATCGCGGCCGAGTTTCTGCGTCTCGGACTCATGCGATATTTAAACAAACCCAAAGCATTGATTTATCTATTGCTTTTACCAAATTTTAACACTTCTTATTCCAGAGTATTCGTTTAAAACACAAATATCTCTTGACGCTTCTCCTTAACAATTGATACATTCAGAGAGAAATCTTCAAGTGTTTTAGGCCTCAGTGTTCCGTTTTGGTTTAGAGAGCTCAGTTTTGTCTTTGAAATCATTCGGAATAGTCGTGCTGACGAGTTCAGAAAGATTTCATTTCCACTGGATAAATCGTGTTCAGTGAACATATTTGTCATTTATAGTGCACTTGGATGCTTTTTAACATTTTTTGACTATATATGCATATATCGTAGTATAGTATTTTTAGTGTATATAGTGTAGCGTAATATAGTATTTAGTTCAGTGTAGTTATATAGTAGTGTTGTGTTACGATTAATTTAACGTAGTGTTTTTTAGTACAATGTATCATTGTACATTTACAATGTCACGAAAGTGCAAGAATGACCCAAACTCTTTTTGCTACGTTTGTGGGGAAGTGGTAGTGAAATCGAGTCACCGCAAAATAACTTCTAAAATAGAATATGCGTATGAACAATACTTTGGATATAAACTTGGTGACCAAGATAAATATTGGGCACCGCATATTTGTTGCCAACGTTGTGCCTCCGCACTTTTAGCTTGGACAAGAGGAAATAACAGAAGTCTACCATTCACAATTCCAATGGTATGGAGAGAACCAAGCGATCATGTTGCAGACTGTTATTTTTGTTTATGCAAAAAAATTATATACCCAAATGTACCTTCCGCCACACGCCCAGTAGTATCTATATCGTCACCACCATCAATTAATTCTCATACACGCCAGAATATTGCAGAAGATCAAGCCGAAACAACAATTGAAAAGACAGAAAATTATGAAATAGAGTGTGCAGCATTATCGAAAGAACCACATCTTTTAACTCAATCCGACCTTAACGATCTCGTGCGAGACTTGAATTTATCAAAAAATCAAGCAGAGCTTTTAGCATCTCGTCTACAGGAATGGAATTTGTTAAATAAAGCAACCAAAGTGACGTATTTTAGAACACGGCAACATAATTTTGAACAATTCTTTCAAATGCATGAAAAGCTTTGTGTTTGCACTGATGTAGATGAATTAATAACAAATCTGAGTTTTAAACATGATCCAAAGGAATGGAGACTATTTATAGACTCATCAAAATACAGTTTAAAAGCAGTTTTACTACATATTGGAAACATACATCCATCTATTCCAGTTGCATATTCAGCAAATATGAAAGAATCATATGAAAGCCTAAAAATAGTTTTGAATAGAATCCAATATAACAAATACAATTGGAATGTGTGTGGGGACCTAAAAGTAATTGCAATATTACTGGGCCTTCAGCTGGGTTATACGAAGCATTGCTGTTTCCTTTGTGAGTGGGAAAGTAGGGATAGGAAACAACACTATACGAAAAAAGATTGGTCACCACAACAGCAGTTAATGCCAGGCGAAAAAAACGTACAACATTATAACTTAATCGACCCTAAAAAAGTATATTTACCACCACTGCACATAAAATTAGGAATAATGAAAAACTTCGTTAAAGCAATGGATAAATCAGGGCCCGGCTTCGCCTATTTAAAAAAAAATTTCCCTCTATATCCGATGCAAAAATAAAGGAGGGGATATTTATTGGTCCTCAAATTAAACAATTAATGAAAGACGATAATTTTACTACATTATTAAATAATTTGGAAAAAGCGGTATGGCTTTCGTTTATTAAGACGACGCAATGTTTCTTAGGCAAACAAAGATCCAAGAACTATGTTACTATTGTAAATAAATTATTAAAAAACTGCGAAAATCTGGGCTGCAACATGTCCTTAAAATTACATTTCCTACATTCACATTTGGATTTTTTCCCTCCAAACCTTGTTGATGTGAGTGACGAACATAGAGAACGCTTCCATCAAGATATTTCCGCCATAGAAAAGCGATATCAGGGGAAGAAGATCACTACAATGTTTTCAGATTATTGTTGGACACTTAAGAATGATACTCAAGATGTTACACATAAACGCCAGGCAAGACGCAAACATTTCTAAATGTGTTTGTGGGAACGCTGCAGGTAATTTCTCACTTTATACATTTCATTTTTTATCCACAATCTAGTCTTAACAACAAAAACTTTGTTGATTCATAAACAATAAAATGTGTTTATCTTTTTACGGCTTCATATTAAAAAAACCATTCATATACATACAATGAACATCGAAATTGTTTAGAAATGGAAATGATCGGAAAATGTTTTTTACAAATCCACAAACAGATTAAAAAATTAAACATGATAAACATATACAGGAATTGGGAGCCTAAGATATTATCAGTGTTGCATCGATTATGCGTAGCTACGGCACTGCCGAGCCAAGGTAGGCTAGCGATGGTCATGTGGCGGCAAAACGCCGTGCACGCGTTGCCGATGAACATTTTCTCGACCTGTGACAATTCACGACGGCTTCTACACCTCTGTTGGACAGTTTCTTCCTCGGAAATGTTTGCAGAATCAGATTCTGTGTATAGTTTTCGTGTCAGATAAAGAACTTTTCGTAAATATGCAAAAGTATTCTGTATAAACTATGTACTTTGACACTTTTTTAAATTTTGGCGATCATTTACAACGATTCAAAAGCACAAAATATTATAACTATTGATGTTAGCATATTCAGGAATCTCTCCTCTATCTTTTAAGATAAAGTGGAACTTTCTGATGTTTTTAATTTTCGCGTAATACCTCGTTTTTGCCAAAAATTGGACGTTTTTAAAAAAACTCGTGTTTTTCGAAAACTGAGGGTGATACAGCAATTCCGTTTCCAGATTCGTGTTTAGGGAACTAAGCTCAATAAGAATTATCTAGTGGATATTGAAAAACAGAAAAAAAAATTTTATTTGTAGAACAGTGTAATTGGATCAATTGAAAATCATTATGAATTTCTCTTTCAGCTATGAATTTCAGACATCTATTTCTGGTAAGCAGTATTATAGGCAAAAATCACCATGTATGAATCAAGGAAAGAAACCAAGGCTTCAGACCCCCTTCCGTACTCCCATCGTTTTCTTCATTTAAATCTCATCATTCTGTAGTTTCAAGCAAGTGAAACATTTTCTTCCACTGAAACTATTTCTTCAGAAGTACCTTCTTCCTCTAGCACCAAAACGTAACATTAATGTACCAGCCGAAACTAGGAAGATTAATGTTAAGGTATTTCTAATTTAAAAATACATTCTAAGACTAATATAATCGATACCAAAGAATCACGTATTTATTTTGAATATCTTACAGTCAACAATACTTCACATATTAAAGATAAAGTAGATGATTTTACTCTCTCCGAAGGCCAATTAGAAGTATTTACGGGTTTAACGTGAGAAAATCTATTGCAACTTCGCGAAATGATGACCTCCTTAAGAAATTCTGAGCAGCAAACTATTACACAAGCCATCGTTGTTTTTTACTAAAATTACGTACCAGAAATTCAAATAAAATGATAGCTGCAATTCTTGGAATGGAAGATGAACAATAAATATCGGAATTTTGTACATCTGTTTTAAATTCATTTGAAAAAGATACACTACCATTTCATTTCGGATTCGCGGCCATTTCTCGAAATAATTTGATTCAAAATGAAACATCATTCATTGCTAAACAATTATATAATTTAACAGACCAATTGGCACTGATTTTTGACGGAACATATATTCGACATGAAAAAAATTCGAATAATGAGTAACAACGAAAATCATATTCCGGCCAAAAAAAGGTACCGTTGTGCAAACCTTTTACAATTTGCACAACAAATGGTTATATAGTCGATATACTTGGTCCCTTTTACGCTAACCAAAATGTCGCGGAGATTCTAAAGATTGTTTTGAAGAATCCAACTGGTTTATCAAGTCTTTTAAAATCAGGGGATATTTCTATTGTTGATAGATGTTTTCGTGATGTAAAATTAGATTTAGAAAAATGCGGTTATACAGTTTTGATGCCGGCTTTGAAGGGAAAGCGTAACCAGCTCACTACAACAGAATCAAATTAAGCGCGTCGTGTTGCAAAAGTTCGCTAGGTAGTCGAATCGATACACGAAATTCTAGGACAAAAATATAAATTGTTACATAACCAGTTGGACAACAAGTTACTCGCCAAAGTTGGTATATTTTACAAAATAGCAGATCATCTTCACAATACGCTTGGAAAACGTTTGTAGGGCTTTCTAATGAAATAGCAGCGAAAATAATATCATAAGATGGTATCGCAAATACGTTAGCAGTGCAAGTAGAGAATAATCATTGGAATAGGTGAAAATCTCTTTTCGAACTACTTTCAGATTTCGAGATTCTTGATTTTCTGGAATTAACAGAACAAAACTTAAAAATTTTATTTACGGGAACATACCAATTATCACAAGCCACATCTTACTTAGCAGAAGTTATGGATGAAGATAATAATATAACTGTCCGTTGCCTTAAGCAGACAAAAAATATTATTAAATGTGAAGTGAAATCGCGTCACATCAATAGTAAAACATATAGACGTTACATTAACTACGTACCAAAATTAATCGGTTACTCCGGGATTAAACGCTATTGTTGCGAATGTGCGAATGGTAACCGTATTGTCGATTGCTGTTCACACGTCGCAGCAATAATTTATTATTTATCACATGCTCGGTACCTTTCACGAATTGTACGTCCTGCAGAAATTCTGAATAACTTATTTAATATTGAAAAGGTAAATCCCGTAATTAGCGTCGCCAGCGACGAAGATTGAGCCATACTTTTTCTTGTTTCCAACACATATATCCGCCATTTACTCCCATCCGATCCATGTAATCACTTCTAACCTATCCTTCGCCTCTCCTGATGGAAGAAGCCCACCACCTTCCTGTGGTTTCCATCGAGCAATGAAACTTCATTCAGAAATAAGCATGAAACAATTAAACTGGTACGTAAAAATGCGTTTATTAGAAAAAAGTATCATTGGCAGAGAGTGGGTTAATAGATTTGGCGTGGAATGGCCCTTACATGTCTACGTTAGATACTGAAGCCGTAGCAAACATTTATATTTATGAAAGAGAAAGAAAAGGAAGGAAAGATCTGCGATCCATTCACAATAGTTAAAGGTAAGAAATTTGAAAGCTAACATTTCACATTAATTTCAATGTAAGAGACGTTAAACAACAATCGTAGTTGACAAAAAAAATAAAGACGCAAAACACGCTCCAAAATTATGTTTATACATATTTCAGGTTAAAATATTTGTAAAATGCTTTTAGAGCATTAAATATAAAGCATTATTATATAGTTAGAATTTGAAGAAAAAAAAATACTAAGTCCAGACGAGAGTCTCGAACCTACGGTACAAAAACTTCCAGCGGTTCCGCAGTCGGACACTCTAACGCTACGTCACCGACACTGTAGAAAACATCGTTGATTTTTTAGGATATATTATGCTCAACGGTTGGCTTTATTTTATTTGTTTCAATTGTTATGTAATTCTACTTAGTGTAGAAACATTAAATAGTATACAAAAACTCATATATTGAAGAATGCATAAAAATTCAACTACATTTTCCACTACAGCGCAACAAAATGAAAAATCTGAAAAAAATTGAGTATAATAGCAATAGCAATACCTGTTTACTGTAAAAGTACAAAAGTAGTTCCGGACCTCCTTCAATACGTAATTGGCATTTTTGGGGGTTTCTTATTTTCTCCTACCTGGTTCTTCAATCAAAAAATCTATAAATCTCCCAAAATATGTACCCCGGTACCCGAAATGTCTCTGAATTTTTTTACATTTTTTTACTTAATAAATCAAGAGAAATTATACAGAAACATGATTTTCGTTTTCACCCCATTACTACCCCCACGATCGTGATTTCAAGTTAAAAATATGCACACAGGGGTTTTTTTTTGATAAGCTATCGAATGACCCATCGTTCGTTCAATTCGGTTTGCGGGCACATTTGACCACCTTATTCGGCTGTACCCTTTCCTTCATGAACTACTGTACACCGATGAGAAAATGACAAGCGGGACGGCACAGAGGCAAAGGGAGCACTTCGCACACTCCGCCTTATCCCCACGTTTGATCCTTGCGTAGTCCACAATCATTCGACTTAGCTGCACACTCTTACATAGGCGTAGCAGTTCCGTATTTTCGAGGGAAACAGTACTATTATTCGGGCATAACATTTCATGAATGAAAACGTAAATACGGAAACTGTGCTGTACTGTTAATAGAATTCAATTATGTTTCCTTACATATACGGAATGTTCGGCTACTCCTGGGAAAAATTTTAATGCGGAATTCTACAGGCCAAAATAAGACGAAAATTAAGAATACCAATTTGTTGATGGAGGCTTCGTTAAAAAGTTATTAACGTTTAAAGTTTCACCCGTACTGAATTTTTTTCTCGAAAATGCGCAAGATTTTGGGGGTATGTCTACTCACCAAAAATGATTGTAATTGACCACCGCAGCCGAAAATAATTTTTCCAGAACGATTTGAAATTTTGTTTTTCCGTCGAAAAATTTAGGCGCCTAATTAGATTTTCGGTAAGGAATTTTTTTTCTCGAAAGTGCGTAGGATTTCGGGGTTATGTGTAACGACAAAAAATAATTGTAATTGACCCGCGCAACCGAAAATAATTTTTTTAGAACGATTTGAAATTTTTGAATTTAATTGTTAATAACTTTTTAACGATGCCTCCATCAACAAATTGGTATTCTTGATTTTCGTCTTATTTTGGCCTCTAGAAGCCCCGATTAAAATTTTTCCCAGGGGTGGCCGAACACCCTGTATAACGAAATTAAATATTCTTAATAGACTAGACTTAGAGTCTTACTACAACGATTTCAAATTACCTGCAAATTGGTTTCCAATGTATTGCAATGATATAGAATTTAAAATTTTAAAAGGGAAGAGAGTCCTGAAGCAAAAACATGTGGGCTGTCTTGAGAGGATGATTAGCGACAAGGAGTGCTTAAATCTTAAAGGTCACGTCTTTATTGAATTTCGAAAAAGTAACCGTAGGCTTGGAAAGTTTATGGTGACAAGGCATCCTTTAAGGCACAGGAAGTTTTCTAATGTTAGAAACTACTGTAAGCGGCAAAAGTTTTGCCTGCTTATACCCCCCAAATACCCCTGTGAGCAGGTTAATTATTCTGCATTTCTCATTTTACCACATGGCAATAATTTCTCTACACTGGCTTCGAGTAAAAAGTGGGAAAAACGTTGTTTTTCCAACGCTTTTTCCACGACCAACAGTTTCTCCAGAGTAGTCTGCCAGTGCGTATTGAGTGTAACCAAACAGTTTTTTAATTATTTAATTTAAATTCTCTTTTACTATTATAGTAGTGTAGTGTTTTTTACAGTTTAGTTTAGTTTAGTTTATTATCTTGTTTTTAGTTTTAGTTAATTTTTTTTATATTTCGTTTTTTACATTTATACATATTTATCCTTTCTACTTTTTGCATTTATATATATTTATCCTTTTTTACTTTTTGCATTTTTTACATATTTATCCTTTTTACTTTTTGTATTTATACATATTTATCCTTTTTTACTTTTTGCATTTTTTACATTTTTATTTATTCAATATTAGCTTAGTAGTTTTACTATTTATTAAATTAAATATTTAACAAACGAAATGGAATCTCGAAAGAGGGGCCAAACCATCCATAGTGAAGCGCGAAACATTATTCGGCGTGTAATCAGAAAGTGTGACGAAGAAGCAAGCAAAGGGCAATATCTGCATGCCGCGAAGCACTCTAATGCGCGTATTGCGGACTATACCGGTGTTTCCGTATCAACGATGACGAGGATCCGGAAGGAAGATTCCGGAGTCCACGGAAGATGAGCTTCTTTCATCTCCTGGGAAAAAGCGTCCGAAAAGCACTGAAAAGAAGTTCCATTGTTCGGAAGGAGATAGGACTGTGATACGAAATATAATTTACAATTTTTATACCAAAAAGAAAATTGTACCCAGTGGCTCAAAATTATTAGCCGCAATAAGAGAAAAAATTGAATTCGGGCTATAAATGGAAAAAAGCAGCAATATTAGAAAATTCTTAATAGAACGGCCACAAATTGTTGCTTGGAGAGGCAAATATTTAAAAGAACTTCAGTATTATCGTGCTCAGAACAAAAATATAATTTACATCGATGAAACTTTGGTGAATAATACCCTATCTTTTGGAAAGTGTTGGCAAAATGAGCACATGATTGGCATTGTGGAAAACACCAGTGCATCCTATCGATTCATAATTGTACATGCTGGAGGGAAGGCAGGATTTGTTAATGATGCCAAATTAATGTTTAAAGCCCGTTCTGAAACTGGAGATTATCACGGACAAATGAATGGGGAAAATTTTCAAAGGTATGTATACATTAACATGAAATTAAATTACATGCGTCTTTAATTAACTTCTATTTCTTAGTGAATTAGATATTTGATAAGTTATCCTACTCACGTTTCACAGTTACACCTAATACAAAAATTGTTAACAGATGGATCCCAGAAAAATTGTTACCAAACATTCCCGAAGATACAATTATTATACTGGATAATGCACCTTATCATTCGGTACAAATAAATAAGCCTCCTTCCAAATATGCTACAAAGCTAAAGATGATTGAATGGCTTACAAAAAACAATATTCCTTTTGCTGAAAGCATGCTGCGATATGAATTATACGAACTAATCGAGAAAAATAAAACTAAAGAAAAAACTCATAAAATCGATGAAATTTTTAAAGCAGACGGGCACACAACGTTAAGACTGCCGCCCTATATGTGCGAACTGAATCCAATAGAATTAATTTCGGCACAAATAAAACGAAAAGTAAGGGAAAGTAATCCCTCCACCTTAACCAGTGCCGAATTATACAAATTAACAGATGATGCTGCAAATTCTATAACACTTGAAGATGGGAAAAAAAGCTGTGAGCATGTTGACAAGCTGGAAAAGCAGTATTGGGAGAAAGATAATTTATTAGATACCATGATGGCAGAATTGACAATTGAAGATAGCAATTCTGAAACTGAAAGCTCAAGTGGAAGCAGTCTTTCAGAAGATATGGAATAAGTAAGTAACAGCCTGATATTTATGTATAAGTAATTGTAAATAAGTGTATTAAAAAACATAATGACATTTTTATTTGGCTTGTAGATGTAACTCTATAATCCGAACCTACACCCTTGGTTTAAAATCCACCGCAACGCAGACGTCGTCACATCTTACTTTGCTGGAAACGCCTTTGTCAGGCGACGCAATTAGTATGTGTGAATGAATCGGCTCACAGCGCGCGACGATCTAGAATGCGTGTGCATGAGCTGTCTTATCGACGACGACCAATCGTACCCGCATACCTTAGCCTCGTTATCTACTCATCGGTCTATAGTACTTAAGTAACGCTATCCTTACTGTTGTATTATCTTCTTTTAAATAACAGATTTATTTATAATAATATACAAAAAAACACCTTAACTAAAACTTAACACGTATTTAACTCGCTTGTTCCTCTCGTGACTCTTTTGTCTCCTCGACACCCTCCGGTATTCCTCTCTCACTCCTTGCTACCAACTTCACCCATCATCACTGCCAACCTCCACTACCAACTCACCACCTATGTCATTCACAGAAGATTATCCCCTAACACTTACAATTAGTAAAAATATGCCAAGCGGCAATAAGAATGTTGAATACCCATTACATTTATGTAAGAAATCTACATATAAAACGAAACACTGTACCCAAATATGTAATATGAAAAAAAGGATTCATGGGAGTTTTGGACTACCTTCTTGATTCAGAAATCCATCCATAAAAAATAACTGAGAAGTAATATGAAATATATGAAAGACGAATTGAGATTTAGTGTTTGGCTTGAGTTAGCAGAAACAGGGTAGAATTTTCAAATTTTAAAAAGAGAAAGAGACAAAGAAAATGAAGATAAGGCAAATGAAGAAGGGGATGACGAATCTATTTACCCTGTGAAAAAATAGATAAAATAATAGGAAGACACAAATCTTTTTAGACTATGTAATTTCAAATTTCAGAGATAAAGAATAAGAAAGAATATTGAACATATTAAAAAAAGTAGTTTAATTAATAACATGATATTTAAGATAACTGACATGCTATTATTATATAACACTACATTATCTAATGCATTAGATAAATATCCAAGTAATGGATCAATAACACTTAATGTTTGGGATGTTGAACCTTTCTTCAGTAAAAGTGAACCGTACTTTGAATTTTTGGTCATACAAAATGAGAATATAAAGGCACGAAGAGGACTCTTATTATACAAAATAAATTAAATTGTCTTACATAAAACTCTACTTACGATTTCTATTGAAATATGATCTTAAGATAAAAGATGGCACGAAGGGGTGAAATCACTGTGACAACTGAAAATGAAGACAATTTTCAAAAATTTTTTGAGCATAACTGTGAAACTTTCTCTGATAAATGTTTAATGTCTTCGAAAGTACATTTGTTGTGCTACTTCTTGTAAAAATTTCGTATAAAAATATTAATTGTTATAACCACAATAGGAACCAGCGTGAGAGGCTTCCAAAAATTTATTAGAAACGGCCGGACATGTAATTTTTCATTCCAAGTTGTGAAACCAGAAATCATGCAATTTTCTTAAACTGTAAGACAGTAGCTTCAGATGCACGGACAGATTTTAAAAAATCATTATTTATTATAAAATGATGGAACTTTGAAGGAAATATTTTCAAAAAACTGTAACCAAATCAATATTTCTTTTAACACCACGTCGAAACTAATTATTCCATCGAAAATTTCGAAAGTGCAACTGAAGAAAGTAGTATTAGGAATCACCATACGAAATTTTAAGTAAATCAGATGAAAATTGACCGCATTATTGACACACGCAGTTTGAAAAATGTGATTTTGAGAAAAATGTGTTTAAAAAGTTTTGCACCAAATAATGTAAGAAATAACATGGGAGTATTTAAACTTTCTAAAGGGCATCTACTTCAGGACCCAAACACGTATCTTCTGTAGGAAGATCATCCTCATCTCCTTTTTCCTTCAACCAAATGTCATGTGTCGTTGTTTTGTGTTTTCACTCAGCAGCGGAAAGGCAAAGCATGTTCTGTTTGTGTCGATAAGACCTTCATAATTTGTAATAATCCTGAATAGCCATTGTTAAATTGGATTACGTCTAAATAAGCTGCCAGTTGGACCACTTTAGTCATGTATCAATACATTCTAAATACTCTTCATCCACACAATTGTCTCGATCAAAATACTTCTAATTCATATAAAACCTTTACCAAAGCAGAAATAATAAAAAAGTTTCAACAGAATATCCGAAAGTAAAGAGCAGTTAGTTTCAAACATTATGTGTATTACATTTTCTACATCTACTAAATTTTCTGTAATGTTGTCATTTTTGCGAATTTCACTTTAATATTTTAGCGGATCATTCTTAAAACTCCAAGCATTGAAAAGAGATAAAACAAAAATTTCAAATTTTTTCAAACTATCACAGTGGTTTCTCCCCTTAGATTCAAGCCCTTTTTATTTTTCTAAATTACAGATTTAAAAATAATTTTGATATTTACAAAAAAATGATAACAGTTTCAAAATATTTAATCAAATTTAAACATTAGAGATACACAGTATCAATAAATAATATTATTGATATTATTGTGACATTTTTACATAATTATGATATTAATATAGCCACACTGACTATTAATTTATTAAGACATAAAGTTAATAAAGTCCTAGCAGACCATAAATATTTTAACGAGCCTAAATTAACATAAAACTTTATAAAATATTTTATGAGTGATAAATGTATTTTGAATAATCTGAATGTTATAGCTGCAATTATATCTTTAGTTAAGGAATCAGGGATTCAATTTATCAGTAGTCCAACTAATAATATTAAGTTCTATCTTAAGACATTTGTTCATAAATACAGACATCATCAGATTTATTAAAGTAAGTAGGCCAAGTGGGAAGAATATTGATATATTTAAGAATATGAAGATACTAATAAAGATATACTTTTAATCTTTATATCTTGCGTATTAGACAATATACATTTAGATTCTTTTTGTGATAAATTACGAATAAACTGAATTATTTTAAAGAACTTGTCAAAACGTTTTTCATTTTTTTATAAATTTGATTTATGAAACAACCAATTAAATTAAGTTGCATGCATGCATAAGTGATAAAACTGTATAAAGACTTTTGAAGCATGAGAAACAAAACTTACAAAGGCCTTTATAAAAAACTTTTAAACAAAATGTTTACTTAAATGTTAAGACTTACCTTTTGTAAAAACCGGCGATATCGACTGTGTAAATCATCTTACATTCGTGCCCGATGAAGTAGAACCAGAGATGCCAGAAAAGCACCGAAGGTGCTTTCTCACACTATGTTAGATCACGCGTACGTGAGCTCGTGGAGTTTCGGAAAGTCGACAAAGGCAAACTGACACATGCCCTCTTTCTCGATTATTCCGAAGCTGCCCGAAGTAATTTCGGTCCGCCTCGTGGGAGTCGAGAGAGAAAGGCTCACATTTGCCTTCTCGCTCTTAACAACTGAAATCCGACCTCCCGTCAACGGCATACGATTTGGAATCTCGAGCCGTGATTTTCGACTGCCCAGGCATTTTTATTTTCCGACCTATGTAGGCGCACATAAGCAAAGTACCCATAATGGAAAAAAAATTTTGTAAAATTTATTTTACGGAAATACACGTTTTAAGACCCCCTGATCATATTTTAATTATTGAAAAAAAAGAAATTTTTTTTTATTATACCCATGTATGAGCGTACATATGCATATTAATAATACGATTTTTCAAAATCAAAATTCTTTAAGATTGAAAATTAATAAATTAAAATGAGAGTCCACTCTTTGCCAGTATAGTGCACGTTGTGGCATTTTTCAATAAGAAGAGTTCTTATTTTTATAACATAAACAAAAAAGTAGAATTAATAGTTGCGGAAATTAATTAATAATGATTTTCCTCGATATATTTTGAGTTAACCGTATCAATTTGTTATGACGAACTAAATATTATATGTTTGATTTGGCTTAATTTTGCATAAAAAAATGATTGTATCGATCCATAAAAATTAATAACGTGCACGATACCGTTCAATGGAAACCACGGGAAAGTGGTGGTCTCTTCCATCAGGAGGGAAATGTAAAAAATTGTTATTTAATTATGCAATGTGCAATATTGAAATGTTTAAACTAATGTAATGAAAAAAGAGCTCGTAGATACATTAATTTTTGATTAATATACATACGAGCAATAGTCACGAGATCCCCACCATCAAACCGTTTAAAAACAAAGGAATAGTGATCCCGTTTGCCAGTATGATACAAAGTATGGGTTGGATTTTAAATTTGAAAAGGACATAGTCGAATATTTTTAAAGATACAAAACATAGCGTTTCATTTTAGAACAGTAACATGAGTTAGCAGGTACTATCATAAAACTATTTTAGCCAGTTATATCCCTTTTTACCTGAAGTACAAGGTAAAAAGTACGAGGTACAAGTAAATCGAAATCCGAAAATCATTCACATTATGTCAATGTAAATGAAGCGGTCTTTCCATCAGAGTTAAATACAAAATTTTGTAATTTCTGTGAAAACAGAATTTTCATTAGATGTACGTGGTGTTTAAAATTTTTATGTTTTGACTGTTTTTACGAAAAATACCATCCAGATTCATGTACTTCATATATTGAAAATAACACATGTTAAATGTAATTGGTAAATTCAACTTTAAAAAAAAATATTCGAAGATCAGACAAAAATATAATGTCACATTTAGTGTACGATTAAAATATAATTAAAAAAAAAAAAGATATCTTTTAGCAGGGTTCGAACCTGCAGAGCAAAAGAAGCTCGAACTTACAGCCAAACACCACATCATTCACACCATACTACTTATTGATGAATTTGGTTCTATTTTTGAAGATAAGTAGCTGTAATAACTTTAATAATATCTTGCAGTAAAACTTAACCCAAAATCGGGTACCATTTCAACTTTCCCTTATTAGAATCGAGTTTTCAATTTGTTTTAGCGAAAATCCCAGCCGGTTAAGCTGCTTACTGCGGTCTTTAATTACCAAGCATTTATTTCTCAATTAACCCTTTGCGAGTAAAGCTATTTTGCACATTATTCTAAAACATTTGTGGTATTCGTTTTCAATGCGATTTAAGTAAGCATATAATGTATAAGATTTCATTTAAGTTTTTCTTCTCTAGAGAAGATAAAGAAAAAGTTTATTTAATTTTTTTTACATAAAATTGAATTCGTCCCAAGATTTATATGAAACACTTAAAAGATCTTTTATAAATTACGCCTATGTATCGGAACAACTATGAAACAAGAGATATAATCATTATTATCCATGGGCTGATTATAGTCAAAAACTAATCGGACTTTGAAATGAGAACATAAAACTTAAATGTAAAGTTCCATTTAAATTCATTCAGCCATTTATACTCAATCGTATTAATAATATACATATGTACACTCATACATAGGAATAATAAAAAAAAATTTCTTTTTTTTCAATAATTAAAATATGATCAGGGGGTCTTAAAACGTGTATTTCCGTAAAATAAATTTTACAAAATTTTTTTTCCATTATGGGTACTTTGCTTATGTGCGCCTACATAGGTCGGAAAATAAAAATGCCTGGGCAGTCGAAAATCACGGCTCGAGATTCCAAATCGTATGCCGTTGACGGGAGGTCGGATTTCAGTTGTTAAGAGCGAGAAGGCAAATGTGAGCCTTTCTCTCTCGACTCCCACGAGGCGGACCGAAATTACTTCGGGCAGCTTCGGAATAATCGAGAAAGAGAGCATGTGTCAGTTTGCCTTTGTCGACTTTCCGAAACTCCACGAGCTCACGTACGCGTGATCTGCCATGTGTGAGTATCGCACCGGGTGCTGAATCTGGCATCTATGAGTAGAACGTGCTCGATTTAGGTTATGTATGTTCCTCATGTACCACTTTCTCGATGTATACTTTTACGCCAAGATTTGCGACAAGCATCCCATCCTCGTCGCCAAATTGTAGTATCCTGAAATTCACAAAACTGGTTAGGTTCAAATCTTCGTTAATCGTCTACTTCCAACTTTATTAATAACAAATCGTGAATGCAGGACAGTCTTTGTATTTCTAACTATATGCTCCCATTCCTTTGGTTGTCGATAAATGATTACAACTCACCATATATTTCTTTGGTTTGATATTACACTTCGTTTTCACACGCGTATAAATCCAATGAATCTAACCGAGAAAGTGTCGACATTCCCCGAAGATTCTTTCATGGCGAAGAAAGCGGAAGAACACGGTCCCGCCGTACTGCGCTGCGCGCGCATCCTTAAGGCTGGTTTACACGAGTACACATGAGTACGCTTCATGCGACCTATTGTGCGAGCCAGACCTCAAGTCTCGACCCTACATGAAAATATTTCAGCGTGCTATTATGTAGTTTAATTTTCTTAACCATAAATAACCCCAATTCGCTGCATTGACGCATCGTTGTTAATAGCAACGATGACGGCGAATTTCATTTTTATGCATAGATGTGAAATTATTCAAGTGGTTAAATGAAATTTATGTAAGTGAGCCTATAAATACGCATCTCAACTTGTGGCGGGACTTGGCCACATGATTCACCATACGACGAAACCCCATATACAGGGTGTCCCGTAAATAGTGTAGGAGCCGGAAATGTGGGGTAGCTGAGACGATTCTGAACAACAATTTCCTTTGCAAAAATGTCGGATGGAGCTTCGTTTTTGAATTATTAACGAAAAACACTGACGAATCACGGCGCGTGCCTGCCGCGCGCTCAGGGCCGTCCGAACTAAGAGAGCCACCGTGTCGGGTAGGTAGCAAGATGTGCATCGGAGATACGTCGAGGAACGAATACAAATAATTAAAAATACTACCACTGCAACTGTTACCTCTGCGGATTGGATAAATCAGTCAGATAAATCGAATTTATTAATTATTTGTATTCGCTGTTTCCAAGAAAGAAGAAATAAAATGTGGGAAGATGCTCTCGGAATTTTTAGGAAATTAATTCTTCGCACCTGAGTGACGCTTCTCGCCAGAGTGTGTTAAAATTAAAATAAGAATTATTTTCAGAAAATTAAAATAAATACGGTAAGAACCATTTGTAATCGTTTGTTATTAAAAACTGTACTGGAAAAGCAGACTGGATTTGTGCGAACCGAAACATTTTTCGCATGCAAGGGGTTAATAGAGAATTAATTGAAATTCGCCTTACCCATTTACTTGCAAGTTGCAATAGGGCCAGTTAGTGCACCCCTGTCGATCATGGAAAGGTCGAAGACCCCAATAAAAATCAGCTGATGGGACGGCCCGGTCACTGCACCCGCTTCTTACCCCGAAAATGTAAAAGTGAAAAGTGCTAGTGACCGTACTGTAAAGTGTTTTCGGGGTAAGAAGCGAGTGCAGTGACCGGGTCGTCCCATCAGCTGATTTTTATTGGGGTCTTCGACCTTTCCATGATCGACAGGGGTGCACTAACTGGCCCTATTGCAACTTGCAAGTAAATGGGTAAGGCGAATTTCAATTAATTCTCTATTAACCCCTTGCATGCGAAAAATGTTTCGGTACGCACAAATCCAGTCTGTTTTTCCAGTACAGTTTTTAATAACAAACGATTACAAATGGTTCTTACCGTATTTATTTTAATTTTCTGAAAATAATTCTTATTTTAATTTTAACACACTCTGGCGAGAAGCGTCACTCAGGTGCGAAGAATTAATTTCCTAAAAATTCCGAGAGCATCTTCCCACATTTTATTTCTTCTTTCTTGGAAACAGCGAATACAAATAATTAATAAATTCGATTTATCTGACTGATTTATCCAATCCGCAGAGGTAACAGTTGCAGTGGTAGTATTTTTAATTATTTGTATTCGTTCCTCGACGTATCTCCGATGCACATCTTGCTACCTACCCGACACGGTGGCTCTCTTAGTTCGGACGGCCCTGAGCGCGCGGCAGGCACGCGCCGTGATTCGTCAGTGTTTTTCGTTAATAATTCAAAAACGAAGCTCCATCCGACATTTTTGCAAAGGAAATTGTTGTTCAGAATCGTCTCAGCTACCCCACATTTCCGGCTCCTACACTATTTACGGGACACCCTGTATACTGCATGGCTATATCATCTATATTACTAGCGGTAACTTCTAATCACTACAGTATCATGATCTGGTATTATTTGCGCTAAAATTTAGAGGATCCAATTATGCAGATACATTGCACTTTTCAAACATATCAGAATAATTCTTGACCCATTTCCCTAACAATTTGTAAATAAATTTTCTATTGTTACGCTATTGTGTGAATTTGGGTTTTATTGCGTCCCGATCTGCGGTCTAGGGAGTTAAGGATGTGAGTTGGTGCTCTTAGAGCGCTGAAACGCTCTGCTCGGCGAAGCGCGCAAAATAAAACACTTAGAAATTTTCCGTAGTAACTCTCCTTCCGCGAGAATCTTCTCGTGAACCTCGGCGTTTGTCTCTTCTCCGGGAAAATCTTAGATCGTCCCTCCGGGTTATCCTGATCCAATAGGAGGTTGGGTCCTACTCCGCCCGTCAGGATCTTCTTCGATCGGCAATCCACCCCCGAGCCGCGTGGAGGTGGAAGCTACGCGGCCATGTTCGTAGCAGGCACATGTGGTAAGGGAAAGCGTGGGAGTCCAAAGCGAAAAGAGGCTAGCTAGTGGGTTAAAGCAACCCTTAAAAAAATTTATGACCCTTTTGAAGAAAATAAACGGAAACGCGAAGTAAAGTACCGTGAGAGCCCCGTTGTGTTTCAAGATCCTCGCGAGATTTAGAAACAATAAAATTCATCAGGAGGCGGGGGAAACTCCGATTCGACACGGTTTTTAGAAAATAAACTAAGTATTTCTAAGGAATGCCTTCTTTTCTCCTTCGACCCTTGACTTTCCCCTGATTGATCGCCCACGTAGACTCTTATACAGTAGCGACGTACATTATAAGTCGTTGGTTCGGTTGAATTCGCTCCGAATTTTAATGGAGTTACATGATCGCGCACTCGATGGTTATTAATCGAATTCCCATAAATTTCCGTCGCCGAGCTATATCTACTAAACCTAAATTCACGCTATAGCGTAACAGTTTAATACACATAGCACACAACAGGAATTAATTGGAACTTAATTAATCACCATCGAGTGCAGGATCATGTAACTGCATTCAAATTAGGAGTGAAGAAACGGACTAGCATATTATAATGTACTGTAACGTCCGTGTAGCTTACGTCTCCCAACTCTGGCCTCTCGCCACTATATTACGTGTTACGCTATTACGTGAACGTAGGTTTAATATACATAGCACCACAACGGGAATTAATCGAAACCCGATTACGCACCGTCGAGTGCGGAATCATGTAACTGCATTCTAATTAAGAGCGAAATTCAAACGGACCAGAGTATTGTAATGAACAATGCAATTGTGTGTTTTTCAACGTGGGCGATCAAACTGGGGAAGGTAGAGAGAAAGGAAGGCAGTTCTTACAGACACTTATTTTATTTTCTAAAGGCCGTGTCAAATCGGAGTTTCCGTCGTTCCTTCTTTTAGTTTATTACGGACCGTGCCGAATTAATTATTTCTGTTAAGAATTGCAATGATCTTGAAACACAGCATGGCCCTCATGATACTTTACTTCGCGTTCCGTTCAGTTCTTTTCATGAGGGTCATAAGTTTTCTTAAGGGTTGCTTTAGGTCGCTGGCTTCGGTTTTTCTCTCGACTCACACGCTTTCTCTCACATGCGCCCGATCCGAACATGGCCACGCAGCCTCCACCTCCACTCGGCTCAGGGGTGGATCATCGATCAAAGATGATCCGGACGGATGGCGCAGGGCACAAATCTCGATTGGACCAGGACAACCTAGAGGGAGGATCGAGAATTTTCCGGAGAAGGGACGAACGCCTAGGACGACGGAAGGATTTTCGCGGAGGAATAGATCGATTTTCAATCTCAACCAAGTTGTATCAAAAAGTCGTGCGCTGAGTTAACTCCAACGAATAAATTTTGCTAAAGTACTTCCAAACATATCGAGTAGTTTTGATTTTTGCGCGCCTCGCCGAGCAGAGTAGTTCAGCGCTCCACGGGCACCAACCCACATCCTTTTCTCCTAAATCGCGAACTCGGGACGCAACCTACGAATAGTTAGTTACTAGATAGTAAGTAACTAGATTGCGAAAACCGCTCGCAACGTCATAAAATATTATAACCATCCTGTTCATTCACTAATAATTATTATATTCAATCACTAAGTATAATATTCAGTCTTATTCATGTATTAATCGTTATGTTTATCCATTGTTAATTATTATATTCATTTAGGTCTTGTAAAAATTTATAGAAGTTAGTTCATTGAAGTAATAGAATTTAAGCATGCGTAGCATTAAGAAATATAGATTTTACATACCTTTGAAACGAGCTGGACGGCGTAGGTGACCAGAGGAGCATGAGAACACTCCTGGGCGCGACGTCTCAGCCGGGAATCCTGATACTGTAAGGAGATTGGAGCACAGTTAAAGATCTCCCACTCCTCCGATTACTGAGAATTTAACGACAGACATTAAATAAAAAGGAGAGTCTCCTCCTAACCCAGCTCTCAAAAAGTTCCCAAAATCTGCACATGATCTTCTCCCGGGTAATAGGCCGCGATCGCTCGTAATTTGTTTTATGTAACACAGAGCCGTGCAAGGGCTCACCTCTAAAGAATAAATCAATGTAATCAAAATGTAATGGTGATCCATTCATTCCATTCCCTAATCAAACTCTCTGGGCGACAATAGCATGCGTGTAAAAATTATAATAGTCTTCAGTATTTTTTTATCCAGTGGGTTATTAAGTGTTGAAGCCCGTCCACAACATTTCGAAAAATATTCAAGGACCACAGAATATCCTAGTATTCTACCGGGCTACTGAGCGTCGAAGCCCGCCTGGGAAAATAGTAGCGAATCAGCGTACTCGTAAAATTTAGATGCCTAAGAGAACCCGTCGCTCCGGTCGACGCCAACAAATTCGACGTCTAGTGATCCTCTTAAATCTGTCGGCACCTGCAGATCCGCAATTACTCGGAGTTCGGGAGTTCGGAGTTCGGACACCTTGGCAGCTCAACCCAATAGAGGTGCCATCCCAACGCCTTGACCGCGCCAACATCCCCGAGGGCGATCCACGGCATAGATGCCAGATTCAGCACCCGGTGTCCTACTCACACATGGAAGATCTCGCGTACGTAAGCTCGTGAAGTTTCGGAAAGTCAACAAAGGTAAACTGACACATGCCCTCTTTCTCGATTATTCCGAAGCTGCCCGAAGTAATTTCGGTCCGCCTCGTGGGAGTCGAGAGAGAAAGGCTCACATTTGCCTTCTCACGTCTACGGCATACGATTTGGAATTTCGAGCCGTGATTCTCGACTGCCCAGGCATTTTTCCTTTTCGACCTATGTAGGTGTACAAAAGCAAAGTACCCATAATGGAAAAAAAATTTTGTAAAATTTATTTTACGGAAATACACGTTTTAAGACCCCCTGATCATATTTTAATTATTGAAAAAGAAGAAATTTTTTTTATTATTCCCATGTATGAGCGTACATATGTATGTTAATAATACGATTTTTCAAAATCAAAATTCTTTAAGATTGAAAATCAATAAATTAAAATGAGAGTCTACTCTTTGCCAGTATTGTGCAGGTTGTGATATTTTTCAATAAGAAGAGTTCTTATTTTTATAACGTAAACAAAATAATAGAATTTATAACAGAAGAAATTAATTAATAATGACTTTCCTCGATATATTTTGAGTTAACCGTATCAAATTGTTATGACGAACTAAATATTATATGTTTGATTTGGCTTAATTTTGCATAAAAAAATGATTGTATCGATCCATCAAAATTAATAACGTGCACGATACCGCTCAATGGAAACCACGGGAAGGTGGTGGCCTCTTCCATCAGGAGGGAAATGTAAAAAACTGTTATTTAATTATGCAATGTGCAATATTGAAATGTTTAAACTAATGTAATGAAAAAAGAGCTCGTAGATACATTAATTTTTGATTAATGTACATACGAGCTATAGTCACGAGATTTCCACCACCAAACCGTTTAAAAACAACGGAATAGTGATCCCGTTTGCCAGCGTGATACAAAGTATGGGTTGGATTTTAAATTTTAAAAGGACATAGTCGAATATTTTTAAAGGTACAAAACATAGCGTTTCATTTTAGAACAGTAACATGAGTTAGCAGGTACTATCATAAAATTGTTTTAGCCAGTTATATCCCTTTTTACTTGAAGTATAAGGTAAAAAGTACGAGGTACAAGTAAATCGAAATCCGAAAATCATTCACATTATATCAATGTAAATGAAGCGGCCTTTCCATCAGAGTTAAATACAAAATTTTGTAATTTTTGTAGAAACAGAATTTTCATTAGATGTACGTGGTGTTCAAAATTTTTATGTTTTGACTGTTTTTACGAAAAATACCATCCAGATTCATGTACTTCATATATTGAAAATAACACATGTTAAATGTAATTGGTAAATTCAACTTTAAAAAAAATATTCGAAGATCAGACAAAAATATAATGTCACATTTAGTGTACGATTAAAATATTATTAAAAAAAAAAGATTTCTTTTAGCGGGGTTCGAACCTGCAGAGCAAAAGAACCTCGAATTTGCACCCAAACACCTCATCATTCACGCCACGCTGGTTGTTCGTGAATTTGGTTCTATGTTTGGAGATAAGTAGCTGCAATAACTTTAATATCTTGCAGTAAAACTTATCCCAAAACCGGGTACCACTCCAACTTTCCCTTGTTAAAACCGAGTTTTCAATTTGTTTTGGCGAAAATCCCAGCCGGTTAAGCTGCTTACTACTGTTTTTAAATACCAAGCATTTATTTCTCAATTAACCCTTTGCGAGTAAAACCATTTTGCACATTATTCTAAAACATTTGTGGTATTCGTTTTCAATGCGATTTAAGTAAGCATGTAATGTATAAGATTTCATTTAAGTTTTTCTTTTCTAGAGAAGATAAAGAAAAAGTTTATTTAATTATTTTTACATAAAATTGAATTCTTCTCAAGATTTATATGAAACATTTAAAAGATCTTTTACAAATTACGCCTATGTATCGGAACAAGTATGAAACAAGAGATATAATCATTATTATCCATGGGCTGATTATAGTCAAAGACTAATCGGACTTTGAAATGAGAACATAAAACTTAAATGTAAAGTTCCATTTAAATTCATTCAGCCATTTATACTCAATCGTATTAATAATATACATATGTACGCTCATACATAAGAATAATAAAAAAAAAATTTCTTTTTTTTCAATAATTAAAATGTGATCAGGAGGTCTTAAAACGTGTATTTCCGTAAAATAAATTTTACAAAATTTTTTTTCCATTATGGGTACTTTGCTTATGTGCGCCTACATAGGTCGGAAATTAAAAACGCCTGGGCAGTCGAGAATCACGGCTCGAGATTCCAAATCGTATGTCGTTAACGGAAGGTCGGATTTCAGTTGTTAAGAGCGAGAAGGCAAATGTGAGCCTTTCTCTCTCGACTCTCACGAGGCGGTCCGAAATTACTTCGGGCAACTTCGGAGAATCGAGAAAGAGGACCATGCGTCATTTTGCCTTTGTCGGGTCTCCGAAATTCCACGAGCTCACGTACGCGTGATCTGACATAGTGTGAGAGAGCACCTTCGTTGCCTTTCTGGTATCTCTGCCTCACACCAGAGACAAAGATGTCAGACGGAGTCGGGGATGCACCGGGGACACCTCACTCCACTTTCCCACACTATGCCAGATCACACGTACGTGAGCTTGTAGATTTTTGGAGAGTCGACTCCCCGATCCCGTTTGACATTTTAATACAAAGTATGGGTCGGATTTTAAATTTTAAAAGGATATAGCCGAATATTTTTACAGGTCAAAACATAGCGTTTAATTTTTGAATAGTAACTTGAGTTAACAGGTAATATCATACTGTTTTTCACAGGTATATACCTTTTTACCTGATGTATAGGGTAAAAAGTACGAGGTACAAGGTACGACCACAGACCAGATATACGAGTTGACCTTTCATCCAGTGTATATTTTCGGCCCATTTTTCTGGGGTTCTAGAGCTCCATTGTCATTTTCGTGTCATTCGCAACGTTACCAACAGATTTATAAATAAACACAAGAGGAAGTGAGACAAAAATTGAAATTACATAAATTTTAGTATTTTGTTACGGAATGAAAGCTGTACGGTCCAAAATTGAGCATCAATCGATTAAGGTTATTAAAGATTTCAAGATTATTAAAATACGTAAGGATGTAACTCATTGACAACTACACCGAAAATCCTCCATTTTTTATTTTAAATAGTAATACATAATTTATTTAAAAAATAACTCGGTATGGCAGTCAGATTGGATCATCAAAGTCCATAAAGTACAAGGTCTACTCGTATACCTCGTTCGTGTTACGCATAGCATCAAAAGAAAAACAGGAGCTTGGAATATTTACTGTATTTCTTTTAAAATCGCGATTCCTACCGAGGGTAACCTCGACGAGAATTCATGGGATTTCAAGGATATGTCTATTACCAAAAATGATTTTAACTGACCGTAACTGAAAATAATTTTTCCAGAACGATTCAAAATTTTTGGAATTGACCTCTGTAACCAAAAATAATTTTCTCAATGTTTTCATATTTTATCGAAAAATCGCACCGAATGCGATCAAAATTCGCGAGATGAGAGAAGGTCTTGCCTATTTGCCAACCATCTGCTCGTACACATTGTTTAACGATGAGCGTCCATTCCGATATATCTGCTTCGAATTCTCAGAGTCTGGCAAATACAACAGGTTTCGCTTCGCGACGCCTACAAAGGAAACACGTGCATACGCCTTAGTGCGTTCGCCAGGGTGTCAAATTCGATTCTATTTCACGGAAGGGGCTCTGTTTGCAAAATACCAACGATTAAAAACTGCGTTGCCCTCTCTGATTGATCAATAGCATTCCAATACTGAACGTTCCAAATTGTCCGACAGGAAAATTGTTCTCGCATGTTTCGAGATTAAACTCCTGGATGCTTGAATATCTTCCAAATTCACGATCCAAAACACACAACTTCTTTTCTTGTGCCTTAATGTGTGTTTTGTTGGGTGTTCCAACATATTGTTTTGCGATTTCAGTAACGCATTTTACGTATTTTTGTCAGAATCCCGTATAATTTACTGATAACAATTAGAACATTGGTTCTCCATAGAAATTTAAAGAAACTTTTTGTTTCCTCGAATTTGTCCATATTTTCATTCCTATTGTTTGCAACAATTATTAATTAACATTAAATAATAGTTAAAATAAAGGTCGATAGCATGTGTTGTGTAAATAATTGTTTTTATCACCATTTTGTGTAGAATATTCATTTTTTGATCGAAGAAACGGTTCACTGTTAATTGATTGGTGAATTCGTCAAGGACGGTCTTCCCCACCCCTTTCAATCTTCTGCCTAAGGATAAGTTACATTGTCGGCGACGAGCTCTCTTTTTCTCCTCTGGGCTGGCGGACATGGTGAAACGCCGTGGGGCTGCGCTCCACTTCTATTGACCACGACTGACCATTGGCGAGCTTTGGTGACCATTATTGACCATTGGCAAACTCTGATGACCAATACTGACAAGTACTGACCAGCAGTGACCACTAGTAACCACGACTGATCACTCGTGAGAACTGTTGACCAATACTAACCAATACTAACCATTGTTGACCAGTGGTGAGTTATATCAGAATCACATGTCTTCCATTTCTGTTCCGAAATTTACATGTCTGGTGGCCTTGAATATGTCGTTTAGCTCCGATTTTGTATATTTGGCCCCCTTACACGTATGACTTCTTGCTACTGGCTTGATTTGTTTGGTGCATATTTTATATTGCACATACAAATTTATTTCATTGATCATTAGTGACCAGTTGTGAATGAGTTCCGAATGTCCCGTTTCTAATTTCTTTTTCGACCTTCAAGCGTCTGCTGGGCTTGAATGTATCGTTTCGCCTCGCTTTCATTTGTCTGGTTTCCTGACATATTTCACTTCTGGCTCCTTGTTTGTGAATGTGTTTGTTCCCTTATTTTATTCTTGTCTCTAATGTTGCTTGTTCTATATGTTATGCTCTTGTGCATATCTGTTTTTACATCACTGATTTATTTGGGCCCATTTATTTTATTTCAGGGCTTCGTGTTTCCTAATTTATTATATTTAATTGATTAACTAATCGCATGTGCAGCCTTTTTTAGTTTGTTACAGCTTACCTACACACCTCTATCATCGTGGGACATCGCAGGACATCGTGGAACGACAACGCAAGGACATCGAAGGACTTTATTAAATTTACTTTTAAGGCTGCGATACCAAGCGATTATTAACTTAGCTTCACGTTTTCTCGTTCTTTCGTTTCTTACTTCGATCACCGCTGTTTTGTGGAATGAAATACTTGATCGGCTGTGCAGTGGTCCGAAAGATCTAATCGCCTCTCTTGGTTGCTCGATCGAGGGAAAATGGTACTTCGCTGGAAGGTGTGGAGCTTCCGTTTTCTGCGGAAAGGCACACTTTCCAGCGGAAGTCGCCCTTGTCTTAGGTACTCTCTCTTTGTCAGACAACCTAAGTCGGGTCCTTCGAGCTCCCGGCGGGTTGCGTTGGAGAAATGGAGATCTCGATTCAGGGATGCACCCATCCGTTTTCTTATTGAGATCGAGTTAGCAAGGGCAGTAGGTTCGACCCCAAAGATCCGCTTTACGGTTTACCATCGCGTCGCGTCGCGTATCCCACGATTTAGCTTCATCCCTCGTTTAAACCAAATAATTACTTGGCACAACTAAACTAGAAGATCGAAGGGACTTTGTTTCCTTCCATCGGCTTAGTTTAGTTATTCAGATTGCAAAATTGCGAAAGGGAGATCGATGGAACTTGGATTCTATCTATCTCCCTTTGGGTCTCCACTTGCAGCAACCTCCACGTGGGGAACCCTGGATAATATTATTTAACGTTTAATTAATAATCGTATCACTCTTAGCTGGGTAATGCAATTGTTAATTAAAAACTAAATAATATTAGCAAATTGGCTGCGATCTGCCTTGCATAGGTCATCCTAAATATAGAGCTTCTTCACTAGGTTAGTTTTGATTCTCATTGATTCATCAAAGATTCTAGAGTATTGTCACACACAACGTATACGAGTAAATCTTTCACCCAATGTTATTTTTCGGCTCATTTTTATGGGGTCTTGAAACTCCATTACCATTTTCGTGTCATTCACAACGTTACCAATAGATTCAAAAATGAATTGTAATCACTTGCATAGTCAACTCACATGTATTTACGCACACACTACAGCTGTCTGCCCATCAATACTAATTCAGTGAATAGTTTCCCAACTGACCGCCATTCATGAAATGAGGACGCCAAAATCACCTCCGAATTTTCAGATCGGTATGGCAGTCAGATTGGACCACGAAAGTCAGTAAGGTGAATGGTCGACTCGTATACCTCATCTATGGTACGACTATCAGAAGATCGCTCACATTTTATCAATGTAAATGAAGCGGCCTTTCCGCCAGAGTTAAATATGAAATTTTGTAATTTCTGTGAAAATAGAACTTTCATTAGATGTACAGTAGTACTTGAAATTTTTATGTTTTGACTGTTTTTACGAAAAGTACCATCAAGATTAAATTTAATAGGTTGAATTCAATTTAAAAAAAAAATATTCTAAGATCAGACAAAAATATAATGCCACATTCAGCGTACGATTAAAGTATGATGAAAAAAGCAAAAAAGGGAGTTGTTTTAGCACAGTTCAAACCTGCAGGGCAAAGAAGCTTGAATTTGCAAGCAACCATCTCACTAATCACACCGCGCTGGTTACTGGTGAATGTAGTCCCATTTCTGAAGATAAATACCTGTAATAACTTTAATAATATTTCAAAGTAAAACCTAACCCAAAACCGGGTACCATTCCAGCCTTTCCTTGTTGGAACCGAGTTTTCAATTTGTCTTAGCGAAAATCGCAGCTGGTTAAGCTGCTTACTTGTTTTCAATTACCAAACATTTATTTCTCAATTAACCCTTTGCAAGTGAAACCATTTTGGTTAAAAAAATTAAATTTTTCTTTTCTACAGAAAGTGGAGAAAAAGTTTATTTAATTTTGTTTACATAAAATTTAATTCTTCCTAAGATTCATACGTGTTAAGAAGCTGATGCTTCTAATGACGAGGTCCGGAAAGAGGTACAGGAGTTTCCAGGGAAAATTATTGCGGGCGTCTGGTTTTCCTTTCGTCTGCCTTCTACGCCGACCTTTTATTACAAAAATAAAAATGTGCAAAAACAAACAGAAAACTAAAAGGAAATTATAATGGAACAAAGAAATCCGTGTTTGGTCGTTGCCTGCCTAGTCTGGGCCGGTCGCCGAACTCGCTGGGTTGAGTTCGGCCAGGATTCCTATAATCAGAAAAACACGGCTATGTGTTAGACACACGTAAACACGTTATATGTATCTATGCCGCGCTTGGGTCCTCACGCTCCTGGCTTCGTGATTCGAACGTACAGGAACGGAGAATTTCGCTCGTTCGCAATATACGAACTCGCTAGTGGTCTGTATTTTTAATTTTGGCGAGGATAATGAATTAATTTCTTATCTACGCCGTTTGCAGTCGATTACCTTGTGGACGGAATTGCAAGTGGCGGTTGTAAAGCCCCAAATGCACTTTTCCCGTGGGTCTGTCCACTGAGTCTATGCGTCGAAACGCAGTGCAGCAAACAGCAACAGCCCAACTGTCGAACTGCGGCTGCACTTGGCTGCTTTAACAGACGACTTATTGGTCAGGTATCGCACTACGAAGCCCGACTGCACGTGGTTCACTGCACGTTGCACATCTACTCGTTGCACTTAGCAGTATTTGAACCACGTGGGGGCTTGACTCACGACTCCGTTACTCCTCCGCGCAGGTGCTCCTCTAAACGTTACACTGGCGGGATCTGTAGGAGTAAGGACTCGAAGACCGAAAAAGTCAGGCGTCCTTAGTGGACGCCGACCTGGCTACAGTGGACCCACCTGGATGGTTCACCACGTACGTGCTTCCCTTGGATGTCTCCTCAGCCTGGCGGTAATCACAAGATAATTGAAGCGTAATTTTGCCAATTTTCTTATGTCTCAATCATTTATACGATCGAGACGACCGTTCAATTCTGTACGGAGGGATCGAACACCTTACTGGTGTATGTTCTCGATCACTCCACAGGATATCGAACACCTTACTGGTGTATTTTCTCGATCTCCTGTCGCAGGACTGATTTCGTGGAATCTCGATTTGAGAAATCCCATACAAGATTCCGGGGCGTACGTGACCGAATCTAAACCGATCCGTTTGTCAAGGAAAAGGCGGATTATTTCCACACTTTTCTCGAGTTTTATCGAATTCTCAGCTGTGCGAGGTTTATCAGTGGACCCGCACCAGACTGAACATCTACTCTTTACACCCTTTAACTATAGGCAGATTCGTTCTGAATGTTAAGCAATTAGTACTTTCCTTTTGTAAATCTTTCCGTTCGAGTGCAATCGGGAGCCGATCTGCTCTAGTTGGAAGTCTACGTAGGACTGCGCGGATTGACAGTCGTTACGCGGCGCTGTCTAAATTTCGGCAGTCTTTCTCCGTCTAATTCTTAGCGCACTACTACCTCACGGTACTGACGTCATTAACACCGTTAGCACACTCGTATCGAAGGTAATGAGCCGTTACCGATGCCAGAAAAACTAGTAATACACACGTTTTCCTATCACAGCTTGCTGTACAAATCCTATTGGAAATAATCTCCCGATTATTGTACGCTAACAGGATTAACGGTAATCGCGGCCGAGGACAATCGCTCGGCATTATGCAATCTTTAAACAATATGAAACATTTAAAAGATTGTTTATAAATAACGCCTATCTATCGGAACAACTGTAAAACAAGAGGTTTAATCATTATTATCCATAGGCTGATTATAGTCAAAGTCTAACCGAACTTTGAAATGAGAACACAAAACTTAAATGTAAAGTTTCATTTAAATTCATTCAGCTATTTATACTCAATCGTATTAATGATATCCCTAACCCTAAAATCCCTAACCTATGACTAAAAACCAGTCTGGCCAGATCGGGCATAATTGAGTGCATCGAAATCGACAATAGTGACGACGAACTTCCTTAACGTCTAACGGAGGGGTGGGCATAGTAGGCATATACTACCGCACGAGCCACCTATACGTGAGCTCGGTACTTCGCATAATTTCGGGAAAACGATAAAGAACGCTAGTGTGAGCCTTTCCTTCTTGCTCCTGTAAAAGAGAAACAGCTGAAATACGACCTTGAGATAAGCGACATACGATTCCAAGCCTCGACTGTCCCAGCATTTTTACTTTTCGACCTATGCAAGATATAAGTACCGACGAGGTATACGGGTAGACCTATCACCTCATGTATTTTTTCGACCCGATTCTCTGGGGCTCTAGAGCCCCATTACCGTTTCCATGTCACTTGCAACGTTACCAACAGATTTAGAAATGAACACAAGAGGAAGTGAGACAGAAAATGAAATTTCAGAAATTTTATTATTTTTTAACGAAATGAAAGCTGTACGGTCCATAATTGGACATTAATCGATTAATTTCATTGGAGTAATCAATCGATTAAGGTTATTTAAAAATTTCAAGATTATTAAAATACCTAAGGATGTATCTCATTGATACGTACACCGCAAATCCTCTATTTTTTATTTTAAATTGTAATACATCATTTATTTAAAAAATAATCCGGCAAAAACGTATTTACGACCCGAAATCAATGTTATTAGACCGTGCATCGGGGGCCTCAGGAACTCCTCATTCCACTTTCGCACACTATACCTAATTGCGTGTACGTGAGCTCGGACGAGTTTCGGAAGAGCCGAAAGGAACAGGCTGATACTCGCTTTCCTTCTCGTTCTTGCATCGCTGACGTCGCTTACATTTCTCGAAAGCAGGCATGGCATCGCTAATCGCCACACGGTCGAATCGTCAGTAAACGACAAAAGCCATCGTGACTGACAGACCCTACATTTCTCGAAATCGGACCTGGTCGCTTTTTCAACATTTATTGACTTTCCATACGAAGCGACCATGCGTTATACATATACATATACATGTTATACATGCTAGGAACTATAAAGTTGTATAGCTTTCGTGGTATACCTACTTTCTAATAACATGGGAAAGTTTTTAAATATAAAAAAATGTAAGAACATTGTAGAATTTTTGCAATAGAGAATTATTGAAGGAAAATGAACTGATTATATACATATGTATACAGGGTGTTCGGCCACCCCTGGGAAAAATTTTAATGGGGGATTTTAGAGGCCAAAATAAGACGAAAATCAAAGATACCAATTTTTTGATGAAGGCTTTGTTAAACAGTTATTAACGTTTAAAGTTCCGACCGTACTGAATTTTTTTCTCGAATATGAGCAAGATTTCGAGGGTATGTTTATTCACCAAAAATTATTGTAATTGACCCCCGCAACCGAAAATAATTTTGCTAGAATGATTTGAAATTTTTTTTTGCCGAAAAATGTTAGCACCTACCCCCTTGTCGATTTTTCTTAAAAATTCATTTTTCATTTTTAGTAATTTTGTTTGACACCCTACAGAAAAGTTGTCTAATACTGTTTTATAGGTACCCATGAGCTCTACTTCAGAAAAAAGTTTCATTGAAATATATTCACAATTGTAGGAGTTATGACTGTTTGAAAATTGGTCCATTTTTATGGGGTTTTCCTCATTTTGCGAGGTCAGGGACCAACTTTTTGAATATTTCTGCGATTTGTACATATTCTCCACAAAAATACGCGTAGTCTGCTTTTTTAAAAATTAAAATCGTCCAATCCGTTCAGAAGTTATGACGTTTTAAAATATTCGCATGAAAATTCGGGCAGACATTTCTGGCCAGAAATTAGATTTTCGGTAAGGAATTTTTTTCTCGAAACTGAGTAGGATTTCGGGGGTATGTCTATTGATCAAAAATGCTTGCAATTGATCTCTGCAACTAAAAATAATTTTTCCAAGACGATTCGAAAGTCTTTTTTTTCACCCAAAACTTTCAGCACTTACTCGAATTTTTTTCTCGAAAGTGGGTTGGATTTCGGAAGTATGTATATTCACCAAAAATGATTGTAATTGACCCCCGCAACCGAAAATAATTTTTCCAGAACGATTTAAAGTTTTTTTTTCATTATGGTATTTTGCTTATATGCGTGTTAGGGGGAGGAGGTTTGAAAATACCTCGCCTAACGGGGTCCGGATCTCGAGGGAAGGAACAGACGGAAAATAAGCGGTACAAGAAAGTATAATTTTCGCTTAACTGAAGAATCGGCTAAGCCTTATGTTTTATCTCTTTTTTTTTGTCTCTTATATGTGAGTTCAGGCCGTACGCTGCGGCTGCCAGACGTTGTATTGGTCCTGCTTCTGTGATGCCCTGTAACAGAAAGAGATACGACTAGGCGTTAAATACCTATCGACGTGAGTCACGTCGTCTGTCTTCCTCTTTTCCGTACGCTCCTGGTTTGTGCTTGTCGCGCCTAGGAGCGGGAATCTCTGCCGCCGCGATACGCAGCTAAGCTAGGGGACTGTATGTGTGTGAGCGTTCTCTTTAAATCGGGAATCGCTCGCTTTCTTTCAATTATGGAATTTCGTCTCGGTTTTCTGTTCGACTGCAACACTTGATTGTCGCAGGAGGGGGTGCCAAGAGGGAGGTTGTAAGGCTCCAACCGTATGCGTGTGTACGGAACACGATGTGGTGCAGTCTTTCAATGGCGTATAGGACGACTTACTATTGAGACTGTCACCACGACGCCTTTTGAGTCGCGTTCTACGCGCAGTGACCGTACAAGACTGGCGATCAAAGAACAACGCTCTGGCATTCGCCGGAAGCTGGGCTTAGAGTAACTCGTCCCACGCTCCGACTAGAAGGCGGCAAGTCGACCCAGGGTATGTGTGCCAATAAGGCCCCTTTAGGTGGGTGTAAAGCCGTTCGATTAAATCAAGGGAGGATCGAGTCTTAACCTCGATACCTCTCGCACGACCGCTGTTTGCAGCAATACGCGGAAAATTCGGGAACTCGATGATACCAAAGAGTTTCCCGCAGTCTTTAACCGGGTCGTACTCATGACCGAATCGATTAACTGGTTTGATTCGACAACCGGAATTACACGCAGTTTACTGGGGGCAGTTTGCTTACGCAAGCTAATCCCGTAAAGCTGCGGCTATACGTCGGTTGTCCGCGTTGTGAAAGTTCGAATAACTTGAACTTTCAACGTTGCGTGGGAGTCAATCGCTAGAATCTTAGAATTCTTTTTATGTTTTTCTTTAATTTTCGCCGAAGGCTCGAAAGACTTGAAGCTGTTCGGGTTTTATGGGAACAGGGTGTTTGCCGAATGGTCGAGTAACTCGAGTGGTTCGGACAGTACCTGATCGTTTTAATCGACGAATGCTCGAAGGACTCAAAGCATTCGGAAATCTAATGACGTTTTGCGAAGCATGATCGATTATAGATCCGCGCTTGGCAGGCTCTCGTTAGCAAGTAACGGGCGAGCACGAGCAGCCGAAAATTACGCGTGAGAGGGGGAATCCTCCGACGCGCGGCGCTGTCGCCGTGTCTCTCGTCCGTCTTTGTCTAATTTGTAATTGTCGTACCTTCTCTATGGTCGAGCGTTTAACCGAAAAGTTCGAAATCGAAGGTTACTGTAATGCTCGCGTGACTTACAGAAAAACTCAAGGAGCGAGAGTTTTTCTGCTGCCTTATGTTTCGAACCGCGGACGCGTCGACCTAGAATATTCTGGTCGGTCGCGTGTATTGAAAACAAAGCGGATTAACGGCTAATTACGGGTTTAAATAAATCGAATTAACTCGATCTTTAATCAATGCGCCTACATAGGTCGGAAAGTAAAATATGCCTGGGCAGTCGAGATTCGATATCACATGCCGGTGATGCGAAGTCGAATTTCAACTGTGTTGAGAGCAAGAAGGGTAGACTTACATTCGCCGCCTTTCTCGAATCCCCGAAACTATACGAAACGCCAGAACTCATATACAAGGTGGTTGTGCATTGTGTGTGTAAGTGGAGGGGCAGTTTCCTTTGGCCACAGGCTTGCCATCTGATAATACTGCACTGTCAACTCACATATATTTACGCACACACTACAGCTGTCTGCCCATCAATACTAATTCAATGAATAGTTTCTCAACTGACCACCATCCATGAGAAGAGGCCGCTAAAATCACCTTTGAATTTTCAGGTCGGTATGGCAGTCAGATTCGGCCGCGAAAGTCCATAAGGTGATTGGTCTACTCGTATACTTCGTCTGTGATATAAGGAAGGCACCATAATGAAAAAAAAATTTCGAAAATTTTTTTTAGCGAAAATACACGTTTTAAAACGCCCTGATCATATTGTGACTATCAACAAAAAAAAAATTTTTTTTGCTTCTGTGCTATTAACACGATTGCGTCTAAACGGCTGAATGAATTTCAATGAAACTTTACATTCATATTTTATGTTCTCGTTTCAAGGTCTGATTAGATTTTGAGCGTAATCAGTTTTTGGATCATGACGATTATACGTCTTGTAGTTTTATAATTATTTTGATACATATACATTATTTGTACAAAATTTTTAAAACGATTTATATAAATCTTAAGAAGGATTAAGATCAAATAAACTTTTCTCCTATTTTTTCTAGAAAGGAAAAATTAAACGAAATCATACTGTTAAAAAGCTGATGCTTTTAACGACGAGGTCCGGATAGAGGGATCGGATTTATTATTGTGGGAAGTGAATTCAGACACTTATGATTTTCTTTCAAACAACAAAACGTTTATTTCTAATAATTAAAAAAAACAATGAAGAAATTCTCCGAAAATCATAAGTTAGTAGAAAAGTTGGAAATTAATTTCGGAGGTTCAGCTCCTGCCTGGGCCCGGTCGACGAACTTGCCTCTGGTTGAGGTAGGCCAAGATTCCTATGAACAGAAAAACACGGCTATGTGTTAGACACGTAAATACGTTACACGTATATTCGCCGCGCTTGTGTCCTCACGCTCCTGGCTCGTTATTCGAATTTACAGGAGCGGAGAATTTCGCTCGTTCGTAACTTACGAACGCGCTAGTGGACTGTATTTTATTTATTGGCGTGAAAGGAATTAAACTTCTTTTCTTTGCCGATTAGGTCGATTGCTCAATGGACGGGGATGCACGTGGAGGTTGTAAGTCTCCAAATGCACTGATCCCGCGAGTATGCTCACTGAGTCTGTGCGTCGAGTCGCACTGCAATGCAACGGCACGACCGTCGATCTGCGGCTTCTCTAGACGTTCCAACAGAGGACTTGTTGGTCGAGAGTTACACTGCGAAGCCCGACAGCACGTTGTTCACTGCACGAATGCACCACTCGATGTGATTCGAAGCAGTATTTTGAACTACGTGGGGGCCTGACCCACGACTCCGTTACCTCTCCGCACTGGTGCTCCTCTAAACGTTACACCGGCGGGGTCTGTAGAGATAAGGAGGCGAAGACCGAATGTCACACGTCCAAGGTGGACGTTGACCTGACTCCAGTGAGCCCACCTGGAGGTTCACCACGTAGGTTCTTCCCTTCGGTGTCTCCTAAGCCGTATAGCAATCCCAAAGAAGTTTGAACGGTATTCGTCCACTTCTTTGTGTCTCAAACGTTTATACGCTCGAAACGACCTTGTAGTTACCAGGGAGGTCGAGCACCTTATCGGTGTATTCTCGATTCCTCCAAGTTGAACAATTAATCGGAAGCTTGTCTGGGAATTTCCCGAGCGAAACTTCGAGATGCCTTTGCACGAATCGGAACCCGATTCGTTTAGCAAGCAAAAAGTGAAATAATTCTCACTCTTTTATCCGAGCTTTTGAATTCTCAGCTGTGCGAGGTCAATTCGAGGACCCGCACCAGACTGAACATCTGCTCGTAACACCTTTTATTTTTGGAAAAAGCAATCCAATAACTTAAGAATTTATTTCTCAAGTCGTGTTCGAATTCTGGTCAGACGCGATCGGGAGCCGAAGTGTCTCTCGCAGAAGTCGTTGGACTGTGTCGATTGACAGCCGAAGAACGTCGCCGCGTTGCTCCAATTAGCCGTTCCGCGGCGCTGTCCAAATTTCGGCAGTCGATCTTTGTCTAATTCTCTACGCGCTACTCTCACACGGTACTGACGTCATCAACACCGTTAGCACACTCGAATCGAAGGTAATGAGCCGTTACCGATGGCAGAAAAACTAGTAATACACGCGTTTTTCTATCACTGTTTGCTGTACAAATCCTATTAGAGATAATCTCCTTCGAATTGTACGTTAACAGGATTAACGGTAATCGCGGCCGAGGACAATCGCTCGGCATTATGCAAATCTTTAAACACATACTGTTAAAATAGGTGCTAGTCGGTCGTTGGGGGTTTTCTCCCGTGACCTGATCTCTCACCCTTTAACGTGGAGTCCGAATTTCGAGGGATTGGAATTGTGTGGGAAAGTGAGTTGTACACTGAATATTTCCTTCACCTAGTCCAATTCGGACTAGGTCGTTTATTTAAAAATAAAATTAAACTTAAAGACAAAACAAATGAAGGAAATGTGAAAGAAAAATTGAAATTAAATTAGAATCTTTGGTATGTTAAAAGTGCAAGAAAAAACCCCGAGTTGATGGCTTGGGGAAAAAACCTGCGTCGCCGTCGGCCCCTACGGTTCTCGTCTCGGTCTTCTGCAACCAAAAGAAATACCGAAATCCGGCGGTTAATACCTGACAACGCTCGTTGCATTGTCTAACTCGCTCTAATCCACACGCTCCTTACTCCGTTTACGGTAAATAGGAGCGGGATTCTTACAGAGCGATACACAACTGTGTTAGTGGACTGTATTAAGGAACGTTTCTCGTATGATTGAGAAACGTTCGATTGCAGTATGGGAAGGCGAGATTCTAATCTCGATTTTCCCTTGAGTGCAGAGTTTGATTATTACTGGAGTGAACAACAGACGGAGGTTGTAAGGCTCCGAATATTGTCTGCTCCGCGACTTTTCACCGTCCCCTGGTCAGTACGAGACCGGTGTGGTGCAGTCCCTTAACTGCGCAGAAGCGACTGACTATTAAGGTGCTTACACCACGGTGCCCTTTGAGCGTCGCTCTACGTCGAGTGTCCGTACACACTGACGATCAGGAAACCACGCTCGAGCAGGTCGAACACCAGCTGGGATTTTACCCAGGGAATGTGCCAATAAGGTCCCTTCGGGGGTGTTATCCCAAGCTCTGATTCGACCCTGGAGGACGGTGATTCCACCCAGGGTATATGCCAGAAGGCCCCTATGTGGGTGTAATCCCGCCTCCAGGTCGGGGAACGCTGATTTCATCCAGGGTATACGCCAGAAGGCCCCTATTGGATGATTTTAGCACCGTGTAATAGTCAAGAGAGGATCGAGAAATTTTCTCGAAACCTCCTACACGACCACTTACTAAAGCGGTACGTGTTTACCCCGCACCGATGGCTGTAACCAATCACTATAAAAGTGTAAGCTCGGTATTTTTCAGCCACCGGTTGCTATTTAAATCTTTGGAAAGATAATCAATCTGATTTTAATCCTTTCCACTTTTACACGACCGCTGACTGTGGCGGTACGTGTTTATTTACTACCGATGGCTGTAACCAATCACTATAAGAGTGTAATCTTGGTAACTTTCAGCCATCGGTTTCTTTGTAATTTAGTGGAAAGAAAATCAGTTCGATTTTATTACTTCCCAAAATGGTTCATTCGACGCGGTGACCGATTTCTGCACGTGAACGTATGGCCGGAATATTTCGACTCAAGGCAGGATTATTTCTAATCCGCTGCAGTCTCAATTCCGTGCAACTTCGTCCACGTGATTTTACGACAAGTTAGACAAAACTAACCTGTCGAGAATCGGTCTTCGTCTTCAGACGAGGTCGGCGTTTGAGGTCCGCTCTCTTCGAGAACCAAATAGCGAGTGTGTGAAGAGACAGACATTCCTAATCGCGGCCACGAGAGGGAAAATTGTCGTCTCGCGGCGCTGTCTGATTTTCGTTGTCTATCTCTTATTAATATCGTATCCTCTCTTCGTTCTCTTGGAGCCGTTACTGGGCCGATCGCGAGACTATTATCGAAAGTAAATTCGGAGTTTTTCTATGCGGTATTGTTCCTGGAACGTATTACGCCTCAGAGAAGCCTCTGGAATGTCGCGTAAACAAGGAACAACACTGTACAAGAAATGGCCCGTTTTTCTATCGATCACGCGATGGTTTAACCGACGTTTTTCGATTGTCGAATTAACGCGATATTTAAACATACCGCCCCCCTTGCACGGTCCGTGCAATAAACAATAGGAGCGGTAATTCGCGGTCTCTTTGCGATTAATAAACCGAGAGAGGAAATTTTCTTCACTTAATTAGTACAAAATTAAGTTACTTACTTCGGTGTTGGATCGCCAATCTGCTGGCCCTGCAGGATTTGCAGGGAGGCGAGGACGGCCTGGGCCACCACGTTTGGGTTGGCCGCACTCCCGTACAGCTGCGACTGCGGTCGCGGCTGCGGCTGGGTCCTTGCCCTGGAAGCTCTGGCCTCCGCAGCTGCCCTCCGTCGCTGCTCGTTGCGGCGGCGGGTGTGTGCGCTGCCTTAGGCCCCCGACCACTTCATCGCCGCCTTCGTAAGCGGCGGTGCTGGCGGCGCGTGTTGTGGCTCGGTGTCTTGCATGGTCGGCTTTGAGCTTCTCGATGGCCAGAAGTTGCAGCTGAGCATGCGTCCGTTTTGCGCCCACTTCATGTGGAAGCTCCCTCCTGGAGCTGGACACTAGTACCGTCTGGTTGTCCACGGCACCTCAGGCGGTATATAAAAAACCTCCGGCCCTAATCTGACCTCGTAGGGTGGTAGGGATTGGGCTGCCGTGGAGGCTTCTGGAGGCTGTTCAGCAGGGGCGGTGGAGGTGGATGCCGGCGGCGTTGCGGACGGCGCCTCTTTTTCCGCCGTCTTCTTCACGGCCTCCTTCGACCTCGGAGAGAATACCTCCCCGAGCTGGAGGAGTCGCCTGAATTGGGCCTCCATGACTCGGTCCAACCCGGTTGCATGTACGACCGTTTCTGTACTATCGTCGCTTGACATTATCGCCTGGTGATTGATTAGGAACTGAAACGATTCGGCCTGCTGATCCTGCTTTTAAAGCTCAGGATCTCGCGAGTTTCACGAATCGCTCCCTTCCTTAATCTTTGACGGGATGGTAGGGTATGGTTCCCCTCTGTCCGTATTATCACCAGAGACATGCGGAATGTGGATCAACACCGTTTTTATGTCCAACGGTCGTTCTCACTTCCTTCTGTCTTTGTCAGCGGAATTCGGGATTTCGTATGTCCCGATAGCGTCGTCGTTTGTTGTCGTTACCAACTCTTCCTCGAGCAATTTACACAGACGTGTGGTGGGTCATGTGCAAGTAAACTTGGCCGTGTATAGTTTTAACTACATGTACGTGCCTGTATTTGCCCGGGAATTTTACCTCGATTCTTCCCATTTTCAGATTTGGCCCTGGAGGACAGCGATACCACCCAGGGTATACGCCAGAAGGCCCCTATGTGGGTGTAATTCCGCCTCCAGGTCGGGGGTAGAAGAGGATTTTGGATCATCCTCCACCTTTGTTTCGCACAGAGGTCGAGGGAATCTCCTTTGTTTCTCCGTGCTTCGTAAGCGCTTTAAACAGCGATTTGAGAACGGTACAATTTTTCCCGGGTTTCGCCCGCTGTAATTATCGGTTGGAAATTACCCATCCGAAGAAACAGACTTTTGGGCGTTGGTATCCTCGTGTATTATTCGACGGAATCTCAATCGAATAATTTGGGCGTATAGAACCGCGTCGATCAAAATTTCAATATTTCGATCGATAAGCGGTTCGCGACGCACTGCTTGTACCGAACTCGTACTCGAACTCTAGCCAATAGCACTGGCCTCGGTACGGCTATACTGAATATTGTACAGCATTACGACGAGGCGTGTGTTAAACATAATGCAAAGAGCAAAAAAAGTCCCTTTTTCTTGAGTCAATATAAAGTTAACACCCCTGCTGTTATGTACATAGTTATAACTATTGTAACAATTTCTGGTTATGTTGGCATCACTGTTTACTAATATGATCTTAGGAAATCACCGTGTCTTGTTTCCATGGCAAAACAACAGAAGGAGATCCTATTTGTATAATCTCGAAATGGGTAAACAAACAACTCTTGAAGAGCATCAAATAATAATCGAAATGCATATAAATAGACAGTCCTTAAGAGAAATTGCTAAAGTTGTGCAAAGAAGCCATGTGGCTGTGAAAAAGATCATTGACAAATATAATAATCTCGGACTATTAAGTAATATTGATCATAAACGGCGACCGAAAAAACTCAATGAGAGTGATGTGAGGCAAATTTGCAAAGAAGTAAAAGAAAATCCTTTTCCCAGTTCTGTAAACATAGCATAAGAACTGAGTAATCTAAAGAAAGAAACGGTTAGTGCAAGTACAATCCGTGGAACACTGAATAGAGCAGGGTTATTTGGAAGAGTTCCGAGGAAGAAACGGTTACAATATGCTAAAGACCACCTCAAATATAATGCAACTTTCTGGAATGATGTTCTCTTCACTGATGAGAGTAAATTCGAAATTGATCAAGACAGAAAACCGCCGAAAGTATGGAGAAGTAAAAATAGTGCTTTGAAGGAACAGAACTTAGTCCATACAGTCAAACATGGAGGGGGATCTGTGGTGGTCTGGGGGTGTGTGGCTGCTTCCGTGGTTGGAAATCTCGTGTTCATTGAAGATACAACGAAAAAGGAGAATTACGTTGAAATATTGCGGAGAAACTTAGAGCCTTCCGTTGCGAAATTGAATTTATCAAGAACAGGGACATTTTAAAGTGACAACGATCCGAAGCATACATCACGCATAGCAAAGGAATGGCTTTATTACAGAACACTAAAACAATTAAAACATTCTCCGCAATCCCCAGATTTTAATAGCATAGATTTTCTATGGGATTATCTGCATTGAAAAATACGAAAAAAAGAGATGACGTTGAAAGAAACTCTCAGCAATATCATTTTAGAAGAATAGAATCAAATTTTAGCAAATTATACATCTCCATTGGTCAAATCTGTGAGCAACAGATTGACCGAATATGTAGAAAACAGCAGACGTTCAAAAAAATAATAATTTCACAAAAAAAAGTAAAAATTGTTATTAATAACTATAGATGTTAATTTTATATCGACTCAAGGAAAAGGGAAATTTTTTGTTCTTTGCATTATATGTTTGCTTATTGTCAAATTATTACTAAAAAAAATGTATGTTTTTTATAAAAGATAAACTGAGCTTTCAATATCATATACCGTTTTTCTATTATCTTTCATACCTTTTAAATGATTTCAAACAGAATTTGAAAATTTCAAGTGTTAACTTTATATGTATTGACGCAAACTATAGCTTTATAACACGTCGTTTACTAATGGGGCATAAGCGAATATTATTAATTTCTAGCGATGGTCCTCCCAATTTCGACTGGTCATTACGAAAGCAAGAAACAACTAAGCCCTCAATAACAACAATTCACGCCTGCGCAAGAAACCTTGGTTCTGTAAGCCATTGGCAGACCAGCTGCCAAACATACATTGTAGTATTTTAAAGACGACAGTGAGATCGCTTCTCGGCCTTATGGCTAAGATCAAAGTGTAGTATCTGTTCTTATCAGCTTAATATCTGATACACTCCCCATCGGGGAGTCAGAATATTAATCTGATTTTTGGAAATTGACGGAGCAGTTGGAGCTTGCTCCACCTCTGTCGCGAGTCAGCCTGGCATTGCAGTGCCGCCAGGATTGGCTCAATAAGTACACGAAAATCAGATTTTAAGTATTTTATTTATTTATTTATTGATCTTTTAACTTTTGACTTTTAACTTTTAACTTTTAACTTTCAACTTTTAAAAACTTTTATTTCTGACTTTCTATATACACTTTGACTTTTCCTTTGCTCTCTCTGCTTGCTTTTCGTTTCTGTTTTCTAAGTTTTAGGCATGGCCGAAGGATCCGGATGCGTCGCCCGAGGAAACGAGGTAATCGTTAAGTTCCCGTTCCCGGACCAATTCAACTGTCCCTACTGCCATCGAGGGACTACGGCGCTGCAAAGAGGAGCGGCGGTGTACCGGCGGCACGAGGATTTAGGTAAACACCTTAAACTTCACCATTCTGGTATTACGCGTAGGTTTGTATGCGGTGATTGCGGCTTCACCGACAACAGTGCTTATGCACTGAAGAAGGTGAAGCAGCATCACGCTGCAAGCCACGCGAATGGTGCACCGAATCCTCCTGCCGCTGGTGCACCATCGGCCGCCCCGGGCGACGCATCTGCATCCCCGGCCAGCGGACCCGCGGGGGGGACGGGCTCCCTCCGCGAGGGCGCGAGAAGCGAGGCCCCGCGATCCGCCGAAACGGATCGATCGACCACGCGAGGAGGCGAGCCGCCATGCGCGAGAAGAAACGTGCCAGCGGTGGCGGTGTCGACCTCCCGCGGTAAGTCAAAGTCCTCCGCCCCCACAACGACGACGGCGAGGACAGCGACAGGGCGGAGGACAACGGCGGCGACGGTGGCGGGAAAGAAGCCCGCCACCGCCACACTGAAGAACTTTGTTACCGTCGCCGCCAGACGCAGTGGGTCGCAGCCCGAGCCCGCAACGGCTGCACCGAGGGGGTGCAGCAGAAGGGTGACTCCGACCACCACCTTCGCGGAGGTCACCCGGGGGCCACCGGCCGCCACCACCGGGGTAACGACGACAGCCACGGCGAGGGAAACGAAGAGGACAACGCCCAAGACGCCCTCGCCGGCCGGACCGACGACAGTGGGGGGGACCACCACCACCCAGCCGCCCCCCCCCGCCGGACAACTAACCCAGACCAACTCCGGCAATCTGTCGTCGGCCGGTAGGATTGCCCCGGTGGTCGTAACATCCACGGCGGCCACGACGACGACGACGACGACGATTACGACGACCACGACGACGACCTCGGTGGTGCGGGGGTCAATACCCGCACCGGTTGTGACACCACCGCCTACCCGGGGTCCAACTCCATCGCCGAGGGGGACAGCCGGCGGCAATTCCACCTCGCCGCCGGCACTCGCGCCCAGGACGAGGGCGCGAGCCAGGAGAGCCGCCACCGAGCCCCCCCAGCAGACCCCGGGCACACCACGACGAAGCAGGAGGATTCGCGGCACTCCCCAGGCGGTGGTACCAGTCGCGGCCGGGAGAAGGACGCCGCCGACGACATCTCCGGCGGCACTAGGATGCCCCACCCCAAGGAGAGGAAGAAGCGCCCGGGCCGTGTCCCTCCCGCCCGGGAGGGGGACGAAGGGGGGCAACACCGCCGCCCCCGTATCCCCAGGGGTGGGGACGACGAGAAGAGGGAGAAGGAGGAGACTCCCGGCCATCGAGGAGTCGTCGTCGGAAGAAGATGCAACGACAGCGGCCCCGTCGTCGTCGCCGCCGAATGAAGACTGGACAGTGGCGGCCCCCAGAAGAGGAAGGAAGAGGGCCGGGCTGCAGACCCCCGTGCCGGGGGAACAGGAGGCAACGGAGGAAGGAGTAATGCCCCCCGGCAGCGCAGGAATGGTCGGTCCCTCCGTGGAGGCGGAACGGGGCCGAAATACGGACCAGGGCCCAACTAGTAATAAGGGTAACAATTATAATACGGATTTTAACAACAGGACTAAAGATTTTAGCAGTATAAAAAGGTACTGTGACAGGGCCACGAGCCCTATAAATTTTAATAGCAATTTTATTTCGGACGACCAGCAAGGGATGGTAAACCGTAATATAACCGACGCGAGCCGGGGCAGTCCGACTAATGCCCCCGGGTCAAACCGGGGCTCTGTTTGTAGAAGGACTGCGGCCCCGAGTGGTGCAACCCCTGCGGTCAGTAGAGGGAACGCCGCCGTGGACCGGAGGCAGACGGCGACGAGGGGGAGAGGGAGTGGTGCCGACCCAGGAACGTGCGCACGGAGTGACCCGACGGTGACCGGAGGTAAGCGGACGCAGCGGACGTGTGGGGGGCTCAGACATGGGCCGGAGCGGAATCCCGATGCAATCGTGGAGCGTCCAGGGAGAGGGCGCGGACCCACCCGGAGCGAGCGGACGCCAATTGCTGCCCCCCGCCGACGCGGCGGCGCCGAGGAAGCGTCCGAAAGGGCGCGAATCGTCGCGGCTGCGGAGGCGGTGGGGACAGCGGAGGGCTTAGAGGCCCTTGCCGCCCTTGTGGCGGACTTCTTTGGTTCGAGGCGTTCCGCTCGTGGAAGGGGGGGTGCCGCAAGGGCCACTGGGGGGGGAGGAGGAAGGCCGGATGCGGCGGAGAGTTTGAGGGTGCGTCCCCGGGGGGATGCCAGTTGCAACGGAGCGACCGGGGCTCCTTCCACACGGACGGAACACGTCCGGGAAGCCACGCGAATACAGCGTCTGTTCCGAACGAACCGCAAGCGGGCAGTGCAGGAGGTGCTAGCCGAGCAATCTCCGCACTGCCAAGTGCCCAAGGACATTGTCCAAGGGCACTTTAGTTCTATATATGCGGCTCGGGACCGTTCGGAACACTTCCCGGCGCTCCACCACGACCAGCCGGATGAAGGAACCAATGAGGCACTGGAGAGGCCCTTCGGGTCGGCCGAGGTGTTCAACCGCCTCCGGAGGATGAAAAAATCATCCCCCGGACCGGATGGAATCACCTACGCCGACCTGAGGGGGGCCGATCCGGGAGCCGAGGTCCTGACGGCGGCATACAATGCGTGCCGTCGGGTGGAGTTGATTCCCTCCCTGTGGAAGGAGTCAAATACCATCTTGATTTACAAGAAAGGTGAGAGGGATGACCTCAGCAACTGGCGTCCCATCGCCATGGGTGACGTAATCCCCAGGCTCTTCGCGGCCGTGATGGCCGACCGCCTTACCCGCTGGGCCGTCCAAAATCGACGGCTCTCCCCGGCACAAAAGGGCTTTCTGCCGTACGAGGGGTGCCTTGAGCACAACTTCGTGCTGCGGGAGGCCCTTATCGACGCGAAGCGACGGCGGAGGGAGTTGGTGGTTGCGTGGCTGGACCTTTCCAATGCTTTTGGTTCGGTCCCCCACGCCGCCATCTTAAACGCGCTGGCCGGTGCCGGTGCCCCCCACGCGATCGTCAACCTCGTCCGGTGTCTATACACCGATTGCACGACGAGGGTCCGTACTGCCGAAGGATTCACTGATAGGATCCCCATGCAGTCGGGAGTAAGACAGGGCTGCCCCTTGAGCCCTATACTCTTTAACCTGGCAATCGAACCCGTGGTTCGACAAGCCGCGGAGTCGAGGGCCGGGTACGAGATGGCGGGCTTTAAGGTAGCAGCCCTAGCTTACGCGGATGATATCGCATTGATCGCGACGTCCCCCGAGGGCATGAGAGGGCTACTGGGTGCAGCAGAGGCCACGGCGCGGAGTCTGGGCCTCGCGTTCAATCCGGGGAAGTGCGCGACGCTGCACGTCCTTGGAAGCGGCGCGGTGGCCCGGACCGAGTTTGGCCTCAACGAGGGACCCGTTCCAGCGCTCGGAGACGGAGACGCCTATGAGCACCTGGGCATTCCCACCGGGGTTCGGATCGACCAGACGCCCTACTCCACGATCCGGGATGTGCTGAGGGACCTGGGGGCGGTGGATCGCTCCCTGCTAGCTCCGTGGCAGAAGGTGGAAACCTTAAGATCGGTTATAATTCCACGGGTGGATTTCCTGCTACGGGGCGCCAGCGTGAGGAAGTCGGCACTGGCGGAGGTAGACAAGGCTGTTAGGCGCGTGGTCAAGGGATGGCTCAATTTGCCACAGCGGGCCAGTGCGGAGGTGGTTTACATCCCCCCTTCGTGGGGAGGATGCGGACTCCTCCCACTGGCTGACCTGGCTGATGTGACGACCGTGGCCCATGCGTTCAGGCTTCTGAACGCACGGGACCCGGTCGTTGCATCACTGGCAAGGGCATCCCTTGATACAGCGGCGCGGGACAAGCTGCGTCGGCCTCCGACAGAGGGGGACCTCGCGGAGTACCTGTCGGGTCGTTTGACCGGGGACTTCGCGTGGCCAACCAGCGGATGTGCCTCATTCTGGTCGCGGGTGCGGTCCGCCGCGCTCAGGTCTGCGGCGCGTTTCGGTTTTCGGTGGAAGTGGGACGATGGTCGGGCCGAGCTCTCGGTGGAGATCGCCTCGCGGGGCGAACCGGTCGTGGTGTCACCAGGAGCGAAGGCGGAGATAATCCGCCGGATGAGGGCGGCAGTGGCTGAGCACTACAGGATGACACTGGTCCGGAAACCTGACCAGGGGAAGGTTTTCGGCGTGACCTCCCGCCATGCGGTGAGCAATCACTTCATGCGTGGGGGGTCATTTACTCGCTTCGCCGACTGGCGCTTTATCCATCGCGCGCGCCTTGATGTCCTCCCACTCAATGGAGCAATCCGTTGGGGGGAGGGCGATAAACGATGTCGGCGATGCGGGTTTAAGCTCGAGAGCCTTCCTCACGTGCTCGGGCACTGCGGCGTTCACTCGGCGGCTCGCCAGCTCCGGCACCACGGCTTGGTTCGCAGGCTTGCGAGGGCGGCCCGTCTCCCGGGCGACCTCCGGGTTGACCGACGTGTCCCGGGTGTCCCCGACGAACTGGCGGCCTTGCGTCCCGACATAGTCGTGACGCACGAGCCGTCACGGACCGTCCACCTGGTCGATGTGGCCGTGCCATTTGAAAACACCTTCATGGCCTTCGAAGACGCCAAGGCGGAGAAACTGCGAAAATACGCGCCTATAGCGTGTGCTCTCCGCCGGCGCGGCTACACCGTCCACGTGGACGCGTTCATCGTCGGGGCCCTGGGCGCCTGGCACCCGGACAACGAGTCCCTCCTGAAAACGCTGCGCGTCTCACGGTTCTACGCGAGGACCATGAGACGGCTCATGGTATCAGAGACCATAGCCTGGTCCAGGGACATTTACGTGGAACACGTCTCTGGGATCCGGCAGTACCCCGCTCCGACCGCGGCGCCCGAAGCTGACGAGAACGCGGTGGCGCCAAGAAGATGGATTAGTGTGCGAGAGGACCGTGGGGGTCGAGGGGCCGGTAACAATAGCACCAGCGGACTGCCCCGAGCTCGAGAAGACGAGTAGTGGGCGTTCCTTTTGGCCATCAGTATTATATATATTTTTCTTAAGTGCTATACTGCATATACTTAATTCTATCTCACTCGTATTCTAGTCCAAACTCGATCTCGTTCTACCTCATTCTAGTTCACTGCATGCCATTTTGTTCTACAGTTATACTTCTTTGCTCATTTATATTCCTTTTCTTTCTTTTTGCGGCCCTATACACCGTCAAATTGCTGTACTTTTCTATATTCTTGTTTCTGTTCTTGCTATTTGCTGGTATTATGATCTACTCTCCTCTTCCTTGTTGTTACTTATTTTATTATTTATTTATTTATTTATTTATTTATTTATTTAGTTGCCTGTTATTCATGTTAACATATTTATGGTCAAAATCCACATGATGACTTGACAAGGAAGGAGCCATAACGGACTACTACATACACGCATCAGTTGGACGCCCAGTGCGATAATTAAATGTGAAAGTGCTACGACGATAAGGGCGCAGGGGGACTGTCCCTGCGCCCTTTAAAATTATATTAATTTTGTCATATGACCGATATATATGTATACTCTGTACCTGATCCCCGGGGCTTCGCCCCGGGGAAACATTTATTGAAATAAAACTGCTTTTATCTGTTCTTATCAGCTTAATATCTGATACACTCCCCATCGGGGAGTCAGAATATTAATCTGATTTTTGGAAATTGACGGAGCAGTTGGAGCTTGCTCCACCTCTGTCGCGAGTCAGCCTGGCATTGCAGTGCCGCCAGGATTGGCTCAATAAGTACACGAAAATCAGATTTTAAGTATTTTATTTATTGATCTTTTAACTTTTGACTTTTAACTTTTAACTTTTAACTTTTAACTTTTAAAAACTTTTATTTCTGACTTTCTATATACACTTTGACTTCTCCTTTGCTCTCTCTGCTTGCTTTTCGTTTCTGTTTTCTAAGTTTTAGGCATGGCCGAAGGATCCGGATGCGTCGCCCGAGGAAACGAGGTAATCGTTAAGTTCCCGTTCCCCGACCAATTTATCTGTCCCTACTGCCATCGAGGGACTACGGCGCTGCGAAGGGGAGCGGCGGTGTACCAGCGGCACGAGGATTTAGGTAAACACCTTAAACTTCACCATTCGGGTATTACGCGTAGGTTTGTATGCGGTGATTGCGGCTTCACCGACAACAGTGCTTATGCACTGAAGAAGGTGAAGCAGCATCACGCTGCAAGCCACGCGAATGGTGCACCGAATCCTCCTGCCGCTGGTGCACCATCGGCCGCCCCGGGTGACGCGTCTGCATCCCCGGCCAGCGGACCCGCGGGGGGGACGGGCTCCCTCCGCGAGGGCGCGAGAAGCGAGGCCCCGCGATCCGCCGAAACGGATCGATCGACCACGCGAGGAGGCGAGCCGCCATGCGCGAGAAGAAACGTGCCAGCGGTGGCGGCGTCGACCTCCCGCGGTAAGTCAAAGTCCTCCGCCCCCACAACGACGACGGCGAGGACAACGACAGGGCGGAGGACAACGGCGGCGACGGTGGCGGGAAAGAAGCCCGCCACCGCCACACTGAAGAACTTTGTGACCGTCGCCGCCAGACGCAGCGGGTCGCAGCCCGAGCCCGCAACGGCTGCACCGAGGGGGTGCAGCAGAAGGGTGACTCCGACCACCACCTTCGCGGAGGTCACCCGGGGGCCACCGGCCGCCACCACCGGGGTAACGACGACAGCCACGGCGAGGGAAACGAAGAGGACAACGCCCAAGACGCCCTCGCCGGCCGGACCGACGACAGTGGGGGGGGCCACCACCACCCAGCCGCCCCCCCCCGCCGGACAACTAACCCAGACCAACTCCGGCAATCTGTCGTCGGCAGGTAGGATTGCCCCGGTGGTCGTAACATCCACGGCGGCCACGACGACGACGACGACGACGATCACGACGACCACGACGACGACCTCGGTGGTGCGGGGGTCAATACCCGCACCGGTCGTGACACCACCGCCTACCCGGGGTCCAACTCCATCGCCGAGGGGGACAGCCGGCGGCAATTCCACCTCGCCGCCGGCACTCGCGCCCAGGACGAGGGCGCGAGCCAGGAGAGCCGCCACCGAGCCCCCCCAGCAGACCCCGGGCACACCACGACGAAGCAGGAGGATTCGCGGCACCCCCCAGGCGGTGGTACCAGTCGCGGCCGGGAGAAGGACGCCGCCGACGACATCTCCGGCGGCATTAGGATGCCCCACCCCAAGGAGAGGAAGAAGCGCCCGGGCCGTGTCCCTCCCGCCCGGGAGGGGGACGAAGGGGGGCAACACCGCCGCCCCCGTATCCCCAGGGGTGGGGACGACGAGAAGAGGGAGAAGGAGGAGACTCCCGGCCATCGAGGAGTCGTCGTCGGAAGAAGATGCAACGACAGCGGCCCCGTCGTCGTCGCCGCCGAATGAAGACTGGACAGTGGCGGCCCCCAGAAAAGGAAGGAAGAGGGCCGGGCTGCAGACCCCCGTGCCGGGGGAACAGGAGGCAACGGAGGAAGGAGTAATGCCCCCCGGCAGCGCAGGAATGGTCGGTCCCTCCGTGGAGGCGGAACGGGGCCGAAATACGGACCAGGGCCCAAATAGTAGTAAGGGTAGCAATAATAATTTTAACAGCAGGACTAGTGATAAGAGCAGTAAGAAAAGGTACTGTGACAGGGCCACGAGCCCCATCAATTTTAATTTTATTTCGAATGACAATTTTATTCGGGACGACCAGCAAGGGATGCGAAATTATGTTACAATCGACGCGAGCCGGGGCAGTCCGACTAATGCCCCCGGGTCAAACCGGGGCTCTGTTTGTAGAAGGACCGCGGCCCCGAGTGGTGCAACCCCTGCGGTCAGTAGAGGGAACGCCGCCGTGGACCGGAGGCAGACGGCGACGAGGGGGAGAGGGAGTGGTGTCGACCCAGGAACGTGCGCACGGAGTGACCCGACGGTGACCGGAGGTAAGCGGACGCAGCGGACGTGTGGGGGGCTCAGACATGGGCCGGAGCGGAATCCCGATGCAATCGTGGAGCGTCCAGGGAGAGGGCGCGGACCCACCCGGAGCGAGCGGACGCCAATGGCTGCCCCCCGCCGACGCGGCGGCGCCGAGGAAGCGTCCGAAAGGGCGCGAATCGTCGCGGCTGCAGAGGCGGTGGAGACAGCGGAGGGCTTAGAGGCCCTTGCCGCCCTTGTGGCGGACTTCTTTGGTTCGAGGCGTTCCGCTCGTGGAAGGGGGGGTGCCGCAAGGGCCACTGGGGGGGGAGGAGGAAGGCCGGATGCGGCGGAGAGTTTGAGGGTGCGTCCCCGAGGGGATGCCAGTTGCAACGGAGCGACCGGGGCTCCTTCCACACGGACGGAACACGTCCGGGAAGCCACGCGAATACAGCGTCTGTTCCGAACGAACCGCAAGCGGGCAGTGCAGGAGGTGCTAGCCGAGCAATCTCCGCACTGCCAAGTGCCCAAGGACATTGTCCAAGGGCACTTTAGTTCTATATATGCGGCTCGGGACCGTTCGGAACACTTCCCGGCGCTCCACCACGATCAGCCGGATGAAGGAACCAATGAGGCACTGGAGAGGCCCTTCGGGTCGGCCGAGGTGTTCAACCGCCTCCGGAGGATGAAAAAATCATCCCCCGGACCGGATGGAATCACCTACGCTGACCTGAGGGGGGCCGATCCGGGAGCCGAGGTCCTGACGGCGGCATACAATGCGTGCCGTCGGGTGGAGTTGATTCCCTCCCTGTGGAAGGAGTCAAATACCATCTTGATTTACAAGAAAGGTGAGAGGGATGACCTCAGCAACTGGCGTCCCATCGCCATGGGTGACGTAATCCCCAAGCTCTTCGCGGCCGTGATGGCCGACCGCCTTACCCGCTGGGCCGTCCAAAATCGACGGCTCTCCCCGGCACAAAAGGGCTTTCTGCCGTACGAGGGGTGCCTTGAGCACAACTTCGTGTTGCGGGAGGCCCTTATCGACGCGAAGCGACGGCGGAGGGAGTTGGTGGTTGCGTGGCTGGACCTCTCCAATGCTTTTGGTTCGGTCCCCCACGCCGCCATCCTAAACGCGCTGGCCGGTGCCGGTGCCCCCCACGCGATCGTCAACCTCGTCCGGTGTCTATACACCGATTGCACGACGAGGGTCCGTACGGCCGAAGGATTCACTGATAGGATCCCCATGCAGTCGGGAGTAAGACAGGGCTGCCCCTTGAGCCCTATACTCTTTAACCTGGCAATCGAACCCGTGGTTCGACAAGCCGCGGAGTCGAGGGCCGGGTATGAGATGGCGGGCTTTAAGGTAGCAGCCCTAGCTTACGCGGATGATATCGCATTGATCGCGACGTCCCCCGAGGGCATGAGAGGGCTACTGAGAGCAGCAGAGGCCACGGCGCGGAGTCTGGGCCTCGCGTTCAATCCGGGGAAGTGCGCGACGCTGCACGTCCTTGGAAGCGGCGCGGTGGCCCGGACCGAGTTTGGCCTCAACGAGGGACTCGTTCCAGCGCTCGGAGACGGAGACGCCTATGAGCACCTGGGCATTCCCACCGGGGTTCGGATCGACCAGACGCCCTACTCCACGATCCGGGATGTGCTGAGGGACCTGGGGGCGGTGGATCGCTCCCTGCTAGCTCCGTGGCAGAAGGTGGAAACCTTAAGATCGGTTATAATTCCACGGGTGGATTTCCTGCTACGGGGCGCCAGCGTGAGGAAGTCGGCACTGGCGGAGGTAGACAAGGCTGTTAGGCGCGTGGTCAAGGGATGGCTCAATTTGCCACAGCGGGCCAGTGCGGAGGTAGTTTACATCCCCCCTTCATGGGGAGGATGCGGACTCCTCCCGCTGGCTGACCTGGCTGATGTGACGACCGTGGCCCATGCGTTCAGGCTTCTGAACGCACGGGACCCGGTCGTTGCATCACTGGCAAGGGCATCCCTTGATACAGCGGCGCGGGACAAGCTGCGTCGGCCTCCGACAGAGGGGGACCTCGCGGAGTACCTGTCGGGTCGTTTGACCGGGGACTTCGCGTGGCCAACCAGCGGATGTGCCTCATTCTGGTCGCGGGTGCGGTCCGCCGCGCTCAGGTCTGCGGCGCGTTTCGGTTTTCGGTGGAAGTGGGACGATGGTCGGGCCGAGCTCTCGGTGGAGATCGCCTCGCGGGGCGAACCGGTCGTGGTGTCACCAGGGGCGAAGGCGGAGATAATCCGCCGGATGAGGGCGGCAGTGGCTGAGCACTACAGAATGACACTGGTCCGGAAACCTGACCAGGGGAAGGTTTTCGGCGTGACCTCCCGCCATGCGGTGAGCAATCACTTCATGCGTGGGGGGTCATTTACTCGCTTCGCCGACTGGCGCTTTATCCATCGTGCGCGCCTTGATGTCCTCCCACTCAATGGAGCAATCCGTTGGGGGGAGGGCGATAAACGATGTCGGCGATGCGGGTTTAAGCTCGAGAGCCTTCCTCACGTGCTCGGGCACTGCGGCGTTCACTCGGCGGCTCGCCAGCTCCGACACCACGGCTTGGTTCGCAGGCTTGCGAGGGCGACCCGTCTTCCGGGCGACCTCCGGGTTGACCGACGTGTCCCGGGGGTCCCCGACGAACTGGCGGCCTTGCGTCCCGACATAGTCGTGACGCACGAGCCGTCACGGACCGTCCACCTGGTCGATGTGGCCGTGCCATTTGAAAACACCTTCATGGCCTTCGAAGATGCCAAGGCGGAGAAACTGCGAAAATACGCGCCTATAGCGTGTGCTCTCCGCCGGCGCGGCTACACCGTCCACGTGGGCGCGTTCATCGTCGGGGCCCTGGGCGCATGGCACCCGGACAACGAGTCCCTCCTGAAAACGCTGCGCGTCTCACGGTTCTACGCGAGGACCATGAGACGGCTCATGGTATCAGAGACCATAGCCTGGTCCAGGGACATTTACGTGGAACACGTCTCTGGGATCCGGCAGTACCCCGCTCCGACCGCGGCGCCCGAAGCTGATGAGAACGCGGTGGCGTCAAGAGGATTGACTAGCGAGCAAGAGGACCGTGGGGGACGAGGGGCCGGAAATAATAGCACCAGCGGACTGCCCCGAGTTCGAGAGGACGAGTAGTGGGCGTCCTAGCCGGCAATCTGCAGCATGCACTTCTAGAGGCGATACTCTTCTTTCTTGTGTCGCTATTTATATTCTAGTCAAGCCACCCTATACATGGCACTCGACTTGACCATATAATACCTAATCCTAGATTACTGTATGCTATTTTACTTTATTTTACTTTGCTTGATGTTATATAACAACTCCTCGTCTGTTTATAACTCCTTTCTTTCTTTCTTTTTGCGGCCCTATACACCGTCGAATTGTTATACTCCGTTATATTTTGTTTATGTTACTGTTATCTATATTTATTTATTTCTTTTAGCTATCTAGTCACGTCAACTTATACAACGTTAAAATTCGTATGAGGATCTGATAAGGAGGAAACTAAAGTGGATTACCCTACAAACATATCATATGGACGCCCAGTGCGATATTAAATGTGAAAGTACTATGACGACAAGGGCGCAGGGGGACTGTCCCTGCGCACTTTGAAATTATAATAATTAGCCACGCGACCTGTAAAAACATATGTATACTCTGTACCTGATCCCCGGGGCTTCGCCCCGGGGAAACATTTATTGAAATAAAACTGCTTTTATCTGTTCTTATCAGCTTAATATCTGATACACTCCCCATCGGGGAGTCAGAATATTAATCTGATTTTTGGAAATTGACGGAGCAGTTGGAGCTTGCTCCACCTCTGTCGCGAGTCAGCCTGGCATTGCAGTGCCGCCAGGATTGGCTCAATAAGTACACGAAAATCAGATTTTAAGTATTTTATTTATTGATCTTTTAAACTTCTGACTTTTAACTTTTAACTTTTAACTTTTAACTTTCAACTTTTAAAAACTTTTATTTCTGACTCTCTATATACACTTTGACTTTTCCTTTGCTCTCTCTCTGTTTTTCGTTTTATTTTCTAAGTTTTAGGCATGGCCGAAGGATCCGGATGCGTCGCCCGAGGAAACGAGGTAATCGTTAAGTTCCCGTTCCCCGACCAATTTATCTGTCCCTACTGCCATCGAGGGACTACGGCGCTGCGAAGGGGAGCGGCGGTGTACCAGCGGCACGAGGATTTAGGTAAACACCTTAAACTTCACCATTCGGGTATTACGCGTAGGTTTGTATGCGGTGATTGCGGCTTCACCGACAACAGTGCTTATGCACTGAAGAAGGTGAAGCAGCATCACGCTGCAAGCCACGCGAATGGTGCACCGAATCCTCCTGCCGCTGGTGCACCATCGGCCGCCCCGGGCGACGCATCTGCATCCCCGGCCAGCGGACCCGCGGGGGGGACGGGCTCCCTCCGCGAGGGCGCGAGAAGCGAGGCCCCGCGATCCGCCGAAACGGATCGATCGACCACGCGAGGAGGCGAGCCGCCATGCGCGAGAAGAAACGTGCCAGCGGTGGCGGCGTCGACCTCCCGCGGTAAGTCAAAGTCCTCCGCCCCCACAACGACGACGGCGAGGACAACGACAGGGCGGAGGACAACGGCGGCGACGGTGGCGGGAAAGAAGCCCGCCACCGCCACACTGAAGAACTTTGTTACCGTCGCCGCCAGACGCAGCGGGTCGCAGCCCGAGCCCGCAACGGCTGCACCGAGGGGGTGCAGCAGAAGGGTGACTCCGACCACCACCTTCGCGGAGGTCACCCGGGGGCCACCGGCCGCCACCACCGGGGTAACGACGACAGCCACGGCGAGGGAAACGAAGAGGACAACGCCCAAGACGCCCTCGCCGGCCGGACCGACGACAGTAGGGGGGACCACCACCACCCAGCCGCCCCCCCCCGCCGGACAACTAACCCAGACCAACTCCGGCAATCTGTCGTCGGCCGGTAGGATTGCCCCGGTGGTCGTAACATCCACGGCGGCCACGACGACGACGACGACGACGATCACGACGACGACGACGACGACCTCGGTGGTGCGGGGGTCAATACCCGCACCGGTCGTGACACCACCACCCACCCGGGGCCCAACTCCATCACCGAGGGGGACAGCCGGCGGCAATTCCACCTCGCCGCCGGCACTCGCGCCCAGGACGAGGGCGCGAGCCAGGAGAGCCGCCACCGAGCCCCCCCAGCAGACCCCGGGTACATTACGGCGCAGTAGGAGGATCCGCGGCACCCCCCAGGCGGTGGAACCAGTCGCGGCCGGGAGGAGGACGCCGCCGACGACTTCTCCGGCGGCGCTAGGATGCCCCACCCCAAGGAGAGGAAGAAGTGCCCGGGCCGTGTCCCTCCCGCCCGGGAGGGGAACGAAAGGGGGCAACACCACCGCCCCCACATCCCCAGGGGTGGGGACGACAAGAAGAGGGAGAAGGAGGAGACTCCCGGCCATCGAGGAGTCGTCGTCAGGAGAGGGCGAAGATGCGGAAGCGACAGCGGCTCCGTCGTCGTCGTCGCCGAGGGTAGACTGGACAGTGGCGGCCCCCAGAAGAGGAAGGAGGAGGGCTGGGCTGCAGACCCCCGTGCCGGGGGGCCAGGGAGCCACGGAGAGAAGAATAACGCCCCCCGGCAGCGCAGAAATGGTCGGTCCCTCCGTGGAGGCGGAACGGGGCCGAAATACGGACCAGGGCCCATCTAATATTAGTAATATTAATAGTAATGACAATAATAATAATGTTGATTTTAGTAGCAGGACTAAAGATTTTAGCAGGATTAAAAGGTACTGTGATAGGGCCACGAGCCCCATTAATTTTAACAGCAGCTATGACAATCCTAACCAAGACGACCAGCGATGGGATTTAAATTTTAACGCAATCGACGCGAGCCGGGGCAGTCCGACTAATGCCCCCGGGTCAAACCGGGGCTCTGTTTGTAGAAGGACCGCGGCCCCGAGTGGTGCAACCCCTGCGGTCAGTAGAGGGAACGCCGCCGTGGACCGGAGGCGGACGGCGACGAGGGGGAGAGGGAGTGGTGTCGATCCAGGAACGTGCACACGGAGTGACCCGATGGTGACCGGAGGTAAGCGGACGCAGCGAGCGTGTGGGGGGCTCAGACATGGGCCGGGGCGGAATCCCGAAGCAATCGTGGAGCGTCCAGGGAGAGGGCGCGGACCCACCCGGGGCGAGCGGACGCCAATGGCTGCCCCCCGCCGACGCGGCGGCGCCGAGGAAGCGTCCGAAAGGGCGCGAATCGTCGCGGCTGCGGAGGCGGTGGAGACAGCGGAGGGCTTAGAGGCCCTTGCCGCCCTTGTGGCGGACTTCTTTGGTTCGAGGCGTTCCGCTCGCGGAAGGGGGGGTGCCGCAAGAGCCACTGGGGGGGGAGGAGGAAGGCCGGATGCGGCGGAGAGTTTGGGGGTGCGTCCCCGAGGGGATGCCAGTTGCAACGGAGCGACCGGGGCTCCTTCTACACGGACGGAACACGTCCGGGAAGCCACGCGAATACAGCGTCTGTTCCGAACGAACCGCAAGCGAGCAGTGCAGGAGGTGCTGGCCGAGCAATCTCCGCACTGCCAAGTGCCCAAGGACATTGTCCAAGGGCACTTTAGTTCTATATATGCGGCTCGGGACTGTTCGGAGCACTTCCCGGCGCTCCACCACGACCAGCCGGATGAAGGCACCAATGAGGCACTGGAGAGGCCCTTCGGGTCGGCCGAGGTGTTCAACCGCCTCCGGAGGATGAAAAAATCATCCCCCGGACCGGATGGAATCACCTACGCCGACCTGAGGGGGGCCGATCCGGGAGCCGAGGTCCTGACGGCGGCATACAATGCGTGCCGTCGGATGGAGTTGATTCCCTCCCTGTGGAAGGAGTCAAATACCATCTTGATTTACAAGAAAGGTGAGAGGGATGACCTCAGCAACTGGCGTCCCATCGCCATGGGTGACGTAATCCCCAAGCTCTTCGCGGCCGTGATGGCTGACCGCCTTACCCGCTGGGCCGTCCAAAATCGACGGCTCTCCCCGGCACAGAAGGGCTTTCTGCCGTATGAGGGGTGCCTTGAGCACAACTTCGTGCTGCGGGAGGCCCTTACCGACGCGAAGCGACGGCGGAGGGAGTTGGTGGTGGCGTGGCTGGACCTTTCCAATGCTTTTGGATCGGTCCCCCACGCCGCCATCTTAAACGCACTGGCCGGTGCCGGTGCCCCCCACGCGATCGTCAACCTCGTCCGGTGTCTATACACCGATTGCACGACGAGGGTCCGTACTGCCGAAGGATTCACTGATAGGATCCCCATGCAGTCGGGAGTAAGACAGGGCTGCCCCTTGAGTCCTATACTCTTTAACCTGGCAATCGAACCCGTGGTTCGTCAAGCCGCGGAGTCGAGGGCCGGGTACGAGATGGCGGGCTTTAAGGTAGCAGCCCTGGCTTACGCGGATGATATCGCATTGATCGCGACGTCCCCCGAGGGCATGAGAGGGCTACTGGTTGCAGCAGAGGCCACGGCGCGGAGTCTGGGCCTCGCGTTCAATCCGGGGAAGTGCGCGACGCTGCACGTCCTTGGAAGCGGCGCGGTGGCCCGGACCGAGTTTGGCCTCAACGAGGGACCCGTTCCAGCGCTCGGAGACGGAGACGCCTATGAGCACCTGGGCATTCCCACCGGGGTTCGGATCGACCAGACGCCCTACTCCACGATCCGGGATGTGCTGAGGGACCTGGGAGCGGTGGACCGCTCCCTGCTAGCTCCGTGGCAGAAGGTGGAAACCCTAAGATCGGTTATAATTCCACGGGTGGATTTCCTGCTACGGGGCGCCAGCGTGAGGAAGTCGGCACTGGCGGAGGTAGACAAGGCTGTCAGGCGCGTGGTCAAGGGATGGCTCAATTTGCCACAACGGGCCAGTGCGGAGGTAGTTTACATCCCCCCGTCGTGGGGAGGATGCGGACTCCTCCCCCTGGCTGACCTGGCTGATGTGACGACCGTGGCCCATGCGTTCAGGCTTCTGAACGCACGGGACCCGGTCGTTGCATCACTGGCAAGGGCATCCCTTGATACAGCGGCGCGGGACAAGCTGCGTCGGCCTCCGACAGAGGGGGACCTCGCGGAGTACCTGTCGGGTCGTTTGACCGGGGACTTCGCGTGGCCAACCAGCGGATGTGCCTCATTCTGGTCGCGGGTGCGGTCCGCCGCGCTCAGGTCGGCGGCGCGCTTCGGTTTTCGGTGGAAGTGGGACGATGGTCGGGCCGAGCTCTCGGTGGAGATCGCCTCGCGGGGCGAACCGGTCGTGGTGTCACCAGGAGCGAAGGCGGAGATAATCCGCCGGATGAGGGCGGCAGTGGCTGAGCACTACAAAATGACACTGGTCCGGAAACCTGACCAGGGGAAGGTTTTCGGCGTGACCTCCCGCCATGCGGTGAGTAATCACTTCATGCGTGGGGGGTCATTTACTCGCTTCGCCGACTGGCGCTTTATCCATCGCGCGCGCCTTGATGTCCTCCCACTCAATGGAGCAATCCGTTGGGGGGAGGGCGATAAACGATGTCGGCGATGCGGGTTTAAGCTCGAGAGCCTTCCTCACGTGCTCGGGCACTGCGGCGTTCACTCGGCGGCTCGCCAGCTCCGGCACCACGGCTTGGTCCGCAGGCTCGCGAGGGCGACCCGTCTTCCGGGCGACCTCCGGGTTGACCGACGTGTCCCGGGTGTCCCCGACGAACTGGCGGCCTTGCGTCCCGACATAGTCGTGACGCACGAGCCGTCACGGACCGTCCACCTGGTCGATGTGGCCGTGCCATTCGAAAACACCTTCATGGCCTTCGAAGACGCCAAGGCGGAGAAATTGCGAAAATACGCGCCTATAGCGTGTGCTCTCCGCCGGCGCGGCTACACCGTCCATGTGGACGCGTTCATCGTCGGGGCCCTGGGCGCCTGGCACCCGGACAACGAGTCCCTCCTGAAAACGCTGCGCGTCTCACGGTTCTACGCGAGGACCATGAGACGGCTCATGGTATCAGAGACCATAGCCTGGTCCAGGGACATTTACGTGGAACACGTCTCTGGGATCCGGCAGTACCCCGCTCCGACCGCGGCGCCCGAAGCTGACGAGAACGCGGTGGCGTCAAGAAGATTGACTAGCGTGCAAGAGGACCGTGGGGGTCAAGGGGCCGGAAATAATAGCACCAGCGGACTGCCCCGAGCTCGAGAAGACGAGTAGTGGGCGTTCCATCTGGCCACTAGCAGCACAAAGTGTTTTATATACTACGCTCTTTTATTTTTCTTTTACCGTTCTGACCTAACTTTATCCTACCGGGATGCTAGTCCGGATTCGATCTCGTTATTCCTTATTCTAGTCCATTTTATGCTATTTCATTCTATATTTATACTTCTTTCTTTTCTCTTTTTTTTCTTTGTTCTGCTCACTGATACTTCTTTTCGTTCCTTTTGCGGCCCTATACACCGTCAAATTGCTGTACTCTTTTATATTGTTATTTCTGTTCCTTGTTGTTACTTATTTATTTATTTATTTATTTATTTATCTGTTATTTATGTGAATATATACGGTTAAAATCCATATGATGACCTGACAAGGAAGGAGCCAAAATGGACTACCACTTGCACATACCAGTTGGACGCCCAGTGCGAAAATTAAACGCGGAAGTGTTACGACGATAAGGGCGCAGGGGGACTGTCTCTGCGCCCTTTAAAATTATAATAATTATGTCATATAATGCTATATACATGTATACTCTGTACCTGATCCCCGGGGCTTCGCCCCGGGGAAACATTTATTGAAATAAAACTGCTTTTATCTGTTCTTATCAGCTTAATATCTGATACACTCCCCATCGGGGAGTCAGAATATTAATCTGATTTTTGGAAATTGACGGAGCAGTTGGAGCTTGCTCCACCTCTGTCGCGAGTCAGCCTGGCATTGCAGTGCCGCCAGGATTGGCTCAATAACTACACAAAAATCAGATTTTAAGTATTTTATTTATTTATTTATTAATCTTTTAACTTTTGACTTTTGACTTTTAACTTTTAACTTTTAACTTTTAAAACTTTTAACTTTTATTCTGACTTCCTATATACACTTTGACTCTTCCTTTTGCTCTCTCTCTGTTTTTCGTTTTATTTTCTAAGTTTTAGGCATGGCCGAAGGATCCGGATGCGTCGCCCGAGGAAACGAGGTAATCGTTAAGTTCCCGTTCCCGGACCATTTCAACTGTCCCTACTGCCATCGAGGGACTACGGCGCTGCAAAGAGGAGCGGCGGTGTACCGGCGGCACGAGGATTTAGGTAAACACCTTAAACTTCACCATTCTGGTATTACGCGTAGGTTTGTATGCGGTGATTGCGGCTTCACCGACAACAGTGCTTATGCACTGAAGAAGGTGAAGCAGCATCACGCTGCAAGCCACGCGAATGGTGCACCGAATCCTCCTGCCGCTGGTGCACCATCGGCCGCCCCGGGCGACGCGTCTGCATCCCCGGCCAGCGGACCCGCGGGGGGGACGGGCTCCCTCCGCGAGGGCGCGAGAAGCGAGGCCCCGCGATCCGCCGAAACGGATCGATCGACCACGCGAGGAGGCGAGCCGCCATGCGCGAGAAGAAACGTGCCAGCGGTGGCGGTGTCGACCTCCCGCGGTAAGTCAAAGTCCTCCGCCCCCACAACGACGACGGCGAGGACAGCGACAGGGCGGAGGACAACGGCGGCGACGGTGGCGGGAAAGAAGCCCGCCACCGCCACACTGAAGAACTTTGTTACCGTCGCCGCCAGACGCAGTGGGTCGCAGCCCGAGCCCGCAACGGCTGCACCGAGGGGGTGCAGCAGAAGGGTGACTCCGACCACCACCTTCGCGGAGGTCACCCGGGGGCCACCGGCCGCCACCACCGGGGTAACGACGACAGCCACGGCGAGGGAAACGAAGAGGACAACGCCCAAGACGCCCTCGCCGGCCGGACCGACGACAGTGGGGGGGACCACCACCACCCAGCCGCCCCCCCCCGCCGGACAACTAACCCAGACCAACTCCGGCAATCTGTCGTCGGCCGGTAGGATTGCCCCGGTGGTCGTAACATCCACGGCGGCCACGACGACGACGACGACGACGATTACGACGACCACGACGACGACCTCGGTGGTGCGGGGGTCAATACCCGCACCGGTTGTGACACCACCGCCTACCCGGGGTCCAACTCCATCGCCGAGGGGGACAGCCGGCGGCAATTCCACCTCGCCGCCAGCACTCGCGCCCAGGACGAGGGCGCGAGCCAGGAGAGCCGCCACCGAGCCCCCCCAGCAGACCCCGGGCACACCACGACGAAGCAGGAGGATTCGCGGCACTCCCCAGGCGGTGGTACCAGTCGCGGCCGGGAGAAGGACGCCGCCGACGACATCTCCGGCGGCACTAGGATGCCCCACCCCAAGGAGAGGAAGAAGCGCCCGGGCCGTGTCCCTCCCGCCCGGGAGGGGGACGAAGGGGGGCAACACCGCCGCCCCCGTATCCCCAGGGGTGGGGACGACGAGAAGAGGGAGAAGGAGGAGACTCCCGGCCATCGAGGAGTCGTCGTCGGAAGAAGATGCAACGACAGCGGCCCCGTCGTCGTCGCCGCCGAATGAAGACTGGACAGTGGCGGCCCCCAGAAGAGGAAGGAAGAGGGCCGGGCTGCAGACCCCCGTGCCGGGGGAACAGGAGGCAACGGAGGAAGGAGTAATGCCCCCCGGCAGCGCAGGAATGGTCGGTCCCTCCGTGGAGGCGGAACGGGGCCGAAATACGGACCAGGGCCCAACTAGTAATAAGGGTAACAATTATAATACGGATTTTAACAACAGGACTAAAGATTTTAGCAGTATAAAAAGGTACTGTGACAGGGCCACGAGCCCTATAAATTTTAATAGCAATTTTATTTCGGACGACCAGCAAGGGATGGTAAACCGTAATATAACCGACGCGAGCCGGGGCAGTCCGACTAATGCCCCCGGGTCAAACCGGGGCTCTGTTTGTAGAAGGACTGCGGCCCCGAGTGGTGCAACCCCTGCGGTCAGTAGAGGGAACGCCGCCGTGGACCGGAGGCAGACGGCGACGAGGGGGAGAGGGAGTGGTGCCGACCCAGGAACGTGCGCACGGAGTGACCCGACGGTGACCGGAGGTAAGCGGACGCAGCGGACGTGTGGGGGGCTCAGACATGGGCCGGAGCGGAATCCCGATGCAATCGTGGAGCGTCCAGGGAGAGGGCGCGGACCCACCCGGAGCGAGCGGACGCCAATTGCTGCCCCCCGCCGACGCGGCGGCGCCGAGGAAGCGTCCGAAAGGGCGCGAATCGTCGCGGCTGCGGAGGCGGTGGGGACAGCGGAGGGCTTAGAGGCCCTTGCCGCCCTTGTGGCGGACTTCTTTGGTTCGAGGCGTTCCGCTCGTGGAAGGGGGGGTGCCGCAAGGGCCACTGGGGGGGGAGGAGGAAGGCCGGATGCGGCGGAGAGTTTGAGGGTGCGTCCCCGGGGGGATGCCAGTTGCAACGGAGCGACCGGGGCTCCTTCCACACGGACGGAACACGTCCGGGAAGCCACGCGAATACAGCGTCTGTTCCGAACGAACCGCAAGCGGGCAGTGCAGGAGGTGCTAGCCGAGCAATCTCCGCACTGCCAAGTGCCCAAGGACATTGTCCAAGGGCACTTTAGTTCTATATATGCGGCTCGGGACCGTTCGGAACACTTCCCGGCGCTCCACCACGACCAGCCGGATGAAGGAACCAATGAGGCACTGGAGAGGCCCTTCGGGTCGGCCGAGGTGTTCAACCGCCTCCGGAGGATGAAAAAATCATCCCCCGGACCGGATGGAATCACCTACGCCGACCTGAGGGGGGCCGATCCGGGAGCCGAGGTCCTGACGGCGGCATACAATGCGTGCCGTCGGGTGGAGTTGATTCCCTCCCTGTGGAAGGAGTCAAATACCATCTTGATTTACAAGAAAGGTGAGAGGGATGACCTCAGCAACTGGCGTCCCATCGCCATGGGTGACGTAATCCCCAAGCTCTTCGCGGCCGTGATGGCCGACCGCCTTACCCGCTGGGCCGTCCAAAATCGACGGCTCTCCCCGGCACAAAAGGGCTTTCTGCCGTACGAGGGGTGCCTTGAGCACAACTTCGTGCTGCGGGAGGCCCTTATCGACGCGAAGCGACGGCGGAGGGAGTTGGTGGTTGCGTGGCTGGACCTTTCCAATGCTTTTGGTTCGGTCCCCCACGCCGCCATCTTAAACGCGCTGGCCGGTGCCGGTGCCCCCCACGCGATCGTCAACCTCGTCCGGTGTCTATACACCGATTGCACGACGAGGGTCCGTACTGCCGAAGGATTCACTGATAGGATCCCCATGCAGTCGGGAGTAAGACAGGGCTGCCCCTTGAGCCCTATACTCTTTAACCTGGCAATCGAACCCGTGGTTCGACAAGCCGCGGAGTCGAGGGCCGGGTACGAGATGGCGGGCTTTAAGGTAGCAGCCCTAGCTTACGCGGATGATATCGCATTGATCGCGACGTCCCCCGAGGGCATGAGAGGGCTACTGGGTGCAGCAGAGGCCACGGCGCGGAGTCTGGGCCTCGCGTTCAATCCGGGGAAGTGCGCGACGCTGCACGTCCTTGGAAGCGGCGCGGTGGCCCGGACCGAGTTTGGCCTCAACGAGGGACCCGTTCCAGCGCTCGGAGACGGAGACGCCTATGAGCACCTGGGCATTCCCACCGGGGTTCGGATCGACCAGACGCCCTACTCCACGATCCGGGATGTGCTGAGGGACCTGGGGGCGGTGGATCGCTCCCTGCTAGCTCCGTGGCAGAAGGTGGAAACCTTAAGATCGGTTATAATTCCACGGGTGGATTTCCTGCTACGGGGCGCCAGCGTGAGGAAGTCGGCACTGGCGGAGGTAGACAAGGCTGTTAGGCGCGTGGTCAAGGGATGGCTCAATTTGCCACAGCGGGCCAGTGCGGAGGTGGTTTACATCCCCCCTTCGTGGGGAGGATGCGGACTCCTCCCACTGGCTGACCTGGCTGATGTGACGACCGTGGCCCATGCGTTCAGGCTTCTGAACGCACGGGACCCGGTCGTTGCATCACTGGCAAGGGCATCCCTTGATACAGCGGCGCGGGACAAGCTGCGTCGGCCTCCGACAGAGGGGGACCTCGCGGAGTACCTGTCGGGTCGTTTGACCGGGGACTTCGCGTGGCCAACCAGCGGATGTGCCTCATTCTGGTCGCGGGTGCGGTCCGCCGCGCTCAGGTCTGCGGCGCGTTTCGGTTTTCGGTGGAAGTGGGACGATGGTCGGGCCGAGCTCTCGGTGGAGATCGCCTCGCGGGGCGAACCGGTCGTGGTGTCACCAGGAGCGAAGGCGGAGATAATCCGCCGGATGAGGGCGGCAGTGGCTGAGCACTACAGGATGACACTGGTCCGGAAACCTGACCAGGGGAAGGTTTTCGGCGTGACCTCCCGCCATGCGGTGAGCAATCACTTCATGCGTGGGGGGTCATTTACTCGCTTCGCCGACTGGCGCTTTATCCATCGCGCGCGCCTTGATGTCCTCCCACTCAATGGAGCAATCCGTTGGGGGGAGGGCGATAAACGATGTCGGCGATGCGGGTTTAAGCTCGAGAGCCTTCCTCACGTGCTCGGGCACTGCGGCGTTCACTCGGCGGCTCGCCAGCTCCGGCACCACGGCTTGGTTCGCAGGCTTGCGAGGGCGACCCGTCTCCCGGGCGACCTCCGGGTTGACCGACGTGTCCCGGGTGTCCCCGACGAACTGGCGGCCTTGCGTCCCGACATAGTCGTGACGCACGAGCCGTCACGGACCGTCCACCTGGTCGATGTGGCCGTGCCATTTGAAAACACCTTCATGGCCTTCGAAGACGCCAAGGCGGAGAAACTGCGAAAATACGCGCCTATAGCGTGTGCTCTCCGCCGGCGCGGCTACACCGTCCACGTGGACGCGTTCATCGTCGGGGCCCTGGGCGCCTGGCACCCGGACAACGAGTCCCTCCTGAAAACGCTGCGCGTCTCACGGTTCTACGCGAGGACCATGAGACGGCTCATGGTATCAGAGACCATAGCCTGGTCCAGGGACATTTACGTGGAACACGTCTCTGGGATCCGGCAGTACCCCGCTCCGACCGCGGCGCCCGAAGCTGACGAGAACGCGGTGGCGCCAAGAAGATGGATTAGTGTGCGAGAGGACCGTGGGGGTCGAGGGGCCGGTAACAATAGCACCAGCGGACTGCCCCGAGCTCGAGAAGACGAGTAGTGGGCGTTCCTTTTGGCCATCAGTATTATATATATTTTTCTTAAGTGCTATACTGCATATACTTAATTCTATCTCACTCGTATTCTAGTCCAAACTCGATCTCGTTCTACCTCATTCTAGTTCACTGCATGCCATTTTGTTCTACAGTTATACTTCTTTGCTCATTTATATTCCTTTTCTTTCTTTTTGCGGCCCTATACACCGTCAAATTGCTGTACTTTTCTATATTCTTGTTTCTGTTCTTGCTATTTGCTGGTATTATGATCTACTCTCCTCTTCCTTGTTGTTACTTATTTTATTATTTATTTATTTATTTATTTATTTATTTATTTAGTTGCCTGTTATTCATGTTAACATATTTATGGTCAAAATCCACATGATGACTTGACAAGGAAGGAGCCATAACGGACTACTACATACACGCATCAGTTGGACGCCCAGTGCGATAATTAAATGTGAAAGTGCTACGACGATAAGGGCGCAGGGGGACTGTCCCTGCGCCCTTTAAAATTATATTAATTTTGTCATATGACCGATATATATGTATACTCTGTACCTGATCCCCGGGGCTTCGCCCCGGGGAAACATTTATTGAAATAAAACTGCTTTTATCTGTTCTTATCTGTTCTTATCAGCTTAATATCTGATACACTCCCCATCGGGGAGTCAGAATATTAATCTGATTTTGGAAATTGACGGAGCAGTTGGAGCTTGCTCCACCTCTGTCGCGAGTCAGCCTGGCATTGCAGTGCCGCCAGGATTGGCTCAATAACTACACAAAAATCAGATTTTAAGTATTTTATTTATTTATTTATTAATCTTTTAACTTTTGACTTTTGACTTTTAACTTTTAACTTTTAACTTTTAAAACTTTTAACTTTTATTCTGACTTCCTATATACACTTTGACTCTTCCTTTTGCTCTCTCTCTGTTTTTCGTTTTATTTTCTAAGTTTTAGGCATGGCCGAAGGATCCGGATGCGTCGCCCGAGGAAACGAGGTAATCGTTAAGTTCCCGTTCCCGGACCATTTCAACTGTCCCTACTGCCATCGAGGGACTACGGCGCTGCAAAGAGGAGCGGCGGTGTACCGGCGGCACGAGGATTTAGGTAAACACCTTAAACTTCACCATTCTGGTATTACGCGTAGGTTTGTATGCGGTGATTGCGGCTTCACCGACAACAGTGCTTATGCACTGAAGAAGGTGAAGCAGCATCACGCTGCAAGCCACGCGAATGGTGCACCGAATCCTCCTGCCGCTGGTGCACCATCGGCCGCCCCGGGCGACGCGTCTGCATCCCCGGCCAGCGGACCCGCGGGGGGGACGGGCTCCCTCCGCGAGGGCGCGAGAAGCGAGGCCCCGCGATCCGCCGAAACGGATCGATCGACCACGCGAGGAGGCGAGCCGCCATGCGCGAGAAGAAACGTGCCAGCGGTGGCGGCGTCGACCTCCCGCGGTAAGTCAAAGTCCTCCGCCCCCACAACGACGACGGCGAGGACAACGACAGGGCGGAGGACAACGGCGGCGACGGTGGCGGGAAAGAAGCCCGCCACCGCCACACTGAAGAACTTTGTTACCGTCGCCGCCAGACGCAGCGGGTCGCAGCCCGAGCCCGCAACGGCTGCACCGAGGGGGTGCAGCAGAAGGGTGACTCCGACCACCACCTTCGCGGAGGTCACCCGGGGGCCACCGGCCGCCACCACCGGGGTAACGACGACAGCCACGGCGAGGGAGACGAAGAGGACAACGCCCAAGACGCCCTCGCCGGCCGGACCGACGACAGTGGGGGGGACCACCACCACCCAGCCGCCCCCCCCCCGCCGGACAACTAACCCAGACCAACTCCGGCAATCTGTCGTCGGCCGGTAGGAATGCCCCGGTGGTCGTAACATCCACGGCGGCCACGACGACGACGACGACGACGATTACGACGACCACAACGACGACCTCGGTGGTGCGGGGGTCAATACCCGCACCGGTCGTGACACCACCGCCCACCCGGGGCCCAACTCCATCGCCGAGGGGGACAGCCGGCGGCAATTCCACCTCGCCGCCGGCACTCGCGCCCAGGACGAGGGCGCGAGCCAGGAGAGCCGCCACCGAGCCCCCCCAGCAGACCCCGGGTGCATTACGGCGCAGTAGGAGGATCCGCGGCACCCCCCAGGCGGTGGTACCAGTCGCGGCCGGGAGAAGGACGCCGCCGACGACATCTCCGGCGGCACTAGGATGCCCCACCCCAAGGAGAGGAAGAAGCGCCCGGGCCGTGTCCCTCCCGCCCGGGAGGGGGACGAAAGGGGGCAACACCACCGCCCCCACATCCCCAGGGGTGGGGACGACAAGAAGAGGGAGAAGGAGGAGACTCCCGGCCATCGAGGAGTCGTCGTCGGGAGAGGACGAAGAGGTGGAAGCGACAGCGGCTTCGTCGTCGTCGTCGCCGAGGGTAGATTGGACAGTGGCGGCCCCCAGAAGAGGATGGAGGAGGGCTGGGCTGCAGACCCCCGTGCCGGGGGGTCAGGGAGCCACGGAGAGAAGAATAACGCCCCCCGGCGGCGCAGAAATGGTCGGTCCCTCCGTGGAGGCGGAACGGGGCCGAAATACGGACCAGGGCCCAAATAGTAGTAAGGGTAGCAATATCAATTTTAACAGCAGGACTAATGATAAGAGCAGTAAGAAAAGGTACTGTGACAGGGCCACGAGCCCCATCAATTTTAATTTTATCTCGAATGGCAATTTTATCCGGGACGACCAGCAAGGGATGCGAAATTACGTTACAATCGACGCGAGCCGGGGCAGTCCGACTAATGCCCCCGGGTCAAACCGGGGCTCTGTTTGTAGAAGGACCGCGGCCCCGAGTGGTGCAACCCCTGCGGTCAGTAGAGGAAACGCCGCCGCGGACCGAAGGCAGACGGCGACGAGGGGGAGAGGGAGTGGTGTCGACCCAGGAACGTGCGCACGGAGTGACCCGACGGTGACCGGAGGTAAGCGGACGCAGCGGACGTGTGGGGGGCTCAGACATGGGCCGGAGCGGAATCCCGATGCAATCGTGGAGCGTCCAGGGAGAGGGCGCGGACCCACCCGGAGCGAGCGGACGCCAATGGCTGCCCCCCGCCGACGCGGCGGCGCCGAGGAAGCGTCCGAAAGGGCGCGAATCGTCGCGGCTGCGGAGGCGGTGGGGACAGCGGAGGGCTTAGAGGCCCTTGCCGCCCTTGTGGCGGATTTCTTTGGTTCGAGGCGTTCCGCTCGTGGAAGGGGGGGTGCCGCAAGGGCCACTGGGGGGGGAGGAGGAAGGCCGGATGCGGCGGAGAGTTTGAGGGTGCGTCCCCGGGGGGATGCCAGTTGCAACGGAGCGACCGGGGCTCCTTCCACACGGACGGAACACGTCCGGGAAGCCACGCGAATACAGCGTCTGTTCCGAACGAACCGCAAGCGGGCAGTGCAGGAGGTGCTAGCCGAGCAATCTCCGCACTGCCAAGTGCCCAAGGACATTGTCCAAGGGCACTTTAGTTCTATATATGCGGCTCGGGACCGTTCGGAACACTTCCCGGCGCTCCACCACGACCAGCCGGATGAAGGAACCAATGAGGCACTGGAGAGGCCCTTCGGGTCGGCCGAGGTGTTCAACCGCCTCCGGAGGATGAAAAAATCATCCCCCGGACCGGATGGAATCACCTACGCTGACCTGAGGGGGGCCGATCCGGGAGCCGAGGTCCTGACGGCGGCATACAATGCGTGCCGTCGGGTGGAGTTGATTCCCTCCCTGTGGAAGGAGTCAAATACCATCTTGATTTACAAGAAAGGTGAGAGGGATGACCTCAGCAACTGGCGTCCCATCGCCATGGGTGACGTAATCCCCAAGCTCTTCGCGGCCGTGATGGCCGACCGCCTTACCCGCTGGGCCGTCCAAAATCGACGGCTCTCCCCGGCACAAAAGGGCTTTCTGCCGTACGAGGGGTGCCTTGAGCACAACTTCGTGCTGCGGGAGGCCCTTATCGACGCAAAGCGACGGCGGAGGGAGTTGGTGGTTGCGTGGCTGGACCTTTCCAATGCTTTTGGTTCGGTCCCCCACGCCGCCATCCTAAACGCGCTGGCCGGTGCCGGTGCCCCCCACGCGATCGTCAACCTCGTCCGGTGTCTATACACCGATTGCACGACGAGGGTCCGTACGGCCGAAGGATTCACTGATAGGATCCCCATGCAGTCGGGAGTAAGACAGGGCTGCCCCTTGAGCCCTATACTCTTTAACCTGGCAATCGAACCCGTGGTTCGACAAGCCGCGGAGTCGAGGGCCGGGTATGAGATGGCGGGCTTTAAGGTAGCAGCCCTAGCTTACGCGGATGATATCGCATTGATCGCGACGTCCCCCGAGGGCATGAGAGGGCTACTGGGAGCAGCAGAGGCCACGGCGCGGAGTCTGGGCCTCGCGTTCAATCCGGGGAAGTGCGCGACGCTACACGTCCTTGGAAGCGGCGCGGTGGCCCGGACCGAGTTTGGCCTCAACGAGGGACTCGTTCCAGCGCTCGGAGACGGAGACGCCTATGAGCACCTGGGCATTCCCACCGGGGTTCGGATCGACCAGACGCCCTACTCCACGATCCGGGATGTGCTGAGGGACCTGGGGGCGGTGGATCGCTCCCTGCTAGCTCCGTGGCAGAAGGTGGAAACCTTAAGATCGGTTATAATTCCACGGGTGGATTTCCTGCTACGGGGCGCCAGCGTGAGGAAGTCGGCACTGGCGGAGGTAGACAAGGCTGTTAGGCGCGTGGTCAAGGGATGGCTCAATTTGCCACAGCGGGCCAGTGCGGAGGTAGTTTACATCCCCCCTTCATGGGGAGGATGCGGACTCCTCCCGCTGGCTGACCTGGCTGATGTGACGACCGTGGCCCATGCGTTCAGGCTTCTGAACGCACGGGACCCGGTCGTTGCATCACTGGCAAGGGCATCCCTTGATACAGCGGCGCGGGACAAGCTGCGTCGGCCTCCGACAGAGGGGGACCTCGCGGAGTACCTGTCAGGTCGTTTGACCGGGGACTTCGCGTGGCCAACCAGCGGATGTGCCTCATTCTGGTCGCGGGTGCGGTCCGCCGCGCTCAGGTCTGCGGCGCGTTTCGGTTTTCGGTGGAAGTGGGACGATGGTCGGGCCGAGCTCTCGGTGGAGATCGCCTCGCGGGGCGAACCGGTCGTGGTGTCACCAGGGGCGAAGGCGGAGATAATCCGCCGGATGAGGGCGGCAGTGGCTGAGCACTACAGAATGACACTGGTCCGGAAACCTGACCAGGGGAAGGTTTTCGGCGTGACCTCCCGCCATGCGGTGAGCAATCACTTCATGCGTGGGGGGTCATTTACTCGCTTCGCCGACTGGCGCTTTATCCATCGCGCGCGCCTTGATGTCCTCCCACTCAATGGAGCAATCCGTTGGGGGGAGGGCGATAAACGATGTCGGCGATGCGGGTTTAAGCTCGAGAGCCTTCCTCACGTGCTCGGGCACTGCGGCGTTCACTCGGCGGCTCGCCAGCTCCGACACCACGGCTTGGTTCGCAGGCTTGCGAGGGCGACCCGTCTTCCGGGCGACCTCCGGGTTGACCGACGTGTCCCGGGTGTCCCCGACGAACTGGCGGCCTTGCGTCCCGACATAGTCGTGACGCACGAGCCGTCACGGACCGTCCACCTGGTCGATGTGGCCGTGCCATTTGAAAACACCTTCATGGCCTTCGAAGATGCCAAGGCGGAGAAACTGCGAAAATACGCACCTATAGCGTGTGCTCTCCGCCGGCGCGGCTACACCGTCCACGTGGGCGCGTTCATCGTCGGGGCCCTGGGCGCCTGGCACCCGGACAACGAGTCCCTCCTGAAAACGCTGCGCGTCTCACGGTTCTACGCGAGGACCATGAGACGGCTCATGGTATCAGAGACCATAGCCTGGTCCAGGGACATTTACGTGGAACACGTCTCTGGGATCCGGCAGTACCCCGCTCCGACCGCGGCGCCCGAAGCTGACGAGAACGCGGTGGCGTCAAGAGGATTGACTAGCGAGCAAGAGGACCGTGGGGGACGAGGGGCCGGAAATAATAGCACCAGCGGACTGCCCCGAGCTCAAGAGGACGAGTAGTGGGCGTCCTAGCCGGCAATCTGCAGCATGCACTTCTAGAGGCGATACTCTTCTTTCTTGTGTTGCTATTTATATTCTAGTCAAGCCACCCTATACATGGCACTCGACTTGACCATATAATACCTAATCCTAGATTACTGTATGCTATTTTACTTTATTTTACTTTGCTTTATGTTATATAACAACTCCTCGTCTGTTTATACCTCCTTTCTTTCTTTCTTTTTGCGGCCCTATACACCGTCGAATTGTTATACTCCGTTATATTTTGTTTATGTTACTGTTATCTATATTTATTTATTTCTTTTAGCTATCTAGTCACGTCAACTTATACAACGTTAAAATTCGTATGAGGATCTGATAAGGAGGAAACTAAAGTGGATTACCCTACACACATATCATATGGACGCCCAGTGCGATATTAAATGTGAAAGTACTATGACGACAAGGGCGCAGGGGGACTGTCCCTGCGCACTTTGAAATTATAATAATTAGCCATGAAACCTGTAAAAACATATGTATACTCTGTACCTGATCCCCGGGGCTTCGCCCCGGGGAAACATTTATTGAAATAAAACTGCTTTTATCTGTTCTTATCAGCTTAATATCTGATACACTCCCCATTGGGGAGTCAGAATATTAATCTGATTTTTGGAAATTGACGGAGCAGTTGGAGCTTGCTCCACCTCTGTCGCGAGTCAGCCTGGCATTGCAGTGCCGCCAGGATTGGCTCAATAACTACACGAAAAATCAGATTTTAAGTATTTTATTTATTTATTGATCTTTTTACTTTTGACTTTTGACTTTTAACTTTTAACTTTTAACTTTTAACTTTTAACTTTTAACTTTTAACTTTTATTCTGACTTCCTATATACACTTTGACTCTTCCTTTTGCTCTCTCTCTGCTTTTCGTTTTATTTTCTAAGTTTTAGGCATGGCCGAAGGATCCGGATGCGTCGCCCGAGGAAACGAGGTAATCGTTAAGTTCCCGTTCCCGGACCATTTCAACTGTCCCTACTGCCATCGAGGGACTACGGCGCTGCAAAGAGGAGCGGCGGTGTACCGGCGGCACGAGGATTTAGGTAAACACCTTAAACTTCACCATTCTGGTATTACGCGTAGGTTTGTATGCGGTGATTGCGGCTTCACCGACAACAGTGCTTATGCACTGAAGAAGGTGAAGCAGCATCACGCTGCAAGCCACGCGAATGGTGCACCGAATCCTCCTGCCGCTGGTGCACCATCGGCCGCCCCGGGCGACGCATCTGCATCCCCGGCCAGCGGACCCGCGGGGGGGACGGGCTCCCTCCGCGAGGGCGCGAGAAGCGAGGCCCCGCGATCCGCCGAAACGGATCGATCGACCACGCGAGGAGGCGAGCCGCCATGCGCGAGAAGACACGTGCCAGCGGTGGCGGCGTCGACCTCCCGCGGTAAGTCAAAGTCCTCCGCCCCCACAACGACGGCGGTGAGGACAACGACAGGGCGGAGGACAACGGCGGCGACGGTGGCGGGAAAGAAGCCCGCCACCGCCACACTGAAGAACTTTGTTACCGTCGCCGCCAGACGCAGCGGGTCGCAGCCCGAGCCCGCAACGGCTGCACCGAGGGGGTGCAGCAGAAGGGTGACTCCGACCACCACCTTCGCGGAGGTCACCCGGGGGCCACCGGCCGCCACCACCGGGGTAACGACGACAGCCACGGCGAGGGAGACGAAGAGGACAACGCCCAAGACGCCCTCGCCGGCCGGACCGACGACAGTGGGGGGGACCACCACCACCCAGCCGCCCCCCCCCGCCGGACAACTAACCCAGACCAACTCCGGCAATCTGTCGTCGGCCGGTAGGATTGCCCCGGTGGTTGTAACATCCACGGCGGCCACGACGACGACGACAACGACGATCACGACGACCACGACGACGACCTCGGTGGTGCGGGGGTCAATACCCGCACCGGTCGTGACACCACCGCCCACCCGGGGCCCAACTCCATCACCGAGGGGGACAGCCGGCGGCAATTCCACCTCGCCGCCGGCACTCGCGCCCAGGACGAGGGCGCGAGCCAGGAGAGCCGCCACCGAGCCCCCCCAGCAGACCCCGGGTACATTACGGCGCAGTAGGAGGATCCGCGGCACCCCCCAGGCGGTGGAACCAGTCGCGGCCGGGAGGAGGACGCCGCCGACGACTTCTCCGGCGGCGCTAGGATGCCCCACCCCAAGGAGAGGAAGAAGCGCCCGGGCCGTGTCCCTCCCGCCCGGGAGGGGGACGAAAGGGGGCAACACCACCGCCCCCACATACCCAGGGGTGGGGACGACAAGAAGAGGGAGAAGGAGGAGACTCCCGGCCATCGAGGAGTCGTCATCAGGAGAGGACGAAGATGCGGAAGCGACAGCGGCTCCGTCGTCGTCGTCGCCGAGGGTAGAATGGACAGTGGCGGCCCCCAGAAGAGGAAGGAGGAGGGCTGGGCTGCAGACCCCCGAGCCGGGGGGCCAGGGAGCCACGGAGAGAAGAATAACGCCCCCCGGCAGCGCAGAAATGGTCGGCCCCTCCGTGGAGGCGGAACGGGGCCGAAATACGGACCAGGGCCCACTTAATATTAGTAGTATTAATGATAATAATAATAATAATAATGTTGATTTTAGTAGCAGGACTAAAGATTTTAGCAGGATTAAAAGGTACTGTGATAGGGCCACGAGCCCCATTAATTTTAACAGCAGTTATGACAATCCTAACCAAGACGACCAGCGATGGGATTTAAATTTTAACGTAATCGACGCGAGCCGGGGCAGTCCGACTAATGCCCCCGGGTCAAACCGGGGCTCTGTTTGTAGAAGGACCGCGGCCCCGAGTGGTGCAACCCCTGCGGTCAGTAGAGGGAACGCTGCCGTGGACCGGAGGCAGACGGCGACGAGGGGGTGAGGGAGTGGTGTCGACCCAGGAACGTGCACACGGAGTGACCCGATGGTGACCGGAGGTAAGCGGACGCAGCGAGCGTGTGGGGGGCTCAGACATGGGCCGGGGCGGAATCCCGAAGCAATCGTGGAGCGTCCAGGGAGAGGGCGCGGACCCACCCGGGGCGAGCGGACGCCAATGGCTGCCCCCCGCCGACGCGGCGGCGCCGAGGAAGCGTCCGAAAGGGCGCGAATCGTCGCGGCTGCGGAGGCGGTGGAGACAGCGGAGGGCTTAGAGGCCCTTGCCGCCCTTGTGGCGGACTTCTTTGGTTCGAGGCGTTCCGCTCGCGGAAGGGGGGGTGCCGCAAGAGCCACTGGGGGGGGGAGGAGGAAGGCCGGATGCGGCGGAGAGTTTGGGGGTGCGTCCCCGAGGGGATGCCAGTTGCAACGGAGCGACCGGGGCTCCTTCTACACGGACGGAACACGTCCGGGAAGCCACGCGAATACAGCGTCTGTTCCGAACGAACCGCAAGCGAGCAGTGCAGGAGGTGCTGGCCGAGCAATCTCCGCACTGCCAAGTGCCCAAGGACATTGTCCAAGGGCACTTTAGTTCTATATATGCGGCTCGGGACCGTTCGGAGCACTTCCCGGCGCTCCACCACGACCAGCCGGATGAAGGCACCAATGAGGCACTGGAGAGGCCCTTCGGGTCGGCCGAGGTGTTCAACCGCCTCCGGAGGATGAAAAAATCATCCCCCGGACCGGATGGAATCACCTACGCCGACCTGAGGGGGGCCGATCCGGGAGCCGAGGTCCTGACGGCGGCATACAATGCGTGCCGTCGGATGGAGTTGATTCCCTCCCTGTGGAAGGAGTCAAATACCATCTTGATTTACAAGAAAGGTGAGAGGGATGACCTCAGCAACTGGCGTCCCATCGCCATGGGTGACGTAATCCCCAAGCTCTTCGCGGCCGTGATGGCTGACCGCCTTACCCGCTGGGCCGTCCAAAATCGACGGCTCTCCCCGGCACAAAAGGGCTTTCTGCCGTATGAGGGGTGCCTTGAGCACAACTTCGTGCTGCGGGAGGCCCTTACCGACGCGAAGCGACGGCGGAGGGAGTTGGTGGTGGCGTGGCTGGACCTTTCCAATGCTTTTGGATCGGTCCCCCACGCCGCCATCTTAAACGCACTGGCCGGTGCCGGTGCCCCCCACGCGATCGTCAACCTCGTCCGGTGTCTATACACCGATTGCACGACGAGGGTCCGTACTGCCGAAGGATTCACTGATAGGATCCCCATGCAGTCGGGAGTAAGACAGGGCTGCCCCTTGAGTCCTATACTCTTTAACCTGGCAATCGAACCCGTGGTTCGTCAAGCCGCGGAGTCGAGGGCCGGGTACGAGATGGCGGGCTTTAAGGTAGCAGCCCTGGCTTACGCGGATGATATCGCATTGATCGCGACGTCCCCCGAGGGCATGAGAGGGCTACTGGTTGCAGCAGAGGCCACGGCGCGGAGTCTGGGCCTCGCGTTCAATCCGGGGAAGTGCGCGACGCTGCACGTCCTTGGAAGCGGCGCGGTGGCCCGGACCGAGTTTGGCCTCAACGAGGGACCCGTTCCAGCGCTCGGAGACGGAGACGCCTATGAGCACCTGGGCATTCCCACCGGGGTTCGGATCGACCAGACGCCCTACTCCACGATCCGGGATGTGCTGAGGGACCTGGGAGCGGTGGATCGCTCCCTGCTAGCTCCGTGGCAGAAGGTGGAAACCCTAAGATCGGTTATAATTCCACGGGTGGATTTCCTGCTACGGGGCGCCAGCGTGAGGAAGTCGGCACTGGCGGAGGTAGACAAGGCTGTCAGGCGCGTGGTCAAGGGATGGCTCAATTTGCCACAGCGGGCCAGTGCGGAGGTAGTTTACATCCCCCCGTCGTGGGGAGGATGCGGACTCCTCCCCCTGGCTGACCTGGCTGATGTGACGACCGTGGCCCATGCGTTCAGGCTTCTGAACGCACGGGACCCGGTCGTTGCATCACTGGCAAGGGCATCCCTTGATACAGCGGCGCGGGACAAGCTGCGTCGGCCTCCGACAGAGGGGGACCTCGCGGAGTACCTGTCGGGTCGTTTGACCGGGGACTTCGCGTGGCCAACCAGCGGATGTGCCTCATTCTGGTCGCGGGTGCGGTCCGCCGCGCTCAGGTCGGCGGCGCGTTTCGGTTTTCGGTGGAAGTGGGACGATGGTCGGGCCGAGCTCTCGGTGGAGATCGCCTCGCGGGGCGAACCGGTCGTGGTGTCACCAGGAGCGAAGGCGGAGATAATCCGCCGGATGAGGGCGGCAGTGGCTGAGCACTACAAAATGACACTGGTCCGGAAACCTGACCAGGGGAAGGTTTTCGGCGTGACCTCCCGCCATGCGGTGAGTAATCACTTCATGCGTGGGGGGTCATTTACTCGCTTCGCCGACTGGCGCTTTATCCATCGCGCGCGCCTTGATGTCCTCCCACTCAATGGAGCAATCCGTTGGGGGGAGGGCGATAAACGATGTCGGCGATGCGGGTTTAAGCTCGAGAGCCTTCCTCACGTGCTCGGGCACTGCGGCGTTCACTCGGCGGCTCGCCAGCTCCGGCACCACGGCTTGGTCCGCAGGCTCGCGAGGGCGACCCGTCTTCCGGGCGACCTCCGGGTTGACCGACGTGTCCCGGGTGTCCCCGACGAACTGGCGGCCTTGCGTCCTGACATAGTCGTGACGCACGAGCCGTCACGGACCGTCCACCTGGTCGATGTGGCCGTGCCATTCGAAAACACCTTCATGGCCTTCGAAGACGCCAAGGCGGAGAAATTGCGAAAATACGCGCCTATAGCGTGTGCTCTCCGCCGGCGCGGCTACGCCGTCCATGTGGACGCGTTCATCGTCGGGGCCCTGGGCGCCTGGCACCCGGACAACGAGTCCCTCCTGAAAACGCTGCGCGTCTCACGGTTCTACGCGAGGACTATGAGACGGCTCATGGTATCAGAGACCATAGCCTGGTCCAGGGACATTTACGTGGAACACGTCTCTGGGATCCGGCAGTACCCCGCTCCGACCGCGGCGCCCGAAGCTGACGAGAACGCGGTGGCGTCGAGAAGATTGACTAGCGTGCAAGAGGACCGTGGGGGTCAAGGGGCCGGAAATAATAGCACCAGCGGACTGCCCCGAGCTCGAGAAGACGAGTAGTGGGCGTTCCATCTGGCCACTAGCAGCACAAAGTGTTTTATATACTACGCTCTTTTATTTTTCGTTTACCTTTTTGATCCAATTTTATTCTACCGGGATGCTAGTCCAGATTTGATCTCGTTATTCTTTATTCTAGTCCATTTTATGCTATTTCATTCTATATTTATACTTCTTTCGTTTCTCTTCTTTTCTTTGTTCTGCTCACTGATACTTCTTTTCGTTCCTTTTGCGGCCCTATACACCGTCAAATTGTTGTACTCTTTTATACTGTTATTTCTGCTCCTTGTTGTTACTTATTTATTTATTTATTTATTTATTTATCTGTTATTTATGTGAATATATACGGTTAAAATCCATATGATGACCTGACAAGGAAGGAGCCAAAATGGACTACCACTTGCACATACCAGTTGGACGCCCAGTGCGAAAATTAAACGCGAGAGTGTTACGACGATAAGGGCGCAGGGGGACTGTCCCTGCGCCCTTTAAAATTATAACAATTATGTCATATAATGCTATATACATGTATACTCTGTACCTGATCCCCGGGGCTTCGCCCCGGGGAAACATTTATTGAAATAAAACTGCTTTTATCTGTTCTTATCAGCTTAATATCTGATACACTCCCCATTGGGGAGTCAGAATATTAATCTGATTTTTGGAAATTGACGGAGCAGTTGGAGCTTGCTCCACCTCTGTCGCGAGTCAGCCTGGCATTGCAGTGCCGCCAGGATTGGCTCAATAACTACACAAAAATCAGATTTTAAGTATTTTATTTATTTATTTATTTATTGATCTTTTAACTTTTGACTTTTAACTTTTAACTTTTATTCTGACTTTCTATATACACTTTGACTCTTACTTTTGCTCTCTCTCTGTTTTTCGTTTTATTTTCTAAGTTTTAGGCATGGCCGAAGGATCCGGATGCGTCGCCCGAGGAAACGAGGTAATCGTTAAGTTCCCGTTCCCGGACCATTTCAACTGTCCCTACTGCCATCGAGGGACTACGGCGCTGCAAAGAGGAGCGGCGGTGTACCGGCGGCACGAGGATTTAGGTAAACACCTTAAACTTCACCATTCGGGTATTACGCGTAGGTTTGTATGCGGTGATTGCGGCTTCACCGACAACAGTGCTTATGCACTGAAGAAGGTGAAGCAGCATCACGCTGCAAGCCACGCGAATGGTGCACCGAATCCTCCTGCCGCTGGTGCACCATCGGCCGCCCCGGGCGACGCATCTGCATCCCCGGCCAGCGGACCCGCGGGGGGGACGGGCTCCCTCCGCGAGGGCGCGAGAAGCGAGGCCCCGCGATCCGCCGAAACGGATCGATCGACCACGCGAGGAGGCGAGCCGCCATGCGCGAGAAGAAACGTGCCAGCGGTGGCGGCGTCGACCTCCCGCGGTAAGTCAAAGTCCTCCGCCCCCACAACGACGACGGCGAGGACAACGACAGGGCGGAGGACAACGGCGGCGACGGTGGCGGGAAAGAAGCCCGCCACCGCCACACTGAAGAACTTTGTTACCGTCGCCGCCAGACGCAGCGGGTCGCAGCCCGAGCCCGCAACGGCTGCACCGAGGGGGTGCAGCAGAAGGGTGACTCCGACCACCACCTTCGCGGAGGTCACCCGGGGGCCACCGGCCGCCACCACCGGGGTAACGACGACAGCCACGGCGAGGGAGACGAAGAGGACAACGCCCAAGACGCCCTCGCCGGCCGGACCGACGACAGTGGGGGGGACCACCACCACCCAGCCGCCCCCCCCCGCCGGACAACTAACCCAGACCAACTCCGGCAATCTGTCGTCGGCCGGTAGGATTGCCCCGGTGGTCGTAACATCCACGGCGGCCACGACGACGACGACGACGACGATTACGACGACCACAACGACGACCTCGGTGGTGCGGGGGTCAATACCCGCACCGGTCGTGACACCACCGCCCACCCGGGGCCCAACTCCATCGCCGAGGGGGACAGCCGGCGGCAATTCCACCTCGCCGCCGGCACTCGCGCCCAGGACGAGGGCGCGAGCCAGGAGAGCCGCCACCGAGCCCCCCCAGCAGACCCCGGGTGCATTACGGCGCAGTAGGAGGATCCGCGGCACCCCCCAGGCGGTGGTACCAGTCGCGGCCGGGAGAAGGACGCCGCCGACGACATCTCCGGCGGCACTAGGATGCCCCACCCCAAGGAGAGGAAGAAGCGCCCGGGCCGTGTCCCTCCCGCCCGGGAGGGGGACAAAAGGGGGCAACACCACCGCCCCCACATCCCCAGGGGTGGGGACGACAAGAAGAGGGAGAAGGAGGAGACTCCCGGCCATCGAGGAGTCGTCGTCGGGAGAGGACGAAGAGGCGGAAGCGACAGCGGCTTCGTCGTCGTCGTCGCCGAGGGTAGATTGGACAGTGGCGGCCCCCAGAAGAGGATGGAGGAGGGCTGGGCTGCAGACCCCCGTGCCGGGGGGTCAGGGAGCCACGGAGAGAAGAATAACGCCCCCCGGCGGCGCAGAAATGGTCGGTCCCTCCGTGGAGGCGGAACGGGGCCGAAATACGGACCAGGGCCCAAATAGTAGTAAGGGTAGCAATATCAATTTTAACAGCAGGACTAATGATAAGAGCAGTAAGAAAAGGTACTGTGACAGGGCCACGAGCCCCATCAATTTTAATTTTATCTCGAATGGCAATTTTATCCGGGACGACCAGCAAGGGATGCGAAATTACGTTACAATCGACGCGAGCCGGGGCAGTCCGACTAATGCCCCCGGGTCAAACCGGGGCTCTGTTTGTAGAAGGACCGCGGCCCCGAGTGGTGCAACCCCTGCGGTCAGTAGAGGAAACGCCGCCGCGGACCGAAGGCAGACGGCGACGAGGGGGAGAGGGAGTGGTGTCGACCCAGGAACGTGCGCACGGAGTGACCCGACGGTGACCGGAGGTAAGCGGACGCAGCGGGCGTGTGGGGGGCTCAGACATGGGCCGGAGCGGAATCCCGATGCAATCGTGGAGCGTCCAGGGAGAGGGCGCGGACCCACCCGGAGCGAGCGGACGCCAATGGCTGCCCCCCGCCGACGCGGCGGCGCCGAGGAAGCGTCCGAAAGGGCGCGAATCGTCGCGGCTGCGGAGGCGGTGGGGACAGCGGAGGGCTTAGAGGCCCTTGCCGCCCTTGTGGCGGATTTCTTTGGTTCGAGGCGTTCCGCTCGTGGAAGGGGGGGTGCCGCAAGGGCCACTGGGGGGGGAGGAGGAAGGCCGGATGCGGCGGAGAGTTTGAGGGTGCGTCCCCGGGGGGATGCCAGTTGCAACGGAGCGACCGGGGCTCCTTCCACACGGACGGAACACGTCCGGGAAGCCACGCGAATACAGCGTCTGTTCCGAACGAACCGCAAGCGGGCAGTGCAGGAGGTGCTAGCCGAGCAATCTCCGCACTGCCAAGTGCCCAAGGACATTGTCCAAGGGCACTTTAGTTCTATATATGCGGCTCGGGACCGTTCGGAACACTTCCCGGCGCTCCACCACGACCAGCCGGATGAAGGAACCAATGAGGCACTGGAGAGGCCCTTCGGGTCGGCCGAGGTGTTCAACCGCCTCCGGAGGATGAAAAAATCATCCCCCGGACCGGATGGAATCACCTACGCTGACCTGAGGGGGGCCGATCCGGGAGCCGAGGTCCTGACGGCGGCATACAATGCGTGCCGTCGGGTGGAGTTGATTCCCTCCCTGTGGAAGGAGTCAAATACCATCTTGATTTACAAGAAAGGTGAGAGGGATGACCTCAGCAACTGGCGTCCCATCGCCATGGGTGACGTAATCCCCAAGCTCTTCGCGGCCGTGATGGCCGACCGCCTTACCCGCTGGGCCGTCCAAAATCGACGGCTCTCCCCGGCACAAAAGGGCTTTCTGCCGTACGAGGGGTGCCTTGAGCACAACTTCGTGCTGCGGGAGGCCCTTATCGACGCAAAGCGACGGCGGAGGGAGTTGGTGGTTGCGTGGCTGGACCTTTCCAATGCTTTTGGTTCGGTCCCCCACGCCGCCATCCTAAACGCGCTGGCCGGGGCCGGTGCCCCCCACGCGATCGTCAACCTCGTCCGGTGTCTATACACCGATTGCACGACGAGGGTCCGTACGGCCGAAGGATTCACTGATAGGATCCCCATGCAGTCGGGAGTAAGACAGGGCTGCCCCTTGAGCCCTATACTCTTTAACCTGGCAATCGAACCCGTGGTTCGACAAGCCGCGGAGTCGAGGGCCGGGTATGAGATGGCGGGCTTTAAGGTAGCAGCCCTAGCCTACGCGGATGATATCGCATTGATCGCGACGTCCCCCGAGGGCATGAGAGGGCTACTGGGAGCAGCAGAGGCCACGGCGCGGAGTCTGGGCCTCGCGTTCAATCCGGGGAAGTGCGCGACGCTACACGTCCTTGGAAGCGGCGCGGTGGCCCGGACCGAGTTTGGCCTCAACGAGGGACTCGTTCCAGCGCTCGGAGACGGAGACGCCTATGAGCACCTGGGCATTCCCACCGGGGTTCGGATCGACCAGACGCCCTACTCCACGATCCGGGATGTGCTGAGGGACCTGGGGGCGGTGGATCGCTCCCTGCTAGCTCCGTGGCAGAAGGTGGAAACCTTAAGATCGGTTATAATTCCACGGGTGGATTTCCTGCTACGGGGCGCCAGCGTGAGGAAGTCGGCACTGGCGGAGGTAGACAAGGCTGTTAGGCGCGTGGTCAAGGGATGGCTCAATTTGCCACAGCGGGCCAGTGCGGAGGTAGTTTACATCCCCCCTTCATGGGGAGGATGCGGACTCCTCCCGCTGGCTGACCTGGCTGATGTGACGACCGTGGCCCATGCGTTCAGGCTTCTGAACGCACGGGACCCGGTCGTTGCATCACTGGCAAGGGCATCCCTTGATACAGCGGCGCGGGACAAGCTGCGTCGGCCTCCGACAGAGGGGGACCTCGCGGAGTACCTGTCAGGTCGTTTGACCGGGGACTTCGCGTGGCCAACCAGCGGATGTGCCTCATTCTGGTCGCGGGTGCGGTCCGCCGCGCTCAGGTCTGCGGCGCGTTTCGGTTTTCGGTGGAAGTGGGACGATGGTCGGGCCGAGCTCTCGGTGGAGATCGCCTCGCGGGGCGAACCGGTCGTGGTGTCACCAGGGGCGAAGGCGGAGATAATCCGCCGGATGAGGGCGGCAGTGGCTGAGCACTACAGAATGACACTGGTCCGGAAACCTGACCAGGGGAAGGTTTTCGGCGTGACCTCCCGCCATGCGGTGAGCAATCACTTCATGCGTGGGGGGTCATTTACTCGCTTCGCCGACTGGCGCTTTATCCATCGCGCGCGCCTTGATGTCCTCCCACTCAATGGAGCAATCCGTTGGGGGGAGGGCGATAAACGATGTCGGCGATGCGGGTTTAAGCTCGAGAGCCTTCCTCACGTGCTCGGGCACTGCGGCGTTCACTCGGCGGCTCGCCAGCTCCGACACCACGGCTTGGTTCGCAGGCTTGCGAGGGCGACCCGTCTTCCGGGCGACCTCCGGGTTGACCGACGTGTCCCGGGTGTCCCCGACGAACTGGCGGCCTTGCGTCCCGACATAGTCGTGACGCACGAGCCGTCACGGACCGTCCACCTGGTCGATGTGGCCGTGCCATTTGAAAACACCTTCATGGCCTTCGAAGATGCCAAGGCGGAGAAACTGCGAAAATACGCGCCTATAGCGTGTGCTCTCCGCCGGCGCGGCTACACCGTCCACGTGGGCGCGTTCATCGTCGGGGCCCTGGGCGCCTGGCACCCGGACAACGAGTCCCTCCTGAAAACGCTGCGCGTCTCACGGTTCTACGCGAGGACCATGAGACGGCTCATGGTATCAGAGACCATAGCCTGGTCCAGGGACATTTACGTGGAACACGTCTCTGGGATCCGGCAGTACCCCGCTCCGACCGCGGCGCCCGAAGCTGACGAGAACGCGGTGGCGTCAAGAAGATTGACTAGCGTGCAAGAGGACCGTGGGGGTCAAGGGGCCGGAAATAATAGCACCAGCGGACTGCCCCGAGCTCGAGAAGACGAGTAGTGGGCGTTCCATCTGGCCACTAGCAGCACAAAGTGTTTTATATACTACGCTCTTTTATTTTTCTTTTACCGTTCTGACCTAACTTTATCCTACCGGGATGCTAGTCCGGATTCGATCTCGTTATTCCTTATTCTAGTCCATTTTATGCTATTTCATTCTATATTTATACTTCTTTCTTTCCTCTTTTTTTCTTTGTTCTGCTCACTGATACTTCTTTTCGTTCCTTTTGCGGCCCTATACACCGTCAAATTGCTGTACTCTTTTATATTGTTATTTCTGTTCCTTGTTGTTACTTATTTATTTATTTATTTATTTATTTATTTGTTATTTATGTGAATATATACGGTTAAAATCCATATGATGACCTGACAAGGAAGGAGCCAAAATGGACTACCACTTGCACATACCAGTTGGACGCCCAGTGCGAAAATTAAACGCGAAAGTGTTACGACGATAAGGGCGCAGGGGGACTGTCTCTGCGCCCTTTAAAATTATAATAATTATGTCATATAATGCTATATACATGTATACTCTGTACCTGATCCCCGGGGCTTCGCCCCGGGGAAACATTTATTGAAATAAAACTGCTTTTATCTGTTCTTATCAGCTTAATATCTGATACACTCCCCATTGGGGAGTCAGAATATTAATCTGATTTTTGGAAATTGACGGAGCAGTTGGAGCTTGCTCCACCTCTGTCGCGAGTCAGCCTGGCATTGCAGTGCCGCCAGGATTGGCTCAATAACTACACGAAAATCAGATTTTAAGTATTTTATTTATTTATTGATCTTTTAACTTTTGACTTTTGACTTTTAACTTTTAACTTTTAACTTTTAACTTTTAAAAAACTTTTATTTCTGACTTTCTATATACACTTTGACTTCTCCTTTGCTCTCTCTGCTTGCTTTTCGTTTCTGTTTTCTAAGTTTTAGGCATGGCCGAAGGATCCGGATGCGTCGCCCGAGGAAACGAGGTAATCGTTAAGTTCCCGTTCCCCGACCAATTTATCTGTCCCTACTGCCATCGAGGGACTACGGCGCTGCGAAGGGGAGCGGCGGTGTACCAGCGGCACGAGGATTTAGGTAAACACCTTAAACTTCACCATTCGGGTATTACGCGTAGGTTTGTATGCGGTGATTGCGGCTTCACCGACAACAGTGCTTATGCACTGAAGAAGGTGAAGCAGCATCACGCTGCAAGCCACGCGAATGGTGCACCGAATCCTCCTGCCGCTGGTGCACCATCGGCCGCCCCGGGTGACGCGTCTGCATCCCCGGCCAGCGGACCCGCGGGGGGGACGGGCTCCCTCCGCGAGGGCGCGAGAAGCGAGGCCCCGCGATCCGCCGAAACGGATCGATCGACCACGCGAGGAGGCGAGCCGCCATGCGCGAGAAGAAACGTGCCAGCGGTGGCGGCGTCGACCTCCCGCGGTAAGTCAAAGTCCTCCGCCCCCACAACGACGACGGCGAGGACAACGACAGGGCGGAGGACAACGGCGGCGACGGTGGCGGGAAAGAAGCCCGCCACCGCCACACTGAAGAACTTTGTGACCGTCGCCGCCAGACGCAGCGGGTCGCAGCCCGAGCCCGCAACGGCTGCACCGAGGGGGTGCAGCAGAAGGGTGACTCCGACCACCACCTTCGCGGAGGTCACCCGGGGGCCACCGGCCGCCACCACCGGGGTAACGACGACAGCCACGGCGAGGGAAACGAAGAGGACAACGCCCAAGACGCCCTCGCCGGCCGGACCGACGACAGTGGGGGGGACCACCACCACCCAGCCGCCCCCCCCCGCCGGACAACTAACCCAGACCAACTCCGGCAATCTGTCGTCGGCCGGTAGGATTGCCCCGGTGGTCGTAACATCCACGGCGGCCACGACGACGACGACGACGACGATCACGACGACCACGACGACGACCTCGGTGGTGCGGGGGTCAATACCCGCACCGGTCGTGACACCACCGCCTACCCGGGGTCCAACTCCATCGCCGAGGGGGACAGCCGGCGGCAATTCCACCTCGCCGCCGGCACTCGCGCCCAGGACGAGGGCGCGAGCCAGGAGAGCCGCCACCGAGCCCCCCCAGCAGACCCCGGGTACACCACGACGAGGCAGGAGGATTCGCGGCACTCCCCAGGCGGTGGTACCAGTCGCGGCCGGGAGAAGGACACCGCCGACGACATCTCCGGCGGCGCTAGGATGCCCCACCCCAAGGAGAGGAAGAAGCGCCCGGGCCGTGTCCCTCCCGCCCGGGAGGGGGACGAAAGGGGGCAATACCACCGCCCCCACATCCCCAGGGGTGGGGACGACAAGAAGAGGGAGGAGGAAGAGACTCCCGGCCATCGAGGAGTCGTCGTCAGGAGAGGAGGCAACGACAGCGGCCCCGTCGTCGTCGCCACCGAATGAAGATTGGATAGTGGCGGCCCCCAGAAGAGGAAGGAAGAGGGCTGGGCTGCAGACCCCCGTGCCGGGGGAGCAGGATGCAACAGAGGAAGGAGTAATGCCCCCCGGCAGCGCGGGAATGGTCGGTCCCTCCGTGGAGGCGGAACGGGGCCGAAATACGGACCAGGGCCCAACTAGTAATAAGGGTAACAATTATAAGACTGATTTTAACAACAAGACTAAAGATTTTAGCAGTATAAAAAGGTACTGTGACAGGGCCACGAGCCCTATAAATTTTAATAGCAATTTTATTTCGGACGACCAGCAAGGGATGTTAAATCGTAATATAACCGACGCGAGCCGGGGCAGTCCGACTAATGCCCCCGGGTCAAACCGGGGCTCTGTTTGTAGAAGGACCGCGGCCCCGAGTGGTGCAACCCCTGCGGTCAGTAGAGGAAACGCCGCCGTGGACCGGAGGCAGACGGCGACGAGGGGGAGAGGGAGTGGTGTCGACCCAGGAACGTGCGCACGGAGTGACCCGACGGTGACCGGAGGTAAGCGGACGCAGCGGACGTGTGGGGGGCTCAGACATGGGCCGGAGCGGAATCCTGATGCAATCGTGGAGCGTCCAGGGAGAGGGCGCGGATCCACCCGGAGCGAGCGGACGCCAATGGCTGCCCCCCGCCGACGCGGCGGCGCCGAGGAAGCGTCCGAAAGGGCGCGAATCGTCGCGGCTGCAGAGGCGGTGGAGACAGCGGAGGGCTTAGAGGCCCTTGCCGCCCTTGTGGCGGACTTCTTTGGTTCGAGGCGTTCTGCTCGTGGAAGGGGGGGTGCCGCAAGGGCCACTGGGGGGGGAGGAGGAAGGCCGGATGCGGCGGAGAGTTTGGGGGTGCGTCCCCGAGGGGATGCCAGTTGCAACGGAGCGACCGGGGCTCCTTTCACACGGACGGAACACGTCCGGGAAGCCACGCGAATACAGCGTCTGTTCCGAACGAACCGCAAGCGGGCAGTGCAGGAGGTGCTAGCCGAGCAATCTCCGCACTGCCAAGTGCCCAAGGACATTGTCCAAGGGCACTTTAGTTCTATATATGCGGCTCGGGACCGTTCGGAACACTTCCCGGCGCTCCACCACGACCAGCCGGAGGAAGGAACCAATGAGGCACTGGAGAGGCCCTTCGGGTCGGCCGAGGTGTTCAACCGCCTCCGGAGGATGAAAAAATCATCCCCCGGACCGGATGGAATCACCTACGCCGACCTGAGGGGGGCCGATCCGGGAGCCGAGGTCCTGACGGCGGCATACAATGCGTGCCGTCGGGTGGAGTTGATTCCCTCCCTGTGGAAGGAGTCAAATACCATCTTGGTTTACAAGAAAGGTGAGAGGGATGACCTCAGCAACTGGCGTCCCATCGCCATGGGTGACGTAATCCCCAAGCTCTTCGCGGCCGTGATGGCCGACCGCCTTACCCGCTGGGCCGTCCAAAATCGACGGCTCTCCCCGGCACAAAAGGGCTTTCTGCCGTACGAGGGGTGCCTTGAGCACAACTTCGTGCTGCGGGAGGCCCTTATCGACGCGAAGCGACGGCGGAGGGAGTTGGTGGTTGCGTGGCTGGACCTTTCCAATGCTTTTGGTTCGGTCCCCCACGCCGCCATCTTAAACGCGCTGACCGGTGCCGGTGCCCCCCACGCGATCGTCAACCTCGTCCGGTGTCTATACACCGATTGCACGACGAGGGTCCGTACTGCCGAAGGATTCACTGATAGGATCCCCATGCAGTCGGGAGTAAGACAGGGCTGCCCCTTGAGCCCTATACTCTTTAACCTGGCAATCGAACCCGTGGTTCGACAAGCCGCGGAGTCGAGGGCCGGGTACGAGATGGCGGGCTTTAAGGTAGCAGCCCTAGCTTACGCGGATGATATCGCATTGATCGCGACGTCCCCCGAGGGCATGAGAGGGCTACTGGGTGCAGCAGAGGCCACGGCGCGGAGTCTGGGCCTCGCGTTCAATCCGGGGAAGTGCGCGACGCTGCACGTCCTTGGAAGCGGCGCGGTGGCCCGGACCGAGTTTGGCCTCAACGAGGGACCCGTTCCAGCGCTCGGAGACGGAGACGCCTATGAGCACCTGGGCATTCCCACCGGGGTTCGGATCGACCAGACGCCCTACTCCACGATCCGGGATGTGCTGAGGGACCTGGGGGCGGTGGATCGCTCCCTGCTAGCTCCGTGGCAGAAGGTGGAAACCTTAAGATCGGTTATAATTCCACGGGTGGATTTCCTGCTACGGGGCGCCAGCGTGAGGAAGTCGGCACTGGCGGAGGTAGACAAGGCTGTTAGGCGCGTGGTCAAGGGATGGCTCAATTTGCCACAGCGGGCCAGTGCGGAGGTGGTTTACATCCCCCCTTCGTGGGGAGGATGCGGACTCCTCCCACTGGCTGACCTGGCTGATGTGACGACCGTGGCCCATGCGTTCAGGCTTCTGAACGCACGGGACCCGGTCGTTGCATCACTGGCAAGGGCATCCCTTGATACAGCGGCGCGGGACAAGCTGCGTCGGCCTCCGACAGAGGGGGACCTCGCGGAGTACCTGTCGGGTCGTTTGACCGGGGACTTCGCGTGGCCAACCAGCGGATGTGCCTCATTCTGGTCGCGGGTGCGGTCCGCCGCGCTCAGGTCCGCGGCGCGTTTCGGTTTTCGGTGGAAGTGGGACGATGGTCGGGCCGAGCTCTCGGTGGAGATCGCCTCGCGGGGCGAACCGGTCGTGGTGTCACCAGGAGCGAAGGCGGAGATAATCCGCCGGATGAGGGCGGCAGTGGCTGAGCACTACAGGATGACACTGGTCCGGAAACCTGACCAGGGGAAGGTTTTCGGCGTGACCTCCCGCCATGCGGTGAGCAATCACTTCATGCGTGGGGGGTCATTTACTCGCTTCGCCGACTGGCGCTTTATCCATCGCGCGCGCCTTGATGTCCTCCCACTCAATGGAGCAATCCGTTGGGGGGAGGGCGATAAACGATGTCGGCGATGCGGGTTTAAGCTCGAGAGCCTTCCTCACGTGCTCGGGCACTGCGGCGTTCACTCGGCGGCTCGCCAGCTCCGGCACCACGGCTTGGTTCGCAGGCTTGCGAGGGCGACCCGTCTCCCGGGCGACCTCCGGGTTGACCGACGTGTCCCGGGTGTCCCCGACGAACTGGCGGCCTTGCGTCCCGACATAGTCGTGACGCACGAGCCGTCACGGACCGTCCACCTGGTCGATGTGGCCGTGCCATTTGAAAACACCTTCATGGCCTTCGAAGACGCCAAGGCGGAGAAACTGCAAAAATACGCGCCTATAGCGTGTGCTCTCCGCCGGCGCGGCTACACCGTCCACGTGGACGCGTTCATCGTCGGGGCCCTGGGCGCCTGGCACCCGGACAACGAGTCCCTCCTGAAAACGCTGCGCGTCTCACGGTTCTACGCGAGGACCATGAGACGGCTCATGGTATCAGAGACCATAGCCTGGTCCAGGGACATTTACGTGGAACACGTCTCTGGGATCCGGCAGTACCCCGCTCCGACCGCGGCGCCCGAAGCTGACGAGAACGCGGTGGCGCCAAGAAGATGGATTAGCGTGCAAGAGGACCGTGGGGGTCGAGGGGCCGGTAACAATAGCACCAGCGGACTGCCCCGAGCTCGAGAAGACGAGTAGTGGGCGTTCCTTTTGGCCATCAGTATTATATATATTTTTCTTAAGTGCTATACTGCATATACTTAGTTCTATCTCACTCGTATTCTAGTCCAAACTCGATCTCGTTCTACCTCATTCTAGTTCACTGCATGCCATTTTGTTCTACAGTTATATTTCTTTGCTCATTTATATTCCTTTTCTTTCTTTTTGCGGCCCTATACACCGTCAAATTGCTGTACTTTTCTATATTCTTGTTTCTGTTCTTGCTATTTGCTGGTATTATGATCTACTCTTCTCTTCCTTGTTGTTACTTATTTTATTACTTATTTATTTATTTATTTATTTATTTATTTAGTTGCCTGTTATTCATGTTAACATACTTATGGTCAAAATCCACATGATGACTTGACAAGGAAGGAGCCATAACGGACTACCACATACACGCATCAGTTGGACGCCCAGTGCGATAATTAATGTGAAAGTGCTACGACGATAAGGGCGCAGGGGGACTGTCCCTGCGCCCTTTAAAATTATATTAATTTTGTCATATGACCGATATATATGTATACTCTGTACCTGATCCCCGGGGCTTCGCCCCGGGGAAACATTTATTGAAATAAAACTGCTTTTATCTGTTCTTATCAGCTTAATATCTGATACACTCCCCATCGGGGAGTCAGAATATTAATCTGATTTTTGGAAATTGACGGAGCAGTTGGAGCTTGCTCCACCTCTGTCGCGAGTCAGCCTGGCATTGCAGTGCCGCCAGGATTGGCTCAATAACTACACGAAAATCAGATTTTAAGTATTTTATTTATTGATCTTTTAAACTTCTGACTTTTAACTTTTAACTTTTAACTTTTAACTTTCAACTTTTAAAAACTTTTATTTCTGACTCTCTATATACACTTTGACTTTTCCTTTGCTCTCTCTCTGTTTTTCGTTTTATTTTCTAAGTTTTAGGCATGGCCGAAGGATCCGGATGCGTCGCCCGAGGAAACGAGGTAATCGTTAAGTTCCCGTTCCCCGACCAATTTATCTGTCCCTACTGCCATCGAGGGACTACGGCGCTGCGAAGGGGAGCGGCGGTGTACCAGCGGCACGAGGATTTAGGTAAACACCTTAAACTTCACCATTCGGGTATTACGCGTAGGTTTGTATGCGGTGATTGCGGCTTCACCGACAACAGTGCTTATGCACTGAAGAAGGTGAAGCAGCATCACGCTGCAAGCCACGCGAATGGTGCACCGAATCCTCCTGCCGCTGGTGCACCATCGGCCGCCCCGGGCGACGCATCTGCATCCCCGGCCAGCGGACCCGCGGGGGGGACGGGCTCCCTCCGCGAGGGCGCGAGAAGCGAGGCCCCGCGATCCGCCGAAACGGATCGATCGACCACGCGAGGAGGCGAGCCGCCATGCGCGAGAAGAAACGTGCCAGCGGTGGCGGCGTCGACCTCCCGCGGTAAGTCAAAGTCCTCCGCCCCCACAACGACGACGGCGAGGACAACGACAGGGCGGAGGACAACGGCGGCGACGGTGGCGGGAAAGAAGCCCGCCACCGCCACACTGAAGAACTTTGTTACCGTCGCCGCCAGACGCAGCGGGTCGCAGCCCGAGCCCGCAACGGCTGCACCGAGGGGGTGCAGCAGAAGGGTGACTCCGACCACCACCTTCGCGGAGGTCACCCGGGGGCCACCGGCCGCCACCACCGGGGTAACGACGACAGTCACGGCGAGGGAAACGAAGAGGACAACGCCCAAGACGCCCTCGCCGGCCGGACCGACGACAGTAGGGGGGACCACCACCACCCAGCCGCCCCCCCCCGCCGGACAACTAACCCAGACCAACTCCGGCAATCTGTCGTCGGCCGGTAGGATTGCCCCGGTGGTCGTAACATCCACGGCGGCCACGACGACGACGACGACGACGATTACGACGACCACAACGACGACCTCGGTGGTGCGGGGGTCAATACCCGCACCGGTCGTGACACCACCGCCCACCCGGGGCCCAACTCCATCGCCGAGGGGGACAGCCGGCGGCAATTCCACCTCGCCGCCGGCACTCGCGCCCAGGACGAGGGCGCGAGCCAGGAGAGCCGCCACCGAGCCCCCCCAGCAGACCCCGGGTGCATTACGGCGCAGTAGGAGGATCCGCGGCACCCCCCAGGCGGTGGTACCAGTCGCGGCCGGGAGAAGGACGCCGCCGACGACATCTCCGGCGGCACTAGGATGCCCCACCCCAAGGAGAGGAAGAAGCGCCCGGGCCGTGTCCCTCCCGCCCGGGAGGGGGACGAAAGGGGGCAACACCACCGCCCCCACATCCCCAGGGGTGGGGACGACAAGAAGAGGGAGAAGGAGGAGACTCCCGGCCATCGAGGAGTCGTCGTCGGGAGAGGACGAAGAGGCGGAAGCGACAGCGGCTTCGTCGTCGTCGTCGCCGAGGGTAGATTGGACAGTGGCGGCCCCCAGAAGAGGATGGAGGAGGGCTGGGCTGCAGACCCCCGTGCCGGGGGGTCAGGGAGCCACGGAGAGAAGAATAACGCCCCCCGGCGGCGCAGAAATGGTCGGTCCCTCCGTGGAGGCGGAACGGGGCCGAAATACGGACCAGGGCCCAAATAGTAGTAAGGGTAGCAATATCAATTTTAACAGCAGGACTAATGATAAGAGCAGTAAGAAAAGGTACTGTGACAGGGCCACGAGCCCCATCAATTTTAATTTTATCTCGAATGGCAATTTTATCCGGGACGACCAGCAAGGGATGCGAAATTACGTTACAATCGACGCGAGCCGGGGCAGTCCGACTAATGCCCCCGGGTCAAACCGGGGCTCTGTTTGTAGAAGGATCGCGGCCCCGAGTGGTGCAACCCCTGCGGTCAGTAGAGGAAACGCCGCCGCGGACCGAAGGCAGACGGCGACGAGGGGGAGAGGGAGTGGTGTCGACCCAGGAACGTGCGCACGGAGTGACCCGACGGTGACCGGAGGTAAGCGGACGCAGCGGACGTGTGGGGGGCTCAGACATGGGCCGGAGCGGAATCCCGATGCAATCGTGGAGCGTCCAGGGAGAGGGCGCGGACCCACCCGGAGCGAGCGGACGCCAATGGCTGCCCCCCGCCGACGCGGCGGCGCCGAGGAAGCGTCCGAAAGGGCGCGAATCGTCGCGGCTGCGGAGGCGGTGGGGACAGCGGAGGGCTTAGAGGCCCTTGCCGCCCTTGTGGCGGATTTCTTTGGTTCGAGGCGTTCCGCTCGTGGAAGGGGGGGTGCCGCAAGGGCCACTGGGGGGGGGAGGAGGAAGGCCGGATGCGGCGGAGAGTTTGAGGGTGCGTCCCCGGGGGGATGCCAGTTGCAACGGAGCGACCGGGGCTCCTTCCACACGGACGGAACACGTCCGGGAAGCCACGCGAATACAGCATCTGTTCCGAACGAACCGCAAGCGGGCAGTGCAGGAGGTGCTAGCCGAGCAATCTCCGCACTGCCAAGTGCCCAAGGACATTGTCCAAGGGCACTTTAGTTCTATATATGCGGCTCGGGACCGTTCGGAACACTTCCCGGCGCTCCACCACGACCAGCCGGATGAAGGAACCAATGAGGCACTGGAGAGGCCCTTCGGGTCGGCCGAGGTGTTCAACCGCCTCCGGAGGATGAAAAAATCATCCCCCGGACCGGATGGAATCACCTACGCTGACCTGAGGGGGGCCGATCCGGGAGCCGAGGTCCTGACGGCGGCATACAATGCGTGCCGTCGGGTGGAGTTGATTCCCTCCCTGTGGAAGGAGTCAAATACCATCTTGATTTACAAGAAAGGTGAGAGGGATGACCTCAGCAACTGGCGTCCCATCGCCATGGGTGACGTAATCCCCAAGCTCTTCGCGGCCGTGATGGCCGACCGCCTTACCCGCTGGGCCGTCCAAAATCGACGGCTCTCCCCGGCACAAAAGGGCTTTCTGCCGTACGAGGGGTGCCTTGAGCACAACTTCGTGCTGCGGGAGGCCCTTATCGACGCAAAGCGACGGCGGAGGGAGTTGGTGGTTGCGTGGCTGGACCTTTCCAATGCTTTTGGTTCGGTCCCCCACGCCGCCATCCTAAACGCGCTGGCCGGTGCCGGTGCCCCCCACGCGATCGTCAACCTCGTCCGGTGTCTATACACCGATTGCACGACGAGGGTCCGTACGGCCGAAGGATTCACTGATAGGATCCCCATGCAGTCGGGAGTAAGACAGGGCTGCCCCTTGAGCCCTATACTCTTTAACCTGGCAATCGAACCCGTGGTTCGACAAGCCGCGGAGTCGAGGGCCGGGTATGAGATGGCGGGCTTTAAGGTAGCAGCCCTAGCTTACGCGGATGATATCGCATTGATCGCGACGTCCCCCGAGGGCATGAGAGGGCTACTGGGAGCAGCAGAGGCCACGGCGCGGAGTCTGGGCCTCGCGTTCAATCCGGGGAAGTGCGCGACGCTACACGTCCTTGGAAGCGGCGCGGTGGCCCGGACCGAGTTTGGCCTCAACGAGGGACTCGTTCCAGCGCTCGGAGACGGAGACGCCTATGAGCACCTGGGCATTCCCACCGGGGTTCGGATCGACCAGACGCCCTACTCCACGATCTGGGATGTGCTGAGGGACCTGGGGGCGGTGGATCGCTCCCTGCTAGCTCCGTGGCAGAAGGTGGAAACCTTAAGATCGGTTATAATTCCACGGGTGGATTTCCTGCTACGGGGCGCCAGCGTGAGGAAGTCGGCACTGGCGGAGGTAGACAAGGCTGTTAGGCGCGTGGTCAAGGGATGGCTCAATTTGCCACAGCGGGCCAGTGCGGAGGTAGTTTACATCCCCCCTTCATGGGGAGGATGCGGACTCCTCCCGCTGGCTGACCTGGCTGATGTGACGACCGTGGCCCATGCGTTCAGGCTTCTGAACGCACGGGACCCGGTCGTTGCATCACTGGCAAGGGCATCCCTTGATACAGCGGCGCGGGACAAGCTGCGTCGGCCTCCGACAGAGGGGGACCTCGCGGAGTACCTGTCAGGTCGTTTGACCGGGGACTTCGCGTGGCCAACCAGCGGATGTGCCTCATTCTGGTCGCGGGTGCGGTCCGCCGCGCTCAGGTCTGCGGCGCGTTTCGGTTTTCGGTGGAAGTGGGACGATGGTCGGGCCGAGCTCTCGGTGGAGATCGCCTCGCGGGGCGAACCGGTCGTGGTGTCACCAGGGGCGAAGGCGGAGATAATCCGCCGGATGAGGGCGGCAGTGGCTGAGCACTACAGAATGACACTGGTCCGGAAACCTGACCAGGGGAAGGTTTTCGGCGTGTCTCCCGCCATGCGGTGAGCAATCACTTCATGCGTGGGGGGTCATTTACTCGCTTCGCCGACTGGCGCTTTATCCATCGCGCGCGCCTTGATGTCCTCCCACTCAATGGAGCAATCCGTTGGGGGGAGGGCGATAAACGATGTCGGCGATGCGGGTTTAAGCTCGAGAGCCTTCCTCACGTGCTCGGGCACTGCGGCGTTCACTCGGCGGCTCGCCAGCTCCGACACCACGGCTTGGTTCGCAGGCTTGCGAGGGCGACCCGTCTTCCGGGCGACCTCCGGGTTGACCGACGTGTCCCGGGTGTCCCCGACGAACTGGCGGCCTTGCGTCCCGACATAGTCGTGACGCACGAGCCGTCACGGACCGTCCACCTGGTCGATGTGGCCGTGCCATTTGAAAACACCTTCATGGCCTTCGAAGATGCCAAGGCGGAGAAACTGCGAAAATACGCGCCTATAGCGTGTGCTCTCCGCCGGCGCGGCTACACCGTCCACGTGGGCGCGTTCATCGTCGGGGCCCTGGGCGCCTGGCACCCGGACAACGAGTCCCTCCTGAAAACGCTGCGCGTCTCACGGTTCTACGCGAGGACCATGAGACGGCTCATGGTATCAGAGACCATAGCCTGGTCCAGGGACATTTACGTGGAACACGTCTCTGGGATCCGGCAGTACCCCGCTCCGACCGCGGCGCCCGAAGCTGACGAGAACGCGGTGGCGTCAAGAGGATTGACTAGCGAGCAAGAGGACCGTGGGGGACGAGGGGCCGGAAATAATAGCACCAGCGGACTGCCCCGAGCTCAAGAGGACGAGTAGTGGGCGTCCTAGCCGGCAATCTGCAGCATGCACTTCTAGAGGCGATACTCTTCTTTCTTGTGTTGCTATTTATATTCTAGTCAAGCCACCCTATACATGGCACTCGACTTGACCATATAATACCTAATCCTAGATTACTGTATGCTATTTTACTTTATTTTACTTTGCTTTATGTTATATAACAACTCCTCGTCTGTTTATACCTCCTTTCTTTCTTTCTTTTTGCGGCCCTATACACCGTCGAATTGTTATACTCCGTTATATTTTGTTTATGTTACTGTTATCTATATTTATTTATTTCTTTTAGCTATCTAGTCACGTCAACTTATACAACGTTAAAATTCGTATGAGGATCTGATAAGGAGGAAACTAAAGTGGATTACCCTACACACATATCATATGGACGCCCAGTGCGATATTAAATGTGAAAGTACTATGACGACAAGGGCGCAGGGGGACTGTCCCTGCGCACTTTGAAATTATAATAATTAGCCATGAAACCTGTAAAAACATATGTATACTCTGTACCTGATCCCCGGGGCTTCGCCCCGGGGAAACATTTATTGAAATAAAACTGCTTTTATCTGTTCTTATCAGCTTAATATCTGATACACTCCCCATTGGGGAGTCAGAATATTAATCTGATTTTTGGAAATTGACGGAGCAGTTGGAGCTTGCTCCACCTCTGTCGCGAGTCAGCCTGGCATTGCAGTGCCGCCAGGATTGGCTCAATAACTACACGAAAATCAGATTTTAAGTATTTTATTTATTTATTGATCTTTTAACTTTTGACTTTTGACTTTTAACTTTTAACTTTTAACTTTTAACTTTTAAAAACTTTTATTTCTGACTTTCTATATACACTTTGACTTCTCCTTTGCTCTCTCAGCTTGCTTTTCGTTTCTGTTTTCTAAGTTTTAGGCATGGCCGAAGGATCCGGATGCGTCGCCCGAGGAAACGAGGTAATCGTTAAGTTCCCGTTCCCCGACCAATTTATCTGTCCCTACTGCCATCGAGGGACTACGGCGCTGCGAAGGGGAGCGGCGGTGTACCAGCGGCACGAGGATTTAGGTAAACACCTTAAACTTCACCATTCGGGTATTACGCGTAGGTTTGTATGCGGTGATTGCGGCTTCACCGACAACAGTGCTTATGCACTGAAGAAGGTGAAGCAGCATCACGCTGCAAGCCACGCGAATGGTGCACCGAATCCTCCTGCCGCTGGTGCACCATCGGCCGCCCCGGGTGACGCATCTGCATCCCCGGCCAGCGGACCCGCGGGGGGGACGGGCTCCCTCCGCGAGGGCGCGAGAAGCGAGGCCCCGCGATCCGCCGAAACGGATCGATCGACCACGCGAGGAGGCGAGCCGCCATGCGCGAGAAGAAACGTGCCAGCGGTGGCGGCGTCGACCTCCCGCGGTAAGTCAAAGTCCTCCGCCCCCACAACGACGACGGCGAGGACAACGACAGGGCGGAGGACAACGGCGGCGACGGTGGCGGGAAAGAAGCCCGCCACCGCCACACTGAAGAACTTTGTTACCGTCGCCGCCAGACGCAGCGGGTCGCAGCCCGAGCCCGCAACGGCTGCACCGAGGGGGTGCAGCAGAAGGGTGACTCCGACCACCACCTTCGCGGAGGTCACCCGGGGGCCACCGGCCGCCACCACCGGGGTAACGACGACAGCCACGGCGAGGGAAACGAAGAGGACAACGCCCAAGACGCCCTCGCCGGCCGGACCGACGACAGTGGGGGGGACCACCACCACCCAGCCGCCCCCCCCCCGCCGGACAACTAACCCAGACCAACTCCGGCAATCTGTCGTCGGCCGGTAGGATTGCCCCGGTGGTCGTAACATCCACGGCGGCCACGACGACGACGACGACGACCTCGGTGGTGCGGGGGTCAATACCCGCACCGGTCGTGACACCACCGCCTACCCAGGGTCCAACTCCATCACCGAGGGGGACAGCCGGCGGCAATTCCAGCTCGCCGCCCGCGCTCGCGCCCAGGACGAGGGCGCGAGCCAGGAGAGCCGCCACCGAGCCCCCCCAGCAGACACCGGGTACATTACGACGTAGTCGGAGGACTAGCGGCACCCCCCAGGCGGTGGTACCAGTCACGGCCGGGAGAAGGACGCCGCTGACGACATCTCCGGCGGCGCTAGGATGCCCCACCCCAAGGAGAGGCAGAAGCGCCCGGGCCGTGTCCCTCCCGCCCGGGAGGGGGACGAAAGGGGGCAATACCACCGCCCCCACATCCCCAGGGGTGGGGACGACAAGAAGAGGGAGGAGGAGGAGACTCCCGGCCATCGAGGAGTCGTCGTCAGGAGAGGAGGCAACGACAGCGGCCCCGTCGTCGTCGCCACCGAATGAAGATTGGATAGTGGCGGCCCCCAGAAGAGGAAGGAAGAGGGCTTTTTTTTTTTTTTTTTTGTCGTGGGGAAAATCTTCGAAAGACTCCCTCCCACCTCTTTGGGGAGAGGCGGGAGGGGTGTGTGGGATTCCCCGCGCCCGTAGAATGACGGGCGCGGGACCTGCCCACTAAAAACCCCACGGTGACCCTTCCGCACGATTTGGGAGAATACCGGGAATCGCTTGAAGCATTCTTCCGGTATCCTCCCCGCGCCCGCGCTTTGCGCCCATCCCCGGGGGGGGGGGGCAAACGGTCCCCCCGGTAGACACTCTGTCTCATAGCGGCAGGACGGGGCCACTCCTTCCCGCCGCCATCCGTCCCGGGGCCGCGTTTAGTGGCGGCTGCGAGCCCCAACTCGCAACCGCCTGCGACCCCGTTTCTACCCCTCGGCGGCCGGGAGCTCATGGCCGCTCCAGGCCACCGAGGGTGCCTCCCCGTGGGCCGGACCCATCGCCGCTTGGCGGGAGGAGGCTCCCCTCAGGGCCCCCCTCCCAGCCAGGGTCATCCGTCGCGCAAAGGCCGCCGCCCGCGACGCCTGGCGCCTGGGCGACGTCCTCGCGCCACCATACGAGCGCGAGCCTCAGCGCGCCGCTGAAGCTTGCGCTCCCTTCCCGCGGTCTCCTTCCGCAGCATTACGGTCTCGCAGAAGGAGGCCACGGCCCTCCACTTCCTCTCGCTGCCGAGCATGGCGCGCACCACACCCGGCAGCAAGATTTCCCGCCCTATGACGCCGACCAGGACACGACGCTCCCCCTCCCACGCTGGGCATACCTGGAGGGTATGATCAGCCGTGTCCTGCTCGGCGTCACAATGGCAGCAACGCGCTGTCGGTTCCTTCCCTATCCGGCACAGGTATCTTCCGAAGCTGCCATGCCCGGAAAATACCTGTGCCATCCGGTAAGTAAGGCTTCCATGACCTCTGTCCAGCCACTCACTCAGGAGTGGCCGAACAGCCCCGACTGTCCGTTGTCCCGCGGTTGGCAGGGCCAACCGCTCCTGCCACGCGAGCACCACGAACTGCCGGGCCTGGCGCTTCAAATCACCCCAAGCAGGTTCCTGCTCTCCCGGGACCGCCCCCACTCCCGCGCGACAGTCGACACGATGACGATACATCATCGCGTGCGACCGCGCGAGGAGATCCATGGCGGCATCCCCGCAAGAACCGCCGCCGCGTCATGCGACACGGTCCGGTAGCCGCGGACGACCCTCAGCGCCATCCGCCTCTGCACCCGACGCAGCATCGTCATGCTGCACCGGGAGGCCGCCAGGTCGTCCGCCCAGACGGGGGCCCCGTATAGGGCCACCGACTGAACCATTGCCACATAGAGGCGGCGAACTCGTCCCGCCGGGCCCCCCAGGTTGGGGAGCATCCGACCTAAAGCCGAGACCATCCTCTCCAACCGGGGAATCAGGCAGCGGAAATGCACCTCCAAGCGCCAGTGGCTATCGAGGATCAGTCCCAGATACCTCATCCGGGGCTTCACCTCGATATTAGCCGCACCCACCCGGATCAGAGGGGGTGGCGGATCCTGCCGAGGTGAATGGAACGCTATAACCTCGGTCTTATGGACCGCCACCGTCATCCCCATCCCCCTGATCCGGTCGACGACGCGTTGCGTCCCCTCCTCGGCGAGGCGCTTGGCCCTCCACCACTGATCCCCGACGGCCAGCACCAGTGTGTCATCTGCGTAACACACGGCACTGACGCCGTCGGGGAGAAGGAAGAGGGCTGGGCTGCGAACCCCCGTGCCGGGGGGACAGGGAGCCACGGAGAGAAGAGTAACGCCCCCCGGCAGCGCAGGAATGGTCGGTTCCTCCGTGGAGGCGGAACGGGGCAGAAACATTGACCATGGCCCAGTTAGTGATAATAATATTAGTTGTTTAGACACCAACACCAAAGATAACGGCAAAAGGTACTGTGATAGGGCTACCAGCCCGATAAATTTTAATATATCTGACGACCCGCAAAGGGATTTCAATTCTAATCTTAATTTTAACTTAAAAGACGCGAGCCGGGGCAGTCCAACTAATACCCCCGGGTCAAACCGGGGCTCTGTTTTTAGAAGGATTCTGGCCCCGAGTGGTGCGACCCCTGCGGCTGTTAGGAGAGACGCCGTCGTGATTCGGAGGCAGACGGCGACGAGGGGGCGCGGGAGTGCGTCCAACCCGGGAGCATCCACACGTTGTGACCCGATGGTGACCGGAGGTAGGCGGACACAGCCGGCGTGCGTGGGGCTCAGGCATGGGCCGGTGCGCGACCCCGACGCAATCATGGAGCGTCCAGGGAGAGGGCGCAGGCCCCCCCGGGGCGAGCAGACGCCTGTGGCTGCCCCCCGCCGACGCGGCAGCGCCGAGGAAGCGTCCGAAAGGGCGCGAATCGTCGCTGTCGCGGAGGCGGTGGAAACAGCGGAGGGTTTAGAGGCCCTTGCCACCCTTGTGGCGGAGTTCTTTGGTTCGAGGTGTTCTGCTCGTAGAAGGGGGGGGGGGGGGGGGTGCAAGAATCACCGGGGGGGGGGGAGGCCGGAGGTGGCGGACAGTTTGGGGGTGCGTCCCCGGGGGGACGCCAGTTGCAACGGAGCGACCGGGGCTCCTCTGACACGGACGGAACAGGTCCGGGAAGCAACGCGAATCCAGCAAACGGGCAGTGCAGGAGGTGCTAGCCGTGCAATCTCCGTACTGCCAGGTACCCAAGGACATCATCCAAGGGCACTTCAATTCAATTTATGCGGCTCGGGATCGCTCGGAACACTTCCCGGCGCTCCACCACGACCAGCCGGAGGAGGGTACCAATGAAGCCCTGGAGAGGCCCTTCGGGGCGGTCGAGATGTCCAACCGGCTCAGGAGGATGAAGAAATCATCCCCTGGACCGGATGGTATCACCTACGCCGACCTGAGGGGGGCCGATCCGGGTGCCGAGGTCCTGACGGTGGCATACAATGCGTGTCGTCGGATGGAGTCGATTCCCTCCCTGTGGAAGGAGTCCAACACCATCTTGTTGTACAAGAAAGGTGTAAGGGATGACCTCAGCAACTGGCGTCCCATCGCTATGGGTGACGTCGTCCCCAAACTGTTCGCCGCCGTGATGGCAGACCGTCTCACCCGCTGAGCCGTACAAAATCGACGGCTCTCCCCGGCATAGAAGGGCTTTCTGCCGTATGAGGAGTCCGGTGCTTATACACCGATTGCATGACGAGGGTCCGTACTGCCGAAGGATACACCGGTAGGATCCCTATGCGGTCGGGAAGTGAGGCAGGGCTGCCCCCTGAGCCTAATACTCCTTAACCTGGCAATCGAACCTGTGTCCGTCAGGCCACGGAGTCGGGGGCCGGGTACGAGATGGCGGGTCTTAGGGTAGCAACCCTGGCTTATGCGGACGATATCGCGCTGATTGCGACGTCCCCCGAAAGCATGGGTCGGCTATTGGGTGCAACGGAGGCCACGGCTCGAGATCTGGGCCTCACGTTTAACCCGGGCAAGTGTGCTACGCTACACGTCCTCGGGAGCGGCGTGGTGGCTCGGACCGAGTTTGGCCTCAACGAGGGACTGGTTCCAGCGCTCGGAGACGGGGATGCCTATCAACACCTGGGCGTGGCCACTGGAATTCGGTTCGACCAGCGCCCTACTCTACGATCCGGGACGTGCTGGGGGACTTGGGGGCGGTGGACCTCTCTCTATTAGCCCCGTGGCAGAAGGTGGAAACCTTACGTTCGGTTATAATTCCACGGTTGGACTTCATGCTGCGGGGTGCCAGCGTGAGGAAGACTGCACTGGCGGAGGTGGACAAGGCTGTAAGGCGCACGGTCGAGAGATGGTTCAATTTACCGCAGCGTGGGGCGGATGTGGGCTCCTCCCGCTGGCAGACTTGGCCGACGTGACGACCGTGGCCCACGCGTTCATACTTCTGGAGTCGATGAAGATTTAATTAAGTTTTTTCGCAATACTGTAAACAATTTCAAATGGTCACGATATAAATTTGGATGAATTTAAAAAGTACGCTGTTGAAGTGGCAACAAGATACGTAGAACTATATCCGTGGTACTACATGCCAACTTCAGTGCACAAGATTTTAATGTACGGCCCAGAAATAATAAGTTCCGCATTGTTACCGATTGGACAAATGCCTGAAGAAGCACAAGAACACAGCCACAAATATATTAAAAGCTTTCGGAAAGATTTTTCACGAAAATGTTCTCGTACAAAAACAATGGAAGATGTGTTCTTGCGGCTGTTACAATCATCAGATCTATATACAGTGTGTTCGGCCACCCCTGGGAAAAATTTAAATGAGCGATACTAGAGGCCAAAATAAAACGAAAATCAAGAATACCAATTAGTTGATGGAGGCTTCGTTGCAAAGTTATTAACGTTTAAAGTTCCGCCTGAAACGCGGCAACCTGCGAGCAGATGCGTAAGCGCGGTAGGTCAGGAGACGGTGTGTTAGAGGAACCGAGATTACCGACTTATCGATCGCCTTTCGTTTTTGCGTCAACTCCTCGGACGGCGAACGTGGTACGTTGAATAAGATACGACAGCCGCTCGTTTTTGCGTCAACTTCCAGGAAGGCAAACGCATATCGTCGAATGGGATTCAACCTGTCTTATGAACATCCGGAGGGACATATCAAAACTCGCCCGACAAGATGTTCACAGAGAGAGGGTGAATGCCTCTTTGAACACACACATTTTTTTCACAAAAATCACTCACACGCGAGCATACACGCATCGCGATTGTCCCGTCCGCGAATGTCCACGTGTACGCACACCGCGATTGTCCCGACCGCGAGTGTTCACAAGTAAATACTTTTCGACGGGCACCACTATTCAATTAAATAATACACGCGCGTGTCCACATATTCACAGAGAACTGCCCTGCCTCACAATAAATGTTCCACGTGACCACCATTCTCTTGTAGGCACAGCTGCATTCTTTTGTGAAAATTTCGTCGCATATTTTCCAAATTAGCCCCTTCTCTTAACTCAATAATATCCGCTGATAATGTAATTCGGTGTTTGAGTTCATCGAGTGAGTTTACTGGCATGGAGTAAACTAAATCCTTCAAGTGGTCCCAATAGAAGAAATCAAGGGGGTTGAAATCGGGCGAACGAGCAGGCCACGGCGTAGGTCCTCCTCGTCCAATCCACTTGTTTCCAAAATATGCGTTTAAATGACCGCGTACTGCCAGTGTGGAATGCGGCGGTGCACCGTCATGCATGTACCACATGCTTCTACGTACATCTAGTGGTTCATCCTCCAGAAGGTTTGGCAACTGCGTTTCCAAAAATTCGAGGTACAATTGTCCTGTTAAACGGTGTGGGAAGACCACAGGATCAATAATTTTATTGCCAAGTATTCCTGCCCAAATATTGACAGAAAACTGGCGTTGAGTATTTATTTCGTAAACCGCGTGTGGGTTTTCTTCTGCCCAAATATGGGCATTGTGTGTGTTTACTGTACCGTGGCGATTGAATGTTGCCTCGTCGGTAAACAGTATGTTTGAGATAAAATCTTCATTATCTCTAATCATGGATAATATCCATGTGCAAAAATCTTTTCGTTTTGCAAAATCACCCTCTTCTATTTCTTGTACCCGTTGAAAATGGTATGGGTACAGTTACCTCTGCTTCAATACCTGCCAAACAGTCGAATTACTGACTTGCTCGGCTGCTGCAATTCTCCGTGTGCTGGTGCTCGGATCTTCTTCAATTCTTCGAATTATTCTTTCCTCCAATTGTTGGGGCTGTTGATCCCGCCCACCAATTGGACGGGTCAGGACCGACCCCGTGTCTCGCAAACGCTGGTATGTTCTTGTAAATGTCTTCCTGTCCGGTATTTGCCTATTGGGGTACCTTTCGTCATAAATGCGACGTGCTTCGCAGGCATTGCCTTCTGCTTCCCCGTAGCACATAATTACATCGGACAGTTCAACCAGCGTGTAATTGGTACCCGATATTCTTTCCGGTCCCGCGCCGCGCACTACACAACACAAACCACGCACACACACTACACTACACTACACTACACTACACAATCCGCGAACTTACGTATTTCACGCACTATTATGGAATAAAAAATAAATACTGAAAGAAAAATGAAAATTATATTTAATTGCTAAATATTAAATTGCAGTTCAAGTCGTTCTGAGCTCTCTCAGGTCTGTATTCGTTGGCGATTGCCTTTGAAATGAGAAAAGACAAACGAATGACGAGTGGTGAGAAAAGCAGACACATACTATTACAGTGCCGAACTCGCGGCCTACGAAGCGCGTGGACGTGAATTCGGCACTTTGACATCGAGATCGACGAAAGCGAATCAAGGAGAGTGTAAATCTTTCCTTATTGCTCTCGTATAACTGAAATTCGAGTAACGTCGCCGCTATACGATTTCGAGTCTAATCTGCCCCAACAGTTAATAACGTCAGGAGGAAATACATTTTAACAATATCCAGGTATGTTTTGGGTGTGTATCGCCGAAAAAAGGCAACTTTAATCATAAACTAATTTATTATTTATAAATGTTAAAAAGCTGATGCTTCTAACGACGAGGTCTGGATAGAGGTATAGGAGTTTTCAGGGAAAATTATTACGGACGTCTGGTTTTCTTTTCGTCGGCCTTCTACGCCGACCTTTTATTACAAACGTAAAATTGAAATAAAAATAACAATCGAAAACCAAAATAAATTGTGATTATCTATAATCGTGCTGGGACGTTGCCTGCCTCGTCTCTGCCGGTCGCCGAACTCGCCGGGTTGAGGTAGGCCAAGGTTCCTATAATCAGAAAAACACAGCTATGTGTTAGACACACGTAAACACGTTATACGTATCTATGCCGCGTTTGTGTCCTCACGCTCCTGGCTTCGGGATTCGAATGTATAGGAGCGGAGAATTTCGCTCGCTCGTGGACTGTATTTATAATTTTGGCTTTTGATAAAGAATAAATTCCGTATCTACGCCGTTTGCAGTCGCTTACCTTGTGGACGGGATTGCAAGTGGAGGTTGTAAGGCTCCAAATGCACTTTTCCCGTGAGTCTGTCCACTGAGTCTATGCGCCGAAACGCAGTGCAGTGCAACAGCCCAACCGTCGAACTGTGGCTGCTCTTGGCTGCTTCAACAGACGACTTATTGGTCAGGGGTTGCACTACGGAGCCCGACTGCACGTGGTTCACTGCACGTTGCACATCTATTCGTTGCACTTAGCAGTATTCGAACCACGTGGGGGCCTGACCCACGACTCCGTTACTCCTCCGCGCAGGTGCTCCTCTAAACGTTACACCGGCGGGATCTGTAGGAGTAAGGACTCGCAGACCGGAAAAGTCTGACGTCCTTTGTGGACGTCGACCCGACTACAATAGACCCACCTGGATGGTTCACCACGTAGGTGCCTTCCTTTGGTGTCTCCTCAGCCTGGCGGTAATCACAAGAAAATTGAAGCGTAATTTTTGCCAACTTTCTTATGCCTCGATCGTTTATACGATCGAGACGACCGCTCAATTCTGCACGGAGGGATCGAACACCTTACTGGTGCATATTCTCGATCACTCCACAGGATATCGAACACCTTGCTGGTGTATTTTCTCGATCTCCTGTCGCAGGACTGATTTCGTGGAATCTCGATTTGGGAAATCCCATACAAGATTCCGGGGTGTACTTGACCGAATCTAAACCGATCCGTTTGTCAAGGAAAAGGCGGATTATTTCCACACTTTTCTCGAGTTTTATCGAATTCTCAGCTGTGCGAGGTCAATCAGTGGACCCGCACCAGACTGAACATCTACTCGTTACACCCTTTAACTACAGGCAGAATCGTTCTGAATATCAAACAATTCGAACTTTCCTTTTGTAAATCTTTCCGTTCGAGTGCAATCGGGAGCCGATCCGCTCTAGTTGGAAGTCTACGTAGGACTGCGCGGATTGACAGCCGAAGACGCGGCCGCGTTACTCTAATTAGTCGTTACGCGGCGCTGTCTAAATTTCGGCAGTCTTTCTCCGTCTGATTCTTAGCGCACTACTCTCTCACGGTACTGACGTCATCAACACCGTTAGCACACTCGAATCGAAGGTAATGAGCCGTTACCGATGCCAGAAAAACTAGTAATACACGCGTTTTTCTATCACTGTTTGCTGTACAAATCCTATTAGAGATAATCTCCTTCGAATTGTACGTTAACAGGATTAACGGTAATCGCGGCCGAGGACAATCGCTCGGCATTATGCAAATCTTTAAACAATAAAAGTCCCAACATTTTTACGTCCCGACTTATGTAGGCATAAGTACGGTAAAGGAAAAAATTTCCAGAATTTTGTTTACGGAAATAACGTAAACACGAAATCACCGTACGTAAATGAGATTAATTTTTGCACTTGGCTTTTAGTAGAAAACGCAACAAATTACACTGTATTTTTTAAATTTTGAACACAAATTTAATTATTTACGCGGTATTTATTGATGGGAAAATAACGTGTATGATGCACACAGTGACTAGCTTCTTAGCGATCTCAATGTTCCTCGAATGCTGATTCGAAAAAGATGGCCTGGAAATTTCTATGAATCATCATACATTATTATCTCGTAAGTTGACCGAAACATTTGAATCACGAGGCATAGGGAACCATAGAGTTTTGTCATTGTTAGGATTTTTTAAGGTTCCCGCTACGAGGACAACGACCGCAAAGGATTAGAACGTGTATTTCCGTAAACAAAATTCTGGAAATTTTTTCCATTACCGTACTATCTACTATTCTACTACCGGACAATCGCGAAGCGTGTATGCTCGCGTGTGGGTGATTTTTGTGAAAAAAATGTGTGTGTTCAAAGAGGCATTCACCCTCTCTCTGTGAACATCTTGTCGGGCGAGTTTTGATATGCCCCTCCGGATGTTCATAAGACAGGTTGAATCCCATTCGACGATATGCGTTTGCCTTCCTGGAAGTTGACGCAAAAACGAGCGGCTGTCGTATCTTATTCAACGTACCACGTTCGCCGTCCGAGGAGTTGACGCAAAAACGAAAGGCGATCGATAAGTCGGTAATCTCGGTTCCTCTAACACACCGTCTCCTGACCTACCGCGCTTTTACGCATCTGCTCGCAGGTTGCCGCGTTTCAGGCGGAACTTTAAACGTTAATAACTTTGCAACGAAGCCTCCATCAACTAATTGGTATTCTTGATTTTCGTCTTATTTTGGCCTATAGTATCGCTCATTTGTTAAACGAATCGGATTCCGATTCGTACAAGAGCATCCAGAAATTTCGTTCGGGACATTCCCAATTGAGCTTCCAGTCTTTCAATACTGCTTATTTCGGAGGGTTCGAGAACACACCGATAAGGTGTTCGACCCCCCTCGTGCAGTATTATTTTGTCGTTTCAAGCGTATAAACGTTTGAAACACAAAGAAGTGGGCGAATAACGTCTAAACTTCTTTGTGATTGCCATTCGGCTTAGGAAATACCGAAGGAAGGCACCTATGTGGTGAACCTCCAGGTGGGCTCACTGCAGTCAGGTCGACATCCACTTAGGACGTTTTGTAATCGGTCTTCGCGTCCTTACTTCTACAGATCCCGTCGGTGTAACGTTTAGAGGAGCATCTGCGCGGAGAGGTAACGGAGTCGCGGGTCAGGCCCCCACGTAGTCGGGCTTCGCAGAGTGCAACTCTCGGCCAACAGGTCATCTGTTGGAACGTTTAAGAGAAGCCGCAGTTCGACGGTCGTGCCGTTGCACTGCAGTGTGACTCGACGCACAGAGTCAGCGGGCATACTCACGGGATCAGTGCATTTGGAGCTTTACAACCTCCACTTGCATCCTCGTCCACTAGGCAATCGACAAAATCGGCAAAGAAAAGAAGTTTAATTCTTTTCACGCCAGATAATTGATTACAGTCCACTTGCGAGTTCGTATATTACGAACAAGCGAAATTCTCCGCTCCTATACATTCGAATCCCGAAGCCAGGAGCGTGAGGACACAAACGCGGCGAATATACGTGTAACGTGTTTACGTGTGTCTAACACAATGGCGTGTTTTTCTGTCCTTGGGAATCTGGGCCTACCTCAACACAGCGGATTCGGCGAGCGGCCTGGAATCGCCGTTTATTTTCACAATACAATTTGATTTTCTATTATAGTTTATTTTTATTTTTATTTTTATAAACATTTTTTTTAAAAAAAAAAAGAAAATCAAACGCGTCCCATTCACTTTCCACAATAAAGATCCCTCTATCCGGACTTAGTCGTTAAAAGCATCAGCTTTTTAACAACACTAAACATATACAGTAACCCGGTACGAATTTAAAAACACCACTTTATTCGTTTATTGGTGTCTGACAACTGAGCACTTTTGCCAGGAGTCACAAGATTCCCTCCATCAAACCGTTTCTCACTGCTACGTAGTGAAACAAAGCTTGTGACAGGATAATGTTTGAAACAAAGGAAATGTGATCCCATTTGCCATTTTAATACAAAGTATCGGTTGGATTTAAAATTTTAAAAGCATATAGCCGAATATTTTTACAGGTACAAAACATTTTAATTTTAGAACAGTAATATGAGTTAGCAGGTAACGTCATAAAACCGTTTTACCCAATAATACTTCTTTTTACCTGAAGTATAAGGTAAAAAGTACGAGGTACAAGATACGACTATCCGAAAATCGCTCACATTTTATCAATGTAAATGAAGCGGCCTTTCTACCAGAGTTAAATACAATAGTTTGTAACTTTTGTGAAAATAAACCTTTCATTAGATGTACGTTGTGTTTAAAATTTTTATGTTTTGACTGTTTTTACAAAAAATACCATCAAGATTCATGTACTTTGTACATTGAAAATAATATATGTTAAATTTAATAGGTTAAATTCAACTTTTAGAAAAAAAAATATTCGAAGGTCAGACAAAAATATAATGTCACATTTAGCGTACGATTAAAATATAATTGAAAAAGTAAAAAAAAGATTTGTTCTAACAGGGTTTGAACCTGCAGAGCAAAAGAAGCTTGAACCTGCAACAAACACTCCATCACCCACACCACGCTGGTTGTTGGTAAATGTAGTTCTATTTTTCTTTAAGTTCAATTTCTGAAGATAAGTAGCTGTAATATCTTTAATAATATCTCAAAGTAAAACCTAACCCAAAACTGGGTACCATAACAGTTCTTCCTTGTTAGAATCGAGTTTTCAATTCGTCTTAGCGAAAATCGCAGCCCGTTAACCGTTTTCAATTACCAAATATTTATTTCTCAATTAATCATTTGCGAGTGAGACAATTTTGGAGATTATTCTAAAACATTTATGGTAATCGTTTTCAATGCGATTTAAGTAAGTATGTGATGTATAAGATTTCTTTTAATTTTTTCTTTTCTAGAGATGATAGAGCGAAAGTTTATTCGATTTTTTTTACATAAAATTTAATTCTTCCTAAGATTTATATGAGATATTTAAAAGATTTTTTATAAATTACGCCTATGTATCGGAAGAACTATAAAACAAGAGTATAATCATTATTATCTATGAGCTGATTGTAGTCAAAGACTAATCGAACTTTGAAATGAGAACATAAAACTTAAATGAAAAGTTATGTTTAAATTCATTCAGCTATTTAATACTCAATCCTACCCTTTGCGCTCGCGTGGTGCCTTCGCGAACGGTCCGACTTCGATTTTGATGAAACTTCGTACACTTATAAAGCAGCCAAAAATAATCGACACGTATTGTTATTTAGCTGCGGTAACTCGAGTTTCAGGGGTGAAACCACCCTTTGAAATTTTAGCTCGAAACGGCTATCTCGAAAACGGAAAGACATACGAAAAAATTATTAATGGGCGAGGATAATGGTTTCTTATGTACAATAACATAGTGCTAAAAAATTTATTAAAATACAATTTGTTTATAACAAAAAAAATTTATTAACTTAATTTTTCATTTTATTGAAATTTTCATAATGACAAAAAATGACGAGCATTTTATTCCAAATCCATTGATATGTAATATTTTAAAATTGCCTCCTAGAGTTTTGCAGATTTTGATAATTTACATCTTGCGCGCACATCCACCATGGTAGCAATCGTTCTAAATTTGATTTTAATAAAGCATTGTAGGCTTGCACTAAATTATACAATATCAAGTAACAAGTAACAATAACAGTAACAAGTTTCTTAACAGCAATGAAAAGATTAATTGTTTTTATTACCCACCAATGACATCGTGCAAAGGTGAAGCGATTTATAAATTATAAATACATACAGTGTGTATAGCAATTACTCTATGTAGTTTCGATAATAGTGGTACTCGTCGAAAAAATGTTTGAAACATAACGATTTCTTATATCATGCGCATTTAATTATTGCCACGTCACCACAAATATGGCATCTTGGTTCATTTTCAACAGAATAGTAGTACTCAACAGGATTCTGAAATGCATTTGGTTTTACATTTATACAGGGTATTCGGCCATTCCTGGGAAAAATTTTAATGGGAGATTCTAGAAGCCAAAATAAGATGGAAATCAAGAATACTAATTTGTTGATGGAGGCTTCGTTAAAAAGTTATTAATGTATAAAGCTCCGCCCATACTGAATTTTTTTTTAGAAAGTGGATAGGATTTTACGAGTGGGTCTATTCACCAAAAATTATCGTAAATGATCCCCGCACTAGAAAATAATTTTTCCAGAACGATTTGAAATTTATTAATTTTGTCGAAAAATTTCTCACTTTCTCGAATTTTTTTCTCTAAAATGGGTAGGAATTTGAGGGTATATCAATTCACCAAAAATGATTGTAACTGACTCCCGCAATCGAAAATAATTTTTTCAGAACGATTTGAAATCTTTTTTTTCACTGAAAAATTTAGGCACCTACGCCCTGTTGATTTTTCTTAAAAATTCGTTTTTAATTTTTAGTAATTTTATTTGATACCCTACGGAAAAATTGTCTAATACTTTTTTGTAGATGCCCATGGGCTCTGCTGCAGAAAAAAGTTTCAACGAGATACCTTTACTATTGTAGGAGTTATGGCCGTTTAAAAATTGGATCACTTTTACGGGATCAAGGAGCAGCTTTTCCAATATTTTTAGAATTTCTACATATTCTCTACTAAAATACGCGTTGATTGATTTTTTAAATATTAAAATCCTTCATTCCGCTCAGAAGTCTTGACGTTTTAAAGATATGCATGGAATTTTAGGGAAGCATTTCTAGCCTTACATTAGATTTTCGGTAAAGAATTTTTTTCGTAAAAGTGCGTAGGATTTCGGGGTATGTCTATTCACCAAAAATGATTGTAATTGAGCCCCGCAATCAAAAATAATTTGTTCAGAATGATTATAAATTTTTTAATTTAATTTTGTTAACGTTTTAACGAAACCTCCATCAACAAATTAGTATTCTTGATTTCCGTCTTATTTTGGCCTCTAGAATCTCCCATTAAAATTTTTCCCAGGAATGACCGAATACCCTGTATAAATGTAAAACCAAATGCATTTCAAAATACTGTTGAGTACTGCTATTCTGTTGAAAATAAACCAAGATGCCATATTTGTGGTGACGTGGCAATAATTAAATGCGAATGGTGTAAGAAATCTTTATGTTTCAAACATTTTTTCGACGAGTACCACTATTATCGAAACTACATAGAGTAATTGTTATACACACTGTATGTATTGTAGCGGCCATTGTATAGCCACTACGCCCTTGCCAGAGTATGAATGGGAATGGAATGAAAGGTTAATTTTAAGCTTTCTATTTTTCCATTTTCCCAGGGTCTCGTTTGAGCCTGGTCGTCCTGTTAATCACTTGGCGATCAGAGCCGTACGAGGCGCCTGTTTTCCTTCAAGGTTTCGCCTGGGCCTCGGACCACCCCGATCCGGGCCCGGCGAGCCTCTTGACTTTTATTACCCTCTTTCACTCTAACTAAACTTTTCCTACACTCGATATTTTTCAGTTTCGTTTTTCCATCTTTCTGTCCTATCTCTTTTTCTCTCCCTTTGTCTATTAGGGTAAGGAGTGTATATAGGGAGTAGATTCTAAGAAAGAATGCTCAGTCCGTTAGAGACGTTGCCGTTACGCAGTCTGTTAGACTCAGCGACGCTGACTGGTAAAGATTGCGATTTATATTTAAAATCAGTATAAGCTTAACTTACGTGTGGTTGTGTATGCCCCACACCACCATCACTCGCGTGTTAATAATAAATAGTAATAATTGTGGGGTAGTCTGGTTAAGTGATCATTTTACCTCCTAGCCCCCTCAGTATTTATAATTTATAAATCGCTCCACCTTTGCATGATGCCATTGGTGGGTAATAGAAACAATTAATCTTTTCATTGCTGTTAAGAAACTTGTTACTGTTATTGTTACTTTTTACTTGATACTGTATAATTTAGTGCAAGCCTACAATGCGTTATTAAAATCAAATTTAGAACGGTTGCTACCGTAGTGGATGTGCGCGCAAGATGTAAATTATCAAAATCTGCAAAACTCTAGGAGGCAATTTTAAAATATTACATACCAATGGATTTGGAATAAAATGGTCGTCATTTTTTGTCATTGTGAAAATTTCAATAAATGAAAAATTAAGTTAATACATTTTTTTTGTTATAAACAAATTGTATTTTCATAAATTTTTTAACACTATGTTGTTGTACATAAGAAACCATTAACCTCACCCATTAATAATTTTTTCGTATGTCTTTCCGTTTTCAAGGGGTGGTTTTACCCCTTAAACTCGAGTTACTGCAGCTAAAAAACAATACGTGTCGATCATTTTTGGCTGCTTTATAAGTGTACGAAGTTTACACTCACCACTCGGACCAATGCGGTAAATCGAGCAATAACCATATCTAATTAAGTTTGGCTTAACGAATATCGCTTCATGAGTCTATCCCTAGCTCTGTGTGTGTAATCTTATGATGTGTAAAATGGCACCACTTTAAAGTGGTTATAGCAATGTTATTTAAATATCGCACTAGTCCAGGAAAAAAAATCTTGGCCGCGATTCCCGTTTCTATTTGTGTTTAAAGATCGAGTTAATTCGATTTCTTTAAACCCGTAATTAGCCGTTAATCCGCTTTGTTTTCAATACACGCGACCGACCAGAATATTCTAGGTTGACGCGTCCGCGATTGGAAACATAAGGCAGCAGAAAAACTCTCGCTCCTTGAGTTTTTCTGTAAGTCACGCGAGCAATAGAGTAACGTTCGATTTCGAACTTTTCGGTTAAACGCTCGACCATAGAGAAGGTACGACAATTACAAATTAGATAAAGACGGACAAGAGCCACGGCGACAGCGCCGCGCGTCGGAGGATTCCCCCTCTCTCACGCGTACTTTTCGGCAGCTCGTGCTCGTCCGTCACTTGCAAACGAGGAGCCTGCCAAGCGCGGATCGATAACCGATCACGCTTCACTTAATTCACAGAATTCCGAATTGCTTCGAGTTATTCGAGCATTCGTTGAAAAATCATAAGGTCCTCGCAATATCCGAATTGCTTCGAGTTATTCGAGTATTCGGGAAAATTAAGAAAAACATAAAGAAAATTCTCGGATTCTAGCGGTTGATTCCCACGCAACGTTGAAAGTTCGAATAACTCGAACTTTCACAAAGCGGGCAACCGACGTATAGCCGCAGCTTTACGGGATTAACTTGCGTAAGCAAACTGCCCCCAATAACTGCGTGTAATTCCGGTTGTTGAATCAAACCAGTTAATCGATTCGGTCGTGAGTACGACCCGGTTAAAGACTGCGGGAAACTCTTTGGTATCATCGAGTTCCCGAATTTTCCGCGTATTGCTGCAAACAGCGGTCGTGCGAGAGGTATCGAGGTTAAGACTCGATCCTCCCTTGATTTGATCGAACGGCCCTACACCCACCTAAAGGGGCCTTATTGGCACAAATACCCTGGGTGGACTTGCCGCCTTCTAGTCGGAGCGTGGAATGAGTTACTCTAAGCCCAGCTTCCGGCGAATGCCAGAGCGTTGTTCTCTGATCGCCAGTCTTGTACGGTCACTGCGCGTAGAACGCGACTCAAAAGGCGTCGTGGTGACAGTCTCAATAGTAAGCCGTCCTATACGCCATTGAAAGACTGCACCACATCGTGTTCCGTACACACGCATACGAAGACGGTAAGGGGCTGAGGACCGGGTGACGGTTGGAGCCATACAACCTCCCTCTAGGCACCCTCTCCTGCGACAATCAAGTGTTGCAGTCTAACAGAAAAACCGAGACGAAATTCCAGAATCGAAAGAAAGCGAGCGATTCCCGATTTAAAGGGAACGCTCACACACACATACAGTCCCCTAGCTTAGCTTCGTATCGCGGCGGTAGAGATTCCCGCTCCTAGGTGCGACAAGCACAAACCAGGAGCGTACGGAAAAGAGGAAGACAGACGACGTAACTCACGTCGATAGGTATTTAACGCCTAGTCGTGTCTCTTTCTGTTACAGGGCATCAACAGCAGCAGGAGCAAAACAACGTCTGGCAGCCGCAGACGTACGGCCTGCATTCACAGTATATATAAAAGAAAAAAAAAGGGATAAAATAAAAGGCTTAGCCGATCCTTTCGGCTAGGCGAAAAGTATATTTACTTGTACCGCTTATTTTCTGTCTGTTCCTTCCCTCGAGATCCGGACCCCCGTTAGGTGAGGTATTTTCAAACCTCCTGCCCCTAACAATTTTGAATATCTTTCAGTCAACAATACTTCACATATTAAAGATAAAGTAGATGATTTTACGCTCTCCGAAGAACAATTAGAAGTATTTACGGGTTTAACGTGAGAAAATCTATTGCAACTTCGCGAAATGATGACCTCCTTAAGAAATTCTGAGCAGCAAACTATTACACAAGCCATCGTTGTTTTTTACTGAAATTACGTACCGGGAATTCAAATAAAATGATAGCTGCAATTCTTGGAATGAAAGACGAACAATAAATATCGGAATTTTGTACATCTGTTTTAAATTCATTCGAAAAAGATACACTACCATTTCATTTCGGATTCGCGGCCATTTCTCGAAATAATTTGATTCAAAATGAAACATCATTCATTGCTAAACAATTATATAATTTAACAGACCAATTGGCACTGATTTTTGACGGAACATATATTCGACATGAAAAAAGTTCGAATAATGAGTAATAGCGAAAATCATATTCCGTCCAAAAAAAGGTACCATTGTGCAAACCTTTTACAATTTGCACAATAAATGGTTATATAGCCGATATACTTGGTCCCTTTTACGCTAACCAAAATGACGCGGAGATTCTAAACATTGTTTTGAAGAATCCAACTGGTTTATCAAGTCTTTTAAGATCAGGGGATATTTGTATTGTTGATAGAGGTTTTCGTAATGTAAAATTAGATTTAGAAAAATGCGGTTATACAGTTTTGATGCCGGCTTTGAAGTAAAAGCGTAACCAGCTCCCTACAACAGAATCAAATCAAGCGCGTCGTGTTGCAAAAGTTCGCTGGGTAGTTGAATCGATACACGGAATTCTAGGACAAAAATATAAATTGTTACGTTTGAAAACGTTTGTAGGGCTTTCTAATGAAATAGCAGCGAAAATAATATCAGAAGATGGTATCGCAAATACGTTAGCAGTGCAAGTAGAGAATAATCATTGGAATAGGCGAAAATCTCTTTTCGAACTACTTTCAGCTTTCGAGATTCTTGATTTTCTGGAATTAACAGAACAAAACTTAAAAATTCTATTTACGAGAACATACCAATTATCACAAGCCATATCTTACTTAGCAGAAGTTATGAATGAGGATAATAATATAACTGTTCGTTACCTTAAGCAGACAAAAAATATTATTAAATGTGAAGTAAAATCGCGTCACATCAATAGTAAAACATATAGACGTTACATTAACTACGTACCAAAATTAATCGGTTACTCAGGGATTAAACGCTATTGTTGCGAATGTGCGAATGGTAACCGTACTGTCGGTTGCTGTTCACACGTCGCAGCAATAATTTATTATTTATCACATGCTCGGTACCTTTCACGAATTGTACGTCCTGCAGAAATTCTGAGTAACATATTTAATATCGAACAGGTAAATCCCGTAATTAGCGTCGCCAGCGACGAAGATTGAGCCATACTTTTTCTTGTTTCCAACACTTATATCCACCATTTACTCTCATCCGATCCATGTAATCACTTCTAACCTATCCTTCGCCTCTCCTGATGGAAGAAGCCCTCCACCTTCCCGTGGTTTCCATTGAGCAATGAAAATTCATTCAAAAATAAGCATGAAACAATCAAACTGGTACGTAAAAATGCGTTTATTAGAAAAAAGTATCATTGGCAGAGAGTGGGTTAATAGATTTGGCGTGGAATGGCCCTTACATGTCTACGTTAGATACTGAAGCCGTAGCAAACATTTATATTTATGAAAGAAAGAGGAAAAGAAGGAAAGATCTGCGATCCATTCACAATAATCAAAGGTAAGAGATTTGAAAGCTAACATTTCACATTAATTTCAATGTAAGAGATGTTAAACAACAATCGTGGTTGACAACAAAAACAAGGACGCAAAACACGCTCCAAAATTATATTTATACATATTTTAGGTTAAAATATTTGTAAAATGCTTTTAGAACATTTATAAATAAATATAAAGCATTATTATGTAGTTAGAATTTGAAGAAAAAAAAATACTAAGTCCAGAAAAGAGACTCGCACCTACGGTAAAAAAACTTCCAGCGGTTCCACAGTCGGACACTCTAACGTTACGTCACCGACGCTGTTGAAAACATCGTTGATTTTTTAGGATATATTACGCTCAACGGTTGGCTTTATTTTATTTGTTTCAATTGTTATGTAATTCTGCTTAGTGTAGAAATATTAAATAGTACACAAAAACTCATATATTGAAGAATGCATAAAAATTCAACGTGTAAGTTACTCTAATACGCAGAAAATGAGGAAAAAATCGGTTATTTTTTTTCATTACAGCGCACCAAAATGAAAAATCTGAAAAAGATTGAGAACAATAGCAATAGCAACACCTGTTTACTATAAAAGTATAAAAGTAGTTCCGGACCTCTTTCAATATGTTCGCGGCATTTTTTGCGGTTTCTTATTTTTTCCTACTTGGTTCTTCAATCAAAAAATCTATAAATCTCCCAAAATATGTGCTCTGATACACAAAATGTCTCTGAATTTTTTTACATTTTTTTATTCAATAAGTCAAGAGAAATTGTACAAAAACATGATTTTCGTTTTCAACCCATTACTACCCCCACGGTCAAGATTTCAAGTTAAAAATTTGCACACAGGGTTTTTTTTGATAAGCTATCGAATGACGTTCGTTCAATTCGGTTTGGGGCCACATTTGACCACCTTATTCGGCTGTACCCTTTCCTTCATGAACTACTGTACACCGATGAGAAAATGACAAGCGGGACGGCACAGAGGCAAAGGGAGCACTTCGCACACTCCGCCTTATCCCCACGTTTGATCCTCGCGTAGCCACAACCATTCGACTTTAGCAGCACACTTTTACATAGGCGTAGCAGTTCCGTATTTTCGAGGGAAATAGTACTATTGTTCGTGCATAACATTTGATGAATGAAAACGTAAATACGGAAACTGTGCTGTATTGTTAATAGAATTCAATTATTTGTTCCTTACATATACGGGGTGTTCGGCTAGTCCTGGGAAAAATTTTAATGCGGGATTCTAGAGACCAAAATAAAACGAAAATCAAGAATACCAATTTGTTGACGGAGGCTTCGTTAAAAAGTTATTAACGTTTAAAATTCCGCTCGTACTGAACTTTTTTCTCGAAAATGCGCAAGATTTCCGGGGTATATCTATTCACCAAAAATGATTGTAATTGACCACCGCAGCCGAAAATAATTTTTTCAGAACGATTTGAAATTTTTGAATTTAAGTGTTAATAACTTTTTAACGAAGCCACCATCAACAAATTGGTATTTTTGATTTTCGTCTTGTTTTGGCCTTTAGAATCCCCCATTAAAATTTTTCCCAAGGGTGGCCGAACACCCTGTATATAACGAAATTAAACGTTCTTAATAGACTAGACTTAGAGTCTTACTACAACGATTTCAAATTATCCGCAAATTGGTTTCCAATGTATTGCAAAAATATAGAATTTAAAATTTTAAACGGGAAGAGAGTCTTGAAGCATGTGGGCTGTCTTGAGAGGATGATTGGCGACAAGGAGTGCTTAAATCTTAAAGGTCACGTGTTTATTAAATTTCGAAAAAGTGACCGTAGGCTTGGAAAGTTTATGGTGACAAGGAACCCTCGAAGGCACAGGAAGTTTTCAAATGTTGGAAAGTGCTGTAAGCGGCAGAAGTTTTGCCTGCTTATACCGCCCAAATAACCCTGTGAGCAGGTTAATTATTCTGCATTTCTCATTTTACCACATGGCAATAATTTCTCTACACTGGCTTCGAGTAAAAACGTTGCTTTTCCAACACTTTTTCCAACGACCAACAGTTTCTCCAGAGTAGTCTACCAGTGCGTATCGAGTGTAACCAAACAGTTTTTTAATTATTTAATTTAAATTCTTTTTTACTATTATAGTAGTGTAGTGTTATTTGCAGTTTTATTTAGTTTTATGCAGTTTTATTATCTTGTTTTTAGTTATAGTTAATTTTTTTTATATTTCGTTTTTTACATTTATACATATTTATCCTTTCTACTTTTTGCATTTATATATATTTATCTTTTTTTACTTTTTGCATTTTTTACATATTTATCCTTTTTACTCTTTGCATTTTTTACATTTTTATTTATTCAATATTAGCTTAGTAGTTTTACTGTTTATTAAATTAAATATTTAACAAACGAGATGGAATCTCGAAAAAGGGGCCAAACCGTCCATAGTGAGGCCCGAAATATTATTCGGCGTGTAATTAAAAAGTGTGATGAAGAAGCAAACAAAGGGCAATATCTGCACGCCGCGAAACAATCTAATGGGCGTATTGCAGACTATACCGGTGTTTCCGTATCAACGGTGACGAGAATCCGGAAGGAAGATGAGCTTCATCTCCTTTCATCTCCTGGAAAAAAACGTCCAAGAAGAATTGAAAAAAAGTTCCATTGTTCAGAAGAAGATAGGACTGTGATCCGAAATATAATTTATAATTTTTACACCAATAAGAAAATTGTGCCCAGTGCACAGTGGTCCCAAATCGTGAAATCGTGGCCAAAACCCCAAAAAATAATTTTTCGTTACGGAGGTTTGACCTGTCGGAATCGTTAGTTTAATGATGTCTCTTTAGGGTAGGGAAAATGAAATGTGTCATATTTTTATACCTGGATGGCAATTGCGATCCAAACTTCGGCTTCTTTAGTCAGTCGTTTGGCGAGAGCGTAAGCGTGAATACGTGCGACCAAGTGAAAAGTGAATAAGTTTTTTTAGAAAACATCAATATCAATTCTGCAAAATGGATGCTGTTCCTGGAAGTAGGTACAACATTTCTGAGTAGTGATATATTGAAAATTGTTATCCAGTAAATTTGTAAACCGGTATATTTATTACTGAAAATAGAACGTGAAATTTCATGCATGCATCGCAAACATGTAAGCAAAAAGTTGCATATCCCACAATATCACGGTACAATTCCTCTTCAGACTTGTATTTGATACTTTGATCTTATAGAATTTGCAAAAATTAGCTGCCACTTCTTGCCCCTTTGATCGTACAACCCTATTTTATAATGCAGGGTGGCCGCGTTACTAAATCAAGCGTGTAACGCGACATAATAGATATAAGAACGACGACGTGACTTTCGCCAATACCCCGCGCCCTTAGTTTTAACTAGGATAAAACACCGACGTAGCTCTCGCCAAAATACTCAGAGGACTCTTATTATACAAAATAAATTAAATTGTCTTACATAGAACTCTACTTACGATTTCTATTGAAATGTGATCTTAAGAAAAAAGATGACATGAAGGGGTGAAATCACTGTGACAGTTGAAAATGAAGGCAACTTTCAATAATTGTTTGGGCATAACTGTGAAACTTTTTCTGATAAATGTTTAATGTCTTCGAAAGCACATTTCTTGAACTACTTCTTGTAAAAATTTCATATAAAAATAGTAATTGTTATAACCATGATAGGAATCAGCGTGAGAGGCTTCCAAAAATTTATTAGAAACGGCCGGACGCGTAATTTTTCATTGCAAGTTGTGAAACCAGAAATCATGCAATTTTCTTAAACTGTAAGACAGTAGCTTCAGTTTCACGTACAGATTTTTAAAAATGATTATATATTATAAAATGATGGAACTTTGAAGGAAATATTTTCAAGAAATTGTAACCAAATCAATATTTCTTTTAACACCACGTCGAAACAAATTATTCCATTGAAAATTTAGAAAGTGCAACTGAAGAAAATAGTATTAGGAATCACCATACGAAATTTTAAGTAAATCGGATGAAAATTGACTGCATTAATGAGATACGCAGTTTGAAAAATGTAGTTTTGAGAAAAACGTGTTTAAAAAGTTTTGCACCAAATAATTTAAGAAATAACATTGGAGTATTTAAACTTTTTAAAGGGCCATCTACTTCAGGACACAAACACGTATCTTCTGTAGAAAGATCATCCTCATCTCCTTCATTTATATCTCCTTTTTTTCTTCAATCGAATGTTATATGTGTCGTTGTTTTGTGTTTTCAATCAGCAGCAAAAAGGCAAAGCATGTTCTGCTTGTGTCGCTAGGACCTTCATAATTTGTAATAATCCTAAATAGCTATTGTTAAATTGGATTACGACTAAATAAGTTGCCAGTTGGACCACTTTAGTCATGTATCAATACATTCTAAATACTCTTCATTCACACAATTGTCTCGATCAAAATAATTCCTATTCATATAAAACCTTTACCACAGCAGAAATAATAAAAAAGTTTCAAATGAATATCCGAAAGTAAAGAGCAGTTAGTTTCAAACATTATGTGTATTACATTTTCTACATCTACTAAATTTTCTGTAATGTTGTCATTTTTGCGAATTTTACTTTAATATTTTAAGGGATCATTCTTAAAACTCCAAGCATTGAAAAGAGATAAAACAAAAATTTCAAATTTTTTCAATCTGTCGCAGTGGTTTCTCCCCTTATATTCAAGTCCTTTTCATTTTTCCAAATTACAGATTTAAAAATAATTTTGATATTTACAAAAAAATGATAACAGTTTTAAAATATTTAATCAAATTTAAACATTAGAGATACACAGTAAAAATAAACAATATTATTAATATTATTGTGACATTTTTACTTAATTATAATATTAATATAGACACATTGACTATTAATTTATTAAGACATAAAGTTAATAAAGTCCCAGCAGATCATAAATACTTTAACGAGCCTCAATTAGCATACAACTTCATAAAATATTTTATGAGTGATAAAAGTATTTTGAATAATCTGAATGTTATAGCTGCAACTATATCTTTAGTTAAGCAATCAGGGATTCAATTTACGAGTACTCCGACTAATAATATTAAGTTCTATGCGAAGACATTTGTTAATAAATATAGACATAGCATTGATGATTTAATCGGGCTTAATAAAGTAAGTAGGCCAAGTGAGAAGAATATTGATATATTTAAGAATATGAAGATACTGATAAGAATATTCTCTTTATCTTTATATATGTGTGTCTTTATATCTTGTCTATTAGATAATATACATTTAGATTCTTTTTCTGATAAATTACGAATAAACTGAATTACTTTAAAGGACTTGTCAAAAACGAATTTCATTTTTTTATAAATTTGTTTTATGAAACAACCAATTAAATTAAGTTGCATGCATGCATAAGTGATAAAATTGTATGAAGACTTTTGAAGCATGTGAGACAAAACTTACAAAGGCCTTCATAGAAAATTTTTAAACAAAATGTTTACTTAAATGTTAAGACTTACCTTTTGTAAAAATCGGACATATCGACTGTGTAAATCGTCTTATGTTCGCGCCCGATGATGTAGAACACGTGCTCGATTTAGGTTATGTATGTTCCTTACGTACCACTTTCCCGATGTATACTTTTACACCAAAATTTGCGACAAGCATCCCATTCTTGTCGTCAAACTGTAGTATCCTGAAATTCGCAAAACTGGTTAGGTTCAAATCTTCATTGGTCGTCTACCTCCAACTTTATTAATAACAAACCGTGAATGCACGAAAGTCTTTGTATTTCTAACTATATGCTCCCATTCCTTTGGTTGTCGATAAATGATTACAACTCACCATATATTTCTTTGGTTTGATAACACACTTCGTTTTCACACGCGTATAAATCCAATGAGTCTAACCGAGAAAGTGTCGAGATTCCCCGAAGATTCTTTCATTGCGAAGAAAGCGGAAGAACACGGTCCCACCGTACTGCGCTGCGCGCGCATCCTTAAGGCTGATTTATACGAGTACACATGAGTACACTTTATGCGACCTATTGTGCGAGCCAGACCTTAAGTCTCGACCATAGATGCCAGATTCAGCACCCGGTGCGACACTCCCATATGGCAGATCACGCGTACGTGAGCTCGTGGAGTTTCGGAAAGTCGACAAAGGCAAACTGACACATGCCCTCTTTCTCGATTATTCCGAAGCTGCCCGAAGTAATTTCGGTCCGCCTCGTGGGAGTCGAGAGAGAAAGGCTCACATTTACCTTCTCGCTCTTAACAACTAAAATCCGACCTCCCGTCTACGGCATACGATTTGGAATCTCGAGCCGTGATTCTCGACTGCCCAGGCATTTTTACTTTCCGACCTATATAGGCGCACATAAGCAAAGTACCCATAATGGAAAAAAAATTTTGTAAAATTTATTTTACGGAAATACACGTTTTAAGACCCCCTGAACATATTTTAATTATTGAAAAAAAAGAAATTTTTTTTTATTATTCCCATGTATGAGTGTACATATGTATATTATTAATACGATTTTTCCAAATCAAAATTCTTTACGATTGAAAATTAATAAATTAAAATGAGAGTCCACTCTTTGCCAGTATCGTGCATGCTGTGGTATTTTTCAATAAGAAGAGTTCTTATTTTTATAACAAACAAAAAAGTAGAATTAATAGTTGCGGAAATTAATTAATAATGATTTTCCTCGATATATTTTGAGTTAACCGTATCAATTTGATATGACGAACTAAATATTATATGTTCGATTTGGCTTAATTTTGCATAAAAAAATGATTGTATCGATCTATAAAAATTAATAATATGCACGATGCCGCTCAATGGAAACCACGGAAAGGTGGTGGTCTCTTCCATCAGGAGGGAAATGTAAAAAACTGTTACTTAATTATGCAATGTGCAATATTGAGATGTTTAAACTAATGTAATGAAAAAAGAGCTCGTAGATACATTAATTTTTGATTAATGTACATACGAGCAATAGTCACGAGATCCCCACCATCAAACCGTTTAAAAACAAAGGAATAGTAATCCCGTTCGCCAGTATGATACAAAGTATGGGTTGGATTTTAAATTTGAAAAGGACATAGTCGAATATTTTTAAAGGTACAAAACATAGCGTTTCATTTTAGAACAGTAACATGAGTTAGCAGGTACTATCATAAAACTGTTTTAGCCAGTTATATCCCTTTTTATCTGAAGTATAAGATAAAAAGTACGAGGTACAAGTAAATCGAAATCCGAAAATCATTCACATTATATCAATGTAAATGAAGCGGCCTTTCCATCAGAGTTAAATACAAAATTTTGTAATTTCTGTGAAAACAGAATTTTCATTAGATGTACGTGGTGTTTAAAATTTTTATGTTTTGACTGTTTTTACGAAAAATACCATCCAGATTCATGTACTTCATATATTGAAAATAACACATGTTAAATGTAATTGGTAAATTCAACTTTAAAAAAAATATTCGAAGATCAGACAAAAATATAATGTCACATTTAGTGTACGATTAAAATATAATTAAAAAAAAAATTTCTTTTAGCAGGGTTCGAACCTGCAGAGCAAAAGAAGCTCGAACTTGCAGCCAAACACTCCATCATTCATGCCACACTAGTTATTGGTGAATTTGGTTCTATTTTTGAAGATAAGTAGCTGTAATAACTTTAATATCTTGCAGTAAAATTTAACCCAAATCCGGGTACCATTCCAACTTTCCCTTGTTACAACCGAGTTTTCAATTTGTTTTAGCGAAAATCCCAGCCGGCTAAGCTGCTTACTGCTGTTTTTAATTACCAAGCATTTATTTCTCAATTAACCCTTTGCGAGTAAAACCATTTTGTACATTATTCTAAAATATTTGTGGTATTCGTTTTCAATGCGATTTAAGTAAGCATCTAATGTATAAGATTTCATTTAAGTTTTTCTTTTCTAGAGAAGATAAAGAAAAAGTTTATTTAATTTTTTTTACATAAAATTGAATTCTTCCCAAGATTTATATAAAATATTTAAAAGATCTTTTATACATTACGCCTATGTATCGGAACAACTATGAAACAAGAGATATAATCATTGTTTAAAGATTGCATAATGCCGAGCGATTATTCTCGGCCGCAATTACCGTTAATCCTGTTAACGTACAATTCGAAGGAGATTATCTCTAATAGGATTTGTACAGCAAGCAGTGATAGAAAAACGCGTGTATTACTAGTTTTTCTGGCATCGGTAACGGCTCATTACCTTTGATTCGAGTGTGTACCAACGGTGTTGATGACGTCAGTATCGTGAAAGAGTAGCGCGTAAATAATTAGACAAAGATAGACTGCCGAAATTTAGACAGCGCCGCGGAACGATTAATTAGAGTACCACGGCGACGTCTTCGGCTGTCAATCCGCACAGTCTCACAACGACTTCTGAAGAAGACACATCGGCTCCCGATCGTGTCCGAACAGATTTCGAGCGAATCTTGAGAGTGAAATTCTTGAGATAAAGCTAGCAGACGATTATTGAATAAAGGGTGCAACGAGTCGATGTTCAGTCTGGTGCGAGTCCTCTGATTGACCTCGCACAGCTGAGAATTCATTAAAACTCAAATTAGCATTCATTAATTTTAGACTTTGCTTATCAAACGAGTCGACTTTCGATTCGAATAAAACCATTCAGGAGTTTCGTTCGGGAAAGTCCCACACGAGCTCAATTTCCATTTGCTGTCTAGTTTGGAGGATTCGAGAATACACCAATAAGGTTGTAACGGGAACTCCGGATGAGTTCCCCGGTTGTTTGCTGACTCAGTCGATATGCCGGGTTCGCTCGCTCTTATGCTAGGGGTATAAAGGTCCCTATTCTGGGGGCCAGCCGGGGCTGGCCACTCGCTCGTGCTCGTTCGCCGCTACACTGGTTCGCTGGGGTAGGAGGATGTCGGGAAGCGGAGTAGGAATCGCCGACTAGTGGGGTCGGATGGCAGCGGACGCACCTCCATCCTTCCCTCGGCTGAGAGGCCGTAAATCCGGAGGGGCTCTGCGGACGCACTAGTCCCTACCGGTGGCCGGATGTCCGCGTTTCGTGGCCTCAAATGCCACGACGTTGGGACGGTGGGCTAAACGGTGCTGTGGGCGTCAAAGTCAGCTGCGGACGCACTCTGCTTTGACGCGCTCCGTTGGCGGAATACCAGGTTGACAAAAATGTGAGAATCGCTCCGTATCGGTTCGGTTGCTCTGTGCTCTTATCGGCGGAAGAGGCCAGGCTAACGGATTCGAACGATCTCCCCGATATCGCGCCGCGCTCGCGATTTATACCCGCGGCGGGTTGTTCGCGTTGCGGGAGCGCGCGTCGTGTCGTTGGCCACCTGGCGGCCTTATCGGGGAGTCGGGCGGCGCGTTATGCCGGCGGCCACCCGGCGGTGGTCGGTGGCGTGCGCGAGAGCGTGGGAGAAGGCGAGTGAGTGAGAGGGAGAGAGAGCGAGAGAGGGACAGAGAGAGAGAGAGAGAGAGGGAGAGAGTGGATAGTGACTTACGGTCGGCGAGTTTGCCGCTACAAGGTGTTCGACCCCCCTCGTGCAGTATTATTTTGTCGTTTCAAGCGTATAAACGTTTGAAACACAGAGAAGTGGGCGGATACCGTTCAAACTTCTCCGTGATTGTCGTTCGGCTTAGGAGACACCGAAGCGAGGCACCTACGTGGTGAACCTCCAGGTGGGCTCACTGGAGTCAGGTCAGCGTCCACTTCGGACGCTTGACATTCGGTCTTCGATTCCTTACCTCTACAGACCCCGCCGGTGTAACGCTTAGAGGAGCACCTGTGCGGAGAGGTTAAGGAGTTGCGGGTCAGGCCCCCACGTAGTTCAAATACTGTCACGAATCACATCGAGTGGTGCATTCGTGCAGTGAACCACGTGCAGTCGGGCTTCGCAGTGCAACTCTCGACCAACAAGTCATCTGTTGGAACGTTAAAGAGAAGCCGCAGATCGACGGTCGTGCCGTTGCACTGCAGTGCGACTCGACGCACAGACTCCGTGGGCATACTCACGGGATCAGTGCATTTGGAGCCTTACAACCTCCACTTGCATCCCCGTCCACTAGACAATCGACTCAGTTCGGCGTCGAAAGGAAATTTAATTCTTTTCACGCCAAAAATTAATTACAGTCCACTTGTGAGCTCGTATATTACGAGTGAGCGAAATTCTCCGCTCCTATACATTCGAATATCGAAGCCAGGAGCGTGAGGACACACACGCGGCGAATATACGTGTAACGTGTTTACGTGTCTGACACATTGCCGTGTTTTTCTGTTCACAGAACCTTGGCCTACCTCAACGTCTCGGTTCCGACGTAGGATTGGCAACGATATTATTTGCATAGTTAAATAAGAATTCTCTTAGTTTCTTATTGTTTATTTTATTTTTATTTTTATAATAAACAGTTTTTGAAAAAGAAAATCTTACACATTCTCAATCACTTCCCACAATAAAGATCCGATCCCTCTATCCGGACTTCGTAGTTAAAAGCATCAGCTTTTTAACATAAGGGCGATTGTACATTCCACATCGAGCGGTCATACGCACGGAAAGTGCAACGACCAAACTGCGGGTTGTGTTTAATGCAACCAGCAGAACGATCGGAGGGCGATCACTTAACGACGTCCTACACGTAGGGCAAAAATTACAGAACGACATCACCTCGGTTTTAACGAGATGGCGCCTGTATGAGTACGTGTTGGTGGCTGACATCGAGAAAATGTTTCGACAAATTCTCGTCGCCCCACAGGACCGTCGTTTTCATTGCATCGTCTGGCGCACGTCAACAAACGAACCGCTTAAACCGTTCGAATTAAATACCGTAACATACGGTACGGCGTGCGCCCCATATTTATCGATACGTACCCTTCTCGAATTAAAGGAGCAAGATGGAGAGAGGTATCCTCTCGCAGCTCCGATTCTCGAGAAGGATATATACGTCGACGATGTATTTATGGGAGCGCCTGACAAATCCCTGCTCGAGAAAATTCGCAAGCAAGTCTGCGAACTCCTGGAGGGAGGTGGGTTCAAATTGAGAAAGTGGGCTGGAAATGCGGCGCAATTATTGCAGAATATTCCCCAAAGCGCTCACTCCCACGCCGTAGACCTGACTCTGTTCGATGATTCCGAACTAAAAGTGCTTGGTTTACGTTGGATCCTTTCCGGAGACTATTTCTATTTCAATCTGCAACGATTTCAACCGTCTGCGTTATCGCTGACAAAAAGAAATTTGTTTTCAGAAATTGCGAAGCTCTTCGATCCGCTCGGCTGGTTAGCACCAGTCGTAATTCGCGCAAAAATTTTAATGCAGTCCCAATGGCTGGAGAAACTCCAGTGGGACGATCAAATTTCCGCGGATACGCAAAAAACGTGGAACACGTTCTGCGTGGATTGGAGCAGCCTCAAGAAATTAAAATTCCCCAGATGGATCCGATACGGAGCAAACGCAGTCTCTGTGGAATTACACGGATTCTGCGACGCGTCGCTCGCTGCCTTCTCGGCCGTCACATAATTACGAGTGACGACGAACACCAATGAAGTGTTTACAACGTTAATAATGGCAAAGACACGAGTGGCTCCGATAAAAACACAATCCATCCCCGTTCTGGAATTGAACGGGACTGTACTTCTCTCCGAGCTCGTCGTGCACGTAAAACGGTCCCTCCCCATAGAGATGGACCGTATAATCTGCTGGACAGATTCTACGATTGCACTCGCCTGGTTGAGAAAGCATGCCTCGACATGGAAGGTTGTGATAGCCAACCGCGTGTCAAAAATCCAGACCTTGCTCCCGAAAGCTGAATGGCGACACGTTCCCACACGCTTCAACCCCGCAGATTTAAATTCGCGAGCTGTAGAAGCTGCGGAACTCATTTAGTCGGAGCTGTGGATCTCTGGACCGAAATGGCTTCGACAAGCCGAGGAAAATTGGCCGAAAGCACCGGCCTCTCTCGAGACCGAGGAGGGTAAACGCGCATCGCATACCCTCGTGGCAACTCCACAAAAGGAATGGGATTTTGTATTCCGATTTTCCAAATGGAGTAAGCTGTTACGAGTCACCGCCTACTGCCTCCGGCTCCGGAGGCCGCTGGCTGGAGAACAGAGGTCATTCGATGCAAAAGTTGTCGAAGCATTGGAAATGCAGCGTGCAACGGAAAGAATTGCACGCTACTTGCAGCGTACGCATTTTGCGGAAGAGAACCGGTGTTTAGAAGAGCACAAGGGAATCCCTGCAACGTCTCCCTTGAAAAGCCTCAACCCTTTCCTCGATGACAAGCATGTCTTGAGAGTGGGTGGAAGATTGGAGAACGCGACGCTGGCATGGGAAACCAAACACCCGATAATACTGCCGAAACATCATGTTTCTAACATGATAATTTGGCAATGCCACGTGGACACGTTGCACGGGGGTTTGCAATTAACCATGTACACGGTGAGACAGAAATTCTGGATCATCGGGTGCCGAAACTCAGCGCGCACGGTTATCCACCAATGCATACGATGCGTGAGATGGCAAGCGAACACATCCACGCAAATCATGCAGGATTTAATACCGGAGCGCAGTCGCGCGGCACGACCTTTTTCAAACTGCGGAGTCGACTACGCTGGACCGTTTCGGGTCCGCGACTCCGCCGGTCGTGGAAAAACGGCTCATAAAGCGCATATAGCAGTGTTCGTCTGCTTCGCCACGAGAGCCGTGCACATCGAACTCGTCCACGATTATACGACGAGTGCGTTCCTGGCCGCCTTCGACCGATTCATCGCTCGCCGAGGAGTTCCATCCTGTATGTTCAGTGACAACGGAACAAACTTCGTAGGGGCGGATCGCGAATTGAAGGCACACTTCAATGCGGTGTATCATACACCAGAAATGAGAACGAAGTGCGGTCAAAAGGGCATTATGTGGAAGTTTAATCCACCCAGTGCACCCCACTTTGGTGGTATGCAAGAAGCCGGTGTGAAATCGGTGAAGCATCACCTGAAACGCATCCTCGGAGAATTTACGCCCACAAGCGAAGAAATGCAGACATTACTCTGTAAGATCGAGGCGAGCTTGAATTCGCGACCGATCGCCGCTTTCAGCGACTGTCCCGAGGATTATGCACCTCTTACACCGGGCCACTTCCTGATTGGGGGACCGATGAATGCACTCCCGGTCGAATCCGTGGAAACGGAAACCCTCTCGCGGCTTACGCGATGGAGGGCCATTCAAAAATTCCATGAGCAGCTCTGGAAACATTGGACGCGAGATTACCTCACGCATCTCCAGAGCCGCTATAAGTGGCGCACCACCCAAGTGCAGTTAAAACCAAACGATTTGGTTCTAGTACAAAATCCTCTTCTCCCCCCAAATCAGTGGGAAATGGGACGAATTGAGGAAGTATTACCAGGCCGAGACAGACGTGTGCGTGTGGTAAAAGTACGCACAGCCACATCTACATACACGCGTCCAATTACGCGACTATGTAGACTGCCCGTCGATGAGTCAACTTCGACAACGGCCGACGAAGGAGCAGCATAGGATAAACAAAGTCCCGAATCCTGTTGTACAGAGAAAAGGACAGGGAATACAGCCGTTTGAAATCAAAACGGTGTTGATTCCCACATATCCTACGTCGTTGGAGACAGAAGGATGAGAGGGGAAGTGATACCCTACTATCCGACTAATTTCCTGGAAGGGAGCGATCCGCGAGGGTCTACGCGTAAAAGCGGGGCCCGCGGACAAATTCGCCCAGTTCTCGCGACACGAGAAATAAGAGCACAGACATGTCTTCAAGCGGAAGTGAAGAAAGCCTCGTGACGATAGTGGGGTCCCCTCGGACCCAAGACAACCGGCAGTTCGACCGGTTGTTGCAACTGGTCGAGCAGCCGCAGCCGGGAACCGCCAGACCTGCAGAAAGCGAACAAGGGACGGAAGAAACATCCACCCCCGCGGTCACCGAGGTCCTGCCTGGGCCGGCAGCCACCCAGCCGCCGGCCTTCGTGCTAAATCTGGGGCAGGATATTCTCCAGATCCCCGCCCACATACCTTGGACAACGCGCAGGTTACGATGCAAGGCCCCAGGCGGCCAATTTAAATTAAAGTGGGCAAGGGGTGGTCGGCTCATCGAGCTGGTGTTCCGACCCGCTACCACCACCCCGAGGACGCAACCGGCACAGGCGGCCCCAAACGAGGCGCCTGCCGCTGCGCAACGACCACCAGCCGGAGGGCCCCTGCAGCCAGCCGCCACCCCCGCACCGCCCAGGAGGAACCTCGCAAGAAGACGACGACACCGCGGGCCGGCCAGGGAGACAAACAGGGACCGCACACGGGGACCCGTGAACGCGGTCATCCAGCGCCCGCGCCACAGGCGTCAAGGGCACTGCTACGCCCCGGACAGGACCGCTATTGCGGAAACTGTCCTCGCCACCCTCCAAGTGCTGGAGGACAGACGGGGCCGATCTCGCCGCTGAGTAAGTACCTTGAATTTTTCAAGTACAAAATTTTTTTTCTCAACATTGCAACCTTCTTTATGTGTTTCGATCGCGAAGTGACCGCGAATAGGGCTCCCCATGTAAATTGCACGGACCGTGCAAGGGGGGCGGTATGTTTAAAGATCGAGTTAATTCGATTTATTTAAACCCGTAATTAGCCGTTAATCCGCTTTGTTTTCAATATACGCGACCGACCAGAACATTCTAGGTCAACGCGTCCGCGACTCGAAACAGAAGGCAGCAGAAAAACTCTCGCTCCTTGAGTTTTTCTGTAAGTCACGCGAGCAGTACAGTAACGTTCGATTTCGAACTTTTCGGTTAAACGCTCGACCATAGAGAAGGTGCGACAATTACATATTAGATAAAGACGGACGAGAGCCACGGCGACAGCGCCGCGCGTCGGAGGATTCCCCCTCTCTCACGCGTACTTTTCGGCAGCTCGTGCACGTCCGTCACTTGCAACCGAGAGCCTGCCAAGCGCGGATCGATAACCGATCACGATTTACCTAATTTAAAATATTCCGAATTGTTTCGAGTTATTCGAGCATTCGAAAAAATTAAGAAAAGTATAAAGAAAATTCTCGGGTTCTAGCGGTTGATTCCCACGCAACGTTGAAAGCTCGAGTTATTCGAACTTTCACAAAGCGGGCAACCGACGTATAGCCGTAGCTTTACGGGATTAGCTTGCGTAAGCAAACTGCCCCCAGTAAACTGCGTGTAATTCCGGTTGTCGAATCAAACCAGTTAATCGATTCGGTCGTGAGTACGACCCGGTTAAAGGACTGCGGGAAACTCTTTGGTATCATCGAGTTCCCGAATTTTCCGCGTATTGCTGCAAACAGCGGTCGTGCGAGAGGTATCGAGGTTAAGACTTGATCCTCCCTTGATTCAATCGAACGGCCTTACAACCACCTAAAGGGGCCTTATTGGCGTAAATACCTTGGGTGGACTTGCCGCCTTCTAGTCGGAACGTGGGACGAGTTATTCTAAGCCCAGCTTCCGGCGAATGCCAGAGCGTTGTTCTCTGATCGCCAGTCTTGTACGGTCACTGCGCGTAGAACGCGACTCACAAGGCGTCGTGGTGCCAGTCTCAATAGTAAGACGTCCTATACGCCATTGAAAGACTGCACCGCATCGTGTTCCGTACACACGCATCGAAGACGGTAAGGGGCCGAGGACCGGGTGACGGTTGGAGCCTTACAACCTCCCTCTAACCACCCTCTCCTACAACAATCAAGTGTTGCAGTCGAACAGAAAACCGAGACGAAATTCCATAATTGGAAGAAAGCGAGCGATTCCCGGTTTAAAGGGAACGCTCACACACACATACAGTCCGCTAGCTTAGCTGCGTATCGCGGCGGCGGAGATTCCCGCTCCTAGGTGCGACAAGCACAGACCAGGAGCGTACCGAAAAGAGAAAGACAGGCGACGTGACTCACGTCGATAGGTATTTAACGCCTAGTCGTGTCTCTTTCTGTTTCAGGGTAGCAACGCGGTCCGCACCATACATCGTCTGGCAGGAGCAGACGTCGGCCGGCTATTATCCGAAGCCTGTAGAAACTATACAAAAAAAAACTAAAAGATAAAAATAAAAGGGCTTACTCGTGCATTTGGATAAACGAAAATAAAATTATAATTGTACTGCTTATTTTCCGTCTGTTCCTTCCCTCGAGATCCGGACCACCGTTAGGCGAGGTATTTTCAAACCTCCTCCCCATAACACCTGCCATGACCGATAATCTTAAAAGATGTTCGCAAATGGAAACGAGCATGACCTTCTTAACGAGCCAATTTAAGTAATTATGACACGTTAATCGTCATGAGCGATTAAAGATTGAGGTAGGTGTCAATCGCCATGTGCGATTAACAGGATTAACAAGATTAGGCTAGAAATAGGCAAGCGGTGTGATACTGCAACGGCATTGTACCGCTCGTCTCTTTCCAGCGTTATTCATTTCAATCGTGATCGTCAATCGTCAAATCGATTTAATTTTATCCACCTGCAACTGAAAATTTCTCCCAAAAAAAGACAGATTCGTTCAGAGACTCGTACTGAACGGTTCAAAGTATAAAGTTAGTGATTGTTATCAATAATCAATCAAGTTTCAATCAGTATTTAGTGCCAGTGTTTTTTCATCGAGGGGTAACGCTGGATTTATATTGAGTTTGTATTAATAAATTTTATATTACTATAATAAAATTATAGTATTTTAGTATGTAAGACGTTGGCCGACCTGCTGCCATGTACACGTGGCAGTAGGTCAAAGGCGACCGCGAGCCGCGGAAAGAGCTTTATGTCACACCGCGCGTACGCGACACAGTTCTTTTTAGAGATGCCGATTCGCCGACAACGACCGAATGTTCGGACAACCGGTAGGCAGTCTCGTCCAAGTCATCGTCGAGGAAAGACGAATAAATTCTTATATGTATAATTTTCGACTCGGTCTTCTTTATAAGTATTATAAGTATATAGCCCTTGTAAGTATTATAAATTTTAGTATTTAAATAAAGAGGAGTGACATAAATAATATTTTTTAATCACGTTTATACTTTTTATTAACTTTTAATTTACTAGCAGTCACAAATTCTTTATTGAAATACATAAATAAGACTCTAATTTATTTAATATAATGGAACATCATAAAGACGCGAGACCACATTATAAGAAGTGTTCTTATTATAATTGTAAAAATAATAATCGTGACAATGTTCACAATATTCGTTTCTTTTCTTTTCCAATGAATAACAATGAACGATGTATAACGTCGTTAGTAAATTGCGGCTTGGACGACCGGGTGTAAATGTCAAACACTGAATTAAAAAAAAAATTTATATGTAGTCATTATTTTTCTATCAATAATTTCCATAATTCTGGAAGATTAAAAAAGGATGCTGTTCCTTATTTATAGCAATATTGGTAACGAGCCGGTCGTTTTGCCTCAAAAAGAAAATGCCATTTCTAAAATAGAAGAACGCGATGAAATACAGAAACTTGAGAATGAGTTAATGCAAGAGAAGAATAAATCTAAGATTCTTTACTCGCAATTACGGGCAAAGTGTAAAGTAGTAGATAGATTAACGGAAAAAATTTCTTCAGGCAATATCAGTGATGCATGTCTGAAGAAAGCTATTGCGCGTAGAGTTCGAGGTTTTATTTTAACATTTATCTTAATGCAATTATTCCCCTCAAGAAGGGAAGCATATAGTAAAAAAGTACATCGTTCATGTTTAACACTGCATTATACTTCGCCCTCGCTGTACAATAAAATGCGCGACGTTCTCAAATTTCACCTTCCAAGTCCGGTCACAATCATTCGTTGGTTCGGTAAAATCGACATTTGGCCTGGAATTTGTCCAAATTTATTTAAGATTTAGCGATTAAAGCAGCCAACATGGATGCTTTTGATCGGAATTGTGTTTTACTATTTCATGAAATGGCAATTAAAAAGTGTTTTAGTTTCCATCCAAGTAAACCAATCATTGAGGGTTTCGAAGATTTAGGTTTCTTGGGTAGAAGCGCGGCAGTAGGGACGCAGGTACTCGTTTTTATGATAAGAGGTTTATTCAGGAATTCGAAACAACCGCTTGCATTCTTTGTTTCAAAGAATGGCATCAAATCGAGACAGTTATCAGTATTATTAGATGCTATTTTAGACGCTTTATATAATGTAGGTTTAATAGTCAGAGCTGTTGTTTCTGATCAAGCAGCAAGCAACCAAAGCACAGCAGAAGAAAGAGTAAATGTAGAGAATCCTTTTTTTATTCGAAATGGCCGTAAAATTTATTTCTTATTTGATTATTTACACTTATTTAAGAGCATCAGGAATAATTTATTAAAGTACGATTTTTTAATTGATGGTCATAGAGTATCCTGGTGCGATGTTCTATCTTTATGGAATGTAGAACGCGATAAAGGCACAAGAGCGGCTTACAAATTAAGCGATCAACATGTTAGGACAAATTCTTTTGATAAAATGAAATGTAAGTTCGCTTTGCAAGTATTTTGTAAAAGAGTTTCTTCTGCTTTGTTTACTGCTTGCGCTACAAAATGTATAAAATCGAATACCGTGCAGAATACAGCATGCTTCCTTAAAAATCTGAATGATTTATTTGATAATTTGAACAGCAGATGTGCTTGCGATCCTAATCCAAACAAGTGCGCTATTTCTGATTTATTTCCTGATATCGAAAGCAATTTGCAAACACAATCAAATAACATATCCAATTGGTATGTTATCGCGGGTAATGAACTTAAAACTCCGCCTTGTTTCTTAGGATTGCGACAGTCAGTAAATGCTACTGGGCAACTTTGGCACAATTTACAGAGAGAGGGTGCCATGTTTTTGATGACCTCTTGATTGAATATGGATGTTATAGAAAATTTCTTTTCGATTCTTCGAGTGCACGGTGGCACTTACAACCGAAATCCATGTGTGAAAGCGGTGCGTCTTGCTATCAGGAAGAATATAATGTTAAATTTGACCAGTAGTTCTCTAAATAGTAATTGTCTGCCTAATGAAGACGCAACTCTTTCAGAAGAAGATGTCGCTATAGTACGATATGCTTTAGCATCATCAAACAATGATGTTTCATTTAATAATGTACAAATAGATGACAATGATGTTGAGAATGATGACATGCAGTTAGAAATTCATAACGAATTGGAATCATTGTCGACATCAGTGTTGTTTAAATATCGCGTTAATTGGCGGATTTGAGAACCGTTTAGAGAAATATTCAAGTTAACGTGAATTATAACTGAGAACCATAAATTCCTCGTACGGTATTGTTTTTCGTGTACGCGACATTCCAGAGACTCTCTGATACGTAGATCGGTACACGGAACGATACAGGTTAGAAAAACCATACGCGAGTGTTGGCTGCTCTCAGTCACGTGATCGACCCAATATATTTACTTGGGATCGATCGTCGAAGATCCATAAACAGAGAGGGTAGAGGAATATTGAAATTAAGAAGAGATAGACATTGAAGAGCAGGGATAGCGCCGCGAGATGGTGATTACCCCTCTCGTGGCCGCGACTGCGGTTGTCTGATCGCTTCTTAGCTTCGATAACGATTCCGCTCCGCGACGAAACCAAATCTCCGAATATAGGTTCTGAGAACACTCGAACCTTTCGTTGAGAATTTTAAATTGTTGCTCAAAATTGACTAAATCGATGAGGCATTTTATCAGCCCCGATTATTGACTGTACAATCTCGCCGAATAGCACGTGACGCTCGAGTTACGTGGTCGTGTGAGGGAATTGATAAACTTCGGTTCCCGCTTGGCGAGATTATTAACAAAATTTAAAAGACTGTGGGTTTTCGTCCAACTTTCATGTGACGTTTGTGCTACGCGGTCATGAAAGGGGAATCGAGATAAGAATCGTTTCCCGTGTGTCGAAACTCCAGTCTCAGCAAGGGCTACGGCCCGATCAGTACTGACGACTCCACGGACTGCTGCATTTGACGCGGTCGTGCGAGGCTGGCATTATCACGGACTGCTGCATTTGACGCGGTCGTGAGGCTGACTTTCCAACGTCTCGCTGCAACCAGCGGTCGTCGGAAGTCCAGTTTCGGCCAGTGGCTACGGCCAACTCAATACTGATTTCTCCACGGACTGCTGCATTTGACGCGGTCGTGCGACAAGTTGAATTGTCCGCACGGTTTTGTATATCACCCCTAGGGTGGTCTCTGACCGATACCCTACGTGGGCTCACCGTTTCTCAGGTTGGGGCTAAGAAATTCCGGACTTCTTAGCTCAACCTGCTCGAGCAACGCTCCTTGACCGCCAGTGAGTACGTACCCTGTGCGTAGAGCAACGCATAATGAGCACCGTGGTGTATGCTCCTTTAAACGTAAGACGCTACGTGCGCCGTTAAGGGCTACACCACACCGCGTCTTGTACGCAGGGAACGGTGAGAAACTGCGGTTTGGACAGCATTTGGAGCTTTACGACCTCCACCTGTTGTCCTTTCCTGCGGCATTCAACGATCGCTAAAAAGCGGAGAATTGAGAAATTAGATCTCTTCTTCCGTACAGCGATCGAACGGTTCTCGATTTGTGAGAACGTTCATATATACAGTCCCCATCCATATCTCAGTTCGTTGAGACGTGTCTGTAATCTCCGCTCTCGAGTGCGAACGGCACAGACAGGAGCGTGCGAGATAGAGCGAGACAGGCGCGCGACAAGCGTTACTAGGTATTTGAATCCAGCCTTGTCTTTCCTTGTTACAGAACAACACATCGCAAACTTGGCCAGGAGCAGCCGGCCCAGGTTTTTTTCCCCCAGACGTCGGACCGACGTCTAGGCGGTTTCTTTTCCTTTTTTTTCTTTTTGATTGAAAATAAAAGTTAATTTCTTGAGCAAATTCAGGTGCATCAATTTATTTCAATAATTTTTTCCCAGTGTCCTTTCCCTCGTAATCCGGACCACGTCAGACTAAAATAACCCCCCTTAGGGCGGTTAAGGTCTTTAAACAAATATCGTTAACAAACTTTTTATCCGCTTCGATATATATCGAAGTATACAGAAATGGCGTCTGTAGATATCAACGACAAATTGGAATAATTTATATTTAACTGTATTCTGATCGCGATTGAATATTTCCGAGCGTTATTTATTTAATTGATTGTTTATATTCCTTTCTTTGTGAATTGTTGTAATTCCAATTTCCATATATATTTCGATACAAGTTTCAGTAAACGTAGTAACTGCGGAGTTGGAATATGCTATTCAAGCATAAATAATCAACGAACTTTAATTGTTGAAAATTTAAGAATATTTATAAAAATTACGGGATATTCTAACGTTCGATAAAGTAAACATAATCATGCTTACAACTCTAACTATGTAACTTGGTAATATAATATTTATAAATTGTAGATAATATCTGAAATTCTCATTGATTGAGAACATTTCGCCTTCGTGGCATTAACCTTTTACGTGACAAACTGTGTAGACAGCAGTACTAAGTAAAGCAGTATTTCTGTTGTCGAACTCTAGTAAGAAAAAGAAAAGAGAAAACTGATAGGAAAAGCACACGTGTGCTTGTTGTATTTCTTGTCTCCTGTCCCTTTCTTTCCAGCAAAATTTGGTTGGCCGCGCACAATGCGGCCGGTAGATTCAGTATTTGTGCGTAGCAACAAGTTTGTTTCTCGGTGCAAAGTGACCCTGAGCCGTTTTCGTGTTATGTTACGCGATAATAGCATCAGTGTTTCATACGCAGTTTTTAAATTACTTTCAGAGCATCGTGGCTCTCCTTGTTTCCTGAATCGCGAAAATAGAATCCTTTGCTTGCCGATTTCAATCTTCGGTCGCGGTACTCTAACTTAATACTTTCTAATCAAATTAATTATTTTTTCAATTTGAAATTTAAACTCCTCGTTACCGGAATTAGAGTCAGTGCATCACTGAAGAGGACTATTGGGCGATGCTTCACGAGCAAACAGTGTAGGTATAAATTTATACTTTGAAATGTTTAATTAGAAATCTCTAGAGTTTTAAGAATAGATTCTAATTGTTTTTTTTTTACAGTTTTCTTACAGTCTCTGGACCTCATTCTGGAAACCAGCAGCAGTATCCGGGGGGTATCGGGCGGTGGACCACGAGCGAACAACGTAAGTATAAATTTATACTTTCAAATTTGTTAACTAAAAATCTTTGTAATTTTAACAATAAATTCTAATTTTCTTGCATTTTTCTTACAGTATCTGGATCTGATCCTGGACCTGAATCTAACCAGCAGGACCATGCTGACTGATGGATGACTTCGAGAACTCCCAGTCATCATTAGTGAGTCGCATGTGACTTTTGTTCCTCTGGTCCCCAACCATGTTGTAGGATGAAAGATCCGAATCAACACGGGTGACCAGTTGTATACTTGCTATTTTCGACGAGTTAAGCGACCACGGGTATGAAAAATACCCGTGAGTAGTAACATCAACTGTTATATTTTTTAGAGCAGGTTTTAGGGTCTTCTTGCACTCGCGTTTCTTAATGCCACAAATCAATATTACACATTATAATTGTTATAAAATTTTTACAAATATATATAATACAATTTTTATAAAATATATGAAATATTTTTATTAATTTTGTATGAATTGTATGATTGAATAGAAAATGAATTAATATAATGTGAGAAACATTACATTTATCACAAGATCGAGTAGAATATGAATGATAATATGACATTGTACAATAATATTTACAACATTAATATAAATTATTAAATATTGATCGTTTATTTAATTAATACATCGTATGATGTATTTAACGTGCAAGAAGGCATTTCGCGACAGGTCGATCTTCGAGTCAAAGTAACATGCATTTTATACTAGTTTGATCTTTTAAAAAATTTACTTTGACGACAGAATCGACCAAGGATAATTGAATATTTTGAATAACAATTTAATGAATTCATTTCAATTTTTGAAGTAAATTATTTTATCATGAAATCTTAATTAAAGTCTTTCATTTTAAGTAATTAAATTTCAATCATAACAGTTTTTTTGAATAATAGTATTTTTCAATATTAACGTATTTTATTATTGATATATTACATATAACAAGTCGAGTCATTTTAACTAAAAATTAAATACGAAATACCGTTTAGCTATTAACCAGTTTTTCTAGTTAGGATTTTCAGACTAATTTTTCCGTGTTCGTTGCCCAAGTTCATGCACATGCCCAGGTGCTATTTGCATGAGCGAAGGCAACGGGGCACGATGACTTTATTTATAACAATTCAACGACATATCGACGACTGACATTGGTTAGTGAATCGTGCGCGACGTACTGTCCACATGTGTGTGTTGTGGTTAGGTTGTGGAAGTGTGGAAGTTATAACATTAGATTTTTATCAGTAATAATATCAAATTTCAATTTACCATTTATTTGAAAATTGTTGACCTTAATGGATTTCGATCTTAATATTTTTCAATCTTCTATAATGATACATCCATATAATATATTTTATTAAATACTATATTCCATATATTAAAACATTCTATACAAATATTTATGCATATAATAAAAATACGCGATGGACACTAGCCTCTGTCAGACGATTTCAGAAACTGGTATGTACATTTAGAGTATGAATGGAGTGTTATGTCCGGGTGTCGGAGGAACCCCGGGGAGTCCTCTCTAGTTTAGATCGTGCCCGGACATTGAGAATGAGAACCGTGGAGTGTTTGTTTGAGAGAATGCGTTTTACAATTTTTTAAATATAGGGTTAGGTAGGTAGGTAACTTTCTGGTATGTGTGCTAGATTTAAGTAGGTAGGGTCAGGGCAAGGCTGTCCACATTAGTAATTTGGGTAGGCGCGTTTTCGCGTGGCAGTCTTGCACCTGTAGTTACGATTTCGAGAGTAGAAATCTTGCTGATTCAAACGGTGTATGCTGTTTGTTTCGGCTTTAGTTTCGACTCCTCGAATCGCACGACTCTTAAAGTCGCTCTCTCGCGCTCGCGGTCGTGATTAGGTCCCTTTCGAAACGCTCGTCCCCCTCGAGATTCACCACGTATGCTCGACCAACAATTCGTATATTGTTGAAAGACTATGTATTGCACAAAATCTCGCGCCAAGTCTTAAGTATGTTTCAGGCTTTGGCAGGACCGCCGAAGAAAGAAAAGGCTCTCAATGAGCTGAAGAGGCCCTAACAAATTGTTTCAAGAGTGGGCTACAACAAATGGCTTTTCATCTTCATCCTTGGATAAGGATGAAAAGTCATCCCTATTACTACTTTGTCACTTGACTCGTCTGTAGTTGTAGTTAGTTTATTTTTTTGGCTGGCTCACGTATGCATGTACTTGGTACATGATTACACCATACATGACAGCCATTCTTCCCCTGTATTCTGTTGGCTGGTTCACGTATGCATGTATACATAATTGCACCATACATGCCAGCCATCAGGGCAACTCGCGGTTTTAATATCCATAGAGTTGCGAATGTGCAATAATCGCGTTTGCTTTTAAAGTTGCGAACTGTTATTTTTCGCGTTGCCTTTTCAGGGTAGTGTTGCGACTTGACACGATACGCGATTGATTTTATGCAAACTTAGCTACTGAATGTTTGCTTTAAAAATAGTTTTGCGAATTATTGATAAACGCGATAGCTTATAAAGTTGCGAATTATCATTTTTCGCGTTTGCTTTTCAGGGTAGTGTTGCGAACAATCACGACTCGCGTTGCATTTTTACTCTTTTGTACACATAATGGATATCAACCGCGTTTGCAATTTTCATATTATAAATTAGCGTGCGATCTTGATTAATCGTGCGATTTTTTCTTTAGCGTTGCGATACTTTAAATGCCAAAATTCGACCCCAACTGTAGTATTAGAAGTAGTTAGTTTGTGGCTAGTACATGTGAATTTACATGTACCATCACACCCTGATTTAAGTTAGAGTTGCGAATAATATACAATGTTCGCGTTTGCTCGTAGAGTTGCGACCAAAAATTTATCGCGTTGATGTGTTAGTGTTGCTTATAAACACGATTCGCAATTATTTTTAACGCAAATTTAGGAACCGGACGTTTGCTTTAAAAATAGCGTTGCGAATTTTTAGTAAACACAATTGCGAATTAGAGTTGCGAATTACTATTTTTCGCGATTACTTTTCAGGGTAGTGTTGCGAATAATTACCATTCGCGGTTGCTTTTCTTGTTACAAGTCGCGTTTGGAATTTCTCTATTATAAATTAGCGTTGCGATTGTTGATTTATTGCGTTGTTGCCCCGTAGTGTTGCGATATTAAACCGTCTAACTTCATCCCCATACGTGCCACTCTATTGTAGTTTGAAGTAGCTTGAAGTAGTTAGTTTATTTCGTGCATGTATGTTGTAGCTACAACTGAAGACGCCAGCACCCGATCCAGCATTTTTGGGCAACGCGATTTGCATTAGCTTTGCGAAGCATAAATATATTTCCATTAAAAATAGAGTTGCGAATATGCAATAATCGCGTTTGCTTGTAGAGTTGCGAATTCCTATTTTTCGCGTTTCCTTTTCAGATTAGCGTTGCGAATTCCATACGCAATTGCTTTTATTGTTATTTAAGAATAGCGTTGCGAATTAACCGATCGGTTTGCTCTTAGCGTTGCGAATTACTATTTTTCGCGTTTACTTTTCAGGGTAGTGTTGCGAATAATTACCATCAAATCGCGTTACAAATCGCGTTTGGAATTTTTATATTATAAATTAGCGTTGCGATCTTGACTTGTCGCGTATTTTATTAATTAGAGTTGCGATCCAATGCCCAAAAGCTGGCCAAAACGCTGACCACTGCACCCAGGATCATCAAGAAGCAAGCTGGGATTCTGCAAAGCCTCGAATGGCTCAACATCGTTATTAAAATTAGTGTTGCGCATTATTGAATATGGGTGCACGCGATTTAATTAATAAGGGAACTCTGTGTGGTTCATTTAACGAATAACAAGCACCACTCGCGTATACTTTTTTATATTAATAAATTAGTGTTGCGAAAGAAAGAATGGTCCATTCACGGATTGTTTGAATTTAAGACGAGTGGACGATTATTCTATCTGAAATGCATTTTTTCTTTATATGTTTGCCAAAGGAAATACTGCTTGAAAGTATTGTTGTAAATAGACGAATTTATAACGTGTTAAAGTCTGTAATTTATGTGAATATATTTTTATCACAGATTTGTGATGCATTTAAAAATGCTATATTATGATTAATTTTATTGTTCCAATACATATATCACTAATTATTCATTATTAGAGTTGGTAATTTTTACGGGATATAATAACCTTTGCAACTCAATTGTTATTTATAAATAGTGAATTTTTTTATAAATATTCTGTATTCTTTGCATAAATCAAAGTTTGTTCGCGATCATTGTTTTAATTGATGGAAAATAGAATGCTTGCATCAAAAAGATATGCAAATTGCAATTCGATATTTCATATTGAAAGTTAATTTCCGCGTGGAATCGAAATTTTTGTTCGTTATTGCTTTGTTTGTACGAACCTAATTTAGTTTTCAATACAGTAAAATATAATTATTGCAATGTATACGTCTTGAAAAATTTTTCATTTGATAAACGAAACGAAAAATAAAATCTACGGTAATAAATGAATAAAATTTTCAACCTATTTCGTATTTATCTTAACACTGAGACGAGTTTAATTTTTCATTCAATTTCAATTGCGTAATATTTATGTTTTTCAATTTTTTAATATCAATTTTTACTCGTGGAAGCTTCTTTTTTTTCTGTGTCCATTAATACACTTTTATTTCAGCTACTAATCTTTTGGACAAGTTTTTGTTACAGGGTACATAAACATTGAAGAATGAAATTGAAAATAGTAAATGGATTCAGACGTGATCGTTCCTAGGGAAATATTTCGTAGAATTTTATTTATTGTCTGATGACTGATTTCGAGTCATTTTTTAAATAAACGATACATTACAATTCAAAATAAAAAAATAGAGGATTTGCGGCGTATTTATCAATGAGGTACATTCTTACGTATTTTAATAATCTTGATATCTTTAAATGATCTTAATCGATTGGTTACTCCAATGAAATTAATCGATTGGTGCACAATTCTGGACTGTACAGCTTTCATTTCATTAAAAAATACTAAAATCTCTGTAATTTCAATTTCTGTCTCACTTGCACTTGCGTTTATTTCTAAATCTGTTGGTAACATTGCGAGTGACACGAAAATGGTAATGGGGCCCTAGAGCCCCAGAAAAATGGGACGAAAAAGTACATTGGGTGAAAGGTCTACTCGTATACCTCGTCTGTGCTATCACCTTATGAACTTTCGCGGCCGAATCTGACTGCCATACCGATCTGAAAATTCGGAGCTGATTTTAGCGGCCTCTTCTCATGGATGGCGGTCAGGTGAGAAACTATTCACTGAATTAGTATTGATGGGCAGAAAGCTGTAGTGTGTGCGTAAACATGTGAGTTGGCAGTGCAGTATTATATTAAGCCTGTGGCCAAAGGAAACTGCCCCTCCACTTACACACACAATGCGCAACCACCTTGTATATGAGTTCTGGCGTTTCGTATAGCTTCGGGGATTTGAGAAAGGCGGCGAATGTGAGTCTACTCTTCTTGCTCTCAACACAACTGAAGTTCGACCTAGCATTACTGGTATGCGATATCGAATCTCGACTGCCCAGGCATTTTTTACTTCCCGACCTATGAATCCGCATATAAGCAAAATACCATAATGTAAAAAAAATTTCAAAATTTTTTTTTACGGAAATACACCTTTCAAGACTCCCTAATCATATTTTAACTATGAAAAAAAAGACATTTTTTTACTATGCTTATGGACGTGCATTCATATATTTATACTATTTATACGATTGAGTCTAAACAACCGAATGAATTTCAATGTAATTTTAAATTTTTAAATCTGAAAAAATTTAGAAATACTATCCTATTTGTCCTCTTTGTTTAGCAATTTTAAAAAACGCTGATTCGTTAAAATCAATCATATTAAAATAAAAGACTGGAAAATTTTTCTTCTTTCAATGAAGGAAACTCTTTTACTTAATCTTCTTCGAAGGCGAAGGTGAAAAAGTCGATTTCGCCACGGCAACAATGGTTGGACGCGACGCATGGACGTTCCCCCGAAATAAGAGATCGGTTTTTGTTTTCCAGAGACGCGAGCGACGCGATCGAAAACGCGAAACGCGTTAGTTGGATAACGAAGAGTCGCGAGGTTCCGTATGAAATAAAAAGACACGACCCCTAGCAACAGCGTGCGTGTTTTGTTTGCCCCACATAGTCACCCAAAGGCTAAAGCTTGAAATTAAAATCAAAATAAAAATTAAATATACAATATAAAATCTTTTCTATATTGCAGAAGATAGGGATAAATTGTAGTTAACTGTATTATGTACAATTTATTTCCGTTACAGATTTATTTCAATCACTTCAAAAATCATCTTCAGTCTTCTCCATTCATCATCAAGCCTTTCTTCTTTGAATGTAGATTAACTTGTTTTATTTCCAATTAATTTATATTTACAGGCATGTTTCTATAAATTTCAAATCCATTAATCAATTTGAATTTGTGATATTATGTCAGCCAGTTTCGAAAATATGGTTTCAACAAAAACGCATTTAAAATTTCTGATATGATTATTAACAGCTGGGTACTCTCCCCTTTAAATGACTATAACTTTGTTACTTCTACGAATTTTAATGAGTCTACGTTTATAATAATTGCTAAATAAAGAGGACGTGTTGCGAGCCAAAGATCAGTTGCAGGGTTTTTAAAAAGGACAGATTGGCATTTTTCTTCTCATTGTTTGCGGCGTGTTTGCGAGGGATGTGTCCGATATATACATATGGATATAATCAATTCATTTTCCTTCAATAATTCTCCATTGCAAAAATTCTACAGTATTCTTACATTTTTTAATATTTAAAAATTTTCCCATATTATTAGAAAGTAGGTATACGGCGAAAGCTACACAACTTTATATATAGAGTGCATGGTTGCTTCGTATGGAAAGTCAATAAATGTTCAAAAAGCGCCCGAGTCTGATTTCGAGAAACGTAAGGTCTGTCAGTCGCGATGGCTTTTGCCGTTTACTAACGATTCGAACATGTGGCGAATGGCGATGCCAGGCCTGCTTTCGAGAAATGTAAGCGACGTCAGCGATGCAAGAGCGAGAAGGAAAGCGAGTATCAGCCTGTTCTTCTCGCCTCTTCCGAAACTCTACGAGCTCACGTATACGCAATTGGGCATAATGTGCGAAAGTGGAATGAGGAGTTCCTGGGGCCCCCGATGCGCGGTTTGATAATACTGATTTCGAGTCGCAAATACGTTTTTGCCGAGTTATTTTTTAAATAAATGATGTATTACAATTTAAAATAAAAAATAGAGGATTTGCGGTGTACGTATCAATGAGATACATCCTTAGGTATTTTAATAATTTTGAAATTTTTAAATAATCTTAATCGATTGATTACTCAAATAAAATTAATCGATTAATGTCCAATTATGGACCGTACAGCTTTCATTCTGTTAAAAAATAATAAAATTTTTGTAATTTCATTTTCTGTCTCACTTCCCCTTGTGTTCATTTCGAAATCTGTTGATAACGTTGCGAGTGACACGGAAATGGTAATGGGGCTCTAGAGCCCCAGAGAATCGGGACGAAAAAATACATTAGGTGATAGGTCTACTCGTATACCTCGTCGGTGCTAACAGGCAAATAAATCTGTAACAGAAATAAATTGTACATAATACAGTTAACTACAATTTATCCCTAACTTCTGCAATATAGAAAAGATTTTATATTATATATTTAATTTTTATTTTGATTTTAATTTCAAGCTTTAGCCTTTGGGTGACTATGTGGGGCAAACAAAACACGCACGCTGTTGCTAGGGGTCGTGTCTTTTTATTTCATACGGAACCTCGCGACTCTCTCCGTTATCCAACTAACGCGTTTCGCGTTTTCGATCGCGTCGCTCGCGTCTCTGGAAAACAAAAACCGATCTCTTATTTCGAGGGAACGTCCATGCGTCGCGTTCAACCATTGTTGCCGTGGCGAAATCGACTTTTTCGCCTTCGCCTTCGAAAAAGATTAAGTAATAGAGTTTCCTTCATTGAAAGAAGAAAAATTCTCCAGTCTTTTATTTTAATATGATTGATTTTAACGAGTCAGCGTTTTTTTAAATTGCTAAACAAAGAGGACAAACAGGACAGTATTCCCAAATTTTTTCAGATTTAAAAATTTAAAATTACATTGAAATTCATTCGGTTGTTTAGACTCAATCGTATTAATAGTATAAATATATGAACGCACGTCCATAAGCATAGTAACAAAATGTCTTTTTTTTCATAGTTAAAATATGATTAGGGTGTCTTGAAAGGTGTATTTCCGTAAAAACAAATTTTGAAATTTTTTTTACATTATGGTATTTTGCTTATATGCGGATTCATAGGTCGGGAAGTAAAAAATGCCTGGGCAGTCGAGATTCGATATCGCATACCAGTGATGCTAGGTCGAATTTCAGTTGTGTTGAGAGCAAGAAGAGTAGACTCACATTCGCCGCCTTTCTCAAATCCCCGAAGCTATATGAAACGCCAGAACTCATATACAAGGTGGTTGCGCATTGTGTGTGTAAGTGGAGGGGCAGTTTCCTTTGGCCACAGGCTTAATATAATACTGCACTGCCAACTCACATGTATTTACGCACACACTACAGCTTTCTGCCCATCAATACTAATTCAGTGAATAGTTTCTCAACTGACCTGCTAAAATCATCTCCGAACTTTCAGGTCGGTGTGGCAGTCAGATTCAGCCGCGAAAGTCCATAAGGTGATTGGTCTACTCGTATACCTCGTCTGTGGTACGATTATCTGAAAATCGCTCACATTTATCAATGTAAATGAAGCGGCCTTTCTGCCAGAGTTAAATACAAATTTTTGTAATTTCTGTGAAAACAGAACTTTCATTAGATGTACGTGGTGCTTGACATTTTTATGTTTTAACTGTTTTTTCAAAAAGTACCATCGTGATTCATGTACTTTGTACATTGAAAATAACATATGTTAAATTTAATAAGTTAAGTTCAACTTTTAGAAAGAAAAATATTCGAAGGTCAGACAAAAATATAATGTCACATTTAGCGTACAATTAAAATATAATTGAAAAAGTAAAAAAAGAGTTGTTCGAGCAGGATCCGAACCTGCAGAGCAAAAGAAGCTTGAACTTGCAAGCAAACACTCCATCACCCACACCACGCTGGTTGCTGGTAAATGTAGGTCTATTTGTCTTTATGTTCTATTTTTGAAGATAAGTACCTGTAATAACTTTAATAATATTTCAAAGTAAAACCCAACCCACAACTGAGTACCATTACAGCTTTTCCTTGTTAGAATCGAATTTTCAATTCGTCTTAGCGAAAATCGCAGCCGGTTAAGCTGCTTACCTGTTTTCCATTACTAAATATTTATTTCTCAATTAACCCTTTGCGAGTGAGACAATTTTGCAGATTATTCTAAAACATTTATGGTAATCATTTTCAATGCAATTTAAGTAAGTATGTGATGTATAAGATTTCTTTTAATTTTTTCTTTTCTAGAGATGATAGAGCGAAAGTTTATTCAATTTTTTTTACATAAAATTAAAATCTTCGTAAGACTTATATGAAATATTTAAAAGATTTTTGATAAATTACGTTTATGTATTGGAACAACTATAAAACAAGAGTATAATTATTATTATCCATGGGCTGATTGTAGTCAAAGTCTAACCGGACTTTGAAATCAGAACACAAAACTTGAATATAAAGTTTCATTTAAATTCATTCAGCTATTTATACTCAATCGTACCCTTTGCGCTCGCGTGGTGCCCCTCAGTCACCACTGAATGTGGTGCTACAACTCGAGCGGTGCCTCTCACTCACCACTCGACCAGTGCGGTAAATCGAGCAATAACGATATTTAATTACGTTTGGCTTAACGAATATCGCATCATGAGTCTATCCCTACTCCTTTGTGTGTAATCTTATGATCTGTAGAATGACACTACTTTAAAATGGTTATAGAAATATCGTCTAAATATCGATACTTCGAAAGTTATAGCTGGCGCCGAGTTCGTTCGGCGTACAGACAGTTTAAATCGCGGCCGTTTATGTGTTTTTGTACGTTGACCTCACACGAAGATTCACTTTGAACACCTGTTCCAACGGTATTGTGACGTCAGCGCCGAGAGAGAGAACCGTATCATTAATTGAAAAGAGATCGACAGCGCCACGTCGCGACGACGATGCGTGACCGAGTCTTTGCATGGCGATGCTCGACGATTTTACGGCGTATTCACGAGCCGTTGCGTATATACTGCGACGTATGGGATTCGGTGTGCAACATCTAGAGTCCCATTGAAAGCTATACGGCGGTACCGACAAACTGCTATCGCCTCATGGTGAGCTCGCCGTGCATAAGGCCACTGAGAATCCACTCGAGTAATCCGTCGGTGTGCAAGTAGACAGCGCAGCTAACGGTGGAGTTGCGGATTCGAAGCGCCTTCCTTTCATCACAACTCCTACAGCCACAATCCCCCGTTTGACGGCCGCTGTGTAGGAACCTTAGTGTGGTTGGACTTGCTTGGGACTTTTCTGCTAACACTACATACTATCACAGTTACCCGATGAACGGCCGCTGTCCAGTACCTGCAATGTTGCGGGGAGTTGCATTGCCTGGAATCTTCAATATGTCAACCCGTACAGTGAGCGTGCTCACGGGATCCGCGCTCTTGGAGCCTTGCAACCCCCATTTAATGTCCCGTCCGTGGCATTGCATAGCCTCCGACAGATTCGAGGATATGCTCTTCTGTTCAGGGCAAAGTCTCGGTGATACTTTTGTTACGAGCCAGGGCCGTGCAGAGCGCGTGGCCTGCGAGTGCGAGAGAAAGGGTATGGAATATGGTATCAATTTGTTAGTTAGATGCACGGACGAAGCTAATGCGAAATTGGGGAGCCGCTAGGATAGCTGCTAACGAGGACGAACCTGATGCGAAATCAGGGAGCCTCCTGGGATGGAGTCACGTACGAACGAACCTGGTGCGAAACCAAGGAGTCGTAGGAGGGTGAAACGTCGTGAACGAATCCGATGCGAAATCGGGGTGTCACTAGGATTATTGATAACGACGCAGACGAACCCAATGCGAAATCGGGGAGCTGCTAGGAGGTTGGAAGGCGCGCAGACGAACTCAATGCGTAATCGAGGAGCTGCTGGGAGGTTGGATAAATCACAGACGAACCTGATGCGAAATCAGGGAGCTGTAGGATACGGACGAACCTGATGCGTAATCAGGGAGCCGCTAGGATGGTAATAGATTGCGTGGACGAACTCGATGCGAAATCAAGGAGCCACTAGGTTGTAAGAATTTGTATTTGGATTCAGGATATGTTAATAGGACTCGTAACTTTGAATTATTAAATATAATATAACCCGAGCGGTAAGGTTATATTATTGTGGGAACGTTTAACTAATAATAATCGCTTTATATAATTATAGGGTAAAGAAGTTGGATAACTCTGATTTAATAATGAAAGTGGATATATTCTTAAGCCAACAAGTAAAATACAAATGTTTCGTGTATCTTATGTCGTATTCAAGGAATAATTATAAATACCTAAAATGTTTCTGCTCGGTGTTGACGCACTGGCGATGCGGGGGTATGTCAGTTGAAAATAAAGGCCGCAATAGAAGTTACACCGATTCACGGATTCTATATGGTTTAACATTGATACGACAGGTTACTGTAGCCCGATCTCCCGAAATACAACTGACTATCAAAAACCGTATACACGTAACGAGAGACGTGGAGTTGACACTAAACGTGACGGTACGATTATGATCCCCTGAGTAATGAAATCACGGGGTTTATATACCAAAAAATCTGTGTGGGGCGGATTCAAAAGTACGTTAGAAATTACCGTGTGCACTATTCTCCGAATTGTATTAATTAACGAGCTACTCTATTCTCTGAATTGTATTAATTAACGGGCTGCTGCATCGCGACGGAAGTGACCCCCATTTCAAAGGTTAGATAAGTAGCAGGGCGATTTCCTAATGCACGCAAGTGGCAAGAAAAATTTGGGGAACGAAACGTTCGACATACGTAACATCTCCCCCCCCCCCCAAAATGAAACATCGCGTTATGCGTGATGCTTTCATATTAGACGGAAAGCGCCCTGTTACTTATTTACAAAAGAAAATAATAGAAGTCGCGAAAAAATAAAATAATTGGAAGCTAAATGTGTTGGCGTGTGTAGTATCATGTTGTGGCGTGTACTTATCAATACTGGTGCGTTGTGCGTTCTGGGTTTAGACCTTGGGCACGACGTAGCCCACCTCCGACCAGTGCTCGGCTACGTTCACAGGTGGCTGCCCCGGTAGTCGGTCCAGGTAGAGATCGGCAATGACTCCGTCTTCCGCGCTACCGATCCTGGATATTCGGCCTCTTCGATTGCTCAGTGCGAGCACTGCAATCCTCGTCATAGCGTTGAGCGGGGTGACGTTCCTGGGCTGCACTCCCCTCAACTGGATCTTCAACGCCATCCATGGAGTTTTCCGGTAGCGCGGCGAAAGAGATCTAATTTCTGTTACCGGCAAATCTACTGTTTTTCCGTAGTCCCCAAGGAAAACTTCGCACCCGTGTAAAGTAATTTGTTGGAGTTGGCCCCTTCGCCACATGCCCTTGTGTCGGACGGCCACCAACCCCTCTGGTGTCAAGGCGTCTAGCGGTAGCGTGTACATCTCCCCTTGGCACTCCATGCGGTGGTGTAACTCGTACTCCATGGTCCGATGGTTGGGCAGGTCCTTTTCCAGCACCACCCATACCTTGATCATGTCTACCACATGGGTAGTCACAACTCGGGCCTCGGTTCCTAGGGTTTCGGCTGGGATGATTTCCATTGTGTTGTGAAGTACCTCTTAGTTTGTTCCCGGGGTGAACAAGTGGATATTTTGGTCCGTAATGATTTTTAACCCGGTACAGTCTCATGAGGGATGCGTTGGCTGACGCCTTTTTCTGATGTTTAGCCTGGTTTGGGTAGCTCGGCCTTTGCACACTGGTCCAGCCGAGCAGGGTTGATATTCCTTGGCTGACAGAGGTGTTCCTTGTTGCAGGAAAGATGTGGTTTGCGTTCCGATACTGGTTTTTGGTTGCATCTGTGACTAATACTGATTTCGATACGGTCCAGCATCTTACTTTTAAAGGGCCCAAGCCCCACTCCAACTTCCTTGCGTGTAGGTGGAGGAGAGCCGTTGGGGGTGCAGGCGTCTCTAGAAGATTGTAGCGCTCGGTTTGTCAATTTTTTTATCTGATTCCAGGATATTAGGTATATTGATTGTAATTTTGCTGGGTTCCTCAGGAGGATTTGTATTTTTTGATAGTTTGTTGACCCAAATTTTTCCAATTACTATTATGCCGGCCACCATTAATATTATGAATATAGTTCCAATGGACGTGAAATTCATAATTTTCTGGTCGCGAAAACTGATTCGATGATTTGATAGTTCTCTTGCTCGTTGTTCTATTTCGGTTAGTGCCAATGCTGCAGGTAGCTTATCCCAGGTAGAGGCAGTATGATTCGTGTCGAAGGTGTCTCTCTCCAAAACTTCCAGGTGATGCGTTATGGGTTCTGGTAATATTATTGACAAATTATACACGCTTGAAGGGTAGTAAATGATGTCCTCGGTTGTTTTCATTGTTTCCACGGCTTCGAATTGTATGGAAATAATCGTTGCACGGCATCCAGGTTTGAGTTCAAAAATTCCTGTGTTTGACATATTTTTAATTACTCCTTTCTCTCCTTGGCAATAGATCCGCGCCTTTTGTTGTTCGGGCATGAAGTACAACCATGTAGCCGGTCTGTTTAGAGTTTGCCAATATGGTTTTATAGAAGAGGTTATTCTTATGTCGCAGATCGGCCATTTTATTGCAGAAGAGTTCAGTAATGCCGTAGATTCGCAGATAGCGTGGCGGTCGGCCATCAGACGGCTCGGGGTTCGTAACACGGCCCCGGGTCCGGATGGTGTGCCCGGCCGGGTTTAGGTCTTGACCCAGGGCGTCCTTGGGGCCGACCTCAGGCGGTTGTTCGACCGCTGCCTGAGGGACGGGCGATTCCCCCCCCCCAGTTGGAAGGTGGCGAGGATGGTCCTCCTCCGGAAGGAGGGTCGGCCCGCGGAGTCTCCCTCCGCATACCGGCCCATTTGTCTCCTCGACGAGGTGGGCAAGCTTTTCGAGCGTGTGATTGCTGCCCGCCTCGTCGAGCACCTGTCGCGGGGTGATCCCGGTCTGGCCGACTGCCAGTTCGGTTTCCGGGGGGGCCGATCGACTATCGACGCGATAGGTCGTGTGAGGGTCCTCTCGGAGGCGGCCGTCTCCCGGGGAGGGGTGGCATTGGCAATATCCAAGGATATTGCCAATGCCTTTAACACCCTCCCCTGGGAAGAGATAAGGAGGGGACTCGAATATCATCGGGTCCCCCCTTGTCTCAGGGCGGTCGTCGGGGATTATCTCCGCGGCAGGTGGATCGAGTATCCGGGCCGGGATGGTGATATGCGGAGGGAGGTGTACTGCGGTGTTCAGCAGGGGTCGGTCCTCAGGCCACTCCTGTGGAACATCGCGTACGACTCGGTGTTGCGGGCCGGCCTCCCCGACGGCGTCAGCACGGTGTGTTATGCGGATGACACACTGGTGCTGGCCGTCGGGGCGCACTGGGGGAGGGCCATGCGTCGCGCGGAGGAGGGGTCGCAACGCGTCGTCGACCGGATCAGGGGGATGGGGATGACGGTGGCGGTCCATAAGACCGAGGTGATTGCGTTTCATTCACCTCGGCAGGATCCGCCACCCCCTCTGATCCGGGTGGGTGGGGCTGACATCGAGGTGAAGCCCCAGATCAGGTATCTAGGGCTGATCCTCGATAGCCACTGGCGTTTCGAGGAGCATTTCCGCTGCCTGGTCCCCCGGTTGGAAAGGATGGTTGCGGCTCTGGGCCGGATCCTGCCCAACCTGGGGGGCCCGGCGGGCCGAGTTCGTCGCCTCTATGTGGCAATGGTCCAGACGGTGGCCCTATACGGGGCCCCCGTCTGGGCGGACGACCTGGCTGCCTCCCGGCGCAGCATGACTATGCTGCGTCGGGTGCAGAGGCGCATGGCGCTCAGGGTCGTCCGCGGGTATCGGACCATGTCACATGAGGCGGCGACGGTTCTAGCGGGGATGCCGCCCATGGACCTGCTCGCGCGGTCGCACGCGGTGATGTACCGGCACCGCGTCGACCGTCGCGCGGGGGTGGGGGCGGTCCCGGGCGGGCAGGAACCTGCTTGGGGCGATTTGAAGCGCCAGGCCCGGCAGTCCGTGTTGCTCGCGTGGCAGGAGCGGCTGGCTCTGCCAACCGCGGGGCACCGGACTGTCGGGGCTGTTCGGCCACTCCTGAAGGAGTGGCTGGACAGAGGTCATGGCAGCCTCACCTACCGGCTGGCACAGGTATTTTCCGGGCATGGCAGCTTCGGAAGATACCTGTGCCGGATAGGGAAGGAGCCGACGGCGCGTTGCTGCCACTGCGACGCTGAGCAGGACACGGCGGATCATACCCTGGAGGTATGCCCCGCGTGGGAGGGGGAGCGCCGTGTCCTGGTCGGCGTCGTCGGGCGGGATGTCTCGCTGCCGGGCGTGGTGCGCGCCATGCTCGGCAGCGAGGAGAAGTGGAGGGCCGTGGCCTCCTTCTGCGAGAACGTAATGTTGCAGAAGGAGGCCGCGGGGAGGGAACGCGAGCTTCAGCGGCGCGCTGAAGCTCGCGCTCGTGCGGTGGCCCGAGGTCGTCGCCCGGTCGCGAGGCGTCGCGGGCGGCCGCCTCGGCGTGGCGGATGACCTAGGCTGGGAGGGGGGTCCTGAGGGGACCCTCCTCCCGCCAGGCGGCGCCGGGTCGGACCGGTTGGGGGTAGGAGTGCCTCCCCCTACCGGTCCGACGCAAGGGGAGGCACCCTCGGCGGTCTGGTGCGGCCATGAACGCCCGGCCGCCGAGGGGTGGAAACGGGGTCGCGGGCGGTTGCGAGTTGGGGCTCGCAGCCGCCACTAAACGCGGCCCCGGGACGGATAGCGGCGGGATGGCGTGGCCCCGTCCCGCCGCTATGAGGCAGTGTGTCTACTGGGGGGACCGATTGTCCCCCCGGGGGATGGGCGCGAAAGCGCGGGCACGGGGAGGATACCGGAAGAATGCTTCGAGCGATTCCCGGTATCCTCCCAAAGCGTGCCGAAGGGTCACCGTGGGGTTTTTAGTGGGTAGGCCCCGCGCCTGTCGTTGTACGGGCGCGGGGAATCCCACACACCCCTCCCACCTCTCCCCAAGGAGGTGGGAGGGAGTCTTTCGAAGATTTTCCCCACGACAAAAAAAAAAAAAAAAAAAAAAAAAAGATAGCGTGGCGGTCCGTTTGGTATATTGGTAGTGTTGATGGTCCCACAAATTGTTCGCGATGGAAATGACAGTGGTTCAGGTAGTCCTCGGTTGGAATAATATATTGTTGTTCGTCTGATGATACAGCAAGGAATTGAATTTTTGATTTGATGTATGAAACTACAGATTTTCCCCCAATTTTATGTATGGATGGGCAAGGATATATCTTACATAAACTGTAAGCTCTTGTTTCAAGTAAGGGTATCGAGAGTTCAAAAAGTATTCTTCCCCTTTTAAAAATGACGTTTAACTTCGTAATTCTTTTGATTTGCTCCGTAAGTAGTTCTTCCGGCGTCAGAGGAAATTCATGCTTCGATGTTTGTTTGATTCTCTGGGCTGATCGTAATAACTGCTGCAGTGAAAAAATTGCTGGATGCAGAATTCCCTGGTTTGCCAAAAGTATGGAATCTATTAATAATAACAGATTGGCATTGTAGTCATCCAGTCCTTTTTCAATCTCAAATACCGCGTCCCTTGCTGCTGCTTCGAAACGTAATTTACTTATGTTGGATTCTGTATCACGGAACATTAATGAGTGTTCAGCCATAGTTTTCATTAATTGAGTAGTGAATTTTGTTAGGTTAACAATTCTGTCATGAGTGGAAGAAAATTCGGCTCTAACTATATGGGTTTGTTTTTCTATGATCTCTGTTATTTCATGTTGGTCATTATAAATTTTATTTAACTCTTGATTATAATATTCCGCATCTTCTTGTGTCAAGGTTCCAAATAATGTTTTGCTTAGGCTGCCAATAAATCCAAAAGGTACACTGCGACGCGATGATTTAGTAATTGGAATATCACCTATTGCAGTTTTTATTAACTTGATGTACTGGAACGTGTTTTCTTCTTTCTTGATTAATCGGGGTCCCCACTCTTTGCTGATGCAGTGAAGGGAATCGTGACGGTCACAGAGTTGATTGATGGCTTTGATAAATTCCTTTACAGGTGGAGCATGTTTGCGGTATCGGTTAACGTCTAATGATGTGACTAAGCGCCATTGTGTGCGGAAAATCCTAATTTCTGGCTGTCTCTCGTAGAACAATCCGGCATCATTCACCAGCGGCGTTATGGTTGAACCGTTGTTAGTTATTTTCTGGCCAGTGGTCAGTGGTATCAGAAGCATCCAGATGAACATCGTGATCCACTGAGTGATTTGATTCCACTGAAGATGGAAAATAAGCAGGTTTTAATTTGGCTTGGTGCTTTTTAATTATTTTACTGTCGGTTTGAATGACAAGATTGTTTCGGTCTGTTACGTCTAGAATTTTGTATGGTCCAATGTAGTGTGGGTCGAATTTATTTGTACGAGGTTCTAGAAGTACGTAAACAAAATCGCCTACGTTGAAATTTACTGGGTTTGACCGTCTATCGTAATAATCTTTTGAACGGGTTTTTGCCTTGTTTAAATTCTCCGAAGTAATGTTACGGATTGTAGTTATGTGTGAAATCAAGTCTTGTAAATAATCTCCATATGATTTTAATTTTTCTTTATCTGGGAACGAACTGGGTTCTCGAGCTACTTTTCCAAAAATTAACTCGTATGGTGTGAAATTTGTTGCTTCGTGAACGGATGTGTTATATGAGAACATTGCAAAAGGAATTAATAAATCCCAATCTTCGTAGTTATCCATGTAATGTTTGAGGTATTCAGTGAGCACGATATGACTTCTTTCCAATGATCCATTAGTTTGTGGTCTGTATCCGGAAGTTGTTATTTGTTTAATTTTAAATATTTCTGCCAAATTCGTCATTAAGTTTCCAGTGAAACTAGTTCCTTTATCTGTTAGTATTGCGCGAGGTGTACCGTAGATTGCGATAAAGTGTCGTGCGAAGGCATCTGCAATGGTCGCGGCTCGAATATTAGGTATTGCAACTGCCACGCAGTATTTCGTCAGATTGTCCTGTATGGTAAGAATATGTCTATTTCCATTAGGCGTGATCGGAAGAGGTCCCACGGTGTCCAGTGATATTTTATCAAATGCATCCAGCGGTGTGTCGGTGATCAACATGGGTTGGCGAGTCTTTGCTCGAACTAATTTTTGTTCTTGGCAACTTTGGCATGTCCTGATGTACTCTTGAATTTCGTTGCGCATTTTTGGCCAATGGAATTTTGATCGAATGCGTTTGTATGTTTTTGTTACCCCTTTATGCCCTCCAATTAAACTATCATGGGCTTCGCGAATTATGTCCAATCTATCCGATTCAGACGGTGTGGTGATAGCACAGCTGCATAGAATAATTTGTTGATCTGTTTCGGTAAAAACTTCTTCTAATATTTTGTAAAATTTGTTAGCTGGTAATTTGTGTAAATCTCCTGTTACAGATATTCGAAAGGAATTTATTTGATTTTGGTCCAGGGTATGTCTGAGAGTCTTTAACCCATGGGATACATCTTTTGCCGTAATATTGTCGTAAAAATTGTCAGAAATTACTATACTGAAGGTTTTATACAATCCATTGTCTGAAGTCAATACGTGTCCCTTTTTCGGTTGCGCTGCCAAAAGATCCGGTTTATTAATTATTTCGGTATCCAGTAATACTTTTCCTACGGTGGATATTAGGTTGCAATCTGCTGATATGAAGTGCACGTAATGTCCGTTTTCCGCAGCGAGGGTGTTCGAAGAAACAGTTATTTTATAAGATTGTTTTGACGCAGTGTATCGGTGCTCGTTTTCGTCGGTTAAAACATCTGTGTCGGACGCGTATGGTAGGTAAGGGTCAGGCGTGCGGTCAAAGGCGTCAGGTAGCCGTTCTGCACTTGTTTCGGTTGCAACCCTTGCAGGTGGATGAATTATGGCTGGTTGTAAAATTTCGTCTGTAACATGCGGTGTTACCTGTGGAGTACTGAATACATTTTTACGAGGATTTTCCATAATTGTATTTTCATTATTGGTAATTTCAAGTGGTTCTTCAAAGGACATTAGGTCATCGGGTAAATTGATATCTTCCTCCGGTAGTGTGTTCCTTGTAGAGTTTGCTGCTGGCAGTAAGTTATTTATGATTTCCTGAGATTCGTCTGGCAATGTTACTTCGTGCGATAAGCTGGGTGGAGTTCGGTGTCTAGCTATTATCGGCGAGTGTTGAATTTTTCCATAAGAGGGGCCTTGTTCTTCGTCCGAGCTACTACTAGCCTCCCGGTATTTGGGTCGGTTTTCCCTATCTCGACGTAACTGTTGTATACGGTGACCTATGAATTGCTTATCGGTAGTCGGTGGTACTTGAGCCCGGAAGTCGGGATCATCCTTTGACTCCCGTGGATTGAGCGGTAGACAGACTGATGGAGGGTTGCGCGATAACGCGTCCGCGTTCATGTTCGTTTTTCCACACTTGTGGATAACCTGATACTCGTATTCTGAAAGTCGTAATTTCCATTTTATTAGCCTGGAGGTCGGGTCCTTAACTGAATGTAGCCAGACTAAGGGACGGTGATCTGTGACAAGGGTGAATTTTGTTCCATAAATATAGGGTCGGAAATACTTTACTGCGTAAACCATTGCGAGACATTCCTTCTCTGTTGCCGAATAATTCTTTTCAGGTTTATTAAGGCTTCGAGATGCATATGCTATTGGTAAATCCTTTCCTATTTCCCCCTGGCTAAGTACAGCTCCTATGGCGTATTCAGATGCGTCTGTAGTCACGATGAAGGGTTTGGTGAAATCCGGACACTGCAATATAGGTTGTTGACAAAGTTCTTTACGTAATTGATTAAAACTTTGATCTTGTTCTTCTGTCCATTTAAATTTAATGCCCTTTCCTAGTAAATTGATCAACGGTTTTGACTTCACGGTGAAATCTGGTATAAATCTTCTGTAATATCCTGCTAAGCCCAAAAATTGTTGAATATTCTTCTGCGTTTTCGGTGTGGGAAAGTCTTGCACAGCTTTTAATTTTCTTGGATCCGGTCTTACCCCCTTTTCGGAAATTATATGTCCTAAATATGCCACTTCTTTGCGTAGAAACTCGCATTTGTCAGTTTGAAGGGTTAAGCCCTATTCCCGAAGGCGGTTCAATAATTTTTTAACTTTAATATTATGTTCTTGCAATGATGAAGCGTAAACGACAATGTCGTCCAGGTAAACGAAGAGGTCTGTTCCTTATAATCCGGTGAGAACTTGATCCATGAGGCGTTGAAATGTAGGTGGAGCGTTCTTAAAGCCAAAAGGCATTCTTAAAAACTCGTAATGTCCATGCGGTGTGGTGAATGCTGTTTTTTGCTTGTCCCTTGGATTCATTTCTATCTGGTGAAATCCACTGGCGAGATCAAAAACGGAAAAATATTTTGCTCCTCCTAATCGGTCCAAAATTTCTGTGATTTGTGGTAATGGATATTTGTCGGAGATTGTCTTTTCGTTTTGTTTAAATATCGCGTTAATTCGACGTATTTTCGAGTAAAATATAATTCGTCACCCGGTATTGTTTTTTCGGCGTACGTAAGACCAGAGGTACCTCGGTCGTCGTGTCCGCTACGCGAAAACAGTACGGGACAGAAAAACAGCCGCTCTCGGGTTTTTTCGAGACCTCACGCGATCGATCACGTAACGCTCAATTTCGAAACGAAAGTTTCGACGCGCGTGTCTAGAGAAGGTACGACAATTTTGTATTAGACAAAGACGGACTCAAAAACCGTTCACAGCGCCGCTCTACGTAGGTTTCACCCTTCGAGCGAACATTTTGACTGTCCGTGCTCGTCCGTCACTCTTAATCTGGAACCGGCAGGGAGCACATGGGCATACGACCCCGCTCCTCGGACATTCCATAGTTCTCGAATAGTTACGAGTCACTCGAACTTTTCGAATAAATTCTAAACGTGGAATAGGAAGGACTCCATCCGAGAACGGATTGTAAAAACAATCTTTTACCGTGACTCCTTCCGTAACCCGTTTACAATTTAAATTAAAAAATCGTAAACGAGGAAAGGAATCGAATACGAGGACGGATTGTGAATCAATCCCTTCCCGTGATTCCTTTCTCAACTCGTTGTAATTCGATATAGATCAGGTCGGGTTTCGACCAGATCAAAGCGACTGTAGAATTTCGTGAATTATAATCCGAAATTCCCATTCAGCGGTGGCTACAGTCCACATCAGTCTGACATCAGACACGTATCGCTGCAATCAGAGGTCGTGTCCGAGGTTTCGAATTTGAATCTCGAACCTCTCGACTGTCGAACGGTGCAAACCCATCCTTAGGGGCCTTCGTGGCGTGCATACCCTGGGTGGCATTACCGTCCTCCAGTCGGTGTTCGGGACAATACTTGAGTTCCGGCATCCGGCGACCAGCTAGAGCGCTGTTCAATCATCGCCAGTGTGTACGGACCCTGTACGTAGAACCGCTCAGTATAGCGCCGTGGTGTACGCACTATAATTACAAGTCGCTGCATGCGCTGTAAAGGTGCTGCACCACACAGTGCCCGTACGCATTACGAGGACGACAAACGGCCGAGTAGCAGGCAAATAGTTGGAGCCTTACAACCTCCCTCTGTTAACCTCTCCTGCGACAGTCGAAATTAGCAGTCGGGAAAAATCGAGATCGATTCTCGTCTCCCAAATCTGCAATCAAACGTTTCCTGGTTTAAAGGGAACGTTCACACATACAGTCCCCTAGCTTAGCTGCGTAACGCGGCGGCCGAGTTCCCCGCTCGCAAGTGCGACAAGCACAACCAAGAGCACGGAAACCTTAGAACGAGACGGACAACGTGACTCACGTTACTCGGTATTTATGCATAGTCTCGTCTCTTTTGTTTCAGGATAGAGCGACGCGAACCGCCGAAAGGAGACGGCCCATCGGCGGGGCTTTTTCTGGCTAGACGCCGGCCAGACGTCCAGGCGGTTAGAATTAAGAGTTTGTGTTTGTGTTCGTCCTGAAAGAAAAAAAAAGTACTGAAATAAACGGCTTCGTCAAAAATTCGACGAAGCGAAAAATAAAACTAACGTGCAATTACTACATTTCCAACGTCCTTTCCCTCGCGATCTGGACCTCCGTTAGACGAGGCGTTCAAGTAAAATATTTGAAACCTCCCTATTCTAACACGTTTAATGCGCGAAAGTCTATTACCATGCGCCAACGTTTGTTTCCCTGTGAGACAGCTTTCTTCGGTACGATCCATAAAGGTGAGTTGTAGGGTGATTTTGACGGAGTAATTATGCCTTGTGATAATGATGCGCTAACCTGTTCTTGTATTTCGTCCTGATGCACAGGCGGATATCGATATTGTCTTGTGTTTACTGGTATTTCGTCTATGGTGTGAATCGAATGATTAAAATCGGCTGCTTTTCCTAATTTGTCTCCAAGCAGAAAAAATCGGTCTGGAAATTCTTTTATTAAATCAATGACGGATGCTCGTTCTTCCCTGTTTAAATGACTGGTATTTAGTGTATTTACGAGTTTTTCTATCCTATCTTCGGTGGTCCTGAATTTTGTTGGCTGTTCTGCATATGAGCAAAGGTCTTCGTCCGATGTGCTTAGAAAATCGTACGGTTCTATTATCTGTGGTTCTATCTCTACGTCGAGGTCTTCGCTGCTGGTGTTCGTTGCTAAGACGTGACATTTTCCGTTGTTATTTGTTACAGCTGCTTCCCCTACGTACAGTTGATCGTGAGTTTTAATACGTGGTAAATATCCTTCCTTTACTGCCGGGTTTGCTATTTTTACCGCGATTTGTTGTATCGTACGAGCTTCGAGCCGGTATTTAGTCGGAGTTTGCGAGTTTAAAGATGAAAACAAATCTTTGTGGTTTGAAAAACGTAATGGTCTAATAGGTTTGTCCCTTAATACCATGGTCCCATGATAATAAGAAATTTCGGCACCCTCTTGCATTAAAAATGGGCTTCCGATGAGTCCATCAGCGTCTATTGCAAGAGTTCTTACTATATAGAAAAATGCGGGTGTATCGTGAATATGGAGAATTGTGGTTCCTAACGTGTGAATTGGAGTTGTGGTTAATCCTGTTATTTCTATTTCTTCGCGAGAATTTATTATTGCTTTTGTTCCTAAAACATCGAGACGTACTAAGTTGATGGCTGCATCGCAATCGATTAAAAATGTTCCCTTTCCTAGTTCCAGTTCTGGGACTTCGGTTTCGAGACGTGGGGCAGGTGTTTCTTTGATAAGGAGTCGTTTTCGAAGTGTACTGTTCTTTGACGACGGGTTTCGTTGCCGCTCATCGTGTCGCCGGTACGGTGAGCGCGATTGAAGTTTAAAGACCCGTTCGATTCGGCTGACGAGTCCCGCGAGTCGCGTCGGTTTTTTGGATTACGCGGATTTTTTCTACAGGATTTACCGTCGTGTCCCGTAGTTTCACAATACCAACAATATAATTTCGGTTCGCGATATCTTTCGGAATTTTTTAATATGGAATAATGATTTCCTTCATCCTTAGGAAAATCGTAAGAACGCCTCGAAGGGGAAATCGAGGGGCTCCTTTGTCGCACGGGCCATGCCGACGCATGTGGTTGTTCCTCTCGATCCTCTTGACCTTCGTATGTTCTAGCATGCCGCCCTCGGTCATAACGACTCGGCGAGCCAGGGTACGACACTTGATTGTCGCGGTGGCGATAATCTTCGGTTCCACGATCCTTTCGTGACCACCGTGCAGGTGATTCGTTCCGGGGCATTTGTCTTCGATTCCTTAGTTTCTTGTCTATATGCAGCACGGCGTCGTAAGCATCTTCAAGAGTCCGTATGTCTCTAAATTGTGCCGACACCTTCCAAGAAATACGATCCGGTAAGCCTTCGATGAAATTTTCCAAAACATCTCGTTCCATCTCCTTGATGAAATCTTCGGCGTTGTCCCGGTATCTTTCTCGAATGGCTCCGCGCGCGCAATAAACCAGGTGACTAGTCCTGTCGACGTACTGTCGCAAACTTTCACCCTCGCGAATACGTAAACTCGCGATGTCTACTTGGAAATAAGACAAACTTTTTCCCGACGCAAATCTCTTTTTTAAATGTTTAATCAATTCGCTAACACTCACGAATTTATGCTCTAAGGTGCACCTTCGTGCGGGACCTATGAGTTTAATCAGAACAATCGCCAGATAATCGGCTTCCGAACCCTCAGGTATCAATGTTAACCCATCCTCCACACTTTGTGCAAAACGCGATAAAGATGGAGTTTCTCCATCGAAAGTCGGTATCGTCGATGTAACGTTCTGTATGCATGTCTTTTGTGTCAAAAGTGACATTGAATTTGCAAGCGATAATGTCAAGTTCATAATATCGTTCGACGAAATATTTGCTTGTGAACTTGTCATTTCTAATAATTTATTTTAATTCAACTAGAGAAAACTAGTATATTTAGATTCAATTAACAATGTGTATTAACTAGCGAAAACTAGTATATTCTTAACAAGAGTTAACTGGTTGACTTAACTAGCGAAAACTAGTATATCGTCTAAATTCAATAAGAGAAATTACAACTTCTCAAGAAACCCAAAAATTACGTAGCGATTCTAAGTTAATTAAATCCCACCGCTGTCACCAGTTTCTGTTACGAGCCAGGGCCGTGCAGAGCGCGTGGCCTGCGAGTGCGAGAGAGAGTATGGAATATGGTATCAATTTGTTAGTTAGGTGCACGGACGAACCTGATGCGAAATCAGGGAGCCTCCTGGGATGGAGTCACGTACGGACGAACCTGGTGCGAAACCAGGGAGCCGTAGGAGGGTGAAACGTCGTGAACGAACCCGATGCGAAATCGGGGAGTCACTAGAATTGTTGATAACGACGCAAACGAACCCAATGCGAAATCGGCGAGCTACTAGGAGGTTGGAAGGCGTGCAGACGAACTCGATGCGTAATCGAGGAGCCACTAGGTTGGAAGAATTTGTATTTGGATTCAGGATATGTTAATAGGACTCGTAACTTTGAATTATTAAATATAATATAACCCGAGCGGTAAGGTTATATTATTGTGGGAACGTTTAACTAATAATAATCGCTTTATATAATTATAGGGTAAAGAAGTTGGATAACTCTGATTTAATAATGAAAGTGGATATATTCTTAAGCCAACAAGTAAAATACAAATGTTTCGTGTATCTTATGTCGTATTCAAGGAATAATTATAAATACCTAAAATGTTTCTGCTCGGTGTTGACGCACTGGCGATGCGGGGGTATGTCAGTTGAAAATAAAGGCCGCAATAGAAGTTACACCGATTCACGGATTCTATATGGTTTAACATTGATACGACAGGTTACTGTAGCCCGATCTCCCGAAATACAACTGACTATCAAAAACCGTAACTAGAGACGTTAACACTAAACGTGACGGTACGAGTATAATCCCCTGAGTAATGAAATCACGGGGTTTATATACCAAAAAATCTGTGTGGGGTGGATTCAAAAGTACGTTAGAAATCACCGTGTGCACTATTCTCCGAATTGTATTAATTAACGAGCTGCTCTATTCTCCGAATTGTATTAATTAACGGGCTGCTGCATAGCGACGGAAGTGACCCCCATTTCAAAGGTTAGATAAGTAGCAGGGCGATTTCCTAATGCACGCAAGTGGCAAGAAAAATTTGGGGAACGAAACGTTCGACATACGTAACACATTCAATGGAATCTATTTCACTATCCGAAGAAAATAATTAAACATCATTTTAAGTTCCACTTTATCCTTTTTTTTTAATACTACTTAAATAACGCTATTGTTACAATTAATAAAAATATGCCACGCGGTAATAAAAATGTTGAATACCCACCACATTTATGTAAGGAATCTACATATAAAATGAAACACTGTACCCAAATATGTAATATGAAAAAAAATGATTCATGAGAGTTTTGGACTACCTTCTTGATTACAGAAATCCATTTATAAAAAAAAAAACTGAGAAGTAATATGAAATATATAAAAGATGAATTGAGATTTAGTGTTTGGCTTAAGTTAGGAGAAAAAGGGTAGAATTTTCAAATTTCAAAAAGAGAAAGAAACAAAGAAAATGAAGATAAGGCAAATGAAGAAGAGGATGACGAATCTATTTACCCTGTGAAAAAAATTGATAAAATAATAGGAAGAGACAAATTTTTTTTGCCTGTGTAATTTCAAAATTCAGAGATAATGAATAAGAAAGAATATTCAACACATTAAGAAAAGTAATTTAATTAATAACACGATATTTAAGATAATTGGCATGCTATTATGTTATAACTCTACATTATTTAACGCATTAGATAAATATCCAAGTAATGGATCAATTACACTTAAAGTTTGGGATGTCGAACCTTTCTTCAGTAAAAGTGAACTGTACTTTGAATTTTTGGTCATACAAAATGAGAATATAAAGGCACGATGAGGACTCTTAAGGACAACATAAATTAAATTGTCTTACATAGAACTCTACTTACAATTTCTATTGAAATGTGATCTTAAGAAAAAAGATGACATGAAGGGGTGAAATCACTGTGACAGTTGAAAATGAAGGCAACTTTCAACAATTTTTTGGACATAACTGTGAAACTTTTTCTGATAAATGTTTAATGTCTTCGAAAGCACATTTCTTGAACTACTTCTTGTAAAAATTTCGTATAAAAATATTAATTGTTATAACCATGATAGGAACCAGCATGAGAGGCTTCCAAAAATTTATTAGAAACGGCCGGACGCGTAATTTTTCATTGCAAGTTGTGAAACCAGAAATCATGCAATTTCCTTAAACTGTAAGACAGTAGCTTCAGTTTCACGTACAGATTTTTAAAAATGATTATATATTATAAAATGATGGAACTTTGAAGGAAATATTTTCAAGAAATTGTAATCAAATCAATATTTCTTTTAACACCACGTCGAAACTAATTATTCCATCAAAAATTTCGAACGTGCAACTGAAGAAAATAGTATTAGGAATCACCATACGAAATTTTAAGTAAATCGGATGAAAATTGACTGCATTATTGAGATACGCAGTTTGAAAAATATGGTTTTGAGAAAAACGTGTTTAAAAAGTTTTGCACCAATTAATCTAAGAAATAACATTGGAGCATTTAAACTTTCTAAAGGGTACCCATTTCAAGACCCAAAAACGTATCTTTTGTAGAAAGATCATCCTCATCTCCTTCATTTATATCTCCTTTTTCCTTCAACCGAATGTCATGTGTCATTGTTTTGTGTTTTCACTCAGCAGCAAAAAGGCAAAGCATGTTCTGTTTGTGTCGATAGGACCTTCATAATTTGTAATAATTCTGAATAGCTATTGTTAAATTGGATTACGACTAAATAAGTTGCCAGTTGGACCACTTTAGTCGTGTATCAATACATTCTAAATACTCTTCATTCACACAATTGTCTAGATCAAAATGCTTCCTATTCACATAAAACCTTTACCACAGCAGAAATAATAAAAAAGTTTCAAATGAATATCCGAAAGTAAAGAGCAGTTAGTTTCAAACATTATGTATATTACACTTTCCACATCTACTAAATTTTCTGTAATGTTGTCATTTTTGCGAATTTTACTTTAATATTTTAAGGGATCATTCTTAAAACTCCAAGCATTGAAAAGAGATAAAACAAAAATTTCAAATTTTTTCAATCTGTCGCAGTGGTTTCTCCCCTTATATTCAAGTCCTTTTCATTTTTCCAAATTACAGATTTAAAAATAATTTTGATATTTACAAAAAAATGATAATAGTTTTAAAATTAATTAATCAAATTTAAACATTAGAGATACACAGTATCAATAAACAATATTATTAATATTATTGTGACATTTTTACTTAATTATAATATTAATATAGACACATTGATTATTAATTTATTAAGACATAAAGTTAATAAAGTCCCAGCAGATCATATATACTTTAACGAGCCCAAATTAGCATACAACCTTATAAAATATTTTATGAGTGATAAACGTATTTTGTGTAATCTGAATGTTAAGGAATCAGGAATTCAATTTACAAGTACTCCGACTAATAATATTAAGTTCTATGTGAAGACATTTGTTAATAAATATAGACATAGCATTGATGATTTAATCAGACTTAATAAAGTAAGCAGGCCCAGTGGGAAGAATATTGATATATTTAAGAATATGAAGATACTGGTAAAAATATTCTTTTTATCTTTATATATGTGTATCTTTATATCTTGTCTATTGGATAATATACATTTAGATTCCTTTTTTGATAAATTACGAGTAAACTGAATTATTTTAAAGGACTTGTCAAAAACAGTTTTCATTTTTTTATAAATTTGTTTTATGAAACAACCAATTCAATTAAGTTGCATGCATGCATAAGTGATAAAACTGTATAAAGACTTTTGAAGCATGAGAAACAAAACTTACAGAGGCCTTTATAGAAAATTTTTAAACAAAATGTTTACTTAAATGTTAAGACTTACCTTTTATAAAAACCGGCGGTATCGACTGTGTAAATCGTCTTACGCTCATGCCCGATGAAGTAAAACACGTGCTCGATTTAGGTTATGTACGGTCCTCATGTACCACTTTCCCGATGTACACTTTTACGCCAAAATTTGCCACAAGCATCCCATCTTCGTCGCCAAATTGTAGTATCCTGAAATTCGCAAAACTGGTTAGGTTCAAATCTTCGTTGATCGTCTACTTCCAACTTTATTAATAACAAACCGTGAATGCAGGACAGGCTTTGTATTTCTAACTATACGCTCCCATTCCTTTGGTTGTCGATAAATGATTACAACTCACTATATATTTCTTTGGTTTGATATTACACTTCGTTTTCACACGCGTATAAACTCGATGAGTTAAACCGAGAAAATGTCGAGATTCCCCGAAGATTCTTTCATCGAGAGATGCCAGAATCAGCACCCGGTGCCCTACTCACACATACCAGATCACGCGTACGGGAGCTCGTAGAGTTTCGGAAAGTCAACAAAGGCAAACTGACACATGCCCTCTTTCTCGATTCTCCGAAGTTGTCCGAAGTAATTTCGGTCCGCCTCGTGGGAGTCGAGAGAGAAAGGCTCACATTTGCCTTCTCGCTCTTAACAATTGAAAACCGACCTCTCGTCTACAGCGTACGATTTGGAATCTCGAGCCGAGATTCTCGACTGCCCAGGCATTTTTACTTTCCGACCTATGTATAGGCGCACATAAGCAAAGTACCCATAATGAAAAAAAATTTAGTAAAATTTATTTTACGGAAATACACGTTTTAAGACCCCCTGATTATATTTTAATTATTGAAAAAAAAGAATATTATTAATACGATTGAGTATAAATGGCTGAATGAATTTAAATGGAACTTTACATTTAAGTTTTATGTTCTCATTTCAAAGTCCGATTAGACTTTGACTATAATCAGACCATGGATAATAATGAATATACCTCTTGTTTTATAGTTGTTCCGATACATAGGCGTAATTTACAAAAGATCTTTTAAATGTTTCATATAAATCTTGGGACGAATTCAATTTTATGTAAAGAAATTAAATAAACTTTTTCTCTATCTTCTCTAGAAAAAAAAAACTTAAATGAAATCTTATACATTATATGCTTACTTAAATTGCATTGAAAACGAATACCACAAATGTTTTAGAATAATGTGCAAAATGGTTTTACTCGCAAAAGGTTAATTGAGAAATAAATGTTTGGTAAATGAAAACAGGTAAGCAGCTTAACCAGTTGCGATTTTCGTTAAGACAAATTGAAAACTCGATCCCGTTTGCCAGTGTGATACAAAGTATGGGTTGGATTTTAAATTTTAAAAGGACATAGTCGAATATTTTAAAAGGTACAAAACATAACGTTTCATTTTAGAACAGTAACATGAGTTAGCAGGTACTATCATAAAACTGTTTTAGCCAGTTATATCCCTTGTGGCGTCGCCTCCCATGTTCGCCACCAGAGGGGTCGCGCTCTCACAAGCGCTCGACCGACCCCTCAGTTGCTATATATACACTCCTCGAACGACTTCTCAATATCCCAGTCGTCTAAGGCTAGAATGCCTTACTGATGAGTCCACTAGCAGATCCGGACGAAACGCGTCCCCTCGTTTCTATTTCCGTCCACCAACAAAATTCTCACGAGCTGCCCCACCCCGCAGCGAAGCAGCGCCACACCCTTTTTACCGGAAGTATAAGGTAAAAAGTACAAGGTACAAGTAAATCGAAATCCGAAAATCATTCACATTATATCAATGTGAATGAAGCGGCCTTTCCATCAGAGTTAAATACAAAATTTTGTAATTTCTGTGAAAACAGAATTTTCATTAGATGTATGTGGTGTTTAAAATTTTTATGTTTTGACTGTTTTTACGAAAAATACCATCCAGATTCATGTACTTCATATATTGAAAATAACACATGTTAAATGTAATTGGTAAATTCAACTTTAAAAAAAAATATTCGAAGATCAGACAAAAATATAATGTCACATTTAGTGTACGATTAAAATATAATTAAAAAAAAAAGATTTCTTTTAGCGGGGTTCGAACATGCAGAGCAAAAGAAGCTCGAATTTGTAGCCAAACACCTCATCATTCACGCCACTTTGGTTGTTGGTGCATTTGGTTCTATTTTTGAAGATAGGTAGCTGCAATAACTTTAATAATATCTTGCAGTAAAACTTCACCCAAAATCGGGTACCATTCCATCTTTCCCTTGTAAGAACCGAGTTTTCAATTTGTTTTAGCGAAAATCCCAGCCGGTTAAGCTGCTTACTGCTGTTTTTAATTACCAAGCATTTATTTCTCAATTAACCTTTTGCGAGTAAAACCATTTTGCACATTATTCTAAAACATTTGTGGTATTCGTTTTCAATGCAATTTAAGTAAGCATATAATGTATAAGATTTCATTTAAGTTTTTTTTTTCTAGAGAAGATAAAGAAAAAGTTTATTTAATTTCTTTACATAAAATTGAATTCGTCCCAAGATTTATATGAAACATTTAAAAGATCTTTTGTAAATTACGCCTATGTATCGGAACAACTATAAAACAAGAGGTATATTCATTATTATCCATGGTCTGATTATAGTCAAAGTCTAATCGGACTTTGAAATGAGAACATAAAACTTAAATGTAAAGTTCCATTTAAATTCATTCAGCCATTTATACTCAATCGTATTAATAATATTCTTTTTTTTCAATAATTAAAATATAATCAGGGGGTCTTAAAACGTGTATTTCCGTAAAATAAATTTTACTAAATTTTTTTTCATTATGGGTACTTTGCTTATGTGCGCCTATACATAGGTCGGAAAGTAAAAATGCCTGGGCAGTCGAGAATCTCGGCTCGAGATTCCAAATCGTACGCTGTAGACGAGAGGTCGGATTTCAGTTGTTAAGAGCGAGAAGGCAAATGTGAGCCTTTCTCTCTCGACTCTCACGAGGCGGTCCGAAATTACTTCGGACAACTTCGGAGAATCGAGAAAGAGGGCATGCGTCAGTTTGCCTTTGTTGACTTTCCGAAACTCCACGAGCTCATGTACGCGTGATCTGGCATAGGGTGAGAGAGCACCTTCGGTGCCTTTCTGACATCTCTGCTTTCATTGCGAAGAAAGCGGAACACGGTGCCGCTATGTTGCGCTGCGCGCGCAACCTTAAGATTGGTTTATGCATGCTCAAATGAGCACACTCCATCCGAGCTACTGTGTAAGCGAGATGCAAGGCTCGACCCTATAAGAAAACGTCTCAGCGTGCTGCCATGAGTTTAGTTTTTTTAACCATAAATAACTTCAATTCGATGCATCGACACATCGTTGTCAATAGGAACGATGACGAGGACTTTCATTTTCATACATAGATGTGAACTCATTCAAGCGATTAAATGGTATTTATTTAAGTGGGTTTGCTAATCCGCATCTTAACTCACGGCGGAGTCTTGGCCATATGATTCTCCATACAACGAATAACGGCCGCGTAGCGTACGTTCCCTCACTCTGGTCCCTTGTCCCTACATTCCGTATAGTTAGTAACTTTTCTTTTTTTCTTTTTGTACGTGGGGAAATCCTCATGGACACCCCAGAGTCAACCCGAAGTGCGGGCCGGCGGATATTACCGGACTCTTACCGGCTAAAACCCCACGGTAACCATCCTCAGACGCCTGGCAAGGGACCGGGAACTCTAGTGAGACATCACAGAGCCCCCCGCCGCGTCCTGCCTGTTCAGGCCTCTCCTGGTGGGAGGCACACCTTCCACCGCATTTCCATTCAACCGCAGGCGCCTGGTCACTGGCGCTCGCGACCCCGTGACATGGCACTAAGCCGTTGGCCGCGTAGCCACGTTAGCCCCAGGACTCATCTGCAGCCAACTGGCCAACCTGAAGCCTTAGGCAAAACCCGCGGCAAATATCCCATGCTCCAGGCCACTCACACACACATTCAAACGCGCAAAGCATTCACACCGGTGGTTGGTCCGCGGGAGCTTTCACTCCGACCTCCGGGATGCCATGCGAGGATTCGGCCACCAGGCCTCTCAGGTTGATGGCCTCATCCTCGCATCCCATCCCAGCGGCTACCCCTATCGGCCACCTGGAGACGCGCCACGTAGGAGTTCACTTCCCCTGCCGCCTGAACGACCAGACGGGTGCGTGGGCGTATAGTTAGTAATTATAAAGAAAGTAACTAGATGCCACACATGCGTTTGGTTGTCTAGTCGGCAGGGGTTGTGAACTCCTGTGAGGGCCATTCCGGCGCGAAAGGAGCCCCTGGGCCGGAGGCGTGCGGCGGATGCTGCAGCCCCCCCCCTTCGATGGTCCATCAAGAGAGTGGAGTGGGCGGTGACGCAATAGCGGCAGCCTGCTACGGGCCAGAGGACGGACCCGTTGACAACGTCAAGCGTGTGAGGCTGAATGGTTCCGGGGCAAAATGGCAGAGGTTTGTGAGGCCTCTATGCCCCGGGCTAAGCCTCCCAGAAGCCAGGGCGTGACGTATTGGTGGTCGCCGCACATCGAGCAGTGCATCGCTCGGTGTGCGCGCGCCCGCCGAAGATATACTCGCGCCCGGAGATCACGTCGTCAACGCCCGATCGCGGTGCAGATGGCGCGCATCTACGAGGAGTTTGCTATAGAGCGGCGGACCCTCCAGCGCGCCATCTGAGTCGCCAAGGTACGGGCATGAAAAGACCTCCTCGTGGAGCTGAATAAGGATCCGTGGGGGCGCCCGTATAAGCTTGTAATGGACAAGCTTCGTCCATGGGCGCCCCCTCTGACGGAGACTCTTGACCTTCAGTTTTTAGAAGAGGTGGTAGCATCCCTGTTCTCGGGGTCTAACCGGGACTGGGTACGACCTCCTTGAGAACCCTGGGACCCTACCATCTGGTCCCAGGAACTGGAGATCACCCCCGAGGAGATGAGCCGGGCCGTTCATCGGATGAGGTGTCGGAAGGTTGCTCCGCGTCCCGACGGGGTGCCTGGCCACGTGTTGGCCTGTGCCCTTGGAGTCTTGAGTCCGCCGTCCAGGAGGCTGCTGAGAGGTTGCCTCCGCCGAGGGGTATTCCTCTCGTCCTGGTAGGTGGCGCGGCTAGTCCTCCAGAAGGCGGAAAGGCCCGCAGGTACGCCCTCCGCGTACCGGCCGGTGTGTTTGTTGGATGAGGCGGACAAGCTCTTGGAACGCATAGTGGCTGCCCGCCTCGCCACCACCTGTCCATGGTAGGACCCGACTTGGCCCCCTGCCAATTCGGCTTTAGAGAGGGACGGTCCACGCTCGATGCCATCCAGCTGGTCCGGTCACTCTCTCAGGGGGCTACCTCCCAGGGTAGGGTGGTTCTGGCGATATCACTAAATAACGTCAATGCCTTTAATACCCTACCCTGGGAGACGATTATGGGGGCGCTAGACTTTCATCGTGTGTTCCCATACCTGAGGAAGATAGTCGGGTCCTACCTGAGCGACAGGTGGGTCAGTTGCACCGACCGGGACGGAGTTACGATGCGGAGGGGGGTCGTACGCGGTGTTCCGCAGGGGTCAGTTTTGGGGTCAATGACACGCTGGTGCTCGTCAGCGGGTCAGACTGGAGAGGGACTGCGCGCGCCGCAGATGGTAGCGGTGGCCACCATCGTCGCCGAAATCCACAGGCTGGGTCTAGAGGTGGCACCCCAGAAAACGGAGGCCATGTTCTTTCATAGACTTGGCCCCCGAGGGGTAACACCGGCCGGCCTGCGGATCCGAGTTGTGTCAGTCTACGTCGAGGTGAAAGCCTATATGAAATACCTCGGCTTGATCCTCGACAGCCGGTGGCTCTTCGTCGAGCATTTCGGCCGCTTGGCCCCCCGTGTGGAGAAGGTGGCTGCCGCGTTAGGCCGCCTTCTTCCGAATATCGGGAGGCCAGATGTAGGAGTCCGCCGTCTCTATGTGGAGGTGGTGCGTTCAATTGCCCTCTACAGGGCCCCAATTTGGGCCCCGCAACTGGATGCCAACCGACGCAGCACGGAGATGCTGTGCCGTGTCAATCGTCGGCTGGCCATCCGGGTTGTTAGAGGGTATCGCACCATCCCCCACGGGGCGGCGACTACTCTGGCCTGTTTTCCGCCACTGGAGCTTCTAGTCTGGAGAAACCAATTGGTTTTCCAGCATTCCAGGGAGCTTCAGGAGGCTGGGAGGCAGCCAGAGGATAGGAGGCAAGCGGTCGAAGCGACGAGGCACCGTGCCCAACGAACTGTTTTGTTTATGTGGTTCCACCAACTCATTCAAGCTAGTGGAGCCACACAACGGTCCGTTGGTGCGGTCCTGCCACATTGGCAAGAGTGGCAGGACAAACCGGGTAGGCTACCCTACAGGATGATACAGGTGCTTACCGGGCATGGTTGCTTTCGTGAGTACCTGTGTCGAATCGGGAAGGAGGCGACGACGGTGTGCCACCATTGTAGAGACCCTCAGGACACGACGCAGCACACGCTGGAAGTCTGCCCAGCGTGGTCAGATGAACGCCGTGTCCTAGAGCAGGAAGTTGGGAGGAACCTCACGCTGGCCACAGTAGTTGGCCAGATGACGGCCAGCGAGAGGACATGGCAAGTGGTGGCCTCCTTCTGTGAGGTAGTCATGTCACAGGAGGCCGCTGAGCGGGCTCGCGAGCAGCCCGCGCATCCCGCTCGGAGAGGAAGCGCTCGGAGGGGAGCCAGAGCAAGGCGACCTTCGCCTCTTGGCCCCCTCCAGCGGCCTTGAAGTCTAAGTGAACCTCTAGATGCGGAGCAGCCCGTCAGCCAACTCCTCCGGCAGCCACGTCGATGGCCGAGCAATTGACGGGCCGCCTCTGGGGGCTGCAGGTGCTCGGTGCGAGGGGCCCGAGCACCGAAGGCAGCCCCGGAGCCGCGGGCGTCGGGCGACCTGGCGTCCGCGGTGGAGAAATCAGGGGGGGAGGGACACGTTGTCGTTCCCCCCGGGATGAGCCTCGACAGGCTAGGCGCGGCGGAGGACTCTGTGATGTCTCACTAGAGTTCCCGGACCCCCGCCGCAGCGCCGGAGGAAGGTCACCGTGGGGTTTTAGCCGGTAAGAGTCCAGCACTACCTCGAGGCCCTCCCCAAATTAAGGGCCTCGGGGTGTCTATGCGGATTTCCCCGCGAACAAAAAAAAAAAAAAAAAGGGGTGGTGAACCCCTAGTCGTCTAAGCCAAGGCCTATTAGGAAGCCTTAATGATGAGTCCACTAGGAGGCCCGGAAGAAACGCATCCCCTCTTTTCCTGTCCTGTCTTCCTACGAAATTTTCCGAGTTCCTACCTGCAGCAAAGTAGCGCCATAAAGGAAATATAAAAATGTTACAAAAACTTTTCATGCACCCGTTTGGTTGTCCAGGCAGCAGGGGAGGTGAACCCCTACGTGGCGCGTCCCCAGGTGGCGGATAGCCTGGTGGTCTGGTGACCGCATCCTCGCATGGCATCCCGGAGGTCGGAGCGAAAGCTCCCGCGGACCAAACACCGACATGAATGCTTTGCGTGGGTGAATGTGTGTGTGAGTGGCCCGGGGCATGGGATATTTGCCGCGAGTGTTACTTAAGGCTGCAGGTTGGCCCGTTGGCTGCGGATGAGTCTAGCGGCCAATGTGGCCACCCAGCCGGCGGCTTAGTCCTATGTCACGGGGCCGTGGGCGCTGGTGACCAGGCGCCTGCGGTTGTGTGGGAATGCGGTGGGAGGAGTGCCTCCCACCGGGAGGGGCCTGAAAAGGCACGACTCTGTGATGTCTCACTAGAGTTCCCGGTCTCTCGCCAGGCGTCTGAGCATGGTCACCGTGGAGTTTTAGTCGGTAAGAGTCCGACACTACCCGCTGGCCCGCCCTTCGCGTGGGCCTGCGGGTGTCCATGAGGATTTCCCCACATACAAAAAAAAAAAGGGGAGGTGAAGCCCTACGTTACACGTCCCTAGGTGGCGAATAGGGGCAGCCGCTGGAATGGGATTCGGGGATGAGTTCATCAACCTGAGAAGGCTGGTGGCCGCATCCTTGGATGGCACCCCGGAGGTCGGGGCGAAATCTCTCGCGGACCAAACATCGACATGAATGTGTTGCATGTGGGAATGTGTGTGTGAGTGGACTGAGGCATGGGATATTTTATCCGCTGGATTTTCCCACGCACAAAAGGAAAACAAGGGGATGGCAATGGACTTACTGGAAGAACAGTTGAAGGTTGTGATCACGAATGATACAGATTTATTAATTTGATACAATTGTGGTTTCCAATTTGATATTAATGCACAGAATGTTTGCTTTAAAAGTTTCAAATTGAAATCGATTTTGACGACTTAAGCAAACTATACCTCCCCTATTTAAGGTATAGATTATGCAAATTATAATAATTTTCTTGTATATTTGGTAATTCTTTGTAGTTTAAGATATTTTTAATATTTTGTTCCAGTTGGTTCAACAGCGATTTAGCTCTACACTTAACATTTGTAGTAATTACTGACCGAAATAGTTACTACGGCTTTAATTGTTTTTTAGGTTAATACTTATAATTATTTGTTTTTGTTCTAATTATTATAGAAATATTTGACGTTCTATTGCAAATTTGAGCCAAATTTCCTTAGTTCCAGATAAGTTTTTACATAAAAAATGAGCTTTCCGTAAAAATTACGAACCGATAGTTCGCAAATTTTTAACTAGCTAGGAAACTAAAATTTCATCATGAAAAATCAAATACATTTATGTTCCCTTTTCAAATTACAGATACATATAAGCAAATGTATTTCAGGGCAAGATAAATTTCGACCAAATTTTAGCTGATCGTCCCATGTAGAACTATGATATCACAGTCAAATTTTATTACGACCTTTTATTTTCAACCGTTCTTACCTCCGCAACATTAGTACGTGAACACCGCGCAATTATTTAGGTAATCACAATTTCCTCTAAACGCGACATAATTTACACAAAACGTTTGTACAGAACTTGTTTCTTTAAAAATTATAGCGTTTATTATTAAACAGAGGTAATCAATTTTTAAAATCCATCATTACACTAAGCGATTGTAGTTAAACTATCCAACAATAATATAACTTCTCTGCTCGAGTTATATTATATTTAATAATTCAAATTTACGAGGCCAACTAACATTATCTGCAGCTCCCTAATCTTGCATCAGGTTCGTATTGTTCAATAATGATCACTTTACGATTTCTGATCTACTTTATTATTAAATCTTGTATTTTAAATATATCAATGATGACACTAAAGACTAAAAAATAACAAAAGTAACTAGATAAATATAATTAGCTACACCAAACACCAAATACAAATAGTTTTGATTTTCTAACATTCTTAGTCTTACAAAAATTTTTGCATAATTTTTTCATAATTAAAAGATATTAACGTACGCAAAATGCTTACAATTATTTTATAATGAGCAATTACTTAATGTTCTTTACTCAATGTGTATTTCACAAATGCGAAATAAACATTATGACGCTAAATATAAACGTAACAATTTCAGTTCGCTTTTTTTTGGTTCGCTGGTTCTATCCTAGTAAGGATACGGAGCGAGGAATCGTGACTTTACAGCCACGTTGGGTTTTGTGCCAGAGAGAATCATACACTTAGATTGTTCACTATATCATTTAATCACAATTAACTCGTTAGCTGCGGACGCTTCGAATCTTAACACAGTTCTGGTTTCAAAACAAAAACACTCATAAATCGCACGCTTGATCCGGTCGATGGCGTGGCGATAGGCCTAATCCTGCGCGTATGACGCCGTTGACGTTTCACAAGGTCATACTAAGGCTCGGGAGTGCCTAGGTTTTATTACTTTTCGGAACACTTTGCAATAAATTGACGTTTCGAATAGAAATTCTGTTAACGTTATATCAAAAACGTGGTTTAATAGTAACAAAATGATCGGATCGGGCGCATGTGAGAGAAGGCGTGGGAGTCGAGAGAAAAAACGAAGCCAGCGACCTAAAGCAACCCTTAAGAAAATTTATGACCCTCATGAAAAGAACGGAATGGAACGCGAAGTATCACGAGGGCCATGCTGTGTTTCAAAACCATCGCAATTCTTAACGGAAATAATTAATTCGACACGATCCGTAATAAATTAAAAGGAGGAACGACGGAAACTCCGATTTGACACGGCCTTTAGAAAATAAACTAAGTGTCTCTAAGAAATGCCTTCCTTTCTCTCTACCTTCCCCAGTTTGATCGCCCACGTTGAAAAACACACAATTGCATTGTTCATTACAATACGCTGGTCCATTTGAATTTCACTCTTAATTAGAATGCAGTTACATGACTCTGTACTCGACGGTGCGTACTCGGTTTCGATTAATTTCCGTTGTGGTGCTATGTACATTAAACCTACGTTCACGTGATAGCGTAACACGTAATATAGAGACGAGAGGCCAGAGTTGAGAGACGTACGCTACACGGACGTTACAGTACATTATAATATGCTAGTCCGTTTCTGCACTCCTAATTTGAATGCAGTTACATGATCCTGCACTGGATGGTGATTAATTAAATTCCAATTAATTCCTGTTGCGGTGCTATGTGTATTAAACTGTTACGCCATCGCGTGAATTTAGGTTTAGTAGATATAGTTCGGCGACGGGAATTTATGGGAACTCGATTAATAACCATCGAGTGCGCGATCATGTAACTCCATTAAAATTCGGAGCGAATTCAAACAAACCAACGACTTATAATGTACGCCGCTACTGTATAAGAGTCTACGTGGGCGATCAATCAGGGGAAAGTCAAGGGTTGAAGGAGAAAAGAAGGTATTCCTTAGAAATACTTAGTTTATTTTCTAAAAGCCGTGTCGAATTGGAGTTTCCCCCGCCTCCTGATGAATTTTATTTTTTCTAGATCTCGCGAGGATCTTGAAACACAACGGGGCTCTCATGGTACTTTACTTCGCGTTTCCGTTTATTTTCTCCTAGAGGGTCATAAATTTTTTTAAGGGTTGCTTTAACCCACTAGCTAGCCTCTTTTCGCTCTGGACTCCCACGCTTTCCCTTACCACATGTGCCTGCTACGAACATGGCCGCGTGTCTCCCATCTCCACGCAGCTCGGGGGTGGATTGCCGATCGAAGAAGATCTTGACGGACGGAGTAGGACCAAACCCCCTATTGGATCAGGACAACCTGGAGGAAGGATCTAAGAATTTCCCGGAGAAGAGACAAACGCCGAGGTTCACGAGAAGATTCTCGCGGAAGGGGAGATCAACTCTCGAGAGAGTACAGCAAACATCTAAAATACGGCCATGTTGTCAACCTATGAAATAAAGTAAATTTGTTTGGAGTTACTACGGAAAATTTCTAAGTGTTTTATTTTGCGCGCCTCGCCGAGCAGAGCGTTTCAGCGCTCTAAGAGCACCAACCCACATCCTTATCTCCCTAGGCCGCAGATCGGGACGCAATAAAACCCAAATTCACGCGATAGCGTAACAATAGAAAATTTATTTAAAAATTGTTAGGGAAATGGGTCAAGAATGTGGGTGACGAAAAATCGTAAAGAGAAACATTGCTTCGGAGCATCGACATAGCAATAGCCGTTAAGACGTGTACGAAAGTCACCCACCGGTGTCAACGGCATAGGTGATAAACACTGCCGAAAGGCGAGCGACCGCGACCGCGAGAGCGAGAGTGAGTGAGTGAGTGAGTGAGTGAGTGAGTGAGTGAGTGAGCGAGTGAGTGAGCGAGTGAGTGAGCGAGTGAGTGAGCGAGTGAGAGAGAGAGAGAGAGAGAGAGAGAGAGAGAGAGAGAGAGAGAGAGAGAGAGAGAGCGTACGCGCGTGAGAGAGAGGAAGTGTAAAGGGCAATAGACGCCGAAATCGGTGTGACAAGGAATGTGCGCGAGAACGCGAATATAAGCAAGCGAACGATAGAAGACGAGACAGAGTGTATAGAGAGCGAGACGTATAGAGAGAGATTGCGAAATAAAAACCTGTGTGTGCACCGAGATTACGAGGGATAATTCTCTAAATCGATATCACGAAACCATATCCCTACAAGAATTATTTTGATATGTTTGAAAAGTGCAATATGTCTGCATAATTGGATCCTCTAAATTTTAGCGCAAATAATACCAGATCATGATATTGTAGTGATTAGAAGTTACCGCTAGTAATATAGATGATATAGCCATACAGAACATATGGGGCTTCGTCGTATGGTGAATCATGTGGCCAAGTCCCGCCGCGAGTTGAGATGCGTATTTATAGGCTCATTTACATAAATACCATTTAATCACTTGAATAAGTTCACATCTATGTATAAAAATGAAATTCGCCGTCATTGTTGCTATTAACAACGATGCGTCGATGCAGCGAATTGGGGTTATTTATGGTTAAGAAAATTAAACTACATGATAGCACGCTGAAACATTTTCATGTAGGGTCGAGACTTGAGGTCTGGCTGGCACAATAGGTCGCATGAAGCGTACTCATATGTACTCGTGTAAACCAGCCTTAAGGTTGCGCGCGCAGCGCAGTACGGCGGGACCGTGTGCTTCCGCTTTCTTCGCGATGAAAGAATCTACGGGGAATCTCGAGACTTTCTCGGTTAGACTCATCGGATTTATACGCGTGTGAAAATGAAGTGTAATATCAAACCAAAGAAATATATGGTGAGTTGGAATCATTTATCGCTAACCAAAGGAAAGGGAGCATATAGATGGAAATACAAAGACTGTTCTGCATTCACGGTTTGTTATTAATAAAGTTGGAAGTAGACGATCAACGAAGATTTGAACCTAACCAGTTTTACGAATTTCAGGATACTACAATTTGGCGACGAAGATGGGATGCTTGTCGCAAATTTTGGCGTAAAAGTATACATCGAGAAAGTGGTACGTAAGGAACATACATAACCTAAATCGAGCACGTTCTACTTCATCGGGCATGAGCGTAAGACGATTTACACAGTCGATACCGCCGGTTTTTATAAAAGGTAAGTCTTAACATTTAAGTAAACATTTTGTTTAAAAGTTTTCTATGAAGGCCTTTGTAAGTTTTGTCTCACATGCTTCAAAAGTCTTCATACAATTTTATCACTTATGCATGCATGCAACTTAATTTAATTGGTTGTTTCATAAAATAAATTTATAAAAAAATGAAATACGTTTTTGACAAGCCCTTTAAAATAATTCAGTTTATTCGTAATTTATCAGAAAAAGAATCTAAATGTATATTATCCAATAGACAAGATATAAAGACACACATTTATAAAGATAAAAAGAATATTTTTGTCAGTATCTTCATATTCTTAAATATATCAATATTCTTCTCACTTGGCCTACTTACTTTATTAAGCCCGATTAAATCATCAACACTATGTCTATATTTATTAACAAATCTCTTCGCATAGAACTTAATATTATTAGTCGGAGTACTCGTAAATTGAATCCCTGATTGCTTAACTAAAGATATAGTTGCAGCTATAACATTCAGATTATTCGAAATACTTTTATCACTCATAAAATATTTTATGAAGTTGTATGCTAATTGAGGCTCGTTAAAGTATTTATGATCTGCTGGGACTTTATTAACTTTATGTCTTAATAAATTAATAGTCAATGTGTCTATATTAATATTATAATTAAGTAAAAATGTCACAATAATATTAATAATATTGTTTATTTTTACTGTGTATCTCTAATGTTTAAATTTGATTAAATATTTTAAAACTGTTATCATTTTTTTGTAAATATCAAAATTATTTTTAAATCTGTAATTTGGAAAAATGAAAAGGACTTGAATATAAGGGGAGAAACCACTGCGACAGATTGAAAAAATTTGAAATTTTTGTTTTATCTCTTTTCAATGCTTGGAGTTTTAAGAATGATCCCTTAAAATATTAAAGTAAAATTCGCAAAAATGACAACATTACAGAAAATTTAGTAGATGTGGAAAGTGTAATATACATAATGTTTGAAACTAACTGCTCTTTACTTTCGGATATTCATTTGAAACTTTTTTATTATTTCTGCTGTGGTAAAGGTTTTATGTGAATAGGAAGCATTTTGATCTAGACAATTGTGTGAATGAAGAGTATTTAGAATGTATTGATACACGACTAAAGTGGTCCAACTGGCAACTTATTTAGTCGTAATCCAATTTAACAATAGCTATTCAGAATTATTACAAATTATGAAGGTCCTATCGACACAAACAGAACATGCTTTGCCTTTTTGCTGCTGAGTGAAAACACAAAACAATGACACATGACATTCGGTTGAAGGAAAAAGGAGATATAAATGAAGGAGATGAGGATGATCTTTCTACAAAAGATACGTTTTTGGGTCTTGAAATGGGTACCCTTTAGAAAGTTTAAATGCTCCAATGTTATTTCTTAGATTAATTGGTGCAAAACTTTTTAAACACGTTTTTCTCAAAACCATATTTTTCAAACTGCGTATCTCAATAATGCAGTCAATTTTCATCCGATTTACTTAAAATTTCGTATGGTGATTCCTAATACTATTTTCTTCAGTTGCACGTTCGAAATTTTTGATGGAATAATTAGTTTCGACGTGGTGTTAAAAGAAATATTGATTTGATTACAATTTCTTGAAAATATTTCCTTCAAAGTTCCATCATTTTATAATATATAATCATTTTTAAAAATCTGTACGTGAAACTGAAGCTACTGTCTTACAGTTTAAGGAAATTGCATGATTTCTGGTTTCACAACTTGCAATGAAAAATTACGCGTCCGGCCGTTTCTAATAAATTTTTGGAAGCCTCTCATGCTGGTTCCTATCATGGTTATAACAATTAATATTTTTATACGAAATTTTTACAAGAAGTAGTTCAAGAAATGTGCTTTCGAAGACATTAAACATTTATCAGAAAAAGTTTCACAGTTATGCCCAAAAAATTGTTGAAAGTTGCCTTCATTTTCAACTGTCACAGTGATTTCACCCCTTCATGTCATCTTTTATCTTAAGATCACATTTCAATAGAAATCGTAAGTAGAGTTCTGTGTAAGACAATTTAATTTATTTTGTATAATAAGAGTCCTCTTCGTGCCTTTATATTCACATTTTGTATCACCAAAAATTCAAAGTACGGTTCACTTTTACTGAAGAAAGGTTCAACATCCCAAACATTAAGTGTAATTGATTCATTACTTGGATATTTATCTAATGCATTAGATAATGTAGTGTTATATAATAATAGCATGTCAGTTATCTTAAATATCATGTTATTAATTAAACTACTTTTTTTAATATGTTCAATATTCTTTCTTATTCTTTATCTCTGAAATTTGAGATTACATAGTCTAAATAGATTTGTGTCTTCCTATTATTTTATCTATTTTTTCACAGGGTAAATAGATTCGTCATCCCCTTCTTCATTTGCCTTATCTTCATTTTTTTTGTCTCTTTCTCTTTTTAAAATTTGAAAATTCTACCCTTTTTCTGCTAACTTAAGCCAAACACTAAATCTCAATTCGTCTTTCATATATTTCATATTACTTCTCAGTTATTTTTTATGGATGGATTTCTGAATCAAGAAGGTAGTCCAAACTCCCATGAATCTTTTTTTTCATATTACATATTTGGGTACAGTGTTTCGTTTTATATGTAGATTTCTTACATAAATGTAATGGGTATTCAACATTCTTATTGCCGCTTGGCATATTTTTACTAATTGTAAGTGTTAGGGGATAATCTTCTGTGAATGACATAGGTGGTGAGTTGGTTGTGGAGGTTGGCAGTGATGATGGGTGAAGTTGGTAGCAAGGAGTGAGAGTAATACTGGAGGGTGTCGAGGAGACAAAAGAGTCACGAGAGGAACAAGCGAGTTAAATACGTGTTAAGTTTTAGTTAAGGTGTTTTTTTTGTATATTATTATAAATAAATCTGTTATTTAAAAGAAGATAATACAACAGTATGGATAGCGTTATTTAAGTACTATAGACCGATGAGTAGATAACGGTGCTAAGGTATGCGGGTACGATTGGTCGTCGTCGATAAGACAGCTCATGCATACGCATTCTAGATCGTCGCGCGCTGTGAGCCGATCCGGTCACACACACTAATCGCGTCGCCTGACAAAGGCGTTTCCAGACAAAGTAAGATGTGACGACGTTTGCGTTGCGGTGGATTTTAAATCAAGGGCGTAGGTTCGGATTATAGAGTTTCATCTACAAACCAAATAAAAATGTCATTATGTTTTTTAATACACTTATTTCAATTACTTATACATAAATATCAGGCTGTTACTTACTTATTCCATATCTTCTGAAAGACTGCTTCCACTTGAGCTTTCAGTTTTAGAATTGCTGTCTTCAATTGTCAATTCTGCCATCATAGTATCTAATAAATTATCTTTCTCCCAATACTGCTTTTCCAGCTTGTCAACGTGCTCACAGCTTTTTTCCAATCTTCAGGTGTTATAGAATTTACAGCATCATCTGTTAATTTGTATAATTCGGCACTGGTCAAAGTGGAGGGATTATTTTCCTTTTTCTTTTCGTTTCACTTGTGCCCAAATTAATTCTATTGGATTCAGTTCGCACATATAGGGCGGTAATCTTAACATTGTGTGCCCGTCTGCTTTAAAAATTTCATCGATTTTATGAGTTTTTTCTTTAATTTTATTTTTCTCGATTAGTTCGTATAATTCATATCGCTGCATGCTTTCAGGAAAAGGAATATTGTTTTTTGTGAGCCATTCAATCATTTTTGGCTTTGTAGCATATTTGGAAGGAGGCTTATTTATTTGTACCGAATGATAAGGTGCATTATCCAGTATAATAATTGTATCTTTGGGAATGTTTGGTAACAATTTTTCTGGGATCCATCTGTTAACAATTTTTGTATTAGGAATAACTGTGAAACGTGAGCAGGATAACTTATCAAATATCTAATTCACTAAGAAATAGAAGTTAATTAAAGACACATGTAATTTAATTTCATGTTAATGTATACATACCTTTGAAAATTTTCCCCATTCATTTGTCCGTGATAATCTCCAGTTTCAGAACGGGCTTTAAACATTAATTTGGCACCATTAACAAATTCTGCCTTCCCTCCAGCATGTACAATTATGAATCGATGAGATGCACTGGTGTTTTCCACAATGCCAATCATGTGCTCACTTTGCCAACACTTTCCAAAAGATAGGGTATTGTTCACCAAAGTTTCATCGATGTAAATTATATTTTTTGTTCTGAGCATGATAATACTGAAGTGCTTTTAAATATTTGCCTCTCCAAGTGTAAGAAATAGTGGATATATGTGTGTGTGCGTGTGTGTGGGGATGTGTGACGGGAGAGAGCGGAAACGTCCGAAGGCGGTCGAGAATAGCCGAACAGAGAAAAATGATGAGCGGGAAAAACAGAAGATGGCGAGAAAAATAAAAGAAGAACGGGAAGAAGGTAGAAAGGAATCGTACACGCGTGGAAAGAAAGATATAGTCGATAAGCATTTTTAATAAAGATATTAGGAAAGTGTTTGCGTTTTGTAGGTGCGCGTAACTTTATTGACCATCCTCGACAAGAATTACAGGCGATCATATTTCAACAGAGATCATAATTAGACTTGTATATAAAACAATTTAATTTATTTTGTATAGAAAGGGTCCTCTTCGTGCCTTTATATTCTGATTTTGTATGACCAAAAATTCGAAATACGGTTCATTTTTACAGAAAAGGGGTTCAACATTCCAAACATTAAGTGTCATTGGTCCATTACTTGGGTATTTATCTAATGCATTAGATAATGTAGTGTTATAACATAATATCATCCTAAATATCGTGTTGTAACAACCCCCTATTTAGTTTATTAATTGTAAGAGTAGCGTTATTGAAGTAGTTTATGGAGGAAATTTAGCGCGAAATTTATTTTCTTATAAAAATTTAATAAAAAAGGGTAAAGTGGAACTCAAAATTATGTTTTAGTTATTTTCTTTGGGTAGTAAAATAGATTTCACTGGATGTAAGAGTAGATTTAATGGGACAGTTAAGTATCTTTTATTATACTGTTAATGGAATATAATTGTGCTTTTAATGCTTAAGTGAATTATTGGGGCTGCCGCGGCTCTCCGCAAGTTTAAACTAATTATTGTTTAGTATATGTCAATGTAATTATTAAGAAATTTATGTAATCCTCGATTAGCTTATTATTTTTTAAATGTTTTAAGGGAAAGTGGGGCAACAGTAATGTATAATATACAAATTCCAAACACGACTTGTAACAGTAAAAGAAATCGCGAATGGTAATTATTCGCAACACTGTTCTGAGATGCAATCGCGTTTACTAATCATTTGCAACGCTATTTTTAAAGCAAACATTCAGAGTCTAAGTTTGCATAAAAACAATCGCGAGTCGTATCCAGTAGCAACACTACCCACAAAATAGGGTGGGATGGTTAGCATGTACGGTGGAATTATGTACAAACTATAAATAAGTTAAAGTGACAAAGTAGTAACAATAATGACTGTCCATCCTCATCCGAGGATGATAATGAACAGCCATTCGTTGCAGTCCACTCTTGCGGCACTTTGTCAGGGCCTCTTCTACTCATAGAGTCTTTTCTTTTATCGACAGTTCTGCCAAAGCCTGAAACTTACAACTAGGTTCGAGTATTCCGTGGAATACGCTGACATCCAACAGTTTCTAGAATTGTTGTCTGAGCACGTGTGAAGTAACTCGAATGGGTCGAACACTTCGAAGGGGGCTAACCACGACCGCGAACGCGAAGAGCGACTTCAAAATTGTGGCGCTGTCAAGAATCGAAAGTAATACCAAAACAAACAGTACAACTGTTTGGATCGGCTAACTTTTCAACTCTCGAAATCGAACTACAGGTACAGGACTGACACGCGAAAATATGTCTTCCTAAATAACTAATGTGGACAGTCCTGCCCTGACCTACTCACTTACGTTTAGCACATACACACCAGATAGTAAGCTACCTACCTATTTAACTCTACAGGGTGTCCCGTAAATAGTGTAAGAGCCGGAAATGTGGGGTAGCTGAGACGATTCTGAACAACAATTTCCTTTGCAAAAATGTCGGATGGAGCTTCGTTTTTGAATTATTAACGAAAAACACTGACGAATCACGGCGCGCGCCTGCCGCGCGCTCAGGGCCGTCCGAATTAAGAGAGCCACCGTGTCGGGTACGTAGCAAGATGTGCATCGAAGATACGTCGAGGAACGAATACAAATAATTGAAAATACTACCACTGCAACTGTTACCGCTGCGGATTGGATAAATTAGCCAGCTAAATCGAATTTATTGATTATTTGTATTCGCAGTTTCCAAGGAAGAAGGAATAAAATGTGGGAAAATGCTCTCGGAATGTTTAGGAAATTAATCCTTCGCACCCGAGTGACGCTTCTCGCCAGAGTATTTTAAAATTAAAATAAGAATTATTTTCAGAAAATTAAAATAAATACGGCAAGAACCATTTGTAACCGTTTGTTATTAAAAACTGTACTGGAAAAGCAGACTGAATTTGTGCGTACCGAAACATTCCTCGCATGTAAAGTGTTAATAGAGAAATAATTGAAATTCGCCTTACCTATTTATTTGCAAGTTGCAATAGGGCCGGTTAGTGCACCCCTGTCAATCATGGAAAGGTCGAAGACCCCAATAAAAATCAGCTGATGGGACGGCCCGGTCACTGCACTCGCTTCTTACCCCGAAAACACTTCACAGCACGGTCACTAGCACTTTTCACTTTTACATTTTCGGGGTAAGAAGCGGGTGCAGTGACCGGGCTGTCCCATCAGCTGATTTTTATTGGGGTCTTCGACCTTTCCGTGATCGACAGGAGTGCACTAACCGGGCCTTATTGTCAGCGCAGCAGAGCAACTTGCTAGTTAATGGATAAGTCGAATTTCAATTATTTCTCTATTAAAGCCTTTGCATTCGAGGAATGTTTCGGTATGCACAAATCCAGTCTGCTTTTCCAGTACAGTTTTTAATAACAAACGATTACAAATGGTTCTTACCGTATTTATTTTAATTTTCTGAAAATAATTCTTATTTTAATTTTAACACACTCTGGCGAGAAGCGTTACTCAGGTGCGAAGAATTAATTTCCTAAAAATTCCGAGAGCATCTTCCCACATTTTATTCCTTCTTCCTTGGAAACAGCGAATACAAATAATTAATAAATTCGATTTAGCTGGCTCATTTATCCAATCCGCAGAGGTAACAGTTGCGGTGGTAGTATTTTTAATTATTTGTATTCGTTCCTCGACGTATCTCCGATGCACATCTTGCTACCTACCCGACACGGTGGCTCTCTTAGTTCGGACGGCCCTGAGCGCGCGGCAGGCGCGCGCCGTGATTCGTCAGTGTTTTTCGTTAATAATTCAAAAACGAAGCTCCATCCGACATTTTTGCAAAGGAAATTGTTGTTCAGAATCGTCTCAGCTACCCCACATTTCCGGCTCTTACACTATTTACGGGACACCCTGTATAGTTAAGAAATAGCAAAACTCAATTTCACAAACAAACACTCCACGATTCTGGCATATAACGTCCGGGCGCGACCTAAAGAGGACTCCCCAGGGTTCCCCCGACATCCGGACACAACTGACTCCAGTCACACTTTAGATGTACGTACCAGTATCTGAAATCGGCTGATACAGGCTAGAGACCATTGCGTATTTTTATCATGTAAAAAAACATTTATATGGAATATTTTACTCTATGGAATACAGGTTTTAATAAAATATATTATATGCATGTGTAATTATATAAAATTGAAAGCTATGAAGATTGTAAATCTATTAAGCATTTTCGGTATATTAAATTACAAATAAATGGTATATTGTTAGAAACTAAGGGTTCTAACCGGGGTCCGGACGAGGGAAATAGCAGGGAAATTCAATTGACATATTTTATTATTAATTTTTTCGCTTGTCGCACAGTGTTAGAAACTAAGGGTCCTAACCGGGGTCTGGACGAGGGAAATAGTAGGGAAAGTTGAATGATAAGTTTTTATTATTTGTATTTTCGCTTGTCGCTCTGCGACAAGCTGTTTATTTGGAAATAAACTTGAAAAAAAATAAAAACGTAAAAAAATATAAAATGAAAAAAAAAAGAATAATTCTATTTTTTTGTGTGGCCGGGGTGGGTTCACCGTTGCGGCCCCTGGTGGGATGGACCTTGGTTGCTGTAACAGAGGTTCGCTCAGATTAAATATGTGCGTACCGTAAACACACGCTCGTCAGCTGTTCGCCTCGCTCTCCTAGCGACTATTGGTGCGCTGGGAGGGGAAGATCAGCTGTCTTTTAGCGTGGATCAGTGGACTGTAAATTTGTACTTGTTCGCTGATAATTATTTATTGAAATTATCAGCGAGACTTTTACCCTGAACAGAAGAGAATTCACTCGTATCTGTTGGGGGCGACTTTGCCACGGACGCGTCACCAAATGGAGGTCGTAAAGCTCCAAGTGGGTGGATCCCGTGAGCACGCTCTCCGTGCGGGTGGCGTAGAAACGTCGTGCGAGGTGATTTCCTGCGACACTGTAAAATTACTGCACGGCGACCGTTTCTGCCGGGGACCGTGACAGTAAAGTGTCCTTTGCAAAAAATCCCTCGCGGGTTCAACCGCACTATAAAGCCTACCCGGCGACCGTGTTGCACGGGGACCGTATTTGGTAGGCGGCGTGACGGAAGGTGAGGCGACCTTGAACCCGAACTCCTCCGTAGGGTGTACGGTCGACTCGTACACCGACGGGTTTCTGGGGAGGGTTTTTCAGCGACCTTTGCACGAAGAGCACTCCACGAGGCGGTACCGATTCAACGGTATGACCTTTAGGAGGCTCCAAAGCCGTATAGCTTTAAAGGGATTCTGGGTGGGTGCACCCTGAGTCCCTTACGTCGCGGTCGCGGCAACGACTGCAACGTACAATCTTTCCTAGCAAAGGCGGTCGTGTCACGCGCAGCGTGTATTACGACCTCCCTTTTCTCGCAGGTAGATTTCTCTGTGAAAACTCAAACCGCAGCAACGGTGGGAATTCTTTTTTATCAAGTCCAAATATCAATTTTTAGAGCACGTATTTGAGGGGCGAGATCTTCAGGGATCCGTTCCCGTTCGCAGTCGGCTCGTGAATAATTACGAATATCGTCGCGGATCGACAGATGAAGACTCGGTCGCGCCTTGTCGTCGCTTTTCAATATATCATACGGTTCTCTCTCTCGACGCTGACGTCACGGTACCGTTTAAACCGGTGCGAAGCGAATCTTCGCGTGAGGTCTGCGTACAAAAACACGTAAACGGCCGCGGTTTTAAATTGTTCGTACGTTCAACGAACTTGACGAACGCTTAACCTTCCGCAGTGTCACGTACACAAACGGATACGGGAATCGCGGCCGAGAATTTAATATTTCGGACGAACGCGATTTTAAATAGTTTTTAACATATTTAAACATACTGCCCCCCTTGCACGAATTGTGCAATACCCGGAGAACGCGGTAGTCCCGTACGGTCACATTTTTACGTGAAGAGAAAGAACTCGCGCACTTTTAATTATAAAAAAGAATCAAAAGTACTTACAGTTGACCAGCTGCCGCCTGATGCAGGTAGCGCATCGATGTTGTCAACATTTGATCAGCCATGGCTTTCGCCATGGCGATCTGGCTGAACAGCTGCCAGGCCCTCTTTCTTTTCTTGGCCTGCGGGCCTGTAGGGGTCGGCGGCTGTAGGCCGTTGGTGGAAGGTCCAGGGTTGGCGGGTGCATTTTTGCCCGGCTTCCTCCGCTTCCGCTTTGATTGCGGAGCTCGTTCGGCGGGGGCAGCCACAGTCGACCTTGGAACTGCTGGTGGTGGCGGCGAGGTCGATTCTTCCCTTTTATCGGCCCGCCACGCACAGGACTTCATATGTCCTTCCTTATCCCACCGGAGGACATATTGGCCTCCGGGAGCCCGGCAGTGGTACATCCTCGTTGTGGTCAGGACCCTGGCCGGGATCTTAAAGGAGTCGACCCCGAAGTTTAGGGTCACCTCCGGTTCCCTTGGCGCCGGCTCGGTTGCTGTCTCTTCGTCGTTGCGTCTCGGGGATATGGGCCGTTCCCCGAGTTGTAAAATACGCCCGAACCGTTCATCAATTTCCGGGTCCCCGGAAAATGACATCGCACTTCCCTCGCAAGACAGGTTTGAAGCTGTGTCGCTCATGATATTCTCTTTGGTACTCAGCGGTTTTCGGTTCTGCGAATTTCGTTACGATTCGGAGGCGCTCGGATTACTCGATACGCCCTACCAATAATCCAACTCAGATTGGTGGATACGTAACCCCCACTAATCCGTTTGAACTGTTAGTGACAACGGTCAGGTGAGAATCAACACCGTTTATTTCTAGAAACGGTCGTTTCTCACCTTTCGATCACTTTCGACCGTTGGATGTTATGGTTTTTATGTGAACTCGTCGGCGTCGCTAACCGTCGCCGACTCGATTTCTTCCACAGGCAGCTTATACAACCGCGTAATAGGTCGCCTAGAAATGGATTTTTCCGTGCGTATTTTAACAACACGTGCATTTCCATCCCTGCCGGTGAATACCTCCTCTACTCGTCCCATTTTCCATTGATTCGGGGGGAGGAGAGGGTTTTGCACTAAAACTAAGTCGTTTAGTTTTAATGTTTTTTGGGCTGTATGCCACTTATAACGATTCTGGAGGTGCGTGAGATAGTCTCGTGTCCAATGCCTCCAGATTTGTTCGTGGAATTTTTGAATCGCCCTCCAACGTGTCAAACGGGAGAGTTTTTCAATTTCCACTGATTGCGTCGGAAGCGCGTTCAACGGACTTCCGACTAAGAAATGTCCCGGTGTGAGCGGCGCGTAATCGTCCGGGCTATCACTCAAAGCGGCAATCGGTCGCGAGTTTAAACTTGCTTCGATTTTACAAAGCAATGTCTGTAACTCTTCGCTTGTGGGAGTGAATTCGCCCAGAGTCCGCTTCAGGTGAAATTTCACCGATTTCACACCGGCCTTTTGCATGCCACGGAAGTGCGGTGCACTTGGTGGGTTAAATTTCCATCTAATTCCTTTTTGACTGCATTTATTACGCATTTCTTGCGTGTTGTACACTGCTTCGAAATTTTCACGTAATTCTCGATCTGCCCCGACAAAGTTCGTTCCATTGTCACTGAAAATGCAGGACGGAACTCCCCTTCGTGCAATGAATCGATCTAACGCTGCCAAAAAGGCACTCGTCGTATAATCGTGGACGAGTTCGATGTGGCTGGCCCGTGTCGCGTAACAGACAAAAACTGCTATGTGTGCTTTGTGGGCGGTTTTTCCTCGACTGGCGGAGTCGCGGACACGAAAAGGTCCCGCATAATCCACTCCACAGTTCGAAAATGCTCTCGCCTCGCGGCAACGCTCAGGTATTAAATCCTGCATGATTTGCGTGTAGGTGGATTACCGTTCGCGCTGCATTTCGACAGCCGAGTATCCAAAATCTTTGTCTCACCGTGTACGTGGTCTACTGCAATCCCCCGTGCAACGTATCAATGTGGCACTGCCGAATTATCATTGTAGAAACGTGATGTTTCGGCAAAATTATGGGGTGCTTGGTTTCCCATGACAGTGTTGTATTTTCCAGTCTGCCTCCGACTCTCAAGACATCTTTTTCATCGAGAAAAGGGTTCAGACTTTTCAACGTTGATTTTGCTGGGATTTTTCGGTGGTTTTTCAAACACCGGTACTCCTTTGCAAAATGCGTGCGCTGGATGTAGCGGACAATTCTTTCGCTTGCGAGCTGCATCTCAGACGCTTCAATGACCTACGCATTATACGAGCTTCGCTCACCTTGCATCGGTCCCCTCAGTCGGAGACAGTATGCGGTTACACGAAGTAGCTTATTCCAGATCGAGAATCGAAATACAAATTCCCATTCTTTCTCCGGAATTGCTACGTGGGCGTGCACTTTGCGCTTCCCTTCTTCGGTCTCGATGGACGAAGGCGTTTTCGGCCAACAATCTTTCGATTCCGTTAGCCAATTTGGTCCTGAAATCCACAGCTTAGATTGAAGGAGTTCCGCAGCTTCCACTCCGCGTGAATTCAGATCCGCGGAATTGAAGCGGGTGGGAACGTGCCTCCATTCAGCATTCGGATGTAACGTTTAGATCTTTGACACACGGTTGGCGATTAAAACCATCCATGTGGAGGCGTACTTTCTTAACCATGCTAATGCGATCGTCGAATCTGTCCAGCAGATTATTCGGTCGACCTTCAATGAAAGTGACTTTTCCACGTGCACAATGAGCTCGGCGAGCAGCACGGCGCCGTTCAATTCCAATACAGGAATTAACTGCGTTTTAATCGGAGCCACTCGCGTTTTTGCCATTATCAATGTCGAAAAGGTGACATTGCTCATTGCGGTCACTCGTAAGTAAGTGACCGCTGAGTAGTCTGCGAGCGAAGCGTCACAAAATCCATGAATTTCCATGGAAATTGTGTCGGCTCCATAATTAATCCATCTGGGGATTTTTAGCTTATTTAAGCTGCTCCAATCCACGCAAAAGGTATTCCACGTATTAAGCGTATTCGCTCAGATTTGATCATCCCCCTGCATTTTCTCCAGCCATTGGGATTGCATCAGAATCTTTGCGCGAATCACGACTGGTGATAACCAGCTGAGCGGATCGAACAACTTAGCAATCTCCGAAAACAAATTTCGTTTTGTCATCGGCGAGGCAGACGACTGAAACCGTTGCAGATTGAAATAAAAATAATCGCCGGACGGTATCTAGCGTAAACCTAATACCTTTAATTCGCTGTCATCGAACAAGGTAAGGTCAACGGCGTGGGAGTGAGCACTTTGGGGGATATTTCGCAATAATAATGGCGAATTTCCTGCCCATTTTCGCAGCTTAAACCCACCTCTCTGTAGGAGCTCGCAAACTTGGTTACGAATTTTCTCCAACAAGGACGTATCGGGTGCTCCCATAAAAACGTCGTCTACGTAAATGTCCTGCTCGAGTATCGGGGCGGCAAGGGGGTACCTGTGCCCGTCCTGATTTTTCAACTCAAGGAGGGTTCGCATCGACAAGTATGGCGCACACGCCGTACCGTAAGTTACGGTATTTAATTCGAACGCACTGAGCTGTTCGTTGTCGGGTGTGCGCCATAGGATACATTGAAAACGACGATCCTGCGGGGCGACGAGAATTTGTCGGAACATTTTCTCTATGTCGGCCACCAACACGTATTCATACAGACGCCATCGGGTCAAAACTGACGTGATGTCATTCTGCAATTTTGGACCTACGTGTAGGATGTCATTTAAAGAACGACCGCTGGTAGTTCGGCTTGTCGCGTTAAATACGACTCTTAATTTAGTCGTTGCACTCTCGGTGCGTATGACCGCTCGATGAGGAATATCGAGTCTGGTCGCGTCAATAGGCGCTATGCGAGTCATATGACCCAGCTCCTCATATTCCTCGAGAAACGTCGTATATTCTCTTACGAGGGTCTGGTCTGTGTTCAATTTTTTTCTTAACCTTCCAAGGGCGGAGAGAGCGATGCGATAGGAGTTTCCTAACGCTTCCTCCGGTCTCGGGTGAGAAAAAGGCAATCGGACGATAAACCATCCTGTCGCATCTCGAGCGACGGTTTTTTGGAAGTGCGTTTCACACTCCTCCTCCGCCTTGGTGCGTACCGAGGTCGAAGGGAGTTCTTCGACTTCCCAAAACTTGCAAATCGCCGTGTCCAGCGATTCGAGGATGTTACAGTGCAACGTCTGCAAAGTTTTGTTTTTATTGCCCTTAGCATTTGTTGGGCCGGAAAGAATCCAGCCAAATACAGTTTCTTGGGCGACTGGACCCGTACTGCTTATTCGACGGAAACCCGGTCGAATAATTTGTGCGTACAGGTCCGCACCAATCAACACCTCAATCGGTTGACCAGAAGCTGGATCGGGATCTGCAAGCGGCAGATTCCTTAGCGCGTCGCATTTGAGCGCACTTGCCAAGGGCGAGACGTAGCTCGTAAGTTTTTGTACGACATACGCTCTCGTCATGACTATCGGCGCGGTATCTTGTACCGTTCCCAAATGCATTTTCATGCTGTATTTAATTTGTTGGGTTTTGCCGCCCCGTAAGCCCGTTACTGTGGCTGGGGATTTCCTCCGCAAGAATTTGAGGTCATTTGTCAAATTCGCGGAGATGAAGGACCACTCTGAGCCCTGATCGATCAGTGCGCGCGCGATTCGCGACGCACCGTTCTCTCCGTAACACGTACGTTCGCTGTGGTTAACAGGACAGCCTTCGGTACGTCTGCACCGATCGCGGTACAGTGTGACGTACCGGGCTGTGACGTCGTGGTACGAGCAGCTCGTTCGGCATGCTGCGGCTGGCTTGGTGGGGCCGTAGACCGTTTTTTCGGGCGTTTGTCTAACAAAACCGTTGTCGCAGGTTTACGACTTTTGGTTTCGCTTTGAAAGGTCTCGAAATGCAGCAGAGCATGATGTCTGCCATTGCATTTCGGGCACCCCTCCTTGGAAGGACAACACGCGTTTCCATGCCGAGGTGACAGGCAGAGAATGCACTGCTGGCTATATTTTATGAACTGATAGCGGCGGTTCGGCGTCAAGTTACGGAATGCACCACATTCGGTCATTCTGTGCGCGAGGCCGCAGAATCCGCAAGTCACAGTTTTTTCAGCTGGACTTTCTAGAACGGAGTTGTGACTCCGTACTTTATGTTTCGGTGGATGTTCGGTTGCAGGCTTGCTCGGGCCATCATCTAACATAGTTAGAGCCCTTGCATGCCCGTCCAGGAACTCGATCAACTCGACATGCGAGGGATAGTCCGGGGAGGGACGCTGCGACCTTTCCGACTCCGCTTTGAAAGGCCCTTCCAAATGGCTTCGAATAGTATGGACCAGCGGCCAATTTCGCTGATGTAAAATTGTGCTCTGCTTTTCGAATGCCGCAAGGGCCTGCTTGAAAACGACGACGATCTGGTTTAGGTTATCCAGATCATCTCTTTTTATCGGTTTCAATTTAGTTAATTGATTGAGCAGTGTGGCGGTCACAATACGTGATAACCCGAATTGTTCTTTCAAGGTTTTCAACGCCACTTCGAAATTCTCATCGGTAACTTCGAGGTGCGCGATCGCTGCCAACGCTTTATCTTCCAAGCAGGCGTTCAGAGATTGCAGTCGATGCACATCTGCAAGCCTCGGATTATTTATTATGCCGGAAGTGAACAGATCCGCGAAATGTGTCCATTTGCGTAGATCACCTCCGAACTTATGGAGACGTTCGGAAGTTCGATAGCGATGTCATGCGGGCTGACCGACGTGGGTGCCGCTTTCGATTCAGCGGCCAGTCTGGTCAGCTCCGTAGTAACGTACGCCTGAAACTCCATGTACTCGGTCTCCTTAGTTTCTACACCACCTTTTGCGAGGAAGTCGCAAGTGTTGCGTTTCGCAGGGGCATATTTTCTCCGAATCGACAAGTACTGCTCAGTGGCTTCCTTGTATTGTTCGAACACGGTGGCGAGCTTTGTTCTGAGGACCTCCTCAGTGTATTGAGCTCGGCCACGTTTCTTTAAATAAGAGGTCGACCTTGACATCATGTCGGACCGGGTGATCAGGTCGTGAGATCGCCTTCGAACTCGCTTTGACCCTCATCCTTGGCTACAGACATGCTGATCTCTGATTCGAGGATTTTATAATCTACTCGAAGTTAATTTGTCCGTAAGCAGCGACTTACGTGAACGTACTTGCAAATCTTTCCTGTTCTTTCAACCTCAGTCCGGCTCGAAGGACCGTTTGTTAGAAACTAAGGGTTCTAACCGGGGCCCGGACGAGGGAAATAGCAGGGAAAGTCAATTGACAAGTTTTATTATTAATTTTTCGCTTATTGCGAAGCGACAAGCCGTTTATTTTCAAAAAAAAAAGAGATTTTTGAAAAATATAAAAATATAAAAAATATATTTTTTGTTGGCCAGGGGAGTGGCCTCACCGGCGTTGCTCTGGGTGTGATGGACCTTGAGTGCTGAAACAAAGGTTCAACCAAATTTAATACATGCGTACACGTATCGTAAACACACGCTCGTCAGCTGTTCGTCTCGCTCTCCTAACGACTATCAGTGCGCTTGGAGGGGGAGATCAGCTTCCGTTTAGCGTTGATCAGTGGACTGTAATTTTTAATTGCTCGCTGATAGTTATTTATTAAAGTTATTTATTTAAGACTTTTACCCTGAACAAAAGAGAATTCACTCGTATCTGTCGGGAATTGACAGACGTAGACTCGGTCGCGCATTGTCGTCGCGACGCGGCACTGCCGAATCCAACTGTCGATCTCTTTTCAATGTATATTACGGTTCTCTCTCTCGACGCTGACGTCACGATACCGTTTGAACCGGTGTTTGAAGCGAATCTTCGCGTGAGGTCTGGGTGCAAAAACACGTAAACGGCCACGGTTTTAAATTGTCCGTAGGTTCAATGAACTTGACAAACGCTTAACATTTCGCAGTATCACGTACACAAACGGATACAGGAATCGCGGCCGAGAATTTAATTTTCCGGACGAACGCGGTTTTAAATAGTTTTTAACATATTTAATCACACGTCCAGTTGTTATATCTGCGCGTGGTACATTTCAGAAGGCTGTAACTTCGTTAGTTTTCCGAATTCCAATTTAATATTTGGTAGATATATTTTCGAGACTATATACTAAAAGAAAATGCAAAAAAAATTCAATTTTTTTAATCCCACAAAGTAGAAAGGCCCCTTAAGAATCTTTTGCGTTTTCGTGATTTAGACAAACAGAACTGCTGGACTCATGGAAGCAATTAGAACACTTTTTCGATATACGATTGAATACGAGGCTCTTCACTGCTACTACTTTTTACTGTTTCTCATTGTAAAAATTTGTGAATATTACTGAAGGAGTAATAAATATATATGCGATACGTCGATGCAAGAAAAATACCAAATACTATTTTCTACTAAAAAAATTTATGTATTCTCAAAGTACGAATAATAAAGTGAGCGAAATATTCGTATTAAGAAGTCTCATGGTTTTTTCGTATAAAATTCGGAAAGAATGTCTATTTTGTTGTCTACTTTATTAAAGGACCCTCTTAAGTACATATATCTGCTACTAACCGCGCCGATAATCGAGTGTAGTATTGCATGGTTTTATGGTACTTGAAAACTGCTTTTGACTGCAAGAGAGTATACAGGATAAATTTTCCAATTGTGTAACCACTAGAAAGTTTTTCGACCGCAAGTTCGAGTCTCTTTTTGGATTTAACAATTTTTATTTTTTTACATATTTACATATAAATGTTCTAAGAGTATTTCAGAAATTTCCGTAAATTTTTTAAAATAACGTGCATGTATCGGAATAACTAAAAAACTATGACGTATACTAATCATTATTGACGGGCTAATTATATTCGAAGTCTAATCGAATCTTCAAATCAGGATATAAAAAGTAAATGTAAAATTACATTGAAATTCATTAAGTTGTTTAAACACAATCGTATTAATAATATAGATACATAAACGCACATTAATAAGCGTAGTAAGACAAAATTTTTTATTTTCTAATAGTTAAAATGTGATCAGGGGGCCTTCAAACGTGTATTTCTACACAAAAAATTTTCAAAATTTGTTTTCATTCTGCTGCTTTGCTTCTATATACATATATACCTACATAGGTAGGAAAGATAAATGCCTGGCCGGGAATAGAGTGAACCTTAGTTATATTTAATGAAAAATTTTTTTCGAAACAACCCCAGGAATTACGAAAATTCTTTATTTTTGTAACCCGTTTTTCTGCATTAAATCTCTATGTATCGCTGTCATACATTTTAATACCCCTCTGAATTCGTCTTTTTACACTTTTATAAGGATATAAAAACAGAATTTTGAATTTTTTGTTTCTTATAAATTACGATTGTAAAATTTCAAAAATTAATTGCGAGAAAAAAATATACTTTCTCACATTGTATTTTCTTCGTTAAATAGGACAAGTTTTACCTATATCATTTTTTTATATGTTTGTAAATAACAAAGATATTTAGTGTTTCTATTTCAATCATTATAAGATATAGAATCAATGCAATGGAATATACCGTATAAAATGAATAGCCGTGAAACTAAAAAAGGAATATGCAGTGAAATGAAATATGAAATATAATACATCATATAATACATTCATAATATGAAAATGTAATACAACAATCAATGACTGCGGGTTTGATGCGATTACGAGGCATTGGGACGGAAAACTTTCACCAACTTTACATGGAGCAGGAAAAGTCAAAAGATTACCAATAATTATCACTTCTAGAGGTGTCATACGGTTGCTGTGGATTCCCATCATTCCACGTAACAGTGGGAATGATCAAGCCTCTACGGTATATGATTCATTAGAAGAATGGTGCAACAAAGTTCAAGCACTTTGCTGTGACACTACATACTCCAACAGACACTGGACGTTTCCAAGGAGCTTGTGTTCTACTTGAACAAAAATTAAACAGGAATATCTTATACTTACCCTGTAGGCATCGTATATGTGAGATTATTCTACAGAATGTATTTAACAAAAAACTATCAAAATCTTTGGCTCCCAGTGCTCCGCTATCCAACAAGTTTCAAGAAACATAACCAAAAATTGATAAATTGAGATTTGTACCCGGAATTGAAAATAAATATGTCTACCAAACAATTCAAACTACAGTAGTTCAAGAAATGTTCCAATTTTCAACAAATATTCTAGAAAATGAGCAACAGCCACGAGAGAATTATAAAGAAATTCTTGATCTTGTTATTATTTTCATAGATGGAACTCCACTAAAAAATATAAGTTTTCGAGCACCAGGAGATTTTTATCACGCTCGATGGATGGTGAAAGCTTTATATTGCTTGAAAATATATTCATTCAAGGAACAATTTAATTTAAGTGATAAAGAAGAAAGTGGAATTAGAGATATTTGTATCTTTCTCGCCAAAGTGTATTTAAAAACATGGATTAAAAGTTCAGCGACGATGGTAGCTTCACGCCAAGATTTGGAATTCGTTGCAGAACCTCATTCGTTTCATGAGATTGGTGAAGAAGTAAACAAGGTAGAAATAAAGAAATGTTTCAACCACTTGTGGTACTTAACATCAGAAGCATTAGCATTATCTTTTTCCGATAACAAAGTGGAAAAGGACAGTAAGTTATGAGTGCTGGGGGCGATGGATCAACGAGGCCATAGATGACTCTAGCAAAAGACTAAAAATTGGTACTGAGGATATACAAAATTATATTGATAAAGGACTGGACCATTTTGTTTTCCACGAGGCAACATGATTTTTTGAAGGAATTTCCATGTCAGTTGGATTTTTAAGAAAAGATCCTGACACGTGGGAAGATGATGACAATTGTAATGACACTGCTAAACATGAAATTAAACTTATGAAAGAATACAATTAATTATTATCCAAAAATAAGGAAGAAAAACAATTTTACATAATAAATAATTTCAAAACACCGAAAACAATTTCCTAATGTGATAAAACATACTTTAATGAAAGAGATTTTAACACAATAAGAATAATCTTTTTTTTTACTCTCTTAGATATTACTTCAATGCTTCAGAATTGCTTTTTGTATGTTATATTTTCTTCTAGAAATAGACCGTTTAAATAGAAATAAGTAAATTCTATACATATCGTAGTTATTTGTGAATATATAACAAAATTGTTCGAACAAAAATTTGAAGAGTCAAATGTAACCCTCAAAGAAAAAATTTTTTTTCAAAGTCAATTTTTGAAATTTCAGTCCTTGTTTTTTTTTTGAATGCAATGATATATTTTTGTCTATATTTTTATACAGCGCAAAAAGACGAATTCAGCAATATACAAAACTATAAAAACTGTGAATTAAAACGGAGAAAAACGAATTACGAAAATAAAAAATTTTCAATTTTGATGTGCAACACTTTTTCATCTAATGGCGTAATCCTAGGGAGTGTTCCAATAAAAATCCCAATGTTTAAAAATATGTGGCTGAACCAAAGACGAGGTATACGAGTAGACCTGCAAAATTCGGAGGTGATTCTAGTGCCCTCTTCGAATTAGTATTGATGGGCAGACAGCTGTAGTATATACGTAAATGCATGTGCATTGACTATGGGAGGGATTGAAAAAGGCAATCCAGTATAGTAATGCCTACATAAATGACCAAGCTCGGGACCGGCTTCGGTCATTTATGTGGGCATGGTTAGTTCTCAGAATTCAGCAGAGATAGGGAAGGAGGATAAGTGCGAGTAAGATACAGTAGCTTGCACCCGGAACCATATATACAATGTATCGATATCGACCGGTGGCGTCAGGTTGTATTTGACACGCTCGATGTTCGAAGCCGCTTGGCTTCTAGGAATTGGTGGGGATACCTCTGGTCATTTATGTGAGCAAACATCAGTTCACTTAGTTGGGCACTACTGTATTATCAGGCGGCAGGCTGGTGCCTAAAGGAAACTACTCTTCCACTTAAACGCAATAATGCATAGACACCTTGTATATGAGTTCCGGTGTTTCGTATAGCTTCGGGGATTCGAGAAGGAAGACGAATATGAGTCTTTCCCCTTCTTGCTCTCAACACAGTTGAAATTCGATCTCGTATCACCGGCATGCGATTTCGAATCTTGACTGTCTAGGCATTTTTACTTTCCAACCAATACAGGGTGTTCGGCCACCCCTGGGAAAAATTTTAATGGGGGATTCTAGAGGCCAAAATGAGACGAAAATCAAGAATACCAATTTGTTGATGGAGGCTTCGTTAAAAAGTTAGCGTTTGAAGTTCTGCCTATACTGAATTTTTTTCTCAAAAATGCGCAAGATTTCGGAGGTGTATCTATTTACCCCGCAACCGAAAATACTTTTTTCAAAATGATTTCAAATTTTTTTTTCCGTCGAAAAATTTTACACCTTCTCGAATTTTTTTCTAGAAAGTGAGTAGGATTTCGGCGGTATGTCTATTCACCAAAAATGATTGTTATTGACCTTCGCAACCAAAAATAATTTTTCCTGAATGATTTGAAATTTTTGAATTTAATTGTTGATAACTTTTTAACGAAGTTTCTTTCAACAAATTGGTATTCTTTATTTTCGTCTCATTTTGGCGTCTAGAATCCCTCATTAAAATTTTTCCCAGGAGTGGCCGAACACCCTGGATAGCTATAGAGTGCCATAATAAAAAGAAATTTCAAAATTTTTTTTACAGAAATACACGTTTTAAGACCCCCTGATCATATGTTAACTATTTAAAAGTGGACATTTTTTTACTATACTTATGGACGTGCATTCATATATTTATACTATTAGTACGATTGAGATTAAATAACCGAATGAATTTAAATGTAATTTTACATTTAAGTCTTATGTTCTCATTTCAAGGTTTCATATACGTTATTTGTAAAAAATATAAAAAAAATATAAAGTAATAAAATTATAATTATAAAGAAGGATTAAGTAATAACCAACAAATTAAAATTTATTTATTTATTTATTTATTTATAAACGAGTTTAAAGGTCATAATGTACAAAAAGGAACAGTGCATACAGACGAGTAATTTAGAGAATATAACTGTAACAAGAAATATACGATTTACAGTATATTATACACAAAATCTAAACGAGATTAATGATGTAGAACGTAAATTTTCTTCTTCGGCGAATGATTTGTCCGACTGACTCACTCGTATATGGAGGCCTGAAAAATAGAATCCATGAGAAATTATCATTATAATTATAAGTGCCTTTCTTTCATCTTAGTTCCATTACTACTATGTATGTATACAATAATATTAATATTATTGTATCTGTAATAATGTTAAGGGGATTGGCCACGTGAAGGCGTGAAAAAAGGACTTTACAATCCCGGAATACACTCAACGTTTCTGAAAATAGAAGCCATGCAATAGGCTATACAAATTATGATGTGATTCTACTATTATGCATGACATCCCACAAATTTCCCTAATAAACACAAAACCTTGAATGTATTCAAAATATGTACAAATATATATATATATACATTAAATAGTCTACTTTGCTATGGAATACATTTATTTAAAATAACACGTTTACAAATTTTGCAAAGTACGTAGTTTGGAAATATGAGAATTTCTATTAACAGAGAATCTCAGTTCCTGACCTAACCACACTGTATCTTTATGTATCTTCGTAATCATTGTAAAATAAACTAAATCCTTTCGATGTGTAGCACATTTAGTCTCTATAAACCACTTTAAATATTTTTGATGTACAGCATCAGATATAATCCGAAATAGTTTATCCAAAATGAATGTGTCGCTGCGCAATGATGGTATTAATAAATGACCAAACTCGACGGTTTCACTTACAATAAACGCGTGAAAGGATATTAGTAGCTGATCGTTTCGTTAAAATTCTCTGCTGTTGTCTGTTAAATCATTATAACACATGTTACATCGCGATTTTTCCGTGCTTTTTTTGGCAATATATCGTGTAAAGTATTCTATTGCACAAGATTCTAAAGAGCACACTGATGTCGACAATGATTCCAATTCGTTATGAATTTCTAACTGCATGTCATCATTCTCAACATCATTGTCCTCTATTTCTACATTATTAAATGAAACATCATTGTTTGATGATGCAAAAGCATATCGTGCTATAGCAACATCTTTTAAAAGCGTTGCGTCTTCATCAGGCAGACAATTACTATTTAGAGAACTACTGGTCAAATTTAACATTATATTCTTCCTGATAGCAAGACTCACCGCTTTCACAGATGGATTTCGGTTGTAAGTGCCACCGTGCACTCGAAGAATCGAAAAGAAATTTTCTATAACATCCGTATTCAATCGAGAGGTCATCAAAAACATAGCACCCTCTCTCTGTAAATCGTGCCAAAGTTGCACAGTAGCATTTACTGACTGTTGCAATCCTAAGAAACAAGGCGGAGTTTAAAGTTCATTATCCGCGATAACATACCAATAGGATATGTTATTTGATTGTGTTTGCAAATTGCTTTCGATATCAGGAAATAAATCAGAAATAGCGCATTTGTTTGGATTAGGATCGCGAGCACATCTGCTGTTCAAATTATCAAACAAATCATTCAGAGTTTGAAAGGAGCATGCAGTATTCTGCACGGTACTCGATTTTATACATTTTGTAGCGCAAGCAGTAAACAAAGCAGAAGAAATTCTTTTACTAAATACTTGCAAAGCGAGCTTACATTTCATTTTATCAAAAGAATTTGGCCTGACATGTTGATCGCTTAATTTGTAAGCCGCTCTGGTGCCTTTATCGCGTTCTACATTCCATAAAGATATAACATCGCACCAGGATACTCTATGACCATCAATTAAAAAATCGTGTTTTAATACATTATTCCTGATGCTCTTACATAAGTGTAAATAATCAAATAAGAAATAAATTTTACGGCCATTTCGAATAAAAAAAGGATTTTCTACTTTTACTTTTTCTCCTGCTGTGCTTTAGTTGCTTGCTGCTTGGGCTGAAGCAACAGCTCTGACTATCAAACCTACATTATATAATGTGTCTAAAATAGCATCTAATAATGCTGATAATTGTTTCGATTTGATACCATTTTTTCAAACAAATAACGCAAGCGGTTGTTTCGAATTCCTGAATAAACCTCTTATCATAAAAACGAGTACCTGCGTCCCCACTGCCGTGTTTCTACCCAAGAAACCTAAATCTTCGAAACCCTCAAATAGTAAGACACAATTCCGATCAAAAGCATCCATGTTGAATACTTTAATCGCTTAAACATTAAATAAATTTGGACAAATTGCAGGTCAAATGTCGATTTTACCGAACCAACGAATGATTGTGACCGGATTTGAAAGGTGAAACTTGAGAACGTGGCGCATTTTATTATACAGCAAGGGCGAAATATAATGCAGTGTTAACATGAACGATGTACTTTTTTACTATATGCTTCCCTTCTTGAGGGGAATAATTGCATTAAAATAAATGTTAAAATAAAACCTCGAACTCTACGCGCGATAGCTTTCTTCAGACATGCATCACTGATATTGCCTGAAGACATTTTTTCTGTTAATCTATCTACTACTTTACACTTTATCCGTAATTGCGAGTAAAGAATCTTAGACTTATTCTTCTCTTGCATTAACGCATTCTCAAGTTTCTGTATTTCATCGCGTTCTTCTATTCTAGAAATGGCATTTTTTTTTTGAGGCAAAACAACCGGCTCATTACCAATATTGCTATCTATAGAATATAAATAAGGAGCAGCATTCTTTTTTAATCTTCTAGAATTATGGAAATTATTAATAGAAAAATGGTGACTACATATCAATTTTTTTTTTAATTCAGTGTTTGTCATTTCCACCCAGTCGTCCAAGCCGCAATTTGTTAACCACGTTATACAGCTGTGGGGTAGGTTAGTCAATGTAGGAAACGCCGTTGGGGTGACAAAAGTTCTTTTATTCTTCCTAGATATGGTACTCGTTGGAGCGCGCAAAACCAAGTCCCGTTTCGTTGCTTCTCCATCCGTGTCGACCCCACGTTCGCACTGGTAAAATTGTTAAATAACCCTGATTGGTTAACCCCACGCGTTGGGCCTTTCCAATCAGTGCCGTTTATTTTCCCCAAATCACCGCCTATTTCTTACGCCCACAGCGTGCTTGTTTTCGAAACGGCGTGGTGATCGAGGGGGATGACGTTGCGCCCTCACTGCAAGATTTCCTTCGGGCCACCCGCGTTGGGCCCACTTGGCGAATCTCCGATGGGAACGCGTCGAGTGTCCTCTGGATATCCCTAATTTACGACGGTCTCTATTTGCTGTTGAGGGACTTAGGAAAAGAATTTACTGAACGCATTCGTTACGCGTGTCTGGAAAATATCTTCCTCAAAAACAGCTTCGACGAACGAGAGTCGTAAATTACGTGGGCCGTTTGCACGAAAGAAAAACTTTCTCTTGTGCGTACGACCGGACGCTACATCACCCCCTTACCAGTGCAAACGTTATCTTAATGATCTAATCTTAACTATTTACACTATTTAAACCTACTATGTACACAAATATAATCTATTTACTTTTCACTAGGTCTGTAGAATCCTTACTTGCTATTTGCTAAAACTACTTATTATCCAATCTGTAAACGGTCAGGGAACCGTACCCGTCTACCTGAACGGGTACGCAAAGGTTCTTGCATACAGGTTGGTGGAGTGCTTTTGTCGTCCTGTACAGGTGCTGGCGTGACGTGCACCTGTTCACTACCTGCACTCGATGCTAGAATGAAGAGGGTTTGAGCCGGTCAATTGAGACTGTGGTCTCTTTGCCCCTAACCCGCACTACGAAATACTGTTCTTTCCGGGATACGACTGGGAATGGCCCGTCGTACGGATTCTCAAGCGGACCCCGTACAGCATCCGTTCTAATAAAAACGTGCGACGTAGTCGCTAAATCTTTGTAAACGAAAGTTTTTTTACTACCGTGACAGGTACCATTCACCGGTCGTATCCCTCGGAAATGTTCGCGGAGCTGCAGCACTAACGTCGCTGGATCCGATTCGCAGATCGGCTCGTCGCTAAACATTTCTGCGGGGAGTCTAATATTCTCGTCGTATACGAGCTCCGCGGTAGACGATTTGAGATCGTCTCTGTACGCGGCGCGAATACCTAATAGAACGGCAGGTAACGCATCTGTCCACCGTTCGTTGGCGCGACACTTTATCGCGGCCTTCAACTGTCGGTGGAACCGTTCCACTAAACCGTTCGCTGCGGGGTGGTAGGCGGTCGTCTTTAAATGCGAGCTCCCGAGCAATGCATTTAATTGCCTGAAAAGGTGGGACTCGAATTGCCGGCCTCGGTCAGTGGTGACCCGTGCCGGTGTTCCAAAACGCGCGACGCACCCCGAAACGAAGGTTCGCGCGACAGTCTCGGCCTCGATATTCTCGAGCGGGAAGGCTTCAGGCCATCGCGTGAACTTGTCGACGCAGGTAAGGCAGTATTTATTGCCCCTTGACACTGGTAGTGGCCCTACCAGGTCAAGATGCACATGCTCAAACCTGCTCGACGGCGGCGCGAAGGTTCCTACCTCGCTCGATACGTGTCGGCTAACTTTTGCCCGTTGACATTCGAGACAATTACGACACCACTCACGGCAATCTCTCTCCATCGACGGCCAAACGAACCGCTCCTTCAATAACCGCACTGTCGCCTTCGCACCTGGGTGCGACAGCCCGTCTATCAGGTCGAACACTTGGCGTCGGAAAAGTTGAGTCACGAATGGACGCACGCTTCCGGTTGAAACGTCGCAGTAAACGGGTGCGTCGTTTATACGTATGCGTATTCGTTTCAATTCCAATGAAGTGTCAGACGTCTCAAGAAAACTCTGAAGCTCTGCATCCCGCTCTTGCGCGTTCGCGAGTTCTGCGTAATTCAGCGGTGCGGCTACTGCTTCAATTCTCGAGAGCGCGTCTGCGACCTTATTGTCTTTTCCGCTGACGTAATTCGCGATCGTACGCGCTATATTTTTTCTGCGCGGGCGACAAAGCTTTTGTGCAAAAAGCTAACGGTTGCCATGAACCACTTTGCCGCTGCTGTAAAGTCGCGTCTAAAGCATAATCCGACGCATCTACCATAATCGCGAGTCGCGAATCGTTCGACGGATGGGCCAATAATGTCGCGTTCACCAATGCAGTCCTAAGACTTCCTAGTGCAGACTCCGCTTCGCTCGTCCATTGGACGGGAGCGTTGCCCTTCAACCTGCTTCCACGCAGCAGTTGATTAAGTGGGGCCTGCAATACGGCGGCGCCGGGTATAAATCGATGGTAGAAGTTTACCATACCCAAGAACCCGCGCAATTGTTTAATTGTCGCTGGTTTTAGGTATTCTTCTATTACTTTTACTTTTTCGGCTAATGGCCTTGTACCCTCGGCGCTGACCGTATAATCTAAGAATTTTACCTGCGATTTCGCAAACACGCACTTGTTCGGGTTGACTATTATGCCGTACCCTTCGAGACGTGCGAAAAGTGCGCGCAGGTGATCTCGATGCTCCGCCTCACTATCCGACGCTACTAAAATATCGTCAAGATACGCGTAGCAGAAATCAAGTCCCCTAACGACGGTATCGATAAACCGCCGGATAACTGATCCATTGGCGGCAAACAGTTCATACTTCGTCGTGGGGAGAGGACCTTTGATGAATGCGCGTGGGTACACGCACAGGTCCGACCCCGTATCGACTAAGTATTCCTCGTTTCGAGCGCGGTCGAGGACGAAAAGGCGGCAGGTTCGCAGTCCATCACTGACTGCCGCGTTCAGTGCAGGCTGGTCGGGTTTCCCGACCCGTAAGTACACGGTGGTTGGCACCTCGTCGTTCTAGCCCTAAATGTCCGGTGGTACCAGCAATGGTCCATTTGCTGGGGCGTGTTGCTTCTTCTGCACGACCTCGACCGTCGACGGTTCCTGGACGTTCTGCGCGTATTCCACGATCTGCCCATTTCCTCCATCCGGAGTTCCATCGCCTCCAATCATCTCATCAATTTTTCCATCACGCTGTTCTGCGTGGGGGCTCGTTCCGTGGTTGCTATGGCGGCTAACTGCGGCTGGTTCGTACCTTCATGTATTTAGTCCGCTATTTCCGCCAACTTGCTCAAGGGCAGGTCGGCCTGGGCGTTGACGATGGCCCTAGTCATCGGCGGTAGTCGGCTGAATCACAGAGTATGCAGGAAATCCTCCGACACCGTCTTACCTGCTAAACCCTGCATGTGGCGCAGGAACTGGGACGGCGTCCGGTCACCCATATCTTCTTTTTCCAGAAGTTGCCGATTCCGTTGTGTCTGCGAACACGACAACCTCTGGATGAGTTCCCTTTTCAGGGTCTCATACTTGTCGGTCACTAGAGGGGACTCTAATACGTCTTTCACTTCGACCGCGTATTTTGGGTCCAGGTGGGACATTACATAATAAAATTTTGTGGAATCCGCTGTGATTTCACTCAGAACAAATTGGCCCTTCACTTGGCAAAACCAAATTTCAGGCTGCTCCGGCCAAAATGGCGGCACCTTGATCCCGACGCGCTCTACTTCGGGCGTCGCGATACTGCCCAGACTCGAGGCACTACCCCTAACCGCGGCACTTGCTCCATCTCCGGCCGACTGCATTGTTTTTCCACGGACACCAAAAGTGTATTAAACGAAGAATGACACAATCACCAGTGCCTACACTACAAAATCACGTTGGCGGTCACCAATGTTGGGATAGTTGGTTGGTAGTGTAGACTACAAGTTTGGGGTGACAAAACTTTCTTTATTTGTTATTAGCTCTTACTATGGTCTGTCCGCGATCGTCGCTTGCAGAAGAGTCCTTTCTTTTTCATTTTCTTCTCCGTGTCACCTCTCCATTCGCAGTGGCAAAATTGTTAAACAACCCTGATTGGTTAACCCCACGCGTTAGACCTTTCCAATCAGGGCCGTTTATTTTCTCTAAATCACCGCCTATTTCTTCCGCCCTCGGCGTGCTTGTTTTTGAAACGGCGTGGTAATCGAGGGGGACGTCGTTGCGTCCTCACTACAGGATTTCCTTCGGGCCACCCGCGCTGGGCCCACTTGGCGAAACTCCGATGGGAACGCGTCGAGTGTCCTCCGGAAATCCCTAATTTACGACGGTCTTTATTTGCTGTTGTGGGACTTAGACAAAGAATTTACTGAATACATTCGCTACGCGAGTCTGGAAAATATCTTTCTCAAAAACAGCTTCGATGAACAAGAGTCGTAAATTACGTGGGCCGTTTGCACGAAAGAAAACTCTTCTGCGTACGACCGGACGCTACAGGTCTTCTACTGCTCCGTTATTTGGTGCAATGTACTGCCAGTTACGTCCAAATACAATTTCGTTTTCTGAAACAGTATATTCTTCAGATTCTGACGTATCAGATTCGTCGGATTCCCAATCCTGCACCTCTGGCTCAGAATCGCTATTCGAAGCACTTCTACCATCCGATGACTGTTCGCAGTTGTGAACGTCTTCGTCGTCTTCCGCAAAAAGAGATTGCCCGTCGTTTGGTAGTAGCAGGTCGCGCTCTTCTCATTTTTCCCCTAGCACTGCATTGCGACAATACTTTCCTTCCTTTATATACAGTAACATTTGATGACGATGCTCTATCTGCGGCATTTTTCGATAAAATACTGTGGGATTATCAGGGACCGTGGTTGTTCGTAAAACACAGCAAGTATCTTTATAAATGCTTTATTCGTGCTCACACTAAACTTTCTCTCGCTACTAAAATCACTCCGCTAGTATTTCGACAAAATCACTCCGCTAATACTTGACAATGTCTATCACAAGTCTCCGCGGCTCACTCGTGTTTATTTTCTTCAATACATTCTCACCTACGTTCGGCGGTTGCCGAACTTTTCAATCTTTCTCTCTTCCACGCTATCGTTTCTCACTTTTTGGATTATTCACCCATCAGCTATTCGGCCGTTCGCTCGCCGCGTGTTGACAGTTTTTTTCGCCAGTAACCGCTTTCGCTCGCGTCGGACAGCGAACGATTCGCTGCTCAGCCAGAATTCGTACGCGATTTAATACTGTTTAAATGCACGGTTCTCTACAGTACCTTCATTCATTGTAAAATTAAAGGAATATAAATATTCCTTGCCAATTGTAAAGAATTTTGTACATTTTATTCATTTCACCCAGTATTACTTTTTGTTAAAATAGGTACGAGTTTGTGTAAAGGTGTATAAAAAGACCGTGTCTCGTACCCTTTAACTTAGTATGGTCTGGATCACGAGGGATTGGAATTTTGGCGGAAAGTGAATTGTACGGTAATATATTTCTTTCGCCTAGTCCACTGGACTAGGCCATTTATTAAATGAAATTCAAAATGGAAAATAAAAATTAAATAAACAAATGTAAGAGAAATTTAATAATAATATAAATTCAGGCAAATTTAGGCTGGCCTCGCCTTTACGGCTCCCGCCTCGGTCTTCTGTGTTACGTATGTCGAACGTTTCGTTCCTCAAATTTTTCTTGCCACTTGCGTGCATTAGGAAATCGCCCTGCTACTTATCTAACCTTTGAAATGGAGGTCACTTCCGTCGCGATGCAGCAGCCCGTTAATTAATACAATTCGGAGAATAGAGCAGCTCGTTAATTAATACAATTCGAAGAATAGTGCACACGGTGATTTCTAACGTACTTTTGAATCCGCCCCACACAGATTTTTTGGTATATAAACCCCGTGATTTCGTTACTCAGGGGATCATAATCGTACCGTCACGCTTAGTGTCAACTCCACGACTCTCGTTACGCGTATATGATTTTTGTTAGCCAGTTGTATTTGTGAGATCGGGCTACAGTTCCCTGTCGTATCAATATTATACCATATAGAATCCGTGAACCGGCATAAATTCTATTGCGGCCATTACTTTCAACTGACATACCCCCGCATCGCCAGTGCGTCAACACCGCGCAAGATCTTTTTAGGTAAATATAATCATTCTTTGATCGCGACACAAGATACACGAAACATTTGTATTTTACTTGTTGATTTAAGAATATATATACTTTCATTATTAAATCAGAGTTATCCAACTTCTTTAACCCATAATTATATAAAGCGATTATCATTAGTTAAACGTTCCCATAATAATATAACCTTACCGCTCGGGTTATATTATATTTAATAATTCAAAGTTACGAGTTCAAATTAACATATCCTAATTCTAAATACAAATTCTTCCAACCTAGTGGCTCCTCGATTACGCATCGAGTTCGTCCACGCAATCTATTACCATCCTAGCGGCTCCCTGATTACGCATCAGGTTCGTCCGTATCCTACAGCTCCCTGATTTCGCATCAGGTTCGTCCTCGTTAGCAACTATCCTAGCAGCACCCCAATTTCGCATTGGGTTCGTCCGTGCACCTAACTAATAAATTGATACCATATTCCATACTCTCTCTCACACTCGCAGGCCACGCGCTCTGCACGGCCCTGGCTCGTAACATCTGTAACAAAAAAAGACCGAAATCCGGCTGTTAATATGTGACAACGCTCGTCGCGTCTGAATATTATCATATTTATTATAATATTGAATATTTCAACGTTTCAGATTTTGGAAACGTTTAATTGCAGATGGGGAAGACGAGATTTTATTCTCGATTTTCCCACTGCTACAGGCTTGGTTTTTGCAGGAAAGGACAAGTGGAAGTTTCAAAGCTCCAAAGGTTGTCTACTCCGCGGTTCCTCGCCGTTCCCTGGTCCGTACGGGACCGGTGTGGTGCAGACCCTTAACTGCGCAGAAGCGACTGATTATTAAGGTTCTAACACCACGGTGCCCTTTGAGCGTCGCTCTACGTCGAGTGTCCGTACACACTGACGATCCGGAAACCACGCTCGAGTAGGTCGAAAACAGTTGGGATTTTACCCAGGGAATGTGCCAATAAGGCCCCTATGGGGGTGTTATCCCAAGCTCAGATTTGACCCTGGAAAACGGCGATCCCAACCCAGGGAATTTGCAACAAAGGCGCCCTATAGGTTGGTTTTTTAAATCATGCAATAGCCAAAAGAGAATCGAGAAATTCTCTCGGTTCTTGTACACGACGCTGATTGCACCAGTACGTGATTTTCGACACAACGGTGGCGATAATCAAGCACTATTTAAGTGTAAATTTGATTATTCTCAGCCACCGATGACGGGTTGGAAAACAGTCTTGATTTCGCTCCGTTTCGGTTCAGTAGATCGACGATCGAATTAGACGAATCTAACTAATCGTATATATCGATCTGCGATGATAGACAAGGTCGGCTTAGGAGGTCCGCACTCGTCGAGAACCAGATAGCAAGTGTCCCCGAGACATACATGCTTAACCGTGGCCGCGAGAGCGGGGAAATTTTTCGTCTCGTGGCGCTGTCTGGTCTAAGCTGTCTGTCTCTTATTAATTTTATATCCTCTCTGTAATTTCGGCGTAATAACACCTGTTTTCTGGGAAGCGTTACTAAGCCGATTGCGTGATTCTTATCGAAAGTAAGTTTGCAGTTTTTCTACACGTTATTGCTCTCGAAACATATTACGCCGCAGAGAAGGCACTGGAATGTCGCGTAACTGAGAATAACACCGTATAAGAAATGTCCTGCGTTTTCTATCGATCACGCGATGGTTCAACCGACGTTTTCAATCAACGAATTAATGAGTTATTTAAACATACCGCCCCCCTTGCACGGCCCGTGCAATAAACAACGAAGCGGTAATTCGCGGTTCTCATACGATATAGAGAGGATTCTTTGTTCACTCAAACTTAAGCTACTTAGACGAGGACGCCTGGTTGCTGGCCTGCTGCTCCTGCAGCAGCTTCAGCGATGTTAGGACGGCCTCGGTCAGGAGGTTGTCCGGTTTCGGTTCCTCCCTTCCCTGGGTTTTCCGGGCCTCCGCCCTCGCTTTCCGTCACTGCTCTTTCCTTCTCCAAAACCGTCCTTTTTCCTGGGACTGCTGGACCTCAGTGGCTGGCCTTTTTTTTCAGCCTTCGTCAGGGCCGGCCCGGGTGGCGTCGTCGCGGCCTTCGGGGCTCGTTGTGGCCTGTTGCCCACTTAACGTGAAAATGGCCGCCTTCGGCCGGGCATTTGTATCGCCTCGACGTCCACGGTATATGGCCTGGCACCCGTATCAACTCCGGCCCCAGGTGGACGTCGTATGTGGGCAGCGGGCCTATGGTGGCGGCTGGCGGTTCGCTGGCGGGAACTGTTCCGGAGCGGCCGTTTACTTGCACCGGCTCCTTGGTTTGGGCTTCTTTGATTGGTATAATTCTTTAACCACTCCCGAATCCGCAACCTCCCACATACTACGGTGAACCCCTAGGGGCAGAACAATATGTTTCGATTTTTATAAAAAGTTCTAGAACGTATAAAAATTAAAGTTTGCAATTTACTTGTATATGAATGGCATATAATAATTACGCAGTTTCTATGTTCTATTCAACTTGCATAGAAGATTGTATGCAAATACAATTGCAACAATTCATAGTGATAGATTTGTAAAAACAGTAAATATTTCACACCCAGAAATATGTAATCGCGATTAAAATTGAATAAAATGCGCAAATTACTTTTCATTTAATTTGTCGATTATAAAGCAAATTAAAAAATGATTTATTATTTAATTTCAATTATTTAATCTCAACACTGATATATCACGTTTCCGACAAATAATAATTCAATAGAATTACAAAGATATAAAATAAATGTATAAATGTTATTTGTTATAATAATATATGTATATTAAATTTTACCAATTCTTATTAGACCATTCGAAGTTCTCCAAGTGTAATGGCTACGATTCCGAGCCGGTAGCTTCCCTTTTATTTGCATTCTAATCAGAAACTGCTACACAAGGAAAATACAAATTAAAACCAAGTGCATTACAGTACACACATCTAATGATAATTAAACAATAATTGAACTTGAAATAAAATCTACAAGATACGTCATTTCGTTTAGACAGATATGAATCAACGCCGGTTAAATATCGAAGAAAGTGTGTGAAATTGATTTACTTTTTACCACAATTCCAACCCCATTTTAGGTAGGAATGTATTAATTCTAAACAAAAGCACCGTTAGAGAGTAAACGCGAGTAGTATTAATAACAAAATATGAGCAGGTTAGAAATACGCACCTCGTTGGTCGTTAAACGTGTTACTACGTTAATTTACAGAACATGAATGGTAGCTAATAGATAGCGGGGAAGCTCCGATATCTCGCGAAGCTTGTGTTTCGAAAAAGAAGGTAAAACCACGTTTTCGAAACTTTGTTAATTCGCGGAAGTAAGGATGCTTCAGGTAGATACCGTGGATTCAAAATAAAAAAACGAAGACACTAACAATAAGCCTACAAACTTGAACAATGTAAATACCTTGTGTGTAGAACCGTATTGATGCATGAGAAAATTCTTGAATTCGTTCACATTATTCATTTCGAAAATCACACTTCAATATTATTCACAAAATTACATTTCTTATGCATCAGGGTGGACCTTATTTATATTTGATGAAAATTATATTCCCTGAAATTGTGACAATAGTTGAAAAAACAACCTATGCAAAATCTGAAATTGAACGGACAATGGGAAAACTTGGCACATAGTAGTTGAAAATTTGGTAGTGAAACCTGACTGCAATGTAATTTGTTTTCTTCCGTTTTAATTCACAGTTTTTATACAGTTTTGTATATCGCTGAATTCGCCCTTTACGCTCTATAACAATATAGAATAAAAAATATAGGACTGCAATAAAAAGAAATGATGAGTTTGAAATTTCAAATATTGACCTTGAGAAAACTTCTTTTTCAGGTTATATTCCTTCATCAAACAACGCAATTTTTATCAAAAGATTTTTTTCATGTTTTGTTAAAATTTGATGTTGGTGCTATTGGAGGTCTTGGTCATGAGTTAGAATATTTAATAATTAGTACTTAATAATTAATCAATTTGTCGCTGTCTATCTGAACTTCATACAAACCTTGCGCAGAAATTGCGTTCAACATTTAATGACTGCGAGCCTTATGCGATTGCAATATACTGGGACAGAAAACTTTTACCAGTCTTATACGGGGCAGGAAAAGTTGAGCTATTACCAGAAATTATTACTTGTAGAGGTGTCGAAAGATTAGTGGGGATTCCCACCATTCTATCTAACAGTGGAAATAATCAAGTATCTGCGGTATATGACTTACTTACTAGAAGAGTGGTGTAATAAAGTTATGGCACTTTGCTGTGATATTACTTTAAGGAACATTGGACGTTTCGACTGTCATAAACCTCGGGCTGTCCAAAGCTGTGGGGGAGATATTACTTCTCTAGCCGTTGCCGGCTAACGAGGCTCTGGCTATAATATGATCTGGCTATAATAAATATGAGTCGAGCGCACTCTTAGAACATGGGTTCCAAGATACAAGACGACTCTAAAGAAAAACTCCTTGTAGTGCAGTAATGTCTTGGAGTCAAAATTGGTCGACAACTACCCTACCTCAAGGATATGGCAGTATTGAGGGGGCTAGTAGTTCTCTGTTTTCGTACTTGGCAGGGGTGCTTGTCGCACCATAACACCTGTCGGTATAGGCGAAAGCCTGGGTACGACACTGCTCGCGCTTACGTGCTCGCAAAAGCTGATCATACACATTCACTGTCATAAATTTCGCCTAGCCGCGAGTCTAGGCAGTCGACCGCTACAGTTTCTTACAATGGTTTAATTTTTCCTTGATGCTTTTTTTTGGTTCGAAATTCGGAGGGTTTGTGCTAGGACTATAAGCTGGCCTGCAGATGTGACAATCTTGGCCTTGCATACAGTTTTTGACGCTTTTTCTTACCATAAACTTTCCTTAGCGCAAATCTAACAGGTGGGTTGATTTAGCCTCAACAAATTCAAGTACTAGCCCCGTTCCCCTCCAACATTCAGTACCTGATCCTTTGTTCAGAACAGATAGTAGCCTGATGGACCATAGTTAAGGATTTTTAAGTACTATATAGCATCTAGTCGAAGGAAAATGTAGTAGCATTTCCAAAATATTGAATACTATTTCGCACGTGTTTACATAAATCATTTTGTCCGTATGATTTAATTGAAATACAAAATAATTAAGAAACTATAATCTTGATATACACCTACATCATTTCAAAATATGAAATGAAAGATGTAAAAACGCTTTAAAAGATCACTGTAAATATCTTCGTTATTTATAAACAGAGGAAAAAATGTTATGAGTAAAACTTGTACTATTTATCGAAGCAAATATAATGCGAAAAAGTATATTTTGGTTCCGCAATACATTCTTGAAATTTGAGAATCGCAACTTATAAAAAACAAAAAATTCAAAATTTTTTTTCTATATCTTTATAAAGCGTAAAAAGATGAACTCAAAGAGGTACTAACATATATGATAGCAAGACATTATAATGGAGAAAAACGGGTTACAAAGACACCAAATTTTCAACTACAATTTGCCATGTTTTCCCGTTGCCTGATCAATTTCAGATTTTGCATAGGTTATATTTTCATCTAGTGTCACAATTTCTGAAGGTGTCCCAAAAAAATTCGAAAATCGAAAAATAAGGTCCTCCGTATTATGCATAGAGTGCGTACGTGATACGAATGGACGTTTCTATTCGATTACCGATCGAAGAGTTTCTGTTCTTCTAGCAAAACGAATAAATTTTATTCTTTTACTTTCTGTATACATAAAATGATTGTCAAAGGCAGTTTAATTCAGAAACTGATCTAAGATTGATTCTCTTTCCAACAGAGTATTTAATAATTGTCGAAAAGTAATGTGATACGTAGTCTATTAAATTTGATTCTTTGTTTACAATCGTTAATTGATTGTAAAGTCAAACACTTTCCGATTTGTAGCATTCGCCGTACCTAAATCACATGTTTTCGAATAAATATATCTTTTTCAAACAATCGTTTAATAACTAATTAAGTATTGTTTACATCACCGATTCAATATGAGGTTATGTTTTAACAAATCAAAATACTGATCACGTAAAATATCGATAGTGTTATAGCGCACTTTGTGTTTAAGGACAGCGGCTCTGCGAATCATATTTAACCCGTTCGTTGATATTGGTAACGAAAGGACATTCACGAATTTTTCTTCTGATGCGCTATCGACAAAAGTTTCGATCAAAAATTATTTACGCATTGTACGGTCGTATGGTTCGTAAGTCGAGATATTCTTATATTGCCCAAATTAATTATGAATCATATGGTAGATCGAGACCTGATCCTCCAAATTAGAATTTGGAACAGGAAATCAATAGTTTCTCATCGTTCGTAATTTTAAATGGAACTAGTCAATTAATATAGATTATTTGCAACTTTAACCAGACAAAGAAATGCGAATAATTTGTATTTTGCAACTCACATATATTTATACGCAACTATAGTCTGTTTGCCCATCCCACGAATTTAGTGAATAGTTTTTCTACTGACCGCTATACATGAGAAGTGGACGCTAAAATCACCTCCGAATTTTTAGGTCGGTATGGCAATCAGATTTGGCCACGTGTCCATAAGGTGTAAGGTCTACTCGTATACCTTGTCTGTGCTGCCGCGAAGGAGCCGGTACTTTGAAAGGTTACCTTTTCGGTAGTCGGGTAGTGACTGACTGCGATGGGCCAAAGGGACTATATTTATACCGGAACGGTAGATCGGCTCGAGCCCATCAGTTGTCGCTGATTGGCGCGGCCTAGCTTTTTTCGCCGTGAGCTTTGTTGACTTCGTAGAAGTTTGGTCTGTTTTCGGTGTAGGCCGCGTCGTTTCTTTTAGTTTAATATTAACATGAAAAGAGGGGTGGTAAAGTACAGTGGTTCTTTTTACATGTAGATTTCTGATATACATTTGTTATGGGTATTCAACATTCTTACTACAGGTTGGCATATTTTTACTAAAAATAACGTTACATAAGTTGTTCATGAAGGAAATTTGACGCGAAATTTATTTTTTTTAAAAAAACATTAAGAAAAGTATTAAGTGAAGCTTAAAATGATGTTTTCCCTATTTATTTTGAATGTTAACACTTTACCGTCCGCACGTCTCTTAAAAACTTATTCTCTTGGCGCCGGCTGCACTAATTAGGATTACTTCGCTTGTCGCTGGCCGTTTCTCAGGTTATCGGGAGGTTATAAATTGTCAAGTTTTACTAATCTCATCGTTAGTTCTCATGTGTCTTCAACACTGTCTCCCTGCTTTCATGAAATTTCGAAGATATACATACGTAAATAAACATAAAATTTGTTTGTTTTATATATTTATTTATTCGCATTTCCCCGTGGTATTTACAAGGAACCTCCGCGAACGGTCCGGCTTCGATTTTGATGAAACTTCGTACACTCATAAAGCAGCCAAAAATAATCGACACGTATTTTTTTTTAGCTGTGGTAACTCGAGTTTAGGGGGTGAAACCACCCTTTGAAGTTGTGGCTCGAAACGGAAAGACATACGAAAAAATTGTTAAGGGGCGAGGTTAATGGTTTCTTATGTACAATAACATGGTGTTAAAAAATTTAACAAAATGCAATTTATAACAAAAAAAAATTTATTAACTTACAAATCCATTGGCATGTAACATTTTAAAATTGCCTCTTATAGTTTTGCAAATTTTGATGATTTACATCTTGCGCGTACATCCACTATGGTAGTAGCCGTTCTAACTTTGATTTTAATGAAGCACTGTAGGCTTGCACTAAATTATTCAGTAACAAGTGTAAGGATTGGCGAGGATGGTCAGAGGCTTATGGTCGAATTCAAACACGCGGACAATAAACGTAACTATATTAACTGTATTATTTAATATTTAGTAAAACTAGTTAACATAGAGAACATAAAAGAAAGACATAAAACGTAAACGTAAAATCCATAAGCATAAAACTGTGACTCCTCTCGATTAACGTTTGATGCAGAGTGACGTTCCCGCAGTCAAAGTCGACCCTTCCTTATTCCTATCTTACAATAATGATCTAAACAAAACGCATGTTCGAGGCGCAGTGCCCCGAACGTATTTCAGCTTAAACCTACACACCTCACTCGATGCCTACACTAGCTTAGACTAAACATCATCGACGCCAACGGTCCCACGGTCCAAACATATAGACTTCTTACACAAGCAACAAGTAATAATAACAGTAACAAGTTTCTTAACAGCAATGAAAATTGTTGTTATTGCCCACCTATGACATCGTGGCAAAGGTGGAGCGATTTATAAATTATAAATACATACAGTGTGTATAGCAATTACTCTATGTAGTTTCGATAATAGTGGTACTCGTCGGAAAAATGTCTGAAACATAAAGATTTCTTACACTATGCGCATTTAATTATTGCCACGTCACCACAAATATGGCATCTTGGGTTCACTTTGAACAGAATAGCAGTACTCAACAGGATTCTGGAATGCATTTGGGTTTTCATCTATACAGGGTATTCGGCCACCCCTGGGCAATATTGTAATGGGAGATTCTAGAGGCCAAAATAAGACGGAAATCAAGAATACTAATTTGTTGATGGAGGCTTCGTTAAAAAGTTAACAAAATTAAATTAAAAAGTTTCAAATCATTCTGAAAAAATGTCGTTAAAGATTTCCCTAAGCAAGCTTAATATATTATTCTGCACGGAGGAGTCGAATTTATTTGGGTCTATTAGGATACTGAAGGTATCGGAACGCAAAGAGTTTAGTAGATTTTTGAGGGATTTCAGGAAGTTTTGGATGTGATCAAAATTTAATTCGTCTTGGGGATCGGTTTTGGAAAACAAAAAGAATACCGAGTATTTGTCCTGAGGGAACGCCATGGCATTCCCAACATTTAGTTTGTATTGTCGTACCTGTTCTATTGATAGACCTATTCGATTTAACAGTCCCTCGCTGGTATGGGAAGTATCGGTGCCGTTGATAGGAACGAAGTGAACGTGGTTATCTTGTCGTGTAAGAAGGTGGTCCTTCAAATAGAATACAGTAGGAACGCTAGGGGAGGATTGCGTCGGTTCATTCATATCGGCGGTTGTGGTTAAAATTCTTTTCCCGACATTGATTCTATTTTTGTCATTGATATCTTGTGCAGCTAAAAGGTTTTCTACAGGGTCTACCGGATTTACTACCGAGGTCACACCTCTGGATATCTCTGTGCAGTCCTGGTCATACCCATTCACACTTTCATCTGGCATCACCCGCCAGGATACACGCAAACCTCGGTTCACTAGGTTCGCGGAGAGTAAGGGGCCGGGGGGGGGGGGCATCCTCAGGAACGCGATTTGAACTATACCGACGGCACTGTCTTTCCGTGTGCCTCGTTCCCCCGCATTGTCGGCATCTCGGTGTGTATGGTCGGGGCCTATGAAATCGGTTATTAGCCTCGCGCCGACAGTCCGCGACCAAATGCCCCGTTTCCCCGCAACGGAAACAAGCTCGCTCATGTACTTCCGTCCTAAGTATCCGGGACCGATCCCGGGGAATGTTCGCGGGTTTCGGGGTTTGCATAAAACCGGCTAGGCTTTCAATTCTGGAGGCTGACTTTATGACCGTTTTTAGATCCTGCAAATCGTCCCTCAATACTATCTCCGAGATAATGTCGCTCAGCAGGCCTTTTAGGAAATCGCGAACCGCGTTCTCCGTGAGCAACGCCTTGATCCCGACGAATTGCTCCGGATCGTAATTTTCACGCGCCGTCTGAATCCCACGATCTACAATCCCATGTATCCGGTAACTGAATTCTTCGATAGTTTTATGAGCGTGACGCTGTACGCCCCGTAATTCGTTTTGCAAGTCGTTAAGGTTAAATCTCCGGGGATACGCGTAGTTTATTAGATTTATTAATGCTTCTGCAGTTCGGGGGAATCGTCGCCTACGATGCCGCGGTAGATTAGGTAGTGTACTCGGCTCTGAATCAAAGCGAGTAGATAGGTTTTATCCTCGGCCCTAACCAACGAGTCTTAGATCAGCTAGGAGGAGCTAAATAGTTTAGCACCTTAGATTTAGCCTCCGGGTTTCATCAAATCCCCGTAGATCCCGCGTCCAAGTCCAAAATGGCTTCTTCCCCCCCCCCCCCCCCCCCCCCCCCCCCGGCCACTTTGAATTCAACCGGATGCCTTTTGGCCTGAGGAACGCGCCAGCCACCTTTCAACGAGTTTTGGACCTCGCGCTATCCGGGTTGCAAGGAATCGAACTCTTCGTCTACATGGACGACATTCTTATTTACACAGCTTCCCTTTCGGAACACGCACGTAAACTGAAGGCCCTTCTGGCTCGCTTGCAAAATGCTGAATTAACTCTTCAACCAACGAAATGTCGTTTCCTACAAAAAGAAATCGCATACTTAGGTCATAATATTACCAGCGAAGGAGTGAAGCCTGACCCAGATAAAATTCGAACTGTAAAAAATTTCCCAGTACCCCGAACGCGGAAAAACATTAAACAGTTTCTAGGTCTGGTAGGTTACTACAGATGATTCATCCCCGATATGGCTAAAACCGCAAAACCATTAACGAAACTTTTAAAGAAGGATGTACCTTTTCACTGGCATGTTCTCAGAAGCGATGTGTTGAATATCCACTAGCCCTGAATCGACAGCCTCGCGAACGAAATGATGCCGGATGTTTATGTGCTTGGTCCAAGCGTGGAAAACTGGATTGCCTGCAAGTCTCTGAGCTCCAAAATTATCATTTGACAATTTTATAACGTCCACGCTCTCACCGAACTCGCGTAGAAAACGCCGAAGATAGACAGCCTCCTTGGTTGTCTCGCTGAGTGCCATATACTCAGCTTCGGTTGAAGATAAAGCCACGGTCCGCTGCTTCTTCGAATCCCACGTTACGCATCCGCCACTCATAATGAATGCATACCCAGTAAATGACCTCCTGTCATCAATACATCCAGCCCAATCCGCATCGACGAATCCTTCTATCGGTCGTTCGTCGCGCCAGTAGATGATGCCCAAATCTGCTGTTCTTCGTAGATACCGTAGAACCCGCTTTGCTGCCATTCAGTGAGTCCGTCCAAAACATTCGTTGAACTGGCTCAACAAACTAGCCGCATGAGCCACGTCCGACCGCGTTGCTACGGATAAATACAACAATGCTTCGACTAACTCACGATACGGCGGTTTCGGTCCATCGGACGGGGCCCACACTTCCGTTCTCGTCAATTTTATACCCATGTGACCGTTCCCCCGTGGATGGTCCGATTTGAGGGGGCCGCGGAGGAAGGTGGCAGGTGCCGACTCAGTCGACGGTCGAGGGTTCGCTGCGGTGAGTGACGTAGGCCGGGTTGTTGGTTAAAACGTATTTATTGCTAACTTAGGCTAGGTACTGTCCTCCGCTCACTTGAAGTCCCGCGGAAAGAATGCGGGAGAAGTAGAAGGGATACACGTATTCCCACGCACACATTGATCTCTAGCTCGCTATTGGTCGCGGCAGTTACACACACATGTGGACTGACTGACGAGGAAGGCAACGAGATAGAAAGAGATAATGAGAAACACGTGCGGACAGAGCCCCATTGGCGTAGTGTAACTTATATTACTATTATACAAATTATATGTAATACAAGACAACAATATGCTAGGAAAGTATACGTTATGTAATTACCAGTGAAAGTATAATACTGTTATTTAATATTTAAATCCTTTTAATAAAAAAAATTTTTTTTTTTTTAACAATACAATAATAAAAATATCTCAATGAAAAATTTAGAAATAAATAAAGAGGTGATAACAACTCTATATGTGTGTATACATATATAACAAGCATAATTTATACAAATATAAATATAAAATTTGTATAAATATAAAATTTCTACATACTTAAATATATGCAATATTATATATATAATATTGTATGATATGACACATATAAAAAATGTGAACAGATCTAAAATAATGTATTATTTATTACGCTGAAGCATTCAAGTCTCGTTGAAATGTGTAAAATTTTGTGCGGTGTGACAGTGAATTTTCCTCGCTACGGAAGACGAACAGACTATGTGGTCCAGGTATGTTTACCTGTTAAAATAATTTTTCATTTAAAAGGAAACTGTATATACAAATTATAAAAAAAATATAGTGTGTATTTTGTTACCTCATTCATTATTTGAACTTATGCTGGATTCCGACTCAGCATCAGATTCTTCATCTAGTGTCACCAAACCCATTGCTTCGACGACATCTTTTAAAAGTCCATCTTTCTCCCAATATTCATTTTTTAATTTTTCTACGTGCTTGCAACAATTATTCCAAAAAGTAGCAGTAATTCCGTTGAGCGCTTCTGCGGTATATGTCTCCAATTGATCCTTTGTTAATATCGAAACATTTCTTTCTCTTAAATTTCTCTTCATTTCGGCCCATACTAATTCGATGGGATTCAGATCACAATTATATGGCGGCAAGCGCAAAGTATTGTGTCCGTGTAATTTTTAAATTTGATCAATTTTAAAAGTTTTCTGTTGTTTATTATTTTTAATAAAATCAAATAATTGAAATTTCCTCATTTCAGAAGAAAATGTGGTATTGTTTTCTGTTAGCCACTTGATCATGGCAGCTTTTGTCGACGATTTCGTCGGTGGCTTATTTGTTTGCAACGAATGGTATGAAGCGTTATCCATAACGATGACTGAATTTTGGGGGACATTCGGTAATAATTTTTCGACAATCCACTTCTCAAATTTCTCTGCATCCATCTGTCCGTGGTAATCTCCAGTTGTTAAACTCGATTTATAAATTAATTGAGCTCCATTAATAAAACCACTTTTTCCTCCGGCATGAACAATTACCAAACGATGTGAGGAACTATTACTTTTTAAAATGCCAAGAATGTCATTACTTTGCCAGCATTTGCCGAAGCACAAGGTATTATCCACCCACGTCTCGTCTATATATACTATGTTCCTATTTTGTGATCTATAATATTGAATTGCATGTAAATACTTGCCTCGCCAAGCAACAATGTCCGGCCTTTCGATTAAAACTTTTCGGACGCTGTGGCTTCTCTTCCATTTAAAACCCATACGTTTCAATAACCTGTATAAGGTGTCTAATTGCCACGGGAACACAATCCTCTCTTGAATGGCCGCCAATAATGTTTTGTCCGTTGGTACAGTTTTGTGCACTGTATAAAAATCGAAGATAATACTCTTGATTATTTTCTCATCTTCAGCGGTGCAAGTAAATTTTTTCTCCTCTGCTTTCGGACGTCTTTTCCCGGGTGACGATAATTGCCCCTCCTGGCTGCATGATGCATCTTCCTTCCGAATGCGTGACACAGTTTTTGTTGACACACCACAGTATGCGGCAACACGGGCGTTTGCTTGCTCTAGAGGGTGAATCAATTGATTCGAAAATTTTTCTTCGTCACACCGTTTCAATACATGCCGAACTATATTTCGAGCCTTACTATGGATGGTCCTTGTTTGCGTTCCATAATAAATTTTTTATTTAATTAAATCAATTAAAAAAACGATAAAATTGAAATAAATGTAAATGTAATAAAAAAAATGTAAATAAAAGGAATATAAAAAATTATAATAGAAAACTAAAACTATGATAAAAACCACACAAAAATGAAAACTATGCCGAAAAAAGTAACACTAAAACTAAAACTATGATTAAACACTTATACAAAAATTACACTAAAAATAAAACAAAAATACGAGATATTACAGGTAAAACAGTAGAAAACTATACTCTAGTAATGATAAAAAATTGAATAATAAATTAAATAATAAAAATCACTATGAATCGCTATACAGAAGAAACGCTTGATCTCGACTTGCAGAGGATTTAGAGGAATATGCAGAGCTCGGAAGATGGTCCCTCATATATAGATCGAAATTGTTTATATAAACGGCAAATAATGACGCCATGGTCGCCATAGAATTTCTTGGAAACGATAAGAAACTGGGACTTATTGTAACAAGTGTGTATTATTGTTTATGTTTAAACATAGGAACGTTGACACGAGAAGAAAATGTTATCGTTGATGTCGACGATGGAAGTGTTTTGGCTCAGATGAAATGCGTATTGATCATCAAAATATTTAGGTTTAGGTCAAAATGCATTCGAGGATCTGCTCCTCGAACGTGCGTAGTAAAAGGGGTCCTCCGTCAGTGACCTCTTCTGTTTATGTGTAGATAGGAATTGGGAAGATTCGACTGCGATAGCAGAAAGACACTGCATCGAACTTGTGTCAAGAGTAATCGGTACATGGTTTTTTACATTTGTGACTTAATGCTTTTTTGAGGAAAATGACTAGAGTTAAATCGGATTTTGTCCGACAAAATATTTGATTCCATTAAGTAAAACTAATTACAGATAACCCTCCTATAACACGGTAGATAGGTTCCTAGAAAATGCCGTGTTATGTAAAACCGTGTTATATGAGACCCAGAGCCGGTACAAAAAGGAGAGTTACGTTCCGAAAATTTATTAAAATAAATATTTTTTTTTAATTCTACATAGGCAACTTCATTTTTATGAAAAATATAAATGTATGTATAACACAAAACAAAAAATATTATTTTAATTTAACGTGACCTTAATTTAATAAATTATAATTTCTTTATATTTTTTCATGTAAAGCCACCATAGTTCATTATTCCTTCGCGTCCATTATTTTAAGGTAATTTAGTTTTTAAATATGTTAAGCAAAAATTATGTTATCCAATGCTGTAGAAGTATAGTGTTGTACAAAGGTTTTCGTAATTTTCTTATCGTGTTAAAGCGAAACTATGTTATAAGTTGCCGTGTTATAGGAGAGTTCTCGCAATTTATGAATCGTGTTATAGTGAAACCGTGTTATAGGATGCCGTGTTGTAGGAGGGCTACCTGTATATCTCAAAATCATTTTGATTACTCCACTTATAAAAAATTGCTAATATTACATATTGTTCCTTCCTATATGAAATAACACTTATGAGATAAAACAGACATTTTATACATTAAACATGAACGAAACCTTAGTAGTTTATGGTCTCTAAGCTTTAAATTTGTATATACATATACTGCAATAGGGACGCGAATAAAATCTGTTCCTACGACTATGTCACACGGCGTGGCCGAAGGTTGGATCATGCGGCTCAGAGAGCATTAAAGGTGGGGATGGGCAGTCCGACTCCCCTTGCCCCTGTGCCGTCCCGCGAGACTTCACGTGAGCGGACTACTGTACAGGACTGACACGCGAAAATATGTCTTCCCAAATAACTAATGTGGACAGTCCTGCCCTGACCTACTCACTTACGTTTAGCACATACACACAAGAAAGTAAGCTACCTACCTATTTAACTCTATAGTTAAGAAATAGCAAAACTCAATTTCACAAACAAACACTCCACGATTCTGGCATATAATGTCCGGGCGCGACCTAGAGAGGTCTCTCCTGGGTTCCCCCGACATCCGGACACAACTGACACTATTCACACTTTAGGTGTACGTACCAGTATCTGAAATCGGCTGACAAAGGCTAGAGACCATTGCGTATTTTTATCATGTAAGAAAACATTTATATGGAAAGTTTTACTCTATGGAATACAGGTTTTAATAAAATATATTATATGCATGTGTAATTATATAAAATTGAAAAGTAAGAAGATTACAAATCTATTAAACATTTTCGGTATATTAAATTACAAATAAATGGTATATTGTTAGAAACTAAGGATTCTAACCGGGGTCCGGACGAGGGAAATAGCAGGGAAACTTAATTGACATGTTTTATTATTAATTTTTTCGCTTGTCGCACAGTGACAAGCCGTTTATTTTCAAAAAAAGTAAAAATAGAAATTTTGGAAAAACATAAAAATAAAAAAAATATAAAAATATAAAAAAAAATATATTTTTTTTTATGGCCAGGGGGGTGGCCTCACCGGCGTCGTCCTGGGTATGCTGGACCTTGGTTTCTACAACAAAAGTTCGACCAAATTAAATACGTGCGTACCCGTATCGTAAACACACGCTCATCAGCTGTTCGCCTCGCTCTCCTAACGAATATCGGAGCGCTTGGAGGGGGAGATCAGCTGCCGTTTAGCGTTGATCAGTGGACTGTAATTTTTATGGCTCGCTGATAGTTATTTATTTAAACTACCAGCGAGACTTTTGCTCTGAACAGAAGAGAATTCACTCGTATCTGTCGGGGGCGGTTTTGCCACGGACGGGTCACCAAATGGAGGTCGTAAGGCTCCAAGTGGGTGGATCCCGTGAGCTCGCTCTCCGTGCGGCTTGACGTAGGAACGTTGTGCAAGGAGATTTCCTGCGCACTATAGAATTACTGCAGGGTGACCGTTTCTTCCAGGGACCGTGACAGTAAGTGTTCTTTGCAGGAAATCTCGAGCGGGTCCAACCGCACTATAAAGCCTACCCGGCGACCGTGTTGCACGGGGACCGTATGTGGTAGGCGGCGTGGCGGAAGGGAGGTGCTTTGAACTCGAACTCCTCCGTAGGGTGTACGGTCGACTCGTACACCGACGGGTTTTTGGAGAGGGGGTCGCAGTGGCCTTTGCACGAAGAGCACACCACGAGGCGGTACCGATTCAATGGTAGGACCTTTGGGAGGCTCCGAAGCCGTATAGCTTTAAAGAGATTCTGGGTGTGTGCACCCTGTGTCCCTTACGTCGCGGACGCGGCAACGACTGCAACGTACAATCGTTTCCTAGCGAAGGCGGTCGCGTCACGCGCAGCGTGTATTACGACCTCCCTTTTCTCGCAGGTAGATTGTTCTATGAAATCTTAAATCGCAGCAACGATGAGAATTCTTTATAAAGTCCAAATTTTCAATATTCTGTGGAGCACGTATTTAAGGAGCGAGATCGTCTGGGATCCGCTCCCGTTTGCAGTCGGCTCGTGAATAAAATGCGAATATCGTCGCGGATCGACAGACGAAGACTCGGTCGCGCATTGTCGTCGCGACGTATCGCTGCCGAACCCAACTGTCGATCTCTTTTCAATATATATTACGGTTCTCTCTCTCGACGCTGACGTCACGATACCGTTTAAACTGGTGCGAAGCGAATCTTCGCGTGAGGTCTGCGTACCAAACACGTAAACGGCCGCGGTTTTAAATTGTCTGTACGTTCAACGAACTTGACGAACGCTTAACCTTCCGAAGTGTCACATACACAAACGGATAAGGGAATCGCGGCCGAGAATTTAATTTTTCGGACGGACGCGATTTTAAATAGTTTTTAATATATTTAAACACACGTCTAGTTGTTATATCTGCGCGTGGTACATTTCAGCAGGCTATAACTTCGTTAGTTTTCCGAATTCCAATTTAATATTTAGTAGATATATTTTCGAGACTACATACTAAAAGAAAATGTAAAAAAAATTCAACATTTTTAATCCCACATAGTAGAAAGGCCCCTTAAGAATCTTTTGCGTTTTCTTGATTTAGACAAACAGAACTGCTGGACTCATGGAAGTAATTAGAACACTTCTTCGATATACGATTGAATACGAGGCTCTGTACTGCTACTACTTTTTACTGTTTCTCGTTGTAAAAATTTGTGAATATTACTGAAGGAGTAATAAATATATATGCGATACGTCGATGCAAGTAAAATACCAAGGAGAACATTAAAAAGAATGCATTTTACAGCAGAAAACCTCTTAAAGATCTCACCTGGATCTGGTTTTCAAAAGAGCCTATACATTTCATTATTAAACTCGTACATTTCTTACTATTTTGTATTAAAAAAATTTATGTATTCTGAGAATACGAATAACAAAGTGAGCGAAATATTCGTATTAAAAACTCTCATGGTTTTTTCGTATAAAATTCGAAAAGAATGTCTATTTTGTTGTCTATTTTGTTGTCTACTTTATTAAAGGACCCCCCTAAGTACATATATCTGCTACTAACCGCGCCGATAATCGAGTGTAATATTGCATGGTTTTGTGGCACTTGAAAACTGCTTTGACTGCAAGACAGTATACGGGATAAATTTTCCAACTCTGTAACCGCTAGAAAGTTTTTCGACTGCAAGTTCGAGTGTCTTTTTGAATTTAGCTATTTTTGTTTTTATTTGTCATTTTTTTCAAGTGTTCTAAAAGTATTTCAGAAAGGGTCTATATATTTATACATATTTCAGGTTAAAATATTTGTAAAATACCTTTAGAATATTTATAAATAAATATAAACCGTTGTTATATAGTTAGAATTTGAAAAAAAAAATAACGAATAAAAAAAAATTCTAAGTCCCAAAGAGAGACTCGAACCTACGATAAAAAAGCTTCCAGCGGTTCCACAGTCGGACACTCTAACGCTACACCAACGACGCTGTTGAAAACATCGTTGATTTTTTAGGATATGTTACGCTCAACGGTTGCTTTATTTTATTTCTTTCAATTTTTATGTAATTCTGCTTAGTGTAGAAACATTAAACAGTGTACAAAACACTCGTATATTGAAGAATACATAAAAATTCAACGTGTAAGTTACTCTAATACGCAGAAAATGAGGAAAAAATCGGTTTTTAATTTTTTTCACTGCGGCGCACCAAAATGAAAAATCTGAAAAAAATTGAGAATAATAGTAATAGCAATACGTGTTTAATGTAAAAGTATAAAAGTAGTCCGGGCCTCCTTCAATACGTAATTGGCATTTTTCGGCATTTTTTGCGGTTTTTTATTTTTTACTACCTGGTTCTTCAATCAATAAATCTGAAAATCTCCCAAAATATGTATCCCAGTACCCGAAGTGTCTCTGAATTTTTTTACACTTTTTTACACAATAGGTTAAGAGAAATTGTTCAAAAACATGATTTTCGTTTTCACCCCATTACTACCCCCACAGTCGAGATTTCAAGTTAAAAATTTGCACACATGGTTTTTTTTGGATAAGCTATCGAATAACCCATCGTTCGTTCAATTCGGTTTGGGGGCACATTTGACCCCCTTATTCGGTTATACCCTTTCCTTAAATTTTTTAAAATAATGTGTATGTGTCGGAATAACTAAAAAACTATGACGTATACTAATCATTATTGACGGGCTAATTATATTCTAAGTCTAATCGGATCTCCAAATCAGGATATACAACGTAAATGTAAAATTACATTGAAATTCATTAAGTTGTTTAGACTCGATCGTATTAATAATATAGATACATAAACGCACATTCATAAGCATAGTAAGACAAAATTTCTTATTTTTTAATAGTAAAAATGTGGTCAGGGGGCCATCAAACGTGTATTTCTGTAAAAAAAATTTTCAAAATATGTTTTCATTCTACTACTTTGCTTCTACATACATGTATGCCTACATAGGTAGGAAAGATAAATGCCTGGGCGGGAACAGAGTGGACCTTAGTTATATTTAATGAAAAATTTTTTTCGAAACAACCTCAGGAATTGTGAAAATTTTTTATTTTTGTAACCCGCTTTTTTCCATTAAATCTCCATGTATCGCTGTCATACATTTTAATACTCCTCTGAATTCGTTTTTTTACACTTTTATAACAATATAAAAACAGAATTTTGAATTTTTTGTTTCTTATAAATTACGATTGTAAAATTTCAAAAATTAATTGCGAGAAAAAATATACTTTCTCACATTATATTTTCTTCGTTAAATAGGACAAGTTTTACCTATATCATTTTTTCATATGTTTGTAAATAACGAAGATATTTAGTATTTCTATTTCAATCATTATAAGATATAGAATCAATGCAATGGAATATACCGTATAAAATGAATAGCCGTGAAACTAAAAAAGGAATATGCAGTGAAATGAAATATGAAAATATAATGGATCATATAATACATTCATAATATGAAAATGTAATACAACAATCAATGAATAGTTTCACCAGCTTTACATGGGGCAGGAAAAGTCAAGATTACCAATACTTATCACTTCTAGAGGTGTCATATGGTTGCTGTCGATTCCCATCATTCCACGTAATAGTGGGAATGATCAAGCCTTTGCGGTATATGACTCATTATAAGAATGGTGCAACAAAGTTCAAGCACTTTGCTGTGAAACTACATACTCCAACAGACACTGGACGTTTCCAAGGAGCTTGCGTTCTACTTGAACAAAAATTAAACAGGGATATTTTATATTTACCCTGTGGGCGTCGTATATATGAGATTATTCTACGGAATGTATTTAACGAAAAACTATCAAAATTTTTGGCTCCCAGTGCTCCGCTATACAACAAGTTTCAAGAAGCATAACCAAAAATTGATAAATTGAGATTTCTACCCGAAATTGAAAATGAATATGTCCACCAAACAATTAAAACTACAGTAGTTCAAGAAATGATCCAATTTTCAACAAATATTCTAGAAAATGAGCAACAGTTACGAGAGAACTATAAAGAAATTCTTGATCTTGTTGTTATTTTCATAGATGTAACTCCACCAAAAAATATAAGTTTTCGAGCTCCAGGAGATTTTTATCACGCTCGATGGATGGCGAAAGCTTTGTATTGTTTGAAAATGTATTCATTCAAGGAACAATTTAATTTCAGTGATAGAAAAGAAAGTGGAATTAGAGATATTTGTTTCTTTCTCGCCAAAGTGTATTTAAAAACATGGATTAAAAGTTCAGCGACGATGGCAGCTTCACGCCAAGATATGGAATTCGTTGCAGAACCTCATTCGTTTCATGAGATTGGTGAAGAAGTAAGCAAGGTAGAAATAAAGAAATGATTCAACCATTTGTGGTACATAACATCGGAAGCATTACCATTATCTTTTTCCGATAACAAAGTGGAAAAAGGCAGTAAGTTATGAGTGCTGGAAGCGATGGATCAATGAGGCCATAGATGACTCTAGCAAAAGACTAAAAATTGGTACTGAAGATATACAAAATTATATTGACAAAGGACTGGACCATTTTGTTTTTCATGAGGCCACGTGATTTTTTGAAAGAATTTCCATGTCAACTAGATTTTTAAGAAAAGATCCTGACGAAGATCTGGTGGGAAGATGATGACAATTATAATGAGACTGCTAAACGTGAAATTAAACTTATAAAAGAATACAATTAATTATTATCCAAAAATGAGGAAGAAAAACAATTTTACATAATAAATAATTTCAAAACACCGGAAACAATTTCCTAATGTGATAAAACATACTTTAATGAAAGATATTTTAACACAATAAGAATAATTTCTTTTTTTACTCTCCTAGATATTCCTTTAATGCTTTAGAATTGCTTTTTTTATGTTATATTTTCTACTATAAATAGACTGGTTAAATAGAAATATGTAAATTCTATACATATCGTCGTTATTTGTGAATATGTAACAAAATTGTTCGAACAAAAATTTGAAGAATCAAATGTAACCCTCAAAGAAAAAATTTTCAATTTTGATGTGCCACACTTTTTCATCTAATGGCATAATCCTAGGGGGTGTTCCAACAAAAATCCCAATGTTTAAACATATGTGGCTGAACCACAGACGAGGTATACGAGTAGACCTGCAAAATTCGGAGGTGATTTTAGTGCCCTCTTCGAATTAGTATTGATGGGCAGACAGCTGTAGTATATGCGTAAATGCATGTGGATTGACTATGGGAGGGATTGAAAAAAGCAATCCAGTACAGTAATGCCTCCATAAATGACCAAGCTCGGGACCAGCTTCGGTCATTTATGTGGGCAGGGTTAGTTCTCTGAATTCAGCAGAGATAGGGAAGTAGGATAAGTGCGAGTAAGATACAATAGCTTGCACCCGGAACCATACATACAATGTATCGATAATGACCGGCGTCAGGTTGTATTCGACACGCTCGATGTTCGATGCCGCTTGACTTCTAAGAATTGATGGGGATACCTCTGGTCATTTATGTAAGCAAACATCAGTTCATTTATGTGGGCACTACTGTATTATCAGACGGCAGGCTGGTGCCTAAAGGAAACTACCCCTCCAATTAAACGCAATAATGCATAGACACCTTGTATATGAGTTCCGGTGTTTCGTATAGCTTTGGGGATTCGAGAAGGAAGACGAATATGAGTCTTTCCCCTTCTTGCTCTCAACACAGTTGAAATTCGATCTCGTATCACCGGCATGCGATTTCGAATCTTGACTGCCTAGGCATTTTTACTTTCCAACCTATGCAGGGTGTTCGGCCACCCCTGGGAAAAATTTTAATGGGGATTTCTAGAGGCCAGAATGAGACGAAAATCAAGAATACCAATTTGTTGATGGAGGCTTTGTTAAAAAGTTAGCGTTTGAAGTTCTGCCCATACTGAATTTTTTTCTCAAAAATGCGCAAGATTTCGGAGGTGTATCTATTTACCCCCCAACCGAAAATAATTTTTCCAAAATGATTTCAAATTTTTTTTCCGTCGAAAAATTTTACACCTTCTCGAATTTTTTTCTAGAAAATGGGTAGGATTTCGGGGGTATGTCTATTCACCAAAAATGATTGTAATTGACCTTCGCAACCAAAAATAATTTTTCCTGAATGATTTGAAATTTTTGAATTTAATTGTTGATAACTTTTTAACGATGTCTCCTTCAACAAATTGGTATTCTTTATTTTCGTCTCATTTTGGCCTATAGAATCCCTCATTAAAATTTTTCCCAGGAGTGGCCGATCACCCTGTATAGCTATAGAGTGCCATAATAAAAAGAAATTTCAAAATTTTTTTTACAGAAATACACGTTTTAAGACCCCCTGATCATATGTTAACTATTTAAAAGAGGACTTTTTTTTACTATACTTATGGACGTGCATTCATATATTTATACTATTAGTACGAGTGAGATTAAATAACCGTATGAATTTAAATGTAATTTCACATTTAAGTTTTATGTTCTCATTTCAAGGTTTCATATACGTTATTTGTAAAAAATATAACTAAAATATAAAGTAATAAAATTATAGTTATAAAGAACGATTAAGTAATAACCAACAAATTAAAATTTAATTATTTATTTATTTATAAACGAGTTTAAAGGTCATAATGTACAAAAAGGAAGAGTGCATACAGACGAGTAATGTAGAGAATATAACTGTAACAAGAAATATACAAATTACCGTATATTATACACAAGATCTAAACGAGATTAATGATGTAAAACGTAAATTTTCTTCTTCGGCGAATGATTTGTCCGACTGACTCACTCGTATATGGAGGCCTGAAAAATAGAATCCATGAGAAATTATCATTATAATTATAAGTGCCTTTCTTTCATCTTAGTTCCATTACTACTATGTATGTATACAATAATATTAATATTATTGTATGTGTAATAATGTTAAGGGGATTGGCCACGTGAAGGCGTGAAGAAAGGACTTTACAATCTCGGAGTACACCCAACGTTTCTGAAAATAGAAGCCATGCAATAGGCTATACAAATTATAATGTGATTCTACTATTATGCATGACATTCCACAAATTTCCCTGTAAAACACAAAACCTTGAATGTATTCAAAGTATGTACAAATATATATATATACATTAAATAGTCTACTTTGCTATGGAATACATTTATCTAAAAAAAGCACGTTTAGAAATTTTGCAAATTACGTAGTCTGGAAATATGAGAATTTCTATTAACAGAGAATCTCAGTTCCTGACCTAACCACACTGTATCTTTATGAATCGTCGTAATCACTGTAAAATAAACTAAATCTTTTCGATGTGTAGCACATTCAGTTTCTATAAACCATTTTAAATATTTTTGATGTACTGCATCAGATATAATCCAAAATAGTTTATCCAAAATGAATGTGTCGCTGCGTAATGCTGGATAAAACTGATTAAATACAGCATTAATAATTTTTAAAATATTTGAAAATTCGAGTGATGGTATTAATAAATGACCAAACTCGACATTTTCACTTACAATAAACACGCGAAAGGATATTAGTAGTTGATCGTTTCGCTGAAATTCTCTGCTGTTGTCTGTTGAATCGTTATAACACATGTTACATCGCGATTTTTCCGTGCTTTTTTTGGCAATATATCGTGCAAAGTATTCTATTGCACAAGATTCTAAAGAGCACACTGATGTCGACAATGATTCCAATTCGTTATGAATTTCTAACTGCATGTCATCATTCTCAACATCATTGTCATCCATTTGTACATTATTAAATGAAACATCATTGTTTGATGATGCTAAAGCATATCGTGCTATAGTAACATCTTTTAAAAGCGTTGCGTCTTCATCAGGCAGACAATTACTATTTAGAGAACTACTGGTCAAATTTAACATTATATTCTTCCTGATAGCAAGACGCACCGCTTTCACACATGGATTTCGGTTGTAAGTGCCACCGTGCACTCGAAGAATCGAAAAGAAATTTTCTATAACATCCGTATTCAATCGAGAGGTCATCAAAAACATAGCACCCTCTCTCTGTAAATCGTGCCAAAGTTGCACAGTAGCATTTACTGACTGTTGCAATCCTAAGAAACAAGGCGGAGTTTTAAGTTCATTATCCGCGATAACATACCAATAGGATATGTTATTTGATTGTGTTTGCAAATTGCTTTCGATATCAGGAAATAAATCAGAAATAGCGCATTTGTTTGGATTAGGATCGCGAGCACATCTGCTGTTCAAATTATCAAACAAATCATTCAGAGTTTGAAAGGAGCATGCTGTATTCTGCACGGTACTCGATTTTATACATTTTGTAGCGCAAGCAGTAAACAAAGCAGAAGAAATTCTTTTACTAAATACTTGCAAAGCGAGCTTACATTTCATTTTATCAAAAGAATTTGGCCTGACATGTTGATCGCTTAATTTGTAAGCCGCTCTTGTGCCTTTATCGCGTTCTACATTCCATAAAGATAGAACATCGCACCAGGATACTCCATGACCATCAATTAAAAAATCGTACTTTAATAAATTTTTCCTGATGCTCTTAAATAAGTGTAAATAATCAAATAAGAAATAAATTTTACGGCCATTTCGAATAAAAAAAGGATTCTTTACATTTACTCTTTCTTCTGCTGTGCTTTGGTTGCTTGCTGCTTGTTCAGAAACAACAGCTCTGACTATTAAACCTACATTATATAAAGCGTCTAAAATAGCATCTAATAATACTGATAACTGTCTCGATTTGATGCCATTCTTTGAAACAAAGAATGTAAGCGGTTGTTTCGAGTTCCTGAATAAACCTCTTATCATAAAAACGAGTACCTGCGTCCCTACTGCCGCGCTTCTACCCAAGAAACCTAAATCTTCGGAACCCTCAATGATTGGTTTACTTGGATGGAAACTAAAACACTTTTTAATTGCCATTTCATCAAATAGTAAAACACAATTCCGATGAAAAGCATCCATGTTGGCTGCTTTAATCGCTAAACCTTAAATAAATTTGGACAAATTCCAGGCCAAATGTCGATTTTACCGAACCAACGAATGATTGTGACCGGACTTGGAAGGTGAAACTTGAGAACGTCGCGCATTTTATTGTACAGCGAGGGCGAAGTATAATGCAGTGTTAAACATGAACGATGTACTTTTTTACTATATGCTTCCCTTCTTGAGGGGAATAATTGCATTAAGATAAATGTTAAAATAAAACCTCGAACTCTACGCGCAATAGTTTTCTTCAGACATACATCACTGATATTGCCTGAAGAAATTTTTTCCGTTAATCTATCTACTACTTTACACTTTGCCCGTAATTGCGAGTAAAGAATCTTAGATTTATTCTTCTCTTGCATTAACTCATTCTCAAGTTTCTGTATTTCATCGCGTTCTTCTATTTTAGAAATGGCATTTTCTTTTTGAGGCAAAACGACCGGCTCGTTACTAATATTGCTATCTATAGAATATAAATAAGGAACAGCATTGTTAGAATAGGGAGGTTTCAAATATTTTAATTGAACGCCTCGTCTAACGGCGGTCCGGATCACGAGGGAAAGGACGTTGGAAAAGTAGTAATTGCACATTAGTTTTATTTTTCGCTTCGTCGAATTGTCGACGAAGCCGTTTATTTCTGTACTTTTTCTCTCAGGACGAACACAAACACAAACTCTTAATTTTTAACCGCCTAGACGTCTGGCCGGCGTCTGGCCAGAAAAACCCCGCCGATGGGCCGGCTCCTTTCGGCGGTTCGCGTCGCTCTATCCTGAAACAAAAGAGACGAGACTATGCGTAAATACCGAGTAACGTGAGTCACGTTGTCCGTCTCGTTCTAAGGTTCACGCGCTCTTGGTTGTGCGTGTCGCACTCGCGAGCGGGGAACTCGGCCGCCGCGTTACGCAGCTAAGCTAGGGACTGTATGTGTGAACGTTCCTTTTAAACCAGGAAACGTTGGATTGCAGGTCTCGAAAAAACCCGAGAGTGGCTGTTTTTCTATCCCGTACTGTTTTCGCGTAGCAGACACGACGACCGAGGTACCTCTGGTCTTACGTACGCCGGAAAAACAATACCGGGTGACGAATTTTATTTTACTCGAAAATACGTCGAATTAAAGCGATATTTAAACATACCGCCCCCCTTGCACGGTCCGTGCAATAATCCGGAGGAGCGGTAATTCGCGGTCACATTGCGATCTACCGTAGAGAAGGTCGGCATTCACATAATTATGAAAATAAAGGGTACTTACTTAACGACGAGCTAAGGCCCGTCTGCCCTCCAAAATTTGGAGGGTGGTGAGCACGGCCTCCTGCAGCGCGGCCTGATCTAGGCTGCCCCGGTTGGAGGGCCGTTGGCGTCCCGGCCGGCGGGTAGACGGCTGCCGGTCCATGGGGCGGCCTCTCCCAGCCTCCCTGGCCCGTCCTCGGTCCCCTCGGGAGGTGTCTTCCCTTGGGGGTGGTATCGGCGCCGGGGTGCTCACCCCCGGCTGGTGCGGCTGGCTGGACTTCGGTCGCGGTGTCGGAGGGACGACTGTTGGCCGAAAGTTGCAGCCTATCAGTCGCCCCCCCTTGGCCCACTTCAGCCTGAAGTGTCCTGGTGCCTTACATTTCAGGCGTCGTGATGTCCAGGGAATGTGGGCTGGTACCCTGAGGATGTCCTGCTCCAGATCCAGCAGGAACTCCCGAGCTGGACCAGGGGGCTCAGCTTGCGCGGGTGTGGTCGGGGCTGCCTCCACCATTTCTGGAGCGGTCGTTATTGGCCGCGTTGTGTCGACCAGCTTCAGCAGCTGGTCAAATTGCTTGTCAATTTCGGGGTCTTTTAGCGGCCCCACGACCGTTTTCCCACTTTCTTCGGAGCTGCTGGACGCCATTTTGTGTTTAATTTTTCTTCCGCGTATGACTTGGAACTGAACGAATTCGGTCTACGGGTCCTGCTTTTAAAGCCTGGGACTCTCGCGAATTGCTCCCTTCCTTAATTGTTAACGGGATGGTAGGGAATGGATTCCCCTATCCTCGTTTTGTCACCACATACGCAGAACACGTGGTAATCAACACCGTTGTTATTACCAACAGCGGTTTCCACATTCCTGTTTCTTTGTACAGCGGAATTCGGGATGTCTTATGTCCCGATAGCGTTGTCTTCGTTTATTGACGGCGTCGACTGTTCCACGGGCAATTTACACAGACGTGTGATTGGTCGTGTGTAGGTGGAAGTAGCTGTGCGTACTTTGACAACTCGTACGTGCCTATCCTTATCCGGGAATGTTTCCTCTATTCTTCCCATTTCCCATTGATTGGGGGGTAAAAGAGGGGTTTGTACTAATACCAAATCGTTTGGTTGTAGCTGCAATTGGGCGGTACGCCACTTAAAGCGGTTCTGGGGGTGCGTGAGGTAATCACGCGTCCAATGCCTCCAAAGTTGCTTGTGGAATTTTTGAATCGCCCTCCATCGCGTGAGCCGCGAGAGGTTTTCATTTTCCACTGACTCGACCGGAAGTGCGTTTACCGGACTTCCGATTAAAAAGTGGCCCGGTGTGAAAGGTGCATAATCCTCCGGGTTATCGCTTAAAGCGGCGATCGGTCGAGAATTCAGGCTCGCTTCGATCTTGCATAGCAGTGTCTGCATTTCTTCGCTTGTTGGGGCGAAATTACCGAGTATGCGTTTCAGGTGATGTTTCACCGATTTCACACCGGCTTCTTGCATACCGCCGAAGTGTGGTGCACTAGGTGGATTAAATTTCCACCTAATACCTTTCTGGCCGCACGTATTTCGCATTTCCTGTTTATTATACACGAGGTTGAAATGCTCTCTCAATTCTCGATCCGCTCCGACGAAGTTTGTCCCGTTGTCACTGCAGATGCAGGACGGAACTCCTCGACGGGCGATGAATCGTTCTAAGGCGGCCAAGAACGCACTCGTTGTATAATCGTGAACGAGTTCGATATGCACGGCTCTTGTAGCGAAGCAGATAAAAACTGCTATGTAAGCTTTGTGAGCCGTTTTCCCTCGGCCGGCGGAATCGCGGACCTTGTACGGTCCAGCGTAATCTACTCCGCAGTTCGAGAAAGGTCGTGCAGGGTGGCTGCGTTCTGGTATTAAATCCTGCATTATTTGCGTGGAGGTGGTTGCTTTCCATCTCACGCATCGCATGCATTTGTGGATAACCGTCCGCGCCGCATTACGAGCGCCGATGATCCAGAATTTCTGTCTCACCGTGTACATAGTTAATTGCAGACCCCCGTGCAATGTATTCACGTGACATTGCCTGATTATCATGTTTGAAACATGATGTTTCAGCAGAATTATCGGGTGTTTGGTCTCCCATGCGAGTGCCGCATTCTCCAACCTTCCACCCACTCTTAAGACATCTCGGTCGTCGAGGAAGGGGCTTAGGCTTTTTAATGGAGATTTTGCAGGGATTTCCCGTTGCTTTTTTAAGCATTGGTATTCGTCTGCAAAGTGCGTGCGTTGCAAGTAGCGTGCAATCCTCTCCGTTGCACGCCGTATTTCCGAGGCTTCGACAATTTTGGCGTCGAATGATCGGCGTTCCCCGTCCCGCTCCCTTCGGAACCGAAGGCAGTAGACGGTGATGCGTAGTAGTTTACTCCATTCGGAAAATCGGAATACAAAATCCCATTCCTTTTCCGGAGTTGCTACGAGGGAATGCGATACGCGTTTACCCTCCTCGGTCTCGAATGAAGCGGGCATTTTTGGCCAACTTTCTTCCGCCAGTCGAAGCCACGTCGACCCTGAAATCCATAGCTCCGACTGAATAAGTTCCGCAGCTTCTACTCCACGCGAATTTAAATCTGCGGGATTTGAGCGTGTGGGAACGTGATACCATTCAGCGTTCGGGAGCATAGTTTGGATTTTTGAGACACGGTTGGCGATTAAAACCTTCCATGTCGATGCATGCTTTCTCAACCAAGCGAGTGCAATCGTAGAATCTGTCCAGCAGATTATGCGGTCCAGTTTCATCGGAAGGGACCGCTTTACGTGCATCACAAGCTCGGAGAGGAGTACAGCCCCGTTTAATTCCAGGACGGGGATGGACTGCGTTTTAATTGGAGCCACTCGCGTTTTTGCCATTATCAATGTCGAAAAGACTTCATTGCTCGTTGTCGTCACGCGTAAATACGTGACGGCAGAGTAGGCTGCGAGGGAGGCATCGCAGAATCCGTGCAACTCCACGGTCGCGGTATCTGCTCCATAACGTATCCATCTTGGAATTTTTAGTTCCTTTAAACTACTCCAATCCGTGCAGAACGTATTCCACGTTTTCTGCGTATTCGCGGAGATTTGGTCGTCCCACTGGATTTTCTCCAGCCACTGGGACTGCATTAAAATCTTTGCGCGAATTACGACGGGTGATAACCAGCCGAGCGGATCGAAGAGTTTGGCAATTTCCGAAAACAAATTTCTCTTTGTCATCGGTGATGCCGACGGTTGAAACCGTTGGAGATTGAAATAGAAATAATCTCCAGACGGAATCCATCGTAGACCGAGCACTTTTAGTTCGGAGTCCTCGAATAGGGTGAGGTCCACGGCGTGGGAGTGAGCGCTGTGGGGGATGTTTCGCAGTAACTGTGGCGAATTTCCCGCCCACTTTCTCAGCTGAAACCCACCTCCTTGCAGAAGGTCACACACTTGCGTGCGGATTTCCTCCAGCAAGGGTTTGTCCGGTGCTCCCATGAATACATCATCGACGTAAATGTCCTTCTCGAGAATCGGGGCGGCTAAGGGAAATTTTTTCCCATCCTGCTCCTTTAATTCGAGAAGGGTACGCATCGATAAGTATGGGGCGCACGCCGTTCCGTATGTGACGGTATTTAGTTCGAACGCTTGCAGCTGTTCGGTTTCGGGTGCAAACCACACGATGCATTGGAATCGACGATCCTGTGGGGCGACAAGAATCTGTCGAAACATTTTCTCAATGTCGGCCACTAACACGTATTCGTACACACGCTACCTCGTTAATACCGAGGTGATATCGTTTTGTAAGTTCGGACCTACGTGTAGGATGTCGTTTAGGGAGCGACCTCCAGTCGTCCTACTGGTCGCATTGAATACGACCCGTAGTTTCGTGGTCGCACTGTCCGTACGAACGACCGCTCTATGGGGTATGTAGAGTCTAGTTCGGTCTATGGGCTCGATACGAGCCATATGACCAAGGGACTCGTACTCGGTTAAAAACTCCGAGTATTCTTGACCCAGGGTCGGATTTGTTTCTAGTTTCCTTCGCAGCCTTGTGAGAGCGGAGAGCGCGATGTGGAATGAATTTCCCAACGCTTCTTCCGGTCTCGGGCAATTGAAAGGGAGTCGTACTAGAAACCTCCCAGTCTCGTTACGGACGACGGTTTTTCGGAAGAATGCTTCGCACTCTTCCTCTGCCTTTGTACGCAGTGGCGTCGCGGGAATTTCTTCCGATTCCTAGAATTTCCGAATCGCTTGATCCAGCGATTCGAGTACGGTGCAATGCAACGTCCGTACTGTATTCGGGGTTGCGCCCGCTGCACTTATCGGCCCGGAGATTACCCAGCCGAACGCAGTCTCTTGGGCTATCGGACCTTCCGCTGTTACGCGGCGGAATCCCGGACGCAGAATCTGTGCGTATAAGTCGGCGCCGATCAAAATCTCAATGTTTTGATCAGCTGTGACGTCGGAATCGGCGAGAGGTAGGTCCCGAAACGCTTCGTAGCCGAGCGTTTTTATGGACGACGTTGCGTAGGTCGTGATTCGAGGCACGACGTACGCGTCGACCGTACATGTCGGTTTCCTATCTTCTTTCGCGCTGTGGTTCATTCCGACGCTATATTTGATCGCGTTTGTTCGGTTTCCTCCCAAGCCCGTTACCGTGGCTGGGGTTTTCCTCCGTGCGAGTTTGAGGTCATTCACCAAACTCGCGGAAATGAAGGAAGTTTCCGAACCTTGATCGAGCAGTGCGCGCGCGATTCGCGACGCACCGTGTTTTCCGTACACTCGCACTCGAGCCGTAGCCAACAACACGGGCCTCGGTACATGTGTACCGAATGTCGTACAGTGCGACATCGTGGCTTTCGGTGTGTTGGCGCTCGGCGAGGTTTTTCCTTTTGGCCTGAATTTCCAGACCGCCGGGATGGGGCTTCTGACCGCCTTTCCTCTTTATCGCCGTACTCGGTTTCCGATACCGGCTGATTATTCTGAGGCTCCCGTGATATTTCGAAGTGCAGCAGGGTATGGTGTTTTCCGCTGCACCTCGTGCATGCCGTGGGGCTTTTGCACTTCATTACCGTATGGGTGGTGCCCAAGTATTGTATGCACCACCGACTACGTTTTACGTATTGACTGCGCATTTTTGCAGTCAATCGCATGAAGTTGTCGCAATTCGTCAACTTGTGCGGCCCTGTACAGAATCCGCACGACTTGGTTAACGTAGTTCCAACCTGCCTGTTGTCGTGACTCGTTTCCCGGGGTTTTTCCGCCCGGATGTGGTCTAGGACAACATTATGGCTGCGCACGTGTTTGGAGGCGTCACCGGAAACCCGAGTGGCCTTCGTATTTCGTGCATTTTTGGTTGGAAGCCCCAAGGCTGCATTCCGCCGCTCCTCGGTCATGGAAAGCAGAGCGCAGGATTCTCGCTCCACGAACCTCCTTACGTCCTCGAACGTAGGATAGTCGGGCGAGCTGCCTAGTGTCCTCTGCCACTTCAACTCCATTTCAGGGGTGAAATGTTGCTTCGCCCAGTGCGCTAGTAGCCATTCTACCAGCTGTTCCGGGGTTCCCTTTTTCCTGAGGGCAGCGAGGGCTTCTGTGCAATCCACCGTGATCTGTTGCATACTAGCTAGATCATTTAGATCGATGGGGTTCATGTACAGAAGTTTGTCTAGTAGTTTTCCCGTTACTAGACGTGGGAGACCGAATTTGCTCTTGAGCTTTTTCCACGCTTCCGGGAAATTGCGACCGACGATTTCTATAGAAGAAATCGTCGCCAGAGCCGGTCCCTCTAAGCATGCGTTTAGATGATGCAGTTTTTGTACATCGGACAGCCATGCATTATTGATCACCCCGGAGGTGAACAGATCCTCGAAGTGTTCCCACTCTCGAGGATCCCCTCCGAACTTTGGTAATCTTTGTTTTGGGAGCTCGATCGGTATATTGCATTGAGCTTCTGACGCCGCCGGTTTTGGATCCCCGGCGAGTCGTTCTATCTCAGCGCTTATGAACTCCACGAAATCGTGATAGTCGTTTTCGGCAGTGGCCATACCGTTCTGTTTAAAGAACTCGAATTCCTGCCTTTGCGCTGGCTGTACTAATTTCCGTACAGCCGAGTACCGCTCCGTGAGTTCCCTCCATAAGTTTTTCGCAAACTCGAGCTTCTCCTCAAGGCCTGGTACCGAGTAGCTCGCTTTTCCCTTCTTTTTGAGGTTAATGACCAACTTATTGAGTCGGTATGCACCCTCGGTCAAGGCACGATGTGATCATCGAGCTCCGACCACGTGGCGTGTTTTGCTACCGCCATAGTTGGATTTTCGAGGATTTTCTCAGGACGAACACAAACACAAACTCTTAATTTTAACCGCCTGGACGTCTGGCCGGCGTCTGGCCAGAAAAAAACCCCGCCGATGGGCCGTCTCCTTTGGCGATTCGCGTCGCTCTATCCTGAAACAAAAGAGACGAGACTATGCGTAAATACCGAGTAACGTGAATCACGTTGTCCGTCTCGTTCTAAGGTTCATGCGCTCTTGGTTGAGCTTGTCGCACTCACGAGCGGGGAACTTGGCCGCCGCGTTACGCAGCTGAGCTAGGGGACTGTATGTGTGAACGTTCCCTTTAAATCAGGAAACGTTTGATTGCAGATTAGGAAGACGAGAGTCGATCTCGATTTTTCCGACTGCTAATTTCGACTGTCGCAGGAGAGGTTAACAGAGGGAGGTTGTAAGGCTCCACCTATTTACCTGCTCCTCGGCTGTTTACCGTCCTCGTAATGCGTACGGGCACTGTGTGGTGCAGCACCTTTACAGCGCATGCAGCGACTTGTAATTATAGTGCGTACACCACGGCGCTATACTGAGCGGTTCTACGCACAGTGTCCGTACACACTGACGATGATTGAACTGCGCTCTAGCTGGTCGCCGGATGCCGAAACTCAAAGATTGTCCCGAACACCGACTGGAGGACGGCAAGACCACCCAGGGTATGCACGCCACGAAGACCCCTAAGGGTGGGTTTGCACCGTTCGACCGTCGAGAGAGGTTCGAGATTCAATTTCGAAACCTCGGACACGACCTCTCATTGCAGCGATACGTGTCTGATTTCAGACTGACGTGGACTATAGCCACCGCTGAATGGGAATTTCGGATTATAATTCACGAAATTTTACAGTCTCTTTGATCTCGTGAATAATTGCGAATATCGTCGCGGATCGACAGACGAAGACTCGGTCGCGCCTTGTCGTTGCGACGCGACGCTGCCGAATTCAGCTGTCGATCTCTTTTCAATATACCTTACGGTTCTCTCTCTCGACGCTGACGTCACGATACCGTTTAAACCGGTGCGAAGCGAATCTTCGCGTGAGGTCGGCGTACAAAAACACGTAAACGGCTGCGGTTTTAAATTGTTCGTACGTTCAACGAACTTGACGAACGCTTAACCTTCCGCAGTGTCACGTACACAAACGGATACGGGAATCGCAGCCGAGAATTTAATATTTCAGACGAACGCGATTTTAAATAGTTTTTTAACATATTTAAACATACCGCCCCCCTTGCACGAATTGTGCAATACCCGGAGAACGCGGTAGTCCCGTACGGTCACTTATTACGCGAAGAGAAGGAACTCGCGCACTTTTAATTATAAAAAATCAAAAGTACTTACGATTGACCAGCTGCAACCTGCTGGAGGAATCGCATTGACGTCGTCAGCATCTGGTCCGCCATGGCGATCTGACCGAACGCCGGCTGCCAGGTCCTTTTTTTCCTCTTGGCCGAGGCCGTGGTCTGCGGCTGCAGTCCGCTGGTGGACGGTCCAGGGGTGGCCGGTGCAGATTTCGCCGACTTCCTCCTTTACCGGCTTTGTCGCTGCGGTACTCCCTCCGCGGAGGTGGCCGTGGTCGTGGTCGGCGCGGGTGGTGGGGTGGGGTCCACGGGCTTGTTTGCCTTCCAGTTGCATGACCGGAGTTGTCCCTCCGGGCCCCATCGTATGATGTACTGCCCTCCGGGGAACCGGCAGTGGTATTTCCTGGAGGTCAGTGGGATCCGCGCCGGAATTCTGAATGTTTCTTTGCCGAAACACAAAGTGATTTCGGGTTCTGCCGGTGTCTCGGATACTTGGGTGGAGCCTCCTGACATGGATGCTTCGCCCAGTTGGAGTATTCGACCGAACCTCTCGTCGATCTCGGGATCGCCCGAGATCGAGAGTTCTTCCTCCCGGCTATCGCCGGCCGAACTATTCTCGAAACTTGCGTCGCTCATTGCTGTCGTTTAGGAACTGAGCGGTTTTCGATTCTGCGAATTCCGTTACGATTCGGGGGCGCTCGGATTACTCGATACGCCCTACCAATAATCCAACTCAGATTGATGGATTCGTAGCCCCCACTAATCCGTTTGACCTTTTAGTGACAACGGTCAGGTGAGAATCAACACCGTTTATTTCTAGAAACGGTCGTTTCTCACCTTTCGATCACTTTCGGCCGTTGGATGTTATGGTTTTTATGTGACCTCGTCGGCGTCGCTAACCGTCGCCGACTCGGTTTCTTCCACAGGCAGCTTACACAACCGCGTAATAGGTCGCATAAAAATGGATTTTTCCGTGCGTATTTTAACAACACGTGCATTTCCTCCTCTACTCGTCCCATTTCCCATTGATTTGGGGGGAGGAGAGGATTTTGCACTAAAACTAAGTCATTTAGTTTTAATGTTTTTTGGGCTGTACGCCACTTATAACGATTCTGGAGGTGCGTGAGATAATCACGTGTCCAATGCCTCCAGATTTGTTCGTGGAATTTTTGAATCGCCCTCCATCGTGTCAAACGGGAGAGATTTTCAATTTCCACTGATTGCGTCGGAAGCGCGTTCAACGGACTTCCGACTAAGAAATGTCCCAGTGTGAGCGGCGCGTAATCGTCCGGGCTATCACTCAAAGCGACAATCGGTCGCGAGTTTAAACTTGTTTCGATTTTACGAAGCAATGTCTGTAACTCTTCGCTTGTGGGAGTGAATTCGCCCAGAGTGCGCTTCAGGTAAAATTTCACCGATTTCACACCGGCCTTTTGCATGCCACCGAAGTGCGGTGGACTCGGTGGGTTAAATCATCTAATTCCTTTTTGACTGCATTTATTACGCATTTCTTCCGTGTTGTACACTGCTTCGAAATTTTCACGTAATTCTCGATCTGCCCCGACAAACTTCGTTCCATTGTCACTGAAAATGCAGGACGGAACTCCCCTTCGTGCAATGAATCGATCTAATGCTGCCAAAAAGGCACTCGTCGTATAATCGTGGACGAGTTCGATGTGGATGGCCCGTGTCGCGTAACAGACAAAAACTGCTATGTACGCTTTGTGGGCGGTTTTTCCTCGACCGGCGGAGTCGCGGACACGAAAAAGTCCCGCATAATCCACTCCACAGTTCGAAAATGCTCCCGCCTCGCGGGAACGCTCAGGTATTAAATCCTGCATGATTTGCGTGGAGGTTTTTGCCCTCCATCTAACGCATCGCATGCATCCGTGGATTACCGTTCGCGCTGCATTTCGACAGCCGAGAATCCAAAATCTTTGTCTCACTGTGTACATGGTCAACTGCAATCCCCCGTGCAACGTGTCAATGTGGCACTGCTGAATTATCATCGTAGAAATGTGATGTTTCGGCAAAATTATGGGGTGCTTGGTTTCCCATGACAGTGTTGTATTTTCCAGTCTGCCTCCGACTCTCAAGACATCTTTGTCATCGAGAAAAGGGTTCAGACTTTTCATCGTTGATTTTGCTGGGATTTTTCGGTGGTTTCTCAAACACCGGTACTCCTTTGCAAAATGCGTGCGCTGGATGTAGCGGACAATTCTCTCGCTTGCGAGCTGCATCTCAGACGCTTCAATGATCTTCGTATCATACGACCTTCGCTCACCTTGCATCGGTCCCCTCAGTCGGAGACAGTATGCGGTTACACGAAGTAGCTTATTCCAGGTCGAGAATCGAAATACAAATTCCCATTCTTTCTCCGGAATTGCTACGTGGGCGTGCACTTTGCGCTTCCCTTCTTCGGTCTCGATGGACGAAGGCGTTTTCGGCCAACAATCTTTCGATTTCGTTAGCCAATTTGGTCCTGAAATCCACAGCTTAGATTGAAGGAGTTCCACAGCTTCCACTCCGCGTGAATTCAGATCCGCGGGATTGTAGCGGGTGGGAACGTGCCTTCATTCTGCATACGGAAGTAACGTTTAGATCTTTGACACACGGTTGGCGATTAAAACCTTCCATGTGGAGGCGTGCTTTCTCAACCATGCCAATGCGATCGTGGAATCTGTCCAACAGATTAGTCTGTCGACCTGCAATGAAAGTGACTTCTCCACATGCACAATGAGCTCGGCGAGCAGCACGGCGCCGTTCAATTCCAATACAGGAATTGACAGCGTTTTAATCGGAGCCACTCGCGTTTTTGCCATTATCAATGTCGAGGAGGTGACATTGCTCATTGCGGTCACTCGTAAGTAAGTGACCGCTGAGTAGGCTGCAAGCGAAGCGTCACAAAATCCATGAATTTCCACGGAAATTGTGTCGGCTCCATAATTAATCCATCTGGGGATTTTCAGCTTATTTAAGCTGCTCCAATCCACGCAAAACGTATTCCACGTATTGAGCGTATTCGCTGAGATTTGATCATCCCACTGGATTTTCTCCAGCCATTGGGATTGCATCAGAATCTTTGCGCGAATCACGACTGGTGATAACCAGCCGAGCGGATCGAACAACTTAGCAATCTCCGAAAACAAATTTCGTTTTGTCATCGGCAAGGCAGACGGCTGAAACCGTTGCAAATTGAAATAAAAGTAATCGCCGGACGGTATCCAGCGTAAACCTAATACCTTTAATTCGCTGTCATCGAACAAGGTAAGGTCGACGGCGTGGGAGTGAGCGCTTTGGGGGATATTTTGCAATAACAACGGCGAATTTCCTGCCCATTTTCGCAGCTTAAACCCACCCCTTTGTAGGAGCTTGCAAACTTGGTTACGAATTTTCTCCAACAAAGACGTATCGGGTGCTCCTATAAAAACGTCATCTACGTAAATGTCCAGCTCGACAATCGGGCGGCAAGGGGGTACCTGTGCCCGTCCTGATTTTTTAACTCAAGGAGGGTTCGCATCGACAAGTATGGTGCACACGCCGTACCGTACGTTACGGTATTTAATTCGAACGCACTGAGCTGTTCGTTGTCGGGTGTGCGCCATGGGATGCATTGAAAACGACGATCCTGCGGCGCGACGAGAATCTGTCGGAACATTTTCTCTATGTCGGCCACCAACACGTATCCATACAGACGCCATCGTGTCAAAACTGACGTGATGTCGTTCTGCAATTTTGGATCTACGTGTAGGATGTCATTTAAAGAACGACCGCCGGTAGTTCGGCTTGTCGCGTTAAATACGACTCTTAATTTAGTCGTTGCACTCTCGGTGCGTATGACCGCTCGATGTGGAATATAGAGTCTGGTCTTGTCAATAGGCTCTATGCGAGTCATATGACCCAGCTCCTCATATTCCTCGAGAAACGTAGTATATTCTCTTACGAGGGTCTGGTCTGTGCCCAATTTTTTCCTTAACCTCCCAAGGGCGGAGAGAGCGATTCGATAGGAGTTTCCTAACGCTTCGTCCGGTCTCGGGTGAGAAAGAGGCAATCGGACGACAAACCGTCCTGTTGCATCTCGAGCGACGGTTTTTTGGAAGTGCATTTCACACTCCTCCTCCGCCTTGGTGCGTACCGAGGTCGAAGGGAGTTCTTCGACTTCCCAAAACTTGCGAATCGCTGTGTCCAGCGAATCGCCGTGTCCAGCGATTCGAGGACGTTACAGTGCAACGTCCGCAAAGTTTTGTTTTTATTGCTCTTAGCATCTGTTGGGCCGGAAACAATCCAGCCAAATGCAGTTTCTTGGGCGACTGGACCTGTACTGCTTATTCGACGGAAACCCGGTCGAATAATTTGCGCGTACAGGTCCGCACCGATCAACAATTCAATCGGTTGACCGGCAGCTGGATCGGGATCTGCAAGCGGCAGATTCCTCAACGCGTCGCATTTGAGTGCACTTGCCAACGGCGAGACGTAGCTCGTAATTTTGTGTACGATATACGCTCTCGTCTTGACTATCGGCGCGGAATCTTGTACCGTTCCCAAATGCATTTGCACGCTGTATTTCATTCGTTGGGTTCGGCCGCCCCCCAAGCCCGTCACTGTGGCTGGGGATTTCCTCCGCGAGAATTTGAGGTCATTCGATCGCGCGATTCGCGACGCACCGTTCTCTCCGTACACACGCACGCTCGCCGTGGCTAACAGCACAGCCTTCGGTACGTCTGCACCGAGCGCGGTACAGTGTGACGTACCGGGCTGTGACGTCGTTGCCTGTGACGTCGTGGTTCGAGCTGCTCGTTCGACAGGTTGCGGCCGGCTTGGTGGAGCCGTATACCGCTTTTTTGGGCGTTTGTCTAACGAAACCGTTGTCGCAGGTTTACGATTTTCGGTTTGACTCCGAAAGGTCTCAAAATGCAGCAGAGCATGATGTCTGCCATTGCACTTCGGGCACCCCTCCTCGGATGGACAACGCGCGTTTCCATGCTGAGGTGACAGGCAGAGAATGCACTGCTGGCTATCTTTTATAAACTGATAGCGGCGGTTCGGCGTCAAGTTTCTGAATGCACCACATTTGGTCATTCTGTGCTCGAGGCCGTAGAATCCGCAGGTCACATTTTTCCCAGCTGGACTTTCCAGAACGGAGTTGTGATTCCGTACTTTATGTTTCGGTGGGTGTTCGGTCGCAGGCTTGCTCGGACCTTCATCTAACATAGGTAGAGCCCTTGCATGCCCCTCCAGGAACTCGATCAACTCGACATGCTTGGGATAGTCAGGAGAGAGACGCTGCGACCTTTCCGACTCCGCTTTGAAAGACCCTTCCAAATGGCTTGGAATAGTATGGGCCAGCAGTCAATTTCGCTGCTGTAAAATTGTGCCCTGTTTTTCGAATGCCGCAAGGGCCTGTTTGAAAACGACGACGACCTGATTTAGTTTATCGAGATCATCTCTTTCGATCGTTTTCAATTTCGTCAGTTGATTAAGCAATTTGGCGGTCACGATACGTGGTAACCTGAATTGTTCTTTCAAGGTTTTCAACGCCATTTCGAAATTCTCATCGGTAACTTCGAGGTGCGCGATCGCTGTCAACGTTTTATCTTCCAGACAGGCGTTCACATATTGCAGTCGATGCACATCTGCAAGCCTCGGATTATTTATTATGCCGGAAGTGAACAGATCCGCGAAATGTCTCCATTTGCGTGGATCACCTCCGAACTTAGGGAGACGTTGTTTCGGAAGTTCGATAGCGACGTCATGCGGGCTGACCGACGTGGGTGCCGCTTTTGATTCAGCGGCCAGTCTGGTCAGCTCCGTGGTAACGTACGCCTGGAAATCCATGTACTCGGTCTCCTTAGTTTCTACACCACTTTTTGCGAGGAAGTCGCAAGTGTTGCGTTTCGCAGGGGCATATTTTCTCCGAATCGACAAGTACTGCTCAATAGCTTCCTTGTATTGTTCGGATACGGTGGCGAGCTTTGTCCTGAGGAGCTCCTCAGTGAACTGAGCTCGGCCACATTTCTTTAAATAAGAGATCGACCTTGACATCATGTCGAACCGGGTGATCAGGTCGTCGAGATCGCCTTCGAACTCGCTTCGACCTTCATCCTTGGCGACAGACATGGTGATCTCTGATTCGAGGATTTTACAATCTACTCGAAATTAAGTTGTCCCGTAAGCAGCGACTTACGTGAACGTACTTGCAACTCTTTCCTGTTGTTTCAACCTCAATCCGGCTCGAAGGACCGTTTGTTAGAAACTAAGGGTTCTAACCGGGGTCCGGACGAGGGAAATAGTAAGGAAAGTTGATTGATACGTTTTTATTTATATTTTCGCTTGTCACTTTGCGACAAGCCTTTTATTTAAAATTTAACAAAAATGAAAAATAAAAAAAAAATATTAAATTACAGAAAATAAAAGAATTATAACTTTATATAATCCGGCCGGGGATGTGGCTTCACCGGCGTGGCCCAGGTTGGGATGGACCTTGGTTGCTGTAACAAAGGTTCGTTCAGATTAAATACGTAGTACACGTATCGTAAACACACGCTCGTCAGCTGTTCGCCTCGCGCTCCTAGCGACTATCGGTGCGCTGGGAGGGGGGAATCAGCTGTCGTTTAACGTGGATCAGTGGACTGTAAATTTGTACTTGTTCGCTGATAATTATTTATTGAAATTATCAGCGAGACTTTTACCCTGAACAGAAGAGAATTCACTCGTATCTGTCGGGGGCGACTTAGCCACGGACGGGTCACCAAATGGAGGGGGTAAAGCTCCAAATGGGTGGATCCCGTGCGAGGTGATTTCCTGCGACACTGTAAAATTACTGCACGGCGACCGTTTCTACCAGGGACCGTGACAGTAAAGTGTCTTTCGCAAAAAAATCCCTCGCGGGTCCAACCGCACTATAAAGCTTACCCGGCGACTGTGTTGCACGGGAACCGTATTTGGTAGGCGGCGTGACGGAAGGTGAGGCGACCTTGAACCCGAACTCCTCCGTAGGGTGTACGGTCGACTCGTACACCGACGGGTTTCTGGAGAGGGTTTTTCAGCGACCTTTGCACGAAGAGCACTCCACGAGGCGGTACCGACTCAACGGTATGACCTTTGGGAGGCTCCAAAGCCGTATAGCTTTAAAGGGATTCTGGGTGGGTGCACCCTGAGTCCCTTACGTCGCGGTCGCGGCAACGACTGCAACGTACAATCCTTCCTAGGGAAGGCGGTCGCGCCACGCGCAGCATGTATTACGACCTCCCTTTTGTCGCAGGTAGATTGTTATGGGAAAACTCTAACCGCAGCAACGGTGAGAATTCTTTAAAAAAACAAGTCCAAACGTGATATGCGAGTCCGTACTTAAGGAGCGAGATCTTCTGGGATCCGCTCCCGTTCGCAGTCGGCTCGTGAATAATTGCGAATATCGTTGCGGATCGACAGACGAAGACTCGGTCGCGCCTTGTCGTCGCGACGCGGCGCAGCCGAATTCAGCTGTCGATCTCTTTTCAATATATCTTACGGTTCTCTTTCTCGACGCTGACGTCACGATACCGTTTAAACCGGTGCGAAGCGAATCTTCGCGTGAGGTCGGCGTACAATAACACGTAAACGGCCGTAAACCTTTTTTTTTTTTTTTTTTTTTACGTGGGGAAATCCTCGTGGACACCCCGAGGCCCTTAAGTAGGGGAGGGCCTCGGGGTAGTGCCGGACTCCTACGGTGACCGTCCTCGGGCGCTGCGGCGGGGGACCGGGAACTCTAGTGAGACATCACAGAGTCCCCCGCCGCGCCTTGCCTGTTGAGGCTCATCCCGGGGGGATTGACAACGTGTCCCTCCCCCCCTGATTTCTCCGCCGCAGACGCCAGGTCACCCGACGCCTGCGGCCCCGGGGCTGCCTTCGGTGCTCGGGCCCCTATCGCCGAGCACCTGCAGCCCACACCGGCGGCCCGTCCATCCCCCGGCCATCGACGTGATGGCCGGAGTTGAAAGTTGACGGGCCACCCACCCCTTCAGGAGCTATTGGAGGGGGCCAAGAGGCGAAGGTCGCCTCGCCCTGGCCCCTCTCCGAGCGCTCCCTCTTCGAGCGGGATGCGCGGCCTGCTCGCGCGCCCGCTCCGCGGCCTCCTTCTGTGACATAACTACCTCACAGAAGGAGGCCACCACTTGCCATGTCCTCTCGCTGGCCACCATCTTGCCAACTACTGTGGCCAGCGAGAGGTTCCTCCCAACTTCCTGCAGCAGGACACGGCGCTCATCTGCCCACGCTGGGCAGGCTGCCAGCGTGTGCTGCGCCGTGTCCTGAGGGTTCCCACAGTGGTGGCACACCGCCGTCGCCTCCTTCCCGATTCGACACAGGTACTCACCAAAGCAACCATGCCCGGTAAGCACCTGTGTCATCCTGTAGGACAGCCTACCCGGTTTGTCCTGCCACTCTTTCCAATGTGGCAGGACTGCACTAACGGACCGTTGTGTGGCTCCACCAGTCTGAATGAGTTGGTGGAACCACATAAACAAAACGGTCCGTTGGGCATGGCGCCTCGTCGCTTCGACCGCTTGCCTCCTCTCCTCTGGCGGCCTCCCAGCCTCCTGAAGCTCCCTCGAATGCCGGAATACCAGTTGGTTTCTCCAGGCTAGGAGCTCCAGGGGCGGGAGACACGCCAGAGTAGTCGCCGCCTCGTGGGAGATGGTGCGATACCCTCTAACAACCCGGATTGCCAGCCGACGATTGACGCGGCGCAGCATCTCCGTGCTGCGCCGGCTGGCATCCAGTTGTGGGGCCCAGATTGGGGCCCCGTAGAGGGCAATTGAACGCACCACCTCCACATAGAGGCGGCGGACTCCAACATCAGGCCCCCCGATATTCGGAAGAAGGCGGCCTAACGCGGCAGCCGCCTTCTCCACACGGGGGGCCAAGCGGTCGAAATGCTCGACGAAGCGCCACCGGCTGTCGAGGATCAGGCCCAGGTATTTCATATGGGCCTTCACCTCGACGTAGGCTGTCCCAACTCGGATCCGCAGGCCGGCCGGCGGCACCCCACGGGGGCCAAGTTTTTGAAAATACATGGCCTCCGTTTTCTGGGGTGCCACCTCTAGGCCCAGCCTGCAGATTTCGGCGACGACGGTGGCCACCGCCATCTCCGCGGCGCGCGCTGTCCCTCTCCAATCTGACCCGCTGACGAGCACCAGCGTGTCATCGGCATAACACGCCAGCGCCACGTCAGCGGGCAGAGGGGCTCGCAGTACCGAGTCGTACCCGATGTTCCACAGCATGGGCCCTAGAACCGACCCCTGTGGAACACCACGTACGACTCCCCTCCGCATGTATACTCCATCCCGGCCGGTGCAACTGATCCACCTGTCGCTAAGGTAGGACCCGACTATCCTCTTCAGGTATGGGGGCACACGATGAAAGTCTAGCGCCCCCATAATCGTCTCCCAGGGTAGGGTATTAAAGGCATTGACGATATCTAGCGATATCGCCAGAACCACCCTACCCTGGGAGGTGGCCCCCTGAGAGAGGGGCCGGACCAGCTGGACGGCATCGAGCGTGGAGCGTCCCTCTCTAAAGCCGAATTGACAGGGGGCCAAGTCGGGTCCTACTGTGGACAGGTGGTTGGATAGGCGGGCAGCCACTATGCGCTCAAAGAGCTTGCCCGCCTCATCCAACAAACACACCGGCCGGTACGCGGAGGGCGTACATGCGGGCCTTCCCGCCTTCTGGAGAAGGACCAGCCGCGCCGCCTTCCAGGGCGAGGGGAATACCCCTCGGCGGAGGCAACCGCTCAGCAGCCTCCCGAACCGCGGACTCAAGACGCCGAGGGCACAGGCCAACACATGACCGGGCACGCCGTCGGGACCCGGAGCAACCCTCCGAGACCCCATCCGACGAACGACCCGGCCCATCTCCTCGGGGGTGACCTCCAGTTCCTGGGACCAGATGGAAGGGTCCCAGGGTTCTCGGGGAGGTGGTACCCCGACCCGGTTAGACCCCGGGAACAGGGTTGATACCACCTCCTCTAAAAACTGGAGGTCGAGAGTCTCTGTCAGCGGGGGCGCCCATGGACGAAGCTTGTCCATTACAAGCTTATACGGGCGCCCCCACGGATCTCTGTTCAGCTCCCCGAGGAGGTCCTTCCATGCCTGTGCCTTGGCGTCTCGGATGGCGCGCTGGAGGGTCCGCCGCTCCCTGGCGAACTCCTCGTATATGCGCGCCATCTGCTCCGCAGTCGGGCGTCGACGGCGTGACCGTCGGGCGCGGGTGTATCTACAGCGGGTGTGCGCACAACGAGCGTTGCACTGCTCGATGTGCGGCGACCACCAATACGCCGCGCCCTGTCCTCTGGGAGGCCTGGTCCGGGGCATGGAGGCATCGCACACCTCCTTGAATGTGCCCCGAAACCACTCGGCCTCTCGCTCGACGTCGTCGACGGGTCCATCCTCTGGCTGGGACCAGGCTGCCACCGTTGCGGCTGCCTCTGCCATCTCCCAACTCACCCTCTTGAGGGACCATCGCGGTTGGGCCACGGCATCCGCCGTACGCCTCTGGCCCAGGGGCTCCCTTCGTGCCGGGGTGGCCTTCACCGACATGGTGATGTAGAGGTGGTCACTAAGTGTGGCCACCCCGACATGGTGATGTAGAGGTGGTCACTAAGTGTGGCCACCTCTACGGCCACTCGCCACCCCGACACGAGTCGCAGGGCTGCAGGGGTTGCCCACGTCAAATTGATGACGGACGTTCCCTGTGGCCCTACGAAAGTGGCTTCGGAGCCCCGATTCACCAGCCGGAGGTCGTGCTCAGCCGCCCACCCCAATAGCGCCTCGCCACGGCGGTTGGTCCTGGGGTTGCCCCATGCAGCTGCATGAGCATTGAAATCCCCCAGGACCAGTACCGGACGGGGTAAGCATCTCCTGATACAACCGCTCACCCCGTCCAGGTATGCCGCATATGTGGCGAGGTCGCAGTTGGGCGACACGTAGCAGCCCACCACCGCGATGGTCCCCCATTGGACCGCCAGAAACCCCCTTCCCCGATGCAGGATGGTAACGGGAGGGGAGTCTGGCGGCCACGCCCAGACCATCGCCACCAAGCCGCACAGCCTTCCGACCCAATTGGGCTGATCAGGAACCATGTACGGCTCGGCGGCGATGGCAAGGCCTACACTTTGGGCCCGCAGGGCATGGACAAACATGTCCTGCGCCCTACGAGCCCTCGCCAAATTCGCCTGGAGGAGGGTGAACTCTAGGCCTTCACGACCTCCTCCAGGCCAGTATCTTCAGTCGGGGAGGTGACCTCCCCCTTCGATTCCACTGCCGCGAGAGGCCCATCCCCCCCCCGGCAGCTTCATCCACCTCCATTGCTGGGGGGGCCACAACGACTTCCCCCAGACCACGGAACCGCCTATCTACATGGCAACATATACAGAAGGTGCGACGCGATTTCTGGGCTTGCTGGCATAAGGAGTACCTAAATGAGCTGACCGTACGACAAAAATGGACCCATGGTACACACCCCATCAAGGAAGGTACACTGGTCGTCGTCCGAGACGACAACCTACCACCCCTTCAATGGAAACTCGCCAGGGTGGTCACCATTCACCCCGGTCGTGATGGTGTCGTTCGAATGGTCACTGTTCGTACTTCAACATCAACGATAGTCCGAAATGTTAGGAGCTTAGCCCCATTACCCCTAGAAGATAAGATTTAATTACCAAATTTTTCGCTATTTGTATATACCCTTTACGCGTAACTATTGTTTTCTATTTTTTTATTCCTTAGGAGTCACTTCAAGCACTTCTCGGCACTTATCAAGTTGAACTAACGGTTCAACGGGGGGCCGGCATGTCCAGTTCCGAGCCTCCAGCCTCGGAAAGGTCCATATTATCTAGAAGCACGTACCAGCAATAAACTCGTATGTCAGTCGATGTCGCAGCAGCCCCCTTTTTTAAATTATTTTTTGAAGGTTACAGAAACTTTCGCCTTTACGTTCTTACGGTCTTGCAAGCATGATTTACAAATCTAGCGAACCTACGACTTCATTGCGTACGTCTCCACCGGTGGTCACCACCTGGGTTCGACCGTTATTTCCGACCGTGCCGAGGCCAGCCCAGGGTCAAACTTTGGCAACCAAAACTCGGGGAAAAAATATATATACCATACAAGCACGGAGGCGGATTTTCCGTTAGAAGACACCCCCAAAATTTTGACTCCCCTTCCAACCGGAATCTCAGTTTATATACCACGGACGGACTTCGCACTTTTTTACTTCTCTCAAAAACCACGAATAGTGTATATCGACTCAAATACAGTACATGTTATTTTATTGTATTACTTGTTGTATTTATTAAATAAAATTAGTTTGTGTTGGATAAGGTCTCTCACAATCCTTCCGTCCTATTTAGTCGTCGCGGAATTCGCGGAAGTGACCTTACAATTCACTTTAATAAAAAATTGCGATTGGTAAGACGGTTCAGGGACCGTTTGCCCCCCCGTGGATGGGCGCACAGCGCGGGCTCGGGGAGGATACCGGAAGTATGCTTCGAGCGATGCCCAGTATCCTCCTAAATCGTGCGGAAGGGTCATCGTGGGGTTGTTAGTGGGCAGGTCCCGCGCCCGTCATTACATGGGCGCGGAGAATCCCACACACCCCTACCACCTCTTTGAGGAGAGGCGGGAGGGAGTCTTTCGAAGATTTTCCCCACGACAAAAAAAAAGTCGCACTGCACTGCCCGTATTCATCTTGAACGTTCACTCGAGTGAAAAATGGGAAATAAAAAAGAAAAAACACAAACCGCATTTCCCGAACTACGCGTGTCTAAGAAATTTATTTTCCGTGTACTTTCGCGTTTCCTAGGCCCGTAACCTGTTGATGAGGTCGGAATACGAAATAATAAACTTAGACACAATTAACAAACAATATAGAAATTTATATAAAAGCAAACATGGCTGTACAGAACTGTTCTGTTTGACATGTAATGACGTAATGCGACGATCTCTCGTCGCAAGGAAACATTCGCGACGTGCTCAAACATTTACAACTCGAACATTTTCAGCAAGCGATGACTGGACATCTATCCAGTGCTTGAGAAGTAAGCTAGTCCATTTTTCTAACAATAACAGACCCTTTGAAAGCAACATAGAGAATCTTGCGTGCATTAACGATCTTATCAAATTTGAAGAACTTACTACAGTTCTAGCCAAGTGTAAAAACACTAGCTCAGGCCCAAACGAGATTCCCAACAAACTGCTAATTAATCTTCCAAGTAGTGGACTTCACTACAGCTTAGAGGGTATAGCCGAATAAGGGGATCAAATGTGCCCCAAAACCGAATTGAACGAATGATGGGTCATTCGATAGCTTATCAAAAAAAAGCCCTATGTGCTCATTTTTAACTTGAAATCTCGACCGTGGGGGTAGTAATGGAGTGAAAACGAAAATCACGTTTTTGTACAATTTCTCTTAACCTGTTGAGTAAAAAAATGTAAAAAAATTCAGAGATACTTCGGGTACTGGGACACATATTTTGGAAGATTCTCAGATTTTTTGATTGAAGAACCAGGTAGTAAAAAATAAAAAACCGCAAAAAATGCCGAAAAATGCCAATTACGTATTGAAGGAGGTCCGGAACTACTTTTATACTTTTACAGTAAACACGTATTGCTATTACTATTATTCTCAATTTTTTTCAGATTTTTCATTTTGGTGCGCCACAGTGAAAAAAAATAAAAACCGATTTTTTCCTCATTTCCTGCGTATTAGAGCAACTTACACGTTGAATTTTTATGCATTCTTCAATATATGAGTGTTTTGTACACTATTTAATGTTTCTACACTAAGCAGAATTACATAACAATTAAAAGAAATAAAATAAAGCAACCGTTGAGCGCAATATATCTTAAAAGATCAACGATATTTTCAACGGCGTCGGTGGCGCAGCGTTAGAATGTTCAAATATCAAAATCTTGCGACCACCACCGATAACAGTATACAGTAATAACTCACGTAAAACAGTAGGGATAATAGCAACTCTTATAAAAGATTTTTACATAAAAAAAACAACACGAAACACACAGTCCACATAAATTCAATAGAACACTTTAAAACCGCGTGCGCAGCTTTGAAACAAAATAATATAGAGTTCTTCACGTACACACCTAAACAAGAAAGATATTTAACAATTCTCTTAAAAAACCTGGAAGGAGACTACGACCCAGAAGTAGTACTCGCCGAGTTAAAAAAACAAAATATTAATAATGTAAACTTCGCGGCCGTGAATAAATTCAAAACGCAAAAGTCAATTAGGGAAGGCAAAAACCTGCCAATATACATTGTTCAATTATCGCCAAACAGCAAATTCGAAAACCTACATCAAATTAGAGTTCTGCTTCACTCCCTTATTTCATGGGAAAAATTAAATAAAAAAGACCGCATCCAATACAAGAGATGCCAGCGCATAGGACACGTTGCGCTTAACTGCAATCTGAACTACAGATGCGTTAAGTGCAACATTCAACACAATCCGGGAGAGTGCTCTCTTCCGGTAGCAGGCACTAGCGCAAAAGATGACGAGGAAACGCGTCCCTTCTGCGTGAACTGCAAAAACTTCGGACACCCTGCGTCGTACAGAGGTTGCCCGAGGTTAAAAGAAGTGAAACAAAAAATAGAAGAGAAAAAAACTCAAATTAGATTAGAAAGAGAACGGAAACATCAACTCGTCAATAAATTCGTTAAACCAAACATCTCGTTTATCGCGATATTAGGAAACAAAATTCAAACAGGTAACCCCAAAACACAACAGCCAACAGAAACACTATCACAACAACAACCACCCAAAACGTTCCCAACACAATTGTTCCTAGAGGAGATAAAGAACATTATCTCCTCGTCAATAAACACGCACATAGCTAGTACCGCCGGAAGCATACAAGCAAACACGAATAAAATAAACATAATAACGGAAGCATTAGGTATAGAATTTTAAACATCATAAATGGCTAATACACAACACACCGCACAAAATAAAACAAGCTTTGCTTTACTAAAAATTATTCAAATCAATGTCAACTCGATTATCACTAACGAAAGAAGAGTCACTCTCCTGGACGCACTCACACTACACAATCCGGATATAGTTTTATTATCAGAAACAAAATTAAATCACACACACCGGTTAAACTTCAGAGATTACCACACAATCCGTACAGATAGACCGCGCTCCAAACAAGCTGGCGGCACGGGTATCCTTATCCGCAAAAACATTTCGTTTAGATCCATCCAACCAAACTGTTTAAAAAATAGCATCTGTTTCGAATCCTCAATAATAGAACTTAAATTACAGAACAACGCTAAAATTTACATCATTGCAACATATGCAACTAGCAACTGCAAAAAAGAATTCATGATAGAGTTAAAAAAATTATTTGAAATCCTTGAACTGCATAGATCAAATGATTACTACCTTCTAACCGGCGACTTAAACGCGAAACACATCTCCTGGGGTAATTCCTTGAACAATGCAAAAGGCGTATCGCTTAACAAATGGTATACCAAAAGTAGAATCAAATATAGAACCTCCTTACTCAAAACCGCAGTCCCATCGTTCCCAAAAAGCGGAGCGTTCCTCGACCTCTGCCTCACGGACGATAGAAACAAATTCCACAATCTACCTGCTCCGAAGGCCCTAGACACATTCACATACGACAGTGATCACAGAGCATCACTAATGAACATTTCGATTCAGACTCTCGATACACTCGAACTAGACGAACCCACAACGATAATAAAATACAATTTTACCAAAGCCGACAGGGCAAAATATCGCCACTTCTTAATAGAAAATGATGACACAAACGTCACAAACGACAGAAATTTAACAAAAAACGAGATCGACGCACACATAGACAAGCTTAACGACAACATTACTCAGGCAATAGATTCTGCAATACCGCGAGCAAACAACAATTTTAACTCCACGGACAGATACCTAAATCCTAAAATCAAGAATCTCCGAAGACAAAAGAGCCGTCTGCTCACATATCTAAATAACCTATCCAGAATCCAAAACTACACCACAGCAAACGACCCACTGATACAAGCACTTAAAGAGGCTTTGAAGACAATTAGACACGAAATCAAAAAAGCTTTTCATGAATCGGTCAGCACTTTTTGGAAAAACAAAATTAGTAAAATTTCACAACGAAAATCGAAAGAACTTTTCCCATCTATTAATAGTATATTCCGTCCCAAAGAAAAGAACTCCATCGAGGATCTGAAAATACCATCATCCAATAGAAGCATTTTTAATAGAGCCAATGTAATAGTTGACAACCTACAAACTGACGCACACAACAACGTACTCGTTACAGACGCACAAGACAAACTAAACATATTAGGCGTGCATTTTGAATCGGTCCACACGCAAAATTCAGAGATGGGAAAAGAACAACTCTCCAATATCATTAAACGAAAAATCGACTCACTCCAACAAGAAATCGAACAAGACAGACTAGACAACAAAACATTATGCACATTTACGGATATAAACACAGCAGACAATCCCGACCCAGATGCCATCCCATCCAACTACTTCACATCCTTTGATAAACTAAAAACCACATTCAAGCGTCTGAACAATAAAAAATCCTCTAGCTTCGACGGTATCCCAAATATAGCTTTGAAAAATCTTCCGTTTCGCTACATTTACTATTACACAATTCTTTTCAACAACTGTTTAAATTTAGCTTATTTCCCAACCGCTTGGAAAACCGCGAAACTTATTACAATTAAGAAAAAGGGCAAGGACGGTAACGACCCTTCTAGTTATCGCCCCATCAGCTTGCTTTCTAACATCAGTAAAATATTCGAGACGTGCATAAACAATTCAATCAACGCCTTTTGCAATACCAAGAATATTATCCCAGAGACCCAATTCGGATTTAAATTCAAACACTCCACCGTCCATGCTATATCGAAGTTCACTTCCGATATATGCTGGGCCCGCAACTCAGACGAATGCGTAGGTGCGATTTTCATTGACCTCGAAAAAGCATTCGACACAGTTTGGCTGGATGGTCTATTCTTCAAACTCCTTAAGAAAGAATTTCCCAAACATCTCGTCAAATTGATATGGTGTATGCTACGCGGTAAAAACTTTTTTGTTACAGACGGCGAATTTATTTCCAGCAAACGTTTCAACATCACCAACGGACTTCAACAGGGCACCATCAACTCTCCACTGCTCTTTAATATATTTATAAGCGATTTGCTGCAAATGTATGACCTAAACAGCGACAACGTCAAATCAGCAATAGCTTTCGCGGACGACCTTTTGATTTACTCTCGACACAATAAACCTTCCGTAATACAAAACGAACTTCAGAACACCTTCGGTAAAATTCAGAATTACTTCCACACATGGAAATTGAAAATTAACATTAGTAAATGCGAAACTATTCTCTTTAGACCATATATTTCAAGCATTTCCGACGCGAACGCAGACGTACGCGAGCATGGCACAAAATTTCACTTATATGACAGCAATGATCGCAACCGCAAGTTACCCCATAAAGACATCGTTCGCTATTTAGGCATACATTTGGACTTTAAACTGAACTACAATCACCACGTACAAATTCAGATAGACAAAGCTCAAAAGGCATTCTTCTCTCATAAACGCCTCTTTTACTCAAAGGATCTTGACACATCCGTCAAGGTCCTTTGCTATAAATCTTTAATCCGGCCCATATTAACCTATGGTTGCCCTATTTGGTTTAACGTCAGCGCGAGTACTATGGAAAAGCTAAGACTTTTCGAGAGAAAGTGCCTCAGAGCTTGTCTAGGGGCATACAGAACACCTGAGTCTAACTTCACTAGAATGATCAGCAACTACAAATTATACGAAAACGCGAGAATTATTAGAATAGATTTGTTCATGCTTAAATTGATCCGAAACCACTGGTCTAGCGCGCGTAGAATCAAACTCAATAGCCTAATTTACGGTCCAACTTATCCGAATCCATTATATCACGACAAGACACGACTGACAGGATACACCCCACCGGAATCATTTTTATATCTAGACAGCGCAGGATATATTCAGAATAATGTTAACATACCAATCATCTACCATATCAATAGAAAAACTTAAGACAAGAAACTCTCATACGACGTAAACACACACTTCGACGACCCCGACATACGTTTTAACTACAGACTTTCGACGATAGACCTGAACGCCAAACATAGACACAACACTGACAAATACTGGTGGTTGCAGTCCAGTTAAACATACCATAGATCATAACCGAGTACACCTAAGATACACTGTATTACACATACAAACACAACTGTTTTAAATTGAAGCAGCTCTAAATCGACCATAACTACTCCATAGTTACAACCAAACTGTATAACAACTATACTAACACAGGCAGCATCTACTGTTCCATTTATTTATTTGTAACAAGCGCGGCCTCCTCGGTAGTATAGTGGTCAGTATCCCCGCCTGTCACGCGGGAGACCGGGGTTCGATTCCCCGCCGGGGAGAGTATTATTTTTGAATTTTATTGTTTATACTTAGTTTAAAGTTCTATTTTATTATATTAACATATCACTAACATCCTCCCCATTCCCTACCCTATCCTCCTTTCAATCACCACATAACTATAGTTTTTCCCTCGTGCCGTTTTCTATACATAATCCCAATCCAGCTAACTATAAGAAATTCCTCTTTATTTTACACTCACTGTAGCATTAAGTGCAGTAATTATAGTCTAGTGTTAAGACTACGCGTGCTCTGCGCTGAGCCATTAGTCTAAGTATATATTGTTTTAATGTAACCATTTGTACGTTTAGGTTTATTGTACCATTGTATATATATTTATAATTGTTCTGGCACAATAAACGTATGTTTTCAAAAAAAAAAAAAGTGGTCAGTATCCCCGCCTGTCACGCGGGAGACCGAGGTCGATTCCCCGCCGGGGAGGATTTCATTTTTGCCATTTTATTAATGTTTAATAATATTATTTCACTACATTTTTGTTTTGACTATATAAATTTATTTCTTCTATCTTCCCTCCCCTTTTAGACACTATTGTACAGTTTTTCTGCCCTTTTCTCTACAAACTTTATGTAATACATTAAGTTCGTTTTACTTATCATATTCCTTTTATTCCGCAATAAGTGCAATTAACTGGGTATACCAAAGTGTAAACTACGCGTACTCAAATAGAGTCTTTAGTTTGTAAGAATAAGCCACATGTTCCTATTTTGTACGTTTAAGGATTGTTGTTGTGTTGTTGAATTTGTTGTATATATCTTCAGAGGCTTTAATAAACGTATAATACAAAAAAAAGGCGTTAGAGTGTCCGACTGCGGAACCGCTGGAAGTTTTCTTACCGTAGGTTCGAGTCTCTCTTCTGGACTTAGTATTTTTTTTTCTTCAAATTCTAACTATATAATAATGCTTTATATTTATTTATAAATGTTCTAAAAACATTTTACAAATATTTTAACCTGAAATATGTATAAATATAATTTTGGAGCGTGTTTTGCGTCTTTATTTTTTTTGTCAACCACGATTGCTGTTTAACATCTCTTACACTGAAATTAATGTGAAATGTTAGCTTTCAAATTTCATACCTTTGACTACTGTGAATGGGTCGCAGATCTTTCCTTCTTTTTCTCTTTCTTTCATAAGTATAAATGCTTGCTACGGCTTCGGTATCTAACGTAGACATGTAAGGGTTATTCCACGCCAAATCTATTGACCCACTCCCTGCCAATGATACTTTTTTCTAATAAACGTATTTTTAAGTACCAGTTTGATCGTTTCATGCTTATTTTTGAATGAAGTTTCATTGCTCGATGGAAACCACGGGAAGGTGGTGGGCTTCTTTCATCAGGAGAGGCGAAGGATAGGTTAGAAGTGATTACATGGATCGGATGAGAGTAAATGGTGGATATAAGTGTTGGAAACAAGAAAAAGTATGACTCAATCTTCGTCGCTGGCGACGCTAATTACGGGATTTACCTGTTCGATATTAAATAACTTACTCAGAATTTCTGCAGGACGTACAAATCGTGAAAGGTACCGAGCATGTGATAAATAATAAATTATTGCTGCAACGTGTGAACAGCAACCAACAGTACGGTTACCATTCGCACATTCGCAACAATAGCGTTTAATCCCGGAGTAACCGATTGAATTTGATACGTAGTTAATGTAACATCTATATGTTTTACTATTGATGTGACGCGATTTCACTTTACATTTAATAATATTTTTTGTCTGCTTAAGGCAACGAACAGTTATATTATTATCTTCATCCATAACTTCTGCTAAGTAAGATATGGCTTGTGATAATTGGTATGATCCCGTAAATAGAATTTTTAAGTTTTGTTCTGTTAATTCCGGAAAATCATGAATGTCGAAAGCTGAAAGTAGTTTTAAAAGAGATTTTCGCCTATTCCAATGATTATTCTCTACTTGCACTGCTAACGTATTTGCGATACCATCTTCTGATATTATTTTCGATGCTATTTCATTAGAAAGCCCTACATCTGAGTTCAAACGTTTTCCAAACGTATTGTGGAGATAATCTGCTATTTTGTAAAATATACCGACTTTGGGGAGTAACTTATTGTTCAACTGGTGATGTAACAATTTATATTTTTGTCCTAGAATTCCGTGTATCGCTTGGACTACCCAACGAACTTTTGTAACACGAAGCGCTTGATTTGATTCTGTTGTAGTGAGCTGGTTACGCTTTCCCTTCAAAGCCGGCATCAAAACTGTATAACCGCATTTTTCTAAATCTAATTTTACATCACGAAAACCTCTATCAACAATACAAATATGCCCTGATCTTAAAAGACTTGATAAACCAGTTGGATTCTTCAAAACAATCTTTAGAATCTCCGCGTTATTTTGATTAACGTAAAAGGGACCAAGTATATCGATTATATAACCATTTGTTGTGCAAATTGTAAAAGGTTTGCACAATGGTACCTTTTTTTGGCCGGAATATGATTTTCGCTGTTACTCATTATTCGAACTTTTTTCATATCGAATATATGTTCCATCAAAAATCAGTGCCAATTGGTCTGTTAAATTATGTAATTGTTTAGCAATGAATGGTGTTTCATTTTGAATCAAATTATTTCGAGAAATGGCCGCAAATCCGAAATGAAATGGTAGTGTAACTTTTTCGAATGTATTTAAAGCAGATGTACAAAATTCCGATATTTATTTTTCGCGTTCTATTCCAAAAATTGCAGCTATCATTTTATTTGAATTTCCGGTACGTAATTTTAGTAAAAAAGAACAATGGATTGTGTAATAGTTTGCTGCTCAGAATTTCTTTAGGAGGTCATCATTTCGCGAAGTTGCAATAAATTGTCTCACGTTAAACCCGTAAATACTTCTAATTGTTCTTCGGAACGCGTAAAATCATCTACTTTATCTTTAATATGTGAAGTATTGTTGACTGAAAGATATTCAAAATAAATGCATGATTCTTTGGTATCGATTATACTAGTCTTAGAATGTATTCTTAAGTTAGAAATATCTTAGTGGAATAAACGTTTTTTTAATAAATTGTTAGAACAGCACCGATTTCCTTTTAGAACATATAATCTTCAGATGAGAAATACTTGACACCTAGTTTCGGCTGATATATTAATGATGCGTATTGAAGATCCACAAACGAAGCAATATTTGTATCTTGAAATGACTCTAGAAAATGGCATTTCCACATTCTGTGGTTCGACTGCACGGAAGAGATTAATGGAGTAGATGTAGAGAAAGATTCTTCTAGAGAACATTGCTTAATGGATTCTTCAGGTGAAGTTATCCTGATTGAAAATGATCCCGGTAAAGATATTGGATACTTTGATACATCAACTGAAACAGCATGAAATGAAGAAGATTCTACTAAAAATAATTTCAGCTGAAGGTCCGACTGAAGGAAGGGTGCTAGAGGAAGAAGGTACTTCTGAAGAAATAATTTCAGTGGAAGAAAATATTCCACTTGCTTGAAACTACACAATGAGATTCAAATGAAAAAAACGATTGGAGTACGGAATGAGGTCTGACCGAAGAAAAAGTTTCGATTGCAGAAGAAACTTCTGTTGAAGTTTCACCAAACTGAAGAAATTCTTGAGAATTACTAAAATTCGTAGTTTTTACTATTTTACACATATAGACGCGACACTTATTACACAATACATCACCTATATTCACTGCTCTTTTAAAAATGGTTGAAGACATTACTGTTTCAGCTTCTTTCTTGATTTTCCTAATCTGACCTGCCAATTTACGAATTAACGAATGACAACGAATACACTTAACACGCAAGGTTTTCCTTCCAACAAATTGTACTTTATTCCTATACATATTGAAAAATGCAGAGGGAACGAATGTACACGGACTGCCCTTCAAAAGTGCCGAAATCGGATTGCCTTCCAAAAGTGCCGACACTCGATCGCGCACATCACTCGCTCATTCTCTCTATCTCTCTCACTCACTCCTACATTCTCACCTACATTTGGCGGTTGCCGAACTTTTCAATCTTTCTCTCTTCCACGCTATCGTTTCTCACTTTTTGGATTATTCACCCATCAGCTGTTCGGCTGTTCGCTCGCCGCGTGTTGACAGTTTTTTTCGCCGGTAACCGTCTTCGCTCGCGTCGGACAACGAACGATTCGCTGTTCGGTCAGAATTCATGCGTGTTAAAGCAGGATTGTGAATAATTCGTACGCTGTTGTTAATATTCCCTTTATTAAATAATAATAGACTTAGCGAGACTATTCGTAACACGTCCGTCTTATACAAAATGATGCCCGGAACTGCACGTTTGTTACATGATTCGCGCTTGGCTTTTGTTCGTAGTACGAGAGGTGCCGAGGTTGTCCGACTCGCGCTCGACTCGCTGCTACACAGACACGTATTTAGATAAGAATGTGTCTGTGTACGCTATGGAGAAATGTGTTGAACTTAACCATTCTCAATACAGACAAACAGCTTTATTCTGTTTGTGAACGCCAAAAGGAATGACAATTACAACAGTACTGAGAAACGATGCATTCTGGGCAACAGAAATGGAAGAAAAACTGAGGAAGTTTTATGAAGACAGCATGTTGCCAGAAATTATAGACAGTAGATTTAATCAACACCAGCCAATTAGAGAACCTCCGTACATAAAAACAGGATGAGAATGTACCTACCACTAAACAATAAAGTACGTGTTATAACGATGGATGACAACATCGAAGCAGCACCGGCGAGTGCATTCAGCATATATGAAAAGCTGTTACATAAGCAATTGTAACTACAATGTACCATTGCATCGGCGAATGAATTCAATGGACAGGAAAAGCTGTTGAAAAAGGAATGGAAGTATGATGTATGTGAAAAACACAGAGTAAGGAGGACCGTCTATGACGGAGGTGGTGGTGGGTCTCTTTACATTCTTCTAATAATATATAGTTTCACCTATTTTTTCAGCTACAAAATTGTAAGTATAGCACTGATACTTTTCTTATGCAAATAATTGGATCAATTGAAAATCATTATGAATTTCTCTTTCAGCTATGAATTTCTGACATCTATTTCTGGTAAGCAGTATTACAGGCAAAAATCACCATATAGGAATCGAGGAAAAAACCAGGGCTTCGCAATGCATGTAAACAAATAAGTAAGTAACAAGTAAGTAATACACACATTTAAATTTATATTGTATGCCAAATTATTACAATTTGTTCTAACTTTCTACCACAGGTTCTATTAATAGTAATTGCAACTGAAAGGGGCCGGTACTGTTACAAGAAAATATGTATGAGAAACAGTCAACATTAATAATACATTCTTCAGAAGATGTAAGTATTGCTTTTTACATTCAAGTGGTATAAACCATAAAAGTAATTTTTATTATATTTCTTTCTTTTTACAGATGAAAGCAAGACGTACAGCACGTTATTTCAACAGATGTGGTCCAGATGAGGGATCATGACATAACCTTGACATAATCTTATACATTATAATGTGCGTTCGATAACTACTTTGTGTATCAGACGTTTATTTATGTTAGGACAAGTGCATAACTTTCCTGTTCTGTTTGTGTTTTCTTAATAAAAAACTGTCTAAAGTAACAAATTTCATTTTGCTGCAACATCCTCTCATATGTCCTTATATATAGGAGCTAAAACATAGGCTCTTGGATTGTCAGTACGAATTCGAATACGATCAGTTCACGTCACGTCTTTTCCTCGTTTAGTCTTATCGTAGAACTCTAGTTGCTGTAACCGAGTAATATTAGAAACCACTGCGAAATATATTATACCTGTAATATACCGACAGTCTACGAGTTTGTTACCCGGTTCCCAACAATGCATTCATTTAAAAATTCTACTATACAAAATAAAGTAACATTTATTTTCTTGAATAATGTAGGGTATGTAAGTTTAGACAATGAGGAACATATTTTTTGTACAAAAATTGAAATATTAATTCGTGTAGATTTCTACAATTGTATAGTACGATGTATTTTGAAGCAATTTCGAATGTAGTCAAATCTGGATATATGTAAATGAGATAAGGACTCAAAAATTGCATGCTAATGACGTATTTATTACAAACGTTTATCGAATCGTATGTAACTTAAATTCGAAGCTTCAAATCATTGAAAATGTTCGCAGTTTCGAACTTGGTGAACACTGTTCGATTGTTTCGAAATTCAGGATGTCAGAGATTGCAAAGTTCGAAAAGTATTGACCGAGAATAAAGTTTGGAAACTATTGACCGCTTCGAACCTCTGCTCTGGTCGAATTCGAGGCTTTAGCCATATTCGAAACATTTGAAATCCTGTAAAGTATTGTCCGACTTCAACCTCGGAAAAGTATTGGCCGATTCAAAACTTAATCGATTCTGAGATTCATATGGAATCGATAACTCTTTGTAGTAATTTGTGCTTGACGGTTATTAAATATTAAATGTGTTTCAAGCTTTTTTAGTAATACAGGAAATTCCAAAAATTCGGTTTGTTGTATAATGACATATATAAGTGCAACCCGCGATAAAGAGAAGAAACACCAAACAGAAAAATTTATAACTTGTACATAATAAATTAATGTAATTGCGATGGTACTTTTATTATGCATATCAGTATTTTCTCTATACAAGCTCAGAACTAGTCTACGATGCAAATGTCATGTTCCCTCTACTAATACCCACTGCGTACCCTTAGAACCCAGCACTTGCTGTACCGGCGAGTGTGCCTTCCTATAGGCAGTTCCCCAAGATAGCGACGCGCTTGGCTTTCGGTCGTCGAACATTGTCACATGATACGGGTTCAAATTACTAAGGCAACGCTAGTGCAATAATAGAAATTTATTTCTCTTTTTCTTGGTTCGAAACTTTTCACCTATTTGTGACAATTTTCTGATTTAACTAAGTAAGATCAAATACAACATAATTTTCATAGTTGTTTTTCATAAATTATAACGTATGCTACAATTGTCCTTTCTTTAAAATGTACATACTGAAGTCAAGACGCAATTTAACTAGAACATATACAATATTAAATCAACAACGAAATTTATTTTTATTTTTTATTCCTTTTCTCAAACTTCATCAACATATTCATGACACTTTCCAGATCCTATTTACTAACGCAATAAGCGATCAAAGGCATACATCGCTCAGGTCACTCCACGTCGGCTATATCGAAACACAGGCGATCTTTACGGGAGCCTATACAGAATCAGTATTTCATTCTGCGACCTCTGCCAAGAGAGGTAGAGGTTGGAATTAGAACACCGATTTCGTATACGCTACCATAAATATCGCCTGTGTTTCGCTACAATCGACCCGAAGCGAAAGAAACGATATCAAATTCGACGTTGCTCGAGCGCTCAGTCCCTCTTTGTCATATGCTCGCTGTTCTTTTCTACACTCGCCGCCTCCAGTAAGCATCAACAAAGAATCAAGAATCGTTTCTCGTCTACGCTACAGCCGAGCATTGAGCCCCGAGAGCGTCACTTCTATAGAGAAAATACTGTATTGCTTTTTACATTCAAGTGGTATAAACCACAAGAGTAATTTTTATTACATTTCTTTCTTTGTACAGATGAAAGCAAGACATACAGCACGTTATTTCAACAGATGTGGTATTGTATGTTACACATTTCATACATCATCTTATCATAACATAATCTTAACATAATCTTACATATTATAATGTGCGTTCGATAACTACTTTCTGTATCAGACGCTTAATTATGTTAGTGTAGCAGTTATAATTCGTTACTGTAATGTAATATTTTGCAGAATAATATAATATAATTGAAAATGTACAATCAGTTTTTTACATTCCCACTACTAGCATTGTTTCATATACAGTAACCAAGTATTTCTTTACACATTCGGAATGGTATATGGCAATAGCAAGCAGCTCCCTCTGGTTTCTTCAGGCACCAGCGTATCTGATGGTATTACCATTTCTGTGCAGAGAATCGCTGCTGAAATACCGACCTGCCGAATCGGCGAGGTCACGTGCCGTGTCTACCCCTTTAAGTGTATTGGTTGTCATTCGTTAATTCGTAAATTGGCAGGTCAGATTAAGAAAATCAAGACGGAAGCTGAGACAGTAATGTCTTCAGCCATTCTTAAAAGAGCAGTGAATATAGGTGATGTATTGTGTAATAAGTGTCGCGTTTATACGTATAAAATAGTAAAAACTACGAATTTCAGTAATTCTCAAGAATTTCTTCAGTTTGGAGAAACTTCAACAGAAGTTTCTTCTGCAATTGAAACTTTTTCTTTGGTCAAACCCCCTTCCGTACTCCAATCGTTTTCTTCACTTGAATCTCATCATTCTGTAGTTTCAAGCAAGTGGAACATTTTCTTCCACTGAAACTATTTCTTCAGAAGTACCTTCTTCCTCTAGCACCAAAACATATCATTAATGTACCAACCGAAACTAGGAAGATTAATGTCAAGATATTTCTAATTTAAAAATACATTCTAAGACTAATATAATCGATACCAAAGAATCACGCATTTATTTTGAATATCTTTCAGTCAACAATACTTCACATATTAAAGAAGAACAATTAGAAGTATTTACGGGTTTAATGTGAGAAAATCTATTGCAACTTCGCGAAATGATGACCTCCTTAAGAAATTCTGAGCAGTAAACTATTACACAAGCCAACGTAGTTTTTTACTAAAATTACGTACCAGAAATTCAAATAAAATGATAGCTGCAATTCTTGGAATGGAAGACGAACAATAAATATCGGAATTTTGTACATCTGTTTTAAATTCATTCGAAAAAGATATACTACCATTTCATTTCAGATTCGCGGCCATTTCTCGAAATAATTTGATTCAAAATGAAACATCATTCATTGCTAAACAATTATATAATTTAACAGACCAATTGGCACTGATTTTTGACGGAACATATATTCGACATGAAAAAAGTTCGAATAATGAGTAAAAGCGAAAATCATATTCCGGCCAAAAAAAGGTGCCATTGTGCAAACTTTTTACAATTTGCACAACAAATGGTTATATAGTCGATATACTTGGTCCCTTTTACGCTAACCAAAATGACGCGGAGATTCTAAAGATTGTTTTGAAGAATCCAACTGGTTTATCAAGTCTTTTAAGATCAGGGGATATTTGTATTGTTGATAGAGGTTTTCGTAATGTAACATTAGATTTAGAAAAATGCGGTTATACAGTTTTGATACCGGCTTTGAAGGGAAAGCGTAACCAGCTCACTACACAGAATGAAATCAAGCGCGTCGTGTTACAAAAGTTCGCTGGGTAGTCCAAGCGAATTCTAGGACAAAAATATAAATTGTTACATCACCAGTTGAACAATAAGTTACTCCCCAAAGTCGGTATATTTTACAAAATAGCAGGTTATCTCCACAATACGTTTGGAAAACGTTTGAATTCAAATGTAGGGCTTTCTAATGAAATAGCAGCGAAAATAATATCAGAAGATAGTATCGCAAATACGTTAGCAATGCAAGTAGAGAATAATCATTGAAATAGGCGAAAATCTCTTTTCAAACTATTTTCAGCTTTCGACATTCTTGATTTTCCGGAATTAACAGAACAAAACTTAAAAATTCTATTTACGGGAACATACTAATTATCACAAGCCATATCTTACTTAGCAGAAGTTATGGACGAAGATAATAATATAACTGTTCGTTGCCTTAAGCAGACAAAAAATATTATTAAATGTGAAGTGAAATCGCGTCACATCAATAGTAAAACATATAGATGTTACATTAACTACGTACCAAATTTAATCGATTACTCCGGGATTAAACGCTATTGTTGCGAATGTGCGAATGATAACCGTACTGTCGGTTGCTGTTCACACGTCGCAACAATAATTTACTATTTATCACATGCTCGGTACCTTTCACGTATCGTACGTCCTGCAGAAATTCTAAGTAACTTATTTAATATCGAACAGGTAAATCCCGTAATTGACGTCGACAGCGACGAAGATTGAGCCATACTTTTTCTTGTTTCCAACACTTATATCCGCCATTTACTCTCATCCGATCCATGTAATCACTTCTAACCTATCCCTCGCCTCTCCTGATGGAAGAAGCCCACCACCTTCCCGTGGTTTCCATCGAGCACTGATACGTCATTCAAAAATGAGCATGAAACGATCAAACTGGTACTTAAAAATGCGTTTATTAGAAAAAAGTATCATTGGCAGAGAGTGGGTTAATAAATTTGACGTGGAATGGCCCTTACATGTCTACGTTAGATACTGAAGCCGTAGCAAACATTTATATTTATGAAAGAAAGAGAAAAGGAAGGAAAGATCTGCGATCCATTCACAATAATCAAAGATAAGAGATTTGAAAGCTAACATTTCACATTAATTTCAGTGTAAGAGATGTTAAACAACAATCGTGGTTGACAAAAAAAATAGAGACGCAAAACACGCTCCAAAATTATATTTATACATATTTCAGGTTAAAATATTTGTAAAATGCTTTTAGAACATTTATAAATAAATATAAAGCATTATTATATAGTTAAAATTTGAAGAAAAAAAATACTAAGTCCAGAAGAGAGATTCGAACCTACGGTAAAAAAACTTCCAACGATTCCGCAGTCGGACACTCTAACGTTACGCCACCGACGCTGTTGAAAACATCGTTAATTTTTTAGGTTATATTATGCTCAACAGTTGGCTTTGTTTTATTTGTTACAATTGTTATGTAATTCTGCTTAGTGTAGAAACATTAATTAGTATACAAGAACTCATATATTGATCATATATATCAAGCGCGGCGAATATACGTGTAACGTGTTTACGTGTGACTAACACATAGCCGTGTTTCTCTGTTTACAAGAATCAGAGCTTACCTCAACCCGGCGAATTCGGCTATCGGCCTGGGATTTCAAACAGCCAGCTCTGTGCTCCGTTCCTTTTTGTTTATTTTTCTACGAATTAATTTTCTCCAATAGTTTATTTTTATTTTTATAAGAAACGTTTTTTAAAAGAAAATCAAACGCGTCCCATTCACTTCCCACATAAACTCCGATCTCTCTATCCGGACTTCGTCGTTAAAAGCATCAGCTTTTTAACAACCATACTGTGCCAATACTTATGTCCAACATTGTATATGCTTCTGTCATATCACACGCTTTAGTGCAGATGAATTCAAATATCGCACTAAAATGATCTTCTCGATTTGCCTGACGATAAAGGAACAATCCGCAGGCTTGCACAGGCAAGACACACGTTTTTAAACTTCACGAAGTTCCAAATTTTTCGCGGGCTGATGACGTATCGCTCGGTCCTTGGTGCAAGTGAAATAGAAAATATTGAGTGACTGAGAAGGGTAGTTTGGGCCTTGCCTACCCTCGAGGATTGCAGAGCCTCCATCACCAGTAAAAATCGAGCTGCCGACCTGGAAGGATCGTAAGTACCTTGTCGCTTACTAACCCTATGTGTATGTATGTGCCGGTCATGATGAAAGTGGTGTAATTACAAATTTCTTACGTAGTACACTTTACATATTTCTTGTATATTATATCGCGATAGTGCACTTTCTCTATGTTTCATTTTAACGAACACCACTTTTTTAATGACGTAGACATTTATATATTTTGCTTGAAAGCTAAGACCCTATTTAGACATGTTTCGGTTAAAGTTTCATTACTGAACAGTGGAAATTTGAAAAGACATTTTTATTCATTCTCCATTTCTTTTTAGATGCAGAAACAGTAAAGTATGAACAGCGAGAAGGCAGCCCAGCTTCGGAACGCAGCGCGTCGCAACGAAGAAGCCCGGCCCAGGAACGTGACGCGTCCTGGCCCGAATATATTCTCTATCGGGAATTAGCCCAGCGTTACCGGAAGGAGGTATGTATGTCCATAATCACACATTTCTTACATTCGTATGACAATGCGAAGTCTGCACTTTCTACATCATTCCAACATTTAACATTATATTAACATCTTCAATATTGTAGGTTAGTGAATTACAAAAAAGAAATTGCGTGCCCGCCACTATGGGGGAGGAAGAGGTGGAAGAGGTGGAAGAGGAAAAAGCGAAGGAAGAGGACGAAGAAGAGGAAGAGGAGGAAGAGGAGGAAAAGAAGGATTGGCAAATATTTTTTATTTTAATAAGTAATACTATTAATATACCTTGTCTTTTTCTCAAAACCAATCCCAATTCGATTTCCTTATTTTTAAAAAAATTAATGTGGGATTATCAGAGACCGTAGTTGTTGTGTAAAACACAGCGAGTAACTTCATAAATCCCTTATTCGTACTCACACTAATCTCTCTCTCGCTAATAAAATCACTCTGTTAATACTTGGACAATGTCTATCGCAATTCTCCGCGGTTCACTCGTATTTATTTTGTTCAATACATTCACAACAATGTTCGGCGGTTGCGGAACTTTTCAATCTTTCTCTCTTCTGTACTATCGTTTCTCACTTTCTGGGTTATTCACCCATCAGCTGTTCGGCCGTTCGCTCGCCGCGTCTTCGCTCATGCCGGACAAAACAATTGTAGAAATCTTCACGAATTAATATTTCAATTTTTGTACAAAAAATATGTTCCTGATTGTCTACACTTTCATGCCATACATTATTCACGAAAATATATGTTACTTTATTTTGTATAGTAGAATTTTTAAATGAATGCATAGTAATCAAGTTTTGTTGGAAACATTATTCTGGAAGATTTTAGAATCGGGTTTCATGTCGATTAAAATAAAATATTGCCGTGAAAGTCTTCTTCATTTATAATACGCGCTTCGTGGGAGAGTATGTGTTGGATTTATTGTAAATAATAAATGAGCAAAAACGATGATTGAGAAACACGGTCTTTGCCTGTATAAAGAAAAACCTTATTGGGTTCAACGAATCTAAGGGCCTCCGCTGTTTGTCACCGAAGGACAGAGTAATAAACACGGTGCAGGCATAGAGTTTCTTTTTCAAGTAGATGACACGTTTTCTTCAAGTACGATTTTCACAGCGATAGGACATCCTTCCTAGCCGTAAAATAAACTTTTTCAAAAACCTTTTTTCTCGCCGTTTTATGCGTATGTTTCGGATTCATCGTTATTGAGACAATAACGGACGCGACGCGCAGGAAGGTTAGACCAGTAAACTACCGTCTCGACGGTTACCGGTATTTACCGTGCGACAAATTTTTTCCTCCCGGTTTCGAATCGAACCGAGCCGAAACGCTTTGATACTGAGCTCAGTTGTCGTATCGCCGCTGACCGGACCAATCGAAATAAACTGTGATTTCTATTCCGCTAGTGATTTCGGTCCAATACTTTTGTACCTCACCTTTCCTCCTCGTACGCCAGTCGTCTACGGTCCTGACTCCGAAACCATCATCCACTCGCGTGCAGAGAGATATTGACTCGGAAATCGTTCCATCGAATCTCGCACAGCGTATTATAGCAAAGTATGCGACAAACTTTTATATATTTTTTAGCAAATAAGTATATCTTACAATGTTTACTGTAAGATATACTTATTTGCTAAAAAATTATTATTGTAACATTCGAGTTACAATAATGAAATAAATCAGAATGATTGCGTTTATGAGACGAGTAATATACCATGAAGTAAGCACAGTTTTCCAAGAGCGTCGATAGTCCAGCAATAATCGCACGAAAATGCATACATTGTCAGCATCATGCTTTCTCGAGAGGGGAGGGGGGCGTATTTATCGAAGCTGACGCTTCATTTTTGCTATGGTTTCACCTTCACAGCCTGTAGGGATGTTGGCGCCATAGGGAATGCGCAAATTTCCCTAGACTCGCGTCTAGTGATCGCTCCAACGAGGTTGGCAGCTCCGACCTCGGGCGATGAGAAAAGGAGAGAAGACCGAACGCACTCTCGCCGACTGACCACCGGTCAAGCTGGACGCGCTCGTCTTGCACTCTTGGTCGGCCATTATTTCTTGAGTTAAATATACAGTTTTACGGTTACACCTCTGTGTACCATTCATTCGTAATCGACCATCTTCTTCCTGAAACGCGAAGCAGCGTAGGCTGCTAATTAGTATCGCGTCAGTACACGGCACTCAGAAACCTACAACTATAGTGGCGCGTCGTACAGAAAGACGACATCCGCGAAAGCCACTATAGTGGCGCATAGTGCCTAAGAGGTTAAGCCACATGCACCCCAAAATTCTGTCATAAATCCATCGTAGATTGACCGTCCTTCTGTGGTTCTTACCTTCGACTCTCTTGGAAAATACATTGCCGTTAACATATCCATGATTTAAATCTATTATCACTCATCCACGAAGATAAAAAACCGCGCTTACTGTTATTCTTGAATTTCACAACCGTTTCCATTGCATAAAAGCAAAATAGCAGAAGTAAAAGCAAATTAAAAAATAATTAGGCGAAAGCTTTTTATTTAATTTAAATGCCATAATATTTTAAGCACGTATCTTGAAATCTCTGCTAACGTTCGTTCTCGTCGATCGAATGCAACAAACTCTCAAAAGAAACAGCAGTGACTCGAGCACGTTGACGATAGCGTTTTGTTTGTACTACTCGCGGGTCGATGGGCCGTTGAAATGACGAGGAAAAAGAAAGAAAGGATGTAGATATACAATAGCCTAGTCCTCATAGGTTTTTAAAGGGCAGTAATCAGAAATAATGTTCTATTGAATGAGCAGCAGTATATAGAGGTCAATTTAATATATTCCATTTTGCATAAATGAATTTAAGAAATTCCTATGCATATTGAAGTAATAAGACACTAAAAGCGCACCCGATCGACAAAGCGAAAATATATATTCTAGGAAAGCAATTTTTAACGCTTTAATCCTTCGTAGAAGTAGATTATCGGAGCAAAAATAGAGCGTACCTGACGGCCGTATCATAAACCCAGTTTATAAAATGCAGCGGTTATATGCTACGTTGGATGAGTGTGCTTGAGACTAAGCAGTCTTTACAGCAGAGGTTGGCTAGTGACTATTTATTTTATTACTTATGTTTAGCGTCGATGCAGTCCCTAGGTAATTATTTGTACGGTCGGTGACTACCTGCTAAACCGTGGTCTTTCGAGAGCGATCATACAACCGAATCAATCAACCAATAAAAAAAGGACAATATTCCATCCACGAATAGCAGTTTACATTTTTCAAATACCCCAAACTCTCCCCCGGTTGTGAAATGACTTCTTCCAAGGAAAGGGATGTAGAAATGAATCAGTCTTGGACGAAATTCCAAACAGCACGGAAAGCAATCAGCTAGCGTTACTATTTTTTGTTTGCCTATATTCGTCATGTTCTAGAGGCTTTGAATTTATTGGCAGGAAAACTGTGCGCGTTAGATGTATTAATTGTAATATATTGATACGCAAATCATATGGTCAGAAAAAGAGAATTAATACAGAAAGCTGATTCCGCGATGTTTTCAAGAATTCTAAGCAAAGTTGTTACTGTTGGTGTAAAAATAAAAAACGTGTGTGCGAGGTGAATTTCGAAACACCAGTTGACCAATTTCCACAACGTGAGGAATCTTCACATGAAACATCTTCAATCAGAACACTCTCTATCGAAACTTCCACAGCCGGGATCTTTTTGGACGAAACGATTGTACCTGGAGCATCTGCAATGGGAGAATGTTCATCTGACGCACGTGCACAGAAACCACCTTCAACCGAAGAATCAAGCGATAAATCATCATTTGAGTCAAATCCAACAACTTCTTTAATGGGAGATCCGTCGTTTACATTAGATACAAGTGATCATCCAGAAACAAATATTGCATGCATCGAAATACCATTTTCAAGGATAATTGCCACTCATGGATATTGTTTTATCTGTGGGTCCAAAACGAATATTATTACTGTACCACCTGAGACAAGGAAGCAGGTATTTATCAGGCGGGGATTATATGTTCCCAAAGGAGATAGGTACTGCTCTAAACATTTACTTAAAAAACGGTTGTTCGAAGATATTATGCTCACCTTACGCGTACATTCAAACACCAGTTTGATCGATGTTTACGAACTTAGAGATTATTATAAATACCTTGCAGTTAGTAGTGATTGTAGCATTAAAGATAAAATAGGTGATTTTACATTATCAGAAGAACGTCTAAAAATATTCGCGGGATTAACTTGGGAAAATCTAATCCAACTTAGAGAAATGATGAAGTCCATGAGAAATACGGAAAAATGCGCTGTGACACAGGCTATTGTCTTTTTAGTTAAATTGCATACTGGAAATTTCATTAGTATGATAGCTTCAATTTTTGGGTTTGAGCGTGAACAACAGGTATCCGATTTTTGTAAAGCAGTTAGGAACTCGTTTGAAAAAGATATTTTACCATATCATTTCGGTGTCGCGGCTTTTTCTCGTCAACATCTAATAGAAAATGAAACGTCCATTATTGCTAAACAGTTATATAATATAACAGACCAGCTAGCACTTATTTTTGACGGAACATATATTCGCCACCAAAAAAGTTCAAACAACGAATACCAACGGAAATCATATTCTGGCCGAAAAAAAGTACCACTCTGCAAACCTTTTACTGTTTGCACTATTGATATGCTCGGACCTTTCTATGCAAATTAAAATGATGCAGAAATAATGAAAATTGTACTTGAAGATCCGAATGGCTTACAAAGACTAATAAAACGAGGAGATATTTGTATAGTTGATCGAGGTTTCCGTGATGTACGATCATATTTAGGAGAATCTGGGTGTAACGAACCTATCCCACCGTTCCTACCCTGGCTCTACCGACATTGCGGCCGCGTAGCAGCGTAGGTAGGGTATTGTATGTCCTCTCCCCTACACTGAGCGCATGAACGCTCATATCACCGAGCGACCGCTCGCTCGCCGCCCCCCTCACCCCGAGCGAGAGACCGACCGCTCCCCGCGCCGCTCTCCCGAGCGACCAACCACTCGCCGCGCCGCTCTCGTCGAGCGACCGACCGCTCACCGCGCTGTCCTCCGTAGTTATAAGATTTGTACCGTTAGTCTGTAAGTTAGCAATAAATACGTTTTAAGAACCGACAACCCAGCCAACGTCAATCACCGCAACGAACCTTCGACCGCTGACTGAGTCGGCCGACGCCACATTCCTCCGCGTCCCCCTCGAACCGGATCGTCCACGGGGGAACGGTCACATGGGTATAAAGTGCTCATGCTTGCTTTAAAAGGAAAACGGAATCAATTAACAAGCGATTCACGGCATCATTGGACAAAAATATAAATTACTACACCACCAAATGGGCAATAAATTACTCCCCACAGTCGATTTATATTGCAGAATAGCATGTTTTTTAAATCATACATTTGGGAAACGATTAAATTCAGATGTTGAATCCTGTGATGAAATAGTAAATAGAATGTCAAATCAACAATATATAGAAAATACATTAGCAATAGAGGTTGAGACGAACCACTGGAACAGAAAAAAAATACCATTTAATATGATATCCGCAACGGATCTCCTTGATTTCCCAGGCATGACAGAGAGAGACCTAAAAATAGCCAACCGAGTAGCGAAAATCCAGACCTTGCTTCCGAAAGCTGAATGGAGACATGTTCCCACCCGCTTCAATCCCGCGGATTTGAATTCGCGCGGTGTCGAAGCGGAGGAGCTCATTCAATCGAAGCTGTGGATTTCTGGTCCAGCATGGTTAAGACAACGAGAGGAAAATTGGCCGAAAACGCCTGATTCCATCGATACGACCGAGGGCAAGCGCATTCCGCACGCCCACGTTGCAACTCCAGACAAGGAATGGGAATTTGTATTCCGATTCTCAACCTGGAGCAAGCTACTTCGCGTGACTGCATATTGTCTCCGATTACGTAGACCGATGCAAGGTGAGCGAAGGTCGTTCGATGCCAACGTTGTCGAAGCATCAGAATTGAAGCTGGCCAAGGAAAGAATCGTCCGCTACATCCAGCGAACGCATTTTGCGGGCGAGTACCAGTGTCTAAAAAAGCACAGGGAAATTCCCGCAAAATCTCCGTTAAAAAGTCTGAACCCTTTCCTCGACACGAATGACGTTTTGAGGGTCGGTGGACGACTGGAGAATGCGACGCTGGCATGGGAAGCGAAGCACCCCATAATTCTGCCAAAACACCATGTGTCTACCATGATAATTCGGCAGTGCCACGTAAATACGTTGCACGGGGGCTTGCAGCTGACGATATCCATGGTAAAGCAACAATTTTGGATCCTCGGTTGCCGAACCACGGCTCGCAAGGTCATCCATCAATGTATGAAATACGTAAGATGGAGGGCACAAACCTCCACGCAAATCATGCAGGATTTGACCCCAGAACGCAGCCGTGCAGCAAGGGCTTTTTTAAACTGCGGAGTCGATTATGCGGGACCGTATAAAGTCCGCGACTCCGCGGGCCGAGGAAAAACAGCTCATAAAGTGTATATCGCAGTTTTCGTCTGCTTCGCTACAAGGGCCATACATATTGAACTCGTCCATGATTACACGACGAGTGCATTTTTGGCTGCATTGGATCGGTTCATGGCCCGACGAGGAATCCCGTCTTGCATACGCAGTGACAATGGGACAAACTTCGTCGGTGCAGATCGTGAATTGAGAAAACATTTCAATAAGGTGTGTAAAACGCCGGAAATGCAAAACCAATGCGGCGAAAAGGGCATTCGGTGGCAGTTTAACCCACCCAGTGCCCCCCATTTCGGTGGGATGCAGGAAGCCGGAGTCAAATCTGTGAAGCATCATTTAAAGCGCATCATAGGAGAATTCACACCCACGAGCGAGGAATTACAGACGTTACTCTGTAAAATCGAAGCCAGTTTAAACTCGCGACCGATTGCCGCTCTGAGTGATAGCCCTGATGATTATGCGCCGCTCACACCGGCACACTTCCTAATTGGAGGGCCCATGATGGCACCCCCGATGGAATCCGTGGAAAATGCTAATATTTCGCATCTGACTAGATGGAGAACTATGCAAAAATTCCACGAGCAGCTCTGGAGACACTGGACGAGAAATTATCTCACGCACCTCCAAAACCGCTACAAATGGCAGACGGAAAATACATGCCTAAAAAAGAATGATCTTGTTTTAACGCAGAATCCTCCCCCCCCCCCCCCCCGAATCAGTGGGAAATGGGAAGAATAGAGGAAGTATTTCCGGGAAAGGATGGGCAAGTACGTGTAGTTAAAGTACGCACAGCCAAATCCACATATACGCGACCAATTAGGCGATTGTGTACACTGCCTGTGGCTGAGTTTTCGTTTGAGTCACCTTCGGCAACGGTTCCCGAAGCCGAGCAGATGATCTAAACAAAACCGTTCGAGTTCGAAAAGACAAGGATTTTGGAAGGTGAGAACGGTTGATTCTTACCGGCCACTTGTCACCCGTGCGAAATCGAAGAGTAGGGGGTAATATCCTCCAATCTCGTTAGCGCTAAGGGAAGGAGGCACTTCACATACGCGAACGCCCTGAATCGAAATTTGAACGATTTCTCGCCAAAGAGGATCAGTTGTTAATTAGCTACCATGGCGAGCGAATCGACAAACAGTTCCGCGAACAGTGCACCAGCCACGCCGGAAACCGCGATATCGTCGCCCGGTTTCGACATTGCTTTCGAGCGCATCCTCCAATTGGGAGGTTTGGCCGAGGCCTCCTTGGCGAAACCTGAGGGGGAGGAAGAGCAGCTCAAACCCTCAACCAGCGGGGGAGTGACCCCCGTGCTGATCTTCCCGGTAGGACGACAGTCCATATCGGTTCCGGCGCACATCCCGCTTAAACGTTAACAAAACGTTAACAAAATTAAATTAAAAAATTTCTAATCATTCTAAACAAATTATTGTACGGGCGGAGCTTTATACGTTTATAACTTTTTAACGAAGCCTCCATCAAGAAATTAGTATTCTTGATTCCCATCTTATTTTGGCCTCTAGAATCGCCCATTAAAATTTCCCCCAGGAATGGCCAAATACCCTGTATAGATGAACAACCAAATGCATTCCAGAATCCTGTTGAGTACTGCTATTCTGTTCAAAATGAACCAAGATGCCATATTTGTGGTGACGTGGCAATAATTAAATACGCATGATGTAAGAAATCTTTATGTTTCAAACATTTTTTCAAAGAGTACCACTATTATCGAAACTACATAGAGTAATTGCTATACACACTGTATGTATTTATAATTTATAAATCGCTCCACCTTTGCCACGATGTAATTGGTGGGTAATAAAAACAATTTATCTTTTCATTGCTGTTAAGAAACTTGTTACTGTTATTGTTACTTGTTACTTGATACTGTATAATTTAGTGCAAGCCTACAATGCTTTATTAAAATCAAATTTAGAGCGGTTGCTACCATAGTGGATGTGCGCGCAAGATGTAAATTATCAAAATCTGCAAAACTCTAGGAGGCAATTTTAAAATTTTACATACCAATGGATATGGAATAAAATGCTCGTCATTTTTTGTCATTATGAAAATTTCAATAAAATGAAAAACTAAGTTAATAAATTTTTTTTGTTATAAACAAATTGTATTTTAATAAATTTTTTAACACTATGTTATTGTACATAAGAAACCATTAACCTCGCCCATTAATAATTTTTTCGTATGTCTTTCCGTTTTCAAGATAGCTGTTTCGAGCCAAAATTTCAAGGGGTGGTTTCACCCCTTAAACTCGAATTACCGCAGCTAAATAATAATACGTTGTAGACAATTAGAATGCTTCGGACAGGGACAGGGTTTATGATGCGTACGCTAGCTCGATCAGCGAGAGCGCATAATAGCGATGGTCGCATCATAAACCTGGTCGCCGAAGGGAGTGCAGGTAGCCGACGTCCAGGGTGCAAAATTGTCACCTGGTTTGCACGAGGAGGGACGTCGGAGGCGGGTGTTTTCGGAGGAATATGATTGGCGGAAAAAAGAACCGCCTATCCTCCGAAAACCAAATAAGAAGCAGGCCGCGACAGGCAGTCGGGGCCATAAGTAATACGTAAGCCAGAAGAGACTTGTATGATTATAATTGTGTAGTATATAGAATATAGACTGTATTATTTATTGAACTAGTATCTCCGTTCCCTTGCCCTGATTCAGCCATCCCTTTTACTTGACCACAGTAATTTCATTTTCTGTCTCACTTCCTCTTGTGTTCATTTCTAAATCTGTTAATAACGTTGCGAGTGACACGGAAATGGTAATGGGGCTCTAGAGCCCCAGAGAATCGGGCCGAAAAAATACATTAGGTGATAGGCCTACTCGTATACCTTGTCTGTGATGCAATTACGAAATAAGAGATATTGCCCTTATATGAGCAGATTTTGGGTCAGAAGAGGTCTCATTCGAAAGAGGAAGGTCCAATGCAGCGTGCTCTAGTCAGTATTGGAGTCGCACAACTCTTTTAGTAACCTAAAAAGACTTCGATTCTGTGGCTGTATTTTGTCAATTTTTTTCTCGACTTTCAACGTTCATATTAATAAATGTGAACACAATCTCGTTCGATCCTGACCAGAGCGCGCTGCATTGGGCCTTCCTCTTTCGAATGAGACCTCATCCGACCCAAAATCTGCTCATATAAAGGCAAAATCTCTTATTTCGTAAACCCATATTTCGGGCCAAATTGTGTCGGTATACAGCGCGCTGCATTACCCGTGTCTACCCCCTTAAGTATGAAATTAAGTTTTATTCAGTGTACCCATAATTTAATGAATGTCTAAAATTATGATAAAGGTTTACTACATTTACAAACAAATTTGGCTCTCAATTTTTTTTTTAATTATTTTAATTTGCATATTTGGCTCTCTGGCTAATAAGTTTGCCGACCACTGATCTAGCAATTTCAAATTAGATCAATCATTTATAAGTTGTAACATGAACACAGCAACGATAGTCATTTGTATTTACCTGTGAATCTATCAAAATATACTTAACCTTACTTTTTTAATAATGAAATGCATATTAATAATGTACTGAATTAGACGAATTGAATGACATATAACTCACCCCGATCGGTAAACGGTCGGTTTGCTAGGAATATTTCCAAATTCGCTTTCTTTTGTAAGCATTGGCAGATGCTGCAATTGTTCTTCAACAGCGTCAATCTTCATTTACCAATTTCATTGCATTTCCACACTGTGGGAAATTAAAATTTTTAGTAATTGACTTCTTGTCTTGCAAAAATTTCAATAAGGCTTCTTTATTTTTACAAAATTCGTACAATTTAGATAAAGTCCATACCTCTGGAACTACTGATTCACTCATTTTTATAGCGCAGTTGAACAAAATTTACACAGTACAAGAAACAGAAGAAAATCAGAAATGACAGTTAAAACAAATGACTACTGAAACAATTTCTGCTTTTTTTCTGTTTCTTGTACTATCTGCAATGTGGAAATGTTATAAAAATGGTATATGAAAATTGGTAATGCAGGATAACTATTTCAGGATCTGTCAATCCAACTAAACGTAAAAGACGTTGTAATATAAAGATATTTGCAAAGCAAAGAACGTGGTTTTCTAAAAACAAACTCAGCTACAGATGTTTTAAAATTAACATATATGCTAACATATAATTATGAGCAATGTCATATTATTATATAACTAAAATTAAATAAAAATACTGCACAGCAATTGGCAGGGGTAGAGTAGATTGTCGAGATTGATGAATCAACATTTTGTCATAGAAAATATCACAGGGACCATTTGAAAATTAATCACAGCATCAATTTTGAAGATCCCATTACTGATGCTTATATGAATTACATTGAAGCCACTTGGAGGTATGCCACACGTCTTTTAATCTTTTTTATAACATATAATACTATCAATATTTTATATTTTCAAGAAGAGTAACTTCATTGGATACCTGGGCCATTATGTATTTAGTAAATGTTACTAATAGGAAAATGGTGATTTATTCAAGGAAATATTACCAGAAATAGCAGAAATTTAATTCCATAAATGTTTAAGAAATTAGCATTTGACTACCTGGCATTTTGAACACAATAACTACAGCTACTTGTTTCCACCTGTGAACCTGTCAAAATATACTTCACCTTACTTTTTTACTGTAACTTTACGACAAGTTCATAAAAAAATAACAAATTTCCGCAGATAATGAAATGTATATCAATAATATACTGAATTAGATGAATCGAATGACCTATAACTCACCTCGATCGGTGAACGATCCGTTTGCTAAGAATATACCGCAAATTTGTAATATAAAAATATCTATAAAGCGTGGAACATGGTTTTCAAAAACAAAACTTTCTTACGAAATAGTACTAAAATTAACTTACATGTTAGTCCACAATTTTGAACAATATCATATCATACAAGAATTACAATTAAATAAAAACACTTTTTCTCAATGGAACTATTATATGAAGCAAGTGATGGCTGTTTGGATACAAAACTCATGTGAAATACTTGGTGGGCCAGGCAAAGTGGTACAACTAGATGAGTCTAAATTTGGCTGAAGAAAATATCATAGAGATCACCGTGTGAAAGGACAGTGGATTTTCGAAGGAATAGAAAGGCAAAGTGACACAGAGCTCTTTCTTTCAATAATTAAACAGTGGTTGTTGCCTGGAACTACAATTATCTCAGATTGTTGGAAAGCCTACAACATTCTGGAAAAAGAAGGGTATAAACATCTCACCGTAAACCATAGTTTACATTTTAAAGATCCAGAAACAGGTGCTCATACCAATAGAATAGGAACTACGTAGAGGCATACTAAACACTCTTTGCCTGAATATTGTCGGTTAGTATTTGCAATTTCACACGTTTTTTAATATTTTTTGTAACATATAATACCATGAATATTTTCTATTTTCAGCAAAAAAGATAAGTTCATTGGGTACTTAAGTCATTACATATTTTATAAATCTTCCAAGCAAGGAAAGGATGATGAAATTCCCCACGGATCAATTCTTAAATGAATTTCAATAAATACCTGTGGATTTTCGTTGTATTGAGGATCACATGGCCAAGTCCTGCCTCGAGTTGAAATGCCTATTAATATGCCCACTCCTACTTCGTTATCGAAAGGGTTGTCGATTAATGACTACAACTCATGATTAACAAAAAAAACAACGAGATATATATTTCAACGACGCAATGCGTGTTAGTCTTCAATTTCTTATTACACTTATTTTCTTGCACGCGCCTCAACTCGACGAATGTTGGAGAGGAAGCGGAAGGACACAATCCCGCCAGTGCATTGCGCGCGCAGCCTTACGGCAGGTTTACACGCGCTCGCATTAGTACGTTCCATGCGAGCTACTGTGTAAACGAGACCACAAGTCTCGTCCCCACATCAGAGACAGAGATGTCAGACGGAGACGGGGATGCACCGGGGACACCTCATTCCACTTTCTCTCACTATGCCAGAGATGCCAGATTTAGCACCCGGTGCCCTATTCACCCATGCCAGATCACGCGTACGTGAGCTCGTGGAGTTTCGGAAAGTCAACGAAAGCAAACTAACACATGCCCTCTTTCTCGATTATTCCGAATCTGCCCGATGTATTTTCGAACCGCCTCGTGGGAGTCGAGAGAGGAAGGCTCACATTTGCCTTCACTTTCTTAACAACTGAAATCCGACCTCCCGTCAACGGCATACGATTTGGAATGTCGAGCCGAGATTTTCGACTGACCAGGCATTTTTACTTTCCGACCTACGTAGGCGCACATAAGCAAAGTACCCATAATGAAAAAAAAATTTTGTAAAATTTAGTTTACGGAAATACACGTTTTAAGACCCCCTGATCATATTTTAATTGTTGAAAAAAAAAAAATTTTTTTTTATTATTCCTATGTATGAGCGCACATATGTATATTATTAATACGATTGAGTATAAATGGCTAAATGAATTTAAATGGAACTTTACATTTAAATTTTATTTTCTCATTTTATTATGTTTTAGACTTTGACTATAATCAGCCCATGGATAATAATGAATATACCTCTTGTTTTATAATTGTTCCGATACATAGGCGTAATTTACAAAAGTTCTTTTAAATGTTTCATATAAATCTTGGGAAGAATTCAATTTTATACAAAAAAAATTAAATAAACTTTTCTTCTATCTTCTCTAGAAAAGAAAAACTTAAATGAAATCTTATACATTATATGTTTACTAAAATCGCATTGAAAACGAATACCACAAATGTTTTAGAATAATGTGCAAAATGGTCTCACTCGCAAAGGGTTAATTGAGAAATAAATGTTTGATAAATGAAAACAGGTAAGCAGCTTAACCAGCTGCGATTTTCGCTAAGACAAATTGAAAACTCGATTTTAATAAGAAAAAATTGGAAATGCCCGAATGGTACCCGATTTTGGGTTAGGTTATTACAGGTACTTATTTTCAGAAATAGAACTACATTTACAACTAATGAGCGAGGCGTAAGTGATGAGGTGTTTACCTGCAAGTTCGAGCTTCCTTTGCTCTGCAGGTTTGAACCCTGGCAGAACAAATTTTTTTTTTATTTTTTCAATCATATTTTAATCGTACACAAAATGTGACATTATATTTTTGTATGACCTTCAAATATTTTTTTTTAAAGTTAAACTTAACCAATTACATTTAACATATGTTATTCTCAATGTACGAAGTACATGAACCTGGATAGTACTTTTCGTAAAAACAGTCAAAACATAAAAATTTCAAGCACCACGAACATCTAATGAAAGTTCTGTTTTTACAGAAATTACAAAATTTTGTACTTAACTCTGGCGGAAAGGCCGCTTCATTTACATTGATAATGTGTGAAGGATTTTCGGATAGACGTACCTTGTAGCTCGTACTTTTTACCTTATACTTCAGGTAAAAAGGGATATAACTGGGTAAAATAGTTTTATGACATTACCTGCTAACTCATGTTACTGTTCTAAAATGAAACGCTATGTTTTGTACCTTTAAAAATATTCAACTATACCCTTTTAAAATTTTAAATCCAATCCATACTTTGTATTAAACTGGCAAACGGGAACATTTTTCTTTTGTTTCTAAACGGTTTGGTGGTGCACGTTATTAATTTTGATGGATCGATACAATCATTTTTTTATGCAAAATTAAGCCAAATCAAACATATAATATTTAGTTCGTTATAACAAATTGATACGGTTAACTCAAAATATATCGTGGAAAATCATTATTAATTAATTTCCGCAACTATTAATTCTACTTTTTTGTTTGTTATAAAAATAAGAACTTTTCTTATTGAAAAATGCCACAGCGTGCACGATACTGGCAAAGAGTGGACTCTCATTTTAATTTATTAATTTTCAATCTTAAAGAATTTTGATTTTGAAAAATCGTATTATTAATATACATTTGTACGCTCATACATGGGAATAATAAAAAAAATTTCTTCTTTTTCAATAATTAAAATATGATCAGGGGGTCTTGAAACGTGTATTTCCGTAAAATAAATTTTACAAAATTTTTTTTCCATTATGGGTACTTTGCTTATGTGCGCCTACATAAGTCGGAAAGTAAAAATGCCTAGGCAGTCGAAAATCACGGCTCGAGATTCCAAATCGTATGCCGTTGACGGGAGGTCGAATTTCAGTTGTTAAGAGCGAGAAGGCAAATGTGAGCCTTTCTCTCTCGACTCCCACGAGGCGGACCGAAATTACTTCGGGCAGCTTCGGAATAATCGAGAAAGAGGGCATGTGTCAGTTTGTCTTTGTCGACTTTCCGAAACTCTACGAGCTCGCGTACGCGTGATCTGGCATAGGTGAGTAGGGCACCGGGTGCTGAATCTGGCATCTATGCTGCAGGCCCGAGTTTAGATGCGCTTGCGACCGTGCGATCTAGAAGCAAAGATTGTCGTTGTTCGTCACTGTTATTCATCGTTATACATTGTTGTTCATCGTTATATATTGTTATTTATTGTTATCCGTTGTTGTTGAATAAAGTTTATTGTTAGAAATATATACGTGTGCTCGTCGATTACTTCCACCAACGGAGAGAGCCACAACATGGAACGTACTCATGCGAGCGCGTGTAAACCTACCGTAAGGCTGCGCGCGCAATGCACCACGGCAGGATCGTGTCCTTCCGGTTCCTTCGCGACATTCATCGAGTTAAGACGTGTGTGAAAAATCCAAGTTAATAAGAAACCAAAGGCTAACACGCATTACGTCGTTGAAATATATTTCGTTGTTGTTTGTGTTAATCACGAATTGTAATTATCAATCGACAACTCTTTCGATAACGAAGTAGGAGTGGGCCTACTAATACGGATTTCAACTCGTGGCAGGACTTGGCCATGTGATCCTTCATACAGCGAAAGCCCATAGGTATTTATTGGAATTCATTTAAGAATTGATCCGGTGGGAATTTGATCATGTGAACATGTATAGTGTTGGTGGGTGAAGTAAACGATTCGAATATTTGGTTAACAAATGATAAGTGCGTAAGGATAATGTTCAGTCATTCATATTCTTTATTTCTACTTGTTTTATGACTAGTGCTGTATCGAAGATACGTACAGTCAATCTTAAAAATAACGAACACTGAAAAAAATGAATAAAAAGAGTTTAGTTTGGATTTTTTTATTATGTAATTCTGTCTTCCGAGGAATGAACATTGAATTTCTTGGAAATTGAACATGAATTTTTAAAAGAAAAGTATTCTTTATCCCTTGTTTGAGAATCCAAGAAATAAAAAGAAGAAAAAATGTGTGGTGTTTTACACTTATCATCAAAAATTTATTACTTATTAGCCTTTTTATTAACTGTAATTAATGTCAAATATTATAATTTAAGTTAATTGCAATTGAGGTTAAATGACATTTCTGTCTGAAACTGTTTAAGAAAATATTGGAGGTAGAGTAAATAAGAATAAGAATAAATTTTGATTGAAAGTACTATTATAGCTACCCATTCTAAGAATGGGATATGATGGATTTGTAGTTTTAACTCTTTCACATTTGGTATAATTACATACCTATTTTTTACACTACTCATTTCTTTTTAAAATTATTTTGTTGCTTTGGTTCATTAGCGATCCCTTTCCAATTATTACACCACTTACTTGAAGGTAGTTCTTGTTAAACAATATTCTAGGATAAGCTGGATTTCTGATTTTTAAAAGAGCCAATGTTATCAAATGAATGCCCTTGTGATTTATGTATTATGATGGCATATGAAACATTCACTGGAAATTACCAATGTTTTAATAAGAAAAGCAGTAACGTATCGCTCAGTATCTATGCAGAGTATTATTGTTATATATTTCTTCCTTTTTCCTGAAATTATTTTTGCTACAATGTAATTACTGGTCAGTGTCAATATCTAAAGCCTCATTCCATTTAATAAACCTTTCTTTACATTGAAATTTCTCAACAACATAATTAGACTTCCAACCTTCAAGTTTAATTTATGTGGTGATGAGTCTGACATCTGTTGATTACAGTAGAACTCCATTTATCTGAACCAAAAGGAAGACAAGAGTGTTTGGATAATAAGAGCTCACGGATTATCCTTTCCTCTACCGTTTATTGGTTCGCATAATAGGATCTAATATTCGCATAACTTGATTTCTAGTCTTACTTATTTAGTTCAAATTTTTCAGAATGGTAGATTTTGCTTCCCTGTTGCTGAAAGTGTATGATTATATGGGCCCCCACTCAACAATTTTTTAGATATTTGCAATCGAAGATTATTTAACCCTTAAGTGGACTCTCAATCTTAGTTTACTTGTTGGGCCCATAGGGCTATTGCAGCCTCGTAGGTGAATTCGCAAAGTGATTCTTCTCCTCCACTTACATGAAATACATGATGATATTACAAATTTGAAATTTGAAGTAGGTGAGATTACTTTACGACTAATGTCAAACACAGAGTATGCAATGTTTCTTTATTTTAAACAATCACTATAAATTATTTTTGAATATTTTTTGCATATATTTTTATTACACATTGGGCAAATTTTAGCAAACACGTCTTGTTATTAAAGACAAATGACATTTTGAACGTTTTATCTGCTTTTCTTGTAGTTCTGTTGATGGACCTTTCTTCAACAGTGCTTGTAGTACGCTTTAATGTTTTACTACGTATGTTCTCACATATTTGAGACTGATGGATAAGATTGATAGATAAAATTACTAAATAAATTTTTTATAACTAATCATTCTTTTGGTCAACCTGTTAAAAGACCACTCCCTCATGGATTTTGATGAGCCTGAAATATGTTGTAAAGATATTTTGGACAACATTTTCCTATACGTATAGTGGGTAATCGAATTTAGTGTAATGATACCGAAAGTTTTTTGAAAATATCTTGGAAACTAAAGCCATTCATTTATTATATGTATAGGAAAAAGTTGTATAAAATATTGTCCTTTGCAACATATTTGAAGCTCGTCAAACTTCATGAAGAACATTCTTTTGTTACATGTATAAAACTTCTCCAAGAATGATATCAATACCACAAAATATAACTTTTTCAGGAAAGCACAGTTAAAATATCTTACAAGTTCATAGTACAAGATCTGATACTCGACTGTCTTTTCTGGTATGACGTTATGTTTATGTTTATATTATCTCAGTTCAGATCTGCGTACATTAGAACTTTGTGACAAAAAACAGACCTTGTTACTAAGAATCAAACAGCCGCGACTAGCCGTTCAGTAAGCGAAATGTATCGGGGCCGCTGGGGCCCCGAAAGTCCAATTGAATTATTTTATTTATTGTTGATTTTTACCGAATTGGTAAATGGAGATCAACTTTTCTTTAAAGTATTTAAAAAATAATGAACTAATGGAGGATTACATCAATTTTTAAATAATTACATTAGCATATAGCATCCTTTAATAGTTGGTTTTCATTAAATTTTTTATAACTCATAATTACTCGTACCGGAAGTATAAACTAATTGTAAAGTTGAAGGTTGTGAATCCATTCTAACTTTGCTATAATTGCAATAAATATTTATATAAATGATCGTTTCTGTAGCTTTTTATCTTTAACCGTAATTTATTTTTTTATGTTTTTTTATGACAAATGAAATTTTTACAAGTTTTTAGCAAGTAAACACATTTAATTTCTAATTTATTTAAATTCCATTATGTATTTTTATATGTAAAAAATTATATAATATTATTTTTTATATGTAAAAAAAATATGTAAAAACAAAGCGTAAAGATTATTCTCATTGTTTGCGGAGTTGAACTCGGATCCTCGGGCGTATGAACACTAATCCGTTGTCACTACACTAAATCATTACATAGTAATAATCCTGAACAGAATTGAATTTAAGGAATGGCAAATAATATATATTTTCTTTTCTTTTTAAGCATAATGTATATTTTCAGCAACAGGGGAGTAAAATCTACCATTCTGCAAAATTTAAACTAAATTGGTGCCTCTAAAGCCTTGCATTCTCCTTGTTGGTTATTATTTCTTACAAGATGCAGTAATAACTTCGTACATTTGAAGTGTATCCACAATCTTTAAAATTATGAAATAATTTCCAACTTAAGAATTCTATCTTTCTAAATAGCATATTATATGTTCCCATAATTATGAAAGTGGTCTAATTGTAAGTCATATATTTCTTGTTTTGAGATATTTAATAAATTGCATTTGAATAATTTAAAAAATATTTTTATATTATGCAACATTTTAATTTAGAATTTTATTAGTTTTGATTAATGGAAACTTATTATGAATATGAAATTTTGTGTGAATTTCATACGAAAATGTTGTTTTTAAAATTTGAATTGACTTAGACCATTTTCAAAATTAACTGAATGTTCTATAAATGACTTAAAGCACTAAAAAACTACGAGTTTTATTGGAAACAATAATTTTAACCCTTAGCGCTCCGCGCGTTTCTCGAGTACTACTTATCAGCAACTCCGGCACATTTTTGAAGCAAAGCGCCTGAGGTAAAGGAAGTCTTATTTTGAGCGGAAAAAATTACACGTCCTTGTGAAAACATTTGATTTTATTTATTTTATAAATATGCATTTTCCAATTGTAAATATAAGATAAATTTTAAATTTTGTAGTTCACCACGGTGTGATATCTATGAAAACAATCTCCCATGTGCATTCTGGGTTTACTTGGGCAAGTGTCACATCAATCACTTGTGTGACATCTGCCATCCATTTTATTCCTCCTAGAGCACACAACGAAGTCCCTCTTTGCAGCTTTCCTCATTACGTGAAGTTTTCCATTTAATCTGAATTCAGAAATTGATGTAGAAACTCATCTTCTATCGTGACGAAAATCTCCTATGAATTGATGGACTAAAATTTTTCTATATTGTAAATGCGTCAATGCTTTCTCTTTTTTATTGTACTGTACAGTTTTATAGAGAATGTATGAATTAATAATTGACATCTCTATTCCCCAGAAAAACAGTTTCCGCCACCACTTAAGTGATTTCCTCAAAAAGCAATAACTAGCGGCATAGTGATCAGCCCGATCAACTCCAACCATCGACTTTGTGTATCCGACAACTACACTTGGCTTTTCAATTACTTCATTTGTACCACCTCGTATAAATCTTTTAGTAGTTATCATTTCAGCATTATGCCAGTTGCTTAACAGCGATACTATCCTCTTATTCCTCCAAGCTAAGAGCATTGTATTTCCTTGTTTGTATGCGACAGTCCTTTTTTCATATAATTTTGGTTTCTTCAGAATTGTTGGAACACCTTTTCTGTTTGTTTGTATGGTGCCGGTTAAGTGGCACTTCATTTTTCTTAATTCTTCAGCTAAGGATATGCCAGTGTAATATACCTGTCGGTATGCATGTGATATCTTTTTGCGGTAGGTACCCGATCCAATAATTGTTGGTACAGATTCAGGGTAATTCTGGTGCTGACCAGTAAATCTGGTCTTGGCAGATTTTCGGAAGTGATACTTCCATAATATGGAAAGATGCTATACACATATCCTGTTTCTGAATCTGCTAAACCGTATATTCGAATGCCCCACTTGGTAGGTTTGTTGGGATTATATGTAATAAAATTTATTTTTCCAATAAATTTTACTACGGATTCATCAACGCATATATTTTCTCCAGGTATAAAGTACTCCAACAATTTTGAATTTATATATTCTAAAAAATTACTTGCTCGTTGAATACATGTTTTAATATTATTTTGCGTAGGATCAGGTGTTTTCAAATGGGTCAGTCCATGCGAAGTCGGACACCTTTTGGAGTACCATGTCGAATTTTGTTCTAATTTGAGTATGTTGTAGTCTTTAGTGATATATAAACGTATCTCGAAAGTTTTTTAAAAATTTTAAATATTGTTGGTTTTACATCTGTTTGAAATATACAGCTCACTTTTTTCAATAAATAATAGCTGCCTAAGTAAGAAAGTTATAAAAATGAGACTTTAGGTACTTGTAATAGACCCATGGGAGTATCGAATAAAAATTATTTCAATTAAAAGAAAAATTTTTTTGACTATTTATTTTGCAATTATTTACAACAAATGTCATTTTTTTATAGCGGGGAAATATTTAAAAATCTGAAAGAAATGTGCATATAGTCTTGTTTGTCCCTTTACGGCCCTAGTTTTAAAAATACGGACATTAAAGTTGGCCTGATAAAAATTAATTGAATGGAACGCTGCGTCGCGTCGTGGCACGCTGGCTCGCGCGGTGCCTGCAACAGCCAAGCGGCTATACCTGCTATTGTTATACATACATAGGATGTTGGACTGCTGGAAGATGTGACTGTTATTGGACACTTACTCTTTGTCAATGACACTTAGCATTATACACAAGTTGTCAATGTTCAATGAAAACCACGAGAAGGTGGTGAGTATTCTTCCATAGGGAGGCGGGATAGGATATGATGGGATGTAATGGGATTTGGTTCTGGTTAAGGAATAATAGTTGGATTCTATCAATGATCGTCTATCGGATTAAACTGTTTGTTATAAAATTACTTACCTCATAACAGCTACAACTGTTGATTTCTCACTGTCTGAATACATTCGGGCATTTAAATGCGTTACTTCTTTGGTTGGAGTAAATGAGTGAAAATTGCGTGTTCCACAGATTGTTGTAGCCGGTCCACGCCTTTCCAGCAAAAATTTCGAATGTTTCTTATTGTTATGGAGAGGAGGTTTGAATACCTCGCCTAACAGTGGTCCGAATCTCGAGGGAAGAAGCTGTGGGAAAAAGAATACAACTTCGATTTTAATTTTCACTCAGCCGAATTATTCAGCTAAGCCGTTTATTGCTTATTGTAATGGTGACTGGTGGAAGAAAAACTCGTCTGCGGCTGCCAGACGTCGAAGATAATCCGCCAGACGATACCCTGCAACAGAAAGAGACACGAATAGGTGTTTAATACCTGTCGACGTGATTCAGGCTGTGTGTCTTACTCTTTTCCGCACGCTCCTGGTTTGTGTTTGTCGCACTCAGGAGCAGGAATCTCAGCCGCCGCGATACGCAGCTAAGCAAGTGGACTTTATATGTGTGTGAGTGTTCCCTTTAAATCGGGAATCGCTCGATTATTATTTCGTGAATACGAGATTTAATCTCGTTTCTTCTGCGACTTCAACACTTGATTGTCACAGGAGAGGGCGATTAGAGGGAGGTTGTAAGGCTCCAACAGTCGCCCGGTCCTCGGCCCCTTACCGTCTCCGTTATGCGTACGGGGTACGGTGTGATGCCGTCTTTCAACGGCGCACGTGGCGACTGTTGAGACTGGAACACGGTACATTATGAGTCGCGTTTTACGTACAGTGACCGTAAGACTGACGGTCACAGAACAGCGCTCTAGCGGGTCGCCGGAAGCTGGGAGTGAAAGGATTGTTCCATGCTCCGATTGGAAGGCGGCAATTCCACCCAGGGTATATACGCCACGTAGGCCTCTATAGGTGGGTTTTAAAGCCGTTCGACAATCAAGGGAGGATCGAGTCCTAATTTCGATGCCTCCCACACGACCGCTGTTTGCAGCAGTTCGTGAAAACGTCAGGCTGACGTGAACCTAAGTTCACTGCTGAAGGAAAATCTCGTTGAACGAGTTTCCGAAGTCTTTTAACCGGGTCGTACTCACGGCCTAATCGATTAAATAGCTGATTGGACAAAACAGAATTGCGCGTAGGTTACTGGTATGAGTTTGCCTACGCAATCTGTACCAGCAAAACTACCGCTATACGTCGTTTGGCCGCGTAACGAAAGCTTGAAAAACTCGACAGTATTCGAACCCGCGACGGAATTAGCTAATGTGTCACGATATGTCTCAACGAAAGCTCGAATAACTTGACACTATTCGGAGATTTTTCTTAGGTTCTGCGGGGCGTGATCGATTACCGATGTGCTGACGGCAGGATCGCAATTGCGAGTGACGGACGAGCACGGTCTGCCAAAATGTACGCGTGAGAGGGGGTATCCTCCGACACTCAGCGCTGTCGCCGTGTCACTCGTCCGTCTTTATCTAATATTTAATTTTCGTACCTCTATGGTCGAGCGTTCAACCCGCGAGTTCGAAATTGAACGTTACTGTATCGTTTGCATGAATTGCAGAACCCCCCGAGAAGCGTGGTTTTTTCTGCTATCTGATGTTTCGAATCACGGACGCGTCAACCTAGAATATTCCGGTCGGTCGCGTTTACCGAAAATAAAACGATTAACGAATTATTTCAGGTTTAAATAAAAATCGAATTAACTCGATATTTAAACACTTATATTCTCCTATTGAGCTAAATTCAAAATGTATATTTTTGTGGTGTCGTTATCTGGGTCTTCCAACGGCCTTTGTAAACTAGCTCGAGCAGCAAGGCGTTTTAAAGAACCACTGTTAGAATCTAAGGGTTCTAACCGGGGTCCGGACGAGGGAAATAGTAGGGAAAGTTGAATGACAAGTTTTTATTATCTGTATTTTCGCTTGTCGCTCTGCGACAAGCCTTTTATTAAAAATAAATTTGACACATAAATAAAAAAGTAAAAAAATATAAAATTAGAAAAAAATAATTATATTTTTTTTTGTATGGCCGGGGGTGGCTTCACCGGTGTTGCCCCGGTTGGGATGGACCTTGGTTGCGTACACGTATTGTAAACACACGCTCGTAAGCTGTTCGCCTCGCTCTCCTAGCGACTATCGGTGCGCTGGGAGAGGGAGATCAGCTGTCGTTTAGCGTGGATCAGTGGACTGTAAATTTGTACATTATTTCAATAAATAATTATCAGCGAGACTTTTACCCTGAACAGAAGAGAATTCACTCGTATCTATCGGGGGCGATTTTGCCACGGTCGGGACACCAAATGGAGGTCGTAGAGCTCCAAGTGGGTGGATCCCGTGAGCACGCTCTCCGTGCGGGTGACGTAGAAACATCGTGCGAGGTGATTTCCTGCGACACTGTAAAATTACTGCACGGCAACCGTTTCTTTCGGGGACCGGGACAGTAAGTGCTTTTTGCAAGAAATCCCTAGTGGGTCCAATCGCACTATAAAGCCTACCCGGCGACCGTGTTGCACGGGGACCGTATGTGGTAGGCGGCGGAAGGTGAGGCGACCTTGAACCCGAATTCCTCCGTAGGGTGTACGGTCGACTCGTACACCGACGGGTTTCTGGAGAGGGTTTTTCAGCGACCTTTGCACGAAGAGCACTCCACGAGGCGGTACCGATTCAACGGTATGACCTTTGGGAGGCTCCGGAGCCGTATAGCTTTAAAGGGATTCTGGGTGGGTGCACCCTGAGTCCCTTACGTCGCGGTCGCGGCAACGACTGCAACGTACAATCCTTCCTAGCGAAGGCGGTCGTGCCACGCGCAGCGTGTATTACGACCTCCCTTTTGTCGCAGGTAGTTTGTTATGGGAAAACTCTAACCGCAGCAACGGTGAGAATTCTTTAAAAAATAAGTCCAATTGTTAGGGGGAGGAGGTTTGAAAATACCTCGCCTAACGGGGGTCCGGATCTCGAGGGAAGGAACAGAGGGAAAATAAGCGGTACAATTATAATTTTATTTTCGCTTGATCGCCTTATGCGACCAAGCCGTTTATTTCGTTGGTATAGGGTTTTTTTTTTGTAACAATCGGCCGACGTCTGCCAGACGATGTGTGGTGCGGCCCGCGTTGTTACCCTGAAACAGAAAGAGATACGACTAGGCGTTAAATACCTATCGACGTGAGTCACGTCGCTTGTCTTTCTCTTTTCGGTACGCTCCTGGTCGGTGCTTGTCGCACCTAGGAGCGGGAATCTCTGCCGCCGCGATACGCAGCTAAGCTAGCGGACTGTACGTGTGTGAGCGTTCCCTTTAAACCGGGAATCGCTCGCTTTCTTCCAATTATGGAATTTCGTCTCGGTTTTTCTGTTAGACTGCAACACTTGATTGTCGCAGGAGTGGGTGCCTAGAGGGAGGTTGTAAGGCTCCAACCGTCACCCGGTCCTCGGCCCCTTACCGTCTTCGTATGTGTGTGTACGGAACACGATGCGGTGCAGTCTTTCAATGGCGTATAGGACGTCTTACTATTGAGACTGGCACAACGACGCCTTGTGAGTCGCGTTCTACGCGCAGTGACCGTACAAGACTGGCGATCAGAGAACAACGCTCTGTCATTCGCCTGAAGCTGGGCTTAGAATAACTCGTCCCACGCTCCGACTAGAAGGCGGCAAGTCCACCCAAGGTATTTACGCCAATAAGGCCCCTTTAGGTGGTTGTAAGGCCGTTCGATTGAATCAAGGGAGGATCGAGTCTTAACCTCGATACCTCTCGCACGACCGCTGTTTGCAGCAATACGCGGAAAATTCGGGAACTCGATGATACCAACGAGTTTCCCGCAGTCTTTAACCGGGTCGTACTCATGACCGAATCGATTAACTGGTTTGATTCGACAACCGGAATTACACGCAGTTTACTGGGGGCAGTTTGCTTACGCAAGCTAATCCCGTAAAGTTGCGGCTATACGTCGGTTGCCCGCATTGTGAAAGTTCGAATAACTCGAACTTTCAACGTTGCGAGGGAATCAACCGCTAGAACCCGAGAATTTTCTTTATAGTTTTCTTAATTTTCCCGAATGCTCGAATAACTCGAAGCAATTCGGATATTGCGAGGGCCTTTTGATTTTCAACGAATGCTCGAATAACGCGAAGCAATTCGGAATTTTGTGAATTAGGTGAAGCGTGATCGGTTATCGATCCGCGCTTGACAGGCTCTCGTTTTCAAGTGACGGACGAGCACGAGCAGCCGAAAAGTACGCGTGAGAGAGGGGGAATCCTCCGACGCGCGGCGCTGTCGCCGTGGCTCTCGTCCGTCTTTATCTAATATGTAATTGTCGTACCTTCTCTATGGTCGAGCATTTAACCGAAAAGTTCGAAATCGAACGTTACTGTAATGCTCGCGTGACTTACAGAGAAACTTAAGGAGCGAGAGTTTTTCTGCTGCCTTCTGTTTCGAATCGCGGACACGTCGACCTAGAATATTCTGGTCGGCCGCGTGTATTGAAAACAAAGCAGATTAACGGATAATTACGGGTTTAAATAAATCGAATTAACTCGATCTTTAAACACCTACCCTAAAGGGACATCATTAAACTAACGATCCCGACAGGTCAAATCTCCGTAGCGAAAAATTATTTTTTGGGGTTTTGGCCACGATTTCACGATTTGGGACCACTGTGCGTCGGTACGTTTGCTGCTTCCCCTGCCTCACCTCTATCGAGATTAAGCCTTTGCATTTCTCGAAGTAATGCACTTTGCTGGCGAGCTAATTCAAGCTCCCGCTCTACTAGTTGTTTTTCTCTTTGCGAAAGTTCCATTTCTCGCCGCATCTGTGCCATATCACTTGCGCATCCTGAACTATTGTCACTCGCAGTTTCTTCGACCACGCTGCTTGTACATACTTTTAACCATTCGCCAGTCGGATCGGCCTCATGCAACTGCTGAATCAGTTCCGCTTTCAAACCAGATATTGAAAGTCCCTTCTCTCGTAATTTTTCTTTCAATTCTGCGATGCAGAAATCTCTTGCATCCCTCCTTACTGAAGCCATTTTATTGACCACCACAACTATGAATCGTCACTTTCAACACTAGTCCTCGCAGTACTCACTCTACACTTTTACCTCAGCCCTTTTAAGTAAACTCTGTTCTCACAATACTTTACTGACCACACTAGGCGTTCTACTACGACTCGGTTTAAATTGTGATCCCGGACGAGACCCCAATTTTGTAGGAAATGAAATTAAAATAGAATAAAAGATGTTAAGTTTATTTTAACATGAAATAAAATAAAGGTGGTAAAAAATATAACTCGCTACGTCTCAACTCGCTCGTGTCACCTCTTCGACGGTTCGCTCGACTCTGCCTTTTTTCTCAGGGCCAGCCACGTGCGTCTTCCAAACGAACGACGCCACACGCAACATTGTCGGCATCGATATCAATACCTTGCATAAACAATCATTCGGCTCCAAGCATTCGTCGCTCGCTCATACCACTCATTATTCACACATACCATACACACACTACACATCACATTAAGTTGTTTAGACTCAATCGTATTAATAATATAGATACATAAACGCACATTCATAAGCATAGTAAGACAAAATTTCTTATTTTTTAATAGTTAAAATGTGATCAGGGGGCCATCAAACGTGTATTTTTATAACAAAAATTTTCAAAATATGTTTTCATTCTGCTACTTTGCTTCTACATACATATGTGCCTACATAGGTAGGAAAGATAAATGCCTGGGCGGGAATAGAGTAGGCCTTAGTTATATTTAATGAAAAATTTTTTTCGAAACAACCCCAGGAATTGTGAAAATTTTTTATTTTTGAAACCCGTTTTTCTCCATTAAATCTCAGTGTATCGCTGTCATACATTTTAATACCCCTCTGAATTCGTCTTTTTATACTTCTATAAGGATATAAAAACAGAATTTTGAATTTTTTGTTTCTTATAAATTACGATTATAAAATTTCAAAAATTAATTGCGAGAAAAAAATATACTCTGTCACATTACATTTTCTTCGTTAAATAGGAGAAGTTTTACCTATATCATTTTTTTAAATGTTTGTAAATAACGAAGATATTTAGTGTTTCTATTTCAATCATTATAAGATATAGAATCAATGCAAGGGAATATACCGTATAAAATGAATAGCCGTGAAACTAAAAAAGGAATATGCAGTGAAATGAAATATGAAAATATAATACATCATATAATACATTCATAATATGAAAATGTAATACAACATTCAATGACTGCGGGTTTGATGCGATTACGAGACATTGGGACGGGAAACTTTCACCAGCTTTACATGGGGCAGGAAAAGTCAAAAGATTACCAATAATTATCACTTCTAGAGGTGTCATACGGTTGTCGTGGATTCCCATCATTCCACGTAACAGTGGGAATGCTCAAGCCTCTGAGGTATATGACTCATTAGAAGAATGGTGCAACAACGTTCAAGCACTTTGCTGTGACACTACATACTCCAAAAGACACTGGACGTTTCCAAGGAGCTTGCATTCTACTTGAGCAAAAATTAAACAGGGATATCATATATTTACCCTGTAGGTGTCGTATATATGAAATTATTCTACAGAATGTATTAAACGAAAAACTATCAAAATCTTTGGCTCCCAGTGCTCCGCTATACAAGTTTCAAGAAACATAACCAAAAATTGATAAATTCAGATTTGTACCCGAAATTGAAAATAAATATATCCACCAAACAATTCAAACTACAGTAGTTCAAGAAATGATCAAATTTTCAACAAATATTCTAGAAACTGAGCAACAGCCACGAGAGAATTATAAAGAAATTCTTGATCTTGTTATTATTTTCATAGATGGAACTCCACTAGAAAATATAAGTTTTCGAGCTCCAGGAGATTTTTATCACGCTCGATGGATGACGAAAGCTTTGTATTGCTTGAAAATGTATTCATTCAAGGAACAATTTAATTTAAGTGATAAAGAAGAAAGTGAAATTAGAGATATTTGTATCTTTCTCGCCAAAGTGTATTTAAAAACATGGATTAAAAGTTCAGCGACGATGGAAGTTTCACGCCAAGATTTGGAATTCGTTGCAGAACCTCATGCGTTTCATGAGATTGGTGAAGAAGTAAACAAGGTAGAAATAAAGAAATGTTTCAACCACTTGTGGTACTTAACATCGGAAGCATTAGCATTATCTTTTTCCGATAACAAAGTGGAAAAGGACAGTAAGTTATGAGTGCTGGGGGCGATGGATCAACGAGGCCATAGATGACTCTAGCAAAAGACTAAGAATTGGTACTGAAGATATACAAAATTATATTGACAAAGGACTGGACCATTTTGTTTTCCACGAGGCAACATGATTTTTTGGAGGAATTTCCATGTCAACTGGATTTTTAAGAAAAGATCCTGACGAAGATCTGGTGGGAAGATGATGACAATTATAATGAGACTGCTAAACGTGAAATTAAACTTATGAAAGAATACAATTAATTATTATCCAAAAATGAGGAAGAAAAACAATTTTACATAATAAATAATTTCAAAACACCGGAAACAATTTCCTAATGTGATAAAACATACTTTAATGAAAGATATTTTAACACAATAAGAATAATTTCATTTTTTACTCTCCTAGATATTCCTTTGATGCTTTAGAATTGCTTTTTTTATGTTATATTTTCTACTATAAATAGACTGGTTAAATAGAAATATGTAAATTCTATACATATCGTTGTTATTTGTAAATATGTAACAAAATTGTTCGAACAAAAATTTGATGAATCAAATGTAACCCTCAAAGAAAACATTTTTTTCAGTCAATTTTTGAAATTTCAGTCTTTGTTTTTTTTTTAATGCGATGATATATTTTTTGTTTATATTTTTATACAGTGCAAAAAGACGAATTCAGCGATATACAAAACTATAAAAACTGTGAATTAAAATGGAGAAAAACGAATTACGAAAATAAAAAATATTCAATTTTGATGTGCCACACTTTTTCATCTAATGGCATAATCCTAGGGGGTGTTTCCACAAAAATCCCAATGTTTAAAAATATGTGGCTGAACCACAGACGAGGTATACGAGTAGACCTGCAAAATTCGGAGGTGATTTTAGTGCCCTCTTCGAATTAATATTGATGGGCAGACAGCTGTAGTATATGCGTAAATACATATGAATTGACTATGGGAGGGGTTGAAAAAAACAATCCAGTACAGTAATGCCTACATAAATGACCAAGCTCGGGACCGGCTTCGGTCATTTATGTGGGTATGGTTAGTTCTCAGAATTCAGTAGAGACAGGGAAGGAGGATAAGTGCGAGTAAGATACAATAGCTTGCACCTGGAAGCATATATACAATGTATCGATAACGACCAGCGGCGTCAGGTTGCATTCGACACGCTCGATGTTCAAAGCCGCTTGCCTTCTAAGAATTGGTGGGGATACCTCCGGTCATTTATGTGAGCAAACATCAGTTCACTTATATGGGCACTACTGTATTATCAGATGGCAGGCCGGTGCCCAAAGGAAATTATCCTTCCATTTAAACGCAATAATGCATAGACACCTTGTATAAGAGTCCTGGCGCTTCGTATAGCTTCGAGGATTCGAGAAGGAAAGGGAATGTAAGCCTTTCCCCTTCTTGCTCTCAACACAGTTGAAATTCGATCTCGTATCACCGGCATGCGATTTCGAATCTTGACTGTCTAGGCATTTTTACTTTCCAACCTATACAGGGTGTTCGGCCATCCCTGGAAAAAATTTTATTGGGGGATTCTAAAGGCCAAAATGAGACGAAAATCAAGAATACCAATTTGTTGATGGAGGCTTCGTTAAGAAGTTAATGTTTCAAGTTCTGCCCGTACTGAATTTTTTTCTCGAAAATGCGCAAGATTTCGAAGGTGTATCTATTTACCAGAAATGATTGTCATTGACCCCCGCAACCGAAAATAATTTTTCCTGAACGATTTGAAATTTTTGAATTTAACTGTTGATAACTTTTTAACGAAGTCTCCAAGAACAAATTGGTATTCTTGATGTTCGTCTCATTTTGGCCTGTAGAATCCCTCATTAAAATTTTTCCCGGGAGTGGCCGAACACCCTGTATAGCTATAGAGTGCCATAATAAAAAGAAATTTCAAAATTTTTTTTATATAAATACACGTTTTAAGACCCCCTGATCATATGTTAACTATTTAAAAGAAGACATGTTTTTACTATGCTTATAGACGTGTGTTCATGTATTTATACTATTGAACGATTAAGTTTAAACAACCGAATGAATTTCAATGTAATTTTAAATTTGTAAATATGAAACAATTTGGGAGTACTGTCCTATTTGTCCTTTTTGTTTAGCAATTTAGAAAAAACGCTGACTCGTTAAAATCAATCAAATGAAATACACGTTTTAAGACTCCCTGATCATATTGTAACTATTAAACAAAAAACATTTTTTTATTATGCTTATGGACGTGCATTCATACATTTATACTATTAGTAGGATTGAGTTTAAACAACCGAATGAATTTAAATGTAATTTTACATTTAAGTTTTATGTTCTCATTACAAAGTTTCATATACGTTATTTGTAAAAAATATAAAAAAATATAAAGTAATAAAATTATAATGATAAAGAATGATTAAGTAATAACCAACAAATTAAAATTTATTTATTAATTTATTTATAAACGGGTTTAAAGGTCATAATGTACAAAAAGGAAGAATGCATACAGACGAGTAATGTAGAGAATGTAACTATAACAAGAAATATACAAATTACACTATATTATACACAAGATCTAAACGAGATTAATGATGTAGAACGTAAGTTTTGTATTTTCCTAGATACATCGCGTAAATTTTCTTCTTCGGTGAATGATTTGTCCGACTGACTCACCCGTATATAGAGGCCTGAAAAATAGAATCCATGAGAAATTATCATTATAATTATAAGTGGCTTTCTTTCATCTTAGTTCCATTACTACTATGTATGTATACAATAATATTAATATTATTGTATGTGTAGTAATGTTAACGGGATTGGCCACGTGAAGGCGTGAAGAAAGGACTTTACAATCTCGGAGTACACTCAACGTTTCTGAAAATAGAAACCATGCAATAGGCTATACAAATTATAATGTGATTCTACTATTATACACGACATCCCTTGAATGTATTCAAAATATATATATATACATTAAATAGTCTACTTTGCTATGGAATAGATTTATCTAAAAAAAGCTCGTTTATAAATTTTGCAAAGTATGTAGTCTGGAAATATGAGAATTTCTATTAACAGAGAATCTCAGTTCCTCACCTAACCACACTGTATCTTTATGTATCTTTGTAATCATTGTAAAATAAACTAAATCTTTTCGATGTGTAGCACATTCAGTTTCTATAAACCACTTTGGATATTTTTGATGTACAGCATCAGATATAATCCGAAATAGTTTATCCAAAATGAATGTTTCGCTGCGCAATGTTGGATAAAAGTGATCAAATACAGCATTAATAATTTTAAAAATATTTGAAAATTCGAGTGATGGTACTAATAAATGACCAAACTCGACACTGTCACTTACAATAAACGCGCGAAAGGATATTAGTAGTTGATCGTTTCGCTGAAATTATCTGCTCTTGTCTGTTAAATCATTATAACACATGTTACATCGCGATTTTTCCATGCTCTTTTTGGCAATATATGCTGCAAAGTATTCTATTGCACAAGATTCTAAAGAGCACACTGATGTCGACAATAATTCCAATTCGTTATGAATTTCTAACTGCATGTCATCATTCTCAACATCATTGTCCTCTATTTCTACATTATTATATGAAACATCATTGTTTGTTAATGCTAAAGCATATTGTGCTATAGCAACATCCTCTTCTAAAAGCGTTGCGTCTTCATCAGGCAGACAATTACTATTGTGAAAACTCTCTGATAGCAAGACGCACCGCTTTCACAGATGGATTTCGGTTGTAAGTGCCACCGTGCACTCGAAGAATCGAAAAGAAATTTTCTGTAACATCCATATTCAATCAAGAGGTCATCAAAAACATGACACCCCCTCTCTGTAAATCGTGCCAAAGTTGCACAGTAGCATTTACTGACTGTCGCAATCCTAAGAAACAAGGCGGAATTTTAAATTCATTACCCACGGTAACATACCAATTGAATATGTTATTTGATTGTGTTTGCAAATTGCTTTCGATATCAAGAAATAAATCAGAAATAACGCACTTGTTTGGATTAGGATCGCGAGCACATCTGCTGTTCAAATTATCAAACAAATCATTCAGAGTTTGAAAGAAGCATGCTGTATTTTGCACGGTACTCGATTTTATACATTTTGTAGCGCTAGCAGTAAACAAAGCAGAAGAAACTCTTTTACTAAATACTTGCAAAACGAGCTTACATTTCATTTTATCAATAGAATTTGGCCTGACATGTTGATCGCTTAATTTGTAAGTCGCTCTTGTGCCTTTATCGCGTTCTACATTCCATAAAGATATAACATCGCACCAGGCTACTCTATGACCATCAATTAAAAAATCGTACTTTAATAAATTATTCCTGATGCTCTTAAATAAGTGTAAATAATCAAATAAGAAATAAATTTTACGGCCATTTCGAATAAAAAAAGGATTTTCTACATTTACTCTTTCTCCTGCTGTGCTTTAGTTGCTTGCTGCTTGAACTGATGTAACAGCTCTGACTATCAAACCTACAATATACAGGGTGTCCCGTAAATAGTGTAAGAGCCGGAAATGTGGAGTAGCTGAGACGATTCTAAACAACAATTTCCTTTGCAAAAATGTCGGATGGAGCTTCGTTTTTGAATTATTAACGAAAAACACTGACGAATCACGGCGCGCGCTTGCCGCGCGCTCAGGGCCGTCCGAACTAAGAGAGCCACCGTGTCGGGTAGATAGCAAGATGTGCATCGGAGATACGTCGAGGAACGAATACAAATAATTAAAAATACTACCACTGCAACTGTTACCTCTGCGGATTGGATAAATCAGCCAGATAAATCGAATTTATTAATTATTTGTATTCGCTGTTTCCAAGCAAGAAGGAATAAAATGTGGGAAGATGCTCTCGGAATTTTTAGGAAATTAATTCTTCGCACCTGAGTGACGCTTCTCGCCAGAGTGTGTTAAAATTAAAATAAGAATTATTTTCAGAAAATTAAAATAAATACGGTAAGAACCATTTGTAATCGTTTGTTATTAAAAACTGTACTGGAAAAGCAGACTGAATTTGTGCATGCCGAAACATTCTTCGCATGCAAGGGGTTAATAGAGAATTAATTGAAATTCGCCTTACCCATTTACTTGCAAGTTGCAGTAGGGCCGGTTAGTGCACTCCTGTCAATCATGGAAAGGTCGAAGACTCCAATAAAAATCAGCTGATGGGACAGCCCGGTCACTGCACTCGCTTCTTACCCCGGATCAGGGGGATGGGGATGACGGTGGCGGTCCATAAGACCGAGGTGATTGCGTTTCATTCACCTCGGCAGGATCCGCCACCCCCTCTGATCCGGGTGGGTGGGGCTGACATCGAGGTGAAGCCCCAGATCAGGTATCTGGGGCTGATCCTCGATAGCCACTGGCGTTTCGAGGAGCATTTCCGCTGCCTGGTCCCCCGGTTGGAAAGGATGGTTGCGGCTCTGGGCCGGATCCTGCCCAACCTGGGGGGCCCGGCAGGCCGAGTTCGTCGCCTCTATGTGGCAATGGTCCAGTCGGTGGCCCTATACGGGGCCCCCGTCTGGGCGGACGACCTGGCTGCCTCCCGGCGCAGCATGACTATGCTGCGTCGGGTGCAGAGGCGCATGGCGCTCAGGGTCGTCCGCGGGTATCGGACCATGTCACATGAGGCGGCGACGGTTCTAGCGGGAATGCCGCCCATGGACCTGCTCGCGCGGTCGCACGCGGTGATGTACCGGCACCGCGTCGACCGTCGCGCGGGGGTGGGGGCGGTCCCGGGCGTGCAGGAACCTGCTTGGGGCGATTTGAAGCGCCAGGCCCGGCAGTCCGTGTTGCTCGCGGGGCAGGAGCGGCTGGCTCTGCCAACCGCGGGGCACCGGACTGTCGGAGCTGTTCGGCCACTCCTGAAGGAGTGGCTGGACAGAGGCCATGGCAGCCTCACCTACCGGCTGGCACAGGTATTTTCCGGGCATGGCAGCTTCGGAAGATACCTGTACCGGATAGGGAAGGAGCCGACGGCGCGTTGCTGCCACTGCGACGCTGAGCAGGACACGGCGGATCATACCCTGGAGGTATGCCCCGCGTGGGAGGGGGAGCGCCGTGTCCTGGTCGGCGTCGTCGGGCGGGATGTCTCGCTGCCGGGCGTGGTGCGCGCCATGCTCGGCAGCGAGGAGAAGTGGAGGGCCGTGGCCTCCTTCTGCGAGAACGTAATGTTGCAGAAGGAGGCCGCGGGGAGGGAGCGCGAGCTTCAGCGGCGCGCTGATGCTCGCGCTCGTGCGGTGGCCCGAGGTCGTCGCCCGGTCGCGGGGCGTCGCGGGCGGCCGCCTCGGCGTGGCGGATGACCTAGGCTGGGAGGGGGGTCCTGAGGGGACCCTCCTCCCGCCAGGCGGCGCCGGGTCGGACCGGTTGGGGGTAGGAGTGCCTCCCCCTACCGGTCCGACGCAAGGGGAGGCACCCTCGGCGGTCTGGTGCGGCCATGAACGCCCGGCCGCCGAGGGGTGGAAACGGGGTCGCGGGCGGTTGCGAGTTGGGGCTCGCAGCCGCCACTAAACGCGGCCCCGGGACGGATAGCGGCGGGATGGAGTGGCCCCGTCCCGCCGCTATGAGGCAGTGTGTCTACTGGGGGGACCGATTGTCCCCCCGGGGGATGGGCGCGAAAGCGCGGGCACGGGGAGGATACCGGAAGAATGCCTCGAGCGATTCCCGGTATCCTCCCAACGCGTGCCGAAGGGTCACCGTGGGGTTTTTAGTGGGTAGGTCCCGCACCTGTCGTTGTACGGGCGCGGGGAATCCCACACACCCCTCCCACCTCTCCCCAAGGAGGTGGGAGGGAGTCTTTCGAAGATTTTCCCCACGACAAAAAAAAAAAAAAAAAAAAAAAAAAAAGTATTTCCGGGAAAGGATGGGCATGTACGTGTAGTTAAAGTACGCACAGCCAAATCCACATATACGCGACCAATTACGTGATTGTGTACGCTGCTTGTGGCTGAGTCTTTGTTTGAGTCACCTTCGGCGACGGTTCCCGAAGCCGAGCAGGAGATCTAAACAAAACCGTTCGAGTTCGAAAAGGCAAGGATTTTGGAAGGTGAGAACGGTTGATTCTCACCGGCCACTTGTCTCCTGTGCGAAAACGAAAAGTAGGGGGAAAAATCCGCCAATCTCGTTATTGCTTAGGTACGGGGACACTGAGCCTACGCTAGCGCCCCTAAATCGAAATTCGTACGACACCTCGCCGGAAAAGATCAGTTACTGATTAACAATGGAGAACGAAAGTGCGAGTACGCCGGAAACGGGAGTGTCGTCCCCCGGGTTCGATATAGCATTTGAGCGAATTCTTCAACTCGGCGAGCTGGCCACGGCCAACCTGAAACCAGAGGGAGATGATCAGCCGGCACCGACGACCAGCGGGGGCGTACAACCCCCGCTGCTGTTCCCGGTGGGCCGCCAGATGATCACCGTCCCGGCGCACATCCCGACCACCACACGCCGATACAAATGCCCGGTACCGGGCGGACGATATGTGCTACGGTGGGCGAAGGACGGCAGTCTAAAATCCTGCCTTTATCGGGAGGACCAGTCGACGGAGGTCAACACCACCGCCGCCGCCGTCCCAGCCGCAGCCCCCACCTCAGCCGCTGCACCGGTCGCGGCCACAACCACGACCGCAGCCAAGGGCGAGACGGCACGGAAAAGAAGGAACCGGCATCGCAAGCCCTCCGCGGCCGAAGGGTCAGCAAATCCGAGGGTACAGCGGCCGGAAACCCGCAGGGAGAGGCGACGCCGGAGGCCCGGCAATCCAAATAGGGCACCAAACAACGACCTGCCTATGAAGGCGATTCAGGCCGTTCTTACTTCCCTGCAGATGATGCAGGGAAGGAATACTGCCGGACCCTCCAAACATTGTAAGTACATTACATATTTGAATTGTGTACCAGCCTACTCTCACCCGGATCTTGGCCGATCGGTTCTATCGCTCCCTGGTTCATTGCACGAGCCGTGCAAGGGGGGCGGTATGTTTAAAGATTTGCATAATGCCGAGCGATTGTCCTCGGCCGCGATTACCGTTAATCCTGTTAACGTACAATTCGAAGGAGATTATCTCTAATAGGATTTGTACAGCAAACAGTGATAGAAAAACGCGTGTATTACTAGTTTTTCTGCCATCGGTAACGGCTCATTACCTTCGATTCGAGTGTGCTAACGGTGTTGATGACGTCAGTACCGTGCGAGAGTAGCGCGTAGAGAATTAGACAAAGATCGACTGCCGAAATTTGGACAGCGCCGCGGAACGGCTAATTGGAGCAACGCGGCGACGTTTTCGGCTGTCAATCGACACAGTCTCACAACGACTTCTGAAGAAGGCACATCGGCTCCCGATCGTGTCCGAACAGATTTCGAGCGAATCTCGAGAGTGAAATTCTCGAGATAAAGCTAGCAGACAATTACTGAATAAAGGGTGCAACGAGTCGATGTTCAGTCTGGTGCGGGTCCTCTGATTGACCACGCACAGCTGAGAATTCATTAAAACTCAAACTAGCACTCATTAATTTTAGTCTTTGCTTATCAAACGAGTCGACTCTCGACTCGAATAAAAGCATTCAGGAGTTTCGTTCGGGAAAGTCCCAAACAAGCTCAATTTCTATTTTCTGTCTAATTTGGAGGGCTCGAGAATACACCAATAAGGTGCTCGACCCCCCTCGTGCAGTATTATTTTGTCGTTTCAAGCGTATAAACGTTTGAAACACAGAGAAGTGGGCGAATACCGTTCAAACTTCTCTGTGATTGTCGTTCGGCTTAGGAGACACCGAAGGGAGGCACCTACGTGGTGAACCTCGAGGTGGGCTCACTGGAGTCAGGTCAGCGTCCACTTCGGACGCTTGACTTTCGGTCTTCGATTCCTTCCCTCTACAGACCCCGCCGGTGTAACGCTTAGAGGAGCACCTGCGCGGAGAGGTCAAGGAGTCGCGGGTCAGGCCCCCACGTAGTTCAAATACTGTCACGAATCACATCGAGTGGTGCATTCGTGCAGTGAACCACGTGCTGTCGGGCTTCGCAGTACAATTCTCGACCAACAAGTCATCTGTTGGAACGTTAAAGAGAAGCCGCAGATCGACGGTCGTGCCGTTGTACTGCAGTGCGACTCGACGCACAGACTCCGTGGGCATACTCACGGGATCAGTGCATTTGGAGCCTTACAACCTCCACTTGCATCCCCGTCCACTAGACAATCGACTCAGTTCGGCGTCGAAAGGAAATTTAATTCTTTTCACGCCAGATATTAAATACAGTCCACTTGCGAGCTCGTATATTACGAGCGAGCGAAATTCTCCGCTCCTATACATTCGAATATCGAAGCCAGGAGCGTGAGGACACACACGCGGCGAATATACGTGTAACGTGTTTACGTGTCTAACACATTGCCGTGTTTTTCTGTTCACAGAACCTTGGCCTACCTCAACGTGCCGGTTCCGACCAGGAAATCGTTGGAAACAATTAAATAAGAATTTTCGTTATTTCTGATTGTTTATTTTATTTTTATTTTTATAATAAACAGTTTTTTTGAAAAAGAAAATCTTACATTCCCAACTCACTTCCCACAATAAAAATCCGATCCCTCTATCCGGACTTCGTCGTTAAAAGCATCAGCTTTTTAACAAGGAGTGATACGGTATTATTGTGAATGTGCGAATGGTAATCACACTATCGGGTGTTGTTCCTATATTGCAGCTATTATTTATTATTTGTCACATGCTCGATTCTTGTCGACAATTATAAGGCCTGCAGAGATATTAAGTAGAATGTTTAACGAGGAGCAAGTGGCAACTGTTATCAATGAAGACAGTGATGAAGATTAAAAATATAAGATATAACTTTATTCAATTTACTTAATGATCATGCAGATGAGTACTATCACAACAAAATTCATATATGTGTAAGATTAGAATTTTAAGAATTATCTAATACGATTCGCGACGCACACGGCCGGATTGTGTTCGCCAGATTGTTGTAATTACAAAAAGCCCTGCATGTCGCGGACGCTCGCCTTTTATTGTACCCCGGCCGAATGTTCTCGATGTTTTCCGCGTTTCCGCGGTTTCCAACATACACGCACATACACCAATCATACCGCGCTCTTATCATTCTCGCCCGGCCAAATGTTCTAGACATTTCCACGTTCTCGATGCTTCGGCCGGGCCTTCGCACACATGCATACGAAACCACATTCACGCCATCAATGACCGCTCGTCTCCTACAATATTAAGCGGGCAGGGCCAAAAGCTAAAATTAATGAAAATGAATAAATCAACGTGGCTACATTTAGTGCTGAATTTGTACTAATTTGTACCACCAAAAGAAATTTTTTACTTCCTGCCGTTTTCAAGAAAATCGTGGCGCTGCTAGCTTAATGTTAAGCTGGCAGGACCAAAAGTTAAAATTAATGAAAATGAATAAATCAAAGCGAATACATTTAGTGCTGAATTTGTACTAATTTGTACCGCCAAAAGAAATTTTGTTCTTCCTGCCGTTTTTAAAAAAATCGTGGCGCTGCTAGCTTAATGTTAAGCTGGCAGGACCAAAAGTTAAAATTAATGAAAATGAATAAACCAAAGCGAATACATTTAGTGCTGAATTTGTACTAATTTGTACCATCAAAAAAAATTATTGCTCATTGCGCATCGCGTTACCTCGATAGGTAATTTCATTGATTCTTCGTGGCGTTATGACCTCCCGCTTCGAGTCGTTAAATGGGCCACGTAAGGATCGAGATCGATATGGATCTCTTCCGTTTTCGGCAGTTCAAGAGTATAAATGTCGCAGGTGTAATACTTTATTTCGGACACGTTCCCAGTGTAAAGTAAGATCGCGTTCAAGTTTTCCGTCCGATCAATTTTATCCATTTGCGAGCTTGTGAAAAGGGTTCGAGTGCGGAATGCTTTCAATGGAAATTATAAGTGTTTACACAAAGGTTTAAAAAAATCAACGGAAGTGTATTATACATTCTTTTTCTGTGCGCCATGATCTCCAGTTCCGCATTCTAATCAGGATGGGTCCGGTGTTCTACACGTATCCCAAGGATTTCTTTGTTGAACACGAAACTGGTACTGTTATCAAGCAAATCTGGATGATGTGAGTTTCACGTTAGACTACAGAGTGAAAATGTTAGAATAAATCAAAATGGATAAATAAAAAAAAAATTTAATTATCATTTATTGTGTAAATTAATAGAACTGGTGTTATTGTATTTGTTTAAATATGTTAAAAAACTATTTAAAATCGCGTTCTTCAGAAATATTAAATTCTCGGCTGCGATTCCCGTATCCGTTTGTGTACGTGACACTGCGGAAGGTTAAGCGTTCGTCAGGTTCGTTGAACGTTCGGACGATTTAAAACCGCGGCCGTTTACGTGTTTTTGTACGCAGACCTCACGCGAAGATTCGCTTCACACCGGTTTAAACGGTATCGTGACGTCAGCGTCGAGAGAGAGAACCGTATGATATATTGAAAAGAGATCGACAGCTGAATTCGGCAGCGCCGCGTCGCGACGACAAGGCGCGACCGAGTCTTCGTCTGTCGATCCGCGACGATATTCGCAATTATTCACGAGCCGACTGCGAACGGGAGCGGATCCCAGAAGATCTCGCTCCTCAAGTACGGACTCGCATATCACATTTGGACTTGTTTTACAAAGAATCCTCATCGTTGCTGCGGTTAGAGTTTTCCCAGAACAATCTACCTGCGACAAAAGGGAGGTCGTAATACACGCTGCGCGTGGCACGACCGCCTTCACTAGGAAGGATTGTACGTTGCAGTCGTTGCCGCGACCGCGACGTAAGGGACTCAGGGTGCACCCACCCAGAATCCCTTTAAAACTATACGGTTTTGGAGCCTCCCAAAGGTCATACCGTTGAATCGGTACCGCCTCGTGGAGTGCTCTTCGTGCAAAGGTCGCTGAAAAACCCTCTCCAGAAACCCGTCGGTGTACGAGTCGACCGTACACCCTACGGGGGAGTTCGGGTTCAAGGTCGCCTCACCTTCCGTCACGCCGCCTACCAAATACGGTCCCCGTGCAACACGGTCGCCGGGTAGGCTTTATAGTGCGGTTGGACCCGTGAGGGATTTTTTGCAAAGGACACTTTACTGTCACGGTCTAAGGTAGAAACGGTCGCCGTGCAGTAATTTTACAGTGTCGCAGAACATCACCTCACACGACGTTTCTACGTCACCTGCACGGACAGCGTGTTCACGGGATCCACCCATTTGGAGCTTTACGCCCTCCATTTGGTGACTCGTCCATGGCTAAGTCGCCCCCGACAGATACGAGTGAATTCTCTTCTGTTCAGGGTAAAAGTCTCGCTGATAATTTCAATAAATAATTATCAGCGAACAAGTACAAATTTACAATCCACTGATCCATGTTAAACGACAGCTGATTCCCCCCTCCCAGCGCACCGATAGTCGCTAGGAGAGCGAGGCGAACAGCTGACGAGCGTGTGTTTACGATACGTGTACGCACGTATTTAATCTGAACGAACCTTTGTTACAGCAACCAAGGTCCATCCCAACCGGGGCCACGCCGGTGAAGCCACACCCCCGGCCGGATCATAAAAAATAATTCTTTTTTTTTGTAATTTTATATTTTTTTATTTTTTCATTTTTTGTTAAATTTATATAAAAGGCTTGTCGCAAAGCGACAAGCGAAAATTACAAATAAAAACTTATCAATCACTTTCCCTAGTATTTCCCTCGTCCGGACCCCGGTTAGAACCCTTAGTTTTCTAACACTGAGGCTAAAATGGACGAATCAGACAAAATATGTCATTTGCTGCTAGCGATGCCAGAAGAATTCAATGCAGTGATAACTGCGATAGAAACAATGAACAGTAGGGAAGTCAATCTGGAATTTGTTAAGGCAAGATTATTAGATGAAGAGCTAAAGTTGAGGAGTAAGACAACGAATGAAAGAGGTAACAACGATGAGGTATCTTTTAAAGCATTTCCATTTGCATGCTACAAGTGTGGAAAAGTAGGCCATAAAATTAGCGATTGTAATGTAAAGGACAAGCTAAATTTTAACAAAAATTCGAGAAATATACATAGGGGTAGAGGTTACTTTAGGGGCCGAGGTTATCGACCAAAGAGACCAGAAACGGCAAGTCAAGCCAATAAGGATGAAATTGCCTTTGTTGCCTTAAGCAGCAAAATTGATGATATCGAAAGCGGATACACGAAGTTCATACTGGACTTTGGAGCGTCAGTACACCTAGTGAAAGAGAGTATGGAAAGGTATATGTGTGGTGTTGAAGCACTAGGAAAAGAAGTAACCATAATTATAGCAAATGGAGAGAAGATGAAGGCTGTAAAGCACGATGACTTCGTTGGGACCTATAGAGGTCAGAATATTAGAATAAGGGCTCTGATAGTAGGAGGTTTGGATCATAACCTCTTGTCTATGAGAAAGCTAGCGCAGAACAATTATAAAGTGACATTCAACAATAGAGGCGTGGAGATAACAGATGAGACAAATTGCTTATATTGTGAAAGAGAAAATAATTTATATATTTTAAGGTTAAAGAACATTAGAGAAAGTGTTTACGAAGGTCGAAAGGCAGATGTAAGTAAAAAAGCTGAACTGTGGCATCGAAGGATGGGTCATTTAAATAGAAAAGGCATGAGAATTCTTGGACTACCCACGAATGATGACAAGTGTTCAACTTGTGTTGAAGGTAAGGCAGTAAGATCAGTATTTTATAAATGTAAGAAACAATCACATAAAATAGGAGACTTAATACATTCTGATTTGTCTGGACCAGTAACTCCATGTACTCTTGAAGGGCATAGATATTTTCAGGTGATAATCGATGACCTTTCACACTTCACGGTTGTGTACTTGTTAAAAAATAAGGATGAAGCAGAAGAAAATTTATAAACCTATATGATTGAAGTGAAAACACAGCGTGGCATAGTGGTTAAAAACATTAGAGTAGATAATGGAAGAGAATTAACGTTAGAATCGTTTAAAAGTTTTTGCAAAATGCAAGGAACAAGGATTCAGTATACATGCCCTTACACTCCCCAACAAAATGGAAAGTCTGAGAGGATGAATAGAACCTTAATGGATAAAACAAGAGTGAAATTAATAGAAACCAAATTACCAAAAACTTTATGGGGAGAGGCAATTAGATGCTCAGCTTATGAACTGAATAGGAGTCCAACAAAAGCAAATAATAATAAAACGCCTGCAAAGATCTGGTATGGAGAAAATGATTTAACAAAACTAAAAGTGTTTGGGTGCCATGCATGGAAAATTACACTGCCAAGACCAAGTAAGTTAGATCCTAGAGGAAAACCTATGATTTTAGTAGGATATGGAGGAAGTGGTTATCGTTTGTGGGACTATGTACAAAATAGAATAACTGTATCGAGAGATGTAGTATTTGATGAAGAGAAATTAGGTGTTTTTGAGCCAGTCAACGGAAAAATGTATGAACAAATAGAAGATGAAGAAGGAACGAGTGAAAAACAATGTCGACAATGAGAAACTGTAGAACGAAAGGTCACAGAAGGAATAGAAAACTGTGATAAACAACCAGGACAAAGGGAAAAGGAAGCTAGTGAAGAGGAAAGCGAAGAAGAAGAAAACAAGGGAGCAAGACCTAAGCGAATAGTAAAGAGGCCAGAGTGGCACACTGAATACGAGATGTACATGACATATTGTCTTTTAACCCAAAAAGAGGATCCACCTACATTCGAAGAAGCAGTGAAGAATAAAGAATGGAGACATGCAATACAAGATGAGGTGACTGCACTTGAGAATCAGAACACATGGGAGATGTCCACGTTACCAAAGGGGAAGACAGCTATAGAGACTAGATGGGTATTTAGGACGAAAGAAAACGGACGAAGAAAAGCAAGGTTAGTGGCGAAGGGATTCCAGGTGAAAGAGAGCGAATATCAAAACTCTTATGCTCCGGTAGCAAGGCTGTCGACCATACGTATGTTATTGTCAAAAGCAGTTCAAGAAAATTTATCTATAAAACAGTTAGACATACCGACGGCTTTTCTAAACGGAGACTTGGAGCCCGAGGTGTATATTAAAGTACCAAAAGGTCTAGCGTCTGAAGGAGTAGAAACGTTAAAACTTCGCAAAGCGTTGTTTGGTTTGAAAGAAATATGATTTTTGTATGTATTATAAAAGAGATTGTTGGCTAGTGATTTACATTGATGACATATTGATAAGTGGAGATAGTTCAGAAGTAGTAGAAGCGCTAATGAGTAAATTCAAAGCTAAAAATATGGGTGAAGTTAGAAATTTTCTGGGAATGGAGATTACAAGATTGGGTTCTAGTTTGTTCATCAGTCAAGAAAAGATGATAGATAAAGTTTTGAATAAATTCAGAATGGAAGACTGTAGGACTGCAAATACTCCAATGGAGGTCAATTTTCAGATTGATAAAGATTCTAAAGAAATAAACGTGCCATTTAGAGAGCTTATAGGTAGTGTAATGTACTTGGCGACAACCTCAAGGCCAGATTTGATGTAAGCAGTTTCATATTTAAGTAGAGTCTTAGATAAACCCTCAGAACAAACGTGGAAGGCTGCCAAACGTATATTGAGGTATCTGAAGGGAACAAAAGAAATGCGATCAGAGTATTAGAAAGTTGATAATAGAAGCACGGAAGGATTTTCAGATGCTGACTGGGTCGGTGATAAAACAGATAGGAAAAGCATCAGTGGTACTGTAGTATTCTTCCTGGATAATCTAGTTTCTTGGCAGTCAAAGAAGCAATCGTGTGTAGCGTTATCACCTGCTGAAGCGGAGTATGTGGCAGCGGCATCGACTACACAAGACTTGGTAAATTTGAAAGGAATCGCACAAAATTTTAACTTCACTGGCAAAACAGTCCTGCGAATTGATAATCAAGGAGCGATAAGTATGATTAAATCATATGAAAATTCTAAACGAGGAAAACATATTGAAATTAAAGAACATTTCATAAAAGACATTGCTCGAAAGAAAATTATAGAGATAGAGTATGTTAATTCGAAAGAGAATTTGGCTGACTCAATGACTAAGGCGTTGACCAAAGATAGATTTACGGAATTAAGAAAATGTATTGATATTAAATAGTGTTTAAGATATTGGTAAGAAAAATTAAGATTAAGGTTAAGCGATTTAAAAGAGAGAAAATTTTTCTTTTTATTTATAAAAAATGTTTATCTGAGTTTAAATCGAGGAGGAGTATGTTGGAAATTGTCTTGATTGGCGAGGTTCCGGAAATTGCGAGTCGCGTTGGGTCAGCTTAGGTGTGAATGGGTGTGTGAGAATGAACCGGCTTGCAGAACGTGCTCACCCAACGTGCGTGAAGGAACGGAAAAGTGTCCCATAAGTTGTTTTCTTTGTTATATATTGTATTATATATATATATATATATGCATGTCATTTTTCATACATCTAAAAGCAAGAATCCCCAATATTCAGATTCCAAGAAATTCAATGTTCATTCCTTGGAAGACAGAATTACATAATAAAATATTCCAAACTAACCTCTTTTTCAGAAAATGATCAATAGGAGAGAATATTCGTTTTTTTAAGTGTTTGTTATTTTTAAAATTGACTGTACGAACCTTCGATACAGCACTAGCCATAAAACCAGTAGAAATAAAGAATATGAATAACTGAACATTATCGTTACGCACTTACCATTTGTTAACCAAATATTCGAATCGTTTACTTCACCCACCAACACTATACATGTTCACATAATGAAATTCCCCACGGATCAATTATTAAATGAATTTCAATAAATACCTGTGGACTTTCGTTGTATGAAGAATCATATCGCCAAGTCCTGCCACGAGTTGGCATCCGTATTAGTAGGCCCACTCCTACTTCGTTATCGAAAAGGTTGTCGACTGATAATGACAATTCACGATTAACATAAAAAACAACGATATATATATTTCAACGACGCAATGCGTGTTAGTCTTTGGTTTCTCATTAACTTGGTTTTTCACATGTGTCTTACCTCGAGAAATGTCAGGAAGGAAGCGGAAGGACGCAATCCCGCCGTGGTGCATTGCGCGCGCAGTCTTACGGCAGGTTTACCCGCGCTCGCATGGATACGTTCCATGCACACTGCCAGATCACGCACACGTGAGCTCATACAGATTCGGAAAGTCGACAAAGGCAAAGTGACGCATGCCCTCTTTCTCGATTCTCCGAAGCTGCCCGAAGTAATTTCGGACTCCCTCGTGGAAGTCGAGAGAGAAAGGCTCTCATTTGCCTTCTCGCTCTTAACAACTGAAATCTGACCTCCCGTCAACGGCATACGATTTGGAATCTCGAGTCGAGATTCTCGACTGCCCAGGCATTTTTACTTTCCGACCTATGTAGGCGCACATAAGCAAAGTACTCATAATGGAAAAAAAATTTTGTAAAATTTATTTTACGGAAATACATGTTTTAAGATCCCCTGATCATATTTTAATTATTGAAAAAGAAGAAATTTTTTTATTATTCCCATGTATGAACGTACATATGTATATTAATAATACGATTTTTCAAAATCAAAATTCTTTAAGATTGAAAATTAATAAATTAAAATGAGAGTCCACTCTTTGCAAGTATTGTGCACGCTGTGGCATTTTTCAATAAGAAGAGTTCTTATTTTTATGACATAAACAAAAAAGTAGAATTAATAGTTGCGGAAATTAATTAATAATGATTTTCCTCGATATATTTTGAGTTAACCGTATTAATTTGTTATAACGAACTAAATATTATATGTTTGATTTGGCTTAATTTTGCACAAAAAAATGATTGTATCGATCCATAAAAATTAATAACGTGCACGATACCGCTCAATGGGAATCACGGGAAGGTGGTGGTCTCTTCCATCAGGAGGGAAATGTAAAAAACTGTTATTTAATTATGCAATGTGCAATATTGAAATGTTTAAACTAATGTAATGAAAAAAGAGCTCGTAGATACATTAATTTTTGATTAACGTACATACGAGCTATAGGAACAAAAGTATTATATAACTGTTTACATTTCCAAAGGAAAGGGTGCGTGGGAGAGAACTATTCTACAGTTACCTGCGGGCAAGCATTTCCGCGCGAAAATATTTTCCGCGCGAACTGTCTTCGCGCATATATACAGCAAGCAAAAACAACAATACTACTAGCAAGCAAAAACTACAATACTACTAGCAAGCAAGTTAAAAAACGAATAGCGCGAGACAAATCGAACAGTCAGTTGGCAATATCCAAAAAACTATATTTTGGACATTACCAATGGGACTGCGGTTACAATGCAAGTGTTTTTATCCGATATTACGTCTTGTTGCGCCTATGTCGCAGTTCATAGAAGCAACAAAACAGGGAAATACCGCGATATCGTGGGAAACATGTGCTTTGTAACTGCAGTCTAGCCCGCGCCATGTGACGTAGATGAATCTTGAACATCTACGTTATATGACGTAGGGGGATCCTCTTTGACGTTCCTCTTGGATGTTCCGTCCACGTCATATGACATAGAAAGATCATCGTCCTTGTATGACGTAGAGGGAATATTCGCGGTACCGTCATCATCTACGGCATGAATACGTAATTGACATTTCTGCCTCTTAGCAGTTGTTGAATATAAGTTTTTGGAACTCATTAGAGATAGATGTTTTTTATCTACCTCTATGGTTCGGTATTTTCCCTCTGATGTCCTTAACGACGATTTCAACACACAAACAGCACTCGTGGAAGTTGAACAAAGTCTATTACGCTTTCTAGTTTTCACGTCTGGTAATATGGAAAATATTCTTTCGGCTTCGGCATTCGAATTTGGTGGGCATCTGATAGGGTTGATTAATTTACCCAAATTTGGATATTTAAATGCATTATTTTCATCTCGCGTTGACAAGAGCATTTTCCATACACCATCAAATTTCTTACTAGAAAGCATCTCCTTTTCTTTAGTATGAAAATCCAGATGTAGACCAAACCATTCTTTTCGCAAACCCTTTATGTCGAAACCATCGAATTTGTTTGCAATATAGAGAACAACTCTGAAGGAATTGTTTCTGTTTCTATTTTTATTATTAATTAAAGCCCATTGATGGCTGAAAATACGTAGACTATTGAGAAATTTGTCATTGATTGGTAATCGATGACGAATTTCATTTGCAGCTGTAATATAAAAATCCAAACAATGTTTTCGAACAGTTTTAGCAATATCGGGTTTGCCTTCCTCAATCAAATCATCGAGGAAGCTACCACATTCCGAACCAACGCATACCACATCAAGCTTGATTTGATTCCCGTGACTCGAAAAATCTACATTAATTATTGTATCTACTTGCTTCAACAACTCTGGCTTCAAAAAGTTTCGCAGCATGCATTGCAACAGAGATATTGCAGATTGTTGAAGCAAATGGATCCTGGTTTCTTGGCTTTGAAAAAATATATTAAATTGAACGAAAAAACCAAGAGCATTCCAAAAATAGATATATGCTTTTATTTCTGGATTTTGTAACAAGATTAGATGTTCCCCAGACTATGTTTTTTCGCTCAAGACAAATTCTTGAAGATATGATATAATACAATCCCAATTATCTAATAATGAAGTTGCAGCCGCGTGGTGGGGAAGCCAGCGTGTAGTGCATAATTTTGAAATCTTTCGGCTTTTAATTTGGTAATATTCTTGAAACTTGTGAAATATTGCAGTCCGTTTCGGGCTGGAATATATAAAACCTACTGCCAGATGTAAAACTTCCTCACATTTGTCTGAAAGGGTACTGCACGCTGCGCGCACTACCAATGCAGAGGAATGGCAAGGACATCTCAAAGTTAAAAAGTTATCGCCGAGAATTTTTGCAAGGGCAGTCTTGAACGAGCAATATTGCCCTACCATGACAGACGCGTTATCGCATGACAAGGCAAGGATGTTTTTAATCGGAATTTCTTTTTTCCACATTTCATGTTTAAATGCTTCAAATCTTTTCGGAACTATATTCTTTCGGGTCGAGATTAATTAATTTTAATAATTCCGATTGTACATCCAAAGTCGTAGGATCGACGTAACGAACTAGAAGCGTCATCCATTTTTCATTCATCGAGTCCGATGTCTCGTCAATAAAAATTGAAAATTTATTGTTCCGTAGAACACTAGAAAGACGATCTGTTTCGTAGGGATAGAGAACCTTTGTTATAATATTGGTACACTTTGTTCGACTTATTTTCATACTGTCCAAAATCGGTTTTGGCACAGTTTGTAATATAGCTATTAAAGCTGCATACTGAATCTCCGCGCTATGCCGCTGTTCCTCGAACGATAGAGCCGATCCTTTGGATTGCGTATTGAAATCATTCGATCTAGTCACGCCTATTCCATTTTTTACGCAGTTCTCAAGATGGCATTTAGAATCTGCATGGCGATTTAAAATATTTAAACGCGGCTTTAATCTTATCTCAAAAATTGAGCAATAACAAGAAGACGAAACGCCGTCGACTTCACGTAACCATGGTTTAAATTTTTCATTGTTAAAACATTGAGACGTGACAGTCTCCGTCGGACGTTCCGATGTATCAAGATTTAATTTACTTAATAAAAATCTATGCCTCGCAGATTCTAAATGCCTCTTAACATTTGAGGATCGACACTTAAAAGTTCTTTTGCAAACGGAACAATAAAAAACACTATTGTCCCCTGAAACTTTGCAGCGCCATAATTTCAAATTTGGATCGTTTAAACAGATTGGAATTTATAATTTAACTTTTTGTTGGCTCCTTCAAATGTTTCCATTTTTATTATAGAATTTATTTGCACTAATTAAAAATCAACTATTAAAAACTTACCCAACGGCACGAAATATATACACTCTGCACACACACTGGCTCGATTAAATTGAATTTAAAAGAATAACTTTATTTGCCTGTTGGCAATCGATAACTGAACTCTTTTGCTAGGAGTCACGAGATCCCTACCATCAAACCGTTTAAACAAAAAGGAATAGTGATACCGTTTGCCAGTGTGATACAAAGTATGGGTTGGATTTTAAATTTTAAAAGGACATAGTCGAATATTTTTAAAGGTACAAAACAAAGCGTTTCATTTTAGAACAGTAACATGAGTTAGCAGATAATGTCTTAAAACTATTTTACCTGAAGTATAAGGTAAAAAGTACGAGGTACAAGTAAATCGAAATTCGAAAATCATTCACATTATATCAATGTAAATGAAGCGACCTTTCCATCAGAGTTAAATACAAAATTTTATAATTTCTGCGAAAACAGAATTTTCATTAGATGTACGTGGTGTTTAAAATTTTTATGTTTTGACTGTTTTTACGAAAAATACCATCCAGATTCATGTACTTCATATATTGAAAATAACACATGTTAAATGTAATTGGTAAATTCAACTTTAAAAAAAAATATTCGGAGATCAGACAAAAATATAATGTCACATTTAGTGTACGATTAAAATATAATTAAAAAAAAGATTTCTTTTAGCAGGGTTCGAATCTGCAGAGCAAAAGAAGCTCGAACTTGCAGCCAAACACCTCATCATTCACGCCACGCTGGTTGTTCGTGAATTTAGTTTTATGTTTGGAGATAAATAGCTGTAATAACTTTAATAATATTTTGCAGTAAATCTTAACCCAAAACCGGGTACCATTCCAACTTTCCCTTGTTAGAACCAAGTTTTCAATTTGTTTTAGCGAAAATCCCAGCCGGTTAAGCTGCTTACTGCTGTTTTTAATTACCAAGCATTTATTTCTCAATTAACCCTTTGCGATTAAAACCATTTTGCACATTATTCTAAAACATTTGTGGTATTCGTTTCCAATGCGATTTAAGTAAGTATGTAATGTATAAGATTTCATTTACGTTTTTCTTTTCTAAAGAAGATAAAGAAAAAGTTTATTTAATTCTTTTTACATAAAATTGAATTCTTCCCAAGATTTATATGAAACATTTAAAAGATCTTTTATAAATTAGGCCTATGTATCGAAACAAGTATGAAACAAGAGATATAATCATTATTATCCATGGGCTGATTATAGTGAAAGACTAATCGGACTTTGAAATGAGAACATAAGACTTAAATGTAAAGTTCCATTTAAATTCATTCAGCCATTTATACTCAATCGTATTAATAATATTCATATGTACGCTCATACATAGGAATAATAAAAAAAAATTTCTTTTTTTTCAATAATTAAAATATGATCAGGGGGTCTTAAAACGTGTATTTCCGTAAAATAAATTTTATAAAATTTTTTTTCCATTATGGGTACTTTGCTTATGTGCGCCTACATAGATCGGAAAGTAAAAATGCCTGGGCAGTCGAGAATCTCGGCTCGAGATCCAAGTTGTATGCCGTAGACGGGAGGTCGGATTTCAGTTGTTAAGAGCAAGAAGGCAAATGTGAGCCTTTCTCTCTCGACTCTCACGAGGCGGTCCGAAATTACTTCGGGCAACTTCGGAGAATCGAGAAAGAGGGCATGCGTCATTTTGCCTTTGTCGAGTTACCGAAACTCCACGAGCTCACGTACGCGTGATCTGACATAGTGTGAGAGAGCACCTTCGGTGCTTTTCTGGCATCTCTGACGAACCGTCGACGGCCCATCGGCAGGGTTTTTTCTAGCCAGACGCCGGCTAGACGTTGCGGCAAAAAAGAAAAATAACTAGAATTAAGAGTCAACGTTCGGTAACGCTGAATAAAATAAAATATATGGCTTCGTCGATAATTCGATTAAACGTGCAATTATTACTTTTCCATTGTCCTTTCCCTCGTGATCCGGACCTCCGTTAAACGAGGCATTCAAATAAAATATTTGAACCCTCCCTATTTCTAACACAAGTTAATAGCCGAGAAAAATATTCCGTATCGAATCGCAGGGACGATTCTTGAAGTTTTGAAAGACATTGGGTAAGATCCTGATGTCTTGCAACATATGTCGTTCAGTCGAACAAAGTGTTCAAATATTATATGAAACGTTTTGTATCCTTATGAAACAAAATGTATTTCTAGTGTTTTACAAAACACTAAATTTGTTATTTATCTTGACGAAACTTCAGACTCAACCAACGAAAAATGGATGACGTTTCTTGTTCGTTATGCTGTACCCGAGACTTTGGATGTTCGAATGGAATTGGTAGAATTATCATATCTTAATGCCACAAATTGTGGCGCTGATAATTTATTTAAAACATTTGAGATTGCCATGAGCGAAAGAGAAATTCCCTTCGAAGATATTGTCGCTTTGTCATGTGGCATCGCTGTTAAGAAAATAAATTTCACGCTAAATTTCCTTTATAAACTACTAAAATAACGTTACTCTTACAATTAGTAAAAATATGCAAAGCTGTAGTAAGTGTTGAATATCCATCGCATGTACATAAGAAATCTATATATAAAAAGAAACACTGTATTTTGGGCTGCCTTTTTAGTACAGAAAACTATTAATAAAAAAGAACTGAGCACATATGATCTGCACTATACATATGGCCTCCAAGTTCTCTGGACTTAAAACCACTGGATTTCTTCCTTTAGAGTACAATGAAAAATATTGTTTATCACTCAGGTCAACAGTTCAGATTAGTTGACCAATTAAAACATTGAATTGAAGAAGCCTTAAACTATCTTCGATCAATTTCTAATCTGGGTAGGAAAATTCGCCGAAACATGGTGTTTAAATATGTTAAAAAACTATTTAAAATCGCGTTCGTCTGAAATATTAAATTCTCGGCTGCGATTCCCGTATCCGTTTGTGTACATGACACTGCGGAAGGTTAAGCGTTCGTCAGGTTCGTTGAACGTTCGGACGATTTAAAACCGCGGCCATTTACGTGTTTTTGTACGCAGACCTCACGCGAAGATTCGCTTCGCACTGGTTTAAACGGTATCGTGACGTCACCGTCGAGAGAGAGAACCGTATGATATACTGAAAAGAGATCGACAGCTGAATACGGCAGCGCCGCGTCGCGACGACAAGGCGCGACCGAGTTTTCGTCTGTCGATCTGCGACGATATTCGCAATTATTCACGAGCCGACTGCGAACGGGAGCGGATCCCTGAAGATCTCGCTCCTCAAGTACGGACTCGCACATACGATTGGACTTGTTTTTTAAAGAATTTTTACCGTTGCTGCGGTTAGAGTTTTCCCATAGCAATCTACCTGCGACAAAAGGGAGGTCGTAATACACGCTGCGCGTGGCACGACCGCCTTCGTTAGGAAGGATTGTACGTTACAGTCGTTGCCGCGACCGCGAATCCCTTTAAAGCTATACGGCTTTGGAGCCTCCCAAAGGTCATACCATTGAATCGGTACCGTCTCCTGGAGTGCTCTTCGTGCAAAGGTCACTGCGAACCCTCTCCAGAAACCCATCGGTGTACGAGTCGACCGTACACCCTACGGAGGAGTTCGGGTTCAAAGCGCCTCCCTTCCGTCACACCGCCTACCATATACGGTCCCCGTGCAACACGGTCACCGGGTAGGCTTTAGAGTGCGGTTGGACCCGCTAGGGATTTCTTGCAAAGGACACTTACTGTCACGGTCCCCGGAAGAAACGGTCGCCGTGCAGTAATTCTACAGTGTCGCAGGAAATCTCCTGGCACGACGTTCCTACGTCAACACGCACGGAGAGCGTGCTCACGGGATCCACCCACTTGGAGCTTTACGACCTCCATTTGGTGACCCGTCCGTGGCTAAACCGCCCGCGACAGATACGAGTGCATTCTCTTCTGTTCAGGGTAAAAGTCTTGCTGATAGTTTCAATAAATAACTATCAGCAAGCAATTAAAAATTACAGTCCACTGATCAACGCTAAACGACAACTGATCTCCCCCTCCAAGCGCGCCGATAGTCGTTAGGAGAGCGAGGCGATCAGCTGACGAGCGTGTGTTTACGATACGTGTACGCACGTATTTAATTTGATCGAACCTTTGTTACAGAAACCAAGGTCCAGCAAATCCGGGGCAACTCCCCCCCCCCCCCCGCCTCCGGCCATAGGAAAATATATTTATATTTTTTTATATTTTTATATATTTTTTTTTTATATTTTTCAAACTTTTCTATTTTTGTGTTAAATAAACGGCTTGTCGCTATGCGACAAGCGAAAAAATAAATAATAAAACTTGTCAATGAACTTTCCCTGCTATTTCCCTCGTCCGGACCCCGGTTAGAACCCTTAGATTCTAATATTATTCTGGTACGTAATATTTTAAAATTGCTTCCTACAGTTCTGCAGATTTTGATGATTTACATCTTGCGCGTACATCCACTATGGTAGTAGCCGTTCTAACTTTGACTTTTTTCTAACTTTACACTAAATTATACAGTAACAAGTAATAAGTAACAATAACAGTAAAAACTTTCTTAACAGCAATGAAAAGATTAATTGTCTTTATTACCCACCTATGACATCGTCGCAAAGGTGGAGCGATTTATAAATTATAAATACATACAGTGAGTATAGCAATTACTCTGTGTAGTTTCGATATTAATGGTACTCGTCGAAAATATGTTTGAAACATAAAGATTTCTTACACCATGCGCATTTAATTATTGCCACGTTACCACAAATATGGCATCTTGGTTCATTTTCAACAGAATAGCAGTACTCAACAGGATTCTGGAATGCATTTCGTTGTTCATCTATACAGGGTATTCGGCCACCCCTGGGAAAAATTTTAATGAGAGATTCTAAAGGCCAAAATAAGACAGAAATCAACAATACTAATTTGTTGTTGGAGGCTTCGTTAAAAAGTATAACAAAATTAAATTAAAAAATTTCAAATCATTCTGAAAAAATTATTTTTGTTTGCGCGGCACAATTACAAGTATTTTTGGTGGATACACATACCTCTGACATTCTACCCACTTTCGAGAAAAAAATTCGAGTAGGTACTTAAATTTTTAGATGAAATTAAAAAATTTCAAATCATAATAAAAAAATTATATGTAGTTACAGGGGTCAATTACAAGCATTTTTGGTGAATAGACATACCCCGAAATCCTACGCACTTTCAAGAAAAAAATTCTTTACCGAAAATCTAATGTGAGGCCAGAAATGCTACCCTGAAAGGGTATAGCCGAATAAGGAGGTCAAATGTGCCCTTGAATCAAATTTAACATACGATGGATCCATCAATAGAGCTTCAGAAAAAACATTCTGTGCCAAATTTCAACCCTCTATCTTGCTCGGAAGGGTAGTTGTAGGGAAAATTCGAATTAACGAATTTGTGCCTATTTCCCCTATTTAATCGAGTACGAAAATTATGAAAAAAATCTTGTGCATTGTGGTTCTTGAGATACGTGTTTGAGAATCTTTTCCGATTTTTCGATTCGAAATCCTAGACGTGAAAAATTACAAACGCAAAAAAACGCAGAAAAATACCGATTTCGTATGGAAGCTTTCGAGACACTAGATTTATATAGTTACTGTACATGCATATTGTCATTGGTTATGTCCCTGAATTTTTTCAGATTTTTTGGCAGGGTGCGCCGTAGTAGCAAAAATCAAAAACTGATTTTTTCGGCGTTTTTCGCGTGAAAAAGCAACTTATACTTTGAATTTTTGTATTCCCTTTAATGGATAACTATATTCTATGATTTTAAACAATTCCATGTTGAATAGAACGATGTATAGAATAGAAAAACAAAAATAAATCACCAAATTAAAGGTGCTATACGCGTTATATTCAGAAATATCAGCAGTATTGCCAAGAGATGCGATGGTGTAGTGATCAAGATGCTTGACTGTGGATACGCTGCAAACTTTTTGACGCTAGTTCGTGGCCTGTTTAAACCATATCTTTTTTTTATTTTATTAGTTATTGTAACGCGACATAATAGATATAAGAACGACGACGCGACTTTCGCCAATACCCCGCGCCCTTAGTTTTAACTAGGATAAAACACCGACGTAGCTCTCGCCAAAATACTCAGGTAACGTTAAAAATAGAAAGGGTCGCGACCAATCAGCGGCGGCCCAGGTCAGCGCTAGCGCGCTACCCCGAGTATAAATACGGGCCCTCAGGCCCATGTTCGACAGTCTCTATCCGACTAAGTCAGAGAAGCTCCACAGTGCCGGCTCCTACGCGGACGTGCCAAACTGCTGGAAAACCTATCGGCTAACCGTCGGGTACACTCGCTCGGGAAAGCTCCTCAGTGCCGGCTCCTACGCGGACGTGCCAAACTGCAGGAGAGCGCCCCACCACCGTTCCGGAAGGACTACTCAATGCCCCGCGCACTGAGCCAAAGTCTAGCAATCTCCGACGTCGGACCTTTGTACAAGAAGCTAAATAAACACGAGTCCACCTCCGGGCTGACTCCTGCATCCACCAAAGCTGCCAGTGTCTCTCTAAGCACCCACACCTTCCCCATCTGCCCCTTACCACCATCCTCTCCCAATCCGTTCACGTTTTCCTCGCCGTCCCCTTTAGGAAACGTAACCCTCCCTTAGATTATATATTTTTTCAATTTTCAACTATATAACAATGAAAATCTATTTAAAATATTTCAAAAATATTTTCACTTAAAATATACACAAAAACAATTGTGGAGCAGTTTCTATTCGGTATTTTTCTGCGTTCTTTTGCGTTTTTATTTTTTCACATCTAAAATTTCAAATTTAAAAGTCGGAAGAAATTCTCAAACACGTATCTCGATGACCACAATGCACCGGATTTTTTTCATAATTTTCGTACTCGATTAAATAAGGGAAATAGGCACAAATTCGCTAATCCGAATTTTCCCTACAACTACCTTTTCGAACAAGACAGAGGGTTGAAATTTGGCACAGAATGTTTTTTCTGATGCTCTATTGATGGGCATCGTATGTCAAATTTGGTTCAAGAGCACATTTGACCCCCTTATTCAGCTATACCCTTATCTTCATAAACTACTTAAATAACCTTATTCTTACAATTAGTAGAAATATGCCAAGCTGTAATAAGAATGTTGAATACCCATCACATGTATATAAGAAATGCATACGTAAAAAGAAACACTGTACTCAAATATGTAATGAAGAAAAAGATTCATGGGAATTTTGTGCTAACTTTTTATTACAGAAATCTATCAATAAATAAAAAACTGAAAAGTAATATGAAATATATGAAAAATGAATTGAGATTTAGTGTTTGGGTTAAGTTAACAGAAAAAGGGTAGAATTTTTGAAATTTCAAATAAAGAAAGAGACAAAGAAAATGAAGATAAGGCAAATGAAGAAGGGGATGACGAATCCATTTACAAATTTTTGTAACCTCTGTAATCTCAAAATTCAGAGATAAAGAACAAGAAAGCACATTTAACATAGTCAGAAAAGTAGTTTAATTAATAACACGATATTTAAGATAATTGACATGCTATTATGTTATATCACTACATTACCTGATGCATTAGATAATTATCCAAGTAATGGACCAATGACACTTAATGTTTGGGATATTGAACCCCTTTTCTGTAAAAATGAACCATATTTCGAATTTTTGGTCATGCAAAATGAGAATATAAAGACAAGAAGAGAACTCTTTCTATACAAAATAAATTGAATTGTTTTATATAGAAGTCTAATTATGATCTCTGTTGAAATGTGATCTCCTTAAGATAAAAGATGCATCAAGGGGTGAAACCACTGTGATGGCTGAAAATAAAGGCAATTTTCAACAATTTCTTGGGCATAACTATGAAATTTTTTCTGATAAATGTTTACTGTCTTCGAAAAAACTAATAATATTTCTTGAACTACTTCTTGTAAAAATTTCGTATAAAAATATTAATTATTATAACCATAATAGGAACCAGCGTGAGAGGCTTCCACAAATTTATTAGAAACGACCGGACGTATACTTTTTCATTGCAAGTTATGAAACAAGAAATCATGCAATTTTCTTAAATTGTAAGACAGTAGCCTCAGTTGCACGTACAGATTTCTAAAAATAATTATTTATTATAAAATGATGGAACTTTGAAGGAAATATTTTCAAAAAACTGTTCCCAAATCAACATTTCTTTTAACACCACGTCGAAACTAATTATTCCATCGAAAATTCCGTACGTGCAACTGAAGAAAATACTATTAGGAACAACCATACAAAAGTTTAAGTAAATCGGATGAAAATTGACAGTGTTATTCAGACACGCAGTTTGAAAAATGTGGTTTTGAGAAAAACGTAATCAAAAAATTTTGCACCAAATTATCTAAGAAATAATATTGGAGTTTTTAAACTTTCTACAGGGGATATACTTCAGAACCCAAAAACATATCTTCTGTAGAAAGATCATCCTCATCTCCTTTTTCCTTCAACCGAATGTCATGTGTCGCTGTTTTATGTTTTCACTCAGCAGCGGAAAGACAAAGCATGTTCTGTTTGTGTCAATAAGCGTAACCTGTGATCTAATTCTAATATCGTGGACCTTTATTATAGATTTGAATCCTGAATAACCATTGTTAAGTTGAATTATGGCTAAAAAAGTTGCCAGTTGAATCACTTTAGTTGTGTATCTGTACATTCTAAATACTCTTCATTCACACAATTATCTCGATCAAAATACTTCCAATTCATATAAAACCTTTACCACAGCAGAAATAATAAAAGAGTTTCAATGTTCTAAAGTAAAGAGCAGTTAGTTTCAAGCATTATGGGTATTACAATTTATACATCGACTAAATGTTCTGTAATGTTATCATTTTTACAAATTATACTTTAATATTTTAGGGGATCATTCTTAAAATCCCAAGCATTGAAAAGAATTAAAACAAAAGTTTCAATTTCTTCAATCTGTCGCTATGGTGTCTCCCCTTAAATTCAAGCTCTTTTCATTTTTCCAAATCACAGTTTTAAAAATAATTTAGATATTTATAACAAAATGATAACAGATTTTCAATATTTAATAAAATTTAAACATTAGAGATACACAGTATTAACAAAAGATAATATTGTTACTATTGCGACACTCTTACTTAATTATAATATTAATATAGACACTTTGTCTATTAATTTACTAAGACGTAAAGTTAATAAAGTCCCAGCAGACCATAAATATTTTAAAGAGCCTAAATTAGCATACAACTTTATAAAATATTTTATAAGTGATAAAAATAATTTCAGTAATCTGAATGTTATAGCTGCAACTATACCTTTAGTTACGGAATCAGGGATTCAATTTACGAGTAGTCCGACTAATAATGTTAAGTTCTATGTTAAGACATTTGTTAATAAATACAGACGTAATGTTGACGATTTACTCAGATTTATTAAAGTAAGTAGGCCAAATGGGAAGAATATTGATATATTCAAGAATATGAAGACACTGGTAAAAATATTCTTCTTATCTTTATATATGTCAGTCTTTATATCTTGTGTATTGGATAATATAGATTTAGATTCTTTTGCTGATGAATTACGAATAAACTGAATTATTTTAATGGACTTGTCAAAAACGTTTTTCATTTCTTTATAAATTTGTTTTACGAAACAACCAATTAAATTAAGTTGCATGCATGCATAAGTGATAAAACTGTATAAAGGCTTTTCAAGTATGAGAGATAAAACTTACAAAGGCCTTTATAGAAAATTTTTAAACAAAATGTTTACTTAAATATTGAGACTTACCTTTTGTAAAAACCGGCGATATCGACTGTATAAATCGTCTTACGCTCATGCCCGATGAAGTAGAACACGTGCTTGATTTAGGTTATGTACGGTCCTCACGTGCCACTTTCTCGATGTATAATTTTACGCCAAAATTTTCGACAAGCATCCCATCCTCGTCACCAAATTTTAGTATCCTGGAATTCGGGCAACTGGTTAAGTGCAAATCTTCTTTGATCGTCTACTCTCAACTTTATTAATAACAAACCGTGAATGCAGAACAGTCTTTGTATATCTAACTAAATACTCCTACTCCTACTTGGTTATCGATAAATGATTACAACTCACCATATATTTCTTTGGTTTGATATTACACTTCGTTTTCACACCCGCATAAACTCGATGAATCTAACCGAGGAAGTGTCGAGATTCCCCGAATATTCTTTCATCGCGAAGAAAGCGGAAGAACACGATCCCGCCGTGCTGCACTGCGTGAGAAACCTTAAGACTGGTTTCCGCGCATTCAAATGAGCACGCTCCATCATAGATGCCAGATTCAGCACCCGGTGCCCCATTCACACATGGAAGATCACGCGTACGTGAGCTCGTGGAGTTTCGGAAACCCGACAAAGGCAAACTGACACATGCCCTCTTTCTCGATTATTCCGAAGCTGCCCGAAGTAATTTCGATCCGCCTCGTGGGAGTCGAGAGAGAAAGGCTCACATTTGCCTTCTCGTTCTTAACAACTGAAATCCGACCTCCCGTCTACGGCATATGATTTGGAATCTCGAGTCGAGATTTTCGACTGCCCAGGCATTTTTACTTTCCGACCTATGTAGGCGCACATAAGCAAAGCACCCATAATGGAAAAAAAATGTTGTACAATTTATTTTACGGAAATACACGTTTTAAGACCCCCTGATCATATTTTAATTATTGAAAAAGAAGAAATTTTTTTTATTATTCCCATGTATGAGCGTACATATGTATATTAATAATACGATTTTTCAAAATCAAAATTCTTTAAGATTGAAAATTAATAAATTAAAATGAGAGTCCACTCTTTGCCAGTATCGTGGACGTGATACAAAGTATGGATTGGATTTAAAATTTTAAAAGGACATATTCGAATATTTTTAAAGGTACAAAACATAGCGTTTCATTTTAGAACAGTAACATGAGTTAGCAGGTACTATCATAAAACTGTTTTAGCCAGTTATATCCCTTTTTACCTGAAGTATAAGGTAAAAAGTACGAGGTTCAAGTAAATCGAAATCTGAAAATCATTCACATTATATCAATGTAAATGAAGAGGCCTTTCCATCAGAGTTAAATACAAAATTTTGTAATTTCTGTGAAAACAGAATTTTCATTAGATGTACGTGGTGTTTAAAATTTTTATGTTTTGACTGTTTTTACGAAAAATACCATCCAGATTCATGTACTTCATATATTGAAAATAACACATGTTAAATGTAATTGGTAAATTCAACTTTAAAAAAAAATATTCGAAGATCAGAGAAATATATAATGTCACATTTAGTGTACGATTAAAATATAATTAAAAAAAAAAGATTTCTTTTAGCAGGGTCCGAACCTGCAGAGCAAAGGAAGCTCGAACTTGCAGCCAAACACCTCACCACTCACGCCACGCTAGTTGTTGATGAATTCGGTTCTATTTTTGAAGATAAGTAGCTGTAATAACTTTAATAATATCTTGCAGTAAAACTTAACCCAAAACCGGGTACCATTCCAACTTTCCCTTGCTAGAACCGAGTTTTCAATTTGTTTTAGCGAAAATTCCAGCCGGTTAAGCTGCTTCCTGCTGTTTTTAATTACCAAGCATTTATTTCTCAATTAATCCTTTGCGAGTAAAACCATTTTGCACATTATTCTAAAACATTTCTGGTATTCATTTTCAATGCGATTTAAGTAAGCATGTAATGTATAAGATTTCATTTAAGTTTTTCTTTTCTAGAGAAGATAAAGGAAAAGTTTATTTAATTTTTTTTACATAAAGTTGAATTCTTCCCAAGATTTATATGAAACATTTAAGAGATCTTTTATAAATTACGCCTATGTATCGGAACAAGTATGAAACAAGAGATATAATCATTATTATCCATAGGCTGATTATAGTCAAAGACTAATCGAACTTTGAAATGAGAACATAAAATTTAAATGTAAAGTTCCATTTAAATTCATTCAGCCATTTATACTCAATCGTATTAATAATATTCATTTTTTTCAATAATTAAAATATGATTAGGTGGTCTTAAAACGTGTATTTCCGTAAAATAAATTTTACAAAATTTTTTTTCCATTATGGGTACATTGCTTATGAGCGCCTACATAGATCGGAAAGTAAAAATGCCTGGGCAGTCGACAATCTCGGCTCGAGATTCCAAATCGTATGCTGTACACGGGAGGTCGGATTTCAGTTGTTAAGAGCGAGAAGGCAAATGTGAGCCTTTCTCTCTCGACTCTCACGAGGCGGTCCGAAATTACTTCGGGCAACTTCGGAGAATCGAGAAAGAGGGCATGCATCATGTGTCAGTTTGCCTTTGTCGGGTTTCCGAAACTCCACGAGCTTACGTACGCGGGATCTGGCATAGTGTGAGAGAACACCTTCGGTGCCTTTCTGGCATCTGTGCCTGACGTAACAAGTAGTTCGTGCGGTAAGATATGTCGGCTTTCCCCACCACTCCGTTAAACGCTAAGGAAGTTCGTCGTTACTAATGTCGACGTCAATGCACTCAAATATGCCAGATCTGGCCACACTGCGTCCGCGTAGCATACGCCCCCCCCGTCTGGTTCCTCGTCCTTATATCACGTATAGTTAGTTATCAGATAACGAGTAGCTAGATTATGGAAATCGCTCTTAAACATCACTAAATATTATATTCGAGTTGGTTCGAGAATTGACCGTTGTATGCATCGGTAATTTTATGTTCGGACGTTAATTATTGTATGTATTTAATGTGTTCATTAATTATCAATTATCCATTGTTAGTAAAAGTTAGTTAATTAATGTAATAGAGTTTAAGCACGCGTAGGATTAAGAAATATAGATTTTATACCTTTGAAGCGAGCTATTAGCCGAGCGTGATAAATAAATTTAAGGAATGTTATCTACATCCGGCGTAAGGTGACCGGAGGAGTATGAGAACGCTCCTGGGCGCAATGTCTCCGCCGGTGATATTCAGAGATACCTGATATTGCAGAGAGGCCAAAGCGCAGGGGGAGGTCTCCCACTCCTCTAATTGTCAGTAAATAAAAGGAGCGTCTTCTCCTAATGAAAAAGAATCGTTAATAGGGTTTTAGTCAAATCAGTCAGTTTATTCATTGCGTTAACAGACATGTCGGTCAGAAAAAGAGAGTCCAGTTAATAGGCCGCGACCACTTATAACTCGTTTTTATATATCAGAACCGTGCAAGGACCCTCTTTGAATAATAAATCAAAGTACTCCAACTTTAGTGGTAATGAATTAACACGTTTTCGTAATCCAATGCTCTGAACGGCAACAGCATGCATGCCAAATTTGAAATAGTCTTCAACATTTCTTTAGACAGTGGGCTATTGAGTGTCGAAGCTCGTCCACAATGTCTGAAAGGATATACATATATGAATTAAAATAGAGTCTTTTAATATTTTCTTATCCAGTGGGCTATTGAGCGTCGGAGCCCGCTCACAACACTTAAAAGAATATTCGAAGACCACGGAATATCCTACTATTCTACTGGACTACTGAGCGTCGAAGCCCGCCTGGGAAAACAGTAGCGAATTATCGTATTTGTAAAATTTAAATGCCTAAGAGAATCCGTCGTTCCAGTCGTTGCCAACCAATTCGCCATCTCGCGCTTTTTATAATCTGCCGCCAACCCACAACGCTTCCTTACCGCAGAAGCCGCAACGCCACCCAGGAAGGAAATCAAACCAAGTAAGTATAGGGAAATCCATCTTGGCCAATGCCGACGGAATCCCGACGTAACAGCATAAAACCAGAAGGAGTGAATAATTTAAATATCTGAAGATTATCGTTGCAGACTTTTCGTTTGTTAACCAATATGGCACCAGCATCGCCATTTCCCCTAGGTCGTGCCTAGGGCGATCGGACACCACGAAATTGGTAGCGCTGCCGCAGATGGTGGCGCCCAAAATGTAGAGTGTTACGCATTTGCATGACGTAGGGTTTATGTACATACAGCGGCGCGACGGGAAATTGCTGGAACTGGTTTTATCACCATCGAGGCTGCGATTTGAGCGAGGGAGATTCAAACGAAATCGCGTATTGTAATGCGTATTATTATTGTAGGAAATTCAACGCGAGGAAATCTAGGCGCAAACCGAGCATTTGTAGACCGTTGCCGATACTTTGTGTATACAATGTAGTTTAGACCGTTAGAGGTAGGCTGTATGCTTGTGGCGCGCATATGTGTGTGTGTAAGAATCGCTCGGTTGGCCATGTCGCCGGTTCTCGCTCGAAGGATCGGGAATATTCCATGGCACGCGCCGAGAACTTGGCAACCGGGGAAAGGAAGAAACAAACGCCGATCGGGACGACTGGATATATAAGACCGAGCCCGCGTGGCCGGGTCGCTCTCAGTCTATACGAGCTATCGTGTTGCGCTAGAGAACGTTTTCAATCGCTAGTTAGAAATAATTAAAGAACAGTACTGAATAAAGTTGTTAAAGTATTTTTACGTATCGAATTGTTTGATTTCCGCGCGTCTCGCCGAGCAGAGCGGTTCAGCGCTCCACGGGCACCGTCCCACGACCTTATTTCCCTAACCCACCGACCACGTGTTCGGCAACAAGAGAATCGCTAGTCGACTTCTTCACCGCTCTCGTTGTAGACGGACGCGTGCATATTTTTGTAAAATAAAGTATTCTTTTGTTTAACGTTCGTATTGGACAATACACGCAGTGTTTTCCTAATTGAGTCCTACTCTCCGTTCGACAACATATTATATATATAGTAGGCTATATCCCTACATTGCCGGCGTTCGATGCGCCATCTGGTGTTAACTAGGTTAAGTTAGGCTAATTAGTTTCTAGTCATACGTTAGGGATTTTAGGGTTAGGGATATCATTAATACGATTGAGTATAAATAGCTGAATGAATTTAAATGAAACTTTACATTTAAGATTTGTGTTCTCATTTTAAAGTCCGGTTAGACTTTGACTATAATCAGCCTATGGATAATAATGATTAAACCTCTTATTTTATAGTTGTTTCGATACATAGGCGTTATTTATAAAAAATCTTTTAAATGTTTCATATTGTTTAAAGATTGCATAATGCCGAGTGATTGTCCTCGGCCGCAATTATCGTTAATCCTGTTAGCGTGCAATACTAAGGAGATTATCTCTAAGAGAATTTGTACAGCGAACAGTGACAGAAAAACGCGTTTATTACTAGTTTTTCTGACATCGGTAACGCCTCATTACTTTCGATTCGAGAGTGCTAACGGTATTGATGACGTCAGTACCGTGAAAGAGTAGTGCGCTAAGAATTAGACGGAGAAAGACTGCCGAAATTTAGACAGCGCCGCGTAACGACTAATTAGAGTAACGCGGCCGTGTCTTCGGCTGTCAATCAGCGCAGTCCTACGTAGGACTTCTCACTAGAGCGGATCGACTCCCGATTCCATTCAAACGGAAAGATTTACGAAAGGAAAGTTCTAATTGTTTGATATTCAGAACGATTCTGCCTGTATTTGACGGGTGTGAAGAGTAGATGTTCAGTCTGGTGCGGGTCCACTGATTGACCTTGCACAGCTGAGAATTCATTAAACTCGAGAAAAGTGTGGAAATAATCCGCTTTTTCCTTGACGAGCGGATCGGTTTAGATTCGGTCAAGTACGCCCCGGAATCTTGTATGGGATTTCCCAAATCGAGATTCCACGACATCAGTCCTGCGGCAGGAGATCGAGAAAATACACCAGTAGGGTGTTCGATATCCTGTGGAGTGATCGAGAACATACACCAGTAAGGTCTGAATTGAGCGGTCGTCTCCATCGTATAAACGATTGAGGCATAAGAAAGATGGCAAAATTACGCTTCAATTTTCTTGTGATTATCGCCAGGCTGAGGAGACACCTAAGGGAGGCACCTACGTGGTGAATCATCCAGGTAGGTCCACTCTAGTCAGGTCGGCGTCCACTAAGGACGCCTGACTTTTTCGGTCTACGAGTCCTTACTCCTACAGATTCCGCCGGTGCAACGTTTAGAGGAGCACCTGTACAGAGGAGTAACGGAGACGGGTGTCTCTTACTGCTAAGTGCAAGGAATAGATGTGCAACGTGCAGTGAACAACGTGCAGTCGGGCTTCGTAGTGCGACCCCTGACCAATAAGTCGTCTGTTAAAGCAGCCAAGAACAGCCGCAGTTCGACAGTTGGGCTGTTGCACTGCACTGCGTTTCGACGCATAGATTCAGTGGACAGACTCACGGGAAAAGTGCATTTGGAGCCTTACAACCTCCACTTGCAACCCCGTCCACAAGGTAATCGACTGCAAACGGCGTAGATAAGAAATTAAAAATACAGTCCACTAGCGAGTTCGTATATCATGAATGAGCGAAATTCTCCGCTTCTGTACGTTCGAATCACGAAGCCAGGAGCGTGAGGACACAAACGCGGCATAGATACATATAACGTGTTTACGTGTGTCTAACACATAGCCGTGTGTTTCTGATTATAGGAATCCTGGCCTACCTCAACCCGGCGAGTTCGGCGACCGGCCCAGACTAGGCAGGCAACGACCAAACACGGATTTCTTTGTTCCATTATAATTTTCTTTTGGTTTCCTGTTTGTTTTTCCACATTTTTATTTTTGTAATAAAAGGTCAGCGTAGAAAGCCGACGAATGGAAAATCAGACGCCCGTAATAATTTTCCCTGAAAACTTCTGTACCTCTATCCGGACCTCATCGTTAGAAGCATCAGCTTCTTAACACATATAAATCTTAGGAAAAATTAAATGTTATGTAAAAAATATTAAATAAACTTTTTCTCCATCTACTCTAGAAAAGAAAAGTTTAAACGAAATTTTATACGTTACATGATTACTTAAATCGTATTGAAAACGAATACCACAAATGTTTTAAAATAATGTGCAAAATGGTTTCACTTGCAAAGGGTTAATTGAGAAATAAATGTTTGGTAATTGAAAACAAGTAAGCAGCTTAACCGACTGCGATTTTCGCTAAGACAAATTAAAAACTCGGTTCTAACAAGGAAAGGCTGGAATGGTACCCGGTTTTGGGTTAAGTTTTACTTTGAGATATTATTAAAGTTATTATAGGTATTTATCTTCAGAAATGGGACTACATTCACCAGTAACCAGCGTGGTGTGATTAGTGAGATGTTCGCTTGCAAATTCAAGCTTCTTTGCTCTGCAGATTTGAACTGTGCTAAAACAACTCCTTTTTTTGCTTTTTTCATCATACTTTAATCGTACGCTGAATGTGGCATTATATTTTTGTCTGACCTTCGAATATTCTTTTTTTTAAATTGTATTCAACCTATTAAATTTACTATATGTTATTTTCAATGTACGAAGTACATGAATCTTGATGGTACTTTTCGTAAGAATAGTCAAAACATAAAAATTTCAAGTACCACTGTACATCTAATGAAAGTTCTGTTTTCACAGAAACTACAAAATTTTATGTATTTAACTCTGACGGAAAGGTCGCTTCATTTACATTGATAAAATGTGAGCGATTTTCTGATAGTCGTACCATAGATGAGGTATACGAGTCGACCATTCACCTTACAGATTTTCGTGGCCCAATCTGACTGCCATACCGATCTGAAAATTGGTGATTTTGGCGTCCTTATTTCATGAATGGCGGTCAATTGGGAAACTATTCACTGAATTAGTATTGATGGACAGAAAGCTGTAGTGTATGCGTAAATACATGTGAGTTGACTATGCAAGTGATTACAATTCATTTTTGAATCTATTGGTAACGTTGCGAATGACACAAAAATGGTAATGGGGTTTCGAGACCCCATAAAAATGAGCCGAAAAATAACATTAGGTGAAAGATTTACTCGTATACGTTATCTGTGACAATACTCTACAATCTTTGATGAATCAATGAGAATCAAAACTAACCTAGTGAAGAAGCTCTATATTTAGGATGACCTATGCAAGGCGGATCGCAGTCAATTTGCTAATATTATTTAATTTTTAATTAATAATTTCATTATCCAGCTAAGAATGATACGATTATTTATTAAACGTTAAGTAATATTACCCAGGTCTCACCACGTGGAGGTTGCTGCAAGTGGAGACCCAAAGGGAGATAGATAGAATCCAAGTTCCATCGATCTCCCTTTCGCAATTTTGCAATCTGAATAACTAAACTAAGCCGATGGAAGAAAACAAAGTCCCTTCGATCTTCTAATTTAGTTGTGCCAAGTAATTATTTGGTTTAAACGAGGGATGAAGCTAAATTGTGGGATACGCGACGCGACGCGATGGTGAACCGTAAAGCGGATCTTTGGGGTCGAACCTACTGCCCTTGCTAACTCGATCTCAATAAGAAAACGGATGGGTGCATCCCTGAATCGAGATCTCCATTTCTCCAACGCAACCCGCCGGCAGCCCGAAAGACCCGACTTAGGTTGTCTGACAAAGAGAAAGTACCTAAGACAAGGGCGACTTCCACTGGAAAGTGTGCCATTCCGCAGAAAACGGAAGCTCCACACCTTCCAGCGAAGTACCATTTTCCCTCGATCGAGCTGCCAAGGGAGGCGATTAGATCTTTCGGACCACTGCACTGCCGATCACGTATTTCATTCCACAAAACAGCGGTGATCGAAATAAGAAACGAAAGTACAAGAAAACGTGAAGCTAAGTTAATAATCGCTTGGTATCGCAGCCTTAAAAGTAAATTTAATAAAGTCCTTCGATGTCCTTGCGTTGTCGTTCCACGATATCCTGCGATGTCCCACGATGATAGAGGTCTGTAGGTAAGCTGTAACAAACTAAAAAAGGCTGCATTTGCGATTAGTTAATCAATTAAATATAATAAATTAGGATACACAAAGCACTGAAATAAAATAAATGGGACCAAATAAATCAGTGATGTAAAAATAGACATGCACAAGAGCACAACATATAGAATAAGCAACATTAGAGACAAGAATAAAATAAGGGAACAAACACATTCACAAACAAGGAGCCAGAAGTAAAATATGTCAGAAGACCAGACAAATGAAAACGAGGCGAAACGATACATTCAAGCCCAGCAGACCCTTGAAGGTCGAAAACGAAATTAGAACCGGGACATTCGGAACTCATTCACAACTGGTCACTAATGGTCAGTGAAATAAAATTGTATGTGCAATATAAAATATGCACCAAACAAATCAAGCCAGTAGGAAGAAGTCAAACCTGTAAGGGGGCCAAATATACAAAATCGGAGCGAAACGACACATTCAAGGCCACCAGACATGTAAATTTCGGAACAGAAATGGTAGACATGTGATTCTGATATAACTCACCATTGGTCAGCAATGGTCAGTATTGGTTAGTATTGGTCAAAAGTTATCACGAGTTCTCACGAGTGGTCAGTCGTGGTTACTAGTGGTCAGTGCTGGTCAGTACTAGTCAGTATTGGTCACCAGCGCTCGCCAATGGTCCGTATTGGTCACCAAAGCTCGACAATGGTCAGTAGTGGTCAGTAGACGTGGAGCGCAGCTCCACGGCGTTCTGCCATGTTCGCCAGCCCAGAGGAGAAAGAAAGAGCTCGTCACCTGCAGTGTGACTTATACTTACGCAGAAAGGCGAAAGGGGTGGGGAAGACTGTCCTTGACGAATTCACCAATCAATTAACAATGAACCGTTTCCTCGATCAAAAAATGAATATTCTACGCAAAATGTTATTACAAACAATTATTTACACAACACATGCTATCGAGCTTTATTTTAACTATTGTTTGATGTTAATTAATAATTGTTGCAAACAATAGGAATGAAAATATGGACAAATTCGATTCTGACAAAAATACGTAAAATGCGTCACTGAAATCACAAAACAATATGTTGGAACACCCAACAAAACACACATTAAGGCACACGAAAAGAAGTTGTGTATTTTGGATCGTGAATTTGGAAGATATGTGTCGGACAATTTGGAACGTTCAGCATTCGATTCGGAATGCTATTGTTCAATCAGAGAGGGCAACGCAGTTTTTATTAGCTGGTATTTTGCAAAAAGAGCCCTTTGCGTGAAATAGAATCGAATTTGACACCCCGGCGAACACACTAAGGCGTATGCACGTGTTTCCTTTGTAGGCGTCGCAAAGCGAAAACTTATATTTGCCAGACTCTGAGAATTCGAAGCAGATATATCGGAATGGACGCTCGTCGTTACACAGTGCGTACAAGCAGAAGGTTGGAAAATAGGCAAGACCTTCCCCCTTCTTGCGAATTTTAATCGTGTTCGGTGCGATTTTTCGATAAAATGAGAAAACATTGAGAAAATTATTTTTGGTTGCAGAGGTCAATTCCAAAAATTTCGAATCGTTCTGGAAAAATTATTTTCAGTTACGGTCAGTTAGAATCATTTTTGGTAATAGACATATCCTTGAAATCCTATGAATTCTCGTCGAGGTTACCTTGGGTAGGAATCGCGATTTTAAAAGAAATACAGTAAACATTCCAAGCTCCTGTTTTTCTTTTGATGCTATGCGTAACACGAACGCGAATGCTATGCGTAGACATTGTACCTTATGGACTTTGATGACCCAATCTGACTGCCATATCGAGTTATTTTTTGAATAAATTATGTGTTACTATTTAAAATAAAAAATAGAGGATTTTCGGTGTAGTCGTCAATGAGTTACACCCTTACGTATTTTAATAATCTTGAAATCTTTAAATAACCTTAATCGATTGATGCTCAATTTTGAACCGTACAGCTTTCATTGCGTAACAAAATACTAAAATTTATGTAATTTCATTTTCTGCCCCACTTCCTCTTGTGTTTATTTCTAAATCTGTTGGTAACGTTGCGAATGATACGAAAATGACAATGGAGCTCTAGAACCCCAGAAAAATGGGCCGAAAATATACATTGGATGAAAGGTCTACTCGTATATCTGGTCTGTGGTCGTACCTTGTACCTCGTACTTTTTACTCTATACATCAGGTGAAAAGGTATATACCTGTGAAAAACAGTATGATATTAACTGTTAACTCAAGTTACTATTCAAAAATTAAACGCTACGTTTTGACCTGTAAAAATATTCGGCTATATCCTGTTAAAAGTTAAAATCCGACCCATACTTTGTATTAAAATGTCAAACGGGATCGGGGAGTCGACTCTCCAAAAATCTACAAGCTCACGTACGTGTAATCTGGCATAGTGTGGGAAAGTGGAGTGAGATGTCCCCGATGCATCACCGACTCCGTCTGACATCTTTGGCTCTATGGTGAGGCAGAGATGCCAGAAAGGCAACGAAGGTGCTCTCCCACACTATGTCAGATCACGCGTACGTGAGCTCGTGAAGTTTCGGAAAGTCGACAAAGGCAAACTGACACATGCCCTCTTTCTCGATTATTCCGCGGCTGCCTGAAGTACTTTCGGACCGCCTCGTGAGAGTCGAGAGAGAAAGCATCACATTTGCCTTCTCGCTCTTAACAACTGATATCTGACCTTCCGTCAACGGCATACGATTTGGAATCTCGAGCCGTGATTCTCGACTGCCCAGGCGTTTTTAATTTCCGACCTATGTAGGCGCACATAAGCAAAGTACCCATAATGGAAAAAAAATGTTGTAAAATTTATTTTACGGAAATACACGTTTTAAGACCCCCTGATCATATTTTAATTATTGAAAAAAAAAAATTTTTTTTTATTATTCCTATGTATGAGCGTACATATGTATATTATTAATGCGATTGAGTATAAATGGCTGAATGAATTTAAATGGAACTTTACATTTAAGTTTTATGTTCTCATTTCAAAGTCCGATTAGTCTTTGACTATAATCAGCCCATGGATAATAATGATTATATCTCTTGTTTCATAGTTGTTCCGATACATAGGCGTAATTTATAAAAGATCTTTTAAATGTTTCATATAAATCTTGGGAAGAATTCAATTTTATGTAAAAAGAAATAAAATAAACTTTTTCTTTATCTTCTCTAGGAAAGAAAAACTTAAATCAAATCTTATACATTACATGCTTACTTAAATTGCATTGGAAACGAATACCACAAATGTTTTAGAATAATGTGCAAAATGGTTTTACTCGCAAAGGGTTAATTGAGAAATAAATGCTTGGTAATTAAAAACAGCAGTAAGCAGCTTAACCGACTGGGATTTTCGCCAAAACTAATTGAAAACTCGGTTCTAACAAGGGAAAGTTGGAGTGGTACCCGGTTTTGGGATAAGTTTTACTGCAAGATATTAAAGTTATTGCAGCTACTTATCCTCAAAAATAGAACCAAATTTACCAACAACCAGCATGGCATGAATGATGAGGTGTTTGGGTGCAAATTCGAGGTTCTTTTGCACTGCAGGTTCCAACCCTGCTAAAAGAAATCTTTTTTTTTTAATTATATTTTAATCGTAGACTAAATGTGACATTATATTTTTGTCTGATCTTCGAATATTTTTTTTTAAGGTTGAATTTACCAATTACATTTAACACGTGTTATTTTCAATATATGAAGTACATGAATCTGGATGGTATTTTTCGTAAAAACAGTCAAAACATAAAAATTTTGAACACCACGTTCATCTAATGAAAATTCTGTTTTCACAGAAATTACAAAATTTTGTATTTAACTCTGATGGAAAGGCCGCTTCATTTACATTGATATAATGTGAATGATTTTCGGATTTCGATTTACTTGTACCTCGTACTTTTTACCTTATACTTCAGGTAAAAAGGGATATAACTGGCTAAAACAGTTTTATGATAGTACCTGCTAACTCATGTTACTGTTCTAAAATGAAACGCTATGTTTTGTACCTTTAAAAATATTCGACTATGTCCTTTTAAAATTCAAAATCCAACCCATACTTTGTATCACACTGGCAAACGGGATCACTATTCCTTTGTTTTTAAACGGTTTGATGGTGGGGATCTCGTGACTATAGCTCGTATGTACATTAATCAAAAATTAATGTATCTACGAGCTCTTTTTTCATTACATTAGTTTAAACATTTCCATATTGCACATTGCATAATTAAATAACAGTTTTTTATATTTCCCTCCTGATGGAAGAGACCACCACCTTCCCGTGATTCCCATTGAGCGGTATCGTGCACGTTATTAATTTTTATGGATCGATACAATCATTTTTTTGTGCAAAATTAAGCCAAATCAAACATATAATATTTAGTTCGTTATAACAAATTAATACGGTTAACTCAAAATATATCGAGGAAAATCATTATTAATTAATTTCCGCAACTATTAATTCTACTTTTTTGTTTATGTCATAAAAATAAGAACTCTTCTTATTGAAAAATGCCACAGCGTGCACAATACTTGCAAAGAGTGGACTCTCATTTTAATTTATTAATTTTCAATCTTAAAGAATTTTGATTTTGAAAAATCGTATTAATAATATACATATGTACACTCATACATAGGAATAATAAACAAAATTTCTTCTTTTTCAATAATTAAAATATGATCAGAGGATCTTAAAACATGTATTTCCGTAAAATAAATTTTACAACATTTTTTTTCCATTATGGGTACTTTGCTTATGTGCGCCTACATAGGTCGGAAATTAAAAATATCTGGGCAGTCGAAAATCACGGCTCGAGATTCCAAATCGTATGCCGTTGACGGGAGGTCGGATTTCAGTTGTTAAGAGCGAGAAGGCAAATGTGAGCCTTTCTCTCTCGACTCCCACGAGGCGGACCGAAATTACTTCGGGCAGCTTCGGAATAATCGAGAAAGAGGGCATGTGTCAGTTTGCCTTTGTCGACTTTCCGAAACTCCACGACCTCACGTACGCGTGATCTAGCATAGTGTGAGAAAGCACCTTCGGTGCTTTTCTGGCATCTCTGGGTCTGGCTCGCACAATAGGTCGCATGAATCGTACTCTTGTGTACTCATGCAAACCAGCCTTAAGGTTGCGCGCGCAGCGCAGTACGGCGAGACCGTGTTCTTCCGCTTTCTTCGCGATGAAAGAATCTTCGGGGAATCTCGACACTTTCTCGGTGAGACTCATCGGATTTATACGCGTGTGAAAACGAAGTGTAATATCAAACCAAAGAAATATATGGTGAGTTGTAATCATTTATCGACAACCAAAGGAATGGGAGCATATAGTTAGAAATACAAAGACTGTCCTGCATTCACGGTTTGTTATTAATTAAGTTGAGAGTAGACGATCAAAGAAGATTTGCACTTAACCAGTTCCCCGAATTCCAGGATACTAAAATTTGGCAACGAGGATGGGATGCTTGTCGCAAATTTTGGCGTAAAAGTATACATCGAGAAAGTGGTACATCAGGAACATACATAACCTAAATCGAGCACGTTCTACTTCATCGGGCACGAACGTAAGACGATTTACACAGTCGATATCGCCGGTTTTTACAGAAGGTAAGTCTTAACATTTAAGTAAACATTTTGTTTAAAAGTTTTCTATAAAGGCCTTTGTAAGTTTTGTTTCTCATGCTTCAAAAGTCTTTATACAGTTTTATCACTTATGCATGCATGCAACTTAATTTAATTGGTTGTTTAATAAAACAAATTTATAAAAAAATGAAAAACGTTTTGACAAGTCCTTTAAAATAATTCAGTTTATTCGTAATTTATCAGAAAAAGAATCTAAATGTATATTGTCTAATACACAAGATATAAAGATTAAAAGTATATCTTTATTATTATCTTCATATTCTTAAATATATCAATATTCTTCCCACTTGGCCTACTTACTTTAATAAATCTGAGTATGTCTGTATTTATTAACAAATGTCTTAACATAGAACTTAATATTATTAGTTGGACTACTCGTAAATTGAATCCCTGATTCCTTAACTAAAGGTATAATTGCAGCTATAACATTCAGATTATTCAAAATACGTTTATCACTCATAAAATATTTTATAAAGTTTTATGTTAGTTTAGGCTCGTTAAAATATTTATGGTCTGTTGGGACTTTATTAACTTTATGTCATAATAAATTAATAGTCAATGTGGCTATATTAATATTATAATTAAGTAAAATGTCACAATAATATCAATAATATTGTTTATTGATACTGTGTATCTCTAATATTTAAATTTGATTAAATATTTTAAAACTGTTATCATTTTTTTGTAAATATCAAAATTATTTTTAAATCTGTAATTTAGAAAAATGAAAAGGGCTTGAATTTAAGGGGAGAAACCACTGTGACAGTTTGAAAAAATTTGAAATTTTTGTTTTATCTCTTTTCAATGCTTGGAGTTTTAAGAATGATCCGCTAAAATATTAAAGTAAAATTCGCAAAAATGTCAATATTACAGAAAATTTAGTAGATGTAGAAAATGTAATACACATAATGTTTGAAACTAACTGCTCTTCACTTTCGGATATTCTGTTGAAACTTTTTTATTATTTCTGCTTTGGTAAGGTTTTATATGAATTGGAAGTATTTTGATCGAGACAATTGTGTGAATGAAGAGTATTCAGAATATATTGATACATGACTAAAGTGGTCCAACTGGCAGCTTATTTAGACGTAATCCAATTTAACAATGGCTATTGAGGATTATTACAAATTATGAAGGTCTTATCGACACAAACAGAACATGCTTTGCTTTTCCGCTGCTGAGTAAAAACACAAAACAACGACACATGACATTTGGTTGAAGGAAAAAGGAGATGAGGATGATCTTCCTACAGAAGATACGTGTTTGGGTCCTGAAGTAGATGCCCTTTAGAAAGTTTAAATACTCCCATGTTATTTCTTACATTATTTGGTGCAAAACTTTTTAAACACGTTTTTCTCAAAACCACATTTTTCAAACTGCGTGTGTCAATAATGCGGTCAATATTCATCTGATTTACTTAAAATTTCGTATGGTGATTCCTAATACTACTTTCTTCAGTTGCACTTTCGAAATTTTCGATGGAATAATTAGTTTCGACGTGGTGTTAAAAGAAATATTGATTTGGTTTCAGTTTTTTGAAAATATTTCCTTCAAAGTTCCATCATTTTATAATAAATAATGATTTTTTAAAATCTGTACGTGCAACTGAAGCTACTGTCTTACAGTTTAAGAAAATTGCATGATTTCTGGTTTCACAACTTGGAATGAAAAATTACACGTCCGGCCGTTTCTAATAAATTTTTGGAAGCCTCTCACGCTGGTTCCTATTATGGTTATAACAATTAATATTTTTATAGGAAATTTTTACAAGGAGTAGCACAACAAATGTACTTTCGAAGACATTAAACATGTATCAGAGAAAGTTCCACAGTTATGCTCAAAAAATTTTTGAAAATTGCCTTCATTTTCAGTTGTCACAGTGATTTCACCCCTTCATGCCATCTTTTATCTTAAGATCACATTTCAATAGAAATCGTAAGTAGAGTTCTATGTAAGACAATTTAATTTATTTTGTATAATAAGAGTCCTCTTCATGCCTTTATATTCTCATTTTGTATGACCAAAAATTCAGAGTATGGTTCACTTTTACTGAAGAAAGGTTCAACATCCCAAACATTAAGTGTTATTGATCCATTACTTGGATATTTATCTAATGCATTAGATAATGTAGTGTTATATAATAATAGCATGTCAGTTATCTTAAATATCATGTTATTAATTAAACTACTTTTTTTAATATGTTCAATATTCTTTCTTATTCTTTATCTCTGAAATTTGAAATTATATAGTCTATAAAGATTTGTGTCTTCCTATTATTTTATCTATTTTTTCACAGGGTAAATAGATTCGTCATCCCCTTCTTCATTTGCCTTATCTTCATTTTCTTTGTCTTTTTCTCTTTTTAAAATTTGAAAATTCTACCCTGTTTCTGCTAACTCAAGCCAAACACTAAATCTCAATTCGTCTTTCATATATTTTATATTACTTCTCAGTTATTTTTTATGGATGGATTTCTGAATCAAGAAGGTAGTCCAAAACTCCCATGAATCCTTTTTTTCATATTACATATTTGGGTACAGTGTTTCGTTTTATATGTAGATTTCTTACATAAATGTAATGGGTATTCAACATTCTTATTGCCGCTTGGCATATTTTTACTAATTGTAAGTGTTAGGGGATAATCTCCTGTGAATGACATAGGTGGTGAGTTGGTTGTGGAGGTTGGCAGTGATGATGGGTGAAGTTGGTAGCAAGGAGTGAGAGAGGAATACCGGACGGTGTCGAGGAGACAAAACAGTCACGAGAGGAACAAGCGAGTTAAATAAGTGTTAAGTTTTAGTTAAGGTGTTTTTTTGTATATTATTATAAATAAATCTGTTATTTAAAAGAAGATAATACAACAGTAAGGATAGCGTTATTTAAGTACTATAGACCGATGAGTAGATAACGAGGCTAAGGTATGCGAGTACGATTGGGCGTTGTCGATAAGACAGCTCATGCACACGCATTCTAGATCGTCGCGCGCTGTGAGCCGATCCGGTCACACATACTAATCGCGTCGTCTGACAAAGCCGCTTCCAGACAAAGTAAGATGAGACGACGTCCTGCGTTGCAGTAGATTTTAAACCAAGGGCGTAGGTACGGATTATAGAGTTACATCTACAAGCCAAATAAAAATGTCATTATGTTTTTTAATACACTTATTTACAATTACTTATACATAAATATCAGGTTGTTACTTACTTATTCCATATCTTCTGAAAGACTGCTTTCACTTGAGCTTTCAGTTTTAGAATTGCTGTCTTCAATTGTCAATTCTGCCATCATAGTATCTAATAAATTATCTTTCTCCCAATACTGCTTTTCCAGCTTGTCAACGTGCTCACAGCTTTTTTCCCATCTTCAAGTGTTATAGAATTTGCAGCATCATCTGTTAATTTGTATAATTCGGCACTGGTTAATGTGGAGGGATTACTTTCCCTTACTTTTCGTTTCATTTGTGCCCAAATTAATTCTATTGGATTCAGTTCGCACATATAGGGCGGCAGTCTTAACGTTGTGTGCCCGTCTGCTTTTAAAATTTCATCGATTTTATGAGTTTTTTCTTTAGTTTTATTTTTCTCGATTAGTTCGTATAATTCATATCGCAGCATGCTTTCATATTTGGAAGGAGGCTTATTTATTTGTACCGAATGATAAGGTGCATTATCCAGTATAATAATTGTATCTTCGGGAATGTTTGGTAACAATTTTTCTGGGATCCATCTGTTAACAATTTTTGTATTAGGTGTAACTGTGAAACGTGAGTAGGATAACTTATCAAATATCTAATTCACTAAGAAATAGAAGTTAATTAAAGACGCATGTAATTTAATTTCATGTTAATGTATACATACCTTTGAAAATTTTCCCCATTCATTTGTCCGTGATAATCTCCAGTTTCAGAACGGGCTTTAAACATTAATTTGGCATCATTAACAAATCCTGCCTTCCCTCCAGCATGTACAATTATGAATCGATAGGATGCACTGGTGTTTTCCACAATGCCAATCATGTGCTCATTTTGCCAACACTTTCCAAAAGATAGGGTATTATTCACCAAAGTTTCATCGATGTAAATTATATTTTTGTTCTGAGCACGATAATACTGAAGTTCTTTTAAATATTTGCCTCTCCAAGCAACAATTTGTGGCCGTTCTATTAAGAATTTTCTAATATTGCTGCTTTTTTCCATTTATAGCCCGAATTCAATTTTTTCTCTTATTGCGGCTAATAATTTTGAGCCACTGGGTACAATTTTCTTTTTGGTATAAAAATCGTAAATTATATTTCGTATCACAGTCCTATCTCCTTCCGAACAATGGAACTTCTTTTCAATGCTTTTCGGACGCTTTTTCCCAGGAGATGAAAGAAGCTCATCTTCCGTGGACTCCGGAATCTTCCTTCCGGATCCTCGTCATCGTTGATACGGAAACACCGGTATAGTCCGCAATACGCGCATTAGAGTGCTTCGCGGCATGCAGATATTGCCCTTTGCTTGCTTCTTCGTCACACTTTCTGATTACACGCCGAATAATGTTTCGCGCTTCACTATGGATGGTTTGGCCCCTCTTTCGAGATTCCATTTCGTTTGTTAAATATTTAATTTAATAAAAAGTAAAACTACTAAGCTAATATTGAATAAATAAAAATGTAAAAAATGCAAGAAGTAAAAAAGGATAAATATGTATAAATACAAAAACTAAAAAGGATAAATATGTACAAAATGCAAAAAGTAAAAAAGGATAAATATATATAAATGCAAAAAGTAGAAAGGATAAATATGTATAAATGTAAAAAACGAAATATAAAAAAAATTAACTAAAACTAAAAACAAGATAATAAACTAAACTAAACTGTAAAAAACACTACACTACTATAATAGTAAAAAAGAATTTAAATTAAATAATTAAAAACCTGTTTGGTTACACTCAATACGCACTGGCAGATTACTCTGGAGAAACTGTTGGTCGTTGGAAAAAGCGTTGGAAAAACAACGTTTTTCCCACTTTTTACTCGAATCCAGTGTAGAGAAATTATTGCCATGTGGTAAAATGAGAAATGCAGAATAATTAACCTGCTCACAGGGGTATTTGGGGGGTATAAGCAGGCAAAACTTTTGCCGCTTACAGTACTTTCTAACATTAGAAAACTTCCTGTGCCTTAAAGGATGCCTTGTCACCATAAACTTTCCAAGCCTACGGTTACTTTTTCGAAATTCAATAAAGACGTGACCTTTAAGATTTAAGCACTCCTTGTCGCCAATCATCCTCTCAAGACAGCCCACATGTTTTTGCTTCAGGACTCTCTTCCCTTTTAAAATTTTAAATTCTATATCATTGCAATACATTGGAAACCAATTTGCAGATAATTTGAAATCGTTGTAGTAAGACTCTAAGTCTAGTCTATTAAGAATATTTAATTTCGTTATACAGGGTGTTCGGCCACCCCTGGGAAAAATTTTAATCGGGGCTTCTAGAGGCCAAAATAAGACGAAAATCAAGAATACCAATTTGTTGATGGAGGCATCGTTAAAAAGTTATTAACAATTAAATTCAAAAATTTCAAATCGTTCTAAAAAAATTATTTTCGATTGTGCGGGTCAATTACAATCATTTTTTGTCATTACACATAACCCCGAAATCCTACGTACTTTCGAGAAAAAAAATTCCTTTCCGAAAATCTAATTAGGCACCTAAATTTTTCGACGAAAAAACAAAATTTCAAATCGTTCTGGAAATATTATTTTTGGTTGTGGGGCTCAATTACAATCATTTTTGGTGAATAGACATACCCCCGAAATCTTGCGCATTTTCGAGAAAAAAATTCAGAACGGGTGAAACTTTAAACGTTAATAACTTTTTAACGAAGCCTCCATCAACAAATTGGTATTCTTAATTTTCGTCTTATTTTGGCCTGTAGAATTCCGCATTAAAATTTTTCCCAGGAGTAGCCGAACATTCCGTATATGTAAGGAAACATAATTGAATTCTATTAACAGTACAGCACAGTTTCCGTATTTACGTTTTCATTCATGAAATGTTATGCCCGAACAATAGTACTATTTCCCTCGAAAATACGGAACTGCTACGCCTATGTAAAAGTGTGCTGCTAAAGTCGAATGATTGTGAACTACGCGAGGATCAAACGTGGGGATAAGGCGGAGTGTGCGAAGTGCTCCCTTTGCCTTTGTGCAGTCCCGCTTGTCATTTTCTCATCGGTGTACAGTAGTTCATGAAGGAAAGGGTACAGCCGAATAAGGTGGTCAAATATGCCCCCAAAACGAATTGAACGAACGATGGGTCATTCGATAGCTTATCAAAAAAAACTCTGTGTGCATATTTTTAACTTGAAATCATGATCGTGGGGGTAGTAATGGGGTGAAAACGAAAATCATGTTTCTGTACAATTTCTCTTGACTTATTAAGTAAAAAAATGTAAAAAAATTCAGAGACATTTCGGGTACCGGGGTACATATTTTGGGAGATTTATAGATTTTTTGATTGAAGAACCAGGTAGGAGAAAATAAGAAACCCCCAAAAATGCCAATTACGTATTGAAGGAGGTCCGGAACTACTTTTGTACTTTTACAGTAAACAGGTATTGCTATTGCTATTATTCTCAATTTTTTTCAGATTTTTCATTTTGGTGCGCTGTAGTGGAAAATGTAGTTGAATTTTTATGCATTCTTCAATATATGAGTTTTTGTATACTATTTAATGTTTCTACACTAAGTAGAATTACATAACAATTGAAACAAATAAAATAAAGCCAACCGTTGAGCATAATATATCCTAAAAAATCAACGATGTTTTCTACAGTGTCGGTGACGTAGCGTTAGAGTGTCCGACTGCGGAACCGCTGGAAGTTTTTGTACTGTAGGTTCGAGACTCTCTTCTGGACTTAGTATTTTTTTTTCTTCAAATTCTAACTATATAATAATGCTTTATATTTATTTATAAATGCTCTAAAAGCATTTTACAAATATTTTAACCTGAAATATGTATAAACATAATTTTGGAGCGTGTTTTGCGTCTTTATTTTTTTTGTCAACTACGATTGTTGTTTAACATCTCTTACATTGAAATTAATGTGAAATGTTAGCTTTCAAATTTCTTACCTTTAACTATTGTGAATGGATCGCAGATCTTTCCTTCCTTTTCTTTCTCTTTCATAAATATAAATGTTTGCTACGGCTTCAGTATCTAACGTAAACACGTAAGGGCCATTCCACGCCAAATCTATTAACCCACTCTCTGCCAATGATACTTTTTTCTAATAAACGCATTTTTAAGTACCAGTTTGATCGTTTCATGCTTATTTCTGAATGAAGTTTCATTGCTCGATGGAAACCACGGGAAGGTGGTGGGCTTCTTCCATCAGGAGAGGCGAAGGATAGGTTAGAAGTGATTACATGGATCGGATGGGAGTAAATGGCGGATATATGTGTTGGAAACAAGAAAAAGTATGGCTCAATCTTCGTCACTGGCGACGCTAATTACGGGATTTACCTTTTCGATATTAAATAAGTTATTCAGAATTTCTGCAGGACGTACAATTCGTGAAAGGTACCGAGCATGTGATAAATAATAAATTATTGCTGCGACGTGTGAACAGCAACCGACAATACGGTTACCATTCGCACATTCGCAACAATAGCGTTTAATCCCGGAGTAACCGATTAATTTTGGTACGTAGTTAATGTAACGTCTATATGTTTTACTATTGATGTGACGCGATTTCACTTCACATTTAATAATATTTTTTGTCTGCTTAAGGCAACGAACAGTTATATTATTATCTTCATCCATAACTTCTGCTAAGTAAGATATGGTTTGTGATAATTGGTATGTTCCCGTAAATAGAATTTTTAAGTTTTGTTCTGTTAATTCCAGAAAATCAAGAATCTCGAAATCTGAAAGTAGTTCGAAAAGAGATTTTCACCTATTCCAATGATTATTCTCTACTTGCACTGCTAACGTATTTGCGATACCATCTTCTGATATTATTTTCGCTGCTATTTCATTAGAAAGCCCTACAAACGTTTTCCAAGCGTATTGTGAAGATGATCTGCTATTTTGTAAAATATACCGACTTTGGCGAGTAACTTATTGTCCAACTGGTGATGTAACAATTTATATTTTTGTCCTAGAATTCCGTGTATCGATTCGACTACCCAGCGAACTTTTGCAACACGACGCGCTGAATTTGATTCTGTTGTAGTGAGCTGGTTACGCTTTCCCTTCAAAGCCGGCATCAAAACTGTATAACCGCATTTTTCTAAATCTAATTTTACATCACGAAAACATCTATCAACAATACAAATATCCCCTGATTTTAAAAGACTTGATAAACCAGTTGGATTCTTCAAAACAATCTTTAGAATCTCCGCGACATTTTGGTTAGCGTAAAAGGGACAAGTATATCGACTATATAACCATTTGTTGTGCAAATTGTAAAAGGTTTGCACAACGGTACCTTTTTTTGGCCGGAATATGATTTTCGTTGTTACTCAGTATTCAAACTTTTTTGGTGTCGAATATATGTTCCGTCAAAAATCAGTGCCAATTGGTCTGTTAAATTATATAATTGTTTAGCAATGAATGTTTCATTTTGAATCAAATTATTTCGAGAAATGGCCGCGAATCCGAAATGAAATGGTAGTATATCTTTTTCGAATGAATTTAAAACAGATGTACAAAATTCCGGTATTTTTTGTTCATCTTCCATTCCAAGAATTGCAGCTATCATTTTATTTGAATTTTTGGTACGTAATTTTAGTAAAAAACAACGATGGCTTGTGTAATAGTTTGCTGTTCAGATTTTCTTAAGGAGGTCATCATTTCGCGAAGTTGCAATAGATTTTCTCACGTTGAACCCGTAAATACTTCTAATTGGTCTTCGGAGAGAGTAAAATCATCTACTTTATCTTTAATATGTGAAGTATTGTTGACTGTAAGATATTCAAAATAAATACGTGATTCTTTGGTATCGATTATATTAGTCTTAGAATGTATTTTTAAATTAGAAATATCTTAACATTAATCTTCCTAGTTTCGGCTGGTACATTAATGATATGTTTTGGTGCTAGAGGAGGAAGGTACTTCTGAAGAAATAGTTTCAGTGGAAGAAAATGTTCCACTTGCTTGAAACTACAGAATGATGAGATTCAAATGAAGAAAACGATTGGAGTACGGAAGGGGGTCTGAAGCCTTGGTTTCTTTCCTCGATTCATACATGGTGATTTTTGCCTATAATACTGCTTACCAGAAATAGATGTCAGAAATTCATAGCTGAAAGAGAAATTCATAATGACTTTCAATTGATCCAATTATTTGCATAAGAAAAATTTCAGTGCTATACTTACAATTTTGTAGCTGAAAAAATAGGTGAAAGTATATATTATTAGAAGAATGTAAAAAGACCCACCACCACCCCTGTCATAGACGGCCCTCTTTACTTTGTGTCTTTCACATACATCATACTTGCATTCCTTTTTCAACAGCTCCACCTATCCATTGAATTCATTCGCCGGTGCAATGGTACATTGTTGTTGCAATTGCTTATATAACAGCTTTTTGCCGGTGCAATATTATATTTTAGTTGTAAGTGATTATTTAACAGCTTTTTATATCTGCTGAATGCACTTCGATGTTGTCATCCATCGTTATAACACGTACTGTATTGTTTCGTGGTACATGCTCCTCCTGTTTTTATGTACGGAGGTTCTCTAATTGGCTGGTGTCGAATAAATCTACTGTCTATAATTTCTGGCAACATGCAACCTTCATAAAACTTCCTCAGTTTTTCCTCCATTTCTGTTGCCCAGAATGCATCGTTTCTCGATACTGTTGTAATTGTCATTCCTTTTGGCGTCCACAAACAGAATAAAGCTGTTTGTCTATGCGTTATGTGCAATTGTCCTTGCACTTGATAATAGTAGTGATGATTTTTATTCATTTCACCACCCCGGAAAATACGCCGTATTGTAGGAATTTGCTGTATTGCTTCGGCAGACGATAAATCTTTCGCCGATTCAGGACATTTCACTTCGACGATGGTATCGTCGTCCACAACACTGTCAGGAGTTGTACCTAAATAAGGCAGAGCGGTATCGATAAACAGGCCGCACGGGACAATATGTTTTCCTAATTCTTCCTCCAATTGTCTCAACGCCTTTGCCTCATTCTCTCTTCCGTATTGCTCTGAATGCAAGTGTTGAAGTTGCGGGTACATTATACTTTTCAAAGTATTTGCCCGTGGTGTTTCCTTTCGTAATCGGCATACTTTGCCAAAATTGGATGCGGTTAATAATTTCTTCCTATAAGCTATCCATTTCTCGCTGTTTGCTTGATCGCGAGTTTCTGCTTCAATCTGGCATCGCATCGTTTGCCACTCATGCAGTATAGCCAAGTGCCTTTGACACTCCGAAAAGTATACTGCTTTGTCCATATCTGGTTTCTCTGCACTGGGGCCGTAATCCTGGTCGCACGATTGTTTTTTATTTCGGAAGGAGGATGCTTTCGCTTCTTGTTTATATTTTATTGCCATTTCTGCAGCATGCTTACGACGTTCTTCCATCCTTTTTACGATGGTTGTCGGCTGTTTATTCATTACCGTGCTCATTTTGCTGAATGCCTCTTTAGTATTAAATTGTACGACAGCAGCGGAGACTCTACCTTGATAGGAGCTTCTTCGCCCAAAATTTATCCTTTTGCCTCCGATAAATTTGGCGATGATGTTATTAAAACTCTCAACAGAATTATTATTGAAAGAGTACAGCAAACTTTCGGCTTGGGCAAAAAGTGGCTGCATCGCTTCCTGTATGCTTTGAAAAATACCAGCTTGCATCAATTGTGGAACGTAATTCACAATGTTTGAATCAAAGTATTTCTTGCAGAAATATGTTAATCTCTGACACTCCTTGTGTTCTCCGAAAACGTGACTCGGTACATTTTTCATGTCTTCTTTCAAATTTTTTATTTGATCTACGAGTGTTAATTTTTCTTTGAACTGGTATTCTGCTGCTTTCTTTACACCGGTACGCAGGCGAAGAGCATTAGCTTTTACGACAGCTCTTAGCTCTTTGTATCTGCTTTTTGTTCCGATGTCGTTAATTTTTCTACTGAAATTGCGTAGCAGGTGATTGGTGCATTCTATTTTTCGTACGTGCACCATATACTCTTTATATGGATCATTGTCCAATATCTTTTTGTATACACTGCTATCGCCATCGGCAACTAATATGGAATACACAAGGCCGTGCATTTCTGTACTGCATTTGAAACCTTCGATTATAGCAGCACTTTCCATGCCAATCGAACTCTGATTACGACCCCAGTTTTTAAAGCACCGATGCTCGTGCGCTTCTACCTTTTTTTTCGCCGCCGTTTGGCAAATCATGCAAAATTTGTTCTTGACGTTTACGTATAGTACTTTCTTGGTGCTATAACCCAAGATGACTCCTACGCCAGAAAGAGAATTATAATCTCCTCCGCGGTATGATCGTTTCATCCAACTTCCATCTGCGACAACTGCGATCCATGGTATATGACACCCTGGTAATACATCGCCTCTTGCTATGGCCAGTTCTCTTTCCTCTTTCGCAGCATCTTCCATCTCACGTTGTGCGGCCACTTCGAATGCATCGATTATGTCATTCTGACATTTCTCACAAATTCTTTTCGACATGCAGGATACATTTACACCGGACAACAGTTCCTCCAGCTGATTGTATCCGCCATTTGTTACCATTGTTGCAGACACAGCGGCGTGGTTAATGTCCATGCTCTCATTACTCTGCCGAAGGCAGGATATGCGCTCTACATGATTGCACATTTGGCACTGGACGATGTACGTTTTCTCTAAACCGTACTGTTGGCATTCGATTATTTGAAAATGTTCGATGCCGCAGCCAATCGTGGAATGTTGTCCCAAATTTTTTATTTGTTAGAAAATGTACGAGAAATCGGCAAATTCTATGCCCTCTGAAATTGTTCCTTCCGACTGTTGTGGTTCATCTTTTTCTACCACCCAGTTACAGTCGTTATCTGTACAATCTTCAATACCTTCATTCCTTTCTTCGTTCATATCCGTCACGGAAGATATTTCGTCGATCAGTATTGTATGATTATCTTCCGGTATTTCATTTTGTATTTCATCTTCTTTCGTATGCTGTTCCTCTATATCAAACTGTACTTTTTCATTAATTTCTTCTACAACTTCTTCTATAATTGGAACCTCTTCCAAATTTCCTACGTCTTCTTGACGTATCGTATTGGTAGGAACAGAATTGACAGCAGATGTGCTTTCAAGTACGACTTTATGAGAGGTACCTGCAGAATTATCTTCTTCCGGCGAGGTAACTTGACTTACCGTAAGACACGCTTTTTCCCCCAATTTTCGGCTATATGTAAAACATCAATAATTACAATGCATAACATGCGAAACATGCATAGAAAGAAGAAAAGCTTAGAAAAGAAAAGGGGCCATAGCAATATAATATACATACTACTGTCTACATTGGGGGGAAAGTTTGGGAACAGAGGTATCATTTTGATCGGAAGAACACCAAAAATCCTTTGGGACCATCTTTTTCATCGATACAATGAAAAATGAAGAATTTGATTTTTTGTACAATGGATGAGTGGGCAGGCGAGCGAAGCCAGGTACGGCGTTTAGCGAACATGAAAGAATACCGCGTAGTCAAACAAAAATGTCTTATTCGAATTTCTATATTTCTCACCATATCGCAATAAAAACATCAATGGATTGTTGATGTCATCATGATTAAAATGATACCTCTACCAACGCAGCGATTTACAACTGACAAGGGAACATCGCGAACTGATACACCCCGATTTTGATGAAACTTTGCATAAACATTTATTAGACCTATCTAAGAAGACAGGTGTAATTCGTTCGTGCCCGTTTTGCACTTTCAGAGAGATGTCAACCCTTTTATCCCAACCGCACTTTTAATGTACGTACTTAAATCGTAAATAACAAAAGATATTAAAAAATAGTTGAAATAGAAGTTATACCGTTTCTTGAAGTCTATAAAGCTGCGTGTAAATTTTTTTGAAAAGCAGGTGGAACGCGAAGAGATAAGTTATATATTTCGGATTTTACTCTTTCGATGTTTCGTGATGCCCTTGAAAGAGGATCCATAGTCCATGACATTGATATTGCAAAATGGGCATCAGAAGCAAAAGAAAACATTGATTTGCCAGCATTTACAGCATAAAAGTCGTGGATATTTAAATTTAAAAAACTGCATGGAACAGTATCACGTAAAATAACAAAATTTGTAACATACCGAGAACGTGCAAATTCTCAAGAAATAGATTCAGTTATCGATAATTTTATTGAACTTGTGAAATCCAAAATTAATACTTGTGGTACAAAAAATGTATTTAATTTGGACGAAAGTGGTTTTAATTTAGAAGTTCATTCTGGTCGAACGCTAACTGTAAAGGGATCAAAAACCATTGAAGCTGTCGTACAGTCCATATCATCAACTATTCATAGGGACACCATACAACCTACTGCATCTGCAAATGGAAAATTGCTTTCACCGCTTTACATAGTTTTCAAGGAATCAAGCGGACGATTCGGACCCAGAGTGAAGGAAACTTTATTCAATACTCCAAATGTTCATGTTACTGCTTCGAAATCCGAGCACTTTGAAACTTGGTTTACTGAAATATTTGTAACAAACGTAGGACCCCGTAGCGTTCTCCTACTAGATTCGTGGAGTGGACACTGCCGAAATGTTTTGCAACACCTTGTTCCTGAAGGAAAAGAAGTACTTTTTCTGACGATACCGAAAAAGACGACAGGAAGATTACAGCCTTTTGATGTTTGTAGTTTCCGAATATGGAAAAACTTTGTGAAAACTTCCTCGGATAAGGTCATTTTATTGGATCATGATGTTATTTTACATCAATGTAGTAATATCATAAAACTCGAATCTCTTGTACATAATCAACTGTCCTTACGTAGATTTCAAAATTTGTTTAAGCATTTGTGATGCAAAAGTGGATACATGGAAGAACGTCCGGCACGTTTCGAAAATCCAGTAGATTATTGTTTTTCAAAACAGGTTAAAGACATTCATCCGTGCCATATATGCGGGAAATTAGCTATAGTTCCTTGCGCTTGGTGTAAAAAATATTTATGTTTCAAACACAGGTTACTTGTCGCTAAGGGCGCATCAACAAGAAATACGAACAAGTAATTATAATTTATTTTAAACTTAGAATTGTGTTTTATTCGTTATTGCAAACCAACCTCGTCTATTACGAGTAACAAAAACAGTTACTTCATTGCAGGTAATGATAATTATTGTTACTACATTCTACAATTCCTGTTGAGAGTTGGTTGGGTTTTGATTACAAAACGATCACGATGAATAAACAATTCCAAGTTTAAAATAAATTATATTATTTTCCTCTTTGTGCTTTGCTTTTAATTGAAATGCTCCTAGTACTAGGCAACCGGGAGTAACATACAGGGTGTTCGACCACCCTTGGGAATAATTTTAATAGGAGATTCTGTAATTTCTTGATTGAAGCTTCGTTAAAAAGTTATTGAAAAATTAAATTATAAAAATTTCAAATTATTCACGGAAAAATTATTTTCGATTGCAGGGGTAAATTACAATCATTTTTGGTCATTAGATATACCCCCGAAATCCTACGCGTTTTCGAGGAAAAAATTCTTTACCGAAAATCTAATTAGGTGCCTAAATTTTTCGACGAAGAAAAAAAATTTCAAATTGTTCTGAAAAAATTATTTTTGGTTGTGGGGCTCAATTACAATCATTTTTGGTGAATACATGTTACAAGTTTTACCTTCGATTGTTCTGGGGTACATGCCGTGCGACACCATGACTTCGCTTCATCGGCCACGCACACGGTACTTTTGATGATCGGCGATCGAGCTCTCTATCGCCGACGCATAAACAAAACATCCGCGACTCCTAGAATTCGTCGCGCCTCGAATATCAGCTACGTCGGGTCCAGTCTGATGACAGACTTATGGTTCCGGTATCGATACCTACGATACTCTTGAGAGTCAGGCCAAAGTCCTAAATGCATTGACCCTGACACGTGTCACCGATCCTAAGTGCATCGGCCATCCTCTCGTACGACCCCGACACGTGTCTTAGCTTCAAAAGCATTTTGACGCTAACGTACACATACACAATCCTACGTACTTTCGAGAAAAAAATTCTTTGCCGAAAATATACTGTGTGTGGCCGTAAATATTTCTATAACTTTTTAACGAAGCCTCAATCAACGAATTAGTAACCTTGATTTTCGTCTTATTTTGGCCTCTAGAATCCCCTATTAAAATTTTTCCCAGGGGTGGTTGAACACCGTGTATATTTTGCTTGGAAGCCGAGACCCCATTTAGACATGTTTCGATTAAAGTTTCATTATCAAACAGTGGAAATTTGAAAAAAAACATTTTTATTCATTCTCCATTTCTTTTTAGATGAAGGAACTATCGCGCCGCAGCCCGGCACCTAGGAGACGCAACCAGGCATCTGGGAGTCGCAGCCCGGCATCTTCCAGACGCACCCCGGCATCCTCCATACGCAGCTCGGCATGCTCCAGACGCAGCTCGGCATCCTCCAAACGCAGCCCGAGATCCTCCAGACGCAGCCCGAGATCCTCCAGACGCAGCCCGAGATCCTCCAGACGCAGCACGAGATCCTCCAGACGCAGTGAAGAACATATTCTTCACCGGGAGTTGGCGCAGCGCTACTGGAAAGAAGTATGTATATCCACACATTTCTTACATTCGTATGACAACGTGAGGTCTGCACTTTCTACATCATTACAACATCTTCAATATTGTAGATTAGCGACTGGAAAAAGAAGTGGCGTTCCCGCCACTATGGGAGAGAAAGAGGAGGGGTGGAAGAGGAGGAGGAGGAAGAGGAGGAGGGGGAAGAAGAGGAAGAGGAGGAGGAGGAAGAGGACGAGGAGGAAGAGGAGGAGGTGGTACAGGAGCTGGTGTAACAAATGTTTATTATTTAAATAAATAATATTATTAATATATCTTGTTCTTTTTTCAAAACCAATCCCAAATCCGAATTCCTTATTTTAAAAAAATTAATGTATAATGTGTAGTTGTTAATAAAACACAAGTAACTTCATAAATACTTTATTCGAACTGACACTAATTTCTATTTGTTCAATACATTCACACCTATGTTCGGCGGTTGCGGAACTTTTCAATCTGTCTCTCTTCCGTACTATCGTTTCTCATTTTCTGGGTTATTCACCCATCAGCTGTTCGGCCGTTTGCTCGCCGCGTCTTCGCTCATGCCGGACAAAACAATTGCAGAAATCTTCACGAATTAATATTTCAATTTTTGTACAAAAAATATGTTCCTTACTGTCCACACTTCCATGCCTTACATTATTCACGAAAATAAATGTTACTTTATTTTGTATAGTAGAATTTTTAGAAGATTTTAAAGTCGGGTTGCAAGTCGATTAAAATAAAATATTGCCGTGAAAGTCTTCTTCATTTATAATACGCGCTTCGTGAGATAGTATGTGTTGAATTTATTGTAAATAATAAATGAGCAAAAAGGAATCGATGATTGAGAAACACTGTCTTTGTCTGCATAAAAAACCTTAGTGGGTCCAACGAATCTAAAGGCCTCCGCTGTTCGTCACCGAAGGACAGAGTAATAAACACGGTGCAGGCATAGAGTTTCTTTTTCAAGTAGATGACACGTTTTCTTTACGTACGATTTTCATAGCGATAGGACATCCTTCCTAGCCGTAAAATAAATTTTTTCAAAAACCGTTTTTCTCGCCGTATTATGCGCATTATAGCAAAGTATGCGACAAACTTTTATATATTTTTTAACAAATAAGTATATCTTACAATGTTTCATATTTCTATAATACATACAGCAAGCTAGCATTCGAGTTACAATAATGAAATAGATCAGAATGATTGCGTTTATGAGACAAGTAATATAACATGAAGTAAGCACAGTTTTCCAAGAGCATCGGTAGTCCAGCAGTAATCGTTCCAAAATGCATACAAGCATCATGCCTTCTCGAGAGTGGGAGGGGGGGGGGGCGTATGTATCGAAGCTGACGCTTCACTTTTGCTATGGTTTCACCGTCACAGCCCTTCTGATTAGGCGCCATCTCGTAGCGACTGTCTGAACTAAATTTGTCACGTGACTTTTTTTTTTTTTTTTTTTTTTTTTTTGTCGTGGGGAAAATCTTCGAAAGACTCCCTCCCACCTCCTTGGGGAGAGGTGGGAGGGGTGTGTGGGATTCCCCGCGCCAGTACAACGACAGGCGCGGGACCTACCCACTAAAAACCCCACGGTGACCCTTCGGCACGCTTTGGGAGGATACCGGGAATCGCTCGAAGCATTCGTCCGGTATCCTCCCCGTGCCCGCGCTTTCGCGCCCATCCCCTGGGGGGACAATCGGTCCCCCCAGTAGACACACTGCCTCATAGCGGCGGGACGAGGCCACTCCATCCCGCTGCTATCCGTCCCGGGGCCGCGTTTAGTGGCGGCTGCGAGCCCCAACTCGCAACCGCCCGCGACCCCGTTTCCACCCCTCGGCGGCCGGGCGTTCATGGCCGCACCAGACCGCCGAGGGTGCCTCCCCTTGCGTCGGACCGGTAGGGGGAGGCACTCCTACCCCCAACCGGTCCGACCCGGCGCCGCCTGGCGGGAGGAGGGTCCCCTCAGGACCCCCCTCCCAGCCTAGGTCATCCGCCACGCCGAGGCGGCCGCCCGCGACGCCTCGCGACCGGGCGACGACCTCGGCCCACCGCACGAGCGCGAGCTTCAGCGCGCCGCTGAAGCTCGCGCTCCCTCCCCGCGGCCACCTTCTGCAACATTACGTTCTCGCAGAAGGAGGCCACGGCCCTCCACTTCTCCTCGCTGCCGAGCATGGCGCGCACCACGCCCGGCAGCGAGACATCCCGCCCGGCGACGCCGACCAGGACACGGCGCTCCCCCTCCCACGCGGGGCATACCTCCAGGGTATGATCCGCCGTGTCCTGCTCAGCGTCGCAGTGGCAGCAACGCGCCGTCGGCTCCTTCCCTATCCGGCAGAGGTATCTTCCGAAGCTGCCATGCCCGGAAAATACCTGTGCCATCCGGTAGGTGAGGCTGCCATGGCCTCTGTCCAGCCACTCCTTCAGGAGTGGCCGAACCGCCCCGACAGTCCGGTGCCCCGCGGTTGGCAGAGCCAGCCGCTCCTGCCACGCGAGCAACACGGACTGCCGGGCCTGGCGCTTCAAATCGCCCCAAGCAGGTTCCTGCCCGCCCGGGACCGCCCCCACCCCCGCGCGACGGTCGACGCGGTGCCGGTACATCACCGCGTGCGACCGCGCGAGCAGGTCCATGGGCGGCATCCCCGCTAGAACCGTCGCCGCCTCATGTGACACGGTCCGATACCCGCGGACGACCCTGAGCGCCATGCGCCTCTGCACCCGACGCAGCATAGTCATGCTGCGCCGGGAGGCAGCCAGGTCATCCGCCCAGACGGGGGCCCCGTATAGGGCCACCGACTGGACCATTGCCACATAGAGGCGACGAACTCGGCCCGCCGGGCCCCCCAGGTTGGGCAGGATCCGGCCCAGAGCCGCAACCATCCTTTCCAACCGGGGGACCAGGCAGCGGAAATGCTCCTCGAAACGCCAGTGGCTATCGAGGATCAGCCCTAGATACCTGATCTGGAGCTTCACCTCGATGTCAGCCCCACCCACCCGGATCAGAGGGGGTGGCGGATCCTGCCGAGGTGAATGAAACGCAATCACCTCGGTCTTATGGACCGCCACCGTCATCCCCATCCCCCTGATCCGGTCGACGACGCGTTGCGACCCCTCCTCCGCGCGACGCATGGCCCTCCCCCAGTGCGCCCCGACGGCCAGCACCAGTGTGTCATCCGCATAACACACCGTGCTGACGCCGTCGGGGAGGCCGGCCCGCAACACCGAGTCGTACGCGATGTTCCACAGGAGTGGCCCGAGGACCGACCCCTGTGGAACACCGCAGTACACCTCCCTCCGCATATCACCATCCCGGCCCGGATACTCGATCCACCTGCCGCGGAGATAATCCCCGACGACCGCCCTGAGACAAGGGGGGACCCGATGATATTCGAGTCCCCTCCTTATCTCTTCCCAGGGGAGGGTGTTAAAGGCATTGGCAATATCCAAGGATATTGCCAATGCCACCCCTCCCCGGGAGACGGCCGCCTCCGAGAGGGCCCTCACACGACCTATCGCGTCGATAGTCGATCGGCCCCCCCGGAAACCGAACTGGCAGTCGGCCAGACCGGGATCACCCCGCGACAGGTGCTCGACGAGGCGGGCAGCAATCACCCGCTCGAAGAGCTTGCCCACCTCGTCGAGGAGACAAATGGGCCGGTATGCGGAGGGAGACTCCGCGGGCCGACCCTCCTTCCGGAGGAGGACCATCCTCGCCACCTTCCAACTGGGGGGGAATCGCCCGTCCCTCAGGCAGCGGTCGAACAACCGCCTGAGGTCGGCCCCAAGGACGCCCTGGGTCAAGACCCAAACCCGGCCGGGCACACCATCCGGACCCGGGGCCGTGTTACGAACCCCGAGCCGTCTGATGGCCGCTGCCAGCTCCTCCTGCGTGACCCCCAGCTCGGCCGTCCACTCCACTGGGACAGCCGCCACCGCCGGAGGACGCGGTCCCCTCTCCCCAATTGGGAAGAGTGTATTGACCACGTCCTCCAGCAGCCGGGGGTCAAGACCCTCGGTGACGGGGGGCGCCCACGGGCGGAGCTTATTCAGCACCACCTTATATGGGCGCCCCCATGGATCGTCATCAAGGGTCTGGAGGAGCTCCTTCCATGCCCGGGTCTTGGCCCGTTTGATGGCGACCTGCAGAGCAACCCGCGCCACGCGGTATGCTCCATACAGGTCATCAGCTGCCCTCGCTCGCGCCACGCCGTCGCCTGTACGTTGACGACGGCGCGCGCGGGTGTACTGGCGTCGGGCGTGGACAGTCGCGACTCGCAACTCCGCGATCGCGTCCGACCACCAGTACACCGCCCGGCGAGGAGAAGCCCGCCCGACCCGAGGCATCGCCGCGTCGCAAATACCCGCGACCAATGCTCCGAGCCGGGCGACCTCCTCCTCTATGCTCGGCAACTCGGCCGCTCCCTGCGGCCAAGTTGCAGCGAGGGCAGCTGCCATCAGGGCGTCCTTGTCCAGGCGCCGAAGCGCCCAGCGGCGTGGTGGGGTGCCACGCAGGCGGCCGTGTCGGGATGCACTCGCGGCGGCAGAGACCTCCATCCGGATGTACCGGTGATCGGAGAGTGTCTCTGCCCCCGCGACCACGTGCCAACCCGACACCATGCGCACGGCGTTGGGGGTCGCGAATCCAACATCCACGATGGACCCCCCATATCGCCGCACGCATGTGTGCTCCGACCCCCGGTTCAATACCCGGAGGTCGAGCCCTGCCGCCCAATCGCCCAGGATCCCGCCGCGAACGGAGGTCCTGGGGGATCCCCAAGCCACCGACTTGGCATTAAAATCCCCCAGGACCAGCACCGGCCGGGCCGCGCAGCGCTGCACGCATGCCGCGACCTCGGCCAAGTACAGCTCAAACGCAGCGTGACCGCTACGGGGCGAAATGTAGCACCCCACCACAGCGACTCCCCCCCAGTCCACGGCGACGAATCCCCGACCGCGCTCCAACAAGGAGAACGGTGGGGACCCGTCGCCCCCTCCCCATACCGTCGCCACCAAGCCGTCCGCGTCGCCCACCCAATGAGGGTGATCAGGGACGCGGTACGGCTCGGCGGCGACCGCCAGGCCAACCCCCCACTCCGCGAGGACTTGGGACATCAAGTCCTGTGCCGCGCGGCAGTGGTTGAGGTTGGCCTGGAGGAGGAGGCGGGGCGGCATTAATTAATGGCCGCGCCAGCCTCCTCCCGGCCGTCCGTCCCCGTAGCACCGTCCACCTCCATGGAGGACGATGCCACCGCCCTCGGCACCGGAGCCGGTGCAGCCCGCCTCTTCCTCTCCTTCCGGGAGGGGGGGGAGCACTTCTTGCTCCCCACCCTGTGATCGGCTGGCCTCCCCATGTCCGCACACAGCGGGCAGTGGGGGGCCGCCGAGCACTGGCTCGCACGGTGCTCTTTGGCACCGCAGCGGTAACACTGACCGCTGCGGTCCACCGGCGAGGTGCACCACTGCCTCACGTGCCCCAATTCGAGGCAGCGGTGACACTGGAGCGGGCGCGGCTCGAGGATTTCCACTCGCGCCGAAACCCACCCCACCAACACCCTCCCGGATTCCGCCACCTTACGGGCGGCGGAGAGGGGGCACCGGGCCCACACCGACCCGAGGCCGGAGGGCGACCTGCGGATCTCTCCGATCCGCAGGTCCTCCACAGGACAGTCCCCCGCCCTCGCAAGGGCACGGGACACATCCTGTGCGCTGACCGAGTCGTCCAGCCCAGAAACGCGCATCTCCGTGCGCTTCGTGGGCCGGGCGACCCGGACACCTCGCTCGCCCAGCTGCTCCCGGAGCCTCTGGGCGAGACGATCCGCCTTCGCGCCGCCTTCTGCACCGGGGATCTCCAGCAAGAGACCCCCGGTCACGGCCCTCTTCGCCCTCACGGAGGCGACGCCCAGCTCTTCCAGGGAGATATTCTCCCTGGCGAGCCGCATCGCCTCCGCGAGGGTCAGGTCGCCCCCCTGCGCAACGGTCAGCGTCACCGCTGCCGTTTTTGGGGGACGACCTGGTCGTGCCTTCCCGACCTTCGCGGCCTTTACCTTGGCCGCCGGCGGCGGAGGCGGAGGCTGCGGTTGCGAGGCCTTCCTCGCCGCCCGCTTCGCCTTCCGCCCCACCACCTCACTCCACGCCACCCCCCCTTGGGAGGGTGCTGTGGAGGACGCGAACACCGCGACCACGGGTACACCACCCCCCTTGGGGGTCGCGACCCGGGGCCCTGGTGCCGCAACGCTGGGCGGAGCCTTCACTCCGCCCTTCTTTGCCTTCCCCGACTGTACCGGAACAGGTCGGGGAGGCACCGCCTTCCTGCTGACCGCTCTTCCGGCGAGGAGCTCCTCCCGGAAGGCGGCCAGCTTGCCATCAATCATGTCCCCAATCCTCCTCAGAAGATCGTCTTCTGAGGAGGACGGGGACTTCTTCACGGGCGGAGTGCGGGTGGAGGGGCCCGCGGTGCCCCGCACCACTGCCGCCGCACTCCGCTTATTTACCTCCGCCGAGGGACGCGGCGCTGGAGGAGGAGGGAGGATGGGAGGGAGGGCCGCGCTGTTCCACAGCGCCTCTGCCCTCCTCCTCCCCTGTCGCTCCTCCTCCAACAGGAGCTGCAGACGGGCGTTCCGCCCTCTGAGCTCCCGCGCCGCCTCCCTCATTTCCTCCGCCGCGGCCTTCAGGGCCTCCGCGCCACCGCTTTTCTGCCCCTTAAAGGCGCAGGCAGCGGCGACTTTCTCCACCCGCCTCAGGGACGAGGAGATCCTCTCCGATATCTCCTCGGTCACCTCGTCCCTGAGGCAACTCAGCCTCTCACGTGACTTGCTCTGTTATTACCCATGTAATGGCGGAACTCGCTCTTAGGAATGCAATTACGAAATAACAGATTTTGCCCTTATATGAGCAGATTTTTGGTCGGAAGAGGTTTCATTCGAAAGAGGAAGGTCCAATGCAGCGCGCTCTGGTCAGTATTGGAGTCGCACAACTCTTTTAGTAACCTAAAAAGACTTCAATTCTGTGGCTGTATTTTGTCAATTTTTTTCTCGACTTTCGACGTTCATATTAATAAATGTGAACACAATCTCGTTCGATCCTGACCAGAGCGCGCTGCATTGGGCCTTCCTCTTTCGAATAAGACCTCATCCAACCCAAAATCTGCTCATATAAGGGCAAAATCTGTTATTTCGTAAACCCATATTTCGGGTCAAATTGTGTCGGTATACAGCGCGCTGCATTACCCGTGTCTACCCCCGTAATGTTTGCGGCATGTTTGCGGGGGATGTGTCCGATGTACAGGGTGTTCGGCTACCCCTAGGAAAAACTTTAGTGGGAGATTCTAGAGGCTAAAATAAGACGAAAATCAAGAATATCAATTTCTTGACTGAGGCTTCGTTAAATAGTTATTAACAATTAAATTAACAAATTTCAAATCGTTCTGGAAAAATTATTTTCGGTTGCGGGGGTCAATTGCAATCATTTTTGGTTATTATACATACCCCCCAAATCCTACACATTTTCGAGAAAAAAATTCAGAACGGGCGGAACTTTAAACGTTAATAACTTTTTAACGAAGCTTCCATCAACAAATTGATACTCTTGATTTTCGTTTTATTTTGGCCTCTACAGCCTCCCTTTAAAATTTTTCCCAGGAGTGGCCGAACACCCTGTATACGTCGACGGTGTATTTATGGGAGCGCCCGACAAACCCCTGCCCGAGAAAATTTGCAAGCAAGTCGATGAACTCCTGCAGGGAGGTGGGTTCAAACAGAGAAAGTGGGCTGGAAATTCGGCACAATTACTACGGAATATCCCCCAAAGCGCTCACTCCCACGCCGTAGACCTCACTCTGTTCGATGATTCCGAACTAAAAGTGCTTGGTTTACGTTGGATCCCTTCCGGAGACTATTTCTATTTTAATCTGCAACGATTTCAACCGTCTGCGTTACCGCTGACAAAAAGAAACTTGTTTTCGGAGATTCCGAAGCTCTTCGATCCACTCGGCTGGTTATCACCAGTTGTAATTCGTGCGAAGATTTGGATGCAGTCCCAATGGCTGGAGAAAATCCAGTGGGACGATCAAATTTCCGCGGATACGCTGAAGACGTGGGACACGTTCTGCGTGGATTGGAGCAGTCTCAAGGAATTGAAATTCCCTTGATGGATCCGATACGGAGACGCAGTCTCTGTGGAATTACACGGATTCTGCGACGCATCACTCGCTGCCTTCTCGGCCGTCACGTATTTACGCGTGACAACGAACACCAATGAAGTGTTTACAACGTTAATAATGGCAAAGACACGAGTGGCTCCGATAAAAACACAATCCATCCCCGTTCTGGAATTGAACGGGGCTGTACTTCTCTCCGAGCTCGTCGTGCACGTAAAACGGTCCCTCCCCATAGAGATGGACCGTATAATCTGCTGGACAGATTCTACGATTGCACTCGCCTGGTTAAGAAAGCATGCTTCGACATGGAAGGTTGTGATAGCCAACCGCGTGTCAAAAATCCAGACATTGCTCCCGAAAGCTGAATGGAGACACGTTCCCACACGCTTCAACCCCGCAGATTTAAATTCGCGAGGTGTAGAAGCTGCGGAACTCATTCAGTCGGAGCTGTGGATCTCTGGACCAAAATGGCTTCGACAAGCCGAGGAAAATTGGCCGAAAGCACCGGCCTCTCTCGAGACCGAGGAGGGTAAACGCGCATCGCATACCCTCTTGGCGACTCCACAAAAGGAATGGGATTTCGTATTCCGATTTTCCAAATGGAGTAAGCTGTTACGAGTCACCGCCTATTGCCTCCGGCTCCGGAGGCCGCTGGCTGGAGAACAGAGGTCATTCGATGCAAAAGTTGTCGAAGCATTGGAAATGCAGCGTCCAACGGAAAGAATTGCACGCTACTTGCAGCATACGCATTTTGCGGAAGAGTACCGGTGTTTAGAAGAGCACAAGGGAATCCCTGCAACGTCTCCCTTGAAAAGCCTCAACCCTTTCCTCGATGACAAGCATGTCTTGAGAGTGGGCGGAAGATTGGAGAACGCGACGCTGACATGGGAAACCAAACACCCGATAATACTGCCGAAACATCATGTTTCTAACATGATAATTCGGCAATGCCACGTGGACACGTTGCACGGGGGTTTGCAATTAACCATGTACACGGTGAGACAGAAATTCTGGATCATCGGGTGCCGAAACGCAGCGCGCACGGTTATCCACCAATGCATACGATGCGTGAGATGGCAAGCGAACACATCCACGCAAATCATGCAGGATTTAATACCGGAGCGCAGTCGCGCGGCACGACCTTTTTCAAACTGCGGAGTCGACTACGCTGGACCGTTTCGGGTCCGCGACTCCGCCGGTCGTGGAAAAACGGCTCATAAAGCGCATATAGCAGTGTTCGTCTGCTTCGCCACGAGAGCCGTGCACATCGAACTCGTCCACGATTATACGACGAGTGCGTTCCTGGCCGCCTTCGACCGATTCATCGCTCGCCGAGGAGTTCCATCCTGTATGTTCAGTGACAACGGAACAAACTTCGTAGGGGCGGATCGCGAATTGAAAGCACACTTCAACGCGGTGTATCATACACCAGAAATGAGAACGAAGTGCGGTCAAAAGGGCATTACGTGGAAGTTTAATCCACCCAGTGCACCCCACTTTGGTGGTATGCAAGAAGCCGGTGTGAAATCGGTGAAGCATCACCTGAAACGCATCCTCGGAGAATTTACGCCCACAAGCGAAGAAATGCAGACATTACTCTGTAAGATCGAGGCGAGCTTGAATTCGCGACCGATCGCCGCTTTCAGCGACTGTCCCGAGGATTATGCACCTCTTACACCGGGCCACTTCCTGATTGGGGGACCGATGAATGCACTCCCGGTCGAGTCCGTGGAAAGGGAAACCCTCTCGCGGCTTACGCAATGGAGGGCCATTCAAAAATTCCATGAGCAGCTCTGGAAACATTGGATGCGAGATTACCTCACGCACCTCCAGAGCCACTATAAGTGGCGCACCACCCAAGTGCAGTTAAAACCAAACGATTTGGTTCTAATACAAAATCCTCTTCTCCCCCCAAATAAGTGGGAAATGGGACGAATTGAGGAAGTATTACCAGGCCGAGACAGACGTGTGCGTGTGGTAAAAGTACGCACAGCCACATCTACATACACGCGTCCAATTACGCGACTGTGTAAACTGCCCGTCGATGAGTCAACTTCGACAACGGCCGACGAAGGAGCCGCATAGGATAAACAAAGTCCCGAATCCTGTTGTATAGAGAAAAGGACAGGGAATACAGCCGTTTGAAATCAAAACGGTGTCGATTCCCACATATCCTACGTCGTTGGAGACAGAAGGATAAGAGGGGAAGTGATACCCTACTATCCGACTAATTTCCTGGAAGGGAGCGATCCGCGAGGGTCCACACGTAAAAGCGGGACCCGCGGACAAATTCGCCCAGTTCTCGCGACACGAGAAAGAAGAGCTAAGACATGTCTTCGAGCGGAATGTATAGAAAGCCTCGTGACGGTAGTGGGGTCCCCGAGGACCCAAGACATAAACCGACAATTCGACCGGTTGTTGCAACTGGTCGAGCAGCCACAGCCGGGAACCTCCAGACCTGCAGAGGGCGAACCAAGGACGGAGGAAACGTCCACCCCCGCCATCACCGAGGTCCTGCCTGGGCCGGCAGCCACCCAGCCGCCGGCCTTCGTGCTGAATCTGGGGCAGGATATTCTACAGATCCCCGCCCACGTACCTTGGACAACGCGCAGGTTACGTTGCAAGGCCCCAGGCGGCCACTTTAAATTAAAGTGGGCAAGGGGTGGTCGGCTCATCGAGCTGGTGTTCCGACCCGCTACCACCACCCCGAGGACGCAGCCGGCACAGGCGGTCCCAAACGAGGCGCCGGCCGCTGCGCAACGACCACAAGCCGGAGGGCCCCTGCAGCCAGCTGCCACCCCCGCACCGCCCAGGAGGAACCTCGCAAGAAGGCGACGACACCGCGGGCCGGCCAGGGAGGCATACAGGGACCGCACACGGGAACCAGTGAGCGCGGTTATCCAGCGCCCGTGTCACAGGCGTCAAGGGCAACGCTACGCCCCGGACAGGACCGCTATCGCGGAAACTGTCCTCGCCACCCTCCAAGTGTTGGAGGACAGACGGGGCCGATCTCGCCGCTGAGTAAGTACTTTGAATTTTTCAAGAACAAAATTTTTCTCAACATTGCAACCTTCTTTATGTGTTTCGATCGCGAAGTGACCGCGAATAGGGCTCCCCATGTAAATTGCACGGACCGTGCAAGGGGGGCGGTATGTTTAAAGATCGAGTTAATTCGATTTATTTAAACCCGTAATTAGCCGTTAATCCGCTTTGTTTTCAATATACGCGACCGACCAGAACATTCTAGGTCGACGCGTCCGCGACTCGAAACAGAAGGCAGCAGAAAAACTCTCGCTCCTTGAGTTTTTCTGTAAGTCACGCGAGCAGTACAGTAACGTTCGATTTCGAACTTTTCGGTTAAACGCTCGACCATAGAGAAGGTGCGATAATTACATATTAGATAAAGACGGACGAGAGCCACGGCGACAGCGCCGCGCGTCGGAGGATTCCCCCTCTCTCACGCGTACTTTTCGGGAGCTCGTGCTCGTCCGTCGCTTGCAAACGAGAGCCTGCCAAGCGCGGATCGATAACCGATCACGCTTTACCTAATTTAAAATATTCCGAATTGCTTCGAGTTATTCGAGCATTCGTTGAAATTCAAAAGGCCCTCGCAATATTCGAATTGCTTCGAGTTATTCGAGCATTCGAAAAAATTAAGAAAAAAGACATAAAGAAAATTCTCGGGTTCTAGCGGTTGATTCCCACGCAACGTTGAAAGTTCGAGTTATTCGAACTTTCACAAAGCAGGCAACCGACGTATAGCCGCAGCTTTACGGGATTAGCTTGCGTAAGCAAACTGCCCCCAGTAAACTGCGTGTAATTCCGATTGTCAAATCAAACCAGTTAATCGATTCGGTCGTGAGTACGACCCGATTAAAGACTGCGGGAAACTCTTTGGTATCATCGAGTTCCCGAATTTTCCGCGTATCGCTGCAAACAGCGGTCGTGCGAGAGGTATCGAGATTAAGACTCGATCCTCCCTTGATTCAATCGAACGGTCTTACAACCACCTAAAGGGGCCTTATTGGCGTAAATACCTTGGGTGGACTTGCCGCCTTCTAGTCGGAGCGTGGGACGAGTTATTCCAAGCCCAGCTTCCTGCGAATGCCAGAGCGTTGTTCACTGACCGCCAATATTGTACGGTCACTGCGCGTAGAACGCGACTCACAAGGCGTCGTGGTGCCAGTCTCAATAGTAAGACGTCCTATACGCCATTGAAAGACTGCACCGCATCGTGTTCCGTACACACGCATACGAAGACGGTAAGGGGCCGAGGACCGGGTGACGGTTGGAGCCTTACAACCTCCCTCTAGGCACCCTCTCCTGCGACAATCAAGTGTTGCAGTCAAACAGAAAACCGAGTGGAAATTCCCTAATTGGAAGAAAGCGAGCGATTCCCGGTTTAAAGGGAACGCTCACACACGTACAGTCCCCTAGCTTAGCTGCGCATCGCGGCGGCAGAGATTCCCGCTCCTAGGTGCGACAAGCACCGACCAGGAGCGTACCGAAAAGAGAAAGACAAGCGACGTGACTCACGTCGATAGGTATTTAACGCCTAGTCGTATCTCTTTCTGTTTCAGGGTAACAACGCGGGCCGCACCACACATCGTCTGGCAGACGTCGGCCGGTTGTTACAAAAAAACCCTATACCAACGAAATAAACGGCTTGGTCGCATAAGGCGATCAAGCGAAAATAAAATTATAATTGTACCGCTTATTTTCCGTCTGTTCCTTCCCTCGAGATCCGGACCCCCGTTAGGCGAGGTATTTTCAAACCTCCTCCCCCTAACAATTATCTTGTTTTTAGTTTTAGTTAATTTTTTTTATATTTCGTTTTTTACATTTATACATATTTATCCTTTCTACTTTTTGCATTTATACATATTTATCCTTTTTTACTTTTTGCATTTTTTACATTTTTATTTATTCAATATTAGCTTAGTAGTTTTACTTTTTATTAAATTACATATTTAACAAACGAAATGGAATCTCGAAAGAGGGGCCAAACCGTCCATAGTGAAGTGCGAAACATTATTCGGCGTGTAATCAGAAAGTGTGACGAAGAAGCAAGCAAAGGTCAATATCTGCATGCCGCGAAGCAATCTAATGCGCGTATTGCGGACTATACCGGTGTTTCCGTATCAACGGTGACGAGGATCCGGAAGAAAGATTCGGAATCCACGGAAGATGAGCTTCTTTCATCTCCTGGGAAAAAACGTCCGAGAAGTATTGAAAAGAAGTTCCATTATTCGGAAGAAGATAGGACTGTGATACGAAATATAATTTACGATTTTTATACCAAAAAGAGAATTGTGCCCAGTGGCCCAAAATTATTAGCCGCAATAAGAGAAAAAATTGAGTTCCCTTGGAAACTCGATACACTTCGTAAATTATTAAAAAGTATGGGCTATTGTTTAAATATGTTAAAAAACTATTTAAAATCGCGTTAGTCTGAAAACATTAAATTCTCAGCTGCGATTCCCGTATCCGTTTGTGTACGTGACACTGCGGAAGGTTAAGCGTTCGTCAGGTTCGTTGAACGTTCGGACGATTTAAAACCGCGGCCGTTTACGTGTTTTTGTACGCCGACCTCACGCGAAGATTCGCTTCGCACCGGTTTAAACGGTATCGTGACGTCAGCGTCGAGAGAGAGAACCGTATGATATATTGAAAAGAGATCGACAGCTGAATTCGGCAGCGCCGCGTCGCGACGACAAGGCGCGACCGAGTCTTCGTCTGTCGATCCGCGACGATATTCGCAATTATTCACGAGCCGACTGCCAACGGGAGCGGATCCCAGAAGATCTCGCTCCTCAAGTACGGACTCGCACATAATATTCGGACTTGTATAACAAAGAATTCTCTCCGTTGCTGCGGTTAGAGTTTTCCCATAGCAATCTACCTGCGACAAAAGGGAGGTCGTAATACACGCTGCGCGTGGCACGACCGCCTTCGCTAGGAAGGATTGTACGTTGCAGTCGTTGCTGCGACCGCGACGTAAGGGACTCAGGGTGCACCCACCCAGAATCCCTTTAAAGCTATACGGCTTTGGAGCCTCCCAAAGGTCATACCGTTGAATCGGTACCGCCTCGTGGAGTGCTCTTCGTGCAAAGGTCGCCAAAAAACCCTCTCCAAAAACCCGTCGGTGTACGAGTCGACCGTACACCCTACGGAGGAGTTCGGGTTCAAGGTCGCCTCACCTTCCGTCACGCCGCCTACCAAATACGGTCCCCGTGCAACACGGTCGCCGGGTAGGCTTTATAGTGCGGTTGGACCCGCGAGGGATTTTTTGCAAAGGACACTTTACTGTCACGGTCCCCGGTAGAAACGGTCGCCGTGCAGTAATTTTACAGTGTCGCAGGAAATCACCTCGCACGACGTTCCTACGTCACCCGCACGGAGAGCGTGCTCACAAGATCCACCCATTTGGAGCTTTACGACCTCCATTTGGTGACCCGTCCGTGGCTAAGTCGCCCCCGACAGATACGAGTGAATTCTCTTCTGTTCAGGGCAACAGTATCGCTGATAATTTCAATAAATAATTATCAGCGTACAAGTACAAATTTACAGTCCACTGATTCACGTTAAACGACAGCTGATTCCCCCCTCCCAGCGCACCGCTAGCCGCTAGGAGAGCGAGGCGAACAGCTGACGAGCGTGTTTACGATACGTGTACGCACGTATTTAATCTGAACGAACCTTTGTTACAGCAACCAAGGTCCATCCCAACCAGGGCAACGCCGGTGAAACCTCACCCCCGGCTGGATTCTAAAATAATTCTTTTTTTGTAATTGATATTTTTGTTTATTTTTTTTTCATTTTTTTGTTAAATTTAAATAAAAGGCTTGTCGCAACGCGACAAGCGAAAATTACAAAATAAAAAACTTATCAATCACTTTCCCTAGTATTTCCCTCGTCCGGACCCCGGTTAGAACCCTTAGTTTCTAACAGCTATAAATGGAAAAAAACAGCAATATTAGAAAATTCTTAATGGAACGGTCACAAATTGTTGCTTGGAGAGGCAAATATTTAAAAGCACTTCAATATTATCGTGCCCAGAACAAAAATATAATTTACATCGATGAAACTTGGGTGAACAATACCCTATCTTTTGGAAAGTGTTGGCAAAGTGAGCACATGATTGGCATTGTGGAAAACACCAGTGCATCTCATCGATTCATAATTGTACATGCTGGAGGGAAGGCAGGATTTGTTAATGGTGCCAAATTAATGTTTAAAGCCCGCTCTGAAACTGGAGATTATCACGGACAAATGAATGGGGGAAATTTTCAAAGGTAACTTCTATTTCTTAGCGAATTAGATATTTGATAATTTATCCTACTCACGTTTCACAGTTGTTCCTAATACAAAAATTGTTAACAGATGGATCCCAGAAAATTTGTTACCAAACATTCCCGAAGATACAATTATTATACTGGATTATGCACCTTATCATTCGGTACAAATAAATAAGCCTCCTTCCAAATATGCTACAAAGCCAAAAATGATTCAATGGCTCACAAAAATCAATATTCCTTTTGCTGAAAGCATGCTGCGATATGAATTATACGAACTAATCGAGAAAAAGAAAACTAAAGAAAAAACTCATAAAATCGATGAAATTTTTAAAGCAGACGGACACACAATGTTAAGATTGCCGCAGATGAAATTGCCTGTAGATGAAATTCTATAATCCGAACCTACGCCCTTGGTTTAAAATCCACCGCAACGCAAACGTCGTCTCATCTTACATTGGCTGGAAGCGTCTTTGTCAGGCGTCGCGATTAGTATGTGTGACCGGATCGGCTCACAGCGCGCGACGATCTAGAATACGTGTGCATGAGGTGTGTCTTATCGACAGCGACCAATCATACCTGCATACCTTAGCCTCGTTATCTACTCATCGGTCAATAGTACTTAAATAACGCTATCCTTACAATTAGTAAAAATATGCCAAGCGGCAATAAGAATGTTGAACACACATCCCATGTAAGTAAGATATCTATATACAGTGTGTTCGGCCACCCCTGGGAAAAATTTGAATGCGAGATTCTAGAAACCAAAATAAAACGAAAATCAAGAATACCAATTTTTTTCTAGAAAGTGGGTAGGATTTCAGGGGTATGTGTATTCACGAAAAATAATTGTAATTGAGCCCCGCAACCAAAAATAATTTTTTCAAAATGATTTGAAATTTTTTAATTTAATTTTTTAATAACTTTTTAATGAAGCCTCAATCAAGAAATTGATACTCTTGATTTTCGTCTTATTTTGGCCTCTAAAATCTCCCATTCAAATTTTTCCCAGGGGTGGCCGATCACCTTGTATACGTAAAAAATCTAAATGAAAACAAAAGAAAGAAAAAACGAGAGGTAATACCGCACAGATGTTTCATGTCTGTCATAAAGTAAGGCAGGTATAAGGTACAATTTACAGCTTGCAGTAGAGCCTTCATATTGTTTGATTCTTAGTGTTTTTACATGACAAGTGCAAAAAAATGCTTTAGTTAGGAATTCTCAAATTTTAAATTCCTAACTAATTAGATGAAACATTTGAGAATTCTCAAATGTTTCATCTAATTAGTTTAATGCAGATTTATAGTCAATAATGAACTAGATCAACTGGTTCATTAAAAAATATAGAATTTTTAATAATAAAAAATTATTTATGCATTAGTTTCCCAAAACTATACATTATTTATTTTAAAAAATTTGTTGTATCTGTCACAGTTTCCAAGAGAAACCCGCATGATTTAGTAACGCGGCCACCCTGCACTATAAAATAGGGTTGTACGATCAGACGGGCAAAAACGGGTAGCTAATTTTTGCAAATTCTATAAGATCAAAGTATCAAATATAAGCCTGAAGAGGAATTGTACCGTGATATTGTGGAATATGCAACTTTTTGCTTACTTGTTTGCGATGCATGCATGAAATTTCACGTTCTATTTTCAGTAACAAATGTACCGGTTTACAAACTTAGTGGATAACAATTTTCAATATATCACTACTCAGAAATGTTGTACTTACTTCTAGGAACAGCATCCATTTTGCAGAATTGAAATTGATGACTTGTAAAAAAACTTATACACTTTTTACTTTACGGTATGTATTGACGCTTATGCTCTCGCCAAACGAGTGACTAAAAAAGCCGAAGTTTGGATCGCAATTGCCATCCAAGTATAAAAATATGACTCATTTCATTTTTTCTACCCTAAAGAGACATCATTGAACTAACAATTCCAACAGGCCAAACCTCCGTAGCGAAAAATAATTTTTTGGGGTTTTGGCCACGATTTTGGGATTTGGGACCACTATGCGCCGTCGCGATTCCGCGAATGCTTACGCGCGTCACCCGTGGTCTCACAGAGTAACCAAATTGCTATAGGAAAGAAAAAAGAATCATTCTTTTCCGTGTCGGCAACCGAGTCGTACGTAAGAACGTATTTCGTACGAATCGCAGCTTCAAGTAAACGGCCAGTTTTAACAAATAGATCACGTTTGGGTTTCGGTGAGTCGACCAGGCTTATTACACAGACCGCATTTTAGTCAAGACTAACATGGGCAAAAGTTAGAGTTTCGTTAATAGAACAAAGTGTCACAAATTTGGTCGGCGAAGGCAGTCTCAAGTGGTTGCAACCTCAGCGGACTGTCGGACGGTCCACACGTGCTCGGCTTCGCATACGTGGGCCTTCCTTGTTCCCGTAGTTAGTTTTGCACGCGGGCCCAGGGACCGATGCGCGCGGTGGAAAATCCCCAGAGTTGCCAAACGTAGCATCCTCCATCTTGGACGCCAAGCTACGTTGGCATTGTTATGTCACCGCTACGGAAACTCTTGGTGGAAGGGGGTGCAAAAAGTTAGCGCTTTAGGAAAACGGCGGAACGCCCAAGACTTCGTCTCTAGACATAGAACACTTGGTTTTTGACTACCAAACCGAACGAGCCGAAGTTTTACAGCCGAACAAGCAACACTCGACCACGGATCGAACAGAGGCTTTCATAGCATATTTGCGCCTCGTAAACGTATATTCTGTACGTAATGTTTTTAGTGCGTGCAAATGATTCACCATGCCGCGCAAAGCAAAATTAAGTTGCGACGAAATTTTAGAGGTGGTGAAAGATTTGAACTTTTTTAATGAAGAATATAAATAACATTCTTTATCTAACGATGTTTGGAATGTTGTATGTGCCCGCTTAAATGATGTGCTATCAAAGAACACATCTATTTATATATATCACAAAAGAGATCCGGTATTTTAGATTCTTTAAAAGTTTTGTGGAGTGTGAACACTGTTGATGAAAGTGATAGTTTTAGTGACAGTATAGTTATAAATAAGTCCAATTGGTCTACCGGCGATTTGGATAATGGCGTGCCTCCGCTACGTACCACGGTAACGATCACGAAGGATGAATGGACAAAAATCGTACCTGAAAGTGTTTTGCATAAAAACCGTGGATATTTTGTGTTAAAAGACGGTTGGGCCGACGTAATAAATCGGGAAATATGGAAAACTTTAAAGCTTCCATGCTGTTTTGCATTTAAATCAGCTAAATGCAATTTAAATAATAATGAATTATTTTTTAAATTAATTGCTAAACGCACTGAATGTGGCAATAATTTAAACGGGTATAATATAAACGGTCCAATTAATAATGAATTGCTATTACACATTTCCACATGCGATACGAAAGATATTAGTCATAGTAAAAAAAGACAATTACGCGGTGCTATACGTCGAAATGTAGTAAAAGATCTTCAAGGAAAACGTGCGTATGCCTGGGTTAGGGAACAGGCTAACGAAGAAATGGAATTCGGTGACCAAGTACCTGCGCACATTTATAAACCAAAAGTTTTGTGAAAGGCAAAACAGTTAGAAGGAGATAAAGAATTGGGAACCGATAGACTCTCTGACCCATTATATAATTTATTAAAAATGAAAGCAGAAAATTTAGAAATTATGAGAGCAGTGAGACAAATTGAAGTAAACGATATATTTATAATGTATTGGAGCCCGGAGCAGGTGTATCTATCTAAACAAATTATGAAAAAGAAGTCATACAAATGTAGGCATTTATGTATCGATGCTGCACGGTCAATTGTTAAAAAAATAAGAAAATCAGATGGTTCTAGTAAAACAATATTGTTATACTAAGCAGTTGTCCCTTTCGAAATTCAAGTTTTTCCAGTATTTCAAATGATTTCCGAAAGGCATGATACAAATATGATTACATTTTTCTTAAGAGAATGGCTTCGATCAAGTTTAGTTCAAGTTCCTTCTCACATCATAATAGATTATTCTTCTGCTTTACTCAATGCCGTAGTATTGGCTTTTAATAATGTGGACGTATCAAGATACGTTGATAATTGTATACAATATTTAGAAACTAATAATACCTCATTCAAACCAAAAAGTATCATTAAAATAGATATTGCTCATTTTATTAAAATTATATGTAGATGGAATTGTTTCAAGCATAAACCGAAACGGGTAAAGGATTTTTATGTACGTTGCATTGCCTTATTACCTACATGTGACGATATAAATTTGTTTCGAACTATATCCCGAGATGTAGTTACAGTATCTATGTTCCAAACAGAACACGAAATGTGTATTATTTCGCAACAAAGAACAATTCATTTTATAAGAACAAATAAAACAGACGTCAAGTACGACAATACGGACGATAATGATAATAGTGATTTTAATGGAACATCAGATTTTAATACGAATGATAGTAATACTTTAAATAACTTTTTAAGATTCCTCGAAGTGGAAGATGAATTCTTAGATCTTAACATTTCTATCTCTGATAGACTAAATCCGTATTGGTATCTCAATGTCCTCTCAAACTTTCGGCAAATATGTAAACATTTTCCTTTGGACTTTCCTTGGTATCTGATCCAAATGATGTCCCAACGTCGGCGTATGTAGAGGAATATTTCAGAGAATTGAAAGAATTAACTTTAAAGCACGCAAAAAATATTCGTTTGGACAAATTTATATTGCAACACATTAAGTCATTAGCGGGCCATATCAAAATTTTGAATGCTAATCAGTCAAAGGAATCAAAACGTAAACAACGTAAAATTCTATCCACTAGTAGTCCAAAAATAGAAACCAAAACAAACGATACAATTCATTTGATTGATAAAGATAGTTTATTACCTTCTCCCAGTTCTCAACGAATAGATAATAGTTCGATAGATATTATGGTACCTGTGGATAATTCTAATTTAAATAAAAAAACAACAGTAGACAAACTAACTTCAAGACAAAGATAACTTAATCGAAATAACACTGTAGACAGTGATGATAATAAGGAAAATATAAATTTTACTAATTATGATAATATTTTCGAGTCCCCGAAAGAAAGCAAAATTTTAAACGAAACTGAAAACTGTGGAGGAAAAGTAAATGCACCGATCAAAAAGCAAGGAAAATATTTAAATATTTGTTCGGATATTACAGACATACATAAAAAACCGAAATTAAATAAAAATTTGCCTATGTTAGAAAATGGTATTTTATTAGAACCGCAATTAATCACTGGCAAGCATGTATTAGTGAAAAATACATATGCATTTGATTCCTTTGTTCAAACCCTGTTAATAGCATACCGAGATTGGTGCTCATATAATACGTATATTAAAGAATCACAAAATGCGATATTTATATTTATAAAAGAATTATCGGAATTTGGTATTTGCAAAAAAATTTACAAAGAACGAGCTATAATACTTAATAATATATATGATATATGTGTTAGGGAATAATCTTCCTATAAATTGGCAACAAGGAGCGATGTCTGTGTGTGTGTATGTATGGCGAAACAGTAGAGGAACTGTGTAAAAATATAAGAAGTAAAAGTGGTCGAATTAGAAGAATATTGTTTAAAATTATTTATTTTTTGTCAATTACCTTTATTCAATTGATAAAGTATTACTTATGTTTAATAAAAGATAGCACTGAAATCTGAAGCTTATTAGAATCACGTGCTAACGCAACAATATGAATAAGAAATATAACGAATTTCGTACCATACGGTTTAGTGTGTATAGTTCGATCTCTGCGGTGAACGAACCATTCTGGAAACAGAAAATTTCTCAAAATTTAAGTAATTTTCCAAACAGCATTCGGTGGCTGAATATAATCAAATTCACACTCGAATAGTGTTCTATTACCGCCACCGTTGTATAGAAAGCACGTACTGTTGGAATCAGCGGTCGTGTACGAAGAACCGGGAGAATTTCTCGATTCTCTTTGGCTGTTGCACGGTTCTAAAAAACAACCTATAGGGCGCCTTTGTGGTAAATTACCTGGGTGGGATCGCCGTTTTCCAGGGTCGAATCTGAGCCTGGGATAACACCCCCATAGGGGCCTTATTGACCCCCACGCACCCGTTTGGTTGTCCAGGCAGCAGGGGAGGTGAACCCCTACGTGGCGGATAGGGGTGGCCGCTGGGATGGGATGCGGGGATGGGGTCACCAACCTGAGGAGGCTGGTGACTGCATCCTTGCATGGCATCCCGGAGGTCGGAGCGAAAGTAACCGCGGATCAAACACCGGTATGAATGCTTTGCGTGGGTGAATGTGTGTGTGAGTGGCCCGGAGCATGGGATATTTGCCGCGGGTTTTACCTAAGGCTACAGGTTGGCCAATTGGCTACGGATGAGTCCTGCGGCCAACGTGGCCACCCGGCAGCGGCTTAGTCCTATGTCACGGGGCCGCGAGCGCTGGTGGCCAGGCGCCTGCGGTTGAGTGGGAATGCGGTGAGAGGAGTGCCACCCACCGGAAGGGGTCTGAAGAGGCACGACGCGGCGGGGGACTCTGTGATGTCTCATTAGAGTTCCCGGTCCCTCGCCAGGCGTCTGAGGATAGTCACCGTGGGGTTTTAGCCGGTAAGAGTCTGGCACTACCCGCCGGCCCGCCCTTCAGGTGACCTTATTGACATATTTCCTGGGTGAACTCCCAGCTGTTTTCGACCTGCTCGAGCGTGGTTTCCGGATCGCCAGTATGTACGGACACTCGGCATAGAACGACGCTCAAAGGGCACCGTGGCGTAAGCACCTTAATAGTCAGTCGCTTCTGTGCAGTTAAGGGACTACATTACACCGGCCCCGTACGGACCAGGAAACGGCGAGAAACTGCGGAGTAGACAATCTTTGGAGCCTTACGACCTCCACCTGTTGTCCTCTTTTGTAACAACCAAGCCTGCAACAGTGGGAAAATCAAGATTAAAATCTGGTCTTCTCTATCTGCAATCAAATGTTTCCAGAAATAAGAAACGAAGATTTACTGTCCACGAACCCGGCTACGTATCGCTGGGGTAGAAATTCCCGCTCCTGTTTGCAATTAACGGAGCAAGAAGCGTGTGGATTGAAGCAAGTCCGACAAAGCGACGAGCGTTATCACATATTCACAGCCAGATTTCGGTTCTTTTGTTACAGAAAACCGATGCGAGAGCCATAGCGGCGAGGCAGGCCGCAGCCAGGTTTTTTACGAGCCCAGCACAGGCTCTGTTTTTCCAGACTAGATTTTCATTATTATTAAATTTGTTTTTTCATTTGTTTATTTAATTTTAATTTTCATTTTGATTTAATTTTAAATAAATGGCCTAGTCCAGTGGACTGTACCATTTACTTTCCCCAGATATTTCCAATCCCTCGTGATCCTGACTACTGCGTTGAAGGTTGCGAGACAAGGTTTTTGTATAAATCTTTGCACAACTCGCACCTATTTAAACAGAATGAAACCTTAAATTTTATATCAGTCGCCAATCAATTTCATTCATTTGTCGTCGCGTATTTTTACAAAACAAAAATTACATTCGATACAAACAACTGTGAAACGAAAATTAATTAAGTGCTACCCGAATTGAGAGAAAAATATAGTGCGTTAACCAATTATAATGAACAGTTACATCTACTTACTATTCTTCCCAAATCTTAGAAAATTATACAAATGACACAGGCAATAGGATATTCAAAACATATGGCAACTATCGCAAAACAGTTACCTGAAGAAAAGGGTATCTTGTCCTATCCTGATAAAAAGAAAGGAGCGCCATTACCAGAGCATACAAAATCAGCGGTGCAATAATTCTATTGCAATGACGAAGTAAGCTGAATAATGCCCGGGGAAAAAGACTTCGTCTCTTTTGACAGAGACGGTTTTAAAATGCAGGTCCAAAAACGTTTGCTCCTTAATAATTTAAAAGAACTATATTCATTTTTTAAAGATCGGAATCCAACAATGAAAATTGGATTCAGTAAATTTTCTTATCTCCGACCTGAAGAGTGTGTGTAGCAAAAACCAGTGGATCACATTCTATATGTGTATGTGTAATCCATCATAATATGAAATTACTACTCGCTGGTGCCAGACTGCAAAAATTACTTCCCGTACCTTCTGACTTACCAATAACATACAAGGAAATGTTATTAAGAATGCGCTGCGAAATGTCGAGTGAGTCTTGCAACCTAAATAAGTGCAAAAATTGTCCAGGATTTGGCCCTATCCGCAAAAAATTGCAAGAAATATTCGAGCAACATTGTGTTGTATCCATTTCGTGCTGTCAGTGAACAAATACTGACAGGTCCAATTTAGAAATGTTGAAAACACAACGACACAGTTTGTAGATGAATTAGAAATCCGATTACCAAAGTTGCAAATTCACCATTTTATTACAAGAAGTCAAAGCATCTTTTTTAAATATTCTAAAGAAAATGTAGGGCCTGATGAATTTGTTGTGGTCAACGATTTTGCGGAAAATTATTCCTCCGTTACCCAAGACAAAATCTAAAATTATCATTAGTCCAACAAACAGGCGACAATACACACATTCATTGAACCATGAAAACTTCGTAATTATTTCGGATTGTCTCGAACATGACAGCACTGCAGTTCATTTATACCAGAAGAAATTAGTGGAATTTTTGAAGGAAACACATGACACAATTATCAAGAAAATCAAATATTTTTCTGACGGAGCATCATCACAGTACAAAAATAAATATAATTTATTAAATCTCAAATTCCATTTTAAAGACTTTGGAATCAACGCCGAATGGCATTACTCTGCAACATCGCATGGCAAAAATGTATGCGATGGTATTGGTGGTTCTTTAAAACGCCTTGCTGCTCGAGCTAGTTTACAAAGGCCGTTGGAAGACCAGATAACGACACCACAAAAATATACATTTTGAATTTAGCTCAATAGGAGAATATAAGTGTTTAAATATCGAGTTAATTCGATTTTTATTTAAACCTGAAATAATTTGTTAATCGTTTTGTTTTCGGTAAACGCGACCGACCGGAATATTCTAGGTCGACGAGTCCGCGATTCGAAACATCAGACAGCAGAAAAAACCACGCGTCTCGGGGTTTCCTGCAATTCACGCAAACGATACAGTAACGTTCAATTTCGAACAAGCGGTTTAAACGCTCGAGCATAGAGAAGGTATGACAATTATACGTTAGAAAGAGACGGACGAGAGACACGGCGACAGCGCCGAATGTTGGAGGTACCCCCTCTCACGCGTACATTTTGGCAGCCCGTGCTCGTCCGTCACTCGCAATTGCGATCCTGCCGTCAGCACATCGATAATCGATCCCTGCAGCGAGTGGTTGCAGGACGGTGTCATACGGCCATCGCTCTCTGAGTATGCAAGCCCCATCGTCGTAGTGAAAAAAAAGGACGGCTCGGCGCGCCTGCGTGTTGACTACCGGAGAATAAATGAAAAAATTGTGAAAGATCGGTATCCTTTGCCGCTTGTGGAGGACCAATTGGATGCATTGCAGGGCGCTAAAGTGTACAGCACGCTCGATCTAAGAAACGGTTTCTTTCATGTGGCGGTAGGCGAAAATAGTCGAAAATTTACATCGTTCATCGTACCTGACGGACAATATGAATTTCTGCGTGTACCTTTCGGGTTATGTAACTCACCCGCTGTCTTTATGAAGTTTATTCACGCGATCTTTAGAGAACTTATCAACAGAGGAATTGTATTAGTGTACGTGGACGATTTGATTGTACCGTCGGGAGATGTTATGAGCGGAATTCGGAATCTCGAAACGGTGTTAACGGTGGCGGGGAACGCCGGATTGGAAATTAATTGGAAAAAATGTAGAATATTACAAACGAAAGTCGAATTTCTCGGTCACGTTATTGAAAATGGCAGTGTCCGCCCGTCTGAAAGTAAATCAGACGCCGTTCTGAGATTCCCGAAGCCGACAAACGTCAAACAAGTGCAAAGTTTTCTAGGTTTAACCGGGTACTTTCGCAAATTTATACAGGGATATTCACTAATCGCAAGGCCGTTGACGAACTTGTTGCGGATGCATGTAAAATTTAAATTCAGTGCCGAAGAGACAGAAGCATTCGAGAGGCTAAAGGCCAGTTTATGTAGACAGCCCGTACTCAAATTGTATAAAGCAGGAGCGCAAACCGAATTGCATACCGATGCGTCGATGTTCGGTTTCGGGGCAGTGTTATTACAGCGTAGCGACGACGACGGGGAAATGCATCCGGTGCATTTTGCGAGCGGGAAAACAATACAGGCGGAGGCAAAATACGCAAGTTATGAGCTAGAAGTCCTTGCGGTTGTGCGGTCGCTCAAAAAGTTCCGGGTTTATCTGTTAGGGATTCGTTTTAAAATTGTAACGGACTGTAAAGCGTTTTCGTTGACAATGAGCAAGCGTGATTTGTGTATGCGTGTGGCGCGATGGGCGTTATCATTGGAAGCCAGGGAAAATATCGCGAAGGTTCAAAGGGAAAATCAGAAGACGTACAACAAAAAGAGGAAGGAAGCACGGGCCTATCGTGACAACGAATTAGTAGCGATCAAGCGAACACAAACGGGACCTGGTATGAAATTGGCGGCGAAATATCTAGGTCCCTATCGAATCATAAAAACGTTGCGAAATAATCGATATGTGGTCGAAAAGGTTGGAGATCAAGAAGGGCTGAGACAGACAACTACTGTAGCAGACTACATGAAGCCGTGGGCTCAAGCGGACCACGACATGAGCAGCGAAGAAAGCGATCCTGAAGACGCAGCATCTGAGGACATCCGAGTGTGGGAAGGGGAGAAGCAGGGTGCACTTCAGGGTGCACCGATAAGTGCCCGGGTATGCGGTGCGACCGGGCTGATGCTCGCCGCGAAACAAATGGACGTTTTGTCATCGCAACGGGCAAAAGCGCGGCCATCTGAGAAAGGGGCCGATATCGAAAAACAGTCGGGAAAAGGTCGAGACGAGAACGGATATCGAAAATAATAGTCGTGTTATATTGTACGTTAGTTTTCTAGTTTAATTCAGAATAGTTGAGTTTGGTGTGGTTTGTTCCGTGTGTTGTTATTTCAAGTTGTAAATAGTGTTCATTAAACAGTTTGTGTTGTTTGTATCGTTTGCTTTGTGTATATCTTTTATTACTTCCCTGATCCTACATTTATTACATATAATCCCAATAAACCTACCAAGTGGGACATTCGAATATACGTTTTAGCAGATTCAGAAACAGGATATGTGTATAGCATCCTTGCATATTATGGACGTATCACTTCCAAAAATCTGCCAAGACCAGATTTAATGGTCAGCACCAGAATTACCCTGGATCTGTACCAACAATTATTGGATCGGGTATCTACCGCAAAAAGATATCACATTCATACCGACAGGTATATTACACTGGCATATTCTTAACTGAAGAATTAAGAAAAATGAAGTGCCACTTAACCGGTGCCATACAAACAAACAGAAAAGGTGTTCCAACAATTCTGAAAAAAACCAAAATTATATGAAAAAAGGACTGTCGCATACAAACAAGGAGATACAATGCTCTTAGCTTGGAGGAATAAGAGGATAGTATTGTTGTTAAGCAACTGGCATAATGCTGAAATGATAACTACTAAAAGATTTATACGAGGTGGTATGAATGAAGTAATTCAAAAGCCAAGTATAGTTGTCGGGTACACAAAGTCGATGGGTGGAGTTGATCGGGCTAATCACTATACTGCTAGTTATTGCTTTTTGAGGAAATCACTTAAGTGGCGGCGGAAACTGTTTTTCTGGGGAATGGAGATATCAATAATTAATTCATACATTTTCTATGAAACTGTACAGTACAATAAAAAAGAGAAAGCATTGACGCATTTACACTAGAGAAAAATTTTAGTCGATTAACTCGTAGGAGATTTTCGTCACGATAGAAGAAGAGTTTCTACATCAATTTCTGAAATCAGATTAAATGGAAAACTTCACGTAATGAGGAAAGCTGCAAAGACGGACTGTGTTGTGTGCTCTAAGAGGAATAAAATGGATGGCAGACGTCACACAAGTGATTGCTGTAACACTTGCCCAAGTAAACCCAGAATGCACATGGGAGATTGTTTTCATAGATATCACACCGTGGTGAACTACAAAATTAAAAATTTATCTTATATTTACAATTGGAAAATGCATATTTATAAAATAAATAAAATCAAATGCTTTCACAAGGTAATCTAATGTAATCTTTTCCGCTCAAAATAAGACTTCCTTTATCTCAGGCGCTTTGCTTCAAAAATGTGCCGGATTTGCTGGTAGATAGTACTCGAGAAACGCGCGGAGCACGAAGGGTTAAAATTATCGTTTCTAATAAAACTCATAGTTTTTTATTCCTTTAAGTCATTTATAAAACATTCAGTTAATTTTGAAAATGGTCTAAGTCAATTCAAATTTTAAAACAACATTTTCGTATGAAATTCACACAAAATTTCATAATCATAATAAGTTTCCATTAATCAAGACTAATAAAATTCTAAATTAAAATGTTGCATAATATAAAAATATTTTTTAATTTATTCAAATGCAATTCATTAAATATCTCAAAACAAAAAAAATATGACTTACAACTGGACCCCTTCATAATTATGGGCACATATAATATGCTATTTAGAAAGACAGAACTCTTAAGTAGGAAATTATTTCATAACATTAAAGATTGCGGATACGCTTCAAATGTACAAAGTTATTACTGTGAAGGGGCTAGGGGGTGAAATAACCACTCAACCAGGCTACCCCACAATTATTAACATTTATTACAAACACGCAAGTGATGGTGGTGTGGGGTGCACGCAGTCACACGTAGGTTAAGCTAAATTGTGACTTTGAATATGAATCGCGACGATGTCTTTACCAGACTGTTATATTACGACGTCCTCAACGGACTGGGTATCGACAACGTCTCTAACGGACTGCCATTGATGACGTCTCTAACGGACTGTCTTTCTTTCTTAGAATCTACTCCCTATATACACTCCTTACCCTAACAGACAAAGGGAGAGAAAAAGTGATAGGACAGAAAGACGGAAAAACGAAACTGGAAAATATTTAGCGTCGGAAAAGTTTAGCTAGAGTGAACGAGAGTCATAAAAGTCAAGAGGCTCGCCCGGCCCGGATCGGGGTGGTCCGAGGCCCAGGCGAAACCCTGAAGGAAAACAGGCGCCTCGTACGGCTCTGGTCGCCAAGTGTTTAACAGGACGACCAGGCTCGCACGAGACCTTGGGAAAATGGAAAAATAGAAAGCTTAAAACTAACCTTTCATTCCATTCCCATTCATACTCTGGCAAGGGCGTAGTGGCTATACAATAGCCGCTACAGCTGCATCTTGTAAGAAATAGTAACCAACAAGGAGAGTGCAGGGCTTTAGGGTCACCAATTTAGTTTAAATTTTGCAGAATGATAGATTTTGCTCCCCTGCTGCTGAAAATATACATTATGCTTAAAAAGAAAAGAAAATATATATTATTTGCCATTCCTTAAATTCAATTCTATTCAGGATTATTACTATGTAATAATTTAGTGTAGTGACAACGGATTAGTGTTCATACGCCCGAGGATCCGAGTTCAACTCCGCAAACAATGAGAATAATGTTTACGCTTTGTTTTTAATTCTTTTTTATTTTGTATCAATTTTTTACATATAAAAATACATAATGGAATTTAAATAAATTAGAAATTAAATGTCTTTACTTGCTAAAAACTTGTAAAAATTTCACTTGTCATAAAAAAACATAAAAAAAATAAATTATGGTTAAAGTTAAAAAGCTACAGAAACGATCATTTATATAAATATTTATTGCAATTATAGCAAAGTTAGAATGGATTCACAACCTTCAACTTTACAATTAGTTAATATTTCCAGTATGAGTAATTGTGAGTTTAATAAAAAATTTAATGGAAAGCAACTATTAAAGGATGCTATATGCTAAATTTATGTAATCCACCATTAGTTCATTATTTTTTAAATACTTTAAAGAAAAGTTGATCTCCATTTACCAATTAGGTAGAAATCAACAATAAATAAAATAATTCAATTGGACTTTCGAGGCCCCAGCGGCCCCGATACATTTCGCTTACTGAACGGCTAGTCGCGATTGTTTGATTCTTAGTAACAAGGTCTGTTTTTCGTCACGAAATTCCAATGTAAGCAGATCTGAACTGAGATAATATAAACATAAACATAACGTGATGCCAGAAAAGACAGCCGAGCATCAGATCTTGTGCTATGAACTTGTAAGGTATTTTAACTGTGTTTTCCTGAAAAAGTTATATTTTGTGGTATTGAAATCATTCTCAGAGAAGTTTTATACATGTAACGAAAGAATGTTATTCATGAAGTTTGACGAGCTTCAAATATGTTGCAAAGGACAATATTTAGTACAACTTTTTCCTATACATATAATAAATGAATGGCTTTAGTTTCCAAGATATTTTCAAAAAACTTTCGGTATCATTACACTAAATTCAATCACCTACTGTACGTATAGGAAAATGTTGTCCAAAATATCTTTACCACATATTTCAGGCTCACCAAAATTCATGAGGGAGCGGTCTTTCAACAGGTTGACCAAAAGAATGATTAGTTATAAAAAATTTATTTAGTAATTTTATCTATCAATCTTATCCATCAGTCTCAAATATGTGAGAATATACGTAGTAAAACATTAAAGCGTACTATAAGCGCTGTTGAAGGAAGGTCCATCAACAAAACTACAAGAAAAGCAGATAAAACGTTCAAGATGTCGTTTGTGTTTAATAAAGACACCTGTTTGGTAAAATTTGCCAAAAGTGTAATAAAAATATATGCAAAAAATATTGAAAAATAATTTATAGTGACTGTTTAAAATAAAGAAGCATTATATACTCTGTGTTTGACATTAGTCGTAAAGTAATCTCACCTACTTCAAATCTCAAATTTTTAATATCTTCATGTATTTCTAAACTTATTACACTATAAAAGTAGTTTAAGAATCTGTTACATGGTAAGTGGAAGAGGAAGATCACTTTGCGAATTCACCTACAAGGCCGCAACAGCCCTACTGGCCCAACAACTAAACTAAGATTGAGAGTCCACTTAAGGGTTAAATAATCTTCAATTGCAAATATCTAAAAAATTATTAAGTGGTGGCCCATATAATTATATACTTTCAACAACAGGGAAGCAAAATCTACCATTCTGAAAAATTTGAATTAAATAAGTAAGACTAGAAATCAAGTTATGCGAATATTAGATCCTATTATGCAAACCAATAAACTGTAGAGGAAAAGATAATCCGTGAGCTCTTATTATCCAAACACTCTTGTCTCCCTTTCGGTTCAGATAAATGAAGTTCTACTGTAATCAACAGACGTCAAATTCATCACCACATAAATTAAACTTGAAGGTTGGAGGTCTAATTATGTTGTTGAGAAATTTCAATGCAAAGAAAGGTTTATTAAATGGAATGAGGCTTTAGATATTGACACTGACCAGTAATTACATTGTAGCAAAAATAATTTCAGGAAAAAGGAAGAAATATATAGCAATAATACTCTGCATAGATATGATACTGAGCGATACGTTACTGCTTTTCTTATTAAAACATTGGTAATTTCCAGTGATTGTTTCATATGCCATCATAATACACAAATCACAAGAGCATTCATTTGATAACATTGGCTCTTTTAAAAATCAGAAAGCCAGCTAATCCTAGAATATTGTTTAACAAGAACTACCTTCAAGTAAGTGGTGTAATAATTGGAAAGGGATCGCTAATGAACCAAAGCATCAAAATAATTTAAAAAAAAAAGAGTAGTGTAAAAAATAGGTACAACGTAATGTGCTGTAAGCTTACAGTAATTATACCAAATGTGAAAGAGTTGAAACTACAAATCCATCATATCCCATTCTTAGAATGGGTAGCTATAATAGTACTTTCAATAAAAATTTACTCTTATTCCTATCTACTCTATCTCTAATATTTTCTTAAACAGTTTCAGAGAGAAATGTCATTTAACCTCAATTGCAATTAACTTAGATTATAATATTTGACATTAGTTACAGTTAATAAAAAGACTAATAAATAATAAATTTTTGATGATAAGTGTAAAACACCACACACCTTTTCTTCTTTTTGTTTCATAGTTTCTCAAACAAGGGATAAACAATACTTTTCTTTTAAAAATTCATGTTCAGTGTTGGAAATTGTCTTGATTGGCGAGGTTCCGGAAATTGCGTGTCGCGTTGGGTCAGCTTAGGCGCGAATGGGTGTGTGAGAATGAACCGGCTTGCAGAACGTGCTCACCCAACGTGCGTGAAGGAACGGAAGAGTGACCCATATATATAAGTTGTTTTCTTTGTTATATATTGTATTATATGTATATATTAAAATATATATATATATATATATATATATATATATATATGCATGTAATTTTTCATACACCTAAAAGCAAGTATTCCCAATAGGTTATGGGCCCACAAACGGTGTGAAGTAGTAAAACGATAGTGAATAAGGAAAGGGACGCCATAGCGCACATTCTAAAAGCCATAACGAACAGTCTAGGAAAAGACCACGTGCAGCTTAAAAGTACAAAAAAGTTTAAAGCAAGCTCTAGAAATGAATCTTAATAACTATAACATTCAGTATCTTCCCCAATTGTCGGCGGAAAACTCCAATAATTGGAAGTTTCGAGTAAAATGTCTGTTAAACGAGAAACAAATTGCCGACACGTTGGACGTAGAAGTTGCGTCGTTAACAAGGGAAGAAGAGAAGTGGGCTTTTATGGTAAAAGACGCAAAAGGAAAGTCTATTGTGGTGCAGTGTATACTAGACAAATATTTGGACTTGGTGAAAGATGCAGCTACGACAAAAGAAATGATGGAAAGTTTAACAAACATGTTTGAAAGGAAAAGCACGTTCTCAAAGTTGCACTTAAAGAAGAAAATATTATTATTAAAATGTGGTTCAAAGGAGAAGCTTGAAGATTTCTTTCTAAAATTTGATACTATTATTAGGGAGATGGACAATGCTGAGGCTAAAATGGACGAATCAGACAAAATATGTCATTTGCTGCTAGTGATGCCAGAAGAATTCAATGCAGTGATAACTGCGATAGAAACAATGAACAGTAGGGAAGTCAATCTGGAATTTGTTAAGGCAAGATTATTAGATGAAGAGCTAAAGTTAAGGAGTAAGACAACGAATGAAAGAGGTAACAACGATGAGGTATCTTTTAAAGCATTTCCATTTGCATGCTACAAGTGTGGAAAAGTAGGCCATAAAATTAGCGATTGTAATGTAAAGGACAAGCTAAATTTTAACAAAAATTCGAGAAATATACATAGGGGTAGAGGTTACTTTAGGGGCCAAGGTTATCGACCAAAGAGACCAGAAACGGCAAGTCAAGCCAATAAGGATGAAATTGCCTTTGTTGCCTTAAGCAGCAAAATTGATGATATCGAAAGCGGATACACGAAGTTCATACTGGACTCTGGGGCGTCAGTACAGCTAGTGAAAGAGAGTATGGAAAGGTATATGTGTGGTGTCGAAGCACTAGGAAAAGAAGTAACCATAATTATAGCAAATGGAGAGAAGATGAAGGCTGTAAAGCACGATGACTTCGTTGGGACCTATAGAGGTCAGAATATTAGAATAAGGGCTCTGATAGTAGGAGGTTTGGATCATAACCTCTTGTCTGTGAGAAAGCTAGCGCAGAACAATTATAAAGTGACATTCAACAATAGAGGCGTGGAGATAACAGATGAGAAAAATTGCTTATATTGTGAAAGAGAAAATAATTTATATATTTTAAGGTTAAAGAACATTAGAGAAAGTGTTTACGAAGGTCGAGAGGCAGATGTAAGTAAAAAAGCTGAACTGTGGCATCGAAGGATGGGTCATTTAAATAGAAAAGGCATGAGAATTCTTTGACTACCCACGAATGATGACAAGTGTTCAACTTGTGTTGAAGGTAAGGCAGTAAGACCAGTATTTTATGAATGTAAGAAACAATCACATAAAATAGGAGACTTAATACATTCTGATTTGTCTGGACCAGTAACTCCATGTACTCTTGAAGGGCATAGATATTTTCAGGTGATAATCGATGACCATTCACACTTCACGGTTGTATACTTATTAAAAAATAAGGATGAAGCAGAAGAAAATTTATAAACCTATATGATTGAAGTGAAAACACAGCGTGGCATAGTGGTTAAAAACATTAGAGTAGATAATGGAAGAGAATTTACGTCGGGATCGTTTAAAAGTTTTTGCAAAATGCAAGGAATAAGGATTCAGTATACATGCCCTTACACTCCCCAACAAAATGGAAAGTCTGAGAAGATGAATAGAACCTTAATGGATAAAACAAGAGTGAAATTAATAGAAACCAAATTACCAAAAACTTTATGGGAAGAGGCAATTAGATGCTCAGCTTATGAACTGAATAGGAGTCCAACAAAAGCAAATAATAATAAAACGCCTGCAAAGATCTGGTATGGAGAAAATGATTTAACAAAACTAAAAGTGTTTGGGTGCCATGCATGGAAAATTACACTGCCAAGACCAAGTAAGTTAGATCCTAGAGCAAAACCCATGATTTTAGTAGGATATGGAGGAAGTGGTTATCGTTTGTGGGACTATATACAAAATAGAATAACTGTATCGAGAGATGTAGTATTTGATGAAGAGAAATTAGGTGTTTTTGAGCCAGTCAACGGAAAAATGTATGAACAAATAGAAGATGAAGAAGGAACGAGTGAAAAACAATGTCGACAACGAGAAACGGTAGAACGAAAGGTCACAGAAGGAATAGAAAACTGTGATAAACAACCAGGACAAAGGGAAAAGGAAGCTGGTGAAGAGGAAAGCGAAGAAGAAGAGAACAAGGGAGCAAGACCTAAGCGAATAGTAAAGAGGCCAGAGTGGCACACTGAATACGAGATGTACATGACATATTGTCTTTTAACCCAAAAAGAGGATCCACCTACATTCGAAGAAGCAGTGAAGAATAAAGAATGGAGACATGCAATACAAGATGAGGTGACTGCACTTTTTTTTTTTTTTTTTTTTTTTTTTTTTGTCGTGGGGAAAATCTTCGAAAGACTCCCTCCCACCTCCTTGGGGAGAGGTGGGAGGGGTGTGTGGGATTCCCCGCGCCAGTACAACGACAGGCGCGGGACCTACCCACTAAAAACCCCACGGTGACCCTTCGGCACGCTTTGGGAGGATACCGGGAATCGCTCGAAGCATTCGTCCGGTATCCTCCCCGTGCCCGCGCTTTCGCGCCCATCCCCCGGGGGGACAATCGGTCCCCCCAGTAGACACACTGCCTCATAGCGGCGGGACGGGGCCACTCCATCCCGCCGCTATCCGTCCCGGGGCCGCGTTTAGTGGCGGCTGCGAGCCCCAACTCGCAACCGCCCGCGACCCCGTTTCCACCCCTCGGCGGCCGGGCGTTCATGGCCGCACCAGACCGCCGAGGGTGCCTCCCCTTGCGTCGGACCAGTAGGGGGAGGCACTCCTACCCCCAACCGGTCCGACCCGGCGCCGCCTGGCGGGAGGAGGGTCCCCTCAGGACCCCCCTCCCAGCCTAGGTCATCCGCCACGCCGAGGCGGCCGCCCGCGACGCCTCGCGACCGGGCGACGACCTCGGGCCACCGCACGAGCGCGAGCTTCAGCGGAAGCTCGCGCTCCCTCCCCGCGGCCTCCTTCTGCAACATTACGTTCTCGCAGAAGGAGGCCACGGCCCTCCACTTCTCCTCGCTGCCGAGCATGGCGCGCACCACGCCCGGCAGCGAGACATCCCGCCCGACGACGCCGACCAGGACACGGCGCTCACCCTCCCACGCGGGGCATACCTCCAGGGTATGATCCGCCGTGTCCTGCTCAGCGTCGCAGTGGCAGCAACGCGCCGTCGGCTCCTTCCCTATCCGGCACAGGTATCTTCCGAAGCTGCCATGCCCGGAAAACACCTGTGCCATCCGGTAGGTGAGGCTGCCATGGCCTCTGTCCAGCCACTCCTTCAGGAGTGGCCGAACCGCCCCGACAGTCCGGTGCCCCGCGGTTGGCAGAGCCAGCCGCTCCTGCCACGCGAGCAACACGGACTGCCGGGCCTGGCGCTTCAAATCGCCCCAAGCAGGTTCCTGCCCGCCCGGGACCGCCCCCACCCCCGCGCGACGGTCGACGCGGTGCCGGTACATCACCGCGTGCGACCGCGCGAGCAGGTCCATGGGCGGCATCCCCGCTAGAACCGTCGCCGCCTCATGTGACATGGTCCGATACCCGCGGACGACCCTGAGCGCCATGCGCCTCTGCACCCGACGCAGCATAGTCATGCTGCGCCGGGAGGCAGCCAGGTCGTCCGCCCAGACGGGGGCCCAGTATAGGGCCACCGACTGGACCATTGCCACATAGAGGCGACGAACTCGGCCCGCCGGGCCCCCCAGGTTGGGCAGGATCCGGCCCAGAGCCGCAACCATCCTTTCCAACCGGGGGACCAAGCAGCGGAAATGCTCCCCGAAACGCCAGTGGCTATCGAGGATCAGCCCCAGATACCTGATCTGGGGCTTCACCTCGATGTCAGCCCCACCCACCCGGATCAGAGGGGGTGGCGGATCCTGCCGAGGTGAATGAAACGCAATCACCTCGGTCTTATGGACCGCCACCGTCATCCCCATCCCCCTGATCCGGTCGACGACGCGTTGCGACCCCTCCTCCGCGCGACGCATGGCCCTCCCCCAGTGCGCCCCGACGGCCAGCACCAGTGTGTCATCCGCATAACACACCGTGCTGACGCCGTCGGGGAGGCCGGCCCGCAACACCGAGTCGTACGCGATGTTCCACAGGAGTGGCCCGAGGACCGACCCCTGCGGAACACCGCAGTACACCTCCCTCCGCATATCACCATCCCGGCCCGGATACTCGATCCACCTGCCGCGGAGATAATCCCCGACGACCGCCCTGAGACAAGGGGGGACTCGATGATATTCGAGTCCCCTCCTGATCTCTTCCCAGGGGAGGGTGTTAAAGGCATTGGCAATATCCAAGGATATTGCCAATGCCACCCCTCCCCGGGAGACGGCCGCCTCCGACAGGGCCCTCACACGACCTATCGCGTCGATAGTCGATCGGCCCCCCCGGAAACCGAACTGGCAGTCGGCCAGACCGGGATCACCCCGCGACAGGTGCTCGACGAGGCGGGCAGCAATCACACGCTCGAAGAGCTTGCCCACCTCGTCGAGGAGACAAATGGGCCGGTATGCGGAGGGAGACTCCGCGGGCCGACCCTCCTTCCGGAGGAGGACCATCCTCGCCACCTTCCAACTGGGGGGGAATCGCCCGTCCCTCAGGCAGCGGTCGAACAACCGCCTGAGGTCGGCCCCAAGGACGCCCTGGGTCAAGACCCAAACCCGGCCGGGCACACCATCCGGACCCGGGGCCGTGTTACGAACCCCGAGCCGTCTGATGGCCGCTGCCAGCTCCTCCTGCGTGACCCCCAGCTCGGCCGTCCACTCCACTGGGACAGCCGCCGCCGCCGGAGGACGCGGTCCCCTCTCCCCAATTGGGAAGAGTGTATTGACCACGTCCTCCAGCAGCCGGGGGTCAAGACCCTCGGTGACGGGGGGCGCCCACGGGCGGAGCTTATTCAGCACCACCTTATATGGGCGCAGGTGACTGCACTTGAGAATCAGAACACATGGGAGATGTCCACGTTACCAAGGGGGAAGACAGCTATAGAGACTAGATGGGTATTTAGGACGAAAGAAAACGGACAAAGAAAAGCAAGGTTAGTGGCGAAGGGATTCCAGGTGAAAGAGAGCGAATATCAAAACTCTTATGCTCCGGTAGCAAGACTGTCGACCATACGTATGTTATTGTCAAAAGCAGTTCAAGAAAATTTATCTATAGAACAGTTAGACATACCGACGGCTTTTCTAAACGGAGACTTGGAGCCCGAGGTGTATATTAAAGTACCAAAAGGTCTAGCGTCTGAAGGAGTAGAAACGTTAAAACTTCGCAAAGCGTTGTTTGGTTTGAAAGTAATATGATTTTTGTATGTATTATAAAAGAGATTGTTGGCTAGTGATTTACGTTGATGACATATTGATAAGTGGAGATAGTTCAGAAGTAGTAGAAGCGCTAATGAGTAAATTCAAAGCTAAAAATATGGGTGAAGTTAGAAATTTTCTGGGAATGGAGATTACAAGATTGGGTTCTAGTTTGTTCATCAGTCAAGAAAAGATGATAGATAAAGTTTTAAATAAATTCAGAATGGAAGACTGTAGGACTGCAAATACTCCAATGGAGGTTAATTTTCAGATTGATAAAGATTCTAAAGAAATAAACGTGCCATTTAGAGAGCTTATAGGTAGTGTAATGTACTTGGCGACAACCTCAAGGCCAGATTTGATGTAAGCAGTTTCATATTTAAGTAGAGTCTTAGATAAACCCTCAGAACAAACGTGGAAGGCTGCCAAACGTATATTGAGGTACCTGAAGGGAACAAAAGAAATGCGATTAGAGTATTAGAAAGTTGATAATAGAAGCATGGAAGGATTTTCAGATGCTGACTGGGCCGGTGATAAAACAGATAGGAAAAGCATCAGTGGTACTGTAGTATTCTTCCTGGATAAAATAGTTTCTTGGCAGTCAAAGAAGCAATCGTGTGTAGCGTTATCACCTGCTGAAGCGGAGTATGTGGCAGCGGCATCGACTACACAAGACTTGGTAAATTTGAAAGGAATCGCACAAAATTTTAACTTCACTGGCAAAACAGTCCTGCGAATTGATAATCAAGGAGCGATAAGTATGATTAAATCATATTGTTTAAATATCGCATTAATTCGAGGTATTTGAACATAACATAAAATTCGTTAAACAGTGTTGATTTCGAGGTACGTAACCGACCAGAGGACTCTCGGTCGCGGCGTCCGTTACACGACACAATATAGACTAGAAAAACCATAATTTTCGGGTTTTTTCTGAAAGTCACGCGATCGACCAAGTAACGTACGAGTTCGAACAATTAGTTCAACGTACGAGTACAGAGAAAAGGTACGTTTATAATTTAGAAAAAGACGGACGAAAGACACGGCGACAGCGCCGCGTGTCGGAGGATTCCCCCTCTCACGCGTAACTTTTGGCAGCTCGTGCTCGTCCGTCACTCTTAATCAGGATCCTGCCTTGAGCACATCGGTAAACGATCACGCTCCGCAGAATTCCCAAAATCTCCGAATCGCTTCGAGTTATTCGAGCTTTCGTTGAGGAAGCATTTTGTGACAATCGGCTGATTCTATCGCAGATTCGAATAGTTCGAGTTATTCGAACTTTCGTTAAGCGGACAAGCGACGTATAGCCGTAGCTTTACTGGTTAGATTGCGTAAGCAAATTCATACCAGTAACCTACGTGTAATTCCGTTTGTCGAATCAGCTAGTTAATCGATTCGGTCGTGAGTACGACCCGGTTAAAAGACTGCGGGAAACTCGTTGATATCATCGAGTTCCCGAATTTTCCACGTATTGCTGCAAACAGCGGTCGTGCGAGAGGCATCGAGATTAAAACTCGATCCTCCCTTGGTTTTCGAACGGTCTTGCTCCCACCTATAGGGGCCTTCGTGGCGTGTATACCCTGGGTGGACTTGCCGTCTTCCAGTCGGAGCTTGGGACGAGTTATTCCAAGCCCAGCTTCCGGCGACCTGCTAGAGCGCTGTTCACTGACCGCCAGTCCTGTACGGCTACTGTGCGTAGAACGCGACTCACAAAGCGCCGTGGTGTGATAGTCTCAACGTAAGTCGTCAAATACGCCGTTGAAAGACTGCACCACACTGTATTCCGTACGCACATACGAAGACAGTAAGGGACCGAGGACCGGGTGACGGTTGGAGCCTTACAACCTCCCTCTATTCACCCTCTCCTGCGACAATCAAGAGTTGCAGTCGTCAAAGTAACGAGATTAAATCTCACTAGACAACGGGACGTTTTTAAATTCGGCCGCCTCTTAATTACCCGAGACCGGAGAAAAACTCTCCGCTCTCTTAAGGCTGCGGAGGAAGCTGGATACAAACCCCGATCTCGTAACAATAACAGAGCGATTCCCGATTTAAAGGGAACGCTCACATATACAGTCCACTCGCTAAGCTGCGTATCGCGGCGGCTGAGATTCCCGCTCCTGAGTGCGACAAGCACAAACCAGGAGCGTGCAGAAAAGAGTAAGACACACAACGTGACTAACGTTGTCAGGTATTTAACGCCTAAATTCGTCTCTCTCTTTCTATTCCATAACAGCGCGACGCGAGGGTTTTTCTAGACGTCAGCCAGACGTCTGAGTTTTTTCCCCAATTTCTTCTATCGTCTGTATTTAAGAGTCAAATTTAACGAAATAAACGGCTTAGTCGCATAAGACGATCAAGCGAAAATAAAATTATAATTGTACCGCTTATTTTTCGTCTGTTCCTTCCCTCGAGATCCGGACCCCCGTTAGGCGAGGTATTTTCAAACCTCCTCCCCCTAACACATATGAAAATTCTAAACGAGGAAAACATATTGAAATTAAAGAACATTTCATAAAAGACATTGCTCGAAAGAAAATTATAGAGACAGAGTATGTTAATTCGAAAAAGAATTTGGCTGACTGAATGACTAAGGCGTTGACCAAAGATAGATTTACCGAATTAAGAAAATGTATTGATATTAAATAGTGTTTAAGATATTGGTAAGAAAAATTAAGATTAAGGTTAAGCGATTTAAAAGAGAGAAAATTTTTCTTTTTATTTATAAAAAATGTTTATCTGAGTTTAAATCGAGGAGGAGTATGTTGCAAATTGTCTTGATTGGCGACGTTCCGGAAATTGCGAGTCGCGTTGGGTCAGCTTAGGTGTGAATGGGTGTGTGAGAATGAATATGCTTGCAGAACGTGCTCACCCAACGTGCGTGAAGGAACGGAAGAGTGTCCCATATATATAAGTTGTTTTCTTTGTTATATATTGTATTATATATATATATATATATATATATATATATATATATAAAATTACATGCATATATATATATATATATATATATATATATATATATATGTTCATTCCTTGGAAGACAGAATTACATAATAAAATATTCCAAACTAACCTCTTTTTAAGAAAATGATCAATAGGAGAGAATATTCGTTTTTTTAAGTGTTTGTTATTTTTAAGATTGACTGTACGAACCTTCGATACAGCACTAGCCATAAAACCAGTAGAAATAAAGAATGTGAATAACTGAACATTATCGTTACGCACTTATCATTTGTTAACCAAATATTCGAATCATTTACTTCACCCACCAACACTATACATGTTCACATAATGAAATTCCCCACGGATCAATTATTAAATGAATTTCAATAAATACCTGTGGACTTTCGTTGTATGAAGAATCATATCGTCAAGTCCTGCCACGCGTTGGAATCCGTATTAGTAGGCCCACTACTACTTCGTTATCGAAAGGGTTGTCGACTGATAATGACAATTCACGATTAACATAAAAAACAACGATATATATATTTCAACGACGCAATGCGTGTTAGTCTTTGGTTTCTCATTAACTTGGTTTTTCACACGTGTCTTACCTCGAGAAATGTCAGGAAGGAAGCGGAAGGACGCAATCCCGCCGTGGTGCATTGCGCGCGCAGTCTTACGGCAAGTTTACCCGCGCTCGCATGGATACGTTCCATGCACACTATGCCAGATCACGCACACGTGAGCTCATACAGATTCGGAAAGTCGACAAAGGCAAAGTGACGCATGCCCTCTTTCTCGATTCTCCGAAGCTGCCCGAAGTAATTTCGGACCGCCTCATGAGAGTCGAGAGAGAAAGGCTCACATTTCCCTTCTCGCTCTTAACAACTGAAATCCGACCTCCCGTCTACGGCATACGATTTGGAATCTCGAGCCGAGATTCTCGACTGCCCAGGTATTTTTACTTTCCGATCTATGTAGGCGCACATAAGCGAAGTACCCATAATGGAAAAAAAATGTTGTAAAATTTATTTTACGGAAATACACGTTTTAAGACCCCCTGATCATATTTTAATTATTGAAAAAAAAGAAATTTTTTTTTATTATTCCTATGTATAAGCGTACATATGTATATTAATAATACGATTTTTCAAAATCAAAATTCTTTAAGATTGAAAATTAATAAATTAAAATGAGAGTCCACTCTTTGCCAGTATCGTGCACGCTGTGGCATTTTTCAATAAGAAGAGTTCTTATTTTTATGACATAAACAAAAAAGTAGAATTAATAGTTGCGGAAATTAATTAATAATGATTTTCCTCGATATATTTTGAGTTAACCGTATCAATTTGTTATGACGAACTAAATATTATATGTTTGATTTAGCTCAATTTTGCACAAAAATTATTGTATCGATCCATCAAAATTAATAACGTGCACGATACCGCTCAATGGGAACCACGGGAAGGTGGTGGTCTCTTCCATCAGGAGGGAAATGTAAAAAACTGTCATTTAATTATTCAATGTGCAATATTGAAATGTTTAAACTAATGTAATGAAAAAAGAGCTCGTAGATACATTAATTTTTGATTAATGTACATAGGAGCTATAGGAACAAAAGTATTATACAACTATTTACATTTCCAAAGGAAAGGGTGCGTGGGAGCGGATTATTCTATAATTACCAGCGGGCAAGCATTTCCGCGCGTGGAAGTTGAACAAAGTCTATTACGCTTTCTAGTTTTCACGTCTGGAAATATGGAAAATATTCTTTCGGCTTCGGCATTCGAATTTGGTGAGCACCTAATAGGGTTGATTAATTTACCCAAATTTGGGTATTTAAATCTGTTTAAAGATTGCATAATGCCGAGCGATTATTCGCGGCCGCAATTACCGTTAATCCTGTTAACGTACAATTCGAAGGAGATTATCTCTAATAGGATTCGTATAGAAAGCAGTGATAGAAAAACGCGTGTATTACCAGTTTTTCTGGCATCGGTAACGGCTCATTACCTTCGATTCGAGTGTGCCAACGGTGTTGATGACGTCAGTATCGTGAGAGAGTAGCGCGCAAATAATTAGACAAAGATAGACTGCCGAAAATTTAGACAGCGCCGCGGAACGATTAATTAGAGTACCACGGCGACGTCTTCGGCTGTCAATCAGCACAGTCTCACAACGACTTCTGAAGAAGACACATCAGCTCCCGATCGTGTCCGAACAGATTTCGAGCGAATCTCGAGAGTGAAATTCTCGAGATAAAGCTAGCAGACGATTATTGAATAAAGGGTGCAACGAGTCGATGTTCAGTCTGGTGCGGGTCCTCTGATTGACCTCGCACAGCTGAGAATTCATTAAAACTCAATTAGCATTCATTAATTTTAGACTTTGCTTATCAAACGAGTCGACTCTCGATTCGAATAAAAGCATTCAGGAGTTTCGTTCGGGAAAGTCCCAAACAAGCTCAATTTCTATTTTCTGTCTAGTTTGGAGGGTTCGAGAATACACCAATAAGGTGCTCGACCCCCCTCGTGCAGTATTATTTTGTCGTTTCAAGCGTATAAACGTTTGAAACACAGAGAAGTGGGCGAATACCGTTCAAACTTCTCTGTGATTGTCGTTCGGCTTAGGAGACACCGAAGGGAGGCACCTACGTGGTGAACCTCCAGGTGGGCTCACTGGAGTCAGGTCAACGTCCACCTTGGACGTGTGACATTCGGTCTTCGCCTCCTTATCTCTACAGACCCCGCCGGTGTAACGTTTAGAGGAGCACCTGTGCGGAGAGGTTAAGGAGTCGCTGGTCAGGCCCCCACGTAGTTCAAATACTGTCACGAATCACATCGAGTGGTGCATTCGGGCAGTGAACCACGTGCAGTCGGGCTTCGCAGTGCAACTCTCGACCAACAAGTCATCTGTTGGAACGTTAAAGAGAAGCCGCAGATCGACGGTCGTGCCGTTGCACTGCAGTGCGACTCGACGCACAGACTCCGTGGGCATACTCACGGGATCAGTGCATTTGGAGCCTTACAACTTCCACTTGCATCCCCGTCCACTAGACAATCGACTCAGTTCGGCGTCGAAAGGAAATTTAATTCTTTTCACGCCAAATATTAAATACAGTCCACTTGCGAGCTCGTAGATTACGAGTGAGCGAAATTCTCCGCTCCTATACATTCGAATATCGAAGCCAGGAGTGTGAGGGCACACACGCGGCGAATATACGTGTAACGTGTTTACGTGTCTAACGCATTGCCGTGTTTTTCTGTTCACAGAACCTTGGCCTACCTCAACGTGTCGATTCCGACAAGGGAATCGTTGGGAACGATTCGATAAGAATCTTCGGCAATTTTTAATTGTTTATTTTCTTTATTTTTATAATAATCAGTTTTTTTTGGAAAAAGAAAATCTTACATTCTCAATCACTTCCCACAATAAAGATCCGATCCCTCTATCCGGACTTCGTAGTTAAAAGCATCAGCTTTTTAACAAAATGCATTATTTTCATCTCGCGTTGACAAGATCATTTTCCATAAACCATCAAATTTCTTACTAGAAAGCATCTCCTTTTCTTTAGTATCAAAATCCAGATGTAGACCAAACCATTCTTTTCGCAAACCCTTTATATCGAAACCATCGATTTTGTTTGCAATATAGAGAACAACTCTGAAGGAATTGTCTCTGTTTCTATTAATTAAAGCCCATTGATGGCTGAAAATACGTAGACTGCTGAGAAATGTGTCATTGATTGGTAATCGATGACGAATTTCATTTGCAGCTGTAATATAAAAATCCAAACAATGTTTTCGAACAGTTTTAGCAATATCGGGTTTGCCTTCCTCAATCAAATCATCGAGGAAGCTACCACATTCCGAACCAACGCATACCACATCAAGCTTGATTTGATTCCCGTGACTCGAAAAATCTACATTAATTATTGTATCTATTTGCTTCAACAACTCTGGCTTCAAAAAGTTTCGCAGCATGCATTGCAACAGAGATATTGCAGATTGTTGAAGCAAATGGATCCTGGTTTCTTGGCTTTGAAAAAATATATTAAATTTAACGAAAAAGCCAAGAGCATTCAAAAAATAGATATATGCTTTTATTTCTGGATTTTGTAACAAGATAAGAAGATGTTCTCCAGACTCTGTTTTTTCGCTCAAGACAAATTCTTGAAGATATGATATAATACAATCCCAATTATCTAATAATGAAGTTGCAGCCGCGTGGTGGGGAAGCCAGCGTGTAGTGCATAATTTTGAAATCTTTCGGCTTTTAATTTGGTAATATTCTTGAAACTTGTGAAATATTGCAGTCCGTTTCGGGCTGGAATATATAAAACCTACTGCCAGATGTAAAACTTCCTCACATTTGTCTGAAAGGGTACTGCACGCTGCGCGCACTACCAATGCAGAGGAATGGCAAGGACATCTCAAAGTTAAAAAGTTATCGCCGAGAATTTTTGCAAGAGCAGTCTTGAACGAACAATATTGCCCTATCATGACAGACGCGTTATCGCATGACAAGGCAAGGATGTTTTTAATCGGAATTTCTTTTTTCCACATTTCATGTTTAAATGCTTCAAATATCTTTTCGGAACTACATTCTTTCGGGTCGAGATTAATTAATTTTAATAATTCCGATTGTACATCCAAAGTCGTAGGATCAACGAAACGAACTAGAAGCGTCACCCATTTTTCATTCGTCGAGTCCGATGTCTTGTCAATAAAAATTGAAAATTTATTGTTCCGTAGAACACTAGAAAGACGATCTGTTTCGTAGGGATAGAGAACCTTTGTTATAATATTGGTACACTTTGTTCGACTTATTTTCATACTGTCCAAAATCGGTTTTGGCACAGTTTGAAAGTACTCAAGGATCCGGCTCGCGACTTTAAACGGGAGATTCAATATAGCTATTAAAGCTGCATACTGAATCTCCGCGCTATGCCGCTGTTCCTCGAACGACAGAGCCGATCCTTTGAATTGCGTATTGAAATCATTCGATCTAGTCACGTCTATTCCATTTTTTACGCAGTTCTCAAGATGGCATTTAGAATCTGCATGGCGATTTAAAATATATAAACGCGGCTTTAATCTTATCTCACAAATTGAGCAATAACAAGAAGACGAAACGCCGTCGACTTCACGTAACCATGGTTTAAATTTTTCATTGTTAAAATATTGAGACGTGACAGTCTCCGTCGGACGTTCCGATGTATCAAGATTTAATTTACTTAATAAAAATTTATGCCTCGCAGATTCTAAATGCCTCTTAATATTTGAGGATCGACACTTAAAAGTTCTTTTGCAAATGGAATAACAAAAAACACTATTGTCCCCTGAAACTTTGCGGAGCCATAATTTCAAATTTGGATCGTTTAAACAGATTGAAATTTATAATTTAACTTTTTGTTGGCTCCTTCAAATGTTTCTATTTTTATTATAGAATTTATTTGCACTAATTAAAAATCAACTATTAAAAACTTACCCAACGGCACGAAATATTTACACACTGCACACACACTGGCTCGATTAAATTGAATTTAAAAGAATAACTTTATTTGCCTGTTGGCAATCGATAACTGAACTCTTTTGCTAGGAGTCACGAGATCCCTACCATCAAACCGTTTAAAAACAAAGGAATAGTGATACCGTTTGCCAGTGTGATACAAAGTATGGGTTGGATTTTTAATTTTAAAAGGCCATAGTCGAATATTTTTAAAGGTACAAAACAAAGCGTTTCATTTTAGAACAGTAACATGAGTTAGCAGATAATGTCTTAAAACTATTTTACCTGAAGTATAAGGTAAAAAGTACGAGGTACAAGTAAATCGAAATTCGAAAATCATTCACATTATATCAATGTAAATGAAGCGGCCTTTCCATCAGAGCTAAATACAAAATTTTATAATTTCTGCGAAAACAGAATTTTCATTAGATGTACGTGGTGTTTAAAATTTTTATGTTTTGACTGTTTTTACGAAAAATACCATCCAGATTCATGTACTTCATATATTGAAAATAACACATGTTAAATGTAATTGGTAAATTCAACTTCAAAAAAAAAATATTCGAAGATCAGACAAAAATATAATGTCACATTTAGTGTACGATTAAAATATTATTAAAAAAAAAAAGATTTCTTTTAGCGGGGTTCGAACCCGCAGAGCAAAAGAACCTCGAATTTGCACCCAAACACCTCATCATTCACGTCATGCTGGTTGTTGGTGAATTTGGTTCTATTTTTGAAGATAAGTAGCTGTAATAACTTTAATATCTTGTAGTAAAACTTAACCCAAAACCGGGTACCATTCCAACTTTCCCTTGTTAGAACCGAGTTTTCAATTTGTTTTAGCGAAAATCCCAGCCGGTTAAGCTGCTTACTGCTGTTTTTAATTACCAAGCATTTATTTCTCAATTAACCCTTTGCGATTAAAACCATTTTGCACACTATTCTAAAACATTTGTGGTATTCGTTTCCAATGCGATTTAAGTAAGCATGTAATGTATAAGATTTCATTTAAGTTTTTCTTCTCTAGAGAAGATAAAGAAAAAGTTTATTTAATTTTTTTTACATAAAATTGAATTCTTCCCAAGATTTATATGAAACACTTAAAAGATCTTTTATAAATTACGCCTATGTATCGGAATAACTATGAAACAAGAGATATAATCATTATTATCCATGGGCTGATTATAGTCAAAGACTAATCGGACTTTGAAATGAGAACATAAAACTTAAATGTAAAGTTCCATTTAAATTCATTCAGCCATTTATACTCAATCGTATTATTAATATGCATATGTACACTCATACATAGGAATAATAAAAAAAAATTTTTTTTTTGTTCAATAATTAAAATATGATCAGGGGGTCTTAAAACGTGTATTTCCGTAAAATAAATTTTACAAAATTTTTTTTCCATTATGGGTACTTTACTTATGTGCGCCTACATAGGTCGGAAAGTAAAAATGCCTGGGCAGTCGAGAATCTCGACTCGAGATTCCAAATCGTATGCCGTAGACGTGAAGTCGGATTTCAGTTGTTAAGAGCGAGAAGGCAAATGTGAGCCTTTCTCTCTCGACTCTCACGAGGCGGTCCGAAATTACTTCGGGCAACTTCGGAGAATCGAGAAAGAGGGCATGCGTCATTTTGCCTTTGTCGGGTTACCGAAACTCCACGAGCTCACACACGCGTGATCTGACACAGTGTGAGAGAGCACCTTCGGGGCTTTACTGGCATCTCTGACCAACCGTCGACGGCCCATCGGCAGGGTTTTTTCTAGCCAGACGCCGGCTAGACGTTGCGGCAAAAAAAAAAATAACTAGAATTAAGAGTCAACGTTCGGTTACGCTGAATAAAATAAAATATATGGCTTCGTCGATAATTCGATTAAACGTGCAATTATTACTTTTCCATTGTCCTTTCCCTCGTGATCCGGACCACCGTTAAACGAGGCATTCAAATAAAATATTTGAACCCTCCCTATTTCTAACACAAGTTAATAGCCCAGAAAAATATTCCGTATCGAATCGCAGGGACGATTCTTGAAGTTTTCAAAGACATTGGGTAAGATCCTGATGTCTTGCAACATATGTCGTTCAGTCGAACAAAGTGTTCAAATATTATATGAAACGTTTTGTATCCTTATGAAACAAAATGTATTTCTAGTGTTTTACAAAACACTAAATTTGTTATTTATCTTGACGAAACTTCAGACTCAACCAACGAAACATGGATGACGTTTCTTGTTCGTTATGCTGTACCCGAGACTTCGGATGTTCGAATGGAATTGGTAGAATTATCATATCTTAATGCCACAAATTGTGGCGCTGATAATTTATTTAAAACATTTGAGATTGCCATGAGCGAAAGAGAAATTCCCTTCGAAAATATTATATCTTCGATCAATTTCTAATCTGGGTAGGAAAATTCGCCGAAACATGGTGTTTAAATATGTTAAAAAACTATTTAAAATCGCGTTCGTCTGAAATATTAAATTCTCGGCTGCGATTCCCGTATCCGTTTGTGTACATGACACTGCGGAAAGTTAAGCGTTCGTCAGGTTCGTTGAACGTTCGGACGATTTAAAACCGCGGCCGTTTACGTGTTTTTGTACGCAGACCTCACGCGAAGATTCGCTTCGCACTGGTTTAAACGGTATCGTGACGTCAGCGTCGAGAAAGAGAACCGTATGATATATTGAAAAGAAATCGACAGCTGAATACGGCAGCGCCGCGTCGCGACGACAAGGCGCGACCGAGTCTTCGTCTGTCGATCCCGCGACGATATTCGCAATTATTCACGAGCCGACTGCGAACGGAAGCGGATCCCTGAAGATCTCCTCCTCAAGTACGGACTCGCACATACGATTGGACTTGTTTTTTAAAGAATTTTTACCGTTGCTGCGGTTAGAGTTTTCCCATAGCAATCTACCTGCGACAAAAGGGAGGTCGTAATACACGCTGCGCGTGGCACGACCGCCTTCGCTAGGAAGGATTGTACGTTGCAGTCGTTGCTGCGACCGCGACGTAAGGGACTCAGGGTGCACCCACCCAGAATCCCTTTAAAGCTATACGGCTTTGGAGCCTCCCAAAGGTCATACCGTTGAATCGGTACCGTCTCGTGGAGTGCTCTTCGTGCAAAGGTCACTGCAAACCCTCTCCAGAAACCCGTCGGTGTACGAGTCGAGCGTACACCCTACGGAGGAGTTCGGGTTCAAAGCGCCTCCCTTCCGTCACGCCGCCTACGTCAACACGCACGGAGAGCGTGCTCACGGGATCCACCCACTTGGAGCTTTACGACCTCCATTTGGTGACCCGTCCGTGGCTAAACCGCCCGCGACAGATACGAGTGCATTCTCTTCTGTTCAGGGTAAAAGTCTTGCTGATAGTTTCAATAAATAACTATCAGCGAGCAATTAAAAATTACAGTCCACTGATCAACGCTAAACGACAACTGATCTCCCCCTCCAAGCGCACCGATAGTCGTTAGGAGAGCGAGGCGATCAGCTGACGAGCGTGTGTTTACGATACGTGTACGCACGTATTTAATTTGATCAAACCTTTGTTACAGAAACCAAGGTCCAGAAAATCCGGGGAAACTCCCCCCCCCCCCCCCCCCGGCCATAGGAAAATATATTTATATTTTTTTATATTTTTATATATTTTTTTTATATATTTTTCAAACTTTTCTATTTTTGTGTTAAATAAACGGCTTGTCGCTATGCGACAAGCGAAAAAATAAATAATAAAACTTGTCAATGAACTTTCCCTGCTATTTCCCTCGTCCGGACCCCGGTTAGAACCCTTAGATTCTAATATTATTCTGGTATGCAATATTTTAAAATTGCCTCCTACAGTTCTGCAGATTTTGATGATTTACATCTTGCGCGTACATCCACTATGGTAGTAGCCGTTCTAACTTTGACTTGTTTCTAACTTTACACTGAATTATACAGTAACAAGTAATAAGTAACAATAACAGTAAAAAGTTTCTTAACAGCAATGAAAAGATTAATTGTCTTTATTACCCACCTATGACATCGTCGCAAAGGTGGAGCGATTTATAAATTATAAATACATACAGTGTGTATAGCAATTACTCTGTGTAGTTTCGATATTAGTGGTACTCGTCGAAAATATGTTTGAAACATAAAGATTTCTTACACCATGCGCATTTAATTATTGCCACGTTACCACAAATATGGCATCTTGGTTCATTTTCAACAGAATAGCAGTACTCAACAGGATTCTGGAATGCATTTCGCTGTTCATCTATACAGGGTATTCGGCCACCCCTGAGAAAAATTTTAATGAGAGATTTTAAAGGCCAAAATAGGACAGAAATCAACAATACTAATTTGTTGTTGAAGGCTTCGTTAAAAAGTATAACAAAATTAAATTAAAAAATTTCAAATCATTCTCAAAAAATTATTTTTGTTTGCGCGGCACAATTACAAGTATTTTTGGTGGATACACATACCTCTGACATTCTACCCACTTTCGAGAAAAAAATTCGAGTAGGTACTTAAATTTTTAGATGAAATTAAAAAATTTCAAATCATAATAAAAAAATTATATGTAGTTACAGGGGTCAATTACAAGCATTTTTGGTGAATAGACATACTCCGAAATCCTACGCACTTTCAAGAAAAAAATTCTTTACTGAAAATCTAATGTGAGGCCAGAAATGCTACCCTGAAAGGGTATAGCCGAATAAGGAGGTCAAATGTGCCCTTGAACCAAATTTAACATACGATGGATCCATCAATAGAGCTTCAGAAAAAACATTCTGTGCCAAATTTCAACCCTCTATCTTGTTCGGAAGGGTAGCTGTAGGGGAAATTCGAATTAACGAATTTGTGCCTATTTCCCCTATTTAATCGAGTACGAAAATTATGAAAAAAATCTTGTGCATTGTGGTTATTGAGATACGTGTTTGAGAATATTTTCCGATTTTTCGATTCGAAATCCTAGACATGAAAAATTACAAACGCAAAAAAACGCAGAAAAATACCGATTTCGTATGGAAGCTTTCGAGACACTAGATTTATATAATTACTGTACATGCATATTGTCATTGGTTATGTCCCTGAATTTTTTCAGATTTTTTGGCAGGGTGCGCCGTAGTAGCAAAAATCAAAAACTGATTTTTTCGGCGTTTTTCACGTGAAAAAGCAACTTATACTTTGAATTTTTGTATTCCCTTCAATGGATAACTATATTCTATGATTTTAAACAATTCTATGTTGAATAGAACGATGTATAGAATAGAAAAACAAAAATAAATCACCAAATTAAAGGTGCTATGCGCGTTATATTCAGAAATATCAGCAGTATTGCCAAGAGATGCGATGGTGTAGTGATCAAGAAAATGCTTGACTGTGGATACGCTGCAAACTTTTTGACGCTAGTTCGTGGCCTGTTTAAACCATATCTTTTTTTTATTTTATTAGTTATTGTAACGCGACATAATAGATATAAGAACGACGACGCGACTTTCGCCAATACCCCGCGCCCTTAGTTTTAACTAGGATAAAACACCGACGTAGCTCTCACCAAAATACTCAGGTAACGTTAAAAATAGAAAAGGTCGCGACCAATCAGCGGCGGCCCAGGTCAGCGCTAGCGCGCTACCCCGAGTATAAATACGGGCCCTCAGGCCCATGTTCGACAGTCTCTATCCGACTAAGTCAGAGAAGCTCCACAGTGCCGGCTCCTACGCGGACGTGCCAAACTGCTGGAAAACCTATCGGCTAACCGTCGGGTACACTCGCTCGGGAAAGCTCCTCAGTGCCGGCTCCTACGCGGACGTGCCAAACTGCAGGAGAGCGCCCCACCACCGTTCCGGAAGGACTACTCAATGCCCCGCGCACTGAGCCAAAGTCTAGCAATCTCCGACGTCGGACCTTTGTACAAGAAGCTAAATAAACACGAGTCCACCTCTGGGCTGACTCCTGCATCCACCAAAGCTGCCAGTGTCTCTCTAAGCACCCACACCTTCCCCATCTGCCCCTTACCACCATCCTCTCCCAATCCGTTCACGTTTTCCTCGCCGTCCCCTCCAGGAAACGTAACCCTCCCTTACATTATATATTTTTTCAATTTTCAACTATATAACAATGAAAATCTATTTAAAATATTTCAAAAATATTTTCACTTAAAATATACACAAAAACAATTATGGAGCAGTTTCTATTCGGTATTTTTCTGCGTTCTTTTGCGTTTTTAATTTTTCACATCTAAAATTTCAAATTGAAAAATCGGAAAAAAATTCTCAAACACGTATCTCGATAACCACAATGCACCGGATTTTTTTCATAATTTTCGTACTCGATTAAATAAGGGAAATAGGCACAAATTCGCTAATCCGAATTTCCCCTACAACTACCTTTTCGAACAAGATAGAGGGTTGAAATTTGGCACAGAATGTTTTTTCTGATGCTCTATTGATGGACATCGTATGTCAAATTTGGTTCAAGAGCACATTTGACCCCCTTATTCAGCTATACCCTTATCTTCATAAACTACTTAAATAACCTTATTCTTACAATTAGTAGAAATATGCCAAGCTGTAATAAGAATGTTGAATACCCATCACATGTATATAAGAAATGCATACGTAAAAAGAAACACTGTACTCAAATATGTAATAAAGAAAAAGATTCATGGGAATTTTGTGCTAACTTTTTATTACAGAAATCTATCAATAAATAAAAAACTGAAAAGTAATATGAAATATATGAAAAATGAATTGAGATTTAGTGTTTGGGTTAAGTTAACAGAAAAAGGGTAGAATTTTTGAAATTTCAAATAAAGAAAGAGACAAAGAAAATGAAGATAAGGCAAATGAAGAAGGGGATGACGAATCCATTTACAAATTTTTTTAACCTCTGTAATCTCAAAATTCAGAGATAAAGAACAAGAAAGCACATTTAACATAGTCGAAAAAGTAGTTTAATTAATAACACGATATTTAGGACAATTGACATGCTATTATGTTATATCACTACATTACCTGATGCATTAGATAATTATCCAAGTAATGGACCAATGACACTTAATGTTTGGGATGTTGAACCCCTTTTCTGTAAAAATGAACCATATTTCGAATTTTTGGTCATGCAAAATGAGAATATAAAGACAAGAAGAGAACTCTTTCTATACAAAATAAATTGAATTGTTTTATATAGAAGTCTAATTATGATCTCTGTTGAAATGTGATCTCCTTAAGATAAAAGATGCATCAAGGGGTGAAACCACTGTGATGGCTAAAAATAAAGGCAATTTTCAACAATTTCTTGGGCATAACTATGAAATTTTTTCTGATAAATGTTTACTGTCTTCGAAAGAACTAATAATATTTCTTGAACTACTTCTTGTAAAAATTTCGTATAAAAATATTAATTATTATAACCATAATAGGAACCAGCGTGAGAGGCTTCCACAAATTTAATAGAAACGGCCGGACGTGTACTTTTTCATTGCAAGTTATGAAACAAGAAATCATGCAATTTTCTTAAATTGTAAGATAGTAGCTTCAGTTGCACGTACAGATTTTAAAAAATCATTATTTATTATAAAATTATGGAACTTTGAAGGAAATATTTTCAAAAAACTGTAACCAAATCAATATTTCTTTTAACACCACGTCGAAACTAACTATTCCATCGAAAATTTCGAAAGTGCAACTGAAGAAAGTAGTATTAGGAATCACCATACGAAATTTTAAGTAAATCAGATGAAAATTGACCGCATTATTGACACACGCAGTTTGAAAAATGTGGTTTTGAGAAAAACGTGTTTAAAAAGTATTGCACCAAATTATCTAAGAAATAATATTGGAGTTTTTAAACTTTCTACAGGGGATCTACTTCAGTACCCAAAAACGTATCTTCTGTAGAAAGATCATCCTCATCACCTTCATTTATATCTTCGTTCCACTCAACAGTGGAAAGACAAAGCATGTTCTGTTTGTGTCAATATGCGTAACCTGTGATCTAATTCTAATATCGTGGACCTTTATTATAGATTTGAATCCTGAATAACCATTGTTAAGTTGAATTATGGCTAAAAAAGTTGCCAGTTGAATCACTTTAGTTGTGTATCTGTACATTCTAAATACTCTTCATTCACACAATTATCTCGATCAAAATACTTCCAATTCATATAAAACCTTTACCACAGCAGAAATAATAAAAGAGTTTCAATGTTCTAAAGTAAAGAGCAGTTAGTTTCAAGCATTATGGGTATTACAATTTATACATCGACTAAATGTTCTGTAATGTTATCATTTTTGCAAATTATACTTTAATATTTTAGGGGATCATTCTTAAAATCCCAAGCATTGAAAAGAATTAAAACAAAAGCTTCAATTTCTTCAATCTGTCGCTATGGTGTCTCCCCTTAAATTCAAGCTCTTTTCATTTTTCCAAATCACAGTTTTAAAAATAATTTAGATATTTATAACAAAATGATAACAGATTTTCAATATTTAATAAAATTTAAACATTAGAGATACACAGTATTAACAAAAGATAATATTGTTACTATTGCGACACTCTTACTTAATTATAATATTAATATAGACACTTTGACTATTAATTTACTAAGACGTAAAGTTAATAAAGTCCCAGCAGACCATAAATATTTTAAAGAGCCTAAATTAGCATACAACTTTATAAAATATTTTATGAGTGATAAAAATAATTTCAGTAATCTGAATGTTATAGCTGCAACTATACCTTTAGTTACGGAATCAGAGATTCAATTTACGAGTAGTCCGACTAATAATGTTAAGTTCTATGTTAAGACATTTGTTAATAAATACAGACGTAATATTGACGATTTACTCAGATTTATTAAAGTAAGTAGGCCAAATGGGAAGAATATTGATATATTCAAGAATATGAAGACACTGGTAAAAATATTCTTCTTATCTTTATATATGTCAGTCTTTATATCTTGTGTATTGGATAATATAGATTTAGATTCTTTTGCTGATGAATTACGAATAAACTGAATTATTTTAATGGACTTGTCAAAAACGTTTTTCATTTCTTTATAAATTTGTTTTACGAAACAACCAATTAAATTAAGTTGCATGCATGCATAAGTGACAAAACTGTATAAAGGCTTTTCAAGTATGAGAGATAAAACTTACAAAGGCCTTTATAGAAAATTTTTAAACAAAATGTTTACTTAAATATTGAGACTTACCTTTTGTAAAAACCGGCGATATCGACTGTATAAATCGTCTTACGCTCATGCCCGATGAAGTAGAACACGTGCTTGATTTAGGTTATGTACGGTCCTGACGTGCCACTTTCTCGATGTATAATTTTACGCCAAAATTTTCGACAAGCATCCCATCCTCGTCACCAAATTTTAGTATCCTGGAATTCGGGGAACTGGTTAAGTGCAAATCTTCTTTGATCGTCTACTCTCAACTTTATTAATAACAAACCGTGAATGCAGAACAGTCTTTGTAAATCTAACTAAATACTCCTACTCCTACTTGGTTATCGATAAATGATTACAACTCACCATATATTTCTTTGGTTTGATATTACACTTCGTTTTCACACCCGCATAAACTCGATGAATCTAACCGAGGAAGTGTCGAGATTCCCCGAATATTCTTTCATCGCGAAGAAAGCGGAAGAACACGATCCCGCTGTGCTGCACTGCGTGAGCAACCTTAAGACTGGTTTCCGCGCATTCAAATGAGCACGATAATTTCCGACCTATGTAGGCGCACATAAGCAAAGCACCCATAATGTAAAAAAAATGTTGTACAATTTATTTTACGGAAATACACGTTTTAAGACCCCCTGATCATATTTTAATTATTGAAAAAGAAGAAATTTTTTTTATTATTCCCATGTATGAGCGTACATATGTATATTAATAATACGATTTTTCAAAATCAAAATTCTTTAAGATTGAAAATTAATAAATTAAAATGAGAGTCCACTCTTTGCCAGTATCGTGCACGTGATACAAAGTATGGATTGGATTTAAAATTTTAAAAGGACATATTCGAATATTTTTAAAGGTACAAAACATAGCGTTTCATTTTAGAACAGTAACATGAGTTAGCAGGTACTATCATAAAACTGTTTTAGCCAGTTATATACCTTTTTACCTGAAGTATAAGGTAAAAAGTACGAGGTTCAAGTAAATCGAAATCTGAAAATCATTCACATTATATCAATGTAAATGAAGAGGCCTTTCCATCAGAGTTAAATACAAAATTTTGTAATTTCTGTGAAAACAGAATTTTCATTAGATGAACGTGGTGTTCAAAATTTTTATGTTTTGACTGTTTTTACGAAAAATACCATCCAGATTCATGTACTTCATATATTGAAAATAACACATGTTAAATGTAATTGGTAAATTCAACTTTAAAAAAAAATATTCGAAGATCAGACAAAAATATAATGTCACATTTAGTGTACGATTAAAATATAATTAAAAAAAAAGATTTCTTTTAGCGGGGTTCGAACATGCAGAGCGAAAGAAGCTCGAACTTGTAGCCAAACACCTCATCATTCACGCCACTTTGGTTGTTGGTGCATTTGGTTCTATTTTTGAAGATAGGTAGCTGCAATAACTTTAATAATATTTTGCAGTAAAACTTAACCCAAAACCGGGTACCATTCCAACTTTCCCTTGCTAGAACCGAGTTTTCAATTTGTTTTAGCGAAAATCCCAGCCGGTTAAGCTGCTTACTGCTGTTTTTAATTACCAAGCATTTATTTCTCAATTAATCCTTTGCGAGTAAAACCATTTTGCACATTATTCTAAAACATTTCTGGTATTCGTTTTCAATGCGATTTAAGTAAGCATGTAATGTATAAGATTTCATTTAAGTTTTTCTTTTCTAGACAAGATAAAGGAAAAGTTTATTTAATTTCTTTTTACATAAAATTGAATTCTTCCCAAGATTTATATGAAACATTTAAGAGATCTTTTATAAATTACGCCTATGTATCGGAACAAGTATGAAACAAGAGATATAATCATTATTATCCATAGGCTGATTATAGTCGAAGACTAATCGAACTTTGAAATGAGAACATAAAACTTAAATGTAAAGTTCCATTTAAATTCATTCAGCCATTTATACTCAATCGTATTAATAATATTCTTTTTTTTCAATAATTGAAATATGATTAGGTGGTCTTAAAACGTGTATTTCCGTAAAATAAATTTTACAAAATTTTTTTTCCATTATGGGTACATTGCTTATGTGCGCCTACATAGGCCGGAAAGTAAAAATGCCTGGGCAGTCGAAAATCACGGCTCGAGATTCCAAATCGTATGCCGTTGACGAGAGGTCGGATTTCAGTTGTTAAGAGCGAGAAGGTAAATGTGAGCCTTTCTCGCTCGACTCCCACGAGGCGGACCGAAATTACTTCGGGCAGCTTCGGAATAATCGAGAAAGAGGGCATGTGTCAGTTTGCCTTTGTCGACTTTCCGAAACTCCACGAGCTCACGTACGCGTGATCTAGCATAGGGTGAGAAAGCACCTTCGGTGCTTTTCTGGCATCTCTGGGTCTGGCTCGCACAATAGGTCGCATGAATCGTACTCATGTGTACTCATGCAAACCAGCCTTAAGGTTACGCGCGCAGCGCAGTACGGCGAGACCGTGTTCTTCCGCTTTCTTCGCGATGAAAGAATCTTCGGGGAATCTCGACACTTTCTCGGTTAGACTCATCGGATTTATACGCGTGTGAAAAGGAAGTGTAATATCAAACCAAAGAAATATATGGTGAGTTGTAATCATTTATCGACAACCAAAGGAATGGGAGCATATAGTTAGAAATGCGAAGGCTGTCCTGCATTCACGGTTTGTTATTAATAAAGTTGGAAGTAGACGATCAACGAAGATTTGAACCTAACCAGTTTTGCGAATTTCAGGATACTACAATTTGGCGAAGAGGATGGGATACTTGTCGCAAATTTTGGCGTAAAAGTATACATCGAGAAAGTAGTACATGAGGAACATACATAACCTAAATCGAGCACATTCTACTTCATCGGGCACGAAAGTAAGACGATTTACACAGTTGATATCGCCGGTTTTTACAAAAGGTAAGTCTTAACATTTAAATAAACATTTTGTTTAAAAGTTTTCTATAAAGGCCTTTGTAAGTTTTGTTTCTCATGCTTCAAAAGTCTTTATACAGTTTTATCACTTATGCATGCATGCAACTTAATTTAATTGGTTGTTTCATAAAACAAATTTATAAAAAAATGAAAAACGTTTTGACAAGTCCTTTAAAATAATTCAGTTTATTCGTAATTTATCAGAAAAAGAATCTAAATGTATATTGTCTAATACACAAGATATAAAGATTAAAAGTATATCTTTATTAGTATCTTCATATTCTTAAATATATCAATATTCTTCCCACTTGGCCTACTTACTTTAATAAATCTGAGTATGTCTGTATTTATTAACAAATGTCTTAACATAGAACTTAATATTATTAGTTGGACTACTCGTAAATTGAATCCCTGATTCCTTAACTAAAGATATAATTGCAGCTATAACATTCAGATTATTCAAAATACGTTTATCACTCAAAATATTTTATAAAGTTTTATGTTAATTTAGGCTCGTTAAAATATTTATGGTCTGCTGGGACTTTATTAACTTTATGTCTTAATAAATTAATAGTCAATGTGGCTATATTAATATTATAATTAAGTAAAAATGTCACAATAATATCAGTAATATTGTTTGTTGATACTGTGTATCTCTAATGTTTAAATTTGATTAAATGTTTTAAAACTGTTATCATTTTTTTGTAAATATCAAAATTATTTTTAAATCTGTAATTTAGAAAAATGAAAAGGGCTTGAATTTAAGGGGAGAAACCACTGTGACAGTTTGAAAAATTTTGAAATTTTTGTTTTATCTCTTATCAATGCTTGAAGTTTTAAGAATGATCCGCTAAAATATTAAAGTAAAATTCGCAAAAATGACAACATTACAGAAAATTTAGTAGATGGAGAAAATGTAATACACATAATGTTTGAAACTAACTGCTCTTTACTTTCGGATATTCAGTTGAAACTTTTTTATTATCTCTGCTTTGGTAAAGGTTTTATATGAATTGGAAGTATTTTGATCGAGACAATTGTGTGGATGAAGAGTATTTAGAATGTATTGATACATGTCTGAAGTGGTCCAACTGGCAGCTTATTTAGACGTAATCCAATTTAACAATGGCTATTCAGGATTATTACAAATTATGAAGGAATTATCGACACAAACAGAACATGCTTTGCCTTTCCGCTGCTGAGTGAAAACACAAAACAACGACACATGACATTTGGTTGTAGGAAAAAGGAGATGAGGATGATCTTCCTACAGAAGATACGTGTTTGGGTCCTGAAGTAGATGCCCTTTAGAAAGTTTAAATACTCCCATGTTATTTCTTACATTATTTGGCGCAATACTTTTTAAACACGTTTTTCTCAAAACCACATTTTTCAAACTGCGTGTGTCAATAATGCGGTCAATTTTCATCTGATTTACTTAAAATTTCGTATGGTGATTCCTAATACTACTTTCTTCAGTTGCACTTTCGAAATTTTCGATGGAATAGTTAGTTTCGACGTGGTGTTAAAAGAAATATTGATTTGGTTACAGTTTTTTGAAAATATTTCCTTCAAAGTTCCATGATTTTATAATAAATAATGATTTTTTAAAATCTGTACGTGCAACTGAAGCTACTATCTTACAGTTTAAGACAATTGCATGATTTCTGGTTTCACAACTTGGAATGAAAAATTACACGTCCGGCCGTTTCTAATAAATTTTTGGAAGCCTCTTACGCTGGTTCCTATTATGGTTATAACAATTAATATTTTTATACGAAATTTTTACAAGAAGTAGCACAACAAATGTACTTTCGAAGACATTAAACATTTATCAGAGAAAGTTTCACAGTTATGCTCAAAAAATTTTTGAAAATTGCCTTCATTTTCAGTTGTCACAGTGATTTCACCCCTTCATGCCATCTTTTATCTTAAGATCACATTTCAATAGAAATTGTAAGTAGAGTTCTATGTAAGACAATTTAATTTATTGTGTATAATAAGAGTCCTCTTCGTGCCTTTATATTCTCATTTTGTGTCACCAAAAATTCGAAATACGGTTCACTTTTACTGAAGAAAGATTCAACATCCCAAACATTAAGTGTTATTGATCCATTACTTGGATATTTATCTAATGCATTAGATAATGTAGTGTTATATAATAATTGCATGTCAGTTATCTTAAATATCATGTTATTAATTAAACTACTTTTTTTAATATGTTCAATATTCTTTCTTATTCTTTATCTCTGAAATTTGAAATTACATAGTCTATAAAGATTTGCGTCTTCCTATTATTTTATCTATTTTGTCACAGGGTAGATAGATTCGTCATCCCCTTCTTCATTTTCTTTGTCTCTTTCTCTTTTTAAAATTTGAAAATTCTACCCTGTTTCTGCTAACTCAAGCCAAACACTAAATCTCAATTCGTCTTTCATATATTTCATATTACTTCTCAGTTATTTTTTATGGATGGATTTCTGAATCAAGAAGGTAGTCCAAAACTCCCATGAATCCTTTTTTTCATATTACATATTTGGGTACAGTGTTTCGTTTTATATGTAGATTTCTTACATAAATGTAATGGGTATTCAACATTCTTATTGCTGCTTGGCATATTTTTACTAATTTTAAGTGTTAGGGGATAATCTTCTGTGAATGACATAGGTGGTGAGTTGGTAGTGGAGGTTGGCAGTGATGATGGGTGAAGTTGGTAGCAAGGAGTGAGAGAGTAATACCGGAGGGTGTCGAGGAGACAAAAGAGTCACGAGAGGAACAAGCGAGTTAAATACGTGTTAAGTTTTAGTTAAGGTGTTTTTTTTTGTATATTATTATAAATAAATCTGTTATTTAAAAGAAGATAATACAACAGTAAGGATAACGTTATTTAAGTACTATAGACCGATGAGTAGATAACGAGGCTAAGGTATGCGGGTACGATTGGTCGTTGTCGATAAGACAGCTCATGCACACGCATTCTAGATCGTCCCGCGCTGTGAGCCGATCCGGTCACACATACTAATCGCGTCGCCTGACAAAGACGTTTCCAGACAAAGTAAGATGAGACGACGTTTGCGTTGCGGTGGATTTTAAACCAAGGGCGTAGGTTCGGATTATAGAGTTTCATCTACAAACCAAATAAAAATGTCATTATGTTTTTTAATACACTTATTTACAATTACTTATACATAAATATCAGGCTGTTACTTACTTATTCCATATCTTTTGAAAGACTGCTTCCACTTGAGCTTTCAGTTTTAGAATTGCTGTCTTCAATTGTCAATTCTGCCATCATAGTATCTAATAAATTATCTTTCTCCCAATACTGCTTTTCCAGCTTGTCAACGTGCTCACAGCTTTTTTCCAATCTTCAGGTGTTATAGAATTTACAGCATCATCTGTTAATTTGTATAATTCGGCACTAGTCAAAGTGGAGGGATTATTTTCCTTTTTCTTTTCGTTTCACTTGTGCCCAAATTAATTCTATTGGATTCAGTTCGCACATATAGGGCGGCAATCTTAACATTGTGTGTCCGTCTGCTTTAAAAATTTCATCGATTTTATGAGTTTTTTCTTTAGTTTTATTTTTCTCGATTAGTTCGTATAATTCATATGGCAGCATGCTTTCAGCAAAAGGAATATTGTTTTTTGTAAGCCATTGAATCATTTTTGGCTTTGTAGCATATTTGGAAGGAGGCTTATTTATTTGTACCGAATGATAAGGTGCATTATCCAGTATAATAATTGTATCTTCGGGAATGTTTGGTAACAATTTTTCTGGGATCCATCTGTTAACAATTTTTGTATTAGGAACAACTGTGAAACGTGAGTAGGATAACTTATCAAATATCTAATTCACTAAGAAATAGAAGTTAATTAAAGACACATGTAATTTAATTTCATATTAATGTATACATACCTTTGAAAATTTTCCCCATTCATTTGGACGTGATAATCTCCAGTTTCAGAACGGGCTTTAAACATTAATTTGGCATCATTAACAAATCCTGCCTTCCCTCCAGCATGTACAATTATGGATCGATAGGATGCACTGGTGTTTTCCACAATGCCAATCATGTGCTCATTTTGCCAACACTTTCCAAAAGATAGGGTATTATTCACCAAAGTTTCATCGATGTAAATTATATTTTTGTTCTGAGCACGATAATACTGAAGTGCTTTTAAATATTTGCCTCTCCAAGCAACAATTTGTGGCCGTTCTATTAAGAATTTTCTAATATTGCTGTTTTTTTCCATTTATAGCCCGAATTCAATTTTTTCTCTTATTGTGGCTATTAATTTTGGGTCACTGGGTACAATTTTCTTTTTGGTATAAAAATCGTAAATTATATTTCGTATCACAGTCCTATCTTCTTCCGAACAATGGAACTTCTTTTCAATTCTTTTCGGACGCTTTTTCCCAGGAGATGAAAGAAGCTCATCTTCCGTGGACTCCGGAATCTTCCTTCCGGATCCTCGTCATCGTTGATTCGGAAACACCGGTATAGTCCGCAATACGCGTATATTAAGGTCGATTTATACTATCCGTTTACGGCACGGCACGGCACGGTTCAAGCAAATGCCCTCTTGCCTTTCAGCACGTAACGTTTTGGTTCCGGCACGGCTCATCTGTCGAGACCTGACTGTTCAGGGTCGGTACAGCGAGCGGTGTTGCAGCGTAACAGTAAATTCATAAAGCCAGCGGATATAGAGTCACACCTTTCATAAATAATCAAGGTTTTTGCTTACTACCTAGTGCCCGTAAGGCGGCTATTTAATTAGTAAATTCACTTAAAATCTACATGGTTTTCCAAATCCAGTCGCTCTATGATTTTACTACCTGTAATAACATCGACGACCGGTGCCAGATGTTTTATGACCAGACTTAGGTACCGCGCGAAACATTTGGACACCAAACGCTGACCCGGGCCCGTAACCTCCTCGCGGAAAAACCCAGGCCCGCAAAAAATTATTAAAAACCACTATTACATGCCGCCTCCCACCGACCAACCTCGCCGTTAAAATGATTGGCCTGTGTATTAGTAATGCAAAACTAATCAGCAACCGATACTTCCTCCCATGGCCTTGGATACGCCAGAGAGCAGATTGAGTCAAAAAATCAAACCGACAACACTGAGAAGGACACAGAACACGAATCAACAGACCGAAGACTTCATCTCGCGGATATCTCATATTGGAGCCTTCAAACGTATCCCCCTAAACAGTTCGCACAAAATTAAGTTGCCGTGCGACATTGTGCTACTGCACAAAACAAGCGGGTTTATGATACGGACGTGACTTCTCCGCTATTTTTGAGGATTAGGCTTTCAAGACATTTTTACTTGAACAAATTAGGATACGGTCATTAAGGAACCTGCAAACTCCACACGGGGCTTGAAATCATTGGAGCTCTTCCTTGTCTCAATAGCGATTGACGTATCGTAAACCCGCGTTGGCGCACAGCTGCGGACCACCGGGGTCTCGCGGTCGTTGGGCATTTCCCAAATAAGTTAATAACAACGCAACGTTCTCGCTCACTCCTGCATGGTCTACCTGGACACGACAGCAGCGTGGGCGGGAATGTTGCAAATTGTTAGGAACCGCCCTGCCAAGGTGACGACGATAAGGATTGGCTTGACCAATCCTCCCTCCAGTAGGCAATGTTCGCCGTTGTCACCCTGACAGGGGAGACGAAGGTTTCCTTATGGGAAAAATCAAGACGGAGAGTTAGATGAATTTTGACAGAGTTACGCCTTCGCATTTTTAGTCTCCGCAAAAATTCATTCCTTCAGTGTACGTTCGGTAACGACAATCGTGAAAAATTTTTAATCTGTGATTGTGAATTAGAAGAAGTTAAAAATGTTTTCACATTTATCCGTGGAAGATTTATGCTGCGTAGCGTTATTATTTGATGAAGAGGAAGAAAGGAAAGTGAGGAAACGACGTTTTTCGGTACACAACATGTTAAAAAGAAGAAAAATTGATGGAGAGTATTGGACACTATATAAACATTTAATGGATGATGAAGAAAAATTCTTCCAGTATTTCCGAATGCCTATTAATAGTTTTAATTTACTTTTGGAAAAAATTGAAAATTCTATTACTAAACAAGACACAGTATTCAAAGAGGCTATATGCCCAAGAGAAAAACTGGCAGTATGTTTAAGGTATGTTTAATAATACAAACAATATAAAAATACAAAAACATTATTTATTCGTAATTAATTAACATAAAAATATATAATATAATACTGTGGGATCAGGGAAGTAATAAAAGATATACACAAAGCAAACGATACAAACAACACAAACTGTTTAATGAACACTATTTACAACTTGAAATAACAACACACGGAACAAACCACACCAAACTCAACTATTCTGAATTAAACTAGAAAACTAACGTACAATATAACACGACTATTATTTTCGACATCCGTTCTCGTCTCGACCTTTTCCCGACTGTTTTTCGATATCGGCCCCTTTCTCAGATGGCCGCGCTTTTGCCCGTTGCGATGACAAAACGCCCATTTGTTTCGCGGCGAGCATCAGCCCGGTCGCACCGCATACCCGGGCACTTACCGGTGCACCCTGAAGTGCACCCTGCTTCTCCCCTTCCCACAATACAATATAATAAAAATACAATTATATAAAAGTACAAAAATTTATTTATTTCTATCCGTCGGGTTTATTTGAAAAATTGCTATACGTATTTGGAGGAAGTACTTGGGTTTTGTAAATGTGGTGATGCAGATGGCAGAGGTGTTGTAATTAAAGTGCATGTGGTATGGTCATTTTTATTAGATAATTCCTGTAATTCTAGTTCTGAAATTATTGCGAAGGTCCGGGCCTTGGCTATTGCTTGATTATACGGAGTTAATTTATTTACTGTTGCTGCTAAACTTTTAAAAAATATTGTGTTACTGTCATCGATATTTCTATTTTGTAAAATATAATTCATTACTGTTTCGGATGCCGTCTCTGATTTTCTTTTTTTATTATTTTTGGATTTATTGACTATTGCGTGTATATTATCTGGGTTGGGCGATGAAATTTCGTTGGGGGTAAAATCAGTAGTTTCCTGCGCAATATCATTTACTTCTACATTTAAATTATCGGCTCTATCTAGTGATGTAATACATTCCCTTTCTTTGAAATATGGAATTAAAAAAGACATTTCTTCCTCGAATTTCCATTTTTTTATTTTTGTCGTGGCCTGCCCACTGCTGGGATCTCTCCTTTTTTTTAGGGCTCTACGAAAGCAGTCTCGTAACAATATTTATTGCTTTTTGCAATCTTTAGCTGGAAAGATGAAATAAAATTAATAATTATCACGCATTTAAGTATTATAAACTTAATATATATATATACTGTTTTCCAGATTTTTAGCAACTTGTGATTCATATAAGACAATAGCATTCAGTTATCGATTAGGCCACACAACAGTATCACGTATTGTGATTGAAGTTTGTAACGCAATTATCAAACAACTAATGCCAGAATACATGAGTATACCCAGTCGGGAAAAATGGCTTGAAATAATGGAGGAATTTTGGAGAATATGGAATTTTCCTAATTGCATTGGTGCGTTGGATGGAAAACACGTACAAATTTTTGCACCACCTAACAACGGCTCTTTATATTATAATTACAAAAAAACATTTTCCATTGTGCTATTGGCTTTGGTAGATGCCAATTATAAATTTATAGCCGTCGATATTGGATCGTACGGAAAGAATAGCGATGGAGGTATATTCAGTAATTCAAAATTGGGAAAGTGTCTTGCACAAAATAAATTGAATATACCAGAAGATACGAAATTACCGGGTACTGATACTGTGATGCCTCATGTTATTGTTGGCGATGAAGCTTTTTCTTTGAAAAAATACTTATTAAAACTGTATCCGAAACCACAAATCCATGATCCCGCAAAACAACATTACAATCATCGACACTCACGAGCGAGACGAGTGTCGGAAAATGCATTCGGAATTTTAACACAAAAATTCCGAATTTATTTACGAAGAATGCAATTACATCCGCAAAATGTCGATAAAATTATTTTAACAACATGTATTTTGCATAATTATATTTTGTCATTTCGTGATTTTCGACCTTTGGATATGGGCATGGAACCTGCGGAAACAACCATGCAAAATCTCCCGTTGCAAGGTGGTAGCAATACTGCAACCGCGTTTCATGTAAGGGAGACATTTAAAAATTTTTTTAATACTGCACATAACTAAAAATATGTATCCCCACGAAGAATAATGAAATACATGTAATTATATGTTACTTACCGGTTAAATTTATAATTTTCCCAATGTCTCGCCAAGCAGCTTCCTTTTTCTCATTGTCACTGTATCCTCTTTCTTCCTGATTATATAAAAAACTATGTTGTCGCACCAACTCTATTAATTTCTCATTTTTCATACTTTGCGATTCCGTTGCACCCGTGTTTAACGTATTCATTTTTAACTGAGAAATTGTGTTTTTCGAGGGTATTCGCAGTTTGTATAAGTTCTGTTGCGTTGCTAGTGACAGTGGTAGTAGGTGTGGTTATTTTCTAAAATAGAAGAGGAAGTGCGCGAAGTACGAATTTTCTGTTTGGGAAGAAGGCTAGTGGTTCTTGGCATTGAAGACGTGGAGTCAAAGTAAATATACAATTTTAGCTAAATGGACAGAAATACGAGCGGATAAGGACCTTAGACCTTTTTTTTGTCGGGGCCCTTGATTTCGAGCTTGCCCGAACTCAAACATTCTGTCAAAGAATACTGATCTTTGCCTGCCCGTACACGCAACGTGCCTGAACGTGCTGTGACGCTAGATATAAACACTCCTATTCCAATACCCGCAATAATGTCTGCCCAAACTGGAAATGCTGTAAACGTTACTTGCTTGAATGGATGATGTGCACGTTCGAAACGTAACGTGCCGAAACGGATCCGCGACGTTACGTATAAATACTCGTGTTTTAGCAACTTGAAAGAATGTTTGCCCGAACCGTGCCGGCTGTGCCGTGCCGTGCTGTAAACTGATAGTATAAATCGACCTTAAGAGTGACGGACGAGCACGGACAGTCAAAATGTTCGCTCGAAGGGTGAAACCTCCGTAGAGTGGCGCTGTAGACGTTTTTGAGTCCGTCTTTGTCTAATACAAAATTGTCGTACCTTCTCTAGACTCGCGCGTCGAAACTTTCGTTTCGAAATTGAGCGTTACGTGGTCGATCGCGTGATCTCTCGAGAAAACCCGAGTGCGACTGTTTTTCTATCCCGTACTGTTTTCGCGTAGCGGACACGATGACCGAGGTACCTCTGGTTATTTACATACGCCGAAAAAACAATACCGGGTGACGAATTTTATTCTACTTTAGAATACGTCGAATTAACGCGATATTTAAACAATGCGATCGCTACAACATCAGGCAGATTGCCCTTTTGTGGGTACATTTCACGTCGTTATGACGAGATTTTCCAATAAATAAATGTCTACAAACTAGACTTGTTTACGAGGAGCGAGCTTGGCTCAGACTTCTCCGAGCACGTACGTTAATGGACCGGCACATGTTCTGCTCACGATCTCCGACGGCTCACAAATGACTCGCGACGATCTGCAAACATTGACGGCCGCGGACTGAGCTCTGTCGCGCAGCCGCAAAACCGGGTAGCGAGAATTCCTGCGAATTTAGCTAGCAAAAATACGTAAATGGCTGCGGTGTAATTTTCTGTATGCTGAAACAATTCAGCGCAAGCCCAGCCTTCTTGAATAACGCGAATTCAACATAAAAACGGAAATCGCGGCCGAGTTTATCCGTCTTGGTCGAACACGATATTTAAACACAAATTGACAGCCAATCACAATTTTTACAAATAGTTGGAAAATATAATCGCGGAAGTCGTTGTGTTATCTGGAATTACCAATAATCTCAACCGTACGTTATTACCGTCTACCTTTACTTCCTTACGTGAAACCCCCTTAACACGTTGACGCCGACGTGCATCACCGGTGGGTCACGCGTGTCTGTTCCGTGGGGCGGCGTGCATCACCGTGGGTCACACTTGTATTTCACAGAATAGGTGGTACAAAATAGGTTTATTTTTCAATTCTTAACATTATAAACAGACATTGAACATTAAAAACATAACTATTAAATATTATAAACACAACAATTCAATATTATAAACATAACATAATTATTTCATGTTTTTATGCAATTTATCAAAACATGGTGGGCAGAGTGCCGGTTGGCCCTTACATTGGTTACAATATGTTTTTACTTTTTTCGCCTTATTCGCGGCATACTGCCGACCATTTATTTTAGACATACGTTTATAACATTCTTTACATCGCTGTCTTGTTTTTCTCGCGGGCTCTTCGAACGACCGTAGAAAATGGGTACGTTGTTTGGGCACTGGTTCAGTTTCAGATTGTACTTCGTGGGGATCCATTTTACTGAGCAGATAATCGATAATTTTTTCGCGGAATTTTATATTGTCCCGTCAGGTTTACTTAACATTTGCAGGTATATGCAAATTGATCTTGGAAACTATAGCAATACAATATATTAGTTGAAGTCTACGGAATTCACTGAATCCAACAGGAATCGTATAGCTTTCGTAGTTTTGTTATAAATTGAGGTCAAAGTTGAAAGATTTTCAACGCGCTGAAGCAGCGTAATCTGTGGCTGCGCCGCCCCACAGAACAGAACGTGAATTCGGGCGCCGCCTCTCAGAGAAAACTCTGAATATCAGCGCCGGCGTCAACATGTTAAGGAGCCATTCTACTTTGTAGGTAAGAAAAATACATGTTTCTTAATGATTTCTATTTTGTGTGCTATTAAAGAGCGATTAATTCCGGGTTTTGTGGCTATATTTATTATATATTTAACTATATTTACGAATTTTTGCAACGCATAATATCCATTGATTACGCTGTTTTTCTTGATCAACGAACTACAGTTTTTACGAACGGCGCCTGACTGCATAGGTGATATCTTGCGAACAAGTTATCCGAAATCCAAAAACCGAAGATATTCTTAATATAGATAAGTTTGGTTATGACATGAACTAGGATCTTCTCAAAAAAACGAAAAATGGCAGCTATTTTACGAAAAAATATTGAATATTTTCTTATATTCGCTTGCTTTTTTGTTAATAAGAGAAAACATATTGCATATATCGCAATTAGCCTAGTTCATGCCATAGAGAGACCAGTTCTAAAGATGCTATATAAAGGGTATAGCCGAATAAGGGGGTCAAATGTGCCCCCAAACCGAATTGAACGAATGATGGGTCATTCGATAGCTTATCCAAAAAAAAACCCTGTGTGCAAATTTTTAACTTGAAATCTTTACCGTGGGGGTAGTAATGGGGTAAAATCGAAAATCATGTTTTTGAACAATTTCTCTTGACCTATTGAGTAAAAGAATGTAAAAAAATTCAGAGACATTTCGTGTTTCAGGGCACATATTTTGGGAGAGTTTTAGATTTTTTGATTGAAAAACCAGGTAGTAAAAAATAAAAAACCGCAAAAAATGCCGAAAAATGCCGATTTCGTATTGAAGGAGGTCCGGAACTATTTTTATACTTTTACAGTAAACAGGTATTGCTATTACTATTATTCTCAATTTTTTTCAGATTTTTCATTTTAGTGCGCCGCAGTGAAAAACAATAAAAACCGATTTTTTCCTCATTTTCTGCGCATTAGAGTAACTTACACGTTGAATTTTTGGGCATTCTTCAATATATGAGTGTTTTGTAGACTGTTTAATGTTTCTACGCTAAGCAGAATTACATAACAATTAAAACAATGAAAATAAAGCCAACCGTTGAGCGCAACATATCCTAAAAAATCAACGATATTTCCAACGGCGTCGTTGGCGCATCGTTAGAGTGTCCGACTGTGGAACCGCTGGAAGTTTTTTTACCGTAGTTTGGAGTCTCTCTTTGGGACTTAGAATTTTTTTTTATTCGTTATTTTTTTTTTCAAATTCCAACTATATAACAATGGGTTATATTTATTTATAAATATTCTAAAGGTATTTTACAAATATTTCAATCTGAAATATGTATAAATATAATTTTGGAGCGCTTTTTGCGTCTTTATTTTTTTTGTTAACCACGATTATTGTTTAACATGTTTTACACTAAAATTAATGTGAAATGTTAGTTTTCAAATCTTTTACCTTTGACTATTTTGAATGGATCGGAGCAGAAGATTGTATATTAGCTTACTATTACTTCTTCTCGCTCTTCGATCAAGCAGATCGTTTACGCCAAATCTATTAACCCATTCTCTGCCAATGATACTTTTTTCTAATAAACGCATTTTTAAGTACCAGTTTGATCGTTTCATGCTTATTTCTGAATGAAGTATCATTGCTCGATGGAAAGTACGGGGAAAACTGATTAATTGTCCTACCTGTGCTACGAAGGAAATAAAGGTTCGTTCGGTGAGGGTCCAGACCGTTCAGGTCAATGGGTGATTGTCGCGTTCGGGTTTCACAATGTATTTATGATACGTCAATGACTATTGAGTACGGAGGAGCAAAGCACTGGAAACATGTACTGACGATTACTTATTCACAGTAACGTTTGAATATCTTCATCCGTTTTTTAAAAATAGCGGTGTAGGGGTATTCGTACCGTAAACTTTAGTACTGTAAATTCCCAAATGAGGATTTTAGGTATATCTATTATTTATGGCTTCACTGATTTTAGTTCTTTATAATTGCTATCGGCAATAATAGTGGCAGTTTTCAATCTTTGTAAAAGAGTTACAATAGGTTTATTTTTTGATTACTCAGTTCAGGCTAGTGTATGCGATGGGATTTATACATAATTACTTGGCATGGTTCGTGGAGGGTGGTCCTACAAGTGTTTCCATTATCTTTAAAACAGCCAGTAAGGAAAGGATAATTGTTCACCCGCCAATAGGAACTCAGGTTTTTTAAAATTCAGAAATGCAACCAGTAACACACTATTCCTACCCACACCTCATCCTTTCCATTATCTCTCCATGGAAAATCTTCTTTTAAGCAAACGCGTGGAAAAATTGTCAGTCTTGGTTGAAATATCAAACATGACGGAGTTCCGTCATATGATCATTTTCTTTCACGCCAGTGACTTTATTATTAATAAGTTATTCCTTAAAATTATTTTGTTCGTATGCATTCGTTCCCTTTACATTTTCCAATATGTCTAGTAATAAAGTACAATTTGTTGGAAGGAAAACCTTGCATGTTAAGTGTATTCGTTGTTATTCATTAATTCGTAAATTGGCTGGTCAGATTAAGAAAATCAAGACGGAAACTGAAGCGGTATTGTTTTCAACCACTCTTAAAAGAGCAGTGAGTATAGGTGATATATTGTGTAATAAGTGTCGCATTTATATGTATAAAATAGTAAAAAGTACGAATGTTAGTAATTCTCAAGAATTTCTTCAGCTTGGAGAAACTTCAACAGAAGTTTCTTCTGCAATTGAAACCTTTTCTTCGGTCAAACCCCCTTCCGTACTCAAATCGTTTTCTTCATTTAAATCTCGTTCTGCAAGTGGAATATTTTCTTCCACTGAAACTATTTCTTCAGAAGTACCTTCTACCTTTAGCGTCCTTCCTTCAGTTAGATCTTCACGTGGAACTATCTCTTCAGTAGAATCTTCATTTCATGCTGTTTCAGCTGAAGTATCAAACTATTCAATATCTTTACCGGGATCATCTTCAATCAGGATATGTTCACCTGAAGAATCCATTAAACAATCTTCTTCAGAAGAATCTTTCTCCACATTTACTCCATCAGTCTCTTCCGTGCAGGATCCATCGTATATTATGGATATCACTAGCGTTGAACCAGTCGAATCACAATTTGTGGAAATGTCATTTTCTAGGCATCTCTTCCTCATTTCAACACACAAATATTGCTTCGTTTGTGGATATTCAAAACATATCATTAATGTACCAGCCGATACTAGGTGTCAAGTATTTCTCATGAGAAGATTATATGTTCCTAAAGGAAATCGGTGCTATTCTAACCATTTATTTAAAAACCGTTTATTCCACCACGATATTTCCAACTTAAGAGTGCATTCTAATACTAGTATAATGGAGACCAAGGAATTACGCGTTTATTTTGAATATCTTTCAGTTAACAATACTTCCAATATTAAAGAGAAAGTAGGTGATTTTACGCTTTCTGGAGAGCAATTAAAAGTATTTACGGGTTTAACGTGGGAAAATCTATTGCAACTTCGCGAAATGATGACCTCCTTGAGAAATTCTGAGCAGCGAACTATTACACAAGCTATCGTTGTTTTTTTACTGAAATTACGTACCGGGAATTCAAATAAAATGATAGCTGCAATTCTTGGAATAGAACGTGAACAACAAATAACGGATTTTTGTACATCTGTTTTAAATTCATTCGAAAAAGATATACTACCAGTTCATTTCGAATTCGCGGCCATTTCTCGAAATAATTTGATTGAAAATGAAACATCATTCATTGCTAAGCAATTATATAATTTAGCAGACCGATTGGCACTGATTTTTGATGGAACATATATTCGACATGAGAAAAGTTCAAATAATGAATACCAGCGAAAATCATATTCCGGGCAAAAAAAGGTACCATTGTGCAAACCTTTTACAATTTGCACAACAAATGGTTATATAATCGATATACTTGGTCCCTTTTACGCTAACCAAAATGACGCGGAGATTCTAAAGATTGTTTTGAAGAATCCAACTGGTTTATCAGGTCTTTTAAAATCAGGAGATATTTGTATCGTTGATAGAGGTTTTCGTGACGTAAAATTAGATTTAGAAAAACGCGGTTATACAGTTTTGATGCCGGCTTTGAAGGGAAAACGTAACCAGCCCACCACAACAGAATCAAATTAAGCGCGTCGTGTTGCAAAAGTTCGCTGGGTAGTCGAATCGATACACGGAATTCTAGGACAAAAATATAAATTGATACATCACCAGTTGGACAATAAGTTACTCGCCAAAGTTGGTATATTTTACAAAATAGCAGATCATCTTCACAATACGCTTGGAAAACGTTTGTAGGGCTTTCTAATGAAATAGCAGCGAAAATAATATCATAAGATGGTATCGCAAATACGTTAGCAGTGCAAGTAGAGAATAATCATTGGAATAGGCGAAAATCTCTTTTCGAACTACTTTCAGCTTTCGAGATTCTTGATTTTCTGGAATTAACAGAACAGGACTTAAAAATTCTATTTACGGGAACATATCAACTATCAGAAGCCATGTCTTACTTAGCAGAAGTTATGGATGAAAATAACAATATAACTGTTCGTTGACTTAAGCAAACAAAAAATATTATCAAATGTGAAGTGAAATCGCGTCACATCAATAGTAAGACATATAGATGTTACATTAATTACGTACCAAATTGAATCGGTTACTCCGGGATTAAACGCTATTGTTGCGAATGTGTGAATGCTAACCGTACTGTCGGTTGCTGTGCACATGTCGCAGCAATAATTTATTACTTATCACATGCTCGGTACCTTTCACGAATTGTACGTCCTGCGGAAATTCTCAGTAACATATATAATATCGAACAGGTAAATCCCGTAATTGACGTCGACAGCGACGAAGATTGAGCCACACATTTTTTTATTTCCAACACATATGTCCGCCACTTACTCTCATCCGATCCATGTAATCACTTCTAACATATCCTTCGCCTTTCCTGATGGAAGAAGCCCGCCACCTTCCCGTACTTTCCATCGAGCAATGATACTTCATTCAGAAATAAGCATGAAACGATCAAACTGGTACTTAAAAATGCGTTTATTAGAAAAAAGTATCATTGGCAGAGAATGGGTTAATAGATTTGGCGTAAACGATCTGCTTGATCGAAGAGCGAGAAGAAGTAATAGTAAGCTAATATACAATCTTCTGCTCCGATCCATTCAAAATAGTCAAAGGTAAAAGATTTGAAAACTAACATTTCACATTAATTTTAGTGTAAAACATGTTAAACAATAATCGTGGTTAACAAAAAAAATAAAGACGCAAAAAGCGCTCCAAAATTATATTTATACATATTTCAGATTGAAATATTTGTAAAATACCTTTAGAATATTTATAAATAAATATAACCCATTGTTATATAGTTGGAATTTGAAAAAAAAAATAACGAATAAAAAAAAATTCTAAGTCCCAAAGAGAGACTCCAAACTACGGTAAAAAAACTTCCAGCGGTTCCACAGTCGGACACTCTAACGATGCGCCAACGACGCCGTTGGAAATATCGTTGATTTTTTAGGATATGTTGCGCTCAACGGTTGGCTTTATTTTCATTGTTTTAATTGTTATGTAATTCTGCTTAGCGTAGAAATATTAAACAGTCTACAAAACACTCATATATTGAAGAATGCCCAAAAATTCAACGTGTAAGTTACTCTAATGCGCAGAAAATGAGGAAAAAATCGGTTTTTATTGTTTTTCACTGCGGCGCACTAAAATGAAAAATCTGAAAAAAATTGAGAATAATAGTAATAGCAATACCTGTTTACTGTAAAAGTATAAAAATAGTTCCGGACCTCCTTCAATACGAAATCGGCATTTTTCGGCATTTTTTGCGGTTTTTTATTTTTTACTACCTGGTTTTTCAATCAAAAAATCTAAAACTCTCCCAAAATATGTGCCCTGAAACACGAAATGTCTCTGAATTTTTTTACATTTTTTTACTCAATAGGTCAAGAGAAATTGTACAAAAACATGATTTTCGTTTTTACCCCATTACTACCTCCACGGTCAAGATTTCAAGTTAAAAATTTGCACACAGGGTTTTTTTTGGAGAAGCTATCGAATGACCCATCGTTCGTTCAATTCGGTTTGGAGGCACATTTGACCCTCTTATTCGGCTATACCCTTTCACCGATTTCACACCGGCCTCTTGCATGCCACCGAAGTACGGTGCACTCGGTGGGTTAAATTTCCATCTAATTCCTTTTTGACTGCATTTATTACGCATTTCTGGCGTGTTGTACACTGCTTCGAAATTTTCACATAATTCTCGATCTGCCCCGACAAAGTTCTTCCATTGTCACTGAAAATACAGGACGAAACTCCCCTTCGTGCAATGAATCGATCTAACGCTGCCAAAAAGGCACTCGTCGTATAATCGTGGACGAGTTCGATGTGGATGGCCCGTGTCGCGTAACAGACAAAAACTGCTATGTACGCTTTGTGGACGGTTTTTCCTCGACCGGCGGAGTCGCGGACACGAAAAGGTCCCGCATAATCCACTCCACAGTTCGAAAATGCTCCCGCCTCGCGGGAACGCTCAGGTATTAAATCCTGCATGATTTGCGTGGAGGTTTTTGCCCTCCATCTAACGCATCGCATGCATCCGTGGATTTACCGTTCGCGCTGCATTTCGACAGCCGAGAATCCAGAATCTTTGTCTCACCGTATACATGGTTAACTGCAATCCCCCGTGCAACGTATCAATGTGGCACTGCCGAATTATCATCGTAGACACGTGATGTTTCGGCAAAATTATGCGGTGCTTGGTTTCCCATGACAGTGCTGTATTTTCCAGTCTGCCTCCGACTCTCAAGACATCTTTGTCATCGAGAAAAGGGTTCAGACTTTTCATCGTTGATTTTGCTGGGATTTTTCGGTGGTTTCTCAAACACCGGTACTCCTTTGCAAAATGCGTGCGCTGGATGTAGCGGACAATTCTCTCGCTTGCGAGCTGCATCTCAGACGCTTCAATGATCTTCGTATCATACGACCATCGCTCACCTTGCATCGGTCCCCTCAGTCGGAGACAGTATGCCGTTACTCGAAGTAGCTTATTCCAGGTCGAGAATCGAAATACAAATTCCCATTCTTTCCCCGAAATTGCTACGTGGGCGTGCACTTTGCGTTTCCCTTCTTCGGTCTCGATGGACGAAGGCGTTTTCGGCCAACAATCTTTCGATTCCGTTAGTCAATTTGGTTCTGAAATCCACAGCTTAGATTGAAGGAGTTTTGCAGCTTCCGTTCCGCGCGAATTGAGATCCGCGTAACGTTTGGACCTTTGACACACAGTTGGCGATTAAAACCTTCCATGTGGAGGCGTGCTATCTCAACCATGCCAATGCGATCGTGGAATCTGTCCAGCAGATTATTCGGTCGACCTTCAATGAAAGTGACTTCTCCACGTGCACAATAAGCTCGGCGAGCAGCACTGCGCCGTTCAATTCCAATACAGGAATTAACTGCGTTTTAATCGGAGCCACTCGCGTTTTTGCCATTATCAATGTCGAAAAGGTGACATTGCTCATTGCGGTCACTCGTAAGTAAGTGACCGCTGAGTAGTCTGGGAGCGAAGCGTCACAAAATCCATGAATTTCCACGGAAATTGTGTCGGCTCCATAATTAATCCATCTGGGGATTTTTAACTTGTTTAAGCTGCTCCAATCCACGCAAAACGTATTCCACGTATTGAGCGTATTCGCTGAGATTTGATCATCCCACTGGATTTTCTCCAGCCATTGGGATTGCATCAAAATCTTTGCGCGAATTGGTGATAACCAGCCGAGTGGATCGAAGAGCTTCGCAGTCTCCGAAAACAAAATTCTTTTTGTCATCGGTAACGCAAACGGTTGAAACCGTTGCAGATTGAAATACAAGTAGTCTCCGGAAGGGATCCAACGCAAACCAAACACTTTTAGTTCGGAATCATCGAACAGTGTGAGGTCTACGGCGTGGGAGTGAGCGCTTTGGGCGATATTCCGCAATAATTGTGCCGAATTTCCAGCCCACTTTCTCAATTTGAAGGTCACAGACTTGCTTGCGAATTTTCTCGAGCTGGGGTTTGTCGGGCGCTCCCATAAATACATCGTCGACGTATATATCCTTCTCGAGAATCGGAGCGGCGAGAGGGTACCTCTCTCCATCCTGTTCCTTCAATTCGAGAAGGGTACGTATCGACAAATATGAGGCACACGCCGTACCGTATGTTACGGTATTTAGTTCGAACGCGGTCAGCTGTTCGTTTTTTGACGCGCGCCAGACAATGCATTGAAAACGACGGTCCTGTGGGGCGACGAGAATTTGTCGAAACATTTTCTCGATGTCGACCACCAAGCCATATTCATACAGACGCCATCTCGTTAAAACAGAGGTAATATCGTTTTGTAGTTTTTGTCTTACGTGTAGGACGTCGTTAAGGGATCGCCCTCTGACTGTTCTGCTGGTTGCATTGAATACAACCCGCAGTTTAGTGGTTGCACTTTCGGTGCGAATGACCGCTCGATGCGGAATGTACAAGCGTTCTTGGTCGATCGGCTCAATCGGCTCAATCTGAGTCATGTGACCTAAGGATTCGTACTCTGCAAGGAACTCAGAGTATTCTCTGTCGAGGGTCGAATCTGTGTCGAGTTTACGCCGCAGTCTTGTTAGAGCGGACAACGCTATGTGGAGCGAGCACCCTAACGCTTCATCCGGTCTCGGGTGATTCAAGGGCAATCGGACTATGAACCTACCGGTTGCGTCCCGTCTGACGGTTTTTCGGAAGACTGCTTTGTTTTGCGGACCGAGGTTTAAATTAATGCTATATTTTATGTTTTGCGTTTGACCGCCCCTCAAGCCCGATACCGTGGCTGGGGATCGTACCCGCTTTAGGTTAAGGTCGTTAGCTAAACCCGCGGAGACGAATGACGTCTCCGAACCTTGGTCTAACAGTGCGCAAGCGATTCGTGTCGCACCATTCTTACCAAAGACGCGCCCCCGTGCCGTAGCTAACACCGCAGGCCTCGGTGCGCCTGTACCGAGCGCGGTACAGTGTGAAGTCGAGGCATGTTTCATATTAGCATTCGAAGCCGAAATTTTTCCTCTTGGCTTCGATTTGGCCGGTCGCCGTTGCTGGTCATTTAAACGGCTTTCTTCTTGTCTGCCGTGTGCGTTTTGGGCTAACGGCCTCGCACATATTTCTTCCCGCGTGTACTCGTAGTGCAGTAGGGAATGGTGCCTCCCAGTGCACTTATGGCACACCTGGGGACTCTGGCAGTGCATTATGGTGTGCGAGGAAGCTAGGCATTGCACACACCACTGGCGACTTCTTACGTATTGACTACGTACTTTCGCCGGCAACACTTTGAAATTATTGCATTGCAGCAAATGGTGTGGCCCAGCACAAAATCCGCACACCTCCTTTCGCGCCTGCCTGACTCGCCCGTCGATCTCCGAACTTGATCCTTTTGGTTTTTGAACCAGGTTGGTATCCACAACGACGATATGGCTCATCAGGGCTTTTGAAGCGACGCTCTTTTGTCGAGCATCATTAGGCTTCGGCGCTCGAGTTTTCGTTTCGGGCGCGAGGGCTGCCTCTCACCGATCTTCGTTCATCGAAAGCAGGGCTTGCGCGTGATGATCGATGAACTTCCTTACGTCTTCAAACGTAGAGTACTCGGTCGAGAGACTTAGCGTCCTCTGCCATTCCAACTCCAGTTTGGGAGTGAAGTGTTGTTTCGCCCAGTGAACGAGCAGCCATTCGAACAGCTGCTTGGGGGTTCCTCTTTTTCGGAGGGCAGCAATCGTTTCTGTGTAATCCACAGTGATCTGCTGCATGCTGGCCAAATCGTTTAAATCGATCGGCTTCAGGAACAGAAGTTTGTCCAGCAGTTTCCCGGTTACCAGACGTGGAAGGCCGTATTTATCCTTCAACTTTTTCCAAGCTTTCGGGAAATTTCGTCCGACTATCTCAAGCGTCGCGAAGGCCGGCCCCTCTAAACATGCATTCAGATGATACAGTCTCTGTACATCCGATAGCGATGTATTATTAATTACCCCGGAGGTGAATAGATCCTCGAAATGTTCCCATTCTCGAGGATTGCCTCCGAATTTGGGCAATCGTTGTTTCGGGAGCTCGATCGGCATGCTGCTTTGTTGAACTTCCGGTGCCGCTGGTTTAGACTCAGCGATTATTCGGTCTGTCTCAGTGGTAACGTAATTCTGGAATTCCTGGAATTTGTTTTCCGCATTGAGGAGGTAGCCCGGCTTAAACAGCGCGTAAGCTTGTCTTTTCGCGGCGGGGATCATCCTCCGCACGCTCATGTACAGGGCTCGGGGATCTCGCCATAATTGTGTGGCATAGGTAAGTTTTTCCTCAAGGAGTTTCTCCGAATACTTGGCTCTACTCATCTTTTTTTAGATTTCGAATGCTTCAATACCAAATCCGTATTTTTCTGCGTTTTTGTGTTTTTAATTTTTCACGCCTAAAAGTTGGAATTGAAAAATCGAGAAAAATTCTTGAACACGTATCTCGATAACCACAATGCACCAGATTTTTTACGTAATTTTCTTACGTGGTAAAATACTGAAAATGGGCACAAATTCAATAATCCGTATTTTCTCTATAGTTACCCTTCCGAATAGGATAGAAGGTTGAAACTTGGGGCAGAATGTTTGATTCTAATGCTGTATCGATGGATCCATCGTATATCAAATTTAGTTCAAGGGCTAATTTTACCCGGTTATTGGGTTATACCTTTTCTTGGGGCTGATGTCCAAACGTAATCTGTAAAATACTAGATGTTTATAACCAAACATTTTTTTTTAAAATGGCTCTAATTGAAATATGGATTATGGAATGTAATTCTATTATATCCGGTCTATTGGTTAATTCTCTGTTTTCGCGGATCAGTGTTGGAGCGTTTTGGAGTTTTGAGAGGAAGTTCTTAACCTGCCTAAAAAGATACACGTCACACGGTTGGCAAATGGGTGTACATTTTGGTTGTATCACTTTTAACATGCAGGTAGTCATATTTTCTTCTTCCGCATTATAGAAGGTGCAATTGTATAGAGTTGGATTTGTTTGTCCACCCCACGAATCGATGATTAATAGGAATTTGTTTGTTTTTACGTATGATTTTAACACAGTTTTAAAAAATGATTGGTAGGAATCAGATTACAATTTTCCAGATTTTGTGCAAGTAATATACATTGCCTAATTCCTCTTGTTGCTTTTGTACATCTGCAGTCACCCGATATTTCATATAATCTCCCCACAGCAACTTCATTGGTCTTCTCACCTTGAATACGTCCTCTTGGGTTGGATTTTGTATTCGCATCCAGTTTGATCAGTATTAATAATATAATCTTTATCAATCGTGGAAATTCTGAATTTGCTTTTGGAAGAATTGTGTTGATTTCGTTATTTCTTCCACCGTTAGCGTATCTTTTTCTATATAAAACGCGTTATTTTTCGTTGTCTTATTTTTTGTTCTCATTTCAATTTCTTTACCCACGATGTTGAAGCCACGAACTTAAAAGCATATGATCTGAATTGATATGCAGTTGTAAAGCCCATAATTGCAACATTCGAGTTATCACTTGCTTCTTCATTTGGCGAGCGTCTATAAATCTGTCCATTGTCCACTGTGTAATTACATGATATTTTTCGTATGTGCAACTATTTTCTTCAACTGCCTATTTCCATTTTAACAATTGGCTAGTAGAACACAGCTGCCTTGTCACACTCCTCTGAATTGATTTCCAAGTCCATGTAGGATGAAGCTTTGCAGCGGTTACTGCTTTTACTTTCGTATCCCACGAAGTAATTTCTGTTTTTTCCTTCTTTGCAGGTGGGCTGTACGTAGATTCATCGTCAGTGCCAGATGTATTGCTTCCCTCGTTGGATACTTCTTCGTGAGGTTCAGTTTCCTCCACGAATTGATAGTCTGCTTTGTCATCCTCTTCTTCACAGTGGATTACTGCCTCCTTCTCACAGAGTACCATGCCTTCTATAACATCTTCGATGCGTTTGAGAAACGCATTCCTAATTACAATTGCAGCACTTGTTATGGTGCCTGATGCTTTTTCAGCAATCAAAGCTTTTGACCGCAATGAACGTACTGCAAACTCCACAGCGTCTGCACAAATAATTTTGTATTCTTCGTTCACTGCTGTGGCCGAGGTAGATGGTTGCGATTCCATTTTATCACTAGATAAAGTCTACATTAAGTCAGCAGTCGAAAGGCGCGTTTCCTCTACGTTGCAAAAGTATGCTATCGGAACGAACTAACTTCGATGACAATTTTTACTTAAAGTTACGCGTCGCACAGTGGTTCATTTTCCTGAAAACGTGGACAAAATTCATATCTTTATTAGTTATACATTATTTATTACAAGTGGGTTAATATTAGATGTTTTTTGACCCGAAGAATCCGATTTTGGCGTCACTTTTTAAAAGGGAAGTTCCAGTCTAGAATGCTTGAAAAAGGTCATTCTTTAAGATTTCTTTTGTAACAAGCTAAACAAGACAAACTAAACAAACTAAGCGATCTGTGGTTTTGCCATTTTATTATGCATCCTTTATAGATGTAAAAAATTATAAAATTTTTTATTTTATGTAAACATTCAAAGAGAGTAAGCCATATTTGGTCGTAATTCTCGAGAAATTTTTGTTGCAGTATGGGCGTTCTAGCTTCTCGAGTGTAAATCAAAACAAAAAAGTCGTACGTATTCTTAAACTGCATGAAATTTCCGAAGCAGTGAACCTTTAAAAGTGGAAAAAATTTTTTTCACAATTCTACATTCTGTAAAAGTTACTAAATTTAAAAAAACTCAAGATATTAGAGGTTCACTGCCGGCTCAAAAGTATTCTCTATAATATAAGAAAAGTTTCACTCAAATTGATGAATTATTTTTGGAGATATTTATCCCACAAGTTTAAAAAATGATGCTTTGAGAAAAACGCGTTTGAAGTTTTACATGATGAAAAATTGAATTAAAAAAGCATTTACCTTTAATCGGCAATTCCAGGTCTGTACATGAATCCTTCGGTTTCTTCATAAAACTCATGGAGGGTGCTTGAGTATTCTTTCTTGGTCAATTTTCGTTGTTGAAATGACGTAGAAGCCTGTTCTTCAGCTGTGATAATTCGCTTTCTATCTATGCGCTGAGCAAACAATTTTGTTTGCGGGCCAACAACAATTCCTAATTGTATTTTGTGTCAGGCATGTACTAAACTTTTGTTGTGATACCGTTAAATGCACGCCTTCAAGCATTTACCCAACGAAGAATTTATATACCGAAAGGTAATCGGTGCTGTTCCACGCATATAATTAGAAACCAATGTTACATCGATGATCTGCAGTTACTACGCATTCATTCCGCATCTAGTTTAATAGAAATATCAGATGTTTCCTTATTTTTGGAGCAACTATCGATAAATGTTGACTCGTCGCTACTTCATAAAACAGCAGACTTCTCTTTGAATAAAGAGCAATTATTAACATTTACTGGATTTAACTGGGAAAACATTAAGAAACTAGGAAATATGTTAATTAGCATGCGTAATAGTGAATCGCGAACTGTGCTGCAGGCCCTAATTATATTTTTATTTAAATTAAGAAGCGGTGCCTCTAATGTTGTAATCCAAAGTACGTTTGGTTTAGAACGTGAACAGCTAGTGTCGGAATACTTTCATCAAATAATTACTGCATTTGAAAAAGATATTTTACCAAGTCGTTTTGGTATTCATTCAAAAACGAGGGATGAACTAATGAATGAAACTGTCTACGTTGCAAGAAAACTTTTTAATTTGGAATAATCAGCACTAGCTGTAATATTTGATGAAACATATGTCCGGCACGAAAAAAGTAAGAATAATGAATACCAAAGAAAATTTTGCTCCGGCCAAAAAAAGACGTCTTTGTGCAAACCGTTCACTATTTGCACAACAAATGGCTACATTATCGATACAGCAGGCCCGTTTAACGGAAATATGAATGACGCTACAATATTGAAAATATTATTAGAAGATCCAACCGGATTGAAAACACTTTTGCGACCGGGTGACTTTTGCATTGTCGATTGTGGCTTTCGAGACGTAGCAAAATATTTGGAAGGACAAGGTTATAATGTCTTGATGCCGGCGTGTAAAGGTAACCGACTACAATTAACGACTGAAGAGGCCAATGAGTCACGATTCGTTACTAAAATAAGGTGGGTGGTCGAAGCAGTGCATGGTGCCATTGCCCAAAAGTACCGCTTATTGCGCCACAAAATGGACAACAAACTCCTACCAAGTTTAAGATCAATATGCCGGATAGCTTCTTTCTTGCATAATATGTTTGGAAAAAGATTTGAATCAAATCCAGAGATTACAGATTTAATCATTGACCATATGAAAATGCGTCGGATTGAAAATAACACCTTGCAACAGCTGATAGAAACAGAAAAATTAAGTCGACGCAAAAAACCTTTCATATCAATGGCTGCTAGCTCTATTATGGATTTCCCACAATTATCTGAAAAAGACCTACAGATATTATTTACAGGTACGTACTAATTGTTACAAACAGTATGCTATCTTGCGAAATTAATGAGTAATAAATACTAAACTGTTGAATACTATTTACAGGCACGTACCAGTTTTCGCAAGCAGTGTGTTATCTTGCAGAACTGCTAAATAATGAAAATTCTTTAAACGTTGAGTATTTGATGAAAAATGAAACCATTATTAGGATAAAGGTGCGCTTACGGTACATTAATAGAAAAAAGTATAAGTGTTATATAGAATACGTGCCAAATTCCATTAGCTACACGGCAATAACACGATATACATGCGATTGTGCGAATGGCAACAGAACAGTAGGCTGCTGTTCCCACGTAGCCGCAATTATTTATTATTTGTCGCATGCGCGGTAGAAGTCAAAAATTATCAAACCATCGGAAATATTAACAAACATATTCGAATCGACACAAACAATACCAGTTATTGAGTAAAATAGCGACGAAAATTGAATAAAGACTTCTTCCTCATAACACTAAAATGCTTTTTAAATTATTTGACCATGTTCCACCCATTTGACAGTACTGAAAATTTAATATAAAATAATTCGATGATAGAGCATTATTCTTAATTTTTTTGGTGATTGTCACTCAAGGGGTTGTTCATAAACACCACCCTCAAAAATTAAATTAATTTTTTTCCACCCCTTGTAATTAACTTACAATTTTGAAAAAAATATATGTAGAAGAGCTAATAAATATCTATTATTTTCATTTGAATTTGTCCAAATATCATAGCCCGTTTCCGAGAAAAAAAGTGTTAATGCTCAGGGTTGTTATCCCCATATCTCCCTTAGGAGGAGGGTTAGGGACCTGAAACATTACACAGTTGACTTCTAGGTAATCAGTAATATTTGGAATACATAAATAGTAGTGTTAGGATAGGGAGGGTTCAAATATTTTAATTGAACGCCTCGTCTAACGGAGGTCCGGATCACAAGGGAAAGGACGTTGGAAAAGTAGTAATTGCACGTTGAATTTATTTTCGCTTCGTCGATGATGCGACGAAGCCGTTTATTTTCAATTTTTCAGGATAAACACAAACACAGACTCTTAATTTTAACCACCTGGACGTCTGGCCGGCGTCTGGCCAGAAAAACCCCCGCCGATGAGCCGTCTCTTTCGGCGGTTCGCGTCGCTCTATCCTGAAACAAAAGAGACGAGACTATGCGTAAATACCGAGTAACGTGAGTCACGTTGTCCGTCTCGTTCTAAGGTTCACGCGCTCTTGGTTGTGCTTGTCGCACTCAAGAGCGGGGAACTCGGCCGCCGCGTTACGCAGCTAAGCTAGGGGACTGTATGTGTGAACGTTCCCTTTAAACCAGGAAACGTTTGATTGCAGATTTGGAAGACGAGAAACGATCTCGATTTTCCCGACTGCTGATTTTCGACTGTCGCAGGAGAGGTTAACAGAGGGAGGTTGTAAGGCTCCACCTATTTGCCTGCTCCTCGGCCGTTTACCGTCCTCGTAATGCGTACGGGCACTGTGTGGTGCAGCACCTTTACAGCGCATGCAGCGACTTGTAATTATAATACGTACACCACGGCGCTATACTGAGCGGTTCTACGCATAGAGTCCATACACACTGGCGATGATTGAACTGCGCTCTAGCTGGTCGCCGGATGCCGAAACTCAAAGATTGTCCCGAACACCGACTGGTGGACGGCAAGACCACCCAGGGTATGCACGCCACGAAACCCCCTAAGGGTGGGTTTGCACCGTTCGACAGTCGAGAGAGGTTAGAGATTCAAATTCGAAACCTCGGACACGACCTCTCATTGCAGCGATACGTGTCTGATTTCAGACTGACGTGGACTATAGCCACCGCTGAATGTGAATTTCGGATTATAATTCACGAAATTTTACAGTCTCTTTGATCTGGTCGAAACCCGACCTGATCTATCTCGAATTATGGCGAATTGCGAAAAGAATCACGGGAAGGGATTGATTCGCAATCCGTCCTCGTATTCGATTCCTTTCCTCGTTTGCGATTTTTTAATTTAAATTGGAAACGGGCTACGGAAGGAGTCACGGTAAAGGATTGTTTTCACAATCCGTTCTCGTATGGAGTCCTTCGTTATCCACGTTTAGAATTTATTCGAAAAGTTCGAGTAACTCGTAACTATTCGAGAACAATGGAATGTCCGAGAAGCGGGATCGTACGCCCATGTGCTCCCTGCCGGTTCCAGATTAAGAGTGTCGGACGAGCACGGACAGTCAAAATGTTCGCTCGGAGGGTGAAACCTCCGTAGAGCGGCGCTGTAAACGTTTTTTGAGTCCGTCTTTGTCTGATACAAAATTGTCGTACCTTCTCTAGACACGCGTGTCGAAACTTTCGTTTCGAAATTGAGCGTTACGTGGTCGATCGCGTGAGGTCTCGAAAAAACCCGAGAGCGGCTGTTTTTCTGTCCCGTGTGGCGTCACCTCCCATGCTTGCCACCAGAGGGGTCGCGCTCTCGCAAGCGCTCGACCGACCCCTCAGTTCCTATATATACACTCCTCGAACGACTTCCCAATAGGTCGTCGTCTAAGGCAGGGCCTGCTAGAAAGCCTTACTGATGAGTCCACTAGCAGGCCCGGACGAAACGCGCCCCCTCCTTTCCTTTTCCGTCCTCCTATAGAATCCCTCGAGCAGCCCCCCCGTCGCAGCGAACCAGCGCCACAATTGGTGACACCCGACGGTGGATAGGACACGCAACTAGGATGGCAGCTCTCTCGAGAACTTTTCAGGAAACCGCAGACCGCACGCAGCGTAGGACGAAGGAGGCAGCGCCAGGAAACGTGTCTACTAATCGTACTAGTAAAATAGCTCTTTCGTAATCCCTCTCCTAAAGGTGGCCTTTCGATCACTCAATCGCTCGTCCTGACAAAAATCTACCTGTCGAGGCCCGTCGTCTCCAGGAGAACATAGATTCGCAGGATTCGGAGCAGCAGCAAGCACCCGCATAGTGGGGCCACAGGTAGGACAAGCAGCATATACGCTCGATGGCTACAGCAACGCAAGGCTCGAGGAAAAAGACTCTCGCCGCGGCTAAATAACGCCAGACGATCAGAGAACGACAACGCAGCATATCCTACGGCGAAATAGAACCGAAGTTCTAGGCCAGGATCGAAAAACTCCAGAGATCGTCAATCGAGATAGAGGCGCTAGACGAAGACACGACGACGACAAGTCCAAGAGGAACGGAACATTGTAAATAGAAGAATGTAAATAGTATATTCGATAAGTCCTGTATATAGTAGGCTTAATCCGGTATCGTTAGGCACTGGCAGGGGGGTAATGTGGCGTCACCTCCCATGCTCGCCACCAGAGGGGTCGCGCTCTCGCAAGCGCTCGACCGACCCCTCAGTTCCTATATATACACTCCTCGAACGACTTCCCAATATCCCGTCGTCTAAGGCAGGGCCTGCTAGAAAGCCTTACTGATGAGTCCACTAGCAGGCTCGGACGAAACGCGCCCCCTCCTTTCCTTTTCCGTTCTTCCTACAGAATTCACTTGAGCAGCCCCCCCCCCCCCCCCGTCGCAGCGAAGCTGCGCCACACCCGTACTGTTTTTGCGTAGCGGACACGACGACCGCGGTACCTCTGGTCTTACGTACGCCGAAACAACAATACCGGGTGACGAATTTTATTTTACTCGAAAATACGTCGAATTAACGCGATATTTAAACTTACCGCCCCCCTTGCACGGTCCGTGCAATAATCCGGAGGAGCGGTAATTCGCGGTCACATTGCGATCTACCGTAGAGAAGGTCGGCATGCACATAATTATGAAAATGAGGGTACTTACTTAACGGCGAGCTAAGGCCCGTCTGCCCTCCAAAATTTGGAGGGTGGTGAGCACCGCCTCCTGAAGCATGCTCCTATCCAAGCCTTCCCTGGCTGTGGGCCTGTGTCGCCTGTGCTGGCGGTCTCGGGGGCGGCTGACCCCACCCTCCCTGGCTCGTTCTCGTGCGGAGCCTGTCGGGTTGTGTCCCCTCGAGCTCGACACGGGCGGCGCTGGTTGACTTCCGGGTGCTAGTGCCGGAGTGGAGACCGGCCGCGCTGTGGTCGGGTCGACTGCAGCCCGGTAGTTGCAGGCGATCAAACGTCCTCCCCTGGCCCATTTTAGGCGAAAGTGCCCTCCGGGCACCTTGCATTTAAGGCGCCGGGACATCACGGTACGTGCGCCGGTACTCGGAGGACGTCCTGCCCCAAATTTAGCAGGAAGTCTTGGGACAGACCTGGTGTCTCCGTTGGCATGGGTGTCGTGGTCGGCGCTGCCTCCATTGTTTCTGGCGCGTCCGTTAGCGGACGGGATTTGTCGATCTCCGGGTCTTGTTGAGGCCCCACGACGGTTTTGGCACTTTCGTCTGAGGAGCTGCTTGATGCCATTGTTTTTTTTTTATTTTTCTTCCGCGTATGACTTGGAACTGAGCGAATTCGGCCTACGGGTCCTGCTTTTAAAGCCTGGGACTCTCGCGAATTGCTCCCTTCCTTAATTGTTAACGGGATGGTAGGGAATAGATTCCCCTATCCTCGTTTTGTCACCACATACGCAGGACACGTGGTAATCAACACCGTTGTTATTACCAACAGCGGTTTCCACATTCCTGTTTCTTTGTACAGCGGAATTCGGGATTTCTTATGTCCCGATAGCGTCGTCTTCGTTTATTGACGGCGTCGACTGTTCCACGGGCAATTTACACAGACGTGTGATTGGTCGTGTGTAGGTGGAAGTAGCTGTGCGTACTTTGACAACTCGTACGTGCCTATCCTTACCCGGGAATGTTTCCTCTATTCTTCCCATTTCCCATTGATTGGGGGGTAAAAGAGGGTTTTGCACTAATACCAAATCGTTTGGTTGTAGCTGCAATTGGGCGGTACGCCACTTAAAGCGGTTCTGGAGGTGCGTGAGGTAATCACGCGTCCAATGCCTCCAAAGTTGCTCGTGGAATTTTTGAATCGCCCTCCATCGCGTGAGCCGCGAGAGGTTTTCATTTTCCACTGACTAGACCGGAAGTGCGTTTACCGGACTTCCGATTAAAAAGTGGCCCGGTGTGAGAGGTGCATAATCCTCCGGGTTATCGCTTAAAGCGGCGATCGGTCGAGAATTTAGGCTCGCTTCGAACTTGCAGAGCAGTGTCTGCATTTCTTCGCTTGTTGGCGCGAAATTACCGAGTATGCGTTTCAGGTGATGTTTCACCGATTTCACACCGGCTTCTTGCATACCGCCGAAGTGTGGTGCACTAGGTGGATTAAATTTCCACCTAATACCTTTCTGGCCGCACGTATTTCGCATTTCCTGTGTATTATACACGAGGTTGAAATGCTCTCTCAATTCTCGATCCGCTCCGTCGAAATTTGTCCCGTTGTCACTGCACATGCAGGACCGAACTCCTCGACGGGCGATGAATCGTTCTAAGGCGGCCAAGAACGCACTCGTTGTATAATCGTGCACGAGTTCGATGTGCACGGCTCTTGTAGCGAAGCAGATAAAAACTGCTATGTAAGCTTTGTGAGCCGTTTTCCCTCGGCCGGCGGAATCGCGGACCTTGTACGGTCCAGCGTAATCTACTCCGCAGTTCGAGAAGGGTCGTGCAGGGCGGCTGCGTTCTGGTATTAAATCCTGCATTATTTGCGTGGAGGTGGTTGCTTTCCATCTCACGCATCGCATGCATTTGTGGATAACCGTCCGCGCCGCATTACGAGTGCCGATGATCCAGAATTTCTGTCTCACCGTGTACATGGTTAATTGCAGACACCCGTGCAACGTATTCACGTGACATTGCCTGATTATCATGTTTGAAACATGATGTTTCGGCAGAATTATCGGGTGTTTGGTCTCCCATGCGAGTGCCGCATTCTCCAACCTTCCACCCACTCTTAAGACATCTCGGTCGTCGAGGAAGGGGCTTAGGCTTTTTAATGGAGATTTTGCAGGGATTTCCCGTTGCTTTTTTAAGCATTGGTATTCGTCTGCAAAGTGCGTGCATTGCAAGTAGCGTGCAATCGGTGGGGCACCGCGAGCCCCTCCACCCGCACTCCGCCCGTGAAGAAGTCCCCGTCCTCCTCAGAAGACGATCTTCTGAGGAGGATTGGGGACATGATTGATGGCAAGCTGGCCGCCTTCCGGGAGGAGCTCCTCGCCGGAAGAGCGGTCAGCAGGAAGGCGGTGCCTCCCCGACCTGTTCCGGTACAGTCGGGGAAGGCAAAGAAGGGCGGAGTGAAGGCTCCGCCCAGCGTTGCGGCACCAGGGCCCCGGGTCGCGACCCCCAAGGGGGGTGGTGTACCCGTGGTCGCGGTGGTCGCGTCCTCCACAGCATCCTCCCAAGGGGGGGTGGCGTGGAGTGAGGTGGTGGGGCGGAAGGCGAAGCGGGCGGCGAGGAAGGCCTCGCAACCGCAGCCTCCGCCTCCGCCGCCGGCGGCCAAGGTAAAGGCCGCGAAGGTCGGGAAGGCACGACCAGGTCGTCCCCCAAAAACGGCAGCGGTGACGCTGACCGTTGCGCAGGGGGGCGACCTGACCCTCGCGGAGGCGATGCGGCTCGCCAGGGAGAATATCTCCCTGGAAGAGCTGGGCATCGCCTCCGTGAGGGCGAAGAGGGCCGTGACCGGGGGTCTCTTGCTGGAGATCCCCGGTGCAGAAGGCGGCGCGAAGGCGGATCGTCTCGCCCAGAGGCTCCGGGAGCAGCTGGGCGAGCGAGGTGTCCGGGTCGCCCGGCCCACGAAGCGCACGGAGATGCGCGTTTGTGGGCTGGACGACTCGGTCAGCGCACAGGATGTGTCCCGTGCCCTTGCGAGGGCGGGGGACTGTCCTGTGGAGGACCTGCGGATCGGAGAGATCCGCAGGTCGCCCTCCGGCCTCGGGTCGGTGTGGGCCCGGTGCCCCCTCTCCGCCGCCCGTAAGGTGGCGGAATCCGGGAGGGTGTTGGTGGGGTGGGTTTCGGCGCGAGTGGAAATCCTCGCGCGGCGCCCGCTCCAGTGTCACCGCTGCCTCGAATTGGGGCACGTGAGACAGTGGTGCACCTCGCCGGTGGACCGCAGCGGTCAGTGTTACCGCTGCGGTGCCAAAGAGCACCGTGCGAGCCAGTGCTCGGCGGCCCCCCACTGCCCGCTGTGTGCGGACATGGGGATGCCAGCCGATCACAGGGTGGGGAGCAAGAAGTGCTCCCCCCCCCCCCCTCCCGGAAGGAGAGGAAGAGGCGGGCTGCACCGGCTCCGGTGCCGAGGGCGGTGGCATCGTCCTCCATGGAGGTGGACGGTGCTACGGGGACGGACGGCCGGGAGGAGGCTGGCGCGGCCATTAATTAATGCCGCCCCGCCTCCTCCTCCAGGCCAACCTCAACCACTGCCGCGCGGCACAGGACTTGATGTCCCAAGTCCTCGCGGAGTGGGGGGTTGGCCTGGCGGTCGCCGCCGAGCCGTACCGCGTCCCTGATCACCCTCATTGGGTGGGCGACGCGGACGGCTTGGTGGCGACGGTATGGGGAGGGGGCAACGGGTCCCCACCGTTCTTCTTGTTGGAGCGCGGTCGGGGATTCGTCGCCGTGGACTGGGGGGGAGTCGCTGTGGTGGGGTGCTACATTTCGCCCCGTAGCGGTCACGCTGCGTTCGAGCTGTACTTGGCCGAGGTCGCGGCATGCGTGCAGCGCTTCGCGGCCCGGCCGGTGCTGGTCCTGGGGGATTTTAATGCCAAGTCGGTGGCTTGGGGATCCCCCAGGACCTCCGTTCGCGGCGGGATCCTGGGCGATTGGGCGGCGGGGCTCGACCTCCGGGTATTGAACCGGGGGTCGGAGCACACATGCGTGCGGCGATATGGGGGGTCCATCGTGGATGTTGGATTCGCGACCCCCAACGCCGTGCGCATGGTGTCGGGTTGGCACGTGGTCGCGGGGGCAGAGACACTCTCCGATCACCGGTACATCCGGATGGAGGTCTCTGCCGCCGCGAGTGCATCCCGACACGGCCGCCTGCGTGGCACCCCACCACGCCGCTGGGCGCTTCGGCGCCTGGACAAGGACGCCCTGATGGCAGCTGCCCTCGCTGCAACTTGGCCGCAGGGAGCGGCCGAGTTGCCGAACATAGAGGGGGAGGTCGCCCGGCTCGGAGCATTGGTCGCGGGTATTTGCGACGCGGCGATGCCTCGGGTCGGGCGGGCTTCTCCTCGCCGGGCGGTGTACTGGTGGTCGGACGCGATCGCGGAGTTGCGAGTCGCGACTGTCCGCGCCCGACGCCAGTACACCCGCGCGCGCCGTCGTCAACGTACTGGCGACGGCGTGGCGCGAGCGAGGGCAGCTGATGACCTGTATGGAGCATACCGCGTGGCGCGGGTTGCTCTGCAGGTCGCCATCAAACGGGCCAAGACCCAGGCATGGAAGGAGCTCCTCCAGACCCTTGATGACGATCCATGGGGGCGCCCATATAAGGTGGTGCTGAATAAGCTCCGCCCGTGGGCGCCCCCCGTCACCGAGGGTCTTGACCCCCGGCTGCTGGAGGACGTGGTCAATACACTCTTCCCAATTGGGGAGAGGGGACCGCGTCCTCCGGCAGCGGCGGCTGTCCCAGTGGAGTGGACGGCCGAGCTGGGGGTCACGCAGGAGGAGCTGGCAGCGGCCATCAGACGGCTCGGGGTTCGTAACACGGCCCCGGGTCCGGATGGTGTGCCCGGCCGGGTTTGGGTCTTGACCCAGGGCGTCCTTGGGGCCGACCTCAGGCGGTTGTTCGACCGCTGCCTGAGGGACGGGCGATTCCCCCCCAGTTGGAAGGTGGCGAGGATGGTCCTCCTCCGGAAGGAGGGTCGGCCCGCGGAGTCTCCCTCCGCATACCGGCCCATTTGTCTCCTCGACGAGGTGGGCAAGCTCTTCGAGCGTGTGATTGCTGCCCGCCTCGTCGGGCACCTGTCGCGGGGTGATCCCGGTCTGGCCGACTGCCAGTTCGGTTTCCGGGGGGGCCGATCGACTATCGACGCGATAGGTCGTGTGAGGGCCCTCTCGGAGGCGGCCGTCTCCCGGGGAGGGGTGGCATTGGCAATATCCAAGGATATTGCCAATGCCTTTAACACCCTCCCCTGGGAAGAGATAAGGAGGGGACTCGAATATCATCGAGTCCCCCCTTGTCTCAGGGCGGTCGTCGGGGATTATCTCCGCGGCAGGTGGATCGAGTATCCGGGCCGGGATGGTGATATGCGGAGGGAGGTGTACTGCGGTGTTCCGCAGGGGTCGGTCCTCGGGCCACTCCTGTGGAACATCGCGTACGACTCGGTGTTGCGGGCCGGCCTCCCCGACGGCGTCAGCACGGTGTGTTATGCGGGTGACACACTGGTGATGGCCGTCGGGTCGCACTGGGGGAGGGCCATGCGTCGCGCGGAGGAGGGGTTGCAACGCGTCGTCGACCGGATCAGGGGGATGGGGATGACGGTGGCGGTCCATAAGACCGAGGTGATTGCGTTTCATTCACCTCGGCAGGATCCGCCACCCCCTCTGATTCGGGTGGGTGGGGCTGACATCGAGGTGAAGCCCCAGATCAGGTATCTAGGGCTGATCCTCGATAGCCACTGGCGTTTCGAGAAGCATTTCCGCTGCCTGGTCCCCCGGTTGGAAAGGATGGTTGCGGCTCTGGGCCGGATCCTGCCCAACCTGGGGGGCCCGGCGGGCCGAGTTCGTCGCCTCTATGTGGCAATGGTCCAGTCGGTGGCCCTATACGGGGCCCCCGTCTGGGCGGACGACCTGGCTGCCTCCCGGCGCAGCATGACTATGCTACGTCGGGTGCAGAGGCGCATGGCGCTCAGGGTCGTCCGCGGGTATCGGACCATGTCACATGAGGCGGCGACGGTTCTAGCGGGGATGCCGCCCATGGACCTGCTCGCGCGGTCGCACGCGGTGATGTACCGGCACCGCGTCGACCGTCGCGCGGGGGTGGGGGCGGTCCCGGGCGGGCAGGAACCTGCTTGGGGCGATTTGAAGCGCCAGGCCCGGCAGTCCGTGTTGCTCGCGTGGCAGGAGCGGCTGGCTCTGCCAACCGCGGGGCACCGGACTGTCGGGGCTGTTCGGCCACTCCTGAAGGAGTGGCTGGACAGAGGCCATGGCAGCCTCACCTACCGGCTGGCACAGGTATTTTCCGGGCATGGCAGCTTCGGAAGATACCTGTGCCGGATAGGGAAGGAGCCGACGGCGCGTTGCTGCCACTGCGACGCTGAGCAGGACACGGCGGATCATACCCTGGAGGTATGCCCCGCGTGGGAGGGGGAGCGCCGTGTCCTGGTCGGTGTCGTCGGGCGGGATGTCTCGCTGCCGGGCGTGGTGCGCGCCATGCTCGGCAGCGAGGAGAAGTGGAGGGCCGTGGCCTCCTTCTGCGAGAACGTAATGTTGCAGATGGAGGCCGCGGGGAGGGAGCGCGAGCTTCAGCGGCGCGCTGAAGCTCGCGCTCGTGCGGTGGCCCGAGGTCGTCGCCCGGTCGCGAGGCGTCGCGGGCGGCCGCCTCGGCGTGGCGGATGACCTAGGCTGGGAGAGGGGTCCTGAGGGGACCCTCCTCCCGCCAGGCGGCGCCGGGTCGGACCGGTTGTGGGTAGGAGTGCCTCCCCCTACCGGTCCGACGCAAGGGGAGGCACCCTCGGCGGTCTGGTGCGGCCATGAACGCCCGCCCGCCGAGGGGTGGAAACGGGGTCGCGGGCGGTTGCGAGTTGGGGCTCGCAGCCGCCACTAAACGCGGCCCCGGGACGGATAGCGGTGGGATGGAGTGGCCCCGTCCCGCCGCTATGAGGCAGTGTGTCTACTGGGGGGACCGATTGTCCCCCCGGGGGATGGGCGCGAAAGCGCGGGCACGGGGAGGATACCGGAAGAATGCTTCGAGCGATTCCCGGTATCCTCCCAAAGCGTGCCGAAGGGTCACCGTGGGGTTTTTAGTGGGTAGGTCCCGCGCCTGTCGTTGTACGGGCGCGGGGAATCCCACACACCCCTCCCACCTCTCCCCAAGGAGGTGGGAGGGAGTCTTTCGAAGATTTTCCCCACGACAAAAAAAAAAAAAAAAAAAAAAAAAAAAAAAGTCAGCGTAAGTGTGGCTTATGCTGCGGCCATCGACGGTGACCCTGACGGAAATTTTTCCGGTGATGGGCACGACAGAGCTATCGGCGAGACGAGCTTGGGCTTGGGTGTTCACCCGGCGGCTCCCTTGCTGACGAGCGGTGGCGGCAACGTCCTTCCGGAGGTAGGAGCGAGTGGCCCCGGTGTCCACCAGAGCCTGGTAATTGCGTCGCCCGATCTTGAACGCAACATAGGGGCGCGGATCGGAGTCTACTAGCGAGGAGTCGCCGGTGGTCGGTGGGCTGGTAGGGCGGCTCCCCTCATCCTGAGCCCGGTGGCGTTTCCCGGCTGCGACTTGCATGGAGAGTCCCGGATTGTGGTACCGTCTGTTCCGCAGAACGAGCAGAAGAGTCGCCCGACACGGCGGCATTCGTGACGGCTGTGGCCGCGTTGGCCACATTTCCAGCAGCATGTGGCCCTATCGTAGGCCGGTACGGTCGTGGCCAGTCCGCTCTGGTTCCCCTTCGCGGGAGTTGGGCGTTCGGTGGTGGCCCGAGGTGACTGGCTCGGTGGACGTGGTGCGGCTGGATTGTGGTCGGCCTTATTTTTTTTTTTTTTTTACGTGGCGAAATCCTCATGGACACCCCGAGGCCCTTAAGTAGGGGAGGGCCTCGGGGTAGTGCCGGACTCCTACCGGCTAAAACCCTACGGTGTTCGTCCTCGGTCGCTGCGGCGAGGGACCGGGAACTCTAGTGAGACATCACAGAGTCCCCCGCCGCGCCAGCCTGTCGAGGCTTATCCCGGGGGGAACGACAATGTGTCCCTTCCCCCCTGATTTTTCCGCCACAGACGCCAGGTCACCCGACGCCCGCGGATCCGGGGCTGCCTTCGGTGCTCGGGCCCCTAGCGCCGAGCACCTGCAGCCCTCACGGGCGGCCCGTCCATCCCACGGCCATCGACGTGGTGGCCGGAGATGAAAACTGACGAGCCTCCCACCTCTTCAGGAGCTATTGGAGGGGGCCAGGAGGTGATGGTCGCCTCGCCCTCGTCCCTCTCCGTGCTCTTCCTCTCCGCGCGGGATGCGCGGCCTGCTCGCGCGCCCGCTCGGCGGCCTCCTTCTGTGACATAACTACCTCACAGAAGGAGGCCACCACTTGCCATGTCCTCTCGCTGGCCACCATCTTGCCAACTACTGTGGCCAGCGAGAGGTTCCTCCCCACTTCCTGTTCCAGGACACGGCGCTCATCTACCCACGCTGGGCAGGCTGCCAGCGTGTGCTGCGCCGTGTTCCGCGGGTCTCCACAGTGGTGGCACACCGCCGTCGCCTCCTTCCCGATTCGACACAGGTACTCACCAAAGCAACCATGCCCGGTGAACACCTGTGTCATCCTCTAGGACAACCTACCCGGTTTGACCTGCCACTCTTGTCAATGTGGCAGGACTGCGCCAACGGACCGTTGTGTTGCTCCACCAGCCTGAATGAGTTGGTGGAACCACACAAACAAGACGGACCGTTGGGCATGGCGCCTCGTCGCTTCGACCGCTTACCTCCTCTCCTCTGGCGGCCTCCCAGCCTCCTGAAGCTCCCTGGAATGCCGGAAAACCAATTGGTTTCTCCAGGCTAGGAGCTCCAGGGGCGGGAGACACGCCAGGGTAGTCGCCGCCTCATGGGAGATGGTGCGATACCCTCTAACAACCCGGATTGCCAGCCGACGGTTGACGGCTGGCATCCAGTTGCGGGGCCCAAATTGGAGCCCCGTAGAGGGCAATTGAACGCACCACATCCACATAGAGGCGGCGGACTCCAACATCAGGCCCCCCGATATTCGGAAGAAGGCGGCCTATCGCGGCGGCCGCCTTCTCCACACGGGGGGCCAAGCGGTCGAAATGCTCGACGAAGTGCCACCGGCTGTCGAGGATCAGGCCCAGGTATTTCATATGGGCCTTCACCTCGACGTAGGCTGTCCCAACTCGGATCTGCAGGCCAGCCGGCGGAACCCCACGGGGGCCAAGTTTTTGAAAGTACATGGCCTCCGTTTTCAGGGGTGCCACCTCTAGGCCCAGCCTGCGGATTTCGGCGACGACAGTGGCCACCGCCACCTCCGCGGCGCTCGCTATCCCTCTCCAGTCTGACCCGCTGACGAGCACCAGCGTGTCGTCGGCATAACACGCCAGGGCTACGTCAGCGGGCAGCGGAACCCGCAGTACCGAGTCATACCCAATATTCCATAGCAGGGGTCCTAGAACCGACCCCTGAGGAACACCGCGTATGACTCCCCTCCGCATGTATACTCCATCCCGGCCGGTGCAACTGATCCACCTGTCGCTAAGGTAGGACCCGACTATCCTCTTCAGGTATGGGGGCACACGATGAAAATCTAGCGCCCCCATAATCGCCTCCCAGGGCAGGGTGTTAAATGCATTGACGATATCTATTGATATCACCAGAACCACCCTACCCTGGGATGTGACCCCCTTTGAGAGGGAACGGACCAACTCTATTGCATCGAGCGTGGACCGTCCCTTTCTAAAGCCGAATTGGCTGGGGGCCAAGTCGGGTCCTACTGTGGACAGATGGTTGGTGAGGCGGGCAGCCACTATGCGTTCAAAGAGCTTGCCCGCCTCATCCAACAAACACACCGGCCGGTACGCGGAGGGCGTACCTGCGGGCCTTCCTGCCTTCTGGAGAAGGACCAGCCGCGTCACCTTCCAGGGCGAGAGGAATACTCCTCGGCGGAGGCAACCGCTGAGCAGCCTCCCGAACCGCGGGCTCAAGACGCCAAGGGCACAGGCCAACATCTGGACAGGCACGCCGTCGGGACCCGGAGCAACCCTCCGAGCACTCATCCGACGAACGGCCCGGCCCATCTCCTCGGGGGTGACCTCCAGTTCCTGGGACCAGATGGTAGGGTTCCAGGGTTCTCGAGGAGGTGGTACCCCGACCCGGTTAGACCCCGGGAACAGGGTTGATACCACCTCCTCTAAAAACTGGAGGTCGAAAGTCTCCGTCAGAGGGGGCGCCCATGGACGAAGCTTGCCCATTACAAGCCTGTACGGGCGCCCCCACGGATCTCTGTTCAGCTCCCCGAGGAGGTCGTTCCATGCTCGTGCCTTGGCGTCTCGGATAGCGCGTTGGAAGTTCCGCCGTTCTATGGCGAACCCCTCGTATATCTGCGCCATCTGCTCCGCGGTCAGGCGTCGACGACGTGATCTCCGGGCGCGGGTATATCTTCGGCGGACCACCAATACGCCGCGCCCTGGGTTCTGGGAGGCCTGGCCCGGGGCATGGAGGCATCGCACACCTCCTTGAACTTGCCCCGGAACCACTCGGCCTCCCGCTCGACGTCGTCGAGGACTGTGGTCGGCCTGGATCTGCTCCATCTCGAGGGCTCATTCCATGAGTTCGTTCACGGTGGACATTCCGGCTCTGCGGACATAGAGCCGGTATTCCTTAAACAGATTCCGGTGAAGGCGGTACAGCTGGTCCTGGAGTGTATACCCGCCGTGGCGGTGCATCAGGTGGGTCAGCTCCATGACATACTCTCGGACGGGTTCGCCGGGACGTTGTACCCGATGCTGTATCTGGTCGGCCAGGTCCAGTCGAGGCGAGACGGGCAGGAAATATTTTGCGAAGGCCGTGAGGAAATCAGACCAGTTCTGCCAGAGGTCCCGGTTGGTCCGATACCATTGCAGCGCCCGTCCCTGGAGGATTTCGGACTGACGCGGTAGTATCTGGTCGGGTCGTACGCCGTAGCTGATTTGGAGGTCGGTTAGCTGCTCCAGGAATTCGTCGGCTCCTTTTTCCCCATCATAGTGGGTACCCCACTGGCGGATTCGTCCCATGATGAGGTCCGGGGACTCTGCATCGGTGGTATGTTTGTTGGCCTCCATCTGGGTGAGATGCGCCTTCAGGCGGTTACGGAGGCCGTCCCGGGTGCCTTGGTCTTTGATCCCGTACTTCTGGACGAGTGATACCAAGTTGGCTTTCCGGAGGCTGGTGACCCGCGGAACCCTGTCACTCATCCGCCCTTCCTTTCGAGTCCCTGTTCGGGCGCCAATTTGTGACCGTTCCCCCGTGGACGATCCGGTTCGAGGGAGATGCGGAGGAAGGTGGCGTGTGCGGACTCAATCGAGGGTTCGTCGAGGGTTCGTTGCGGTGAGTGACGTAGGCTGGGTTGTCGGTTTAAAACGTATTTATTATTAACTTACAGACTAATGGTACAAAGCTTATGACTACAGAGGACGGCGCGGTGAGCGGTCGGTCGCTCGACGAGAACAGCACGAGGAGCGGTTGGTCGCTCAGAGAGAACGGCGTGATGAGCGGTCAGTCGCTCAGCGAGAACGCGCGGTGAGCGGTCGGTCGCTCGGCGGGGGCGGCGCGGTGAGCGGTCGGTCGCTCGGTGAAAGCGGCGCAGCGAGAGGGCGGTTGCTTGGCGGTATGAGCGTTCGGGTGCTCAGCGGAGGGGAGAGGACGTACAATACACTACCTACGCTGCTACAAGGCTGCGATGTCAGTAGGGCCAGGGTAGGAACGGTGGGATAGGTTCGAGCCAGTATCCAGGGTTACGGGAGGTTCAGCGGATCGGTCGCGAGAGTGCCCCTCGCACTCTCGTGTTTCCAAAAAGCGGAGCTCGTGTAGATCCGTAGTGGTTTGTACGCAATCTCTCGCCACTAAATCTGGCTTCGACGAGCAAGACACGAGTCCGCCGAATCCGGCCGGTGGTTCGGTATTAATACCTTCGCGGCGCGTAATTTGTGGTGAGAAGTCGCGGACGCCTAGCGGTCGCGCGGTGAACCACCGGCCGCGGGGACTCGGCCGCGACGGTGCTTGGTTCGCGGTTCCGGGTGGGGATATGCGCGTGGCACTTTATTCAAGAACAGTCTAATCGTTTTTCTTAAGAGTTTCGATCTCAAGGTTCACTCGAGTTCTGTTCGGACACGATCGAGAGCCGATGTGTCTCTGTCAGAAGTCGTTGTAAGACTGCACGGATTGACAGCCGAAGACGTCGCCGTGGTACTCTAATTAGTCGTTCCGCGGCGCTGTCTAAATTTCGGCAGTCTATCTTTGTCTAATTATCTGTGCGCTACTCTCTCACGATACTGACGTCATCAACACCGTTGGCACACTCGAATCGAAGGTAATGAGCCGTTACCGATACCTGAAAAACTAGTAATACACGCGTTTTTCTATCACTGCTTGCTGTACAAATCCTATTAGAGATAATCTCCTTAGTATTGTACGCTAAAAGGATTAACGGTAATTGCGGCCGAGAATAATCGCTCGGCATTATGCAATCTTTAAACAAATATTGTTTAAATATCGCATTAATTCGACGTATTCTAAAGTAGAATAAAATTCGACACCCGGTATTGTTTTTCGGTGTATGTAAAAGGCTAGAGGTTCGTCGGTTGTGTCCGCTACGCGAGAATGGTACAGTATAAGGGTCTTCCCTCAGGGGCTGCCAGCCTTTCAGCTGCAGTACGGGCTTAACGAACCCGGGGTACCAGAGTCATACACACACCGTAAGCCTCCTGTTGGTCGTCACAACGACCCATTCACAATTCCCTATTGGTTTTGTGAATGGTACGTGACGGCAGGAGGAACGGGGGTCTTGGCTTAACCGCCTGGGCCACGAGTATGGCGACTCTATAAAATCGCCCTCCAATCCTAAGCTATGGTGCGCGGCGATGGGATGCATGGTTGGGGGAGAAGGCCCAATCCCAAGCGACCACCTCCGGGGCACCTGCCGAACCCCCGGAGTATTAGGCTTACCCGGGTAAGGCGGCTCTGCCCGGGTGGACCTTTATTTCCGACCATCTCGTGGGATTTTTATGGACACAGAAAATAAAATGGGGATGGGGCGGGTTTTGTCGGTTGGGGAGGACGGAGGCGGGGTTGGGGTTAGGGTGGCGGCGCTCGCGCCCCACTCAGCGCCAGGTCCGGCTTCGTGGAGGGTGGAGGAGGACGACGAGACGGCGTCGGTCTCGTCCTTCTCCTCCAGCACGAGCCACATAGGCTCTAAGAGGAAGAGGACGGGGCAGGCCGTCGTCGAGGTGGGCGGGGCGATGAGCCCGTCGGTGAGGCTGAGTTGCCTCAGGGACGAGGTGACCGAGGAGATATCGGAGAGGATCTCCTCGTCCCTGAGGCGGGTGGAGAAAGTCGCCGCTGCCTGCGCCTTTAAGGGGCAGAAAAGCGGTGGCGCGGAGGCCCTGAAGGCCGCGGCGGAGGAAATGAGGGAGGCGGCGCGGGAGCTCAGAGGGCGGAACGCCCGTCTGCAGCTCCTGTTGGAGGAGGAGCGACAGGGGAGGAGGAGGGCAGAGGCGCTGTGGAACAGCGCGGCCCTCCCTCCCATCCTCCCTCCTCCTCCACCGCCGCGTCCCTCTGCGGAGGTAAATAAGCGGAGTGCGGCGGCAGTGGTGCGGGGCACCGCGGGCCCCTCCACCCGCACTCCGCCCGTGAAGAAGTCCCCGTCCTCCTCAGAAGACGATCTTCTGAGGAGGATTGGGGACATGATTGATGGCAAGCTGGCCGCCTTCCGGGAGGAGCTCCTCGCCGGAAGAGCGGTCAGCAGGAAGGCGGTGCCTCCCCGACCTGTTCCGGTACAGTCGGGCAAGGCAAAGAAGGGCGGAGTGAAGGCTCCGCCCAGCGTTGCGGCACCAGGGCCCCGGGTCGCGACCCCCAAGGGGGGTGGTGTACCCGTGGTCGCGGTGGTCGCGTCCTCCACAGCACCCTCCCAAGGGGGGGTGGCGTGGAGTGAGGTGGTGGGGCGGAAGGCGAAGCGGGCGGCGAGGAAGGCCTCGCAACCGCGGCCTCCGCCTCCGCCGCCGGCGGCCAAGGTAAAGGCCGCGAAGGTCGGGAAGGCACGACCAGGTCGTCCCCCAAAAACGGCAGCGGTGACGCTGACCGTTGCGCAGGGGGGCGACCTGACCCTCGCGGAGGCGATGCGGCTCGCCAGGGAGAATATCTCCCTGGAAGAGCTGGGCATCGCCTCCGTGAGGGCGAAGAGGGCCGTGACCGGGGGTCTCTTGCTGGAGATCCCCGGTGCAGAAGGCGGCGCGAAGGCGGATCGTCCCGCCCAGAGGCTCCGGGAGCAGCTGGGCGAGCGAGGTGTCCGGGTCGCCCGGCCCACGAAGCGCACGGAGATGCGCGTTTGTGGGCTGGACGACTCGGTCAGCGCACAGGATGTGTCCCGTGCCCTTGCGAGGGCGGGGGACTGTCCTGTGGAGGACCTGCGGATCGGAGAGATCGGGGGAGTCGCTGTGGTGGGGTGCTACATTTCGCCCCGTAGCGGTCACGCTGCGTTCGAGCTGTACTTGACCGAGGTCGCGGCATGCGTGCAGCGCTACGCGGCCCGGCCGGTGCTGGTCCTGGGGGATTTTAATGCCAAGTCGGTGGCTTGGGGATCCCCCAGGACCTCCGTTCGCGGCGGGATCCTGGGCGATTGGGCGGCGGGGCTCGACCTCCGGGTATTGAACCGGGGGTCGGAGTACACATGCGTGCGGCGATATGGGGGGTCCATCGTGGATGTTGGATTCGCGACCCCCAACGCCGTGCGCATGGTGTCGGGTTGGCAAGTGGTCGCGGGGGCAGAGACTCTCTCCGATCACCGGTACATCCGGATGGAGGTCTCTGCCGCCGCGAGTGCATCCCGACACGGCCGCCTGCGTGGCACCCCACCACGTCGCTGGGCGCTTCGGCGCCTGGACAAGGACGCCCTGATGGCAGCTGCCCTCGCTGCAACTTGGCCGCAGGGAGCGGCCGAGTTGCCGAGCATAGAGGAGGAGGTCGCCCGGCTCGGAGCATTGGTCGCGGGTATTTGCGACGCGGCGATGCCTCGGGTCGGGCGGGCTTCTCCTCGCCGGGCGGTGTACTGGTGGTCGGACGCGATCGCGGAGTTGCGAGTCGCGACTGTCCGCGCCCGACGCCAGTACACCCGCGCGCGCCGTCGTCAACGTACAGGCGACGGCGTGGCGCGAGCGAGGGCAGCTGATGACCTGTATGGAGCATACCGCGTGGCGCGGGTTGCTCTGCAGGTCGCCATCAAACGGGCCAAGACCCAGGCATGGAAGGAGCTCCTCCAGACCCTTGATGACGATCCATGGGGGCGCCCATATAAGGTGGTGCTGAATAAGCTCCGCCCGTGGGCGCCCCCCGTCACCGAGGGTCTTGACCCCCGGCTGCTGGAGGACGTGGTCAAAACACTCTTCCCAATTGGGGAGAGGGAACCGCGTCCTCCGGCGGCGGCGGCTGTCCCAGTGGAGTGGACGGCCGAGCTGGGGGTCACGCAGGAGGAGCTGGCCACGGCCATCAAACGGCTCGGGGCGCGTAACACGGCCCCGGGGCCGGATGGTGTGCCCGGCCGGGTTTGGGTCTTGACCCAGGGCGTCCTTGGGGCCGACCTCAGGCGGTTGTTCGACCGCTGCCTGAGGGACGGGCGATTCCCCCCCAGTTGGAAGGTGGCGAGGATGGTCCTCCTCCGGAAGGAGGGTCGGCCCGCGGAGTCTCCCTCCGCATACCGGCCCATTTGTCTCCTCGACGAGGTGGGCAAGCTCTTCGAGCGTGTGATTGCTGCCCGCCTCGTCGAGCACCTGTCGCGGGGTGATCCCGGTCTGGCCGACTGCCAGTTCGGTTTCCGGGGGGGCCGATCGACTATCGACGCGATAGGTCGTGTGAGGGCCCTCTCGGAGGCGGCCGTCTCCCGGGGAGGGGTGGCATTGGCAATATCCTTGGATATTGCCAATGCCTTTAACACCCTCCCCTGGGAAGAGATAAAGAGGGGGCTCGAATATCATCGAGTCCCCCCTTGTCTCAGGGCGATCGTCGGGGATTATCTCCGCGGCAGGTGGATCGAGTATCCGGGCCGGGATGGTGATATGCGGAGGGAGGTGTACTGCGGTGTTCCGCAGGGGTCGGTCCTCGGGCCACTCCTGTGGAACATCGCGTACGACTCGGTGTTGCGGGCCGGCCTCCCCGACGGCGTCAGCACGGTGTGTTATGCGGATGACACACTGGTGCTGGCCGTCGGGGCGCACTGGGGGAGGGCCATGCGTCGCGCGGAGCAGGGGACGCAACGCGTCGTCGACCGGATCAGGGGGATGGGGATGACGGTGGCGGTCCATAAGACCGAGGTGATTGCGTTTCATTCACCTCGGCAGGATCCGCCGCCCCCTCTGATTCGGGTGGGTGGGGCTGACATCGAGGTGAAGCCCCAGATCAGGTATCTGGGGCTGATCCTCGATAGCCACTGGCGTTTCGAGAAGCATTTCCGCTGCCTGGTCCCCCGGTTGGAAAGGATGGTTGCGGCTCTGGGCCGGATCCTGCCCAACCTGGGGGGCCCGGCGGGCCGAGTTCGTCGCCTCTATGTGGCAATGGTCCAGTCGGTGGCCCTATACGGGGCCCCCGTCTGGGCGGACGACCTGGCTGCCTCCCGGCGCAGCATGACTATGCTGCGTCGGGTGCAGAGGCGCATGGCGCTCAGGGTCGTCCGCGGGTATCGGACCATGTCACATGAGGCGGCGACGGTTCTAGCGGGGATGCCGCCCATGGACCTGCTCGCGCGGTCGCACGCGGTGATGTACCGGCACCGCGTCGACCGTCGCGCGGGGGTGGGGGCGGTCCCGGGCGGGCAGGAACCTGCTTGGGGCGATTTGAAGCGCCAGGCCCGGCAGTCCGTGTTGCTCGCGTGGCAGGAGCGGCTGGCTCTGCCAACCGCGGGGCACCGGACTGTCGGGGCTGTTCGGCCACTCCTGAAGGAGTGGCTGGACAGAGGCCATGGCAGCCTCACCTACCGGCTGGCACAGGTATTTTCCGGGCATGGCAGCTTCGGAAGATACCTGTGCCGGATAGGGAAGGAGCCGACGGCGCGTTGCTGCCACTGCGACGCTGAGCAGGACACGGCGGATCATACCCTGGAGGTATGCCCCGCGTGGGAGGGGGAGCGCCGTGTCCTGGTCGGCGTCGTCGGGCGGGATGTCTCGCTGCCGGGCGTGGTGCGCGCCATGCTCGGCAGCGAGGAGAAGTGGAGGGCCGTGGCCTCCTTCTGCGAGAACGTAATGTTGCAGAAGGAGGCCGCGGGGAGGGAGCGCGAGCTTCAGCGGCGCGCTGAAGCTCGCGCTCGTGCGGTGGCCCGAGGTCGTCGCCCGGTCGCGAGGCGTCGCGGGCGGCCGCCTCGGCGTGGCGGATGACCTAGGCTGGGAGGGGGGTCCTGAGGGGACCCTCCTCCCGCCAGGCGGCGCCGGGTCGGACCGGTTGGGGGTAGGAGTGCCTCCCCCTAACGGTCCGACGCAAGGGGAGGCACCCTCGGCGGTCTGGTGCGGCCATGAACGCCCGGCCGCCGAGGGGTGGAAACGGGGTCGCGGGCGGTTGCGAGTTGGGGCTCGCAGCCGCCACTAAACGCGGCTCCGGGACGGATAGCGGCGGGATGGAGTGGCCCCGTCCCGCCGCTATGAGGCAGTGGGTCTACTGGGGGGACCGATTGTCCCCCCGGGGGATGGGCGCGAAAGCGCGGGCACGGGGAGGATACCGGAAGAATGCTTCGAGCGATTCCCGGTATCCTCCCAAAGCGTGCCGAAGGGTCATCGTGGGGTTTTTAGTGGGTAGGTCCCGCGCCTGTCGTTGTACGGGCGCGGGGAATCCCACACACCCCTCCCACCTCTCCCCAAGGAGGTGGGAGGGAGTCTTTCGAAGATTTTCCCCACGACAAAAAAAAAAAAAAAAAAAAAAAAAAAAAAAAAAAAAGTATAAGGGTCTTATTGGCGCATTTCTTGGGTGGATTTGCCCTCCTCCAGTCGGTGTTCGGGATAACCTTTGAATTCCCGACATCCGGCGACCAGCTAGAGCGCGGTTCACTCTTCGCCAGTGTGTACGTACACCAGTCGTAGAACACCGCTCAAATTGCGCCATGGTGAACGTACCATAATTGTCAGTCGCTGCATGCGCCTTTAAGGTACTGCACCACACCGTGCCCGAACGCATTATGAGAACAGTGAGAAGCCGAGGAGCAGGTAAACAGTTGGAGCTTTTCAACCTCCCTCGGTTAACCTCTCCTACGACAGTCAAGACTTGCAGTCGTGGAAAAATCGAGATTGATTCTCGCCTTTCCAAACTGCAATCAAACGTTTCCTGGTTTAATGGAAACGTTCACACATACTCGAGTGCGACAAGCACAACCAAGAACGCGTTTGACTTTAGAACGAGACGGACAACGTGACTAACGTTATCGAGTATTTTCGCATAGTGTCGTCTCTTTCGTTTCAGTACAGCGTGACGCGAACTGCCAGCCGACGGCCGAACGGACGGTTTTTTCCGCCCAGACGCCGGCCAGTCGTTTTGAGCTGCAAAAAGAAAATAATATTAAGAGTTAGTGTTTGTTATTTGTACTGAAAAGAAAATAAACGAAAAATAAATTAAACGTGCAATTATTACTTGTTAAAGTACTTAGGAACTTTAACGTGGGTCCGGATGAGGGAAGAGACAGGGAGAGAAACAGTTACAACTTTTACAAAAATTAAATTTATTATTAGAAAATATAATTAATTACAAAGGTTAAATGAGGTAAAAATAAAACAAAACGGAAAACAAAAAATTGTGGAAAGCACGGCTCGCTTTTCCGGCCGGTCTCCTTTTTTCTTTCTCCCATTGTTTACCTTGGTGGATGCCTTCTGTCACACAATTGTACAGCAAAGTATGAATAATTTTGCGGACAGATTACACGTTAACGCGCGCATCAGCTGCTTATCTCACGCTCCAGCGACAGTCTAGTGTGTTTGGAGGGGAGAGCTGGCTAGCTATTTAGCGCTCTATCCAGTGGACTGTAATTTCTTTCTGGTCGATGAGATTTGTTTCCTACGATCTCACCGACGCGCACAACCGGGTAGACGAGGTTTTCCTCCGATCTACCGGGTTCGCTCTCGCAATGCCACGGACGGAAAACCAAATGGAGGTTGTAACGCTCCAAGAGGCTATATTCCGCGAGCACGCTCACCGTGCGAGTGGCGTCTGGACACCACCAACGCAAGAGGACTTCCTGTCCTAGTTCGACTTCCTCGACGGCGGCTCCTCAAGAGCGACCTGCGGCCTGCCTATGCAGCTGCCTCGCCAGCGATTCCTTTCAATTAGGAATGCCCGACAACCAGCCGTAGCGACCTCGACGTCGGCTCGCTGGATTAGAATGAATTCCCCTGCTAACCTAACCACCCTACGGTCACAGCCCAGTGTGGTCGACTCACAGCTGGTAGTAGGTGTAGAGGTGGAAAGAAGGCTCTTCGAACCCTTTGCTCCACCGTACGCTTGTGCTCTACCTGTTGTCACCTCACGACTGTATATTGGAGCGGGTTCTCCGAAGCCCGATGCACGGAGAGCACCACGAAGTGATATCCTTCCTAAATATCTACCTTCCGGTCGCTCCTACGCCATATAGCTCCAGATGGGTCGTTGAAACTTCCACCCCACCGGTCGGTGTACACTCTGTGGTACACAGGACCGGTGATTCCAGTGGGTTTCGTACGATCCCTACGAACGGTGAACTACCACTAGGCGATACCAGTATGTCGGTATCAGCCTTCCAGTAGCTCCAACCGTATAATTGGAAAAGACTCAAGGTGTTCCACACCGAATCTCCGACGTCGCAGTCGCGGCAACGAACTGCAACGTTCAATCACAATCCTGCGTCTACGATCGCTTCACACTCGGCGTGCCTTGCGATCGCTGCGTCAGGCAGATTATCCTTTTTTCTGGGAAAATCTCAAGTCGCGATGACGAGATTTTCCAATAAATTATTATTGCTGTCCGCTTGCTTTGGATACTAAGAGCGAGCTTGGCTCAAACTCTTCTGAGCTTCGATCGAAAACGGAGCGAGATCGTGAACAGATCTACTCTGGATCACCGACGGCCCAGTACTGAACCGTGACGACCTACAAACAGCCACGGTCCCGGCTGGCTCCATCGCGCAGGCGCAGAACTGGGTAGCGACGTATCGCGCTGCTGGGCCCCGGGCAGCTACGCGGCGCTGTCGTGTTTCGTCTATCGATGTTTCTTCGATAGATCTCTTTTCTTTCTCTCTCTCTCTCTCTCTCGGTGCTAACAACACAATTTCCTAGAATTTGCTCTAAACTCAGAGAATTCCAGTGAAACTAGCTCGAAAAACCGCGCAAATAGCCGCGGTATACTAATCTGAAGGATGAAAAAATTCAACGTCAGCACAACCGTCTAGAATTACACGAATTCAATATAGATACGGGCATCGCGGCCGAGTTTCTATGTCTCGCACTCACGCGATATTTAAACAAATCTTATGTTCTCGTTTCAAGGTCTGATTAGATTTTGAGCGTGATCAACTCCCGGATAATGATGATTATACGTTTTATAATTTTATAATTATTTCGATACATATGCATGTAGGAGACGAACATTCTTCGTCGAATCGCATCGATCGCGGTGAACAGCTGAGCGGACTGAATGTGTCGACTCTGATTGAATGATTGAATAGGTGAATGTATGAGTGCGTCGACCTTAGAGACGGAATGTTTACAAACGTTAGGAACATTCGGGAAACAATACCGGATGAGGAACTGGCAAGGGTTAAATGCGAAACGTCAAAAACGTTCTGGAATGATTGAATTACATGAATGTGTCAACACGGATTGAATAAATGATAGATTGTATGAGTACGTGGATTATGGTAACGAAAAATTGATGCGAAACGACGAAAACGTTCTTGAAGCTTTACCGGATGTGAAACCGACAAATGTTCGAGAGCGAAGGAATAAAAGCACGCGTCCGGAAGCCGAGGTCAGATTTTGCGGCAGTCTGTTACGGTGAACGTTACGATTACGAATATTATACGTTGTGTTATACGTTACGTTGTGTTTGCTAAAATTATATGTTACCGTGTGTTTTTCCAACTATAAGAATTATATGTTTATTGTATTCATCCGCGCATTCTTAATAAAGGAATAGATTTTACATTTCTAATCCAACATACATTATTTGTAAAAAAATTTTAAAACGATTTATATAAATCTTAGGAAGGATTAAGATCAAATAAACTTTCCTTCTATTTTTTCTAGAAAGGAAAAATTAAACGAAATCTTATACATTGCATACCTACCTAAACCACATTAAAAACGTATTCCACAAATATTTCAGAATAATGTTGTTCAAAGCAGTCCCACTCGTAAAGGGTTAATTAAGGATTAAGGATTCAGTAACAAATATTTTCTAAAGATATGATTTAAATAGGAAAATGAAATGCTACAGAAATAGATTACTACTGACTTTTCCCGCTATGTTTTTTAATATCCGTATCAATTTGTAACACAGAATTAAATGTTATATATTTGACTTAACTTTGCATAACGAAATAATTGAAATATTGGAAAAACAGTAACGTGCACATTACTGTTCAATGGAAATCTGATGGATCTCAATTTCCCTCCTTCCATTAGGATGTAGAAAATCCTTATTTGTTTGTGACATTACCACTCGCCGTATATTAAAACGTCCACATTTGTCTTGCCTTTTTTTTATTCCCTACTGAATTCATTACTGGAATACATTAAATTAACTGCTATTCATGCAATAGAATTTTATTTTTTATTATTGCCCTTTAAAAACCTATGGAGACTGTGCTATGTATATATATCTACGCCCATTCTTCCTCGATCCTCGTCGTTTCTACGACCCAGCGACCCGCAAGGAGTATAACAAAACACTGTCGTCAACCTGTATGAGTCACTGCTGTAACAGCAGATAGAAAAAATAGAGATAAAGTTTATTTGATTTTGAACCTTCTTAAGATTTATATAAATCGTCTTAAAAAATTTTGACAAATAATGTATATGTATTGAAATAATTATAAAACTACAAGACGTATAATCATTATTATCCAGAAGCTGATCACGCTCAAAATCTAATCAGACCTTGAAACGAGAACTTAAAATTTAAATATAAAGTTTCATTGAAATTCATTCAACCGTTTAGACGCAATCATGTTAATAGCATAGAAACAAAAAAAAATGTTTTTTTTATTAATAGTCACAATATGATCACGGAGTCTTAAAACGTGTATTTCCGCTAAAACAAATTTTCGAAATTTTTTTTTCATTATGGTATCTTATACCTTACATAGGTCGGAAAGTAAAAAATGCTGGGGCAGTCGAGACTTGGAATCGTAAGCCGATTATCAGGAGGTCGTATTTAAGCTGTTTCTCTTTTACAAGAGCAAGAAGGAAAGGCTCACACTAGCGTTCTTTACTGTTTTCCCGAAATTGTGCAAAATGCCGAGCTCACGTACAGGTGACTCGTGCGGTAGCATATGCCTGCTATCTCCACCACTCTGTTAGACGCTAGGGAAGTTCGTCATCACTGTTGTCGATTTCGATGCACTCAATTATGCCCCATCTGGCCACACTGCGTCAGATTGCTGTGAGTTTTCGTGCAGACGCGACTATTGCAGAACGAAATATATTTCTCCTATTTATAATACAGTTTTATTCTTTTTATCTGTGGCTACACTTTCAAATACTGTGCATCACCTATTTGCTATCCTATTAACAATATTTTCAATCTTATATAATTACACATGCATAGAATATATTTTATTAAAACCTGTATTCCATAGGGTAAACAATCCATATAAATGTTTTTATTCATAATAAAAATACGCAATGGTCTCTAGCCTTTGTCAGTCGATTTCCGATACTGGTACGTACATTTAGAGTGTGAATGGAGTCAGGTGTGATTCTGTTTGTTAATTAATTAATCGATTAGGTCGTAGTACGACCCGATTTTAATCGTGTTTAGACTGCGAAACTCGTTGATTATCAACGAGATTTCCAGTTCAGCGGTGACCTGAGGCTCACGTTAGTCTCATCTTTCCACGTATCGCTGCAATCAGCGATCGCGTGAGAGATATCGAGAGTGACTCTCAGTTCTCCCTTGGTTGTCGACCGACTTTAAACCCACCTATAGGCGCCATCTTGGCGTATACCTAATACATATAAATGTTTTTATATATAACAGAAAAATCCAATGGACAGTAGCCTTTGTCGGTCGATTTCAGAAACTGGTACGTACATTAGAATGTGATTGGTGTCAGTTGTGTCCTGGTGTCGGAGGAATCCCGGGGAGTCCTCTCTAATTTAGATCGCTCCCGGATATTATGTATCAGAAGCGAGGCGTGTTTGTTTGTGAGATTGAGTTTTGCTAGTTTTTAAATATAGGGTTAGATAGGTAGGTAACTTACTTTCTGGTGTGTATGTGCTAAATCGAAATAGGTAGGGTCAGGGCAGGACTGGCCATATTAGTTATTCGGGTAGGCATGTTTTCGCGTGACAACCCTGTACGTGTTGTTACGATTTTGAGAGTTGAAAAGTTAGCTGATCCAAACAGTTTGTACCGTTTGTTTTGATGTTACCTTCGATTCTTGAAATCGCCACGGCTTTGAAGTCGCTCGTCATCGCGGTCAGCCCCCTCGGAATGCTCGACCCGCTCGAGTTACTTCACACCTGTTCCGACAAAAATTCTAGAAATTGTTGTAGGTCTGCGTATTACACGGAATGCTCGAGCCTAGTATTAACTTTCAGGCTTTGGCAGAACTGCCGAAGAAAGAAAAGACTCTGTGAGTCGAAGAGGCCCTGACAAACTGTCGCAAGAATGGGGTGCAACGAATGGTTCTTGATTTTCACCTTCAGATGAGGATGGAGAGTCATTACTGTTACTACTTTGTCACTTTAACTCGTTTATAGTTTTGTAGTTAGTTTGTTTTTTTGGCTGGCTCATGTATGTATGTACTTTGTACATGATTTCACCGTACATGCCAACCATTCCACCCCTCTTTTTTGATTCCATATACATAGAGTTGCTAGTATACAATAATTGTGTTTGCTTTCAGTGTTGCGAATTGTTATTTTTCGCGTTGTCTTTCGAGGGTAATGTTGCTACCAGATACGATTCGCGATTGTTTTTATACAAATTTAGACACTGAATGTTTGTTTTAAAAATGGCGTTGCGAATAATTAGTAAAGGCGATTACTTCTCAGGGTAGGGTTGCGAATAATTACCATTCGCGATATCTTTTACTGTTACAAGTCGCGTTTGGAATTTTTATATTATAAATTACAGTTGCTCCACCTTTCCTTAAAACATTTAAAAAATAATGGACTAATGGAGGATTACATAAATTCCTTAATAATTACATTGACATATATTAAACAATAATTAGTTTAATCTTGCAGAGGGCCGCAGCGGCCCCAATAATCCGCTTAACGGTTAAAAGCACAATTACATTCCATTAACAGTATAATGAAAGATATTTAACTGTCCAATTAAATCTACTCTTACATCCAATGAAATCTATTTCACTATCCAAAGAAAATAACTAGACATCATTTTAATTTCCACTTTATCCTTTTTTTTAATATTTTTATAAGAAAATAAATTTCGCACTAAAAGGTATAGCCGAATAAGGGGGACAAATGTGCCCCCAAACCGAATTGAACGAACGATGGGTCATTTGATAGCTTATCCAAAAAAACCCTGTGTGCAAAAAATGATTACTTGTCCTACCTGCGCTACGAAGGAAATAAAGGTTCGTTGGGTGAGGGCCCAGACCGTTCAGGTCAATGGGTGATTGTCGCGTTCGAGTTCCATAATGAGTTTATGATAGGTCAATGACTATTGAGTACGAAAATGCAAAGCAATGAATATGTACTAAGGATTAGTTATCCACAGTACCGTTCGAATACCTTCATCCGCTTTTAAGTACTGTACGGAACCGTACACTTAAAAAGTATTACATCGCGCATGAATTCTGACCGAACAGCGAATCGTTCGTTGTCCGACGCGAGCGAAGAGGGTTACCGCCGAAAAAAATTGTCAACACGCGGCGAGCGAACAGCCGAACAGCTGATGGGTGAATAACCCAGAGAGTGAGAAACGATAGCGTGGAAGAGAGGAAGATTGAAAAGTTCGGCATCTGCCGAACGTAGGTGAGAATGTAGGAGTGAGTGAGAGAGATAGAGAGAATGAGCGAGTGATGTGCGCGATCGAGTGTCGGCACTTTTGAAGGGCAGTCCGTGTACATTCGTACCCTCTGCATTTTTCAATATGTATAGGAATAAGGTACAATTTGTAGGAAGGAAAACCTTGCGTGTTAAGTGTATTCGTTGTCATTCGTTAATTCGTAAATTGGCAAGTCAGATTAAGAAAATCAAGAAAGAAGCTGAAACAGTAATGTCTTCAGGCATTTTTAAAAGAGCAGTGAATATAGGTGATGTATTGTGTAATAAGTGTCGCGTTTATATGTATAAAATAGTAAAAATTACGAATTTTAGTAATTCTCAAGAATTTCTTCAGTTTGGTGAAACTTCAACAGAAGTTTCTTCTGTAATCGTAACTTTTTCTTCGGTCAGACCCCCTTCCGTACTCCAATCGTTTTCTTCATTTGAATCTCATTCTGTAGTTTCAAGCAAGTAGAATATTTTCTTCCACTGAAATTATTTCTTCAGAAGTACCTTCTTCCTTTAGCACCCTTCCTTCAGTCGGACCTTCAGCTGAAACTATTTCTTCAGTAGAATCTTCTTCATTTCATGCTGTTTCAGCTGAAGTATCGAAGTATCCAATATCTTTACCGGGATCATTTTCAATCCGGATAACTTCACCTGAAGAACCCATTAAGCAATGTTCTCCAGAAGAATCTTTCTCTACATCTACTCCATTAATCTCTTCCGTGCAGGATCCATCGTTTATGATGGACATCACTAGCGTTAAACCAGTCGAACCACAGTATGTGGAAATGCCATTTTCTAGAGTCATTTCAAGATACAAATATTGCTTCGTTTGTGGATCTTCAATACGCATCATTAATATACCAGCCGAAACTAGATGTCAAGTATTTCTCATCTGAAGATTATATGTTCTAAAAGGAAATCGGTGCTGTTCTAACAATTTATTAAAAAAACGTTTATTCCACCAAGATATTTCTAACTTAAGAATACATTCTAAGACTAGTATAATCGATACCAAAGAATCATGCATTTATTTTGAATATCTTTCAGTCAACAATACTTCACATATTAAAGATAAAGTAGATGATTTTACGCGTTCCGAAGAACAATTAGAAGTATTTACGGGTTTAACGTGAGACAATTTATTGCAACTTCGCGAAATGCCTCCTTAAGAAATTCTGAGCAGCAAACTATTACACAATCCATTGTTGTTTTTTACTAAAATTACGTACCGGAATTTCAAATAAAATGATAGCTGCAATTCTTGGAATGGAAGACGAACAATAAATATCGGAATTTTGTACATCTGTTTTAAATACATTCGAAAAAGATACACTACCACTTCATTTCGGATTCGCAGCCATTTCTCGAAATAATTTGATTCAAAATGAAACATCATTCATTGCTAAACAATTATATAATTTAACAGATCAATTGGTACTGATTTTTGATGGAACATATATTCAACATGAAAAAAGTTCGAATAATGAGTAACAGCGAAAATCATATTCCGACCAAAAAAAGGTACCATTGTGCAAACCTTTTACAATTTGCAGAACAAATAGTTATATAGTCGATATACTTGGTCCCTTTTACGTTAATCAAAATAACACGGAGATTCTAAAGATTGTTTTGAAGAATCCAACTGGTTTATCAAGTCTTTTAAGATCAGGGGATATTTGTATTGTTGATAGAGGTTTTCGTGATGTAAAATTAGATTTAGAAAAATGCGGTTATACAGTTTTGATGCCGGCTTTGAAGGGAAAACGTAACCAGCTCACTACACAGAATCAAATCAAGCGCGTCGTGTTACAAAAGTTCGCTGGGTAGTCCAAGCGATACACGGAATTCTAGGACAAAAATATAAATTGTTACATCACCAGTTGAACAATAAGTTACTCCCCAAAGTCGGTATATTTTGCAAAATAGAAGGTTATCGTTACAATACGTTTGGAAAACGTTTGAATTCAGATGTAGGGCTTTCTAATGAAATAGCAGCGAAAATAATATCAGAAAATAGTATCGCAAATACGTTAGCAGAGCAAGTAGAGAATAATTATTGGAATAGGCGAAAATCTCTTTTAAAACTACTTTCAGTTTTCGACATTCTTGATTTTCCGGAATTAACAGAACAAAACTTAAAAATTCTATTTACGGGAACATACTAATTATCACAAGCCATATCTTACTTAGCAGAAGTTATGGATGAAGATAATAATATAACTGTTCGTTACCTTAAGCAGACAAAAAATATTGTTAAATGTGAAGTGAAATCGCGTCACATCAATAGTAAAACATATAGATGTTATATTAACTACGTATCAAATTCAATCGGTTACTCCGGGATTAAACGCTATTCTTGCGAATGTGCGAATGGTAACCGTACTGTTGGTTGCTGTTCACACGTTGCAGCAATAATTTATTATTTATCACATGCTCGGTACCTTTCACGATTTGTATGTCCTGCAAAAATTCTGAGTAAGTTATTTAATATCAAACAGGTAAATCCTGTAATTAGCGTCGCCAGCGACGAAGATTGAGCCATACTTTTTCTTGTTTCCAACACTTATATCCGCCATTTACTCTCATCCGATCCATGTAATCACTTCTAACCTATCCTTCGCCTCTCCTGATGGAAGAAGCCCACCACCTTCCCGTGGTTTCCACCGAGCAATGAAACTTCATTCAAAAATAAGCATGAAACGATCAAACTGGTACTTAAAAATGCGTTTATTAGAAAAAAGTATCATTGGCAGAGAGTGGGTTAATAGATTTGGTGTGGAATGAGCCTTACATGTCTACGTTAGATACTGAAGCCGTAGCAAACATTTATACTTGATGAAAGAAAGAGAAAAAGAAGGAAAGATCTGCGATCCATTCACAGTAGGGAAAGGGTACGAGATTTGAAAGATAACATTTCACATTAATTTCAGTGTAAGAGATGTTAAACAGCAATCGTGGTTGACAAAAAAAATAAAGACGCAAAACACGCTCCAAAATTATATTTATACATATTACAGGTTAAAATATTTGTAAAATGCTTTTAGAACATTTATAAATAAATATGAAGCATTATTATATAGTTAGAATTTGAAGAATAAAAAATACTAAGTCTAGAAGAGAGACTCGAATCTACGGTAAAAAAACTTCCAGCGGTTTCGCAGTCGGACACTCTAACGCTTTTTTTTTGTAACATACGTTTATTAAAGCCTCTGAAGATATATACAACATATTCAACAATACAACAACAATCCTTAAACGTACAAAATAGGAACATGTGGCTAATTCTTACAGACTAAAGACTCTATTTGAGTACGCGTAGTCTACACTTTGGTATACCCAGTTAATTGCACTTATTGTGGAATAAAAGGAATATGATAAGTAAAACGAACTTAATGTATTAAATAAAGTTTGTACAGAAAAGGGCAGAAAAACTGTACAATAGTGTCTAAAAGGGGGGGGGGGGGAAGATAGAAAAAATAAATTTATATAGTCAAAACAAAAATGTAGTAAAATAATATTATTAAACATTAATAAAATGGCAAAAATGAAATCCTCCCCGACCGGGAATCGAACCCCGGTCTCCCGCATGACAAGCGGGGATACTGACCACTTTTTTTTTTGTTTTCTTTTTGAAAACATACTTTTATTGTGCCAGAACAATTATAAATATATATACAATGGTACAATAAACCTAAACGTACAAATGGTTAAATTAAAACAATATATACTTACACTAATGGCTCAGCGCAGAGCACGCGTAGTCTTAACACTAGACTATAATTACTGCACTTAATGCTACAGTGAGTGTAATATAAAGAGGAATTTCTTATAGTTGGCTGGATTGGGATTATGTATAGAAAATGGCACGAGGGAAAAACTATACTTATGTGGTGATTGAAAAAAGGATGGGGTAGCGAATGGGGAGGATGTTAGTGATATGTTATCATAATAAAATAGAACTTTAAATTAAGTAAAACAATAAAATTCAAAAATAATACTCTCCCCGGCGGGGAATCGAACCCCGGTCTCCCGCGTGACAGGCGGGGATACTGACCACTTTTTTTTTTTTGTAACGATCGTTTATTGTGCCAAGAAAACAATTATAAATATATGTACAAAGGGAACAATAAACCTAAACGAACAAACGGCTATCTTATAACGGAAGATACAGTCAGACTAATGGCTCAACATAGAGCTCGCGTAATCTTAACATTAGAGAAATGTTCGTCGCACTTAATGCTACATATAAAGTAATTACAAGAATGGTATCTTATACTAGGGGCAAGATTTAATTTTTGTATAGAAAAATGGCACCAAAAAAACTATACAAGGAATGATTAAATCCTGTTACATGTACAGGGAGAAGGATGTCTTATTCTACTTTCCTCTATCTAGAGGTGAGATACTGACCACTATACTATCGAGGAATTAGCGCATGTGTTTTCTTAATAAAACTTACCTTAGCTTATCGATCTAGTTATAAATTGTATCTAAAAGTACTGTACATTTGTTACAACCACCAGTACTTGTCTGTGTTTTTCCTATGATTGTCTTTTATGTCAATGCTTGAGAGTTTGTAATTGAAGCGCCTGTCCGCGTTGTCTTGTGGTAGGTTCTTGTCGTATACTATTTTCTTGTTATAAGTTTTCCGATTGACATGGTAGATTAGTGGAACGTTGTCTTTGTTTTGTATGTATCCTTCGCTGTCAAGGTAGATGAAGGATTCGGGGGGCGTGTAGCCTGTCTGTCTTGTCTTGTCATGGTATGCAGGGTTCGGGTACGTGGAGCCAAAAATTAAGCTATTTAGGTGGATTTTACGGGTGTTTGTCCAGTGATTTCTAATTAAGTTTAGGATGAACAGGTCTATGTGTCTGATTTTAGCGTCTTCGTAAAGTCTGTAATTGCTGTAGTGTTTGGTGTAATTGGATTCGGGTGTTCTGTATTTGTCTAGGCAAGCTCTAAGGCATTTCCGCTCAAAAAGTCTTAGTTTCTCCATCGTGCTGGCGCTAATATTGAACCAAATAGGACATGCATACGTTAAAATAGGTCTAATCAGTGATTTGTAGCAAAGGATTTTAACAGATGTGTTAAGATCCTTTGAGTAGAAGAGGCGTTTGTGGGCGAAAAATGCCTTTTGAGCTTTTTCAATCTGGATTTGTACGTGGTGGTTGTAATTTAACCTAAAATCTAGATGTACACCTAAATAGCGAACAATGTCTTTGTGGGGAATTTTCCTGTTTCGATCGTTGCTGTCGTGGAGGTGAAATTTCGTTCCGTGTCTGCGTACGTCGTTGTTTGCCTCAGAGATGTTGGAAATGTATGGTCTAAATAGGACTGTCTCGCATTTGTTAATGTTGATTTTAAGTTTCCATGTGTGAAAATAGTCTTGAATTTTTTCGAATGTGTTCTGAAGTTCTGTCTGTATTTTGGAAGCTTTGTTGTGTCTATGGTAAATTAATAAATCGTCTGCAAATGCTATTGCTGATTTGGCATTGTCGCTGTTTAGGTCGTACATTTGTAGCAGATCACTTATGAATATGTTAAATAAAATCGGCGAGTTGACGGTGCCCTGTTGAAGTCCGTTGTGGATGCTGTAGCTGTTGCTGGAAGTGATTTCGCCATCTACAACATAAAATTTTTTACCGCGAAGCATGTCCCATATCATCTTTACGAGGTGTTTTGGGAATTGTTTCTCTAGGAGTTTGAAAAATAATCCATCCAGCCAAACTGTATCAAATGCTTTTTCGAGGTCTATAAAGATTGCACCTACGCAATCACCTGCGTTTCTCGCCCAGCAGATATCGGAGGTGAATTTCGATATTGCATGGACGGTCGAGTGTTTGTGTTTAAAACCGAACTGGGTCTCTGGGATAATGTCTTTTGGGTTGCAGATAGCGGTTATTGCGTTATTTATTGTTGTTTCAAAAATTTTGCTGATATTGGGAAGAAGGCTGATAGGACGGTAGCTAGACGGGTCGCTGCCGTCTTTTCCTTTTTTCTTGATGGTTATGAGTTTCGCAGTTTTCCAGGTTGTGGGGAAGTATGCACGATTTAGGCAGTTGTTAAAAATAATTGCGTAATAATAGATGTATTGCGATGGTAGGTTTTTTAACGCGATGTTTGGGATGCCGTCGAAGCTGGAGGATTTTTTGCTGTTTAAGCTTTTGAAAGTGGCTTTTAATTTGTCGTGTGATGTGAAGTAATTGGCAGGGATGGATTCTGGGTTTGGATTATCCGCTGTGTTCGCGTTCGTAAAGTCGCAGATTGTTCTGTCGTCGAGTCTGTCTTGTTGTATTTCTTGTTTTAGTGCGTCAATTTTCCGTTTGATTATGTTTGTAAGCTGTACTTTTCCCATGTGTGTGTTTTGTGTGTGGACCGCCTCGAAGTGGGCTCCTAGTATGTTTAATTTATCCTGTGTTTCTGAGATAAGGGCGTTACTGTGTGCGTCCGTTTGAAATTTGTCGGGGTTTAGGTTGGCGTTCTGGAAGATGGTTTGGTTAGTTGTTGGAATTTTGAGTGTTTCTATGGTGTTATATTCTTTAGGTCGAAATATACTGTTAATTGATGGGAACAGTTCTTTGGACTTGTGTTGCGAGATGTTTGTGATTTTGTCTTTCCAATGCCTGCTGACCGATTCTTGGAAGGCTTTTTTAATTTCATATCTGATTGTCTTAAGGTCCTGTTTGAGTGTTGATATGCGTGTATCGTTAGTTGCGGTGTAGTTCTGTAATCTGAGTAGGTTGTTTAGGCGAGTAAACAGATGGCTTTTTTGTTTGCGGAGTTTTTTGATTCTGGGTGTTATATATTTGTCCGTGGAGTTAAAGTTGTTATTCGTGCGTGGTACTGCGAAATCTATTGCCTTTGTTATGTTTGAATTTAATTTATCAATGTGCTCGTCGATGTCGTTCGTCATGAGTTTTCTGTCGTTTGGAATGTCCGTATTGTCATTTTCGATTAGGAAGTTTCTGTATTTGCCCCAGTCGGCTTTGTTGAAGTTATATTTAATTTTTGTATTTGGTTCGTCTAGTTCTAGGAGGCCCAATGTCGGAATTGAAATTTTTATGATGGCTGCTCTGTGGTCGCTGTCGTAGCGGAATGAATTTAGGGTTTTGGGGGCGGGTAAATCGTGAAATTTGATTCTGTTATCCGCGAGGCAGAGATCGAGAAATGCCCCGCTGGATGGAAAGGATGGGATTGCAGTTCTTAGTAGTGTCATTTTATACGTAAGTTGATTTTCTGAATGCCATTTGTTAAGGGAGACGCCCCTTGCATTGTTTAAGCCATTACCCCAGGAGATATGTTTCGCGTTTAGGTCACCGGCTAAAAGGTAGTAATTATTTTGTCTATCCAATTCCAATGTTTGAAATAAATTTTTGAGCTCTAACATGAATTCTTTTTTGCAACTGTTCGCTGCGTATGCAGCTATGATATAAATTTTGCGATTATTTTGGACTTTAATTTCTATTATTGTTGACTCGAGACAGATGTTACTTTTGATACTGTTCGGGTGGATGGATTTGAAGGCTATGTTTTTACGGATTAGTATTCCCGTTCCGCCTGCTTGTTTGGCTTTTGGTCTGTCAGTCCTAAGTATGTGGTAGTCTTTGAAGCTGATGCTATGGGTGTGGTTTAGTTTTGTTTCTGATAGTAGGACTATGTCTGGTTTGTGTTTTGTCAGGGTATCCAGGAGAGTGACCCTTCTTTTATTAGTAATTATGGAGTTGACGTTAATTTGAATTATTTTTAGTGTTTCAAGGGTTATCTTTCTGTTTGTGTCGTTCTCTGTGCACGCCATTTTTGTTTTTTAAAATTCTATTTCTAAAGCTGCTGCTATCATGTTAATTTTATTTGTGTTTGACTCTACACATTCTGTAATGCGGGAGATTTGTATGCTAAATGACTTGATTATAGTGTTTTTAATTTCTTCTAAGAAGGACGTCTGGGATTGTTGTATTTTTGGTACGTGTGTCGGTGTGTTCGGTATTTGTGTGGCTTCCAAAAGTCTTGTGGCGTTTGATTTATTGGATGTTATATCGCTGTAGGAAATGTTTGGTCTAACTATATTGTTTACGAATTTTTGTTTCTTTTCTTTTTCTATTTTTATTTGGGCTCGTTTCTCTTCAATTTTTGCTTTTATTTCTTTTAGCTTCGGGCAGCCTCTGTACGATGCAGGGTGTCCGAAGTTTTTGCAGTTTATGCAATACGGGCGCGTTTCCGTGACTCCGTCTACATTGCTGCTACCTGCTGAGAGTACACTCTCTTGGATTGTGGGGCACGTTGCACTTCACGCACCTATAGCTTAGGTTGCAGTTGAAGGCAACATGACCAATGCGTTGGCACCTTTTACATTGTATTCTGTCTTTTTTTATTAGTTTTTCCCATGATACTAGAGAGTGTAGTAATATTTTAATATCTTTCAATTTCTCTATTTTACTGTCGGGAGACAGTTGCACTATATAAATCGGGAGGGTATTACCTTCTCTTACAGATTTTGAGGTTTTAAATTTGCGGACTGAAGTGAATGAAACGTTATCTGTGTTTATACCCTGAAGTTCGTCAAGCACGACTTCCGGGTCGAAGTCTCCCTCTAGGTTTTATAAGAGTATTGTGATCCCCTTGTCTTGTTTGGGTGTATACGTGAAAAATTCTATGTTGTGTTGTTTTAAGATGTCGCAAGCCGTCTTGAAATTTTCTATGTTATTTGTGTGTAGTAGGTGTTTCGTATTGTTTAATTTTTTTGTATAGAAATCTTTGAAAATTGGTGATATGATATCTATGGTTTTCTTAGCGTTATTGCTATGAACGACTATTGGGGGTGGGCGTTGAATTTTAGTTGGTGGTGTTTGTACCGTTACCTCGTTTGATGTCTTGGGTTTTTTCCAAGGTTGGGGTGCTCCTAGGGTGTCGGCCTGTTTCTTGGCCGGGCTTGGTTTCCCTTTTTCTGGTACCTGAGGGGCCACGACTGAGTCGCTCTTTCGCTTCGTCGTGACTTTGCTCCAGTCGCCATGTTCCAACGGCCCGGCGTTGCTGCTGGTGCCGTCCAAGGGGGGTGAGACTGCTAACGTCACTGGTTTTTCCGGGGTTTCTTTCTTCGTTTGTTCGAATTTTGTTAATTTTCCTTCTGTAGCTTTATTTTTGTTTTGTTCCGACAATTGTTTATTCAGGTTCTCTATGGTTTTATTGAGATTATTAATTATTTGTATCAGGTCTTCGTATGATGGTTTGTCCTTGTTTTTTTGAGCTGTTTTCGGCATTTTCGGCGTCTTTTTAGGACTCGAAGAACATTTCCGAATAATTAGGTTTGGACAAGGGTTGAGTTTCTTGTCCTTGCTTCTATTTTTAAGTGATTGCCTTGTTGACAATGCTAATGTTAGAGTTTTAGAGTGTAGCACTCTCTTTTCCGATACTATGTTTAACGGAATGTTTATGCCTTTATTTCTGTCAGTCTCTTTTGTGCTTTCATTGCACGGTTGGATAACACTCTCTGGGGATGCACCCCCTTGCGGACTACATTCGCAATCTATTGTTAAATATTAATATTGTTCACTTAAATATTATGTATATACGCCCGAATAGACATGAACTATTATTCACTTGTTGTTCACTATAGCACAGTTAATACTTTCACAAGGCTGTCAGCGTCAGCGTTCAGGCGCTGGGACAATGTTCGGCACTTTTATGGTCGCGCAGGTAGAGGTTCGCTCGGGAAACACGTCCGACTCCAACGAAGGTCGAGGAACGAAAAGGGGGATACTGACCACTATACTACCGAGGAGGCCGCGCTTGTTACAAATAAATAAATGGAACAGTAGATGCTGCCTGTGTTAGTATAGTTGTTATATGGTTTGGTTGTAAAAAATTGGGTAGTTATGGTCGATTTAGAGCTACTTAAATTTAAAACAGTTGTGTTTGTATGTGTAATACAGTGTATCTTAGGTGTACTCGGTTATGATCTATGGTATGTTTAACTGGACTGCAACCACCAGTATTTGTCAGTGTTGTGTCTATGTTTGGCGTTCAAGTCTATCGTCGAAAGTCTGTAGTTAAAACGTATGTCGGGGTCGTCGAAGTGTGTGTTTACGTCGTATGAGAGTTTCTTGTCGTAAGTTTTTCTATTGATATGGTAGATGATTGGTATGTTAACATTGTTCTGAATATATCCTGCGCTGTCTAGATATAAAAATGATTCCGGTGGGGTGTATCCTGTCAGTCGTGTCTTGTCGTGATATAATGGATTCGGATAGGTTGGACCGTAAATTAGGCTATTAAGTTTGATTCTACGCGCGCTAGACCAGTGGTTTCGGATCAATTTAAGCATAAACAAATCTATTCTAATAATTTTCGCGTTTTCGTATAATTTGTAGTTGCTGATCATTCTAGTGAAGTTAGACTCAGGTGTTCTGTATGCCCCTAGACAAGCTCCGAGGCACTTTCTCTCGAAAAGTCTTAGCTTTTCCATAGTACTCGCGCTGACGTTAAACCAAATAGGGCAACCATAGGTTAATATGGGCCGGATTAAAGATTTATAGCAAAGGACCTTGACGGATGTGTTAAGATCCTTTGAGTAAAAGAGGCGTTTATGAGAAAAGAATGCCTTTTGAGCTTTGTCTATCTGTATTTGTACGTGGTGATTGTAGTTCAGTTTAAAGTCCAAATGTATGCCTAAATAGCGAACGATGTCTTTATGGGGTAACTTGCGGTTGCGATCATTGCTGTCCTATAAGTGAAATTTTGTGCCATGCTTGCGTACATCTGCGTTCGCGTTGGAAACGCTTGAAATATATGGTCTATAGAGAATAGTTTCGCATTTACTAATGTTAATTTTCAATTTCCATGTGTGGAAGTAATTCTGAATTTTACCGAAGGTGTTCTGAAGTTCGTTTTGTATTACGGAAGGTTTATTGTGTCGAGAGTAAATCAAAAGGTCGTCCGCGAAAGCTATTGCTGATTTGACGTTGTCGCTGTTTAGGTCAAACATTTGCAGCAAGTCGCTTATAAATATATTGAAGAGCAGTGGAGAGTTGACGGTGCCCTGTTGAAGTCCGTTGGTGATGTTGAAACGTTTGCTGGTAATGAATTCGCCGTCTGTAACAAAAAAGTTTTTACCGCGTAGCATACACCATACCAGTTTGACGAGATGTTTGGGAAATTCTTTCTTAAGAAGTTTGAAGAATAGACCATCCAGCCAAACTGTGTCGAATGCTTTTTCGAGGTCAATGAAAATCGCGCCTACGCATTCGTCTGAGTTTCGGGCCCAGCATATATCGGAAGTAAACTTCGATATAGCATGGACGGTGGAGTGTTTGAATTTAAATCCGAATTGGGTCTCTGGGATAATATTCTTAGTATTGCAAAAGGCGTTGATTGAGTTGTTTATGCACGTCTCGAATATTTTACTGATGTTAGAAAGCAGGTTGATGGGGCGATAACTAGAAGGGTCGTTACCGTCCTTGCGCTTTTTCTTAATTGTAATAAGTTTCGCGGTTTTCCAAGCGGTTGGGAAATAAGCTAAATTTAAACAGTTGTTGAAAAGAATCGCGTAATAGTAAATGTAGCCAAACGGAAGGTTTTTCAAAGCTATATTTGGGATACCGTCGAAGCTAGAGGATTTTTTGTTGTTCAGACGCTTGAATGTGTTTTTTAGTTTATCAAAGGATGTGAAGTAGTTGGATGGGATGACATCTGGGTCGGGATTGTCTGCTGTGTTTTGTTGTCTAGTCTGTCTTGTTCGATTTCCTGTTGGAGTGAGTCGATTTTTCGTTTGATGATATTGGAGAGTTGTTCTTTTCCCATCTCTGAATTTTGCGTGTGGACCGATTCAAAATGCGCGCCTAATATGTTTAGTTTGTCTTGTGCGTCTGTAACGAGTACGTTGTTGTGAACGTCAGTTTGTAGGTTGTCAACTATTACATTGGCTCTATGAAAAATGCTTCTATTGGATGATGGTATTTTCAGATCCTCGATGGAGTTCTTTTCTTTGGGACGGAATATACTATTAATAGATGGGAAAAGTTCTTTCGATTTTCGTTATGAAATTTTACTAATCTTGTTTTTCCAAAAAGTGCTGACCGATTCATGAAAAGCTTTTTTGATTTCGTGTCTAATTGTCTTTAAAGCCTCTTTAAGTGCTTGTATCAGTGGGTCGTTTGCTGTGGTGTAGTTTTGGATTCTGGATAGGTTATTTAGATATGTGAGCAGACGGCTCTTTTGTCTTCGGAGATTCTTGATTTTAGGATTTAGGTATCTGTCCGTAGAGTTACAATCGTTGTTTGCTCGCGGTATTGCAGAGTCTATTGCTTGAGATATGTTGTCGTTAAGTTTGTCTATGTGTGCGTCGATCTCGTTTTTTGTTAAATTTCTGTCGTTCGTGACGTTTGTGTCGTTATTTTCTATTAAGAAGTCGCGATATTTTGCCCAGTCGGCTTTGCTAAAATTGTATTTTATTGTCGTCGTGGGTTCGTCTAGTTCGAGTGTGTCGAGAGTCTGAATCGAAATGTTCATTAGTGATGCTCTGTGGTCACTGTCGTATGTGAATGTGTCTAGGGCCCTTGGAGCAGGTAGATTGTGGAATTTGTTTCTATCGTCCGCGAGGCAGAGGTCGAGGAACGCTCCGCTTTTTGAGAACGATGGGACTGCGGTTTTGAGTAAGGAGGTTCTATATTTGATTCTACTTTTGGTATACCATTTGTTAAGCGATACGCCTCTTGCATTGTTCAAGGAATTACCCCAGGAGGTGTGTTTCGCGTTTAAGTCGCCGGCTAGAAGGTAGTAATGATTTGGTCTATGTAGTTCAAGGATTTCAAATAATTTCTTTAACTCTATCATGAATTCTTTTTTGTAGTTGCTAGTTGCATATGCTGCAATGATGTAAATTTTAGCGTTGTTCTGTAATTTAAGTTCTATTATTGTGGATTCGAAACAGATGCTATTTTTTAAACAGTTTGGTTGGATGAATCTAAACGAAATGTTTTTGCGGATAAGGATGCCCGTGCCGCCCGCTTGTTTGGAGCGCGGTCTATCTGTACGGATTATGTGGTAATCTCTGAAGTTTAACCGGTGTGTGTGATTTAATTTTGTTTCTGATAATAAAACTATGTCCGGATTGTGTAGTGTGAGTGTGTCCAGGAGAGTGACTCTTCTTTCGTTAGTGATAATCGAATTGACATTGATTTGAATAATTTTTAATAAAGCAAAGCTTGTTTTATTTTGTGCGGTGTGTTCTGTATTAGCCATTTATGATGTTTAAAATTCTATACCTAATGCTTCCGTTATTATGTTTATTTTATTCGCGTTTGTTTGTATGCTTTCCGCGATACGAGCTATGTGCGTGTTTATTGACGAGGAGGTAATGTTCTTTATCTCCTGTAGGAACAAATGTGTTGGGAACGTTTTTGGTGGTTGTTGTTGTGTTAGTGTTTCAGTTGGCTGTTGTGTTTTGGGGTTATCTGTTTGGATTTTGTTTCCTAATATCGCGCTAAACGAGATGTTTGGTTTAACGAATTTATTGATGAGTTGATGTTTCCGTTTTTTCTCTAATCTGATTTGTGTTTTTTTCTCTTCTATTTTCTGTTTCAATTCTTTTAACCTCGGACAACTCTGTACGACGCAGGGTGTCCGAAATTTTTGCAGTTCACGCAGAAGGGACGCGTTTCCTCGTCATCTTTTGCGCTAGTGCCTGCTACCGGAAGAGAGCACTCTCCCGGATTGTGTTGAATGTTGCACTTAACGCATCTGTAGTTCAGATTGCAGTTAAGCGCAACGTGTCCTATGCGCTGGCATCTCTTGCATTGGATGCGGTCTTTTTTAATTAATTTTTCCCATGAAATAAGGGAGTGAAGTAAAACTCTAATTTGCTGTAGGTTTTCGAATTTGCTGTTTGGCGATAGTTGAACAATATATATTGGCAGGTTTTTGCCTTCCCTAATTGACTTTTGCGTTTTGAATTTATTCACGGCCGCGAAGTTTACATTATTAATATTTTGTTTTTTTAACTCGGCGAGTACTATTTCTGGGTCGTAGTCTCCTTCCAGGTTTTTTAAAAGAATTGTTAAATATCTTTCTTGTTTCGGTGTGTACGTGAAGAACTCTATATTATTTTGCTTCAAAGCTGCGCACGCGGTTTTTTTTTTTTTTTTTTAAATTTTTGTAACAGCATCGACTACTTGGTCTTTAGCTGTATTCTTTATGTTTTATGCAATCCTAATTTTATTTTTTCTTCTTTTTTCATTATATTTCCTCTGTTATATTTGTTATTCTGCAAAATGTCAGTATTTTTCTTATGTTGTTTATATCATTGTTTAGTGCTTCGTGTAGTGTCCTTTTCATTTGTAATCTGTTCATCAGTCTATTATGGGCTGCACATTCTTCTATTATGTGTTTAATTGTGATTGTTGTTTTACATATCGGGCAGTTTGGAGGTTCTTTTTTCTCGAATAAATGGTTATGTGTTAGTTGTGTATGTCCTATCCGGAGTCGTGTTAGTGTTGTTTTCTCTTTTCTGTTTAGTATGAGTTTTGTTTCCCATTTTTCCACGGTTGGTTTTATTAGTTTTAGTTGTGTAGTTGTTCTGTTCTATTCTTCTTGCCATTTCTGGATTAGTATTTGTTTTGTGTGTCTATTAATGTCATCTAGTCTTATCGGATGTTGATTATTGTCTGTAGCTCTTGTTTTTTCGTTCGCTAATGTGTCCGCTTTTTCATTTCCCTGGATACTGGTATGGCTTGGGATCCATACAAATATGATTTCCTTTTTCTGTATCTGTAGGTTTGCTATGGTAGTTTTTATGAGCTGTAACAATGCGTCGTGTGATTCGAAAGCTTTAATTGCCATTATTGACGACAAGGAGTCAGTGGCGATTAAGATCTTGGTATTGGTGTTTGGGGTGTTCTGGGCTTCCATGAGTGCCTTATATATGGCATATAATTCTGCAGTGAAAACACTTGCTATGGGATGCATTTTCCAGGAACCTATTTCGCTTGTTTCGGTGCTGACGGCGCATGCTACTCCATTTGGTGTTTTTGACCCATCTGTGAAGAATACTATTTTGTTTGTATACTCTTGTACTATGCTACAAAAGATCTGATTGATAACTTGAGGTGTTGTCTCTGTTTTGTCGAAGTTTGATAATTCTAATCTGTATATTATGTTCGTTATCTGTGTTATCGGGTGTTGTACATCTTTGTCTGTAATGAGGGGAATGTTGTCGGTTTCGTATTCCTGTACGTAGTGTATGGCTCTTGAAGTTAGTGGCTGGTTTTGTAGAGGTTTTGTCAAGTGTCTCGCTATCATGTTGTTCTGGTAGAATATCGTGTAATTTGGATGATTCGGCTGTGTTTTGATACGATGTGCGTATTTTAAAATATTATTGATTGCTCTGAATTTTGGTGGCAGTATCCCTGCTTCTGAATACAGGCTGTTTGTGGGGCTGATCCTGTGTGCTCCTATTGCGAGCCTTATGGCAGAGTTACAGATTGTATAGGTGGCTGATGCGGAGCGATTTTCTTTCCGGTAGATTATGCCCATATATTCAACGCGTGACTGGATTAAGGTGGTGTACATTTTTAAAAGAATTTCTCTGTCTGCGCCCCATGCAGTGTGTGACAGGTATCTGATCACTTTCAGGATGTCTTTGCATTTTTGTATTACTGCGTTTATGTGAGGTTTCCAAGAGAGCTTCTTCTCCAGTGTCAATCCTAAGTATCTTATAGTTTCTACCGTATTTATTTTATTTCCTTGTAAATATATTTTATGGTCTGCATGCTGTTTTGTCTTCTTGCAAAAGTGTATGGATTTGGTCTTTTCTACGGACAGTTTGAATCCTTTGAGTTGAGCATTATTCGATACGGTATCTGTGGCTTTCTGTAAGTTCTTCTCTATTTCTCTTATGGACTCGTGTGCGTAATATATGACTATGTCATCTACATATAAAAACTTTCCTATGTTGTTTTCGGTATTTTCGAATATACTATTTATTGCTATTAAGAACAGGGTTACGTTTAGACTAGAACCTTGTGGGATCCCATTTTCCTGAGTGTAGGGGCTTGATGTAGTGTTATTTATTTTTATTCTGAATTTTCTGTTGCTTAAGAAATTTTGTATAAATTTCGGTAGGTTGCCTCTCAATCCCCAGTTATATATTGATTGGACTATGCCATATTTCCAAGTGGTGTCGTATGCTTTCTCTAGGTCGAAGAATACTGCTACTAGATGGTGTTTCCTGATGTAGGCATCGTTTATTGCGTTCTCTAGTGCAACTATTACGTCTGTTGTGCTTCTCTGTTTCCTGAAGCCAAATTGGTGTTTTGTTAGCAGCTGTTTAGATTCTAGTAAAGCTATCAATCTTCTGTTGACCATTTTTTCCATGATTTTGGCTAGTGTATTAATTAGCGTAATAGGTCTGTAGTTTCTTGCGTCTGTAGCAGATCTTTTTGGCTTTAAAATTGGCACTATTAATGTTTCAAGCCAGCTTGTGGGATATTGATTTTGTTTCCATATATTGTTGTAGAGATTCAGAAGAGTATCTATCATGTATGTCGGTAGGCATAGAATCATATTGTTTGTTATGGTGTCTGGTCCTGATGATTTCGTTCTTTTCTTTTTTAGTTCATAGAGGGCAGATTGGAGTTCTTGAATCGAGAATGGTGAGTTGTATTCAAGTGCTTTTTCTGTGTTAAAGTTGAGTGGTGTTTCCAGTTGTGACTTTTGTGCTTTGAATGATGGTTCATAGTTATTCGAACTGCATGTTCGCTCATGAGTCTTTGCTAATGTTTCTGCTATTAGTTTACTATTTGTTATTATTCCTCTTTCTGTTTCTAAGCATTTGATAGAGTTTTGGATGTATCTGCCTGTTAAAATCCTTATGTTGCGCCAAATTTGTGCTGTGTTTGTAGATGGGGTGAACGAGCTTACGAATTCCCGCCATGATTTTTCTTTATTTTCTCGGATCAATTTCCTTGCTTCTGCTCTGTGTTTTTTGAAAAGTACTAAATTTTCTGTTGTGCGGTTGTTTTTGAATTTTCTAAGAGATCGTTTCTTCTTGGCTATTGCTTTACCAACCTCTTTATTTCACCACAGGACTCTTATTCTGTGTGTCTGTCGGGGTTGTTCTGTAGAAGAAGCTTCTGCCTTTTCTACTATTACTTTTGTAATTCTTGATGTTGCTTCATTAATATCTTCTGGCAGATCAAAATCAGTGGGAAAAGAAGATGTATAGTCTTTCCAGTTTATGTTTCGTGTTTTTCGGGATAGAAAGTGTTCTTCGGGCTTTAGCTTCTGATTGTAAATTGTGGTCAGTATTGGAAAATGATCGCTCCCGTATAGGTCGTCCACGACACTCCAGTGTAGGGTGTGTGCTATTGAAATAGAGCAAAAGCTTAGGTCTATGGCTGAGAAGGTTCCATATCCGGTGCTAAAGTGGGTGGGAGATTTGTCATTTAATAGGTGTACGTCTACGGCCTCTAGATAGTTTTCGAGGTCTCTACCTTTGGAATCTAGTTTCGATGAGCTCTATAGTGGGTTATGAGCGTTAAAATCTCCTTGCACAATATATGGCTTGGGAATTTGTCCTAGTAGCTTCATTATTTTTTGAATGTCCCATTCATATTCTGGGATGTAAACAGAACATACAGAGATTGGAAATGGATATTTTATTCTCACTGCTATTGCTTGCAAGCTGGTATTGAGTTTTATTCGTTCTGCTGGGATATCATTTTTTATTAGTAGTGCTACTCCTCCCTTCGCTCTGGCGGTGTCAACGACATCTAGTCGATGTAAGATGAATTTTCTAATTGATATTTGGTCCGAGGGTCTTAAGTGTGTTTCCTGTAAGCTTATGGTGGGTGGATTATATTTTGCTGTTAGAAGTTCCAATTCTGCTTTGTGTGAGCGGTGTCCGTTACAATTCCATTGTAAAAAGGTGGCTATTTTTATTTCGTGGGTTTAGTATATTTGGTAACTTTTCTAGGGTCGGCTGCTATCGTCCTACTTTGTAATTTCAGCCTTCTTTCTTCTCTCTGTGTGATTTTTATTTTTGTTTGTCGCTAGTGCCGACAATATGGAGCCTTCTGACTCTGACTCGTGATCGGAATTCGATACTGTTACTGATGTTGCTGTTTTTTCTCTCCGAATCTCCGTTTGACTCCTAGCTGATCTGAGTCTACTTGATTGCCTTTTCTTTGCAGGTTGTTCAATGGATGAGTCAGAATCTCCTCTAGCTCTGATGCTGCATGAGGTCTCATTTGCAGAAGTGATAGGTGTAGATGTTTCTATTCTGCCCTTTCTTCTGAATATTGTGTCGGAATCTATGTAGTCTGTATTGGGGTTGCGTTTCATTAAGTCTAAATCTGTGTTTCCTTTCCTTTTGTATGGAGATAGCCTTTGCTGTGCACGTGAGAGTACCTGTGTGGGTATTGGATTCTGCAGTTCCACTTCCCTTTTATGTGTTTGTAAGTTTGTATCTCCTCTACCATTTCTGTCTCTACTCTCAAGATGTGATTGTATGATCTTACTTATTTCGGGTATGAGTTTCTCTATTATGACATCAGTGCTGTTTTTTGCGTTTCGTTGTGCTGTGATTTTAGCGTATGACATCCCATTAGTAGAGTTTTGCCTGTATTTTAGTTTCGCTTGTGTATAGGTTAGGCGTTCCGTCACTTTAATTTTCTGAATGTTTGTTTCCTCCTGATGGCATGGGCAGGATCTTGAATATGGGAAGTGTGGACCATGGCAGTTTATACAGCATGGTGGCGATTGGCACGCTGTTTCTCCGTGCGGCATACTTCCACATTTGCATATTTCTTCGTTAGGACATCTCGTAGAAGTGTAGCCAAATCTTTGGCATCGGAAACAACGTAAGGGTGGCGGAATATATAGCCTTACCGGGATTGAAAGGTAGCCAGCCATTATCCTTTCTGGTAGCGTTGGGCTGTCGAAGGTTAAGATGTATGAGTTGGAATCCACCCTAACACCGTCTCTCGTTGTTTGGAGTCGTCTTACGTCAATGACACCCGCGGCTGCTAGTTCCGTCTTTAATTCTTTCACTGTGCAACATTCCAGATCTCGGCTGGTAATTATCCCCTTCGACAGGTTGAGGTTGCGGTGAGGTTCAACGTGCATCCGCATCCCCGCTAGACATGTTAGATTTTTAATTCGCTGGGCTTGCGCTGGGCTTTTCACTTCAATTAATAATCCTTCCCGTATCTTCTTCACATTCTTAACATTGCCAATCTGTTCGCTGATGTCTCTCTGCATTTTGAATGGGCTCATTTTCTGTACATCACCTTCCGGTGATTTCACAATGTAAAAAACAGCATTCCTACCTATAAGCGGTGATCTGGAAGCTGTTATGGGGTGTTTGTCCACATTTGAGGAGGTGGACGGCTCCTTTGGGTTTATACTAGTTTTTAAAGAGCAATTCATATGATTCCCACGAGTGCGCTCGGAATCATCGTCAATCTCAGCAGAGCCGGCATGCTGCGACAAGGCTAATATAAGACCAGAGGACGCCCGGTATCTGGAATCCACCGTTCGCGACTCACTCACGTGGAGCCACTCATCCCCTCAGCACGGTAGGTTACACCTTGGGATTCCGCACTCGGGGCCCCGGGTGCGTCAAACCCGTACTTACCCGAAGGTAAGCCCCCTGGGGGGGGGCACGCGGTTTTAAAGTGTTCTATTGCATTTATGTGGACTGTGTGTTTCGTATTGTTAATTTTTTTTTATATAAAAATCTTTTGTTAGAGTTGCTATTATCTCTACTGTTTTGCGTGAGTTGTTACTATATACTGTTATCGGTGGTGGTCGTGATATTTTTATGTTTGAAGTTAAGGGTACCGTTACCTCGTCTGTGAACCTTGGCTTCTTCTTCGGTAAAGTCGGCTGGGTATGTGCTACGGCTTGTACCTGCTGGCTGGTCGAAGGGGTGGCGATCCTCTTCCCTTTGTTTCCCAAGGCACTGGTTTGTATGGTCTTCCTCTTTGCTGGGACTGTGCTCCAGTCGCCATTGTCTCGTTCCGATGCGTCCAACATGACAACGTCCTCAGGTTCGGCCGCTGACGTCACTGGTTTTTCCAGGGGCGCCTTTGTCTCTGGCAACCATGGTTTGGCTGCTTCCTTCGTTTCCCTGATTTTTCTCTCTTCTGAGAGTTGCTTGGAGAGCTCAGCAATGGTGTTATTTAGGTTGCTAATCATTTTAAGCAACTCCTCGTATGAAGGCTTGTCCTCGTTGGTGGTTTTTTCCTTTATTTTCGCCTTCATCTTGGCGATTTCCGGCAACGCCGGGACCTTACGTGTAGCCAACCTTGGAGATGGGTTCAGTCTTTTCACGTTAGTTTTGGATTTAATATATTCTCTCGTGAGAGTCGAGAGAATTATATCGTTCTTAAGAATGATTGTTTTATCCGTCGTGATGACGTGGGATGGGTGAGCGATGTTCACTTCGTTCACTGGTTTAACGTTGCCCTGTTGGGCTACACTTTTGGGGGATGCATCCTGTTTAAAGATCGAGTTAATTCGATTTATTTAAACCCGTAATTAGCCGTTAATCCGCTTTATTTTCAATATACGCGACAGACCAGAATATTCTAGGTCGACGCGTCCGCGATTCGAAACAGAAGGCAGCAGAAAAACTCTCGCTCCTTGAGTTTTTCTGTAAGTCACGCGAGCAGTACACTAACGTTCGATTTCGAACTTTTCGGTTAAACGCTCGACCATAGAGAAGGTGCGACAATTACATATTAGATAAAGACGGACGAGAGCCACGGCGACAGCGCCGCGCGTCGGAGGATTCCCTCTCTCTCACGCGTACTTTTCGGCAGCTCGTGCTCGTCCGTCACTTGCAAACGAGAGCCTGCCAAGCGCGCATCGATAACCGATCACGCTTTACCTAATTTAAAATATTCCGAATTGCTTCGAGTTATTCGAGCATTCGAAGAAATTAAGAAAAGTATAAAGAAAATTCTCGGGTTCTAGCGGTTGATTCCCACGCAACGTAGAAAGTTCGAGTTATTCGAACTTTCACAACGCGGGCAACCGACGTATAACCGCAGCTTTACGGGATTAGATTGCGTAAGCAAACTGCCCCCAGTAAACTACGTGTAATTCCGGTTGTAGAATCAAACCAGTTAATCGATTCGGTCGTGAGTACGACCCGGTTAAAAGACTGCGGGAAACTCTTTGGTATCATCGAGTTCCCGAATTTTCCGCGTATCGCTGCAAACAGCGGTCGTGCGAGAGGTATCGAGATTAAGACTCGATCCTCCCTTGGTTCAATCGAACGGCCTTACAACCACCTAAAGGGGCCTTATTGGCGTAAACACCTTGGGTGGACTTGCCGCCTTCTAGTCGGAGAGTGAGACGAGTTACTCTAAACCCAGCTTCCGGCGAATGCCAGAGCGTTGTTCTTTGATCGCCAGTCTTGTACGGTCACTGCCCGTAGAACGCGACTCACAAGGCGTCAGGGTGCCAGTCTCAATAGTAAGACGTCCTATACGCCATTGAAAGACTGCACCACATCGTGTTCCGTACACACGCATACGAAGACGGTAAGGGGCCGAGGACCGGGTGACGGTTGGAGCCTTACAACCTCCCTCTAGGCACCCTCTCCTGCGACAATCAAGTGTTGCAGTCTAACAGAAAAAACCGAGACGAATTTCCATAATTGGAAGACAGCGAGCGATTCCCGGTTTAAAGGGAACGCTCACACACACATACAGTCCGCTAGCTTAGCTGCGTATCGCGGCGGCAGAGATTCCCGCTCCTAGGTGCGACAAGCACAGACCAGGAGCGTACGGAAAAGAGAAAGACAAGCGACGTGACTCACGTCGACAGGTATTTAACGCCTAGTCGTATCTCTTTCTGTTTCAGGGTAACAACACGGGCCGCAACACAGATCGTCTGGCAGACGTCGGCCGGCTATTACCCAAAGCCTGTAAAAGCTATAAGAAAAGAAACAAAATAAAAGGCTTATTCGTGCATTCGGATAAGCGAAAATAAAAATTATAATTGTACTGCTTTATTTCCGTCTGTTCCTTCCCTCGAGATCCGGACCACCGTTAGGCGAGGCATTTCCAAACCTCCTCCCCCTAACATAAGGTCCTTCGAGCCGGATCGAAACGAGGTTGATTGGAATGGGAAAAGAGTGAACACTCTTGTACGTGAAGACTTTACCACGACAGAGTTTAAATCGAGTTGATTGCTCCTCGATAAATCACTATGGCGGTATCAGAGGAACTGTCGCGGTCCGACCTTGAGGATCAACTCACGGAATTAACCGAAGAGTTCGATCGTCTCAAAGCACTGACCGTTAATCTAAAAAAGATTGGTAGAGCCAAGTACTCGGAGAAACTCCTGGAGGAAAAACTCACATACGCCACACAATTATGGCGTGATACCCGAACGTTGTACATGAGCGTGCGGAGAATGATTCCCGCCGCGAAAAGACAAGCCTACGTGCTGTTTAAGCCGGGCTACCACCTCAGTGCGGAAAACGAATTCCAGGAATTCCAGAATTACGTTACCACTGAGATCGACCGAATAGTCGCTGAGACAAAACCAGCGACAACGGAAGTACAGCCACCCAACATGCTAATCGAGCTCCCGAAACAGCGATTGCCGAAATTCGGAGGCGATTCTCGAGAATGGGAACATTTCGAGGATCTTTTCACCTCCGGTGTGATCCGAAACGCATCGCTCTCGGACGTACAGAGATTATTTCATCTGAACGCATGCTTGGAGGGACCGGCTCTCGCGACGATTTCGTCATTTGAAATCGTCGGACGAAATTTCCCGGAAGCCTGGAAAACGTTAAAAGAGAAATACGGCCTTCCACGTCTGATAACCGGGAAACTGCTGGACAAACTGCTGTACTTGAAGCCGATCGATTTAAACGATTTGGCCAGCATGCAGCAAATCACTGTGGATTACACAGAGACGATTGCTGCCCTCCGAAAAGGAGGAACCCCCGAGCAGCTGTTCGAATGGCTGCCCGCTCACCGGGCGAAACAACATTTCACTCCAAAACTGGAGTTGGAATGGCAGAGGACGTTGGGCCCCTCGACCGAGTACCCTACGTTCGAAGACGTTAGGAAATTCATCGACCATCATGCGCAAGCCTTGCTCTCGATGAACGAAGACCGGCGAGAGGCAGCCGTCGCGCCCGAAATGAAGTCTCGAGCACCGAAGCTTATCGACACTCGACAAAAGAGCGTCGCTTCAAAGGCCATGAGGAGTCACAACGTCGTGGTGAATTCCAACCCGGTTCCCATTCCAAGAGGGCCAGAGCCCTCTTGTGTGTCACAAGTGCAGTGGGAGGCACCATCCCCTGCTGTACTACGAATGCACACGAGAGGAAGCCAGTGCGAGGCCGTTAACCAGTAACGCACACGGCAGAAACCAGGAAAGTCGTGTAAGAGACCAGCCAACGCGATCGGCCAAATCGAAGCCAAGACAAAAAAGTTCGGCTTCGAATGCTAACGTGAAACCGGCCTCGACGTCGCACTGTACCGCGCTCGGTACAGGCGCACCGAGGCCTGTGGTGTTAGCTACGGCACGAGTGCGCGTATTTGGTAAGAACGGTGCGACACGAATTGCTCGCGCACTGTTAGACCAAGGTTCAGAGACGTCCTTTATCTCCGCTGGTCTGGCTAACGACCTCAATCTCCAGCGGATACGAACCCCAGCCACGGTATCGGGCTTGGGGGGCGGTCAAACGCAAGCCATAAAATACAGCGTAAATTTAAACCTCGGTTCGCAGAACGAAGCGAAACCGGTGTGTATTGGAAACGCGTACGTCGTGCCGAAAATCACGACCTACCACACACCGACGGCGAGCGCGCTTGTTTACAATGCGTTCCGAAGATTACAGCTAGCCGACGCACATCCTGCGGCCGATCAAACGATAGAAATTCTTATCGGCGCGGACCTTTACGCTCAGATAATTCGAGCGGGTTTCCGACGAGGGTCGATCAATGGTCCCATCGCCCAAGAAACAGCGTTCGGCTGGGTTATTTCCGGCCCGATAAACGCTGCTGGCGAAACCCGGAATACCATAAGAACGCTGCATTGCACCGTTCTCGAATCGCTAGACTACGCAATTCAAAGGTTTTGGGAGACCGAAGAAATCCCCGTGACTTCGGTACGTTTCAAGGCGGAAGAAGAGTGCGAAGCACTCCTCCGAAAAACCGTCAGGCCGGACGCGACCGGAAGGTTCATAGTTCGATTGCCCTTGAATCACTCAAGGCCGGACGAAGCGTTAGGACGCTCGCTCCATATAGCGCTGTCCGCATTAACAAGGCTGCGGCGTAAACTCGACGCGGATTCGACCCTCGACAGAGAATACTCTGAGTTCCTTGCGGAATACGAATCATTAGGTCACATGACTCAAATTGAGCCTGTTGACGAAGGACGATTGTACATTCCTCACCGAGCGGTCATACGCACGGAAAGTGCAACGACCAAATTGCGGGTTGTGTTTAATGCAACCAGCAGAACGGTCGGAGGGCGATCCCTTAACGACGTCCTACACGTAGGGCAAAAATTACAAAATGACATCATCTCAGTTTTAACGAGATGGCGCCTGTATGAGTACGTGTTGGTGGCTGACATCGAGAAGATGTTTCGACAAATTCTCGTCGCCCCACAGGACCGTCATTTTCAATGCATCGTCTGGCGCACGTCAACAAACAAACCGCTTAAAGCGTTCGAATTAAATACCGTAACATACGGTACGGCGTGCGCCCCATATTTATCGATGCGTACTCTTCTTGAATTAAAGGAGCAAGATGGAGGGAGGTACCCTCTCGCAGCTCCGATTCTCGAGAAGGATATATACGTCGACGATGTATTTATGGGAGCGCCCGACAAATCCCTGCTCGAGAAAATTCGCAAGCAAGTCTGCGAACTCCTGGAGGGAGGTGGGTTTAAATTGAGAAAGTGGGCTGGAAATTCGGCACAATTATTGCAGAATATTCCCCAAAGCGCTCACTCCCACGCCGTAGACCTCACTCTGTTCGATGATTCCGAACTAAAAGTGCTTGGTTTACGTTGGATCCCTTCCGGAGACTATTTCTATTTTAATCTGCAACGATTTCAACCGTCTGCGGTACCGCTGACAAAAAGAAACTTGTTTTCGGAAATTGCGAAGCTCTTCGATCCGCTCGGCTGGTTATCACCAGTCGTAATTCGCGCAAAAATTTTGATGCAGTCCCAATGGCTGGAGAAACTCCAGTGGGACGATCAAATTTCCGCGGATACGCAAAAAACGTGGAACACGTTCTGCGTGGATTGGAGCAGTCTCAAGGAATTAAAATTCCCCAGATGGATCCGATACGGAGCAAATGCAGTCTCTGTGGAATTACACGGATTCTGCGACGCGTCGCTCGCTGCCTTCTCGGCCGTCACATATTTACGAGTGACGACGAACACCAATGAAGTGTTTACAACGTTAATAATGGCAAAGATACGAGTGGCTCCGATAAAAACACAATCCATCCCCGTTCTGGAATTGAACGGGGCTGTACTTCTCTCCGAGCTTGTCGTGCACGTGAAACGGCCCCTCCCCATAGAGATGGACCGTATAATCTGCTGGACAGATTCTACGATTGCACTCGCCTGGTTGAGAAAGCATGCTTCGACATGGAAGGTTGTGATAGCCAACCGCGTGTCAAAAATCCAGACCTTGCTCCCGAAAGCTGAATGGAGACACGTTTCCACACGCTTCAACCCCGCAGATTTAAATTCACGAGGTGTAGAAGCTGCGGAACTCATTCAGTCGGAGCTGTGGATCTCTGGACCGAAATGGCTTCGACAAGCCGAGGAAAATTGGCCGAAAGCACCGGCCTCTCTCGAGACCGAGGAGGGTAAACGCGCATCGCATACCCTCTTGGCGACTCCACAAAAGGAATGGGATTTTGTATTCCGATTTTCCAAATGGAGTAAGCTGTTACGAGTCACCGCCTATTGCCTCCGGCTCCGGAGGCCGCTGGCTGGAGAACAGAGGTCATTTGATGCAAAAGTTGTCGAAGCATTGGAAATGCAGCGTGCAACGGAAAGAATTGCACGCTACTTGCAGCGTACGCATTTTGCGGAAGAGAACCGGTGTTTAGAAGAGCACAAGGGAATCCCTGCAACGTCTCCCTTGAAAAGCCTCAACCCTTTCCTCGATGACAAGCATGTCTTGAGAGTGGGCGGAAGATTGGAGAACGCGACGCTGACATGGGAAACCAAACACCCGATAATACTGCCGAAACATCATGTTTCCAACATGATAATTCGGCAATGCCACGTGGACACGTTGCACGGGGGTTTGCAATTAACCATGTACACGGTGAGACAGAAATTCTGGATCATCGGGTGCCGAAACGCAGCGCGCACGGTTATCCACCAATGCATACGATGCGTGAGATGGCAAGCGAACACATCCACGCAAATCATGCAGGATTTAATACCGGAGCGCAGCCGAGCGGCACGACCTTTTACAAACTGCGGAGTCGATTACGCTGGACCGTTTCGGGTCCGCGACTCCGCCGGTCGGGGAAAAACGGCTCATAAAGCGTATATAGCAGTGTTCGTCTGCTTCGCGACAAGAGCCGTGCACATCGAACTCGTACACGATTATACGACGAGTGCGTTCCTGGCCGACTTCGACCGATTCATCGCTCGCCGAGAAGTTCCGTCCTGTATGTTCAGTGACAACGGAACAAACTTCGTAGGGGCGGATCGCGAATTGAAGGCACACTTCAATGCGGTGTATCATACACCAGAAATGAGAACGAAGTGCGGTCAAAAGGGCATTACGTGGAAGTTTAATCCACCCAGTGCACCCCACTTTGGTGGTATGCAAGAAGCCGGTGTGAAATCGGTGAAGCATCACCTGAAACGCATCCTCGGAGAATTTACGCCCACAAGCGAAGAAATGCAGACATTACTCTGTAAAATCGAGGCGAGCTTGAATTCGCGACCGATCGCCGCTTTCAGCGACTGTCCCGAGGATTATGCACCTCTTACACCGGGCCACTTCCTGATTGGGGGACCGATAAATGCACTCCCGGTCGAGTCCGTGGAAACGGAAACCCTCTCGCGGCTTACGCGATGGAGGGCCATTCAAAAATTCCATGAGCAGCTCTGGAAACATTGGACGCGAGATTACCTCACGCATCTCCAGAGCCGCTATAAGTGGCGCACCACCCAAGTGCAGTTAAAACCAAACGATTTGGTTCTTGTACAAAATCCTCTTCTCCCCCCAAATCAGTGGGAAATGGGACGAATTGAGGAAGTATTACCAGGCCGAGACAGACGTGTGCGTGTGGTAAAAGTACGCACGGCCACATCTACATACACGCGTCCAATTACGCGACTGTGTAGACTGCCCGTCGATGAGTCAACTTCGACAACGGCCGACGAAGGAGCCGCATAGGATAAACAAAGTCCCGAATCCTGTTGTACAGAGAAAAGGACAGGGAATACAGCCGTTTGAAATCAAAACGGTGTTGATTCCCACATATCCTACGCCGTCGGAGACAGAAGGATGAGAGGGGAAGTGATACCCTACTATCCGACTAATTTCCTGGAAGGGAGCGATCCGCGAGGGTCCACGCGTAAAAGCGGGACCCGCGGACAAATTCGCCCAGTTCTCGCCTCACGAGAAATCAGAAACAATATCCTCCAGTGGTAGCGACGAAAGTTTAGTGACCGTGGTGGGGTCACCCCCGACACCCGATATCAATCACCAGTTCGACCGACTTCTGCAGCTCGTGGAGCCACCGCATTACGGCAAATCAAGAGCTGCAGAGGCCCAAGAAACGCTGGTGGACGTAAATCTCCCCGCCGCCCCAGAGGTACTGCCTGGGCCGACAGCCACCCAGCCGCCAGCGTTCTTGTTGAACCTAGGACAAGACGTCTTGACCATCCCGGCGCATGTACCATGGTCAACAAGGCGACTCCGGTGCAAGGCCCCCGGGGGCCACTTCAAATTGAAGTGGGCCAGAGGAGGGAGGTTGATCGACCTCAAATTCCGGCCCGCCGAAGCTGCCCCAAGGACGCCGGGAGAGCACCCGGGCACCGCCGTACCACCCGCCGTTGCTGCGAGGCCACCGGCAGGTGCAAACCTCGGACCAGCCGCCACCCCCGCGACACCCAGGTCCAACGAGCGGTGCAGGAACACCCGGAGGCGACGGAACCGCGGTCCAGCACCGGAAGCCGGAGGAAACCGCCCCAGGGAAAGGGTAAATCCGGCAATCCAACGCCCCCGGTATAGGCGCCACGGGTACCGCCAAACAACGGACAGGACCGCTATCGCGGAAACTGTCCTCGCCACCCTCCAAGTGTTGGAGGATAGACGGGGCCGATCTCGCCGCTGAGTAAGTACCTTGAATTTTTCAAGTACAAAATTTTTCTCAACATTGCAACCTTCTTTATGTGTTTCGATCGCGAAGTGACCGCGGAGAGGGCACCCCATGTAAATTGCACGGACCGTGCAAGGGGGGCGGTATGTTTAAAGATCGAGTTAATTCGATTTATTTAAACCCGTAATTAGCCGTTAATCCGCTTTGTTTTCAATATACGCGACCGACCAGAACATTCTAGGTCGACGCGTCCGCGACTCGAAACAGAAGGCAGCAGAAAAACTCTCGCTCCTTGAGTTTTTCTGTAAGTCACGCGAGCAGTACAGTAACGTTCGATTTCGAACTTTTCGGTTAAACGCTCGACCATAGAGAAGGTGCGATAATTACATATTAGAAAAAGACGGACGAGAGCCACGGCGACAGCGCCGCGCGTCGGAGGATTCCCCCTCTCTTACGCGTACTTTTCGGCAGCTCGTGCTCGTCCGTCACTTGCAAACGAGAGCCTGCCAAGCGCGCATCGATAACCGATCACGCTTTACCTAATTTAAAATATTCCGAATTGCTTCGAGTTATTCGAGCATTCGAAAAAATTACGAAAAAAGGCATAAAGAAAATTCTCGGGTTCTAGCGGTTGATTCACACGCGACGTTGAAAGTTCGAGTTATTCGAACTTTCACAAAGCGGGCAACCGACGTATAACCGCAGCTTTACGGGATTAGCTTGCGTAAGCAAACTGCCCCCAGTAAACTGCGTGTAATTCCGGTTGTCGAATTAAACCAGTTAATCGATTCGGTCGTGAGTACGACCCGATTAAAGACTGCGGGAAACTCTTTGGTATCATCGAGTTCCCGAATTTTCCGCGTATCGCTGCAAACAGCGGTCGTGCGAGAGGTATCGAGATTAAGACTCGATCCTCCCTTGGTTCAATCGAACGGCCTTACAACCACCTAAAGGGGCCTTATTGGCGTAAACACCTTGGGTGGACTTGCCGCCTTCTAGTCGGAGCGTGGGACGAGTTATTCTAAGCCCAGCTTCCGGCGAATGCCAGAGCGTTGTTCTCTGATCGCCAGTCTTGTACGGTCACTGCGCGTAGAACGCGACTCACAAGGCGTCGTGGTGCCAGTCTCAATAGTAAGACGTCCTATACGCCATTGAAAGACTGCACCGCATCGTGTTCCGTACACACGCATACGAAGACGGTAAGGGGCCGAGGACCGGGTGACGGTTGGAGCCTTACAACCTCCTTCTAGGCACCCTCTCCTGCGACAATCAAGTGTTGCAGTCGAACAGAAAACCGAGAGGAAATTCCCTAATTGGAAGAAAGCGAGCGATTCCCGGTTTAAAGGGAACGCTCACACACGTACAGTCCACTAGCTTAGCTGCGTATCGCGGCGGCAGAGATTCCCGCTCCTAGGTGCGACAAGCACCGACCAGGAGCGTACCAAAGAGAGAAAGACAAGCGACGTGACTCACGTCGACAGGTATTTAACGCCTAGTCGTATCTCTTTCTGTTTCAGGGTAACAACACGGGCCGCAACACAGATCGTCTGGCAGACGTCGGCCGATTATCAAAAAAAACCTATACCGACCAAATAAACGGCTTGGTCTCGCTTATTCTCCGTCTGTTCCTTCCCTCGAGATCCGGACCCCCGTTAGGCGAGGTATTTTCAAACCTCCTCCCCCTAACACACTGCATATTCCTTTTTTAGTTTCACGGCTATTCATTTTATATAGTATATTCCATTGCATTGATTCTATATCTTATAATGATTGAAATAGAAACACTAAATATCTTCGTTATTTACAAACATATAAAAAAATGATATAGGTAAAATTTGTCCTATTTAACGAAGAAAATATAATGTGGGAAAGCATATTTTTTCTCGCAATTAATTTTTGAAATTTTACAATCGTAATTTATAAGAAACAAAAAATTCAAAATTCTGTTTTTATATCCTTATAAAAGTATAAAAAGACGAATTCAGAGGGGTATTAAAATGTATGACAACGATACATGGAGATTTAATTGAGAAAAACGGGTTACAAAAATAAAAAATTTTCACAATTCCTGGGGTTGTTTCGAAAAAAATTTTTCATTAAATATAACTAAGATCCACTCTATTCCAGCCTAGGCATTTATCTTTCCTACCTATGTAGGCATATATGAATGTAGAAGCGAAGTAGCAGAATGAAAACATATTTTAAAATTTTTTTTTACAGAAATACACGTTTGATGGCCTCCTGATCACATTTTAACTATTAATAAATAAGAAATTTTGTATACTATGCTTATGAATGTGCGTTTATATATCTACTATATATTATTAATACGATGAAGTCTAAACAACTTAATGAATTTCAATGTAATTTTACATTTACGTTTTATATCCTGATTTGAAGATCCGATTAGACTTCGAATATAATTAGCCCGCCGATAATGATTAGTATACCTTGTTACGAGCCAGGGCCGTGCAGCGCGCGTGGGCTGCGAGTGCGAGAGAGAGTATGGAATATGGTATCAATTTATTAGTTAGGTACATGGACGAACCCGATGCGTAACCGGGGAGCCGCTAGGATGGTAATAGATTGCGTGGACGAACCCGATACGAAATCGAGGAGCCACTAGGTTGTAAGAATTTGTATTTGGATTTAGGATATGTTGTTACATATCATTCATGTATGGGACTGAAACGTTTGGTGGCTTGGGCGTTGGCCGATTATCTAGCGCACAACCCCTCGAACGGGGTTGACTCATGCCGTATGTGCACACCCGGCCCAGTTTCATTGCCTTATATGGTAATGTCCCGCCACTGTACCGAGTAATTTTCCAGTATATAAGGGCCGCATTTTCTTTCACGTAGAGCTCAGTTTTCATAAAACTCTCGAGACGACGTCACTTTGATACTCGAAGCAAGATCGGGCTATAATCCCCTTCGAGCAACATCCTACCTTAGTGGTTTTAACCGTGAGTTTCAATCGTCTAAACCGAGTAGTAGCTCCCGCGAACGCGCCGCGTAAAAGCCGATTTAAAACTCTCGCCGTCGTGGCAATCTAGCAATAGTACTAGTTTTGTTAATACACAATTGTACTTGAGCATCAAATAGAATACATACAAGTAGTTATACTGACTTGCATTATTCAATCAATACAACCCTGAACCATATTAACGGTAAGACGAGGAGTATCTCACGGACCCGGTACACCTTTACCGCTCGAGGTGTACCATTACGATAGAGCAAGATCCTAAAACTTCCTAAAAAACCTTCGTGGCTCCCAGGGTTTAAAGGCCCTGGTTCGTTCGTGAAACCATACATTTCTCCTTATAAATTTAACCCCGTGGCTCCCAGGGTATAGAGCCCCTGGTTCGTCCGGAACTCCTGTCTCTTTCCTAACCATACCTAAAACCACCGGTCGAGTACTGCCCTCGATCGAATCCAGGATCTCGCGCTCGCGCTCGTAACAAACTGGTGACAGCAGTGGGATACACCTTACGATCTTTCTGTGAATATATCAATTCAGGGTTTTGGTTATATACTAGTGGAAGCTGAAATATCAGCCTAGTTAACCATACTATTTTAGAGAGAGCTCCCGCGTTAGCATCAGACTAATATTAAAATCGACATAGGTATCGACTTTAGTTTTGCTACGCGTTAATAGGACTCGATCAATTTAAGCGACGTCAGCACAAGCAAGACGCTTTCATCTGACGATATCGCAAAGAAATGTTTAGCAAGAGCTTTTGCGCTAGCAAGAAACTAACTTAAAAATCGACATAAGTATCGACATTAGTTTAGCTACGCGTTATTTGCCGGTTGTATACTAGTTACTTAGTCAACCGCTAAAATGGCTCAAGCAAAGTCAGCACCATCAGCCACAAGCAGAATGCTTACAACTGATGAAATCGCGAATTTAACGTACTCGATGGCTGTTTTAACGCAACGAAATTACTTACAGTCAGCCGTGATTTCGATCCCTACATTCGACGGCGAAAGTGTTTCTTTATCGGCCTTTGCGCAAGAAGTCGGGGACGATCTCGCGTTTATTCCGCCAAATACGGAAAAAGAGTATCTCGCGTTAGTGCTCACAAAGTTAATCGGTCCGGCTAGAACCTGCACTCAGAGTTACGCATTTCAAAGTGTCAGGGAATTGCTTAAATTTCTCAAGAGGAGATTTGCACCGGGTCGAAATTTAAAATATTTCCAAGGGGAAATATGTCGTCTGAAAATACGTACAAACGAATCTTTAAGAAATTACGTAAATCGCGTCTGCGACTTAGTCCACAATACGCGAATAGCGATTCAGGATCGTTATGAAGAGAACAACGAGCATCATATCCGCTATATGGAAAAGGATGTTTTGGAAGGGTTCATCGAGGGATTACCAGAACGAATCTTTCTGCGTGTCCATGCTCTAAATAAAAAATTGGACACACTGGACGATGCCTACGACGCCGTATTGGAAGTAGACAGACCGTTAAGGAATAAACATAACATCGTGCCAGATGAAAGTCATCACTGGGAAAACATACACAGGTCCCGAGCCACCTACCCTCGGTCATCGTCACCCGCTTATCACCAACGCAGGGAACGGAACGCATCTGGATTCGAGACAGACTACGAGGACCGGCCAAGAAGGACATTTGTGTTCACGCAAGGAAAAGCGAAACCACCACCTGTTTTGTTGGAATTGCGGGAAAAAGGGTCACAATGGCGAAATCTGTAAGAGAGAAGAAAGGAAAAAGCGCCGATTTACCGAAGGACACCTCCGCGATTCTACAACTGAATTTTCCAATTTCAAGCGCGTTCGTCATGATGGCGATGTGACGAACGGGGCCGCTCAAAATTGCCAAAGGACAGCCCGATTCAAAGATTCCGCGCCGCTCCTCAAGGAAGCTCCTACAGCGCGAATCAGGGTAAAGGTCCCAGAATTAAAAAAGGGATCAGGGGAATTTCTGATCGATGGAGGTTCCTCTATCAATCTTATTCACGTGGATGCATTAAAACACCCCAAAACACTTACATCTAGGGAACGTTTGGAAATCACTGGTCTCACCTCCGCTACCGTATATACTATAGGCACAGTGACTCTACACATTAATTCTGCTCTAGCGCATTTTCATGTACTAAAAGATTTCCCATTATCCTCAGCAATTGGGCTCATAGGAAGTCCGTTTTTGATCCAAGAAGGAGCAGAAATTTCGTATTACCATAAAACCTTGGTAACACGGAGCCAACCAGTTAAACCAATACCTTTCTCCAACAGAGATGAATTCAACACCAAATACCGTTTACCTGCCAGAATTAGGCAACAAACCGCAACAAAAACGGCCAATCAAGATATTAAGGAAAGTCGTTTAGCCCAAATTAAACCACCGAGGGAAGTTTTCATTGGAAAGGCTGCAGTATACACACACAACGTAGTACGCAAATCTGGAAAACCAAATAAGAACGCAGATATGCTATCTCGCAACCCAGCACACATCTGTTTGCCACTTACTTCAAAAGAAGACAAAACATACAGACCAAACGGACGATTCAAAACACCAGGTGGAACCGGGATAGGACACCGCGTGAAATCCTTACGCAAAAATCAAGCACACCCGTTATACGTTGATTTGGACAGCAGTTCTGACGAAGCCCCGTATCAAGAAACCATAATAAAGAAGAAAGGACCATCAAAAAGCATCAGAAAAAATATATTTCGGAATTCGCCGACTTCGTTACCACCAGGACAGAATAAATTCATTTTGTCATGTTCAACTAATAACGAAAGAAGTACAATAGCAGGAAATTTCATTTCTTCCGAGGACGACACCGACACCACGATTAACCGAACGAGTTGCCAGCCAGAAAATGGAAATCAGGACACAGTAATAGAAACAGCTGCAACTCATCTACTCGCCTCGTCATCACCACATGTATTAAATCGAGGATTATTTGGTTAGGGAACAAACCCAAGACGAAACCTGTGGGACATCGTACCGTTCTGTTCCGAGCCTATCGGTGCCGCACAACCGTCAACAAACAATTCAAGGGACCCTTCGCTTATCACTTCATCCGTAGAAGACCGCATACACCTAATTTCGGAAGCTCACGATAATCTTGTCGGAAGGCATAAGGGAATCATTAGGACCTACAGATGTTTATTTCCAAAATATACTTGGCCAGGAATGAAAACTGATATACAAGAATACATTAGAAAATGCAAAAGCTGTAAGGAGCAAAAGCTGGTTCGAATGAAAACTCGACAGCCGATGCTTATCACCGATACATGGACAGAACGATTGGATGACATTGCTTTGAACACAGTCGGACCATTTAAAATAATAGATAAAACAAAAATTAATAATGCCATTTTGGAAATCAACGACCGCAAAACACTAGTGAAGCATGCCTACCTGTCAGAAGATAGTACCGAGTCAAATTAAAAGGACGAAATTTCTGTCATTTCAGATCCAACGAAAAAATGTTGCTGGTATTGGTGTTGATGGTACTCGCATCCGGAGCCGAAGACTTTACAATCAACTCTTTGAAAGGAAATACTGGGTTGTACTTCGAAAAAATACAACCCCTTCACATCTATCACAGGCAATGGCGACTGGTTACAGCAATCGGAATCAAAAATTTCTTACTACATGAACCTCGACCACAACAACACCTCACGCGAGCCAATGAATTATGTCACCAATACAATATCACCAATTGTCCGAGCCAAGAGTATGGATCCCGGCTTCTCCGAAGAATCAAGGAAACCCGCCAATACAGTACGATGCTGAATGCAGCCATCGATGGATTACCCGCAATACAAAAACGCATAGAAAGAAGCGCACCTCTCACGTTTGTGGGGAAAATTAGTAAAATTCTATTTGGAACTCTAGCGGAAGAAGATGCCGAATTTTACAGCTCAGAAATCAGCAAACTCCGAGTACAACAAAGGAGCGTGGCCGAACTCGTGGGAAATCAGACACATATTATCCTATCGGAATTTGACGATCTGCATAAGCAACTCCTTAATGCTTCCTGGGAGGCTCACTTGGCATTTCGGCAAGTGGAAAAATTAACGAAGAATTCCGGGGCACAATGGGAACATTTTAAAATAGAAGAAGGAATAAAAGATTGGATGAGGGAATTGGAAACAGCTGTAGAAGAATATCGGTCACACTTGATAACTTTAATAGACGCGATACTGTTTGCAAAACAAGGAATCCTCCACCCAGCCATAATATCTCCACAACAATTAGCAACGTCAGCAGGAAAAATTAAAGATTCAACATCCTCCGAGTTCCCTTTAACCCCTTCAGAATTACTGTCAGAACAAATAGACGGAATAACGCATCTCAAATTGAAATATTATAATGGACAAGCCATTCTGGAAATCTCCATACCGTTAATCAGCGGGCCACCATATTCATTATATAAAATTTATCCCATGCCCGCTAGCCAGAACCATCAGGGGAGAGAATTTGCCGCATTCGTGAACCCAACAACACAATATGTGTTACATGAACAGTCTTACATGAACATCCCATCGGAGTATAGGCAGCAATGTTATACAGATAATGGCGAATATATAGGACCAGCTACCCTCCCATCCTTCAGGATATCGGAGCATTCAGCATGCGAAATAGAACTTCTTCTAGACCGGAACAACGACCCTTGGGGGACTTGTGATATCAAAATAGCAAAGATTAATATGGACTGGTGGCAACCCCTGGAAACAAGTGGGAAATGGTTGTTTTATATAAAAGGAACAAAACTCGTGCAATTTATTTGTGGAAATCACCCCATCAGCCTACAACACCTGTCGGGTGCTGGAACAGTAAGAATGAAACCTGGGTGTTTAGCCGTAACAGACAGCACTCAGCTACGGGCCATAGAAACCATGACGACGACTGCTGAGGAAGGACAATATGACCCGAACATTACAATGGACATATTAAGCATCGTACCCGATTTCAGCATGCATCATACCGCCATCATAGAGACATTGCCACCGATAAACGATTCGGACTGGCTCCATAGCCATGCAGCGATATCTTTAAAACAAATTGAACAACGTGTGCGCCGCCTACAAAATTCAAACTCACATGCACAATACATGAGCGGCACCCTAGGAACCGTCATATGTATATGCGCAGCCATATGTTTTGTTCTAATCTGGAAAAGAAAAGGGAGGCCGTGCTTTCAGCGAATACCCAAACAAATGGACACATCGGAACCTAAACAATCAGAAGACCAAAGAGATACAGAAGAACCAACCACGACCCCAGCCCCTCTACCGCACTTAGAAATAGTATAAGAACCCATAAATTAACAAGAACCTCCAACATCTTCTGCAATGAGTCAAGGAATCGCAACACAGACAGAACCCGCCGAGGGGCACCGGTCAGTGGCTATACAAACAGGACTAAAAGCAATCTGGACCAAGGAAAATCGTAGAGGCAGAATAATTTACGCAACTGGAGAATTCACCTCTGGTAATGGCAAACCCGCAAGGGCCAGGGGATCGCAAACCCGTGAACCGCACCGAAGCAACAAAATAACAATGACAAAAACCCGCGAAAAACGTAAATCAAAATATATATTTGAAAACGGGCTTCAACTTGAGTTCCTGGATGACGTGTCCACTCTGGACTGGATGCCCGCCCAGAACCTCAAGAGGAAAAAGAAGGAGGGGGAAAGCACCCCAGATAAAAAGGGAACGACCGCAGAAACGATCCTCACATTTTCCGAAAACCACCATGTGCATCGACTACAAACCACTGGCCTACAGCCAGAAGAGCCGAGAATTACGAAGAATACGACACCACCTCGAGACGATGGTCTGTGTCAAAACGACGTTCTACGTCACACTGGACGACGAGCACGAGATCTGCAGTGACTGTGCCGAATTCATACCCAATACCGGAGAGCACCTACACATCCACCAACCAGTAACAGAAATAATAGGGGGAAAGTGCTGTTACTGCGGGGAAAGCATCACGGAAACCCAGCGGGTCATCCAATGCGACGAATGCGCTGCGTATGTGTTGAGGCAGCTATCTTAAGGACTACCAGCCCCATGAACCACCAACGGAGAGCAACCATCCGCCACCCATCAGAAGCGAAAGGACTACCTGTCTTTACCACCGCCAACAACAACGGATACCACGAAGCAACCAGAACAGTTTAGTGCTAGTGGTGTGGTGCGTGGGCTACATGAGGCAGTGAACAGTGTGGACGGATGTACACGTATGTGTGTGTGTGTGTGTGTGTGGTACGAGGCACTAAACGTTTTAGTCCCAATTATGAAAGCGCCATTATTAAATGACGTTTCATTTGGGGGGGGGGGGGGGGGAGTGTTGTTACATATCATTCATGTATGGGACAGTAACGTTTGGTGGCTTGGGCGTTGGCCGATTATTTAGCGCACAACCCCTCGAACGGGGTTGACTCATGCCGTATGTGCACTGTACCCAGTAATTTTCCAGTATATAAGGGCCGCATTTTCCTACTCGTAGAGCTCAGTTTTCATAAAACTCTCGCCACGACGTTATTTTGATACTCGGAGCAAGATCGGGTTGTAATCCCCTTCAAGCAACATCTTACCTTAGTGGTTTAAATCGTGAGTTTTCAATCGTCCAAACCGAGTAGTAGCTCCCGCGAACGCATCGCGTAAAAGCCGATTTAAAACTCTCGCCGTCGAGGCAACCTAGCGATAGTACTGGTTTTTGTTAATACACCTTTTGTACTTGAGCACCGAACATAATATATACAAGTAGTTACACTGATTTGCATTATTCAATCAATACAACCCTGAACCATATTAACGGTAAGACGAGGAGTATCTCACGGACCCGGTACACCTTTACCGCTCGAGGTGTACCATTACGATAGAGCAAAGATCCTAAAACTTCCTAAAAACCTACGTGGCTCCCAGGGTATAAAGCCCCTGGTTCGTCCACTCCTTTGTAGCGGCTCCCAGGGTATAGAGCCCCTGGTTCGTCCGTGAAACCATACATTTCTCCTTATAAATTTAACCCCCGTGGCTCCCAGGGTATAGAGCCCCTGGTTCGTCCACGTAACCTACTCCTACGGCTCCCAGGGTATAGAGCCCCTGGTTCGTCCGGAACTCCTGTCTCTTTCCTAACCATACCTAAAACCACCGGTCGAGTACTGCCCTCGACCGAATCCAGGATCTCGCGCTCGCGCTCGTAACAATGTAGGCATTACTATACTGGACTGCCTTTTTCAATCCCTCCCATAGTCAATGCACATGCATTTACGTATATACTACAGCTGTCTGCCCATCAATACTAATTCGAAGAGGGCACTAAAATCACCTCCGAATTTTGCAGGTCTACTCGTATACCTCGTCTGTGGTTCAGCCACATATTTTTAAACATTGGGATTTTTATTGGAACACTCCCTAGGATTATGCCATTAGATGAAAAAGTGTTGCACATCAAAATTGAAAATTTTTTATTTTCGTAATTCGTTTTTCTCCGTTTTAATTCACAGTTTTTATAGTTTTGCATATCGCTGAATTCGTCTTTTTGCGCTGTATAAAAATATAGACAAAAATATATCATTGCATTAAAAAAAAAAACAAGGACTGAAATTTCAAAAATTGACTTTGGAAAAAAATTTTTTCTTTGAGGGTTGCATTTGATTCTTCAAATTTTTGTTCGAACAATTTTGTTATATATTCACAAATAACTACGATATGTATAGAATTTACTTATTTCTATTTAAACGCTCTATTTCTAGAAGAAAATATAACATACAAAAAACAATTCTGAAGCATTGAAGTAATATCTAAGAGAGTAAAAAAAGAAATTATTCTTATTGTGTTAAAATCTCTTTCATTAAAGCATGTTTTAACACATTAGGAAATTGTTTTCGGTGTTTTGAAATTATTTATTATGTAAAATTGTTTTTCTTCCTTATTTTTGGATAATAATTAATTGTATTCTTTCATAAGTTTAATTTCACGTTTAGCAGTGTCATTACAATTGTCATCATCTTCCCACGTGTCAGCATCTTTTCTTAAAAATCCAGTTGACATGGAAATTCTTTCAAAAAATCATGTTGTCTCGTGGAAAACAAAATGGTCCAGTCCTTTGTCAATATAATTTTGTATATCTTCAGTAACAATTTTTAGTCTTTTGCTAGAGTCATCTATGGCCTCGTTGATCCATCGCCTCCAGCACTCAGCCCTCCTTTTCCACTTTGTTATCGGAAAAAGATAATGCTAATGCTTCTGATGTTAAGTACCACAAGTGGTTGAAACATTTCCTTATTTCTACCTTGCTTACTTCTTCACCAATCTCATGAAACGAATGAGGTTCTGCAACGAATTCCAAATCTTGGCGTGAAGCTACCATCGTCGCTGAACTTTTAATCCATGTTTTTAAATACACTTTGGCGAGAAAGAAACAAATATCTCTAATTCCACTTTCTTCTTTATCACTTAAATTAAATTGTTCCTTGAATGAATATATTTTCAAGCAATACAAAGCTTTCGCCATCCATCGAGCGTGATAAAAATCTCCTGGAGCTCGAAAACTTATATTTTTTAGTGGAGTTCCATCTATGAAAATAATAACAAGATCAAGAATTTCTTTATAATTCTCTCGTGGCTGTTGCTCATTTTCTAGAATATCTGTTGAAAATTGGATCATTTCTTGAACTACTGTAGTTTTAATTGTTTGGTGGACATATTCATTTTCAATTCCGGGTACAAATCTCAATTTATCAGTTTTTGGTTATGTTTCTTGAAACTTGTTGTATAGCGGAGCACTGGAAGCCAAAGATCTTGATAGTTTTTCGTTAAATACATTCTGTAGAATAATGTCATATATACGACGCCTACAGGGTAAATATAGATATCCCTGTTTAATTTTCGTTCAAGTAGAACGCAAGCTCCTCGTGTCACAGCAAAGTGCTTGAACTTTGTTGCACCATTTTTCTAATGAGGCATATACAGCAGAGGCTTGATCATTCCCACTGTTACGTGGAATGATGGGAATCCACAGCAACCGTATGACACCTCTAGAAGTGATAATTATTGGTAATCTTTTGACTTTTCCTGCCCCATGTAAAGTTGGTGAAAGTTTTCCGTCCCAATGTCTCGTAATCGCATTAAACCTGCAGTCATTGATTGTTGTATTACATTTTCATATTATGAATGTATTATATGATGTATTATATTTTCATATTTCATTTCACTGCATATTCCTTTTTTAGTTTCAAGGCTATTCATTTTATACGGTATATTCCTTTGCATTGATTTTATATCTTATAATGATTGAAATAGAAACTCTAAATATCTTCGTTATTTACAAACATATAAAAAAATGATATAGGTAAAACTTGTCCTATTTAACGAAGAAAATATAATGTGGAAAAGCATATTTTTTCTCGCAATTAATTTTTGAAATTTTACAATCGTAATTTATAAGAAACAAAAAATTCAAAATTCTGTTTTTATATCCTTATAAAAGTGTAAAAAGATGAATTCAGAGGGGTATAAAAATGTATGACAGCGATACATGGAGATTTAATTGAGAAAAACGGGTTACAAAAATAAAAAATTTTCACAATTCCTGGGGTTGTTTCGAAAAAAATTTTTCATTAAATATAACTAAGGTTCACTCTATTCCCTCCCAGGCATTTATCTTTCCTAGCTATGTAGGCATATATGTATTGTTACGCCGGGGAGTATTACTGGTCGATCGCCGCATATTATAACACAACAAAAACAGCACAACGTAACACAACTGTAACGCAAACTAAGAACTTTATTAGCAAGGATGCTTTTCGAAACGTTCGTTCGTCACGAGATCTATCGTAGTTCTATTCTTCAAATCGTTGCCGGTTTCTCAGTAACCGGAAGGCACGGGATCTCGCATCCGCTGGTTCGTAGGGGCAGCTTCACATCGTTGCGGAACAGCCTTCACGTTGACGCAACGATGCATCTTCAATCCGTCGCAACAGTATGTAGAAGCAAAGTAGTAGAATGAAAACATATTTTGAAAACTTTTTTTACAGAAATACACGTTTGATGGCCCCCTGATCACATTTTAACTATTAGAAAATAAAATATTTTGTCTTACTATGCTTATGAATGTGAGTTTATGTATCTATATTATTAATACGATTGGGTTTAAACAACCTAATGAATTTCAATGTAATTTTACATTTCCGTTTTATATCCTGATTTGAAGATTCGATTAGACTTCGAATATAATTAGCCCGTCAATAATGATTAGTATACGTCATAGTTTTTTAGTTATTCCGATACATACACGTTATTTTAAAAAATTAAAGGAAATTTCTGAAATACTCTTAGAACATTTATATGTAAATATGTAAAAAAATAAAAATTGTTAAATCCAAAAAGAGACTCGAACTTGCGGTCGAAAAACTTTCTAGTGGTTACACAATTGGAAAATTTATCCTGTATACTGTCTTGCAGTCAAAAGCAGTTTTCAAGTACCATAAAACCATGCAATACTACACTCGATTATCGGCGCGGTTAGTAGCAGATATATGTACTTAGGGGGGTCCTTTAATAAAGTAGACAACAAAATAGACATTCTTTCCGAATTTTATACGAAAAAACCATGAGACTTCTTAATACGAATTTTCGCTCACTTTATTATTTGTATTTTGACATAAATTTTTTTAGTACAAAATAGTAAGAAATGTAGGAGTTTAATAACGAAATGTATAGGCTCTTTTGAAAAACAGATCCGGGTGAGATCTTCAAGGGGTTTTCTGCTGTAAAACGCGTTTTTTTAAATGTTCTCTTTGGTATTTTTCTTGCATCGACGTATCGCATATATATTTATTACTCATTCAGTAATATTCACAAATTTTTACAACGAGAAACAGTAAAAAGTAGTAGCAGTGCAGAGCCTCGTATTCAATCGTATATCGAAAAAGTGTTCTAATTGCTTCCATGAGTCCAGCAGTTCTGTTTGTCTAAATCAAGAAAACGCAAAAGATTCTTAAGGGGCCTTTCTACTTTGTGGGATTAAAAAAATTGAATTTTTTTTGCATTTTCTTCTAGTATATACCTGTAGTCTCGAAAATATATCTACCAAATATTAATTGGAATTCGGAAAACTAACGAAGTTATAGCCTGCTAAAATGTATCACGCGCAGATATAACAACTGGACGTGTGATTAAATATGTTAAAAACTATTTAAAATCGCGTTCGTCCGGAAAATTAAATTCTCGGCTGCGATTCCCGTATCCGTTTGTGTACGTGACACTTCGGAAAGGTTAAGCGTTCGTCAAGATCATTGAACCTACGGACAATTTAAAACCGTGGCCGTTTACGTGTTTTTATACGCAGACCTCACGCGAAGATTCGCTTCAAACACCGGTTTAAACGGTATCGTGACGTCAGCGTCGAGAGAGAGAACAGTAATATACATTGAAAAGAGATCGACAGTTGGATTCGCCAGTGCCGCGTCGCGACGACAATGCGCGACCGAGTCTTCGTCTGTCGATCCCCGACAGATACGAGTGAATTCTCTTTTGTTCAGGGTAAAAGTCTCGCTGATAATCTGAATAAATAATTATCAGCGAACAAGTACAAATTTACAGTCCACTGATCCACGTTAAACGACAGCTGATGTCCCCCTCCTAGCGCACCGATAGTCGCAAGGAGAGCGAGGCGAACAGCTGACGAGCGTGTGTTTACGATACGTGTACGCATGTATTGAATTTGGTTGAACCTTTGTTTCAGCACTCAAGGTCCACCACACCCAGGGCAACGCCGGTGAGGCCACCCCCCTGGCCAACAAAAAATATATTTTTTATATTTGTATATTTTTTTTTATTTTTATATTTTTCAAAAATCTCTATTTTTCTTTTTTGAAAATAAACGGCTTGTCGCTGCGCCACAAGCAAAAAATTAATAATAAAACTTGTCAATTGACTTTCCCTGCTATTTCCCTCGTCCGGACCCCGGTTAGAACCCTTAGTTTCTAACAAACGGTCCTTCGAACCAGATTGAGGTTGAAAGAACAGGAAAAATTTGCAAGTACGTTCACGTAAGTCGCTGCTTACGGGACAAATTAACTTCGAGTAGATTATAGAATCCTCCAATCAGAGATTAGCATGTCTGTAGCCAAGGATGAAGGTCGAAGCGAGTTCGAAGGCGATCTCGACGACCTCATCACCCCGATCGACGTGATGTAAAGGTCGATCTCTTATTTAAAGAAACGTGGCCGAGCTCAATACACTGAGGAGCTCCTCAGGACAAAGCTCGCCACCTGGTCCGAACAATACAAGGAAGTCGTTGAGCAGTACTTGTCGATTCGGAGAAAATATGCCCCTGCGAAACGCAACAGGTGGCGTAGAAAATAAGGAGACCGAATATATGGAATTCCAGGCATACGTTACCACGGAGCTGACCAGACTGGCCGCTGAATCAAAAGCGGCACCCACGTCGGTCAGCCCCCATGACGTCGCTATCGAACTTCCAAAACAACGGCTGCCCAAGTTCGGAGGTGATCCACGCAAATGGAAACATTTTGCGGATCTGTTCACCTCTGGCATAGTAAATAATCCGAGGCTTGCAGATGTACATCGATTGCAATATCTGAACGCCTGTCTGGAATATAAAGCGTTGGCAGCGATCGCGCACCTCGAAGTTACCGATGAAAATTTCGAAGTGGCGTGGAAAATCTTGAAAGAACAATTCGGGTTACCACGTATCGTAACCGCTAAACTGCTAAATCAATTAACTAAGTTGAAAACGATAAAAAGAGATGATCTAGATAGCCTAAACTAGATCATCGTCGTTTTCAAGCAGGCCCATGCGGCATTCGAAAAGCAGGGCACAATTTTACAGCAGCGAAATTGGCTGCTAGCACACAGCATTCGAAGCCATTTGGAAGGGTCCCTCAAAGCTGAGTGGGAAAAGTTGCAGCGTCTCTCCCCGGACTATCCCACGCATGTTGAGTTAATCGAGCTCCTGCAGGGGCATGCAAGGGCTCTGACCGTGTTAGATGACGGTCCGAACAAGCCTGCGACCGAACACCCATCGAAACATAAAGTATGGAGTCACAACTCCGTTGTAGAAAGTCCAGCTGAAAAAACTGTGACCTGCGGATTCTGCGACCGCGAGCACAGAATGACCATATGTGGTGCATTCCGTAACTTGACGCCGAACCGTCGCTATCAGATCATAAAAGATACCCAGCGGTGCATTCTCTACCTGTCACCTCAGCATGGAAACGCGCGTTGTCCTTCCAAGGAGGGGGGCCCGAAATGCAATGGCAGACATTCTCTGCTGCACTTTGAGACCTGTCGGAGTGAAACCGAAAGTCGCAAACCTGCAATCACGGTTTCGTTAGACAAACGCACGAAAAAGCGGTCCACGGCCCCATCAAGCCGGCCGCAGCATGCCGAACGAGCTACTCGTACCACGTCGTCACAGGCGACGACGTCACAGCTCGGTACGTCACACTGTACCGCGATCGGTGCAGACGTACCGAAGGCTGTGTTGTTAGCCACGGCGAACGTACGTGTGTACGGAGAGAACGGTGCGTCGCGAATCGCGCGCGCACTGATCGTTCAGCGCTCACAGTCGTCCTTCATCTCCGCGAATTTGACAAATGACCTCAAATTCATGCGGAGGAAATCCCCAGCCACAGTAACGGGCTTCGGGGGCGGCCGAACCAAACAAATTAAATACAGCGTGCAAATGCATTTGGGAACGGTACAAGATACCGCGCCGATAGTCAAGACAAGGGCGTATATCGTACAAAAAATTACGAGCTGCGTCTCGCCCTTGGCAAGAGCACTCAAATGCGACGCCCTGAGGAATCTGCCGCTTGCAGATCCCGACCCAGTTTCCGGTCAACCGATTGAAATGTTGATCGGTGCGGACCTGTACGCGCAAATTATTCAACCGGGTTTCCGTCGAATAAGCAGTACACGTCCAGTCGCCCAAGAAACTGCATTTGGCTGGATTCTTTCCGGCTCAACAAATGCTAAGGGTAATAAAAACAAAACTTTGCGGACGTTGCACTGTAACGTCCTCGAATCGCTGGACACGGCGATTCGCAAGTTTTGGGAAGTCGAAGAACTCCCTTCAACCTCGGTACGCACCACGGCGAAGGAGAGTTTACTTCCAAAAAACCGTCGCTCGAGATGCGAAACTACTATCGAATCGTTCTCTCCGCCCTTGGGAGGTTGAGGAAAATTTGGACACAGACCAGACCCTCGTAAGAGAATATACTACGTTTCTCGAGGAATATGAGGAGCTGGGTCATATGACTCGCATAGAACCTATTGACAAGACCAGACTCTATAATCTACATCGAGCGATCATACTCACCGAAAGTGCAACGACTAAATTAAGAGTCGTATTTAACGCGACAAGCCGAACTGCCGGCGGTCGTTCCTGGAACGACATCCTACACGTAGGTCCAAAATTGCAGAACGACATCACGTCAGTTTTGACCCGATTGGCGTCTGTATGAATACGTGTTGGTGGCCGACATAGAGAAAATGTTCCGACAAATTCCCGTCGCCCCACAGGATCGTCGTTATTAGTGCATTCTATGGCGCACACCCGAAAACGAACAGCTGAGTGCGTTCGAATTAAATACCGTAACTTACGGTACAGCGTGTGCACCATAGTTGTCGATGCGAACCCTCCTTGAGTTGAAAAATCAGGACGGGCACAGGTATCCCATTGCCGCCCCGATACTCGAGCAGGACATTTACGTAGACGACGTTTTTATGGGAGCACCCGATATGTCCTTGTTGGAGAAAATTCGTAACCAAGTTTGCGAGCTCCTACAAAGAGGTGGGTTTAAGCTGCGAAAATGGGTAGGAAATTCGCCATTATTATTACGAAATATTCCCCAAAGCGCTCACTCCCATGCCGTCGACCTTACCTTATTCGATGATAGCGAGTTAAAGGTATTAGGTTTACGCTGGATACCGTCCGGCGATTATTTTTATTTCAATCTGCAACGGTTTCAGCCGTCTGCCTTGCCGATGACAAAACGAAATTTGTTTTCGGAGATTGCTAAGTTGTTTGATCCGCTCGGCTGGTTATCACCAGTCGTGATTCGCGCAAAGATTCTGATGCAATCCCAATGGCTGGAGAAAATCCAGTGAGACGATCAAATCTCAGCGAATACGCTCAATACGTGGAATACGTTTTGCGTGGATTGGAGCAGCTTAACACTATTCCTACCGGGACCGGTCAAATGACCGTTTTTAAATTTTCAATTGGAATTTCCTACATTCAACGTAAGCGAATCGCCTTTAAACTTTATGACTTTTCCTCATATATATGTATGATACATTTTTCAATATTCACTTATTTTTTTATTGTTTATTTTCTGAGAAAAATTTATAGTCTGTCTTACCTACCACGACCGGTCATTTGACCGGTGGTACGATTTATACATTTTTGTAATAGTTTTTCTCTTAGACTCAATGCCAAAACTATAAATTCGTTACAAACGAAAGGTAATGTATTTGTGGCATGATTTTATCCTATAAGTGCCTTCCAGAAAATGGTTTACGGCACTTCCTCATGTTTGCAGTTCTCGCTCGACATCGGGTTAGAAGTGTTTATTTGCTTGATTGATCTGATACGGTCCACTTCCTCGAATTTTCTCACGCAATCTTATCTACTATGACAGAAAACAAATGAACTCATAACTGAAGGAAATATATAGACGTCTTCTCACGAATTCAAATCAGTAGAGTCTTGCATCACGAACAGAGTGCATCGAAACGTGAAAGTCACAAAGAGGATACTTGGCAGTCTTTTATTATTATTATTATTTTATAATATTTTATATCGTATTACGTGTTGTAAGTGTCATTTTCAAAATAGTGAACAAGACTAATAATACGTCGCAGTAAGTTTCACATTTGATCTTTTATTGATTTTTTTTATCTATATTGATTTACATTTTCATATTTTAGTTTTTATTTTTTCCGTTGAATATTTGTCCCCAAAATGTCAAAACGTTTGAGGAGTGCGAATGTATTATTAGAGAAAATAAATGATATCGATGCAGAATGTTCTGAAGATGATCAAGAAATTCTGGATATGGAAATCGACAATACGGAAAATTATGATCCACTTGAAACCGACTCGAACACCGATGAGAACGAAGAGAATATTTCGAACGTATGTAGAGACGAAAGAGAAGGAGAGTTTTAGTTAGTTCCGATAGTGAGAATGACGAAGAGGTAAGAGAAATTGCGATGGACGGAACTGTTTGGCAGGAAGTAAAAACAGGATCTAATCCTGGAAGAGCACCTAGTCATAATATTTTTAGGGAAACATCAGGCCCGACTGGGTATAGTAAATGTAATATTATGAAAGGCGAAGTTAGGACGGCATTTTCTGTGATAATTGATAAAAATATAATCCAACTTATAAGAAAGTGCACAGAGACAGAGGCATTTAGAGTGTTGGGATATAAATGGGAATTGTCTACTGCAAAGTTATATGCATTTTTTGCAATTTTGTATGCACGCGGCGCATATGAGGCTAAGAATATAGATATAGCACTTCTATGGAATAAAAAGTGGGGCCCGCCTTTTTTCTCAAATACTATGAGTAGACATGACTTTACGGAGATTATGAGATTTATTCGATTTGACGACAGAAATCAGCGAAGCCAACGCTTACAAACCGATAAATTCGCTATGATTTCGGAAGTTTGGTACAAGTTTATTGACAAAGTCAAAATTGTTATAAATCAGGGCCATATATTACTATTGACGAACAATTGTTTGCAACGAAAGCAAGGTGTAGATTTACTCAATACATGCCCAATAAACCGGACAAATTTGGTATAAAATTCTGGTTAGCATCCGATGTACGTAGCAAATATATAATAAACGGCTTTCCATATTTGGGAAAAGATGAAAGTAGAGAACCCTCAGTTCCTCTTGGAGAGTTTGTCACTATGAAATTAGCAAAACCGTATGTTGCGTGATCTCTCACGATCGGCAAATTGGAGTGATGCGCCAGAGGACGCTTTCCGAAGGTTAACTTAATAATATCGGAATAGTTGGAGAAAATGATTTTGAATGAACGAGCGTAAGTTGGCTTTTTGATATTTTATGTGGAATGTCTATTTCTTGTCTGGTGTCGCTATTTACATGGGTTGTGAAATGTTTCTATTGGCTAATGTGTCGTGTTGTGGGGGTGATGTTGGTTGTGAATGATTGATGTAGTTGTTCTGTGTGGGTGTGGCTTAAATGTACTGGCGGAAAGGGCAGGCTCTGTGGAGAAGGCCCTTTCCGGGGTAGGAATGGAGTTTTCTGGCTAATTTGAATGTTATCAACAACTTGGTGAAAGCCGGCAAGTGAAAGTGCGCGCTAGCCGCGCACGTGCGTTTCAGCTGTCCAGAAAACTATGTCTTGGTTACCCTTGGGTAACAAAAGGCCGAGGGACGTTTGCAGGCCCGGCCAACGGCTCGACCGAGGGCCTTGTCTGCCGCCAACTAACCCTGCCATAAATATTGCGAGGGCTTACTCGCGTCGCAACACCGTATGTAGGATCTGGAAGAAATATAACCACGGACAACTTTTTTACAAGCCTACCTTTAGCAACAAAACTTTTAGCAAAAAAAACTACGATTGTTGGGACAATTAGAGCAAATAGAAAAGAACTACCAAGACTGGCAAAACTGAAAAACGACGACATGGCACTTTTCTCAACCAAACTCTATCGCTCAAATAATTGTATGTTGACAGTTTACAAAGCCAAACCAAGAAAAAAAGTTCTAATTCTCAGTTCAATGCACAATTCCGTACAAGTTGAAGAAAATGACACCCGAACACCGGAGACAATTCAGTTGTATAATAGCACCAAATTCGGCGTAGATGTGACTGACCAAATGGCCAGAAATTATTCGGTAAAATCTAAATCACGGAGATGGCCTTTGCAAGTATTTTTTAATATCTTGGATTTAGCCGGGATAAATGCATGGGTGTTATATAAAGAAACTACGGGAGGAGAAATTACAAGACAGGAATTTCTATTCCAATTGGCAGAAGAACTTGCCATCGAATACCAACAAGAGATAGGCAAAGAAAATCAACCAATACCCATCGCAAGTACAAGTACAGGTTCCCATGAACGGAAAACATGTCAGATAAGGTATTGTAAAGATAATAAGGCGAATAAAATCTGTATAAAATGTAAAAAGTACGTATGCGGAAAATGTACGGTTGAGAAGCCCATTTGTAAAAAGTACGACGAAAACGAATAAAATGTAGTTTATGTACTCTTGAATAAAAGAAAATATATTTTTATACTAGTAAGCTGGCTATTGGTCTGCATTCAATATTGAAAAATATAAGTTGTGAAAGACCGGTCTTTTGACCGGCCGCGGTAGGAATAGGTATACGTGAAGTGTCGGTAGGAATAGTGTTAAATAAGTTAAAAATCCCCAGATGGATTAATTATGGAGGCGACACAATCTCCGTGGAAATTCATGGATTTTCTGACGCTTCGCTCGCAGCCTACTCAGCGGTCACTTATTTACGAGTGTTAGCAATGAACAATGTCACCTCCTCGATATTGATAATGGCAAAAACGCGAGTGACTTCGATTAAAACGCAGTCAATTCCTGTCTTGGAATTGAACGGCGCCGTGCTGCTCGCCGAGC